>NW_025814845.1:128450000-129737500 GCF_022079265.1 Lynx rufus
TCTAAGTGTGCCTAAGGCACGGCATTGATGTCTAAAACCAAAATATCAAATTCCTCTTGTGAATCTGATTTAAAAAATGAAATGATATGATGAAATGAAATGATAGAAGTGCCAAAAAACTGAAGGCATAGCTTCCTCTCTCTCCATGAAAACTTAAATGTCCTTCCTGGTCATTTCTGAGCACAATTCAGTCCATTTCCATTCATTAATATTTACATGGTCCTGTTGAAATAAGTTGTAAACATTTGTTTTGAAACAAAAACAGAAATCTGTTAATCCATAGACACCTTGGGTTTTTTTTCTCCTGCTTCACCTCTCATTAAAAAGTCTGGTATAGGGGCGCCTGGGTGGCGCAGTCGGTTAAGCGTCCGACTTCAGCCAGGTCACGATCTCGCGGTCCCGGAGTTCGAGCCCCGCGTCGGGCTCTGGGCTGATGGCTCAGAGCCTGGAGCCTGTTTCCAATTCTGTGTCTCCCTCTCTCTCTGCCCCTCCCCCGTTCATGCTCTGTCTCTCTCTGTCCCAAAAAATAAATAAACGTTGAAAAAAAAAAAAATTAAAAAAATAAAAAATAAAAAAAAGTCTGGTATAGATGAAAATATTATTGGATTGATTAACTTTCCTTTGCTTTTTGTATTTATTTAATCCAGAAAGTGCTCTGTCAGGATATCTTGTATGTTTTCAGGAAGAATATACTACATATGAGGTACCGAGTCTTTGAAAATACTGCATGAGTAAATCAGTACATGGAAATCAGCCTGGGACACCCAGGTGGCTCATCGGTTAAGCACCTTGATTTTAGCTCAGGTCATGATGTCATGGTTTGTGAGTTAGAGCCCTGCATTGGGCTTGCTCTGACAGCGCAGAGCCTGCTTGGGATTCTGTCTCTGCCCTTCCCCTGTGCTTTCTCTCTCAAAAACAAATAAACTTAAAAAAAGAAATCAGCCTGATAGTTTTATAACATCTGAGACTTCATGGTTTGTTAAATGTACTGAAAGCTTCTTCTTAGAAGTTTCTTCAAGTTGGGATTCTTCTAAGAACTGCTGAGTGAGAGGGTGGGATTTTGGCAAAACTCTAAAATAAGGCCCTCTCTTGTTGCATATCCTTGATTGTAGTATTAGTTTTTATTATTGTTTCTTTGTGAAATCTAATATATTTTAATATGGTTATTAATGCAATATTAAAGTAATATGCAGTTATGACTTAAGATTGCTTATTTGCCTAAAAAAGTGATTTTGCAAAGACTTTATTGGTCTGGAAGAGAAGTTAAGGACCATATGGATTAGGTAATGGTGGGGGAGGTTTTTGTTTTTAAAGTATAATTAAAAAAAAAATACATTCTCAGTTTACCTATGGAAGCCTGACTAATTCTCTTGAAGAAACTGAGAGATCTAATTTTCTCTTGCTGGGGTGCCTGGGTCATTCAGTCATTTAAGCATTGAACTCTTGATTTCAGTTCAGGTCATGATCTCCCTGTTCGGTTTACGGGGTCAAGCTCTGAGTTGCGCTTTGTACTGACAGCGTGGAGCCTGCTTGGGATTCTCTTTCTCTCCTTCTCCCCTGCCCCTCCCCCACTCATGCACACATGCTCGCTCTCTCTCTCTCTCTCTCTCTCACTAAAAATAAATAAACATTAAAAAACATTAAAATTAACAATTCTCTTTTGCTTAATTTCTGTGCTTTTATACTTTGTTTCTAGGTACCAAAGGGAGAAATAAAGGAGAATTTACAAATCTTCAAGGGGTAGCTGCGTCTACAAGTGGAAAGATATTAATTGCAGACAGCAACAACCAATGTGTACAGGTATGGCCCCTGATTATGTACCTTTGTTTACACAATAAAACATAATTGCATACTTTCCTATGTAAGAGTTTAAGATCCACAGTACGAGGAAAGAAAGGGAAACTTTTAGTAGACTTTTCTTCAGCTAGAGTTTGCATGGTCTGACCTCTAGTACATATGACAAATGTTCTTGACTCCTTTTTCCTCACTAATTCCTGTGCTAGTGCACATTCCGAGGGATGTCATTTGTTTTGCAGATATTTTCCAATGATGGCCAGTTCAAAAGTCGGTTTGGCATACGAGGACGCTCTCCCGGGCAGCTGCAGCGGCCCACAGGAGTAGCCGTGCATCCCAGTGGGGACATAATCATTGCAGACTATGATAATAAGTGGGTTAGCATTTTCTCTTCTGATGGCAAGTTTAAGGTAAGATTAAACTAGCAGTTGGCTTCTAAGCAGTAGAGAGAAGGGATAGGAAATACAAGATGAAGTTCAACAAGTTTTCATACACAAAAGACACGCTGACTTTGTTGCATCTAAGTTTTATGGAGCGTAACAATGATGTTATCATAAATTTTATACATCTGAAACAGTGGCTTCATTTTGTAAAGCAACTAGGTTCAGTGGCTTTTTTTACATATCATCGGATTTACCTAAATTCAATGAGGAACAACTGAGAGAAAAAGGTACTGAAGAGGCAATTGAAATTTCCTAAATTAACCTACAGATGGTCAGATATGAAGTGCCTTCTACTTTCTCAGGCCTTTGATAGATGATACGGGAGAAATGGAATTATAAAACATGGTTTCTACCTTTGAGAAAACCTACAAGCCCCTTGAGGAAAAAAAAAAAGACACCAGAAAGGATATAAAACAATTTGTGTCAGCCTCGAATCAGTCATGCATTGTTAGGTACAATCTGAGAACCTAGTGTTAAAGTGTATAATACAGGAATCTGAAGGACAAGAAAATGGCAGCTGCACAGAGGAAAGGTGAGTCGAGCTGCACTGGGGGGGGGGGAGGGATGGGGGGGCATCATTTGACAGTTTTGCTGGTGTTCCTAGCATCATCTGTTTCTGCATCAAGAAAGAGTAGAGAGCCCTCTAGTGACAGCAGAAATCTCTTCTGAAGTGTTATCAAAGAGTATTATTATGCAGCCCATTTTCTGCATTTGTTCACAAAATTAGGAGGTACTTTGTCAAAGGTGTTTTTTGAAGGCCATATGCACTGTGCCTTCTGCATTGCCCTGTCCAGCCTCCTGGAGGCTTCTCTTTCAGGTGACAATGTGAACTTTTATTCAGACCAGACCAACCCTTCAGAATGCCAGCTCTGCAGCTTTTAACTAATGATACAACTTTCCTTGAGTTTCGATAGTCTCGTATGTCCCATTTGGATTAAAAAAAAATCTATTTTGTAGGATTTGGGTAAGGATTAAATGAGATTTATTTCTGGATTTTATACGTGGCTCATATGAAATAGGCATCTAAAAAATGTTCTTTTCCATTGCTTCCAGTAACCCTGTCCAAAAAATGAAGTCTATTTGATCAGCTGTGATTTGGACTTCATGACCTCATGCCAGCACCTGGTCATCACTTCCTTGTCTAAATGTTCAGAAATGATGCTCTTCATAATCTATTTTGGAATCCTGAAGATTATGCAAAGTTCACTCATTTGTGTCTTATTGGAGGAATTTATATTTTTCTTTTTAAAGTTATTGGATCCCTACAGTCACCTCATCGTTTTTATTAAAACACATTATTTTCATAATTATTAACCCTCAGATTGGAGCTTTTGTTTTGTGTGGGGCAGGATCTTTTCAATCTAGGAGAATAAAAAGCCACAGTTTTTAATTCTACCATAGTATACACAATTGTTCGATTGTCTTTGACGTTTTTTTGTTCCCCTAGAAATTTGATGACTCTGTATGATAGCCACATACACAGAAAGGCCTCTTGCCTTTGTGTATCTCTAACTCCCTCATCTTCTTTTGTATTTTCATAATTGTGTTTGTAGTAAGACATACCCAAATATAACAACTTTAACATGAATAGAAGGAAGGCTGTTCCGTGACCTTTTGAAAATATCCATCTAGTTTGGAGACAACCCATTTCTTCTTGTTACATACTCTAGCAAAATCATGACTTGTCTCTCTAAATGCATAAATGAATGCTAAAATAAGTATTGAAGCAAGAGTTTTAAATCTAATATACTGAAACGTTTTATATCTAACATAGTGAAATAGGTTGAAACAGGAGTTTTACATCTAAGAGAGAAGGGCTTCCTGAATTATGCATTTTTTATTCAATGGTTCAATATTTTATATGTAATAGACACTCTTCCTGGAAGATTGGATTCTCATAGTTGGAATACTATTGGTAGTAATTGGAATAAACAAGGACACTCATGCCCTCTAGAGGATTGGGGGAATGGATATGGTATAGTTTCACCTTACCCTTTTTTTTTTTTTTCAATAGGCATTGATCAGGGGATAAAGGGATAGCAAGTGAAAATGGTTTAGTAGTGTAATGGGAGCTCATCCAAATGACCATACACATGACCATTTACTCAGAGATACTTATTTTCTTTTTCAGTGGGATTCAGTAAAATTAAACAGGTGCTCAGAAAGACCAATCTTTGACACAAAAGTGGATTCTTTGTATTTGTTTCTAAGAGTTCTAGAGATACAATAGCTTATCCCATTTTCTTTCTTTCACTCACCAAATTCTTAGCCCTAATTTTCATTCTTCTCTGCGTCTGATTTTTTCCTTTCCATCTTTTCTGCTGATTTATATCTTCCAGCCCATCTAGGAACCTTTTGTGACCCCAGAACAGATACAGAGGCCTCTGGCCACCATGTTCTAAAATCATCCCTTCCTCAACTTATCGACCTTCTTGTTGAGTTAAATACTTTATTTAACTGTTCCAAAGCTGGGGTCTAAAATATCTCTGTTTACTATCCTATTTAAGACAGGGGACACATTGTCAGGCCAAATTCAGTAACTCTTATTTCACATGGTAGAATCTTGTGCAGCTAAACTGGGAGTGATAAAGGGAAAGGAAAAGGAAAAGAGGTTTTGACTCAACATTTAAGGTTTTTGTTTTAAGATCTAGCTCTTACTACATGGCCATAATCCTTTATTTTCTGTTTTTATTCTACATAATTATCATCTGCTTGGTATTATATGGCTGAGTCATTCTAAGTAACAACTAGTGTTAATAATGTCAGCTAGTAATAATATTCTTGCTGTAAATATCAGAGCGTTCTCTTCCTTTTGATCTCTACTGACATATCTTCCATTACAACATGAAAGAAAGTATACAGTTTCGTTAATAAAAGCCATTATGGTATAGCCTCTGATCTCTGAGCTAGATTGCAAAATGAGAATCAAATTTATTACAACAAATTCCCTTGCAAGAATATCATTGTTTCCTTCCTAAGTGAATGTGTCTCTTTGTATCAAAGAGATCAAATGTGAATCTCATTTATAAGCTTACAAGAATAAAAGATCACACAGGGTCTGAACCCCCACTATGAACAGTCCCTATTGCCTCTCTCCATACTCTCTGCACATACCTGCATGTCTGTTAGGAAGGAAGATAATTCTGAGGGTCAGGTATGAAACCAACTGAAGAATGGAGAGAAGGAGAATGGATGCCATATGCTGTGCTTGGCACTCTATCCTTCAGAATCTACATGACCCAGGAGGTAAATATAGTAGCTGCCATTTATTTTACAGACAAGAAAACTGAGGTTCAAACTTGGAAAGGGAAGAGTGAATTTTGCTCTGAAATTTGGATCCTGGGTTTGAATGAACTGTGGTATCTAGGAGGAAAAGGAACAAGGAGGGGCACCTGGGTGTCTCCATTGGTTAAGCATCCGATTCTTGATTTTGACTCAGGTCACGATCTCACAGTTCATGGGTTCAAGTCCTGCGTTGGGTTCTGCACTGACAGCCTGGAACCTGCTTGGGTTCCCTCCCCCCACTCGCCTGTGTGTGCTCTCTCTCCAAAGAAATAAATAAAATAAGGAACTAGGAAATCGGGAGGTGTTAATTTGGGTTTCCTTTTTTTTCAATGGTGGAAATGAAGAGGTAAATTTGGTTTAATACTGGTTGAGTTTAAGATGATAACTTGTAAAATAGGCCGGGACTAAAGATATGGATTTGAGACTTTTATGTACAAAGGTGAAAGTTGATGCCATAACAAAATGAGATCTTAGAAGAAGTATATAGAATTGCTCTATCCAATTTGATAGCCACTAGGACAGGGATACTGAGGTCTTGAAATGGGATGAGTCTAAATTGAGATGTGCTATGCATGTGAAAAACACACTGGATTTCAAAGGCTTAGTAAAAAAAAATGTAAAATACTTCATCAGTAATTTTAATATTGATTATATGTTGAAATGATAACTTTTAGATGTGTTAGGTCAGATATAATATATGATTTAAATAATTTTCCTTTTTTCTTTTTGTTTTTTTTTTGATGTTGTAATTAAGAAAAATCTTAATTACATACATGGCTCATGTTATATTTCTATCAGGCAGCACTGATATATAGAGAGAAAATAAGGGGACTAAAACAGAACCTAGGGTAATGAAATTATTTTGGAATTAAAATTTTTAATTTAAAAAGTAATACATGCAAATAGGTATTTGATGCTAAGGGCACCTGGGTGGCTTAGTTGGTTAAGCATCTGACTTCAGCTCAGGTAATAATCTCGCAGTTCGTGAGTTCAAGCCCCGCATTGGTCTCTCACTGACAGTGCAGAGCCTGCTTGGGATTCTCTCCACCCCCCACCCCCAACACTTGCGCGCGCACACACACACACACACACACACACACACACTCTCTCTCTCTCTCTCTCTCTCTCTCTCTCTCTCTCGCAACGAACAAACCTTTAAAAAAGTATTTAAAATAACCCTACAGATGAGTATAAAATGAAAAGTAAGAGTTTCTCCTACCACCACTAATATCAATGGTTTCTTACTGGTCTCTTCCAGGAATATGTATGTATACATATATAAACACATTTCATTCAGGTGGGCTCAGACTATACTCACTGTTCAGTACCTTGCTTTGTTTAATAATATATCTGAGAAAACATTTATAAAGACATATAGAGATCTACTTGACTCTCTAAGCCTCTGTGGTTTGTGCATCCCCCTCACCAGGCACTCTTTCTGGCTGCTTCCTCACATTGGGTGCTCCTTCTCCTTCCTTGTTTGTAGTGACCTGTTGCATTAAGTTTTTGTTCTCTATGGCTTCTAGGATAGCCTATTTGAATTCTGTCAGATTTACCAAACAATACCAGGCACATTAAACAGGACCCAGTGAACGTGTTTGTCTCTGCAGTATGACTGAGACATCCTCCAGGAGAGGGGCTGGTCTTACTTGTCTGTGTCTACTCAGTGCCTGGAGTCATTAGCCACACAGTGGGTGCTCTATCACCCACCAAATGTTTGCAGAATTAGTAAATAAATGGGTGAATGAGTAAAGTACTTTATAATGGAGCTATAAATGGAAGGATATAAGATAAGCATCTCCTAGCAAACAGGCATTTATATAATCTACTCGGAAAAATGAGTAAGACTTCAAATGCATATGGTATGTGCTTGATAGAAATCTAATGCTTTTCTCCCATTTTAAAATACTGAAAACTGGAACCATTCAATCATCAGGGTTACCGGAAATAATGCTAGACTTTTAAAATTAATGTATTCGGCTAATACTTGTTGACTACCTGGTTAGGCACCAAGAAGTATGCTGGGTCTGGGTACACAGTAGTAGACAAAGCAGACATAACTCCTGCCTCCATGGAACTTAACACTGGTAAAGTTCAATGGCAGATTCTTGGCAGTTTTGATATTATATCTACAATAACGATGATGATGGCTTCCCTTTAATGACTACTTAATATGTGCTATACTCTACACTAAGCACTTTATCTACATTGTTTTACTTAGTACCTATCCCAAAAATGCCTTTGGAAGTTACTAAAGTTTTGTTTTGTTTTGTTTTTTTACATTTATATATATATAAGGAATCTGAAGCTTAAGGAAATCAAATCCATTTGTGATATACCAGATGTGTCTAAAACAAGCGACAGGCATAGAACAGCCTTCCTACTCCTGACCCAGTGATCTTTTGCCACACCGCACTGCATCTTTACAAGGGAACTGTGACCCCAGTTAAGGGGATTCTAGAACATTCTTGGTGGTGATCCTCTTAAAAAGTAAGGATTTCACATAAATCTTAGTAGCAGATAATGGATGTGACAAAAACAGGACATCATTGTGACATGAGTAGCTGTGCACCCCCATTTGAAGGTTCAAGTAAGTGTTTACTAAAACAGGTGTCTGTCTTCATGTTCTGTAGTGTTTTAAACTTCATTTTCTGTACTTGTTTCTAACAGACAAAAATCGGATCAGGAAAGTTGATGGGGCCCAAAGGAGTCTCTGTGGACCGCAACGGGCACATCATTGTGGTGGACAACAAGGCGTGCTGCGTGTTTATTTTCCAGCCAAATGGGAAAATAGTCACCAGGTTTGGTAGCCGAGGAAATGGGGACAGGCAGTTTGCAGGTACACTCGATGGTAATATGTAAACCCCCTTTTTTACGCTTCTTCTGCTCACATTTGCATGATGTTGGAGCATGTGGAAGATGCCTTAATCCCCAGTGTGTTTTCTGGCTTTAGGAAAGATACTGGGGATAAAATCTAAGCAAAAGCATGATGAGATGCTTTTCAATTACTCCGCCAGCAGTAAGTTGAACTGCGGTCCGTGTGTGGTTTTTATTGACAGCAGTTTACAGCTCAGAAGTCAAATCTTTGAATATTAAGTAAAACAAAAAATTTAAAATAAAAATGTTTGAGGAACAGTGGAGTAACTCCAATTTCTACCTAGCTGTAGCTTTGTATAAGAGCGAGCTTCAGAATGAGAATTTTTTCCACCTTTCTAGATGATGGTAAGAGAGCAGGACTTTAGAAAATTTGCTGAGTACAGGAAGGGCAGTTCTGTTACGTCTCTTTCTGGTGTACCACTTTGCAAGCACAGGCTGACTTAGTTTTTAACATCTGCAAGAAGAGGCTGAAAACGGTATATTAAATTTTCTTTTTAAAAGGATGCTTTCGGCATTTGACAATAATTTGCATAATCATTTTTGTGCTTTGTCTCCAGTTCTGCCAGGTTCTGAATGTCACCCCAAATTACAAAATATGGGTTTCTGCTCTACTTTTTAAAAAAATATTACATATGGGCGTCTTTTTTCCCAGTACTAAGACTCCCCACATCCTCCCTAAAGGGACTAACATGTACTCAGAGAAGCTGGCAGATGTGACTTTCAGATGGTGCTGCAGAGAATGAATTCTGATGCTTTATTGCTCGTTCCGCTTCGTTAAGGCTGCTGGCACTCTTAGCTTGATGTAAAAGAAGCCAGAGTAGACAGTCCCGAGTGTAGAATGATAGAGGACCTAGGCCATCTAGAGCCAGAGTTCTAGCCGAATGATCTTTCAAGAACCGAGTCTAGAATTCTTTGTTCTTTCTTAAATAACTAATATGTTGAATTTTGTAACTGCTACGTGGTTGTAATCATTTTTATTGTTAACAGTAGTCACATATGTTTTTCATCTTTATTGCAGGTCCCCATTTTGCAGCTGTAAATAGCAATAATGAGATTATTGTTACAGATTTCCATAATCATTCTGTCAAGGTACTATAAACACACCATTTATTGTTCACTTTTAACTGCTGTTATTGAGAAATCAGACTGAGAGAAAATAATGTAATACTCCCATATATGCACAGGAACTAAAGGAATGAACCTGAAAGAGTACATTTTGCTTCTCCCTAAAGATGCAGGTTTTAGTTTGGACCCACAGAGTTGGGAGAGTCAGAAAATCAAACAAAATGTGGTGGCGACAAGTTTTTTAATTTGAAATAGCTATAAATGGAGATGACTTAAAAATTAAATTTGAAAAAGCAGCTGCTTGAACTTAGAGAGGCAGAACTTTCCAAAACTTAATATTTTGCCTCTATTCAATACATTAAAACAAGATCACTTTTTCAATTATCTGCATCATAAGGCCTTTCAAACAAAATTAGATATCCGAACTCCGCTAATATCTAAAATCTGTGCAGATTTTGTGAGGGAAATAGCCCTAGTATACATTCCTATAGATGTCTCATACTTTAGAGAATGCTTTCGCACACTTGGTGTTCCCCAGAATACAGTGCCCCTTCCCCTCCACCGAGCAGTGTAGTACATCTTTCTTACTAGGTGTAAGGGGAAGAAAGATTTGAGATTTATTATGAGCAAATCAGGACATCCAGAAATGAAAACAAATTTGTGACTTACTGAAACGAGAAAATGTTTAATTACATTCTAGACCGCGGTTCCTAAGGTGGGGTGCATGTTCCACTGAAGGCACGCCAGGTGGCCATTGGCAGTGCACTGGCAGACATTTTCTTTTTTTTTTTTTTTTTTTTAACGTTTTATTTATTTTTGAGACAGGGAGAGACAGAGCATGAACAGGGGAGGGTCAGAGAAAGAGGGAGACACAGAATCTGAAACAGGCTCCAGGCGCTGAGCTGTCAGCACAGAGCCCGACGCGGGGCTCGAACTCACGGACAGTGAGATCATGACCTGAGCCGAAGTCGGCCGCTTAACCGACTGAGCCACCCAGGCGCCCCCAGACATTTTCATTTTAAGAGTCATGTGTTTATTTTTAGGGTTACCCTCTGTTTACATCAAGTGGTACTGGTTTGCACTTATAGAAGTGATACAAAGTTTTCCTTGTAAGTAAATTCGTTAAAATTTTTTAAGGTGAGGCCTTTTTAAAGGAAGGGTAAGAAGGAAACAGCATAAGTGGCGTATGCCAGTGACTAAAGTTTGCCCTTAGAGACAACCATCGGGCAACCAAAGTTGTCAGTGTTGGTGACTGGAATAGCTATGTAGGGATAGGATTTCAACACCCAAAGGCACTCTCTCTCCTGAGCCCATCACCACTTCATTTCCCCCAGGTTGTCCCAAAAGATACATTTAACCCAAGTAAATGGAATGGTTTTGAGCTTTTTTTGGTGGATGCAAAGTGTAGGGCACAGTGGGCCTGCCCCTGGTGGGGCAGGAAGAGGGGAAAGGATGCCCACCATTGCTTGCTTCTCAGGCTGCTTCCTGCCACGTTGTGTCTCTGGAGTTGCTGCCATAGTGGGGGAGCTCATTCCCCACTCCCCTACCTCCCTCAGTGTCTGTAAGCTGCAAATCCTCTCTCTCTACAGGAGGTGTCTTGGTAAACGGAAGAGGACATTGGGAAGAGTAGTGCTGGGGAGGAGGGAAACAGCAAAGAGGCAGAAGGGACTGGGCTCTGGACTGCCCCCCCCCCCTCCGCCGGGGGTGCTGTAACAGTCCTGTGTGATGAGCTTAACGATAACATAGGCTGTCCTCAGACTTCCTATCCTTCACTCACTTAATAGGGGAATCATTTAACTACAGGGCATTTAACCAGAAGATAACTCATATGGATCAGCAAAGGCCAGCAAACGCCTGGTATAGATGCTGCCCACCCCCACCGAAAGACAGTCCTATTAATCAAGTTGCTCTTTTCTACTAAGCGCAACTGTGGCCTCAGAGCCTTTCCGTCCCAATGCTCCAGGCAGCCTCTATGAATCAACTGACATTGGTATGTGGGAGGACTCCTAGTTACCAGCCCTGGCTGACAATGTAGAAGGAAATGAGACATATGTAAGTAATCAAAATGCAAGGCAGATAGCGATAAATTATTATTTTAATATAGGTACATATAAAGTTCTATAAGTATCCAGAAGAAAACAAAGAGCAGATTTCTGTAACTAAGACCATCAGGGAAGACTTCCAAGTGGAGGTGGTATTTGAGGTGAGCAGAATTTTGAAATCAGGAAAGGATTATCATCCAAGTGATAAAAACTTGCTATAAAAACTTGGATGAAAAGCAAAGCTGTAAAAACTATTTCAGCTCATGCATCCGCCTCTTAATATGTTTTCATCTGAATAATTTATAAGCAATTAAATGACATTTTAGGTGGGAAAAATAGAAGCTACAAGAAATTTGTAATTATTAAGATTCTGAAAGCTCTTCAAGTTTTCAGTACAGCAGAGGTAGATTATTTTACTAATTTGAACTCAGTTTCCCTCTTATTTAAGAAAACCAGTGTTTTTTCTCTTCTGTTTGGCAACTGTTGCCATATAGCTTTTATGGAATAGTTGGGCTTTTGTTTCCCCAGTGGTTCTGGATTCAATTCATTTCTCTGTTGGTAAATGTAAAAACTGTGCCTATAGGTCGGGGCTAACAAATGGTCTGGTTCTTTAGCCATTTTCAGTGTGTATTTTGTTTTCATTGCAAAACAACTAAATTTGGCATTCTGCATCATTACAAAATGGGGCAGAAGCATTTGTGTTTTTTGTAGTAGGCCAAGGAAAACACACCTCTTCAGAGAAATAAATACAAACAAACAAAAAGATTATTGGTAGGACTTATTAAGGGGAAAGATCAGAGAGTAATAAATTGTGTCCTCACCAGCATACAAACAGTTTCATTGGCCTTTAAAACAAGAACGTTCTGTGTGAAAGGAGATAAAAGGAGTCAGGAAAGATTTTTAAAACATAATCTTAGCCGAAGCTAGTTCTTGTCTCATCCTTTCCAAAGAACCAAAGAGGTAGCTTGCTTAGCTGGCAAGTTATGTAATTAATTCAAGAAGCAGTCATGATTCTTTATCTTAAAGGGAGTTTAGCCTTTAGAGATGGTTTGTCTCCCTTTGCTTCTCCAATGTACATAACTAAAAGAAAGAGAGTCATTTTAATCTTTCATGATCACAGAGATGGCAGTAGGAGAATCTGTAAAAGGCCCTGAGATCATTCTCAAATTAGGTCTGCACTCGGGTATGGTGAACTCCCTCTGTTCCACGTTTCAGGAACCCTTACTCTCATGGCTTTGCATGTGATACGTTTTGATTTATTAATGGGTCCTTCAACATATGTTGGCTGCATCATAATGGAAGCTTAAAATAATATCCTGGAGATATTTCACAGCCATTAAATACCATCTGAATCATCAAGATAAAATTATGCTTACTGTAGTCTTACAAATAACCACATAATAACAATTTATTTCTCTCCAAATCAATAATCTGTATTTGATACATGTACTTTAACACTCCATTAATAAGAATATTTAACCACAACAAGCTATTGCTTGTCTAGATCATATATTAGAGAATTTGCTGAAGAATTCTGTGTACCTCCCCAACTTCCCTCAGCCCGCTCCCCTCAGTATGCTCCATCCATCAAAGCCTTAGGGTCATATAACCTATCTATTTTAACTAAATATATATTCTGAAAAAAATATATTAAAAAGCCCTTTCCTTATTCCTCACCTGTGCCATAACACACACACACCCACCCACACACACACTTTTCCCTTATATTCCCTTGTAAGTGCGAAGTCCAACTTGCTCTTTCTCACGTTGACTTTGTAAAATGGTAATAAATTCTGAGCACCCAGCCTAACAAAAAGCTCCACGGTCCTGATCCAACTTTGATCATCCCTCCTGTTAGAAATAGTAATATTTCTGTTCTTGAAATTTAGCTATTTATTCAAAGGCAGGAATAATAATACCGTTGAAAATTATAGCTCCACTTTCTTATCCTGCCTTATATTCCTATATATTTTATAATTTATAACAAAAGTATTTTTCATATAAGTATTCAATAACCAGATAGGAGCTAGAAATAAGAACTGATTTCACAAATGATAAATCAAGCTTATATAGTAAATTGGGGAACCATAAGTAATATAGGGGTCTACTTTGTAGATTTTTTTTGTTTTTTTTTTTTTTTTAGAATGTCTTAACTCATAATAAAAAATCTGCTGAGATACATATTTTTTTAAAACCCGTAATGTTGGCTCAACTATTTTTGGTTTAAAATAAAATCATTTAAAAATATCTCATACAGGTGTTTAATCAGGAGGGAGAATTCATGTTGAAGTTTGGCTCAAATGGAGAAGGAAATGGGCAGTTTAATGCTCCAACAGGTGTAGCAGTGGATTCAAATGGAAACATCATTGTAGCAGATTGGGGAAACAGCAGGATCCAGGTAAACTCATGTAATGCTAATGTATTTGTTTAAAGTGATGGGTGTTTGTTGAAAGTGAAGAATTGGCTGTCTCCCAACTGGGATGTTTTCCATTGTTCATTGGTTAGGTTTTCATAGACCATTTCAGGACAAGTGCTAAACTAAGGTGGAGGAGAGGTAGAGTAGAAGGTGGAGGAGAAAAACATCAACAGGTTACCAGAGTGAAAACCTCTGAATTGGGAATTTTTAACACAAAAGTGTTTGTGCATAGAACTCAAGAGGTCCATCCATTGAACAAAAATATATTACTATTTTTACTAGCTTCCAACTAAAAACTCATTTTCTTTAATTATGAATATAGGCAACAATCACCGTAGTTTTAGGAACACCTATAACTTTGTCACCAAGAGGAATCATGGTTGCAGAGGTCTTGAATTGTCATATATGCTCATCACTCTTTCAGAACCAGTCAGTGTTACATGACAATTTAGATGAGATGGATCCATCACCATTTCTTGTTATTTAATGTGTTGGTTTAAAAAGCACACATATTGGGGCGCCTGGGTGGCTCAGTCGGTTGAGCGTCCGACTTCAGCTCAGGTCACGATCTTGCAGCTCGTGAGTTCGAGCCCCACGTCAGGCTCTGTGCTGACAGCTCAGAACCTGGAGCCTGTTTCAGATTCTGTGTCTCCCTCTCTGTCTGTCCCGACCCACTCGCATTCTGTCTCTGTCTCTCTCAAAAATAAGTAAACATTAAGAAAATTAAAAAAAAATAAAAATAAAAAGCACACATATTACTATATCGCAGTTTTGTACAATTTTGATAACTATGTTTTAATAATGATTGTTTTCCTTTATAATCCCATGTATTTTGTTTTATGCATTTAAAAACATTATTCTGCTGAATAACCTGAGTCAAAGAGGAAGTCCCAAGGAAAAATTTAAAATATACTGGCCTGAATGAAAGTACAAATATAGCGTATCAAAGTTTGTGGTGTGCAGCTAAGAGGGTCCTTAGAGGAAGATTTTTCCCCCAGCTTTATTGTGATATAATTGGCATATATATTGTATAAGTTTAAGGTGTGTAATATGATTTGATACACTTATATATTGCAAAATGATTACCACCATAGCTTTAGCCAATACCTCTGTCACCGTCACATTACTACCATTTCTTTTTTGTGGTGAGAACATTTAGATCTCCTCTCTTAGCAAAACTTTCAAGTATATAAAATTGTTTTATTAACTATAATCACCATACAATGCATTAGATCCCCAGAACTTATTCATCTTCTAACTGGAAGTTTATACCCTTTGACCAACTTCTCCCCATTTCCCCCACTCTCCAGCCCTGGCAACCACCATTCTACATGAGAGGGAACTTACTGGCACTAAGTGCTTACATTAGAAAGTCAGAGATCACGAATCCCAGCTCCTACCTCAAAAAAGCCAGAAGTAGAGGAGCAGAACAGCCTGAAAGCAAACAGGCGGGAGGAAATAGTGCAGATAGGATCAGAAATCAGTGTAGTGCAAGGCAAACAATAGAGAAGAGCAGTGAAACAGAAAGGTGGTTCCTTGGAATGATCAATAAGATGACAGACCTCTAACGAGACCGCTAAAGGAAAAGACACAAAGTGCTAATATCATCACAGACTCCGCAGGCATACGGAAGTTCTGTGAACTCTACATGCGCATTTTTGACAATTTAGATGAGATGGACCAATTTCTCAAAAAGTACAAATTCCACAACTCACTCAATATAAAATAAATAACCTGAATACCCCAACAACTGTTGAGGAAATGTAGTTAATAATTTTAAAACTCCCCAAAAATAAATCTCTAGACTCGAATGGTGTTACGGGAGTATTCTGCCAAACTAGGTGAAAGGTACACAGAATTTCTCTGTACTATCCTTGGAACTTCCTATGAATCTATAATTATTTCAAAATTAAAAGTGAACAAAAACATTTTAAATGTAATAATGAATTTAAATATATTTTCATGGTTTGGGATTAATGGTGTCATGATGGCATTTGCCATTTTAATTGGCTATAAAAAATAATAAAAGTGGTTACATTCTGGAAAAAAAGAATTAAAACATTATTTTGAGGTCTGTAGTTGTTTCCAGACAAAAAAAGTAGATTTTTCTCTCAATTAAGAACAAAGGTTTTGAATCCCCAGACTAAGAGACTATTCTTTTCTCAATTTCTCTGTATAGACACCCAGAAGAATCTAAACATACATGTGCAGACAGGCTTATTCATCCTTGCCAATATGGCCCTGTGCCGAATTTCTGAGACCTCAGAATGCACGGGTTAAATCAGGTAGCATCCAGGTGTCTTTGTGAAGACAGTAGTATTTAGCCGTTTGAATGTGATACTGGTATTACTTCCCAGAAAAAGGACTGAGACTATAAATGCTTTTATTTCTCCATTATATTTATCTTGCTTAATTATGCTAATGTACATCTACATTTGAAAGAGCTATTCTATTGTGTTGGAAAGCTAGAAGCCAGACTGGGAACCAAGTTCACAAAGCAGTTCTATAGACTACAGGTGCTTAGCTGTTTGTATTGTGGCCCTCCTAGCACCTGCCTAGTCACACTGCCTTGTGAAACACCTATGGGCCAAACAGAATGGTCAAAAGAAACCAGCCTGGGCCTTGTGAAAGAAAAATGTTCCTTGTATTTCCTCATGGCAGAAGCTTCTAGCCCAAAAGAAGACTACTTCATATCCAGATGTACATGTTGTGGGGCACCTGGCTGGCTGAGTTGGTAGGGTGTGTGACTCTTGATCTCAGGGTTGTGAGTTTGAGCCCCACACTGGGTGTAGAGATTACTTAAAAACAAAATATTCTAAAAAACCCACAAATGTACATGTTGAGTTATTGACTTCTTTTTTTTTTTAATTTTTTTTAATGTTTATTTATTTTTGAGATAGAGAGAGACAGAGCGTGAGCAGGGGAGGGGCAGAGAGAGAGGGAGACACAGACTCTGAAACAGGCTCCAGGCTCTGAGCTGTCAGCACAGAGCTCAACGCGGGGCTTGAACTCACGAACTGTGAGATCATGACCTGAGCCGAAGTCGGACGCTTAACCCACAGAGCCACCCAGGCGCCCCAAGTTATTGACTTCTTATAACTCCTTCTTTTCTGAAAAGGAAGTGCCTGGGTGACTCAGTCGGTTAAGCATCTGACTGGGGCTTAGGTCATGATCTCAGGGTTCATGGGTTCAAGCCCTACATCAGGCTCTGTGCTGACAGCTCGGAGCCTGGGGCCTGCTTTGGATTCTGTGTCTCCGTCTCTCTCTGCCCCTTCCCACTTGCGCGTGCTCTCTTTCTCTCAAAAATAAGTAAACATTTTTAAAAAAATGAAAAGGGGGCGCCTGGGTGGCTCAGTCGGTTGAGCGTCTGACTTCAGCTCAGGTCATGATCTCGAGGTCTGTGAGTTTGAGCCCCGTGTCAGGCTTTGTGCTGACAGCTCAGAGCCTGGACCCTGCTTCAGATTCTATGTCTCCCTCTCTCTCTGCCCCTCCCCTACTCATGCTCTGTCTCTGTCTCTCTCTCTCTCTCTCTCTCTGTCAAAAATAAATAAACGTTAAAAATGTTTTCTAATAAATAAAAGAGGTTAGAGTGGGAGAGAGAGCCAAAGCATAAGAGACTCTTAAAAACTGAGAACAAACTGAGGTTTGATGGCGGGTGGGAGGGAGGGGAGGGTAGGTGATGGGCATTGAAGAGGGCATCTTTTGGGATGAGCACTGGGTGTTGTATGGAAACTAATTTGACAATAAATTTCATATAATAAAAAAATTTTTTTTCTAATAAATTAATTTTTAAAAAATGAAAAGGAAAAAAGATCTTTATTTTCTCATTGTATATTATGACTCAGAACCATTCCTTTGTGGTCTAGTGGCTGATTTTTCTGTCTTGTGATTGGGGATAAAAGAGGGATGTGAGGCTGGAAGTGTGGAAAATGAAGGCTGAGAGTAGGAGACAAGGGTCCTTCATTTTCAGGCACCACTGAAGACTATTCCCCTCAAACTGACCACTGTTAAGAATGTAAATGAGGTCTGGTGGCCAATGGCATGCTCCTTGTCAGTGACTCTGAGGGATAGAGAGTGAAAGGAGGAAAAGCAAGGTAAGTGGAGTGAAGGATCGGATATATGATCATTACCTAAACGAACCTGTTGGGTTACACGCATGCTTTTGTATTGACAATATGAGCATTAAGGGTTTTCTAACTCCTGTTTCATCATACTACTCTAACTTTTCCTGTAACACTCTGACTTTATATTTTTTACAGGTTTTTGATGGAAGTGGATCATTTTTGTCCTACATTAACACATCTGCCGACCCACTGTATGGCCCCCAGGGCCTGGCCCTGACTTCAGATGGTCACGTTGTGGTTGCAGACTCTGGAAACCACTGTTTCAAGGTCTACCGGTACTTACAGTAGTGGTGGGCAGATGGACCCCCCTCTCCCAAAGGTCTTGCACTATAAACTGGAAGGGATTTCTCAACGCGGGACCAGATTACACTAGACTTTTCATGCTAGAAGGAATCATTGGCGAACTTTCCAAGGTGATTTCTGAATGTAACAATTTCCTTAAAAACTGCATATCTGATTTCTGTAATTCGCCTTTAGGGTTTGAAAGAAGGAAATCCCTTCTACTGAATCTTTGGAAAACGCAGCGTTTCACACCTGTGAACTATGGCTTCTAGGACAGGGATTTATGTAGTTGAACTGATTTTGCAAATCAAGCAAGCACTAAAAAAAACCTAGAATATTTAAAGGTGTTTGTTAATCCCGTGAATGGTAGCTTTTGTGCAGAGCCTCCAAAAACAAAACAAAACAAAACAAAACAAAACAAAACAAAACAAAAACAGAATCTGTTGTACTTTATTTAACTTCAATTACAAGACCCGGGGGATCTTCTAACCTCACTTTTACAGTCGGTCTTAACTCATGTGACATTTTTTGGGTTATCAATAACTACATGTAAATTAGGAGAAAATAAAACTGTCTTGCAAAAACCCTCCCAGGTGTGATTAGGCAGGCCTCTTGAGTTTAGCACTTAAAAACCACTGCACATATCCCATCCTTTCTGGGTTAGATCAAAGATCCTTTTTGTGTGTTCTCACCTTTTCTCTCCTGCTCCCCTTGTATCAAAAAACAGAGTCCATTTTCAGGGAAACCTGAAATTCCGAATGCTTTAAAAAGCATATTACAATAGCAATGCTACCTTTTGGTAAACAAACAGCCCCCCTCAACTCCAGATTAGTGCACTGGCATGTGGTCAAGAAAAAGTCAGTCACATTTTATGTGCCATGTTCTCACGTGTCTCTCCTCTTCCACTTCACGAAAGCGAAAGCTTTACCTCCTGCAAAATGTCAGCACATGTAGTAGGACGCCAGTGTCCTAGGACAGAGAGCCATAAGTAGCCCTTTGGAGGACGGATGGTGTCAGCCAAAGGCATGTGATTGATTAATGGTTTCCCCTTAGAAAGCAAGTGTTACCAAAGTCGTGTTATCTCGAAAGCATTACAGGTTAAGGGCATGTTACGGTTATTTATCATTGTCTAATGAATAGTAGAGGCATTAAAGGACTATGTATACATGATTAGGGTAAGGTAGAATGTATCATATATATATATATATATATATATAGCTGAACCTTTGGTGTATTGAAATAGGCAGCACTCTGAAAGACAGAAGCATCGTCCAGCACATCCCTTTACTGAGCAGTTTAAAGCCGTCCCTAGTAGAGCAAGCCCTAAAACAGGTATAATTTTCACCATTTTCCAGGAATGATGGTATTGGATGACTTTTAGTCAGAAAATGGCCTTCTGTGCTTTCAAAAGCAAAAACAAAACGAAAACAGGTTGAAAGAAAAGGAAACGTTGAACTTTAGTTACTCTTAATTTAAACTAAGTATAAATGGGTTTTGAGAAATGTGAAGAAAAATTTAGTCAATTGTTAATCTGTCTTTGATACTGTAAGGTAAGACGTGGTCTGTTTCCACTGTTTAATTTTCTACTCAGTTCTACCAAATAGGATGTCATGTTTGGCATCTTTGATATGACTTTGGGATCTTTTTCACTGAAAGCACCTTAGAACTGTACTATAAGAAAACATTTCCCATATGTATAATTATATGTGATGTTTATTGCTTAATTTATAACCCAGTCATTCTCTTAAAATAGGACTTTTTTAAATTTAGAAGGGAAATCTAGCTACTTCCAATTGTCTGTCAAATTTATTATGCCTAAATCAACCTCTCAAAAAAAAATGTTTTCAGGAAGATTTACATTTAGGTTTAGAATTTCTTTTTCTTTTTTCTTTTTTTTTTTTTTAGTTAGGTAGAGTTTTCAAAATATTTGAGACTGTGATAAAGTTATAAAATTCAATAGCATTTTTGGATGTTAAATAAAATACTGTTTCCTAACATCAGCGAACTAAGTCTTTGAATTCAAACACTTGTATTTAATGAGTGCTTACTAGGTGCCAGGCACTATTTTAGGCACTGGGGATACAGCAATAGACAAAAGAGACAAAAATCCCTGCCTGCTTGGAGCTTACACTCTAGGGAGGGAATTTCATTTTGCCCTTTACTAACATTCTGCATAAAAGATAAGCTAGACCTTTGATAGGTCCTAGACCGTTTAAAAGAAAACCTTTTAAATTTGTTAAAATAACTTCTGTTTGTTTTCACAAGTAAAAGTGGCTTCCTGTTTAGATTCTGTCACAGGCTGTTGGTCTTAAGACTAGTTGACTTAAAAGTGTTTTTTGCACAACATTGAAATTATACTTGTGAATTTAGAAATTAACTAGCCGTCCTACCATATTGGGCTGGGTATCTCAATAATATATTGAATATGAGGCTATTTTTTTTTTAATCTGTCAATATTGGCACAAATTGGAATGGAAGAATAGATAGTTTGATTCAGACTTGTTCCACTCTCTGTTACTAAAACACATGTTGTGGGCACTCTAAGAAACACTGTATTTTCCCCTCCAAAATATATAATCATGTATGGTAAAGTATAGATAACATTTCACATTTGGATACATATTAGCATTTACTGTATTTCTTCATGAGCATATTTGAGGAGGGAAAGTGCTGCTGATAAGATAGAGTAGACAAGATTTACATGAAATTTTGTCACATTCTCTGGAAAATGGTTTCTGGTAAACTGAGAAGGATATTAAAATAAGTGATTTTTTTTTTTTCCTGAGCTATCATTATTGTTTGATTTCTCTTTGTCAAGTGTACAGAACCTGTCATACGTTCATGATAAGTAGCACTGAGAAATTACCCATTCAAATGTCCCCTGGGCACTTACGGCAGCATATTGCCAGTTTGAATGTAAAGGTCAGTGACAATGCATTCCCTCCAAAACAGACCTCCCCTGCTGGGCTTGGGGGACGTGGTGACCTGGCCATCCAGAAACACGTGAATAAAAAGCCTTTATGACTGTTCACCATTTTTTAAAATGGTACTTAGTATCTTGATCAAACTTTAGTCTCCAGTAACTAAACAAATCCCCAAGTTTCCTTATTTTAATTTACTCTTTGACTAGATTTGAGAGAAATAAATACTACAGGTCCATGCAACTAGAACACAGTTGCTTCTACTACTAAATATACAGGGTATGTCCTCACATGAAGTTGACTGGAATAGCAGTATACTAGCAAGTGTCTATGGATCCTTAACATGGAAGGATTCACATAAATGCTTTGCTAATACCTACTGAGTTAATTGGAGGAAATAGCAAATAAATATTAGGCAATGTGCAGATTACTTCAAAAGGGAAAAACCTTTTTGTACATTTGGACTCTATAGTATCCTCCCTATTCACCAGCTTCTGGAAAGGGAGGAGTATTTTTAGTTTACTAATTTAACAACAAGACATTTCCAGGTAGGAGAACATTGAAGCTGTTTGCTTGAGAACATCATCTAATTTTGCTTAAAATCAAAAGTCGTAATACTGTTGCATTCTGTAAATGTTGCAGGGTTTTAAACTTTACAATTATTTTAATATTTTTGATAACTAGGAATGTAGTATTGCCATAAAGGAAACTAAGTGCCCATTAAAGATTTGTTTGGTATAAATAAATGATTTTTTTGTTTTGTTTTAAATGACAGTAAGCTACAAATCATGATGTTAATCTTAAACTTTCTGAAGATGAACTGTGTGGCAGTGATTGTATGGTCTGTTTGTGGAGAATGTATGAAAGCTATTAATATTCTAAAATAGATTAATAAATTGGCTATGTTGTCCCAATGAATGTACAGCACGTCCATTAACTTTCAAAAGCAACACAGCCTTAAACTCAATGCTTTTGCTTTATGACATGGGAATGTTCTGTCATCAACAGAGTGTATTCTTGTAATAGAATTCTTTATATCATTTTCAATTCTATAGCCTTTCAATCCTATGTATGAGTATAAAGGATTTCTGCTTCCTTTGTTTCTTTTTAAATTTTGTACATTCCATCTTTTTAGGTCTGTTTCATACGTTTTGTGTATAGAACACTAAGTCTTGCGCGCTCTGACATTGATACTGATATATTCTCATTTGTTCTTTTATGAATCGAAATGCTGACTGCCTATTTAAAGAAAAGAATGAACGCTGTGCATCAAAGTGTTTGTATGTCCGTAGCTACATATGTACCACAGTATTTTGGATGCTTTAGTCTACAATAAAACTTTAAATTAATTCTGTCTTGAAACATAGGAGAAACAAGATTCATGTGTATACCTTTACCATGCACAAAATCTCAAATCATTATAATAAAGCTTGTTTTCTCCATTTCCAGGGTGAATGTTTATGTATTGTTTGCTTTTTTAGTAAAGGGAAATGAAGGAATGTTCTACAATACGGGGAAGATACCAGTACCTCAAACAAACTGTTTATAAAAGTGAGAAAAGCATAGTGAAATTTTTGTTGTTTATGATGCTAATAATCAGGTGAGCATTTAGGACGTATCTTAAGCAGGAATTTGGAAAATCATGACATGTATGTCTAGCAAATATATTTAGAAGTCCAAATAGACCCAAAGCAATATGCTTATAATCCTTAAAGAATCACAGGACAGACCTTCTGGCATCAGGGTGGTCGCATTTCTCGGGGGTGAAGAACTAGAAAGGGACCTCGCTGCAAATACTGTCTTTAGGTTCCAAAATTTAATTAAAATAAAATTCATTACAATAAAAGGTTTTTTTAGAGGTTAGGGGTTTATTTATTCATTTATTTTTAAAATATTTTATTTATTTTTGAGATAGAGATAACACGAGCAGGGGATAGGCAGAGAGAGAGAGGGGGACAGAGGATCCAAAGTGGGCTCCATGCTGAGAGCAGACAGCCTGATGTGGGGCTCAAACTCACCAACTTCGAGATATAACCTGAGCTGAAGTTGGACACTTAACTGACTGAACCACCTAGGCTCCCCTACAATACAGTTTTTTATATTCCATCAAGCTAATGGCCAAGCATTTCGAGCAGTACTCACAGCATCCAAAGATTATGTCCAGACAGGCCTCTGGAGGCTTGGTTGTAAAGGAACCTGATGATAAATGTACAAATAATAGGGTATCACTATGTCATATCCTTCCAAAGAAGATAGTTTCAACTGGCTTTCTTTTTTTTTTTTTTAAGTTTATTTATTTTTGAGAACGAGAGAGAGAGAGAGAGAGAGAGAGAGAGAGTGGGGGGGAGGGGCAGAGGGGGAGGGAGACAGAATCCAAAGCAGGTTCCAGGCTCTGAGCTGTCAGCACGAAGCCTGAAGTAGGGCTTGAACCCACAGACTGTGAGATCATGACCTGAGCCAAAGTCGGAAGCTGAACTGACTGAGCCAGCCAGGTACCCTGGCTTTCATAAATCAAATAAACTTTACATTGGTCTCTATTCATAATGTCAAAGTTGTCATTTTAATACTGCTAACCTATAGGTCAGGTATCTTCCCCACAAGACTTGAGGACAGATAAGCTCTCAACTTGAGTGGTGTATGGGTTTGATATTTGATCTTTTGTTCTCCTATAACGGACTCTCGTCTTTCTTCATTAATTATAAATAAGTCATGGCCTTACATATATATGCATAGAACTTTTTTATTTATAGGCTTTTTGATTTTTCATTAAGTCTGGAATACTAAAATTTTCTTTTGAGTATCCTTTGTGAACAGTGGAGGGACACAACAAAAATTTCTTGTTTTGTTTTTTTGGAGGGTTAAAAAAAACCTCTAATAGTTTGTAATTCTACAAGAGGAGACTAAGTCAGTCTTGGAAGGACAGATGAAATAGAAATGAGAAAAAGGCCAAACATGTAACTGTGGATATTGGTTTTATTTAATCCTGCGTCCATTCTTCACTTATTTTTTCTTTAAACCAAGCAGGCACCATTGCCATCATGGGCCATTTGGAGATTTTCAGATTCAGAGAGCATGGCATTCCTGATAAAAGCCAGTTGTCCCGCATTTAAGCATCTCTCAAATTATCCTTCGAGAACTCATTTCCCATAAAGCTAGCTGCACTCCTTTCCAGAGCAGCCAAGTTCAACTAAAGCTGCAGTGTATTATTTACCCTAAGTGAAGAGGCAGGAAGGGCAAATGATATTCTATCCTCTACCCCATGCTACTGCCTTTTTTTGTTGTTGCTGTCATTGGACAAATGTCTAAGCACTTGTGATACACCAGGGTTTAAGGTAGGTGTAAGGGATATAAAGATGAGGTAAAGCCTGTGGCCTCTAAGAGCTTGCAGTTTGGTTAGTGAACCAGGCCAGGTAATTATAATACCACGAGCTGCTTTTATATGCATTCATTAGCAAATATTTACTGAGTCTAGTATGTTCTAGCCACTAGGGAACAGCAGCACACTAAAAAGTCCCTATTCTCATGGAGCTTTAATTCTACTGGAATGAAACTTACATCAATGTGTGTGTGTGTGTGTGTGTGTGTGTATTCATGTTCAGTGTGTGTATATATATACATATATGTGTGTGTGTACGTGTGTGAAGATATATATAATATATAATGGCTGGCTACATAATTTGTGGGGGCTGATGCAAAATGAAAATGCAGGAACCCTCCTTCAAAAAGAATGTAAAAGGCTTTTTCCTTTTTTCCGTGGCCTCTTGACCTGTGGTGGTGGTTTTTATTTGCTATTTAATGTCCTGCTCTCTGGGGCATAGGGATACTTGCTGTCTAAGTAGAGACCCTCATGGGCACCTAGGGCCCCACACCATGACTCAGACTTCCCCATGGCTTGGGCCCGGGCCTCCTGCCAGGAATGGAGGGTGGCAGGGGTCGCTGGATGGGGCTGAGGCAACTGGCAGGTAAGAACTTGCCCCAGAGGAAGGCAGAGGGCTGGTGTTGCCGCCGGACCACTTATGAGCCAACACTTGGTAAAAGATGGCGAGAGAGCATGAGGTGTCCAGGAAAGAACAAGTAGTTCAATGTCGTGAGGCCACAGGATGCTCAAGAAGAAATGAGGAGAAATGAGACTGGGCTGCCAAAAGGAGTAAGTTCCTTACTGTGCCTGTTCTCCCAGATGGAATGATTAGAAACTATGATACAGAGCAAATTAAGGTAAGAGCCATAAGAGAAGTGTTAATACAACACAAGGGAAGTTCTGAGTTATCACATGATTCATGGGCACAATCCTGCTTTATGCCACATATTTATAAATAACAGTCCCTTTTGTTCTCAGATGTGCCCCATTTGGATGATAAATTGTATACTTAACTCTACACCAGTGTTTCTCAACCTTTTTTCCATTATCATCCCCCTAAGGAGCTCTCTTACACATTTTTTCCTAATCTCCCCTACCCCCGCTCCATGAAATGTTACTACCAGAGATGTACCGTGTATCTGTTTATGTACTATAGCCCTTTGGAGAGCCACAGACCATCTGAGATTTTTCCAGCTTCCAGGAGCCCTCGTTGAAACCGATGCTCTGCAAAAATGATACAATAGCATTGTCATTTTTAACTCAGGGGATGTGGGATGACTGAGAAGTTGATAACGGTGACTATTTCTTGGGGCACCTGGGTGGCTCAGTCGGTTGGGCATCCGACTCTTGGTTTTGACTCAGGTCATGATCTCTCAGTTGGTGAGTTCGAGCCCTACATCAGGCTGTCTGCTGTCATTGCGGAGCCCACTTTGGATCCTCTGCCCCCCCATCCCTCCCCCACTCATGCACTCTCTTTTTCTCTCAAAAATAAACATTAAAAAATATTTTTTTAATGTTGACTATTTCTTATTTGAAATGTTCTCCTTTCACGGTTTTTCATTCTCCTCCTTTTCCTACCTTGTAGACTTTTCCCTCTGTCTTTTCCAAATTACTTTCTTTGACTGCTTCCTTAATAAGACGTTTCTTCTAGAGGTCATGCTTTTCAGAATTTCAAGGAAGGGCCATGATGAAGGTTATCTTCAGTTTGGAGTATATTTCCTGAGAAAGCAAGGGAACCGGAGACAGGAGAATGTGTCTCTTCTCCTTGGTGGTGTCGTTCTGAGGTCTGGTATTCTAAAATGGGTGCACATCTGGAATCTCAGAGAAGTGTAACTACAATTCAGGGCCATTTAGGATACAGCTACTGTTCAATGAGTAACCCACTCTATGTGCACTTAGTACTCATCTTTCCCAAGAGAAGACCCAATTGAGTCAATTTGTCACTGTCCAAGGCTACCTTGGCCACCTCAAAGGCAAGGGGCTTGCTCTATGTTCACCCTGTACACTCTGCCTTTGGCACGAGCGCCTAGCCCTGGTCTAGTCAGGCATGGCCCAGATGGCCGAGAGTTCATTAGATGGAATTGCAAGAACCACACCTGTGTGTAGCAAGAATGCGGGGGTTTAAAGACAAAACGTGGCCAATGGCCTGGAAGGCACCTAGAGAGTCAGAGTGTCCTCTCCAGTGGAGTTCTGTCCTCAGATCTCATCTCTCCTGTGTTCTTTCCTTCCACAAAGGAGATACCCCCACAGAGAAGTGCACACGTTTAGTGGTTTTGCTCCTTTCGCATCTCACCCTTGCTGCCTCCTCACTCCCAAATAAATTACCAGCACATCTTTGTCTCAAGCTCTGTTTTGGCGGAAACTCAGGGGATTCTGGGTTTCCAGGTTCCTAGTCTAGAAGAGGGGTTGTGACAGGTGGGCACATCTCTTTGGCCCTGCAGATTGCTTGCCTATGGGGAGGGTTGTGGCTGGAGTAAGGGCAACAGGTCCCTCTGTAAAGCAGGGTCTTGGGCAAGGGTGCTGAGATGGAAGAGCAGTTCTGACTAAAACAAACCCCTTACTGGTGTGACCTGTCTGGTTCATCTTCACACACTTTGCAGGCAGCAGATAAAGTAAAAAGAATGAACTTCATGTATGCTTAAGGATTTTGTAAAACACAAATTTGAACAATAAACAAATGCCATCTGGGTACAAAAACAGATGCTAGATGGTGGATACGGGATCCAAAGCCATGGGCTCCTCTCAGATGCTGCAAATATTTATCTACCATACTTAAAAACCTGTATACTACATCTGCCTGCTCCATAATATTACAAAACTTGGGGTATCTCTAGACATCATTAAAAGATAAACTGAGGCATATTAAAGGTTTTAGGAGTCTGAGCAAAATCAGTTCTAATCAGGCAGTGCCAAACCGGAAGTGGGTAGGACTGCTCTGGCGACAGGAGCCCGCGGAATGACTTAAACATAGAGAGAGTACAGAACCAAAGGAATTATTCGATTCACTAAAGCTTAAAGTCGTGTTGACTGATGCAATTGTCGTTAGTGTTCTGATTTCCTAACCTCAGGGCATTTACAGGCTTAGATTTTGGTTTGCCCTTGTAGGCTGCCGCAGCATTAGAGCCACACAATAGAGTCTAATGGCTTCCTTGTTTAATTTAACACATCCAAATGGTATATATGATAATTTCAAATTTCTATTGGTAAGGATAATGAATGGGAAAGCATTACCCAATACAAATAAGATTAAAAAAAAATTTTTTTTTGCTAACATTTATTTTTTGAGAGTCAGAGAGAGGCAGAGCACGAGCAGGGGAGGTGCAGAGAGAGGGAGACACAGAATCGGAAGCAGGCTCCAGGCTCTGAGCTGTGAGCACGGAGCCCGATGCGGGGCTTGAACCCACAAACTGTGAGATCATGACCTGAGCCGAAGTCAGTTGCCCAACCGACCGAGCCACCCAGGTGCCCCAATAATTAAGATTTTAATAAAGTAAAGTATCCTTTGATTTTTCAACTGAAAACTATATCCAGTTATCCCCAAGTCAATGAAGAGACGGTGTTCTTAAATACCTCGTACATTTATTTGATACACATTTATTGAGCGTTGACCATCTGTTGGGCACTGTGCTAGGTCTTGGTGACACCGAGATCGTTGGCTTAACCTCTACCACAGAAAGGAGTTTGATGTTACAGGGAAGCTGTCCAAGAAAACAGTTATAGAATGAATGTGGGGTGCTATGATAAAAGTGCAGATTGCTGGGGCGCCTGGGTGGCTCAGTCGGTTAAGCATCCGACTTCGGCTCAGGTCATGATTTTGCAGCCCGTGAGTTCAAGCCCCGCGTCAGGCTCTGTGCTGACAGCTCAGAGCCTGGAGCCTGTTTCAGATTCTGTGTCTCCCTCTCTCTGACCCTCCCCCGTTCATGCTCTGTCTCTCTCTGTCTCAAAAATAAACGTTAAAAAAAAATTAAAAAAAAATTGCAGATTGCTATAGCATACCGCGGAAGACACTCTATCTGCTTGTGCCCTGGGAGAGGGAAGCACGGAAAGAGATTCCTGAAGCGAATCATGTCAGATCTCCCAGACATATGAGCTATCCAAAGGGAGATTAGAATAAGCCAAATGGAAAAAGGCCATTCCTGATGGAGGGAAAAGGTATGGCAGTTCGAGAGCCAAGTAAGGCAACTCTTCCCACAAGCATCACCTTTATGATTTTTGTCAAATCTATATATCACCAGTGCAATTACTTCATATTTTCTTAAATATCATTTTTGTTTTTTTGACATACCTACTTCATCCAAATCTAGAGAAATGCATGAGAACTCTGGAGTATAATGTGCTGCTTATACTTTTTCTAGTACATATTAAAACATGTATTAAATGGCTACCCATTTACTATTTTAAAATCATCTCATGTACCATCAATTATATGGTATCCTAACGCACCCTAGGGAAAACTAAATTAATGGAACTCTAAGCAATCAATATAACCCTTCCCTTGCTTATGTTTCTTTTCTTTCTTTCTTTTTTTTTTTTAGTGCTTATTTATTTTGAGAGAGAGAGAGTGTGTGAACAGGGATGGGGCAGAGAGAAGGAGATGAGAGAGAATCCTATGCATGCTCAGATCTCGAACCCACAAACTGTGAGATCATGACCTGAGTGGAGATCAAGAGTCAGAAACTCAACCCACTGAACCACTCAGGTGCTCCTTGCTTCTGTTTCTTAAAAAAAAAAATAAAAAAAAATTAATGTTTATTATTAAAAATTTTTTTTTTAATTTTTTTTAACGTTTATTTATTTTTGAGACAGAGAGAGACAAAACATGAATGGGGGAGGGTCAGAGAGAGAGGGAGACACAGAATCCGAAACAGGCTCCAGGCTCTGAGCTGTCAGCACAGAGCCCGACACGGGGCTCGAACTCACAGGCTGCGAGATCATGACCTGGGCTGAAGTCGGCCGCTTAACCGACTGAGCCACCCAGGCACCCCTATTTTTTTTTTTAATTTTTTAACGTTTATTTATTATTGAGAGAGAGAGAGACACTGAGTGAGCAGGGGAGGGGCAGAGAGAGGGGAAGACACAGAATCTGAATCAGGCTTCAGGATCTGAGCTGTTAGCACAGAGGCTGATGAGGGGCTCGAACTCACAAACCACGAGATCGTGACCTGAGCCGAAGTCAGTCGCTCAACCAACTGAGCCACCCAGGCGCCCCTGTTTATTTATTTTTGAGAGAGACAGAGACAGAATGCGAGTGGGTTAGGGGCAGGGAGAGAGGGAGGCACAGAATCCGAAGCAGGCTCCAGGCTCTGAGCTGTCAGCACAGAGCCCGACGCAGGGCTCGAACTCACAAGCTGCGACATCACGACCTGAGCCCAAAGCTCAACCGACTGAGCCACCCGGTGCCCCGTCTTTGCTTCTGTTTCTTAAAGAAGCAATAAGAGATAAAAAATTCTCACTTTAGATGCCACTCTATGTTTTCGGTAAAATTACTGTACTTTAAAATGGTTCAAAATAACGTACAATAATTTTCAAAATAACTGATAAGTCTGAGTTAATTTTGTAGCGCCTTTAGGCTTACACACCTGAGCTTCGGACCTGAATATTCATGTATTTTCAGGTCGTGAGGTAGCAGCTTTTCCACAGCTCTCATTTGAAGCTCATTATTTTGTTTATTTAAAACAAATAAACCTAAGGGGAAAACAGACAACACAAAGCGATATTTAAGAACTGGGAAAACACTGAAGATAGCTGCAACGAAGAGGGGTAAAATTAGGAGAGAACAAAGTCCGCCTCAGGCTGGGCAAATCCGGGTGGATGGGGGCAGCGCTTCCTTCCTCGACAGCCAAACCGCCTCTATTTTTTAAGGCCAACTTTAGGCCGGGTTTCTGCAGCGCGAGGAAAACGTGCCCTAAAGTGAGGGCTTAAGACTTTCTAAAAAAAGGAGTCACATTCTACATCATGAGAGCAGAGGCAGGAGCGCGGAGAGGCCAGCCCAAGCAGCACCCTGGCCGACCCCGCCCCTCTCCGGCCGGCCGCTCCGCCGAGCCGCCAGGGGTCGCCGCGCACCGTTGGAGCGGAGGTCGGCTCCCGTCCCACCTCTTCCTGGTCGCTGCTCCGCCCCCTGGCCGTGTCCGCGCCAAAATCAAACCCGTCTAGTCCCGCCCCGCCCGTCGCTTCGCGCAGGCCCAGCCTTCGGAAGATCCGCTATGGTAAGAACTGAGGCCGAGCTCCAACGTCCCGCTCCTTCCCACTCTCGAGGCGGCGGAGCTCCTCGGCAGCTTGAGGCCCCGGCGGGGCTTCGGGGGCTTGGCTCCCATGGAGGGGCCGCCAGGTCGACGCGGCCGGAGCCCAGAGGCTGAGGCGTGGCCCCGGGCCTGCTACCCCTACGCCGCGGGGCGTCCGCCGCCTTCCCGCCCTTGCGCGCCCCGCGCTGTCCCCAGAGCCTTCCAAGGCGGGTTAGGTTAAAATCCGGAGGCGTTCGCGAAAGTGACCCGAGTGTCTCACATACTTAGCGACCTGTCCAAAGCACGAGTCGCTTCAGAACCATTGCCCCAGGCTCCCCGGATTCTGCTGCTAAAGGTGCAGCCTCTTAGGAAGAACCGGGAAAGGTGCGAGCGAGCCGGCATCTTGGGTCCTAGACGAGTGCTATGTATCATGGTTTGTAGAGCACGTTTCTGAGTGGCTCACGGTTTCAGAAGTAACGAATCTTCACTTTATGCCAGTAAGATTTCTTTGAAAATCCGTTGTTCTTTTACCAAAGGGCTGGAATCGATGTCCTTTTGTGCTCTGAACTGCTGGTTGGTAAGGAGTTAGTCCGTTTATTAGGGAAGCACTGCGCTGAGTTAGCCTTCCCTGCATACCATGGTAGGTTAAGTCCTGGTAAGATTCCAAGGCGTGCTTGTATCTTTGTGAATTTAATGTCTTTTAGCTCGTCCAATCATTAAAAAAAAAAATTTTTTTTTTTTAATTTGAGAGAGAGAGCGCGAGCAGGGGAGAGGGTTAGAGTGAGGGAGAGAGAGCGAGAATCCCAAGTAGGCTCCATGCTCAGCTCAGGGCCGGTGGCGGGGCCTGATCCTAAGACCCCCGGATCATGACCTGAGCCGAAATTAAGAGCTGGAGGCCCAACCGACTGAGCCACCCAGAAGCCCCTCATCAAATCATTTCCATAAACTTCAGTTTCATGTCATTTTTTTTCTGCCTCTGTTGGCAGAGAATCAACATCTAATTAAATGAATCTAAGATTTTAATATCTTAATTTAGTTAAGTGGCCGTTATTTTGCTGGGCAAGGATCTAGGTTGTATGGTACTTATTTGAAGATACTTGTCCAGATGTAATTACAACTGATAACGGCTTCTTTGTGGTTAAACTAACAACGCAGCCACCTGGGCATAAAACGATCTCAGAAGCCAAACAAGAGCACACTTCAATCTGTTACCCATGCTGTGTGGTAGTGTATTTCTCAGTAGTGTTACTGGCCTAACACAACTGACCATTGAGAACTATGCAGCACAAATGCATTAACTTTATCCTTTTACCTAATGTCCCCTTACATACGAATCACCTTCTGATTCTAAATGGTAATAATGCTGTTAACTATTTCCAGATGCTTACCTCTGATAATGGAGAAACATGAAATAGAATAAAACTTGGAGATACATCCTATTTTTTTAATGTATGCTCAGGAAGTACGTTTAGTGTTATGTTGATCAAAGACAAAGTTTTGTTCCCTTTCCTGATGGTGGATTAATCCCAGTTTGTTTTGACTCGGTTGGGCTTGGTGGGTAAACAAGTACAGGCATATATTTGGAATTGGAGAGGTGTAACGTACTCTGCCACTTCTGAGGGCAACAGATATCATCTACTTTTAATTTTTCAAAGTTGTATTGTAATTGGTAAACAGAGCTGATTTTGGGAATCTGTAACTCCTAATTGGAGAAGGTTCCTTAGATGTATGGCTTTTTAAGTGGTTTAAAATACAGGTTTCCCCCCTTCTTTGAAAGAGTAGTGTTCCTATGAAGCCTTTTGTCATCTGAAATGATGTAAGGGGAAGCAGCAGCAGCAATTATTAATTTGTATGGAAAAAAAATATTTTCTTTAAAATTTTTTTTAACGTTTTATTTATTTTTGAGACAGGGAGAGACAGAGCATGAACAGGGGAGGGTCAGAGAGAGGGAGACACAGAATCTGAAACAGGCTCCAGGCTCTGAGCTGTCAGCACAGAGCCCGACGCAGGGCTCAAACTCACGGACAGTGAGATCATGACCTGAGCTGAAGTCGGCCGCTTAACCGACTGAGCCACCCAGGCGCCTGGGAAAAAAAAATCTTTGAGCATTTCTGAGACCTAAAAAAAAAAAACCCTCTTAGGCTTTTCTCTTTTTTAATTTTTTAAAACTTTAAAGAATTTTTTTCTCTCTCTTAGGCTTTTCACATACCCTGGGATACATCTTGCCAGTGCAGCTACTCATAGACACAGTTCAAAACTGTGGTGGCTTATGCTTGAGATGCTGAATGTAGTTCCCAGGGAAGGAGCTTGGTGGAGCCATTCCTAAACCAAACGCTGAACACTGGTTCTTCACTTTTTGTCTTTTTTCCGTACAAGTGAAAATGCTCTTAGGATTTCTTTTGGTTAGTGAAAATAGGTACTAATGTAAGTCTTCTGAAAAGTGGGGATAGCTATATGTTAGTTGACCAGGAAGCTTTGTTGTCCTCAGGTCAAGTCTTGAGTCCCCTTACTTACTAATTTGAATATATATACATATTTGAATATATATATTGAATATATCTTTATTTGAATATATAGATAGATATCTATACCTATATATATATATATATATACTAATTTGAATATATCTCTAACTTATGTTGTCAGCAGATTTTCTTTAATGTTAACTATTAAGTAAGCCCTTGTTGATTTTTTTTGGAGAAATTTCTAGATATGAATTAATATGGTATCCTTTTACGTTAGTTATTTTCATTCTGGCCATGATACTCTCCTACTGTGGTTAATAATAAAAACTATTTCTAGTCATAAAAGAGACTGATGAGTAAATTAGCCTGAAAACAATGTTAATGGATAATACAGCTCATCCATATTTCTTGAGTAACTTTCATAGCTTCTGAACTGATATGAACTTTCCTAAAACTGTGTGCCTCCAGGACACTAGACTCTCCTCATTGTCTGCTTCTGGTGGGCAGATTGTTGTGGAGTCCATGAGTCTCTCCAAGGAGCTGTTTAATAATACCAAAATGTTAGGACCCATTTAAAGCTTTGGATCTGTTTTCCACTGATGTAGCTACAGACTAGTCCTAAAGGGATCCTCGCTGCCACCCAGTGCCCCTGACCTGTCGCTAGATTCTGGGGTGAGAAGAGCAGTGTTCTCAACCCTGGGGAGTTAAAGCACCTGGAGAGGCTTTGTAAGATATGCATGCCCAGACCAAGGTCTGGTCTCAGAGATTCTGATTCAGTTCATATGGCATGTGCCTTGGTATCAGTATTTTTGAAAAGCTCCTGAGATACTTCTAATGGCAGTTTGAAACCCATTGGACTAGAAAAATGAACCAAAAGAGCCTTCTAACTGGGTGTGGATTTCATGCTTGGTTGTTTTGATACTGCTGAGGCCAGTGTGAAGGGAGGCTAATTAAAGCAGTATTGAATGCCAGCTGTTGACTCCAGGTTTAGCAAATAGATCTATATGGTTTTTTGGAGCTTGCCCACCTGAGATTTCTGTGATTTATCTCTCCAGGAAAGGCCATAAATGGTTAGCACAGAATTCTTTATTATTAATTTACCCTGTGTCATATATGGGAGTGCAGAGGATGTTGTGGAGTTTGGGAGCCTGAACAGTTTCAAAGTTTAGAGTTAGGGCTGTGGATACATGGTCCTGAAGTCAAGGGATGGCCTTTGTGTCTGCTCTAACCTAGCACTAAGCTCTAGGAAGGCAAGGGCAATGCATGTTCTGAAGTTTTCAGTCTGCTGAGAAAGACAAGTATACAAACTGATTTGATAAAGTTGTGTTCTGGGAACACATGGGATGACACTCAGCCTGTCCTGTGAGCTCAAGGGAAGCTCTTTTACAGAATGCTTAAACTAAGCCTTAGGAGATTTTTTTTGGAGTTTCGAATAGGAGAGAGGAACAGGTGTTTTAGAACATTTTGTGAAAGACATAAAAATGGGAAAGAGCATGCTGTGAGTGGAGAATTACAAGTACAGATCTTCCTCAACTCACAACGGAGTTACACCCTGATAAACCCACTGTAATTTGAAAATATCATTAAGTCAAAAATGCATTTAATACACCTAACCTATGGATCATCATAGCTTAGCCTAGCCTACCTTAAACATGCTCAGAACACTTATACATTAGCCTATAGCTGGGCAAAAGCATCTAAGACATAACCTATTTTATAGTAAAGTATTAAATATCTCATGTAATTTATTGAAAAGTGTACTGAAAGTGAAAAACAGAATGATTGTAAGTGTATTGGTTGTGTACCGTCATGGTCGTGTGGCTGCCCAGCCTCATGAGAGTATTGTACTTCCTATCACTAGCCTGGGAAAAGATTCAGATTCAAAATTTGAAGTATGGTTTCTATTGAGTATGTATCACTTTCACACTATGGTAAAGTTGAAAAAGTCAGGGACCATCTGATTTTTGTATTAAGCTCAAGTGGCTTAACTCTCCATGGTATGGTCAAATTTGATGTGGGGAGTGGTATCTGTGAGAGGTAGATTGGGGTCAGGTGATAAAGGGCCTTGTAGAATGATTGGATACTTCTGGATGGTTCGGAAACACTGAAAAAGCAAGGAGAGGCATAGTTAGATTTGCTTCTTGGCAGTGTGGAATGTGGACTTAGAGGGTGAGACAAAGTGTGGCGAGGGGGCCTGCAGTAATGTTGCAGGAGACAGCACACATAATGAAGGCCTGAATCGAGGTGGAGGTTATAGGGATGGAGCAGACTGGATAGATTTGAGGAATAGTTAAGCACTAACATTGGCAGAACTTGGTGATTGGTCTGATGTAGAGTAAGAGGGATGAAGGAACCTGGGACGACTGCCAGGCCTCTGGCTTAGGTGACAAGGTATCTAACTGAGCTCAAGACCTGGAACAGCAGGTTTGGGGAGTAGATGTGGGAGAAGAAGAGTTCAGTTGAAACCCTCTGAGTTTGAAGTCTGTCCAGTAGGCAGGTAGATACATGAGATTGTAGCTCAGGAGCATACTTCAGAGACCGATTTACGATTGGAGGATTCAGCATAAGTGTTTGTTAAAACCATAAAAGCAGATAAGATCAAAGAAAAGTGTGAGGACATGAGGGGATCAATAGAGAACCTAGGGGGAACTATAGTGTTCAAGAGTAGACAGAGAAAAAAGTGAAATATCAACATTAATCCTACTTATTTTATCTATACAGTTCATCCAGGAACACCTGATAATTTTATTGCTGTGAAAATCAGTTAGTGGGTTTCTAGGTTCTGCAAGTAGAATAGAGACTTATGGACTCTGGTTTGTATTCAGGATGGCAATTTCAAATCCCTGTCCCTGTCTATTATAGGCTTTCATTTTCCAATGGAATATTTAGTTGCAAAGACTCAGTCTTTGTTTGTTTTTAATGTCTGCTTTTTTAAAGTGGTGTAAAGTGTTTTAAACTTTCTACTAAACAGTTTATGTTGCCTCATAATCCTGTGTGATTTTTGAGAAAGATTCAGATGACTTAAAAAACATTAGTGTGGAATTCTCTATTAGACATGATTCTCTCTTTTGTTATTTTCTGTGAATCTTTGCATTGAGGGAATTTGGCTTTTTAAAAGAATTTGGATTTCAGCTTCATATGTTCTAAATACAATATGTTATAAAATTGAATTATCAACAGACATTTTAGTTACGTGTTAATTATCTTAATTTTAAATTGGCTAAACTATAGTTACAGAATAGTAGAAACCTTCAGTAGGCTTCCGTTTTCTACTTGGATAGGTTTTTTTCTTCCTCCAGCCTATCCTCCACAATGCTACTATATGCCATCTTACTAAAACGTAACTCTAATCTTGTCACTCTTCTGCTTTAGAAATTCACCCAGTAGCTTCTCATTGTCTAGAAAGAATAACATACATTCTCTTTGGCTGGACAGTCAGCCTTCCGTGATCTGGCCCCCGACAACCTTTCTCACCTTCTCTGCCACTCCCTCTACATGCACTATGCAGTAATCATCCCTGAGTGCTTGGCTTTCTGATGCATTCCACATACTTCCATAACATCATGGCTCTGTGTGGTCTGCCCAGGACACCTCACCATTTCTCAACTTGCCAAAATCCTTTTCATCTCTAGCCTTCCTAGATAGCCCTCAACCCTCCCCAATTCTGTACTTGGTAGCAATTTGTGAATGTACTTCCATCATTTGTTAGTTACATCTATTTTCTTTGAGAGATTATAAGTCCTTTGAAGGTAAATACAGGGACTTATCATTGGATCATTTGATAAATATCAAATTTCTATAAACTGCCAGGCTCTGTCACAATCACACTTGTTATTTTACTGGCAGCACCTACCACAGGGCTTGGCATATAGTAGTTTAAATGGGTCTTGAGGCCTGGCTCTGAGAGTTATCAAACTCATTGGCAGACAAGACCATAACATTTCAGATGACGTTTCAGATCAAGTTATTTTAGAATGCAGTGTTTTTTTGTTTGTTTTTTGTTTTTTTAATGCAGTTTCTACTTTTTTACTTTTGTGCTTTAGTCAAAGAAAAAGGGACTGAGTGCAGAGGAGAAGAGAGCCCGCATGATGGAAATATTTTTTGAGACGGTGAGTTGTTTTCTCTAAGATTTTTAGTATTTTATGTAATTTTCTCCTTAAGTATATGTCATTCAGTGTTAACTGTACCTTTTTTTATTAAATATCAGTGCTAATCAATTTCCTGAATAGTGGATAAAATTATGCAAACATTTTTAGTTTCTGTGAAGCTATGGAGTATGAAAGAACTCTACCCCAATGTTCACTTCTGTCCAAACTCCTACTACACCACACTGGCACCAAATGATCTTTCTGAAGCATATATTTGATTGTGTCCCCTTTCTGCCTGGGAATAATAGTGATAATTGTTGGCATCAGCTGAGTGCTTCCTAGGTGCCAATCATTGCTCTGAGCGCTTGGTGTAGGTTATCTGATTCCATCCTTTTTAATCCTTTGCTATCAGGACTGTTATGATTCTCATTCTACAGATGAGGACATCTGAGACACAGCCTAAGGTACCAGCCCTGGATCTCAAAAAATTAAAGTGGTAGTACCACTAGGATTCAAATCCAGGGAGGATCATCTGATTTTTAGGTTTTAGGCAGTGTTAAATGCTGCCTCTTTGCATTTATAAATCTGACTATCGTGTTACATATCGTAGGCCTCCTTAATTTATTCCAGATATTTGTGCCTGCCACTAACGGGAAATATGTTTGAAGTTTCAGGTCCTAAGTGGTAGAGCCAGGATTTAAATCCAGGCACCTGGCTCTAGAAGCTGGTTTTTTTACCATGTTGCTCAACAGTAGCTTTTTTTTTTTCTTCTTCCAGTTCAAGTCCAAATCTTAGACCTACAAAAAAACACTAATTTCCTATGTCTTAGCCTAATACTTGATAGAACCTTCAAAGTCTAGTCTGACCACATTCTACTGGCTACTTTCATTATATACAGATGTGAAGAAGATAAGAGAAAATGGCAAAATAGAATATGAAATTAATAAGGACATTTTCATTTTGATAATTCAGATTCTCAGTAAAACAAGCAAAACACTCTGGGAACCTTTATTTTAAAAACTACCTTCTAAGTGTAATTTTACTAATGTTACCTCCCTTCAATGACTTACTAAAAGTCATTGGCAATTCAGAACAGAGTATCATATTAATGATGATGATTAGAAAGATAAATTGATGAAATTTGTATGTGAGGATTATGACTTGTACACAGTTAAAATATTTTTCCTGTGGTCTCAGCAAGAAAAGTAGATTTCATTCTTACTAGGCTGTGGAAGGCTGGGGAGAGTGGTGAGGGTAATTATTTTGTCCTTTATGATATTGTTCATTTTCTCAGTATCAAAATTGGCTGTTTCAGATTGAAAACTTTTCAGCCCTGCCTTCAATTAATAACAGCATATTAATGAGTGTGAGCAGCTTCCAGAAGTTCACTAGTCACTGAGTTTTTTTTTGTTTTCTTTGTTTTTTTTTGAGAGGGAGCGTGCACGCATGCAAGCTGGGGAGAGGGGCAGAGGGAAAGAGAGAATCTCAAGTAGACACCCGTCAGTTGTCTGTTTTACTTTTAGTTAAAACTGCTAAATCTGTGACGTACGATGCATGCTAAGCAAATCACTGTTTTCTTAAAATCACAGTGTCAGAGAAGGTGATTATTTCATGTTAAATGATTCATTGTAAGTAGTCTTTATACCTCGATGGGAAGATATTCTTTACATTTTGATCTTCAGTTACTTTAAAGAATTGAATGTTCATGCAAAATTTGTCCCTTTTTAAATTCTGTTGAAGGTATCAAACAAGACAATTGCAGTTTGTTCTGGCTCTAAAATGCTTGATTCTGTCACACTGTTCATTACCAGACACAACTTTTAGTACAAAGTTTTATTAATATAGTTATGGTAAATATGAATATATAGTAGAAAATAAATATATGTTTTTCATCTTTTTTTAAACTCTTTTAAACAGAAAGATGTGTTTCAATTAAAAGACATGGAGAAGATTGCTCCCAAAGAAAAAGGCATTAGTGAGTATGCCTTTTTAAGACTTCTGTAACAGTCTTTCACTTTATGAAAACATAAATTTCTACAGGTGAAGAATGTTTATAAAAGTCCTTACATGATGTCTTTGGGCTGTGGCCATGATTCTTGTGTTTGGAATATCTGCTTTAGGGAAATTAAAATGGAATACGCACGCATACCTATACAAACATGCATGCACACATTTATTTATTTATAGGTATATTTACTTCAAGAGAAGTAAACATTTCATTTATGTTCTTGTATTTGTTTTTTTTTTTTTTTTTTTTTCCCCCAACGTTTTTTATTTATTTTGGGGACAGAGAGAGACAGAGCATGAATGGGGGAGGGGCAGAGAGAGAGGGAGACACAGAATCGGAAACAGGCTCCAGGCTCTGAGCCATCAGCCCAGAGCCCGACGCGGGGCTCGAACCCACGGACCGCGAGATCGTGACCTGGCTGAAGTCGGACGCTTAACCGACTGCGCCACCCAGGCGCCCCTATTCTTGTATTTGTTAAATGTGACTTCATATCTTTACATGGTGTAGTGGTTTTCTAAGCTTTTGTAACAAATTACCACAAACTTGGTAGCTTAACACAGTAGAATTTATTCTTTCAAAGTTTGGAAGCCAGAAGTCTAAAATCAGGGTATTGGTAGGGTTGGTTCTTTCTGGAGGTTCTGAAGGAGAATCTGTCTCCTGCTTCTCTCCTGGCTTCTGGTGGCTGTCAGCAGTACTTGGCTTATAGACACATTGTTCTAATCTCTGCCTCGTTTTTACGTAGACTTCCCTTTTATTTTCTCCATTTCTATCTCTTATAAGGACATATGTCATTGGATTTGGGCCATACCACCCTAAAACATGGATGATTTCATCTGTGATCCTTAACTGCATCTATACAGACCCTTTTTCCAAATCAGGTCATATTCACAGGATTTGGGGGTTATCTTTTGAAGGGTCACTGTTAAACCCCCTATATATGGTGTGTGTGTGTGTGTGTGTCTATATATATATACATATATATAGACATACACACATATATATGTATATATATATGTATTTAAATCTTATTTTCATTGTATAAGCTATACACGTTTATAAGTAAAAATTGTTCATAAGCCCTCTATTCTGGGATCACCACTGTTAACATTTTGGTGTTATTTTGGTGTCTTATTCTTTGGTTCTATTTGTGTATGTATGTATGTATCCTGTCTTTTTTTTTTTTTTGAGGGAACTGTCCTGTATATGCAGTTTTGTGTTCATGCATTTTTCATATAACATTATGTCATCTATATTTCATTATGTCATTTGCTTAAAGAATGATGTGGGGTGCCTGGGTGGCTCAGTTGGTTAAGTGGCTGACTCTTGATTTCTGTTCAGGTCATGATCTCACAGTGCATGGGATTGAGCCCCTCGTGGGGCTCTGTGCTGTCAGCCCCAGATTCCCTTTTTTCCTCTGTCTCTCAAAATAAATAAATAAACTTAAAAAAAAAAAAAAAGATGCACAACATCTGCATCTCCTAATGTTTCATTCTGTGACCACCCACTATACCCTAATTTGCTTAGCTTGTTACCTTTTGTTGAACACCTAGGTTGTTCACAAACTTTGCTGCTAAAATTAATGTGTAACATACTATCTATGAATTTTTTTCTAAAAACGTGATTTTTTAGGGCAGTTTTAGGGTCATAGCAGAATTGAGTGGAAGGTACAGAGATATCCCATATGCTTCCTGCTCCCCCACATGTAAAGCTTCTCCTGCTGTCAGCATCACTCATCAGTGGTCCGTTTGTTACAGCTGACACATCCTAATCCCCCAAAGTCCATGGTTTGCATTGCATTCTGTGAGTTTGGACAAGTGTATAATGACACGGATCCATCATTATTGTGTCACGCAGAGGATTTTATTACTGCCCTAAAATCTCAATGTGCTCCACCTATTCATCCCTTTCTCTCCTTACCCATACTTTTTTTTCCTCCCCCACATCTCCTATCACTTCATTAGGAAATGCTCCTAGAAATAGAGTGGAAAATAGAGACTTGTGTAGTTTTAGACATTTAATACATATTCTCAAAGTGCCTTCAGGAAAGGCTATTCCAAATTATATTCACATTCATTTCTCAGAATTGTGTTTTCATTTTTAGAATCGTTGACATTTCGTTTCACTTCGTATTTCTTTACGAGTGAGGTTGGATGTTTTGCACATTCGGTGTCGATTTTTTTTTAAATTTATTGAATCTTTAGTTTTCTAATAGATTTTATTATATTTAGGAATCTGTAGAAAAAATTAAAGTGGACATAAAAATATGGATAATTTCTCAGTACATTTTACTTAATAGAAAGTAAGAATTGTTCATGAATTTCAAATAAAGTCATATTTGACTTTACATTTTTATATGCTACTTTTGAAAACTTTCTGATTTTTTATCTTACCCTTAACCGTAATATTCAGTTTATTGTTTTATTGTTTAATTTTTCACAAGTTTTTTTTTCTTTTGTTAGTTTTCTTAGCAAAGAAGGCAAAACATGTTCATTGTTGGAAAAAATAAGAAAAATGAACAAAAAGAGGAAATAAAAATTGCCTCTTAAAGAGATAACTTCTGTCACATTAGTACATATTTTAACTTTATTTTTTTATATTTTATACACATTTTGAATGTATATATATATATCCATGCCATTAAATATTTTATAACATAAATTTAATGATTGTATAGTATCCTGTCACAATAAATGCTTTTTTTTTTTAAGTTGTTTTTATTTATTTTGAGAGAGAGAGACAGAGAGCAAGTGGAGGAGGGGCCGAGAGAGAGGGAGAAAAATCCCAAGGAGGCTCTGCAGTTTAGCACAAAGCCCCATGCAGGGCTCAAACTCAAACCGTGAGATCATGACTTGAGCCGAAATCAAGAGTCAGACGCTTAATCGACTATGCCACTCAGGCGCCCCACAATATTACAAGTCCAGTTATTGGATTGGTTTCCAGTTTTTTGCTATTGAAAACAGTGCTTTGACAAGCATCCTTATGCTTGTCTGTCATTTTCTTTGGCTGAATTTAAAATAGTGGAATTTCTACATAAAAGGTATGCATAAATCTAAGGTTTTCAATATATATTGTCATATTCTCTACCCATGATGAGGGTACTCATTACCCTAAATCTTTTATGATATTGTAGTCAAGAAATCATATGTCATTGCTTTATTTTGCTTTCTTCAGTTATTAGTGGGGTTAAACATTTTTGTTTATTGACTGTGTATATTTTGTTTTTGTTCATTGATGTACTTCTGTTTTTCCATTGTAGTATTTTATTTTTATTTTTAAAAGCTCCTTTGTTAAGTACCCCTTCTGTAATACTTATTGCAGGTATTTTCCTAGTTTTTAGCCTTTTAATTGTATAGGATGTGTCTTAATGTAGTCTTTAAAAATTCTCTCTTTTAGCTGCTATGTCAGTAAAAGAAGTCCTTCAAAGCTTAGTTGATGACGGTATGGTTGATTGTGAGAGGATTGGAACGTCTAATTATTATTGGGCTTTTCCAAGTAAAGCTCTTCATGCAAGGAAACGCAAGCTGGAGGTTCTGGAGTCTCAGGTAAGCCACCACACTTAAAAAAATTATAGATTTGCTTTGTAAGAAAGAAATTTGTTTTTATTTCATCTTATGTGGTTTCCATTAAATTTTTAACATGCATTATTTGATTCAAAGTCTAGAGATAATCAACATCTCTTTCTTCCAAACAGTACAAGGATCTTAGAATGTTTTAACCTTCATCTTCCCACATCATGATATTATTTTATAATATTTTAGTTCCTTTTAGGGTTACAGAAAAAGGGGTGGGGAGGTACAGAGAGTTCCCAAATGTGGTTGACCCTTTAACAACATGGGTTTAAACCTCATGAGTTCACGTATACGTGGATTTTTTTTTATACATATGGTACTGTAAATGTATTTTCTTTTTCTTATAATTATCTACATTTACTTTTCCCTAACTTACTTTATTGTAAGAATACAGTATATGATAGCATAAAAAATATGTGTTAATCAACTATTTATGTTATTGGTAAGGCTTCTGGTCAACAGTGGGCTATTAGCACTTACTTTTTTTTTTTTTTTTTTGAGACAAAGAGAGCACTAGTGAGGGAGAGGGAGAGGGGGAGAGAGAGAGAGAGAGAGAGAGAGAGAGAGAGAGAGAGAGAGAGAGAGAGAATTTCAAGCAGATTCCATGTTCAGCACAGAGCCCGATGTGGGGCTGGATCCCACAACCCTCGGATCATGACCTGAGCTGAAACCAAGAGTCGGAGGCTAAATCAACTGAGCCACCCAGGAGTCAAAAGTTGTATATGGATTTTTGATTGCATGAGGGTTGCCCCTAACTTCTGCATTGTTCAGTGGTCAGCTGTATAGTTTTCTCCCACCATCTGAAAGTGGAGTATTCCTATGAAACTTTTTGTGAGCTAAAATGGTGTGAAGCAAAAAAGCAATTACCATTAACCTATATGGAAAAAATCTTTGAGTGATTTTAGACCCCAAAAGTAACCTTTCTTAGGCTTTTCTGATACCTTAGGGCACATCTTGCTAATGGAGGCACAAAATACATCAAAGTAAAGCACAAATGCTCATAGACACAGTTCGATGCTATGGAGCTTGATGCTGACATGCTGAGTATAGTTCCCAGGGAAGGAGCTTGGGGCCACTCTCACTGCTCTGGGTGCACGCTGCCTCCATAAGGGCTTGCTGCAAAATGAATGCTGAACACTCTTTTTGCTTTTTATCTTTTTTTTGTAAAAGCAAAATACCCTTCAGATTTCTCTCAGCAAAAATAGGTACTAATGTAGGTCTTTCATAAAAACAAAGTGGTATAACATGAACTTTTGAAAAATGGGGACACCTGTACCACCCCCTACACCCCACCAAACACAAAATTTACCCTATTATTTACATTTTGTGTTAGTGTTGTACATGTTATAATTGATGAGTCAGTATTGATCTCTTGTTATTAAATAAAGTCCATACTATATATTAGGGTTCACATTTTATATTGCATATTCTGTGAATTTTGACAAATGCATAAATGTTATATATGCACAATTACAGGATACAGAATGCAGGATTCCAGAATAGTTTTACTGCCCTAAAAATCTCCTGTGCTGGAGTTATCCCTCCATCCTTCCCTCTCCCCTAACTCCTAGCAACCACTGGTATTTTTACTGTTCTGTAGTTTGCCTTTCCCAGAATATGATATTGTTGGAATCGTACAGTCTATAGCCTTTTCAGATTGGCTTCTTTCACTTAGTAATGTATATTTAGCTTTCCTCCATGTCTTTTGGTGGCTTGATAGCTCATTTTTTTTTTGATAGCTCATTTCTTTTTATTGCTAAATAATATTCCATTTCATAGTTGTGCTGTAGTTTGTTTATTCATTCAGCTATTAAAGGAAATCTTGATTGTTTCCAAGAACATGCATTTAGTCTGTACTACAAGATTCCAATACATTTTAATGAAGTATTTTTTTATTCTTTTATGCAACTGAGGGGGTGAATTACCATGTGGAATTTATAGTGTAGGTAAGAAATGGAACTTCAGGGAAATAGGCAATGGACTTGTTTTGGAGTGAGGCGAGGAAGAATTCTGATTCTCGAGAAGATAACAGGACCAGGAAAAGTTAATCAAGAATAGTAAAGGAGGGGGGCGCCTGGGTGGCTCAGTGGGTTAAGCATCCGACTTCAGCTCAGGTCATGATCTCACGGTTCATGAGTTCGAGCCCCGCGTTGGGCTCTGTGCTGACAGCTCAGAGCCTGGAGCCTGCTTCAGATTCTGTGTCTCCCTCTCTCTCTGCCGCTCCCCAACTAGCACTCTGTCTCTGTCTCTCAGAAAATAAAATAAAAACGTTAAAAAAAAAATTTTTTTTTTAAAAAGGAATAGTAAAGGAGGGGCGCCTGGGTGGCTCAGTCAATTAACTGTCTGACTCTTGGTTTCAGCTCAGATCATGATCTCATGGTTTCGTGAGTTCTGAGCTCTGTGTTGGGCTCTGTGCTGGCAGCATGGAGTCTGCTTGGGATTCTCTGTCTCCCTCTCTCTCTGTCCCTTCCCCACACACACTCTCTCTCTCAAAATAAATAAATAAAGTTAAAAAAAAAAAAAGAATAGTAAAGGAAATGAATTTATTTCTGTTTGGAGGTAACGTGAGATTACATTTCTTCATAGGAAAATCCTCCTGAAATACCACTGTTTAAAATGTTGCTCATGGGTTTAAGAAGTTTAAAGAGTTAGTTTGTAAGGAGCCCTCTGTCAGTCATTGTTTTTAACTATAAGCAATGCATATTAACTCTGGCTGACATTAGCAGAAAAGGAATTTGTTGAAAGATACAAGATGGATTTGCAGAATCACTGGGAAGGCTGAAAACCCAGTTCTAAAAGTAGGCAGGAACTGAGGGAAGGTACACAGCCAGACCACAGCCAAAGTCGCACCATGAAACCTGTCTGGTGAGGATTCTGCTGCTCCAGAGCCATGAACACTGCACCTAACTCTACTGACATTGCTGACCTCAGAAGATGATTCCACTGGTGCTTCTGACTCAGGCTGAAGAACCAGATGTTGCTGCTGCCAAAGAAAAGAAAACAAACATAAAAATCCCTCAAAAAACTTCTGTCCCAGCTACCAGTCACATTTTATGGAGGTACCTGTGATCTGGCCAAGCCTGGGTTACATTCTCACACTCTAGTTGCCAGGGGAACTGGTGAAATAAGTAATTGGGGTGTCTAGTTTCTTTCTTTCTTCTTCTCTTTTTTTTTTTTAAAGTTTATTTATTTGTTTTGAGAGAGAGAGAGAGAGAGAGTGCAGAGGGAGGGGCAGAGAAAGAGAGGGAGAGAGAGAATCCCAAGCAGGCTCTGTGTTATCAGCACAGAGCCCAGTGCAGGGCTCAATCTCCTAAACCTATGGGATCATGACCTGAATCTAAATCAGAGGAGTCGGATGCCTAACTGACTGAGCCACCCAGGTGTCCCATGGAATTTCCAGTTTTTGTGATGAGAGGTAGCTGCCTCCTATTGGTACCAGCAGTTCCCCAAAATAGGAAGGTAGTTTGAATGCTGAGTAGCACTGTCTCTCCTACCATGATATTTGTAAAATAAATCAGGAGAAAAAAACTGGAAAAGAGCATAGGACTTGGGAGTCAGAATAATAACAACTAAATTATTGAATACCTACTGTCTTCTGTGATAACTATCCTAGGCACTCAGAATCCATTAGTGGGCAAAGAATGGAAGCAGGGAAACCAAGTAGGTTAAGTTATTGAAATAATCCAGCTATGAAATAATGGTGGTTTGGACCAAGGTGGACGAAGCCCACTTATCCTTGCCTTAGCCACAGGCAACCAGTAAGCTACTTTCTGTCTCTTGTAAATTTTCTTGTTCTGGACATTTCATATGAGTGGAATCACAGCATGTGTATCATTCTCAACTGGCTTCTTTAATTTAACGTAATGTTTTCAAAGTTTGTCCATGTTGTAGTAGAAGTACTTCATTCCTTTTTATGGCTAAATAATATTCCGTTATATGAATATACCACATTTTGTTTATCCATTCCTCAGTTAATGGCCATTTGGATTGTTTTCACCTTTTGGCTGTTAATATGCAATGTTGCTATAAACTTTCATGTACAAGTTTTTGTGTGGACATTTTTTCATTTCTCTTGGGATTTGCTGGGTCATATGACAACATGATTAGTTGTTTGAAGAACTTCCATACTTCTTTCTAATTTGGCTTCACCAGTTTCCATTTTTACAGTGCATGAAGCTTCCAGTTTTACTACATCCTTACTGAAATTTATCATTACCTGGCTTTTTTGACTTTAGCCATCCTAGTGGTTGTGAAGTGGCATCTAGTTACGGTTTTGCTTTCTATTTGCCTGGTGACTGGTGATGTTGAGCATCATTTCATGTGTTTATGGGCCATTTGTATATCTTCCTTAGGGAAATACATATTCAGATCCTTTACCCATGTTTTATCTTTTAAACATGGTGCCACATTTTTTCCATGCTAGGAAACAACATGCATATTTGTCACTCAGCAATTTTTTGAAAAGTTAATCATGACAATTAAAACTTTATACAGGGTAATATACTTTCAGGTCTTATTGCATTTTCCTGTCTTCATGGTTTTTTGTTCCTTTATCCTCTTTGAGAATTCCCTTGCTCTTCCTTTCTACTTAGCCAAATTCTAAACATCTCTCTTTTCAGAAACCTTCTCAAGGCCCCATAGCTTATAGTAGGTTTGGCCTTCTCTAAACAAACTGTAATATTTTTGGTTTTACCATGATATAATGTATTGCTTTGGCTCATACTGCTGGTTGCCTATGTAATGAGCACTGCCCCTTTCTTCTTTACTAACAAAACACTTTGTTGAGGCAGCAGTGTGCCTTACTTAAAAAAAAAAAAAATGCTCATCTTCCCACACTCCTTTGCAACTAAGGGTGGCAATGGAAAACAGTTCTGATGAGTGAGATATAAGTGGAAGAGTATCTCTGAGGTTTGTAGGAAAGTGTTTACTTTCCTGATAAAGGCAAAATCCCTTCCCCTTCTTTTCCATAGTGGACATGAGATCATATTGTAACCCTACAATAACATGCATTAGGATGGAGACCTGTCCCTTAATGTCAGAGCCTGAATAGAAAGGGCTTGGGTCTCTGGTGGCATTTTGAAATGCTGCACTAACCTTGGACTGTCTCACGTCTGGACTGTTTAATCCAGTTTTAGTCAAATGTTCTGTTACTGTAGCTGAATGTGTTCTAAATGGATATAATTGCTTTGAAGACTTTCTTTTATATAAATGTGACTTAGATTTTTTATTAGTTGTCTTTTACTTTGTAACAAACTGTGTACTCCAAAATTTTGTGGCTCAAAGAAACAAACATAGATATTTCACAGTTTCTGTGGATCAGGAATCCAGACATGGTTTAGTTAGGTACGTCTGGCTCAGAGTCTCACATGAGGTTGTAGTCTGACAGTTGGCTGGGGCTGCGTACTCATCAGAAGGTTCATCTGGGAGAGGATTAACTTCCAAACTCAATCATATAGTTATTGGATTTAGCCCTTTGAAGGCTGTTGGACTGAGGGCCTTAATTCCTTGATAGTTTTTAGGCAGAGACCTCCGTCATTCCTTATATCCTGGGCTTCTCCATAGGACAGTTCACAGAGCAAGCATGTGGAGAGTCCAAGGCAGAAGGACACTACTGTGTTTTTTTGTAACTTAATCTTGAAAGTGACATCTCTTTACATCTGCTGTAGTGTGTTTTAATGAAACAAGTCATTAAATACAGCCCAGTTGCAAGCAGAGATTACAAATGGGCATAAATAGCAAGGGGCAGGGATCATTTTGGCCATCTTAGAGGATACATACACAGATTTAAATTTTTTTTTAACTTTTCATATGTATAAGTCTTCTTGATTAGTTTTTAATTGCTTTAATGAAGAATATTTGACATTCAAAAATTTCTCATATTTAAAGTTTATAAATTGCCAAGTTTTGGCATATGTATACATCCATGAAGCCATCACTACAGTTAAGGTAATGAGCATATCCTTCATCCCTAAAAGTTTCTTTATTCCCCTTTTTAGTCTTTCTCTCCTGCCCTTCGCTTCTCTGCACTGTTTCCCCTGCCCCCATCCCTAGGCAACCACTGATTTGCTTTCTGTCACTATATTTCCAAGAGTTAAAAAAATTTTTTTTAGTGTTTATTTTTGAGAGAGAGCGAGCGAGCATGAACAGCAGGGGCAGGGAGGGGAGCGGAAAGAGAGAGAGAGAAAGAGAGACACAGAATCTGAAGCACGCTCCAGGCTTTGAGCTGTCAGCACAGAGGCTGATGAGCGGGGCTCAAACTCAAGAGCTGTGAGATCATGTCCTGATCCGAAGTAGGACATTTAACCAACTGAGCCACCCAGGTCCACCCCCCCTTCTTTTTAATTTTTTAAAAATATTTCTAAGAGTTCTTTATATAAATGGAATCATACAGTAATGTATTCTTTTTTCCTGGCTTCTTTTACTGAGCATAATTATTTAAAGATGTATCCATGTTGCTGTCTTATTCATTTATTTTTATTGCTTAGTGGTGTTCCATTGTATGGGTATATGACAGTCTGTTTAGCTGTTGATAGACGTTTGGGGCTTTTGTGTGTTCTAGTTTTGGGCTATTAGAAATAAAGCTGCTATAAATATTTGTGTACAAGCCTTTGTAGGGACATATGTTTTTATTTATATTGGGTAAATACCTAGGAATGGAATGGCTGGATTGTATGTGGCAAGTTTATGTTTAACTTTTTAAGAGATTGCCAAACTGTTTTCTGAAATAGTTGTGCCATTTTACATTCCAGTCAGGAGTGTATGAGTTCCTGGTCTCTCCACATCCTTGTCAATACTTGGTATGATACCCATTCTAATAAGTATATAGTGATATTGTGGCTTTTTTTCCGTTTCCCCAGTGACTAGTAATGTTGAGCATCTTTGCCTGTGTTTATTTGTCATCCATAAATCTTCACTGACAAAGTGTCAGTACAGATCTTTTACTTAAAAAAAAAAAATTTCTTTTTGCCTTTTTTAAAACTTGGGTTTTTATTATTGAGTTTAGACAATTCTCTGTATATTCTGGGTACAAATCCCCTCCTAGACAAATGTTCTCTGAACTTTTTTTCTACCAGTCTTCAATTTGTCTTTTCATCCTCTTAACTAGTTTTTGAGGAACAGAAGGTTTTAATTTTGTTGAAGGCCAGTTTATCAATTTGTTTCTTTATGGTTGGTGTTTTGGGGGTATATCTTACCTTCTTCTGGGCAATTATTTGTGCCTGAAACTGGGCATAACAGGTGCTGATTAAACATTTGTTGGTTGACTTCTTGAGCCAGAGGAACTCTTTACCTTTGAGGAAAAAACAGCCAAATGTACGTTTTTTATTTCTTTGCCTCTGGATTTAGCATAATATCTACTTAGCAAGTGGGGGAGCTTGGCAAGCCTTAAGAGAAGTAAAGAAGAGATCTAGTAAGAATCTCTAGTACAGTGAATCTATTTTCAAAAAGTGAACTTAATATCACTGTTTGTTCTGAGTGTTCGAGGAATAGGATGTTCTCATTAGTTACTGTCAATATATCCCTCTTCCTACAGGTCTGAGAGTTGGCATCAAATGTATTTTGTGACACACCCTTCCCTCCCCACCTCCATTGACAAGTTGGAGGTCAAAGATTAATCTTACACACCTGCTCAGAAATCAGGTCAAGTCAGAGATGTACACCTAGGCAGTAGTCCTATACCCTCTGTTCTAAACACTCCAGAGGTAAATGAAAAACATGATTTTGATATGTCATTTGTAAAACGTTGATAGCCTTTGACATTTGCTGTATATAGTTATTAAAAAACAAAAACAAAAAGCCTTAGTGCCTTTTCACTGACCGAAACCTACTTTATTCTTTAACTAAAATTTGAGATGGCACGTCAGTATCATTCTGTGCCCCTCAACCATGGTTCTGGAGATCGCTTATCATTTTAGAGAAGCAATGTGGCTCAATGGAAAGAGAAGTAGTTAGAAATCAGACATGGATTGAAATCACAGCTTTACTTCTTACTGGCTGTAGGATCTTAGAAAACTTTCTTTAGCTCTTTAAAGCCTCAGTTTCCCAGTTTGTAAAATAGAGAGATACTTCAAAGGGTTGTGATACAGATTAAGTGATGTATGTAAAGCCTGGCGTACTAGGTACTCAGTCTATGGTAGCCAACAGATTCAGCTAAATTAGTACTCATCCACGATATACTGTAAGTTTATTTGGTCAGTCAGAACAAATATTTGAGGGTCTCCTACGTGCAAAACATTTTACAAGATCCTGGAGGTAGTTTGTAGAAGTTAAGATTTGTTCCTTAGAAGAAAGAACTTGTGGGATGCCTGGGTGGCTCAGTTGGTTAAGGTGTCTGACTTTGGCTTAGGTCATGATCTCACGGTCTGTGGGTTCAAGCCCCGCGTTGGGCTCTGTGCTGATAGCTCAGAGCCTGGAGCCTGCTTCGGATTCTGTGTCTCTCTCTGCCCCAACCCTGCTCTTGCTCTGTCTCTATCTCTCAAGAATAAATAGACATTAAAAAAAAAAAAAAGAAAAAAAAAAAGAAAATATGTAACCTGTGCTAAAGTTAAGAGTGAAAGTGTAATATGGCTAGTTTCATGAATGAATGGTAAGATTAAAAATGCTTCAAGAGATGGTAGGATTTATATAAAGATAGAAGGTACTTATTTAGTGTGACAGTGAACCAGATTCCAAATTCAAGGTTGTACTGAAGGATTAGTTTATTTGGCATATTGCCAAAGTGAGAGGTTAACTTCTTTTGAGTTTCTTGTTAAATGACTTCCAGATTAGACAGAGTGAGGGAACTCTAAATTTTCCTCTTTCCTCCCTCCCACTCTTTCTTTCTTTCTTTCTTTCTTTCTTTCTTTCTTTCTTTCTTTCTCTCTCATTCATTCATTCATTCATTCATTCATTCATTTTGTTCTGCTTTGGTTCTACCAGTGATTCCAATCATGTGCAGGAATGTATTCATCTCTTGAGAATGGACATTCTTGTGGTAGATCTGAAAATTAAATCAGGAAACATTTTTTTCTCTCTTGCCTTTAGGTTATATATATTTATCATTATTAAAGACAGTCTAAAAGCCTCATGGTTATAATTTATGTTTTTCTTTAACATCTTCTAAGATGGCACATAAGCCATCAACTGTTTGGTGTTGCATTAACTGCTTTGACAGATAGGACTATATGCCTGCTCTGTGCACACACTGTTCTAAGTTGTTTGGGCAGTATGAAAATAATAGAATGTGTGTTTCATGTTGAATAATTTACACTGTACTTGGTAAGGCAAGATAAATACCTTAAATAGTTAATTAACTTTTTGTGAAAAGACATAATCAACTTCCAGTTTATGTAAGAGTAGTGCCAAATACTATCTTTTCTATGGGTCCTAGTTATATGAGTTTAGAGGATGTAAGATTTTTATAAATCCAACATACTTAAAAGAGAATTCTTAGAAATGATTATTTTGAGCTGCAGGTTAAGTAGATTTTGATGGATGGAGGGGATTCCCAAGGGGGACCAAGGGGACCACTGATTCTGATGTTGAAATGGCAGCCAAAATTCATTGAGCACTTAGCCAGGTACCATTTGAAGAGTTTGTCTTAGCCCATTCAGGCTGCTATAACAAAATAGTACAGACTAGGGAGCTTATAAACAACAGAAATTTGTTCTCACAGTTCTGGAAACTGCTCAGATAGGAGCACTCTTCGGGTCACCGGCTTCTTATTGTATCCTCACATGGTTTAATTGCTTGGGCACTTTCTGGAGCCTCTTTGTATGGCACTAATCCTATTCTTGAGGGCTCCACCCACATGATGTGAGCACCTCCGAAAGGCCTTACCTACCTAAGGTTATCAGCATTACCTTTGGGGTTAGGATTTCAATATAGGAACTTTGGAGGGAGGACATAAAATTCTTACCATAGCTGAGCTTTTGCATACTTTGTATCATTCGACTCTAAAACTACTGATTCAAAATGCACACTTTTAAATCTTTTCCCAAAAGGGATACCGTTTCCAAGATGCTTTTGTTTTTGTGTCCATGGCCCTGTCTATCCTTCTAGGACTCCCCATTCTGACTTGAGTATTTCTTTTCTTTGCTGCCATAGCATCCTGAGTGCGTCTCCAGTCCACCACCCTGTGCTGCAGGTGTTTACTTGACCCTGTCACTTAGTCAGCCTGCATCCTCAGGACTCAGCAGTTCTTGGCATATGACAGGTGTTTGATGAGCGAGTGAGAATTGAAGGAAATGAAGGATATGAAGTTAGTTCTAATGAGACCATTCACTGATACAGAGGATTCCATTAGTGCTGCAACTAGTCTATGGAGCAGTTTTTAACTGATTTTTAAAATTAAGGGGTCAGAATTATGGAAATTATCCTTTTTATTTTTTTTAAATTATTTTGCTCTGCTAAGATCTTCCATAGTTCTTCATCCAAGTTCTGTTTTACAACCCATTTATTTCTAGTGGAAGAGGTCTGGCAGACATGTTTTCTGGGAGCAGTTAAGCATTACATTGGGAAATCCACACTAAGCTAGATTTCGGACACAGCTGGATTTGGGAGGCACTACTAGATTCTCTTATGATAATTTAAAGATTTATTTTTTAAACTAGTTTTTAGAAATGAGTGTATAGAATTCTTTGTTGCCAAAACTGGGTGAATAAAGAGTCAGTTCGCTATTGGGCTGTGTGGACAACTTTGAAATGTTTTTAAATAAAAATAGGCATTATTTCTACTGAAATTCATTCAGTTCAGTAAATGTTTAGTGAATGCTTGCTATGTCAGACATTGTGACTGATGAGAGGGACATAATGATAAATTAGGCAGTTCCTGTCCCCAAGACCTCACAGTGTAGTGAGGACATGCATCACATACATCCACAAATCGTTGCAGGACGGTGTGATATGTGTTCTACCGAAGAAGATGGTAGTACAAAAAGGGGTGAAAGTTAGTTCTGCTGAGGATAGCCTTTGCAGTTAAGGAAGGAGACATTTAGGTTGGTTCTGGAAAGATGTATGGGAGCTCATGAGGCAGTTGAGGGTGAAGGGCATAGTGGGTACAGAGACCAGGGTGGTAAAGAGTAGACTCCAGACCCAGATTCTTTAGATTCAAATCCAACTTCTTCCATTTACTAGAAATTTCTTTCACCTCTTTTCTCATGTGCGCAGTGTTTCTAATAGTTTCTACTTCATAGGATAGTTGTAACAATTAAATATGTCATATATAACTGCTTACGACAATGACTCATACATAGAATTGCTTTAGCCTTTGTTATTTTTTGCAAAGACCAGGTGTGTATAGAACTACATAATGTGCATTCTGGCTTACATAGGAATGGTTTTGGCTGAAGAGTCTGGTCCTTAGCATTTATCCAGGGTGGCCTCACCCTAAAATATCAGTGTTGCTGCTTAGTCCTCTGCCTTGCAGCTGCATCTTCTACTCAGGTTGGTGCACCCTCTCTTTTTCTCGAGCATGGTACCCTCACTCCCAGCTAAGTCTCCCAGACCACTGTAGTCTGTAAGAATGAGGGGGAGCTGTTCCAGGCCCACTGTGCTTCAGATGACATAGGCTAGGGTGTTTCTTTGCACCTCTCGTGCTCTGATAGCTGTAGGTGGGTCAGGGTTATCAGAAATCCTCACTGTGTCTAACTTTCTTGCTTGCTTCCCAGACTCTCTTCCTCCTCTCCTATCTTTAATTTGCCATTTGGGAGGACAGAACAGGACTGGTTTGGGCCAGTCTTGTAGTTTTCTGACTTAAAAACCTAGACTTTGAATTCTGAAAAAACAAAACAAAACAAAATCTCATGGTTCCTCTTTGCTACTATTGAAGTTTGTTCATGCTCTATTAGAGCATTTATCACACTCGTATTTGTACATCTCACTTTCATATTAAGTATGTGTCTCAAACTAAGAGACTTTTTTTAATCTTCAACTTTCTTTCCCCATAACCTAACCCGATATAAGTAGGCACTTAACCATTTGAACAAATGAGTGAATGAATGAACACATACAACGGGGCAGCTTCTAAACTGTGTTCTTACCAGCTTTAAAGGTTTCTAAGATGTTTGATAAAGATTACTTTTGTCTGCAAGTAATTGAATATCTGACTAATAGTGGCTTAAATGGAAGTTTATTTTTCTCACATTCAGTCCAGAGCTAGGTGTCTCTTAATCTTAATCAATGACTCAGTGGTATCATTGTTGGCATCTTTGTGATCGTCTGGGCTTTTCCATCATGGTCATAAGATGGTTACCACAGCCCCTCTGTCCTATCTGAAGAATGAAGAGAGGAAAGAGAAGTTGATGGAATGACTGTCTCTCTTAGCAGGAAAACAGGAAAACAAAAGCTTTCCCAGAAGCTCTCCAACAGACTTAGGCTTAATTTTTTATAAGTTGAAGCAGTGTTTCACTGCCACCTCTAGTTGCAGAGGAAACTGGGAGTGGTAATGGGTAAGGGAGGAAGGAGGTTGGAAGTGGACTAGATGAGTCAGTAAACCAACAGGGTTGGCCGCAGGCATAGGAATATAAACAGGACATTATTTTATGGGAGTATAAAGTTCTTTAACTGTAGCACAATTGATCAGATAGTAAAGTGTTCAGTGATAATGTAGTCCATTCTCTACGAATGCCTGGGTTATACAGAAAACATTCTGCTTTATCTTTGATTCCCCCTCCCCCCTTAGGCTGCAGGAGTGATGCAGGGCTATAGTATTACAATCAACAAATAATATTTATGTTTTGATTTTTCCTTGAAATATGGGAATACTTGACCACTTTCTTTTTTGTTGCATAATTTTTTTTTTGCTAATTTTGCTGTACAAATACATTTTCATTGGTACATGTTTATACTTCCATAAATATTGTCTGCCTGAGGTTTTTCCACTTTTTTTAATGCCAGAGGTTCTTATTTATTTCAGTAATTTTGGGGTTTCTGCTGCATTGAAAGGTTCTTCTTGACCAAAGATACCATTGTATTTTTAATATGTGGTTTCAAAAGATTAACCTTAGCTAAGTATATGCTGTGTAGCTCAAAATATAGTTGGTTGTTTTTGTTTTTTTTTTTAAGATACTTCATTTGAAATTGTTTTGGACATTGCTTATTAGTATGTAATATGTTGACAAATTTAGCATATGATACCCAAAGAGGCAGGATTCTCATTGGAAAGCCAGGTTTTGATATCCATGTGACCTGGATTCAACTAGCAATATTGCCATTTACTACCTAGTCAAAATTACCTAATGTCTCTGAATCTAGTTTCTTAATCCATAACATAGCAGTATTAAAGCCTCCGATGAGATCACGTGTGTACTTCGGGGCCTGGCTTGCTGGAGGCACTCAGTGATAGTATAGCAGTAGGTGACTATTTTTTCTATTTTTTTAAGTTGATTTTGAGGGGGAGAGAGAGCTAGTGAGCAGTGCGGGAGGATCACAGAGAGAGAGAGAGAGAGAGAGCAAAGAGAGAGGGAGAGAGAGAATCTCAAACAGGCTCTGCACTGTGAGTACAGGGCTCGAACTCATGAAATGTGAGATCATGACCCAAGCTGAAATTGAGTTGGACACCTAATGCACTGAGCCACCCAAGTGCCCCGTGGATGACTATTTTGACAGCAGAGAATACAGGGAGACTTTTTAGCTCATTGCATTTGTAGTTTGTTGCTCTTGTCATTGTTTTTAAATACATGAAGGAAGAAAAAGGAACATGACAAAAGAAAATGTAATCACAAACATGGTTTGGAGTGGCATTACTTGCTGCTTTAGTTAGTATTGCCAACTTATATTCAGTTTGTTAAAATGTTAGTTTTTTAGAAGTCAGGACAACTTTCTCTTTTGGTAAAAGTTATATCTACCTCTTTATTGCCAAGGCCTTCTGCCCCTTTGTTAATGAGGAAAGAATAATTCCATTGTTTTCCTGTAGTAATCCAGAAGATCACCACCTATTGGCACAATCACCTTGTAAACCTTAATAATTATGCCTAAGTAATGTCCCAAAATGGACTCCTTTTAGGAAGTAAAATCCTGAGAAGTCATATGTTAAAATCAAGCTAATTTTTCTTAGTGGAAGTTCTTTCTGTCTTATTTGTATTAAACATATATTCTTCATCTGATGTTCAGTAAGGGGTAAAAGCCATTACTGGAAGTGTTAATAATTCCATTTTTGATTTATCATTTTTAGTGTCTCTTCCAGATAAGAAGAGACTTTGATTTTTGTGGCATTTGATTTTTTTTAAGCTCATGTTAAATCAAAAACGTAAATAGTTGTCAACTTTTTATTTCTTTCTCCTATTTAGCAGGTTAAATTACAAAGCTACTTAATATGTGTAGTTCTTAAATAAAACTCCCAGTCTCTCGGAAGTTTTGATATTGCGTTCTGCTCGATGGGAAATTGAGAGCGTCGGGTCTTAGCTTTCCTCACTCTCACACGTGGAGATGTCCATTTCGTTGTTCCACGGCTCACATCCCTACTTTCTTCACCAAGGCCACCTGTGCTTGATCATACCCATGGCAAGTCTCTGTGCTCTCCTTTGGATTCCTCCTTACCAGCTTTCTCTCCCTTTCTGGGATTTTCCAATATCTGAATGTGAAATGTCCTCAGATACAGTGCTGAAAAAGCTTCATCACCCCAGAAGACTCATTTTCTGTCACTGCGATTCATCTGTTCATCTATCCAAGAAGTATTTATTGAGCTTCTGTTCTGGGCCAGCCACCGTTTTGGGTGCTGGGGACATGTGTCCATGAGCAAAACAAAGATTCTTGCCTCTGTAGAGCTCACTTTCTGGTAAAGGGAGACAGACCTCAAACAATAAACACGATTACTAAGCAGACTATGTATAGTATGAATAGGTGGTAGGTATATGAAAAATATTAAAAGTAGTTCTAGAATTGGGGGGTGGGGTACAGATTTAAAATTGAGTGGTCATAGGAGACCTTATTGAGAAAGCACAATTGGAAGGAGAGGAGGGAGTTAACCTGTGAATATCTTGGGGAGAAACATCCAGAGAGAGAGAGAGAGACACTCTCCAGAGAAGACAGCCAGTGCAAAGACCTTAAGATCACAGCATAGCCAGTAAGTTTGCAAAACATCAAAGAGGCCAGTGTGACTAGAGTAGAATGAATGAAAATGGACTAGTAGCAACTTAGGTCACAGAGTTAATGAAGGAGGATGGCCATCTGCACTGTTGCGAAGCTTTTACACTAAGTGAAATGGGGAGCTGTTCGGTCCTTCAGCAAATTCTTGTGCTCTTGCTATGTACAGTGATACCATGCTAACTATGCCCTTGTGAATTCATACTTTATTTCAGAAACTAGACCATAAATACATTGTATGTTAATTAACATGTTCAACAACAGAGAAATGAGCAGGCACTATCCTAGCACAGAGAGAGAGAAACTTAATTTGTTTCTTATGCCTGTTGCCTCAATTTTTTCTCCTGGATTTTGCTGCTTCTGGTGCCAGTACTTAATGCTTTCAGTGCCATTTTTCTGGCTTTTTCTCTTTTCATAACCTCTTTCTTCTACCAGTTCTGTTGAGGTTGACTGTCTTATAGAACTCTTTACTTTTGACAATTAAAATCTCTCTGGCTGTTCTACAGTAGTTCCCCCTTATCAGCAGTTTTGCTCTCTACAGTGTCTGGAGGCTGAGGATTCTCCTGATGTGTGGTCAGAAGGTCCTCAGTAGCCTAATGCTATGCCACAGTGTCTGTGTCATTCACCTCACTTCATCTCATCACATAGGCATTTTTTCATCTCACATCACAAGAAGAAAGGTGAGTACAGTATAGTAAGGTATTTTGAGAGTGAGAGAGACCTCATTCACATAACTTTTATTATAATACATTTTATAATTGTTTTTAAAAAAAATTTTTAATGTTCATTTGTTTTTGAGACAGAGACAGAGCATGAGTGGGGGGGCGGCGGGCAGAAAGAGAGAGGGAGACACAGAATCCAAAGCAGGCTCCAGGCTCTGAGCTGTCAGCACAGAGCCCGACGCGGGGCTCGAACTCACGGACCGTGAGATCATGACCTGAGCTAAAGTCAGATGCTTAACTGACTGAGCCACCCAGGCACCTCTGTTATAATTGTTTTAGTTTATTATGGTTGTTAATCTCTTACTTTCATTTACTACTGTTTTCTTCTCTCCACTCTCATGTCCTTCAAGATTGATTCTAAAGAATGTTTTCTTCTCCATACTTACTCCCTTAGACAGCAGTTATAATCTGTGTAACTAGTATCTGAGCTCTAGAAGAAACTTCGTGTTCTTTCCAGACTTGTATTTTTAACTGAATATGTCTAACAATATAACAAATGAAGATCATCCTGGGGTCTGTCACTTGCACAATTTTGGTATCTTCACATTGGAAGACTAACTCTGGTTCTGTCTATGTAATCCATCACCAATTATTGTCCATTTTCTTTAGTTAAATATTTTTTGTATTTTCCCTATTTTCAATCCTGTACTAACCCTAGTCTGGTGTTTCCAAACTGTTATCAAGGCCCTGTTTTAGATTCATGACTCTATTATTTCACTCCTATTCCATTTTTTTTTCATTTTTTCAACCAGAAAGTTAAGTGAAAGCAATAGCTTGTCAAAATTGATGTGAAATAAGTAGTGCTAACACACTCAGTTGATATAAATCTAGGCTTTAAAATAGTACTTCTGTCTCCTAAATTGTAAAGAAAGGTTTGTTTATTCCTTTCACCGGAGTCTCACTTTTGAAGAACTACCATTTAAGACTACCATTCGTGAGACTTTAGCCTGTGTAGCCCCATCTTAAGTATATATATGTTTTCTGTCAAGGTTTTGAAATAGGAAAAAATAACTCCAATTCAGGCAACCACCTTGACAAAGTAGGATCCCCAGGCTGGTCCCCAGCATTCTCTCCTCAGTCCCTCTCCCTTCTTGCTGTGCACGCTCCTCTTGGGAAATCTCATCTACTCCTATGGCTTCCATTGCCATCTACAGACCTTTGATTCCCCAGTTCGTATTTCCTGCCTGTACCTCTGCACTGAGGTCCACACTTGTGTTTTCAGCTACCTACTAAACATCTCTCTTTGATGGCAAGTCACATTCAGTAATTTACAGCTCAGTTCATTACCCAAACCTGCTTCTCTGTGTCTTTATAGACTCTGGAGCTACTATCCACTTAGGCACCCAAACCAGGTAGTTATCCTAGGGTTTTTTTCTTCCTTTCCTCCATATCCGGCTCATTCTAAACCTCAATTGATACCCCTCAGATCTCTCCTTTCTTCTGCAGACTCACTGCCACTGTTTAGGCTTAGACTTTCATTATCTCTGGCCCAGAATTTTGAATTATTGTCTTCACCAGTCTCCCTGTCTCCAGTCGTCACTTTCTCCTGTGTGCTATAGTAGTTATCTTTAATGTCTTTTGGATGCTTTCCCAATCCTGAATAATAAAGTCCAGATTCCTCAGCCTGACTTTTAGGCTGTCTGTAATCTAGCTCCTGCCACTGGCCAGCCTAATAACCTGCTCTTAGCCTTTCGCTAACCATACAGACCAGTTATACCTAATTGTTTACAGCTTCCTAGTGCCACTCATTTTATATCTTTGTGTTTTTACATGCTGTGCCTCGTTGGCTCTTTTTACTAGTTGAACTAACAAACTCCAGCCTGTCCATTAACCAGAGATATATATCCGTTAAGACCCACTTTAAGACTCTTTTATTCTAAGTTTTTATCTTTCCTCCTCAGCAGTTTAGTACTTTTTTGTACTTTGACCATCTTATATATATATTCATTTTATGGAGTGAAGTCTTATGTGCCTTATTTCCATGGCAGATGTTCTTTGAGGGCAGAGATATCTTAATGATGTTTTATCCCCAGTGTGGAATGGAGTTACTGAGGCATGTAGAGACATAATAAATGTTGTTGAATGAATGCATAAACCAATACACCTCTGCCTACTTTCAGCCCCAAGTATTGTGTTCTTGGTCTAGGAGCCTTCCTCCTTGGCCTGTAATTTTTGTCTTCCATTCTACAACATATAGCAGTAGAGATGATTTCCACTAAGTAGTCATGATTATAGTAATCTCATGGAGGGGGGGAAGCGAAATTCAGCCTCAAATATCATATATATGAATGATGAAGCATGAATTTTAAACTCCATTGTTTGTTTTTATCACCACTTTACCTGAATTATAGTTTGCTGGACACTAGCTCAACATTACCCAAAGTAATTCTGTGGAACGAATATGTAACAGATGTAGGTTAAAAGGAGAGTTCTGTAATCAATGCCATTGGAAGATCCTGGGTTAATAAAGATAAGCTCATATGAGTTCTCAGAGCCTATAATATGCTATCATATACATTTTGATTCTTGCTTGCCCCATTTTCATGAGGGATTAATGTTCCATGGAACATACTTTGGGAAATGCCCAACTCTATGGGTTTGTTTGTTTGTTTTTTGTTTTTTTGAACATGAGTCAGGGTATTTTCAACCACAAATAACAGAAAAGTAGATCCAAATTGGGTTAAATAATAGGGGTTTTTAAATAAGAATTTTGGAGGTGGGCTGTGTCAGAATTGGTTAATCTCCCTACAGGTTGATATCAGAGGTCTGGACTACTCTGCCATTTTTTGGCTTTCCCTTTTCGGATGCAAGTAGCTACTACAGCTACTATATCTTCCATGACAGTGTTCAAAGCTGGAAGAAAGATGGATTTGTTTCTTGTACATCTCTTTTTATCCGGGAGGAAAATCCTGGAATGCTCCCTTTCCCAAGTGGGCTTTCCTTCATGTCTCATTGTCCAACTTTGAGTTACATGCTCATGCTGGCAGGGTAAGCCATCATAATTCATCCTCTGGGACTAAGAGGGAACTCATTTTCTCTGAGTGCATTACCACCCCAATGTTGGAGTTCTGTTTACAAAGAAAAGCTTTAGAGAGACAACTAACAGGGTCTGCAAAATTATATATGTATTTCAAAGTCATGTCTTTTAAATTGAATGTTCTTATTCTCTTCATTGTCTCAGATAATGAAGAGTTTAAATATATGTTGAGATTGAGCAACTAAAATATTGGGAGTGGATGGGGAAGTATATAAATTAAGTATTTTTATTGTTAAATAATTTAATAAAAAATTATAATAGGTAATATTACAGCTGTGAAACTTGCATGAACTTATATCCATGATTCAGAGATTTTTCTTTTATGAGAGAGAGAGAGAGCATGAGTTGGGGATGGGCAGAGGGAGAGATGGAGAGAATCCTAAGCAGGCTCCATGGTCATGTATGTGAGATCATGGCCTGAGCTGAAATCAGAAGTCAGACATTTAACCAACTGAGCCACCCAGGTGCCCCCAGAGATTTATTTTTGATAGGACTTTGAGATTTCTTTTTTATATTTATTTGTTTATATTTTCTTTCATAGTAGGTAGCTTTGGGCTAGTCTTCTAAACCTTTCTTCAGGAATTATTTTCCTGTGCTATTGGAGCTAGTTGGATATTTGAGAAACCTCACTCTAGAGCTGTAGCATTCCCTGCACTCTGCTATACTTCATGTGAGTTACAGGTTTGTGACATCCATTCTTCATTCATAACTATTTTCTCCCCAAATCAACCAATATGGAAAACATTTATTCCACAAAAAACTGAGCCTACAATTTTGATGTCATGCCACCAGGTGGTAGCAATGTCAGGATAGGAGAATTTATATATTGGTTTCCTGGCATAGCCCTAATTTCAATTTGTTTGGCCTGTTTTGCCTCAAAAACCATATCAATATTTTATACATTTTAATATTTATATATTTAAAATGTGTGTGGCTGCTTTACGTATTTAGAAGTTTTACAAAAAGAGCCCTGTTAGTTGTGTGCTTTTTTTTTTTTTTGTTTAAAATATAGTTCTTACTTGACCAAAGGTATGGCTCAAACTTCCAGGTCTGTATTTCATCAGATTCAAATATAGGGCTTTGTTCAGGCTCCCTCGTATTTATATTTGTTTATAACTGTAAATTTCCTACACTACAACTCTTTGGAAAAATTAGTTTAGAATAGATACAAAACAACCTCAGTTTTAAGTTTCATTAATTATTATGTTTTTAAAAGCTATATGGGGGCGCCTGGGTGGCTCAGTCGGTTAAGCGGCCGACTTCAGCTCAGGTCATGATCTCGCGGTCCGTGAGTTCGAGCCCCGCGTCGGGCTCTGTGCTGACAGCTCAGAGCCTGAAGCCTGTTTCAGATTCTGTGTCTCCCTCTCTCTGACCCTCCCCGTTCATGCTCTGTCTCTCTCTGTCTCAAAAATAAATAAATGTTAAAAAAAAAAATTAAAAAAAAAAAGCTATATGTATTTTACCTTTTCAATTATTTCTAACACATAAACTTGCTGCAAATCTTAGTTTGGTTGCCTGTTCTCAACTCTTGAGCTAGTTTACCATCTGAATGTGTTAGGTTGCCCTCTTTACTCTGCGAAAGCTATTTTGGCTATGGAAGAGAAGGCTTTAGGTTGCCTTTTTAATCCTTTGAAATCCAAGTTCTCATGAATCTTTCCATTGTAAGAAGCAGAAATAGAAAAAAAATTAATGGTCTTTATTTTCTTAAGATGGTAAAAGCCTCTATGCGCAGGTACTCTACAATTTCTCGATACTGTTGTCTCTTTATGACTTGTTCTTTGGCTTTATAAATTTATTTTTTTAAGTTTATTTATTTATTTAGAGAGAGCATGTGCATGAGTGGTGGGGGGTGGGGGGGCAAAAAGAAAGAGGGAGAGAGAGAATCCCAAGCAGGCTCTGCAGTGTCCGTGTAGATCCTGTTGTGGGGCTCCATCTCATGAACCTTGAAATCATGACCTGAGCTGAAATTAAGAGTTGGATGCTCAACAGACTGAGCCACCTAGGAGCCCCGGCTTTATAAATTTAATGTGGAGTTTATTATAACATGACCTCAATAGAAATTTAAAGCTTTAAATTTAACATCTATTTATTTATTTATTTATTTATTTTTTTAAATTTTTTTTTCAACGTTTATTTATTTTTGGGACAGAGAGAGACAGAGTATGAACGGGGGAGGGGCAGAGAGAGAGGGAGACACAGAATCAGAAACAGGCTCCAGGCTCTGAGCCATCAGCTCAGAGCCCGACGCGGGGCTCGAACTCACGGACCGCGAGATCGTGACCTGGCTGAAGTCGGACGCTTAACCGACTGCGCCACCCAGGCGCCCCTTTAACATCTATTTAAATTAAATAGAAACTTGAGCTTAAATTCTTTAATTGATGCTACTTAGCAAGTAATTTATTGTATTTTAGATTGGTGGCTTCTAATGAAATTTAAATACTTAAACTGAATAACATATTGGATCAAAACATTTTAAACAGCATTTTAGCAACATTTTCATTAAAAATTTTAATAGTGGACAATCTTCATTATTGTAAGTGTTCAGAAATGGTAAGAGTAAAATGTGGGCATATTATTTCCCAGTGCTCTTAAAAGACAGTAGGAAAATCACCAATTCCTTATGTAAAAATAATTTTGCTGATCTTAGCATCTATGTAGATCTATTGGCTGATTCTGTCAATTATTGTATAAAAGTAAGAAATTGGCCAGCCATCCTGGAGTTTGTTGGATATGAGTGTCCCCATGGGCTATTGTGAGCCATACTTAAAAGTGAGAGAGCAAGAGCCCACTTGGAGCCATGTTAAATTCTGCCCCAGAGAGCACTGAGACCTAGCATAAAGTCTGTGAGGAATGAACCTCTGAAAAACCAGACTAGAAGGGAGTGGGGAGCCAAGCTGGGGAAGAGAGGTGGTGAGAGATGGAATATTGTGTAGCCCTCAGAGAATGTATCTTCTGCATCTTGGGGATTGTAGTTGGGGGGACACAACAGGGAAGTCTGCAAAGAACCCAGGAGTGTAGCCATGCGAGGATTTAGTGTAAACATCTGTCAAGCCCAGAAAGCACTGAGACATCTTCACAACAGTACCTGTGTATGCTGTTTTTCTGTCCCCTTTACCTATTTTCTCTCCCCTCCTCCAGGCCTTGGTAGAGGTGGGGGACAGGAAGCAGAAACTGCAGTTAGTGGACTGGAGGGAGAACAGAAACTCTCCAAGAAAGAGGACAGTGTGCCTTTTTTAGCAAAAGACCCATTGGCAGCCATCTGTTGCTGAAAAGGGAAGTCTTATCTTTAAATCAAGTATTGATTATTTTGTTAAACATTTTAATTTCTGATCAGGGCTTTTGCTTTGCAACTTAAAATAATTGCAGATATTAAGAGTCATCAAAGAAATCATGGGACTCCTATCTCTTCTAGTGGCAGAGAAGTACTTCCCACACCTAGCTGTTTTTAAAATGGCAGTTGGGGCAGGAATTAAAGTTGCATTTATGGTTTAAACCCATAGGTACAGTGCAAAATATGTATACATTATTTGTTAATACAAAAATATTAATAAAAATCTCATTTTTATACTTAATTCTAAGTTTCCCTTTGATTTAAAAAAAAATCACTTATTGAAGAAACAGGTCATTCCAGATAATTTTAGATTTAACCTGCTAAGTGGATTTTGGGTTTCCTTGTCAAGTAGAATTTCTTAACAGATTCCCTAACTAGGACATATTCTTGCCCACAGCACTGACAGACATAATAATTCCTACTTATTTTCACTATTCACTGGGGTCCTTTTACAAGGAAGAATGGTCGTTGGTAGACAGTAACCTCTGCTGCTTAGCCCTCATTTCAGAATTTATCATATTACAACCCAATTCTCATGTCTGAAGAGCCTAATCTTCCATAACTTTGTTTGGAACCTGCTTCACTTCATCAGCTAGATTTTGCATGTTTTTGGCTTTCAAAATATCTAAAGGACTCTTAATTGGATTCTGACTGTAGTCACAACTTATGTTTTCACTACACTATAAGGCTTCTGTTGGACTTTCTTTATCTTCTATATCTCTCAACTACTTTTTAATGTTTTTTTATCACTTCATAGAAATTAAAAATAATTCTGTTTCAAATAGTTCGTTTCCAAATTTTCTTGCTTTTTCCTTCTTGTAATTTCTTTACTCTTCTTTTTTTCCTTTTATTACTTAATCTTAGCGAACATACATACTCCTTATATTTCTAGTTGAAAGAATGCTTATCTCCTGTTGCGCATTGCTCTCTGACAGTTCATTTCTTCACATTGTAATTTTTGATTATTGTGATCTCGTCTTCAGCAGGTATATCATGTGTGAGAGTTTGAGTTCTTTGGGTTTGTAGGTATGCACTTACTGAATGGCTTCACTTTCCCTTTGTGTTGCTTTCTTAATGGGATTCTCACATTTTTCCAGTGTCCATTATTTAAGATTTCTGGTGCACTTGTCTCATTTCCAGGTTTTTCAGTGTGCTCCGCAGGTTGGATTGCTGGAATATGACTTCCTTGTTAAATGGAGTACGAGTTTGCTATATTTTTACTAGCTTCACAGAGCATTGTCTTTTTTTTTTCTTCAATATATGAAATTTATTGTCAAATTGGTTTCCATACAGCACCCAGTGCTCATCCCAAAAGGTGCCCTCCTCAATACCCATCACCCACCCTTCCCTCCCTCCCACCCACCCCTCCCTCCCACCCCCCATAAACCCTCAGTTTGTTCTCAGTTTTTAACAGTCTCTTATGCTTTGGCTCTCTCCCACTCTAACCTCTTTTTTTTTTTTTTTTCCTTCCCCTCCCCCATGGGTTTCTGTTAAGTTTCTCAGGATCCACAGAAGAGTGAAGACATATGGTAACTGTCTTTCTCTGTATGGCTTATTTCACTTAGCATCATACTCTCCAGTTCCATCCATGTTGCTACAAAGGGCCATATTTCGTTCTTTCTCATTGCCCTGTAGTACTCCATTGTGTATATAAACCACAATTTCTTTATCCATTCATCAGTTGATGGACATTTAGGCTCTTTCCATAATTTGGCTATTGTTGAGAGTGCTGCTATAAACATTGGGGTACAAGTGCCCCTATGCATCAGTACTCCTGTATCCCTTGGGTAAATTCCTGGCAGTGCTATTGCTGGGTCATAGGGTAGGTCTATTTTTAATTTTCTGAGGAACCTCCACACTGTTTTCCAGAGTGGCTGCACCAATTTGCATTCCCACCAACAGTGCAAGAGGGTTCCCGTTTCTCCACATCCTCTCCAGCATCTATAGTCTCCTGATTTGTTCATTTTGGCCACTCTGACTGGCGTGAGGTGGTATCTGAGTGTGGTTTTGATTTGTATTTCCCTGATAAGGAGCGACGTTGAGCATCTTTTCATGTGCCTGTTGGCCATCCGGATGTCTTCTTTAGAGAAGTGTCTATTCATGTTTTCTGCCCATTTCTTCACTGGGTTATTTGTTTTTCGGGTGTGGGGTTTGGTGAGCTCTTTATAGATTTTGGATACTAGCCCTTTGTCCGATATGTCATTTGCAAATATCTTTTCCCATTCTGTTGGTTGCCTTTTAGTTTTGTTGGTTGTTTCCTTTGCTGTGCAGAAGCTTTTTATCTTGATGAGATCCCAACAGTTCATTTTTGCTTTTAATTCCCTTGCTTTTGGGGATGTGTCGAGTAAGAGATTGCTATGGCTGAGGTCAGAGAGGTCTTTTCCTGCTTTCTCCTGTAGGGTTTTGATGGTTTCCTGTCTCACATTCAGGTCCTTTATCCATTTTGAGTTTATTTTTGTGAATGGTGTGAGAAAGTGGTCTAGTTTCAACCTTCTGTATGTTGCTGTCCAGTTCTCCCAGCACCATTTGTTAAAGAGACTGTCTTTTTTCCATTGGATGTTCTTTCCTGCTTTGTCAAAGATTAGTTGGCCATACGTTTGTGGGTCTAGTTCTGGGGTTTCTATTCTATTCCATTGGTCTATGTGTCCGTTTTTGTGCCAGAGCATTGTCTTTTAATAAGCACTATCTATTGCATAAGGAAAAACAATTTAATACAAAAACACCCAGCATTCAGTGCTCACTACATGCCTTGAGTTATTTGTTACTATATTAATTTACCGAAAAGATTCAAGCCAATACTGTTTTAACTGTGTATATAGTGGGCACTTCATGAAAGCTTATTGAATGAAGAGCCTTCCTGGCATATATTAATTTATTCTTCTCACTCCTGTTCTTGGAGACTTAGTTCTACAGCCCAATATAGAAGAGTAAGAATGTTTTAAATCTGATACCTTCTAAAATTATCCAAATTCACAACATTCATTGCTAGCCAGCGGTATATGAAGTAGACTATTATTAAAGCTTTATCTGTTGTAAGAATTAAGATGGTAATGGCAGAAAACCCAAATTTACTTGTCATAAATGATAAAGGTGAAATTGGTTTAATGCCTCATTAAATTAAAAATTGTCAAAAGTAGGGCCTACTTCAGGTATCATTTAATTAAGATTGTGATTCTATTTCTCTGCATTTATCTTGGCTTTGCCTTTTGTGTGGTACCCATATCACTGAAGTCGGCTTTCTTCACTGTTGTAAGATGGCTGCCAGCAGTGGTTTGGGCTGTCTGCTTCCTTGTAGCCTTGTAGTTTAGGATCCAGAGGGCAGGAGAGTGTTGTTTCTCAGAACCACTGAGATCACCTGTGGCAAAGAGCATTCCAGACAGTGATAGACTTAGGCTAGAGGTCACTGGCTATCCCTCAGTAACACCCAAAGCTTTATTAAACCCTAACAAGAAATGGGCAAGACGTACATGAAGAAAACTACAAAAGTCTACTGAAAGACATGAAAGAACACTTTTTTTTAATGTTTATTTTTTGAGAGACACAGAGTGAGCGGGGGAGGGACAGAGAGAGAGGGAGAGAGAGAATGAATCCCAAGCAGGCTCTGCGCTGTCAGTGCAGAGCCTCATGTGGGGCTCGAACCCATGAACTGTGAGATCATGACCTGAGCTGAAACCAAGAGGATGCTTAACCTACTAAGCCACCCAGGTGCCCCTGTTTTAGTCTTTTAACAAAAATGTACTCATTTTAATTTCTTGAGAATATATATTGCTTATAATGGGGAAATAATTTTTTTAAATCATAGTGACATATGCTTATTATATAGAAAGTTTAAAAATATGATCCACAGTACAGAGATAACCATTTTTAAATTTTTGTGCATTTTCTTGCAGGGTTTTTTTTTTTTTTTTTGTCATGAATAGGCTCTCAAATGTATTGACAGTCGTGTTTCCAGCTTTTTAAAAACTCTGTTCTGTATTTTATAGTGTCATTAAAGACATTCATACCATGAAATACTGATTTAAAATTTCTCTATTGTTAAGGCAATTACACGGCTCCTGTCTTTATATATGTCTTTTCAGTGTTCTTAGTTTCCTTGTCACTGATGCCTAAATGAAATGATGCCTTAAAAAGTAAATTTTAAAGTTGTAGATACTCTAACAAGACTTTTTGGATATGTTAAATATTAAAATAAATGATACTGCTCTTTTTTTTTTTAAAGAGAAACAAAAGACATAGAATCTATTTTTCCCATAATATACTGTATGTGAGTCTTGATAAAGCAGTAGACTGATCTGGTTTCTCTTGCTGTTACCTCTTTTCTGCATTATCTGTTCCCTGACATTCTTTCCCACCTATGGAAATCTCTATGTTCCTTCCCTAATGCTTTGACATTGTTTTATTTCTTAAAAGGAGCAAATCAGAATTCCGATGCAGACAGCTTGAATCAATCTTTCTGTTCCTCTTATGAATAGGCAGTTCCTCCAAGCAGTGAACTACCCCTTTAGAAAACATTGGCATTATGTTTCTCAACCCTCAGTATCTGTATAGGTGGTCTGGAATGCATTAAAGAGAGGCATTGTGTCAGATCCTCAAATCTAAAGATGAATTCCTCTTCTTACTAATTATAAGTAGTATCTGTTGTTGTTGCTGTTGTTTGTTCTGAGTTGCTGGGTTTTAAAACATTATTTAATGAAAGTAGGAAATGGACTTGGTGTAGTGTATAGTTGGTTCTTGTTTTATTTATAGAAATGTATATAGAGTGCTGTTCAAAGGGATTTTATGGTGCATACCTTTCTGGAATGTAGAGTATCACTCATTTTTCTATTTTTGTAAATGTGGTCTTTTGTATTTCTTTTAGTGACAGAATTATTAAGATATTTTGTTTGTTTCTAGTTCAGGTTATAATACTTAGCAGTAATTCATTTTTGCTGATGAACTAGATAATCTTCTCCCATTTATAAATATCTCATGTATTTTAGTTGGGTTTGTTATTGTAACAAAACAGGTTTTTGTTCAGACCAGTAGTTCTCAAAAGTGTGGTGCCCCCAGACCGGAAGCGTCAGCATCACCCATCACCTGTGAGCACGTTAGAAATACAGATTATTAAGTTCTACTCCAGACCTACTATTCAGAAACTGCGTGGTGTAGCCTGGCAACCTGTGTTTTAACAAGCCCTTCAGGTGATTCTGATATATGCTCAAGTTTGTACCATTGGCTTAGATAGTATCTATACAGTGGCCAAAAATCCCTGCTCTTTTTACTTGAAAGCCTGGGTTTGGTTTAATTCCAGGGTATGTGTTAAAAACTTTAGCAATATTGCTTCTGAGAGATGTGTAGGTGAAAAGCTGTTAGCAGGGGCGCCTCACAGGAGTTGCTTTCATTGTTTCTGGTAGTTGAGATTTTGAGAACAAGGGCCAGGAGTCCTTCCCTATTGAGCTGAACCAAGTTGCTTCAGTACTTCAGATAATTAGCAGATGTTTCTCATCTGAGCATGTCATTTAGGTTGTGCCTTCCCCCCTTACCAACGTACTTAAAATGACAAATCATGAAATCACATTTAAAACAGATACTATTTTCAGAGTTAAGGAATTCCTGAATTAGCTCTTTCAAATGCTTTTAAGTTATACATACTTACAAGCAGCCATACAATACCTGGAAGACACTTCATCAATGTAATTAAGATATATATCTACTAATTATTGGCTTATTTTTGTATAATTATTAACTATTTGGATAACATCTTCTTATCTGGTTTTTTAAAAAACATTTTTAATGGAAATATGTATTTTTTCACTAGAAGATTCTCTACTCCTGAATTTAAATGTCACATGCCTTTATTATTTCAGGGGAGTCCTGCAGGGTGGAATATTAACTTTTTAAACATGGCACTATTTTATAAACGGGAACCCTTGTTTTAAAAAACTAGCTCTTGGGGCGCCTGGGTGGCTCAGTCGGTTAAGCCTCCGACTTTGGCTCAGGTCATGATCTCACGGTTCGTGATTTCGAGCCCCTCATTGGGCTCTGTGCTGAGAGCTCAGAGCCTGGAGCCTGTTTCAGATTCTGTGTCTCCCTCCCTCTCTCTCTCTCTCTCTCTGACCCTCCCCTGTTCATGCTCTGTCTCTCTCTGTCTCAAAAATAAATAAACGTTAAAAAAAATAATAAAAAAAAAGTAAATAACTAGATCTTGTTAAATCTAGGACTTTAAAGCATATTTTGGCTCCTAAATCTACAGATTTTTTTTTTTTTTTAACTCAGAAGATAATTACTCTCAGAAGAGGTGTAGCTGGTTTGGTGGTGGTGTCTTCTTGGCAACACAGATGGATCTTGTTCATGCTATGGATTAGAATCAGTGATGAGAGAGCCATTAAAGGAAAGCTGACAATGTTTCCTTTATGCATATTGAGAAATGGAAGATTTCCTAAAGCCAGGATAAAGCCACTAACTTTTGGAAGATACTGTTTGTGATTTTTAATCTATGACACATAAGTATTATTTACCCTGTACATATAACTAGGTCATATTGTGAAAGGTCAGCTTCTTATAATCAGCCTAAAGAAATTCATCCAGTCATTAATTATTTTCTAAATGTTTGTAACTCAAGAGTGAGGGAGGAATGGAATAGATTTTAAGAAGGCTCTTAATCATAGGAGTCTGAAATTTCTAACTAGTAGAAGATGTGGTGAATTTAGTATTGGGAATATCCTTTGATGCTTTAGTCGTGGGCCCAGGTGAGATTAATAAAATTGAGACAAAGGGAAGCAATGTTTTTAAGCTATCCAGTCCTTTTTGGTGTGGTCCCAGCCATATGCTAATGAATATTCTATGTTTTGGTTTCTTTATGCTGGTATTATTTAATCCACTTCCACATATAACTTACCACTTTCTAAGCTGAGTATAGTACTTGAACTGATCACTTTTAAGGTATGTAAAACATGCATAAAAACTGCAACAGACTAATAGATTTTTCCTTCGTGAAGAACTTAGTATATCAAGTATGTAATGGCTTATAATGTAACTGATTTAAGAATAATAAGTGAGGCATTCATTTTTGACTCAGTCAGTGAGATAGACCATAATACTACAAGTCTGTAAGAAATAGTCTAGAGTGTTTTATTTCACTTTAGGCAGAAATGAAATGAAATTTGAAGAAAGAAGTATATAAAACATTTTTTTGAATTTTCAAATTCATGTCTTTTAATTTAAATTTGTGTTAGCTAACATATAGTATAGTTTTGGTTTCAGGAGTAGAATTTAGTGATTCATCACTTAAAATTCAGTTCTTAACTAAATAATATACCTCAAGTTACTTGGCATGGAGTTGGAGGACCTGATAAATAAAGATTTCAGAAAAGACTGAAAGCATATTATTCATTTTTCTGATTGGATGAGAGGATATATTTTTCAGCGTTTTTGTTTTTTTTTTTTTTTTTTCATTCTGCCCTAATGATTCATGGTAGTTTGCTTCAAATTAGAGAAGTTAGTTCCCAATGTAGTTTTTGACTTACTTGTTACACTGACTTGGGCTGAAAACAAATCTCATCTTGACTTCTTGACTTATAAATTTCATGTTAAGCAAGTTCATCATTGGAAGCCATTTTGTTTCTTTTAATTCTCCAGTTATCTGAGGGAAACCAAAAGCATGCAAATCTACAGAAAAGCATTGAGAAAGCTAAAGTTGGCCGACATGAAACGGTAAGTTTGTGTCTGTAGATTCCTTAATAATGTCAATTCTAAATAGAAAAGTAAGAACATAGAGTTATCTATGAGGAGTATGCCATTCCTATCAGAAGAGAGGTGAGTACAGCAAAGGACATGGACATTGGACCTGGTAGGATTTACTAATTTTAAGTATAGATTTATTTTTTATTATTATATTATATATGGCAGCATAACATAGAAGCATAAATTCTGGGGCCAGGTGGCCTGGGTATGAAAGTCTCCTAAATTTTCTGTTCTCAGTTTTCCCAGCTATAAAATAGGGAACAAAATCTACCTCTTTGGGTTATCCTATGGCTTAAACTAGCTTATATTTGCAAAGCATTTAGAAGAGGGCCTGGCACAAGGTAAGCCCTTTATAAATGCTTATGAAAAATTTTGAGAGTCAAGTTTTTAAGTCTTGGCATAGAACATATTGAAAACTATCAATATATTATCCTTGAGGGTTTGTAATATTTCTAAATTATTTAAATGAATACTGATACACTGTTTTATTTTAAAAAGTGTAATGTTCTCTAAAGTATTATGTTAGGGGTTTTTAAAAATCACTTGACTTTCTAGTTTCATCTTTATCTCAAGTATGGATTTATGACTTAAAAAAACTATTAAAGATCAGCAGGCACCACTAAGCATTCCATCTAGGCCTCTGTATCACTTGATTGTGAAAGAGACTCAAAAACCTGTCACATTATGGGGCGCCTGGGTGCTCAGTCAGGTGTCCGACTTCAGCTCAGGTCATGGTCTCACAGTCTGTGGGTTCAAGCCCCACATCAGGCTTTGTGCTCACAGCTCGGAGCCTGGAGCCTGCTTTGGATTCTGTGTCTCCCTCTCTCTCTGCCCATCCTCAACTCGCACTCTCTCTGTCTCTCGAAAATAATCATTAAAAATTAAAAAAACAAAACAAAACCCCATCACGTTGTAGAAAAGAATATATCACAGGTTTGCAGTGGCTTTTCACAATTATTTCACATACCTTCTTTTATGTGAATAGTCAGCAGTCACAGATAGGAATTGGAATTTGGTAATTTTTGAAAAATGTTCAAGGGAAGTAAGTTCTGGCATAACCTGAAGCTGTTATATTTCTTTAATTGACAGAGCAATTACTATTTCTTTATTTGATCCTTTTTGTTCTTGAACATTGGCAATAAATTATAGAAGCACCTTTGATTAATGGTGACATACCCATGCCCAAAAGTTGTCTGCTGCATGTTACCCAGCCCACTGGATCTATTGCAGCTAGGAAAAAACCTAGTTGGTGCTTGCATCTATCAGAAGACTGTAGTAGTTTAGAAAGGCTCCTGAGAATGATGGACTCGTGTTAATTGTGAGAACACCAATCATGATTTTTTAGAAACACCTAGCCGCTGTTTACTAGGTATTATCCATGGTGATGCTGCTGCTGCTGACGATGATGATGATGATGAAGAGATAGCTAACATTTATAATCTGCTTACTGTGAGCCAGGCAAGTACTGTCCCAATGCATTTTATATTTATTGAATCCTGCCAACAGTGCAAGGATGTGGCCACTATTACTGTCTCCGTTTTTAATTTGAGTAACTAAAAGACACAAAAAAGTGAAGTAATTTGGCAAAAATCTCAGTGCTAGTAACAGTCTGAAATGGCTACCACTTCAGGGTGTCTGGAGAACTATCATTGCCTTCACAGATTCTTCCCCATTTTGCTGCTTGTCTCATTTCTCATGGAGTGTGTATAATTTGGGTGTGGGTGGCAAAGAATAATTATCTTATGTCATAGTTTTTTTTTTTTTTTAATGTTTGTTTATTTTGAGAGAGAGAGCAAGGGAAGGGCAGAGAGAGAGGGAGAGAGAGAATCCCAAGCAGGCTCCGTGCTGCCAGCACAGAGCCCAGTGTGGGGCTTGTACTCATGAGATCACGAGTTGAACTTGTGAGATCATGATCTGAGCTAAAACCAAGAGTCAGAAGCTTGACTGACTTAGACACCCAGGTGCCCGTATTGTAGTTATTTTTAAATCTCTTCTGAGTTGTACTAATACAGTATACACTGTAATCATTTTTGGCTATTTATATTTAAATTTAAAACATATGCAGTTAAATTCAGTTTTTCAGTAACAATAGCCATATATCATGTACTCACTAGGTACATGTTGGTAAGGTTTCCTGCATTGGAGAGCACAGATCTAGAACATTTCTGTCATTGTAGAGTTCTGTTGGGTTGTGCTGCGTCAGACCATGATGCCCTGTATATGCATTCCCTGTACAAATGCTAGCAAAGGAGCTTTCTTCACTTTGGAACGAAAGAGAACAGTTAAAGGCAAAAGTCAAAAAATACAGGTACCAAAATATAAACTAGCAAGGGACCTTAAATAAGTCCCATCAGACAGCTTGAACTCTACTTGGTTTTGCTTCAGGCTTATCCTCTCAGTCTGTACCATAACCTTTCACACATATGAATTGAAAACTGTGACACTGTGACTTCTACCTGTTAGTGAGAACTCTGGCGGGAAATTTCAAGTGGTGTTTATCAGATTCTGTTGTATTAAAAGTTTCTTCCGGTTTACCTTTAAAGGAAAGTGATAGGAGACCACAAGCAGTAATTCTATTGTTTCTGACCTCTTTAAATATTTTTCAAGGTTGATCATCCTTAAAGGTTGAAAAATTGTCTACCACACTTGTAATGATTATGTTGCTCTAAAATATTACTTCTATATATAGATCGAAGAGGCACTTTTTCCTAACATATGATGACCTAGTCATCTTTAAATTCATACATAATCAGTGACCTCTCATCTGTTAATGAGTGGTCCATTCTATATATTAATTCCCATCCAGTTAATCAAAATATATGATAGATGTTTGAGATTTCAGAGAAAAATGAGAATTGAGTTTGTCCTTATACTGTGAATATAGGTATGTGTATATATAATGTCCAAAGCCTAGTGCACATTAGTTATGAGAAATAAAATGTTTATAATATGTATAGCCTTATAACCTATGGCATTTTACTTGTCTTAATTGTACATAAAACTGTTTTGAATGCAGGAAGAGCGAACTATGCTAGCAAAAGAGCTTTCTTCACTTCGAGACCAAAGGGAACAGCTAAAGGCAGAAGTAGAAAAATACAGAGAATGTGACCCACAAGTTGTGGAAGAAATACGTAAGTTTATATCATATCTTGCAGTTTTTTAACTTTACTCATGAAAGAGATTTTATACTTCTAGTTGCCTGGTAGCCATTCTCCATGTATAATGAGAAAATCAAGCCATTAGTAGTATTAATATTGCATTAATATTTCCATTAAAGAGTCTTAACATTAAAGCATTGAACAGTGACAACTTTGAAATTGTAAGCATTTCAAGGGTAATGAAGGTAGATAGGGTAGAAGGATAAAGATATAAACTATAAGCTTAGGAAACTGAGGAGTCAGAGAAGGAGTTAAGTTGGCCCCAAGCACAATGACTTGAGAATGAAATCTACCATTATCTTCTAGGAAAAAATATTACCAAAAATAGGAGTTTGCAAGTTACAGAAAATCAGTCTGTGCATTGACTTACCTTTTGAATACACCAATGATGTTTTCCTTTACTTTAAAACCAATCTCCAAAGCTTTATTTTGAATAGTTTTTATATATTTATGTAAAGATAGAAATTTCAATATTTGAGGAAATGAAAGAGTATATTATAAGGGCACTGCATGTAATTGCCTAGGAAAATATGTATAAATTTCTTCACATTTTTCTGTCTTAGCCTGTCTTTTCATTTAGGGAACTTTACCAAGTGAAACTTTTAGACAAAACTAATAGTATGTGATTGAAGGCTTTGAGAGAAATCGAAAATATTTGGTACTTTAAAATTAGCTTGAAGGACACCTGGGTGGCTCAGTCCGTTGAGCATCTGACTCTTGATTTCGACTCAGGTCATGATTCCAGGGTCATGGGATCGAGCCCTGTGTTGGGCTCTATGCTGAGCATGGAGCTTGCTTAAGATTCTTTGTCTTACTTTCTCCCTCTCCCCATCTCCCCCTCCCTCCCCTTCTGTTCCTCTCCCCTACTCATGCTCCCACTTTCTAAATAAATAAATAAATAAATAAATAAATAAATAAAATTAGCTTGAGAGTAATTTGATTACAATTAAGCTCTCCTTGATGGTATTCCTTACAACTAAAAAATATTTAAGCAGTTCAGTTAGTGTAATCTAAAGTTAAATTTAATTTTAGAGACAGATCCCTACTTTGCACAACTCCAGGAGGCATTAATCACATGTAGTCCACAGCCTAGATGGTGATATGTATTGGCCCTGGTTCAGCCGATTCCCCAGGATGTTTTTCCCAGAGAAGTGGAGGTAGAAGAGCCCACCCGCCCCCTCCAGCCAGTCATTTTCTGTAAATCAGGCATTTAGAGAGACTTATTAGCTCTTTAATGCTGCCCACAGATGAATTTCATTTATCATCATCCTGCAAAATAAAGTGTAACCAAATCTACAAAATTAATGACTTTTATCCGTTTCAAAGTTTTAACTAATATCAAATGACCCTGCTTGAACACGAGCACCTCAAAGCGGTGCCGTAGGTTACTATGAGGAAGCTAGGCCTGCTCATGATTCGTCTTTAAAAGGAATTATATACTGCTTGTTAGGATGTCCAGTGTGTGTCTTGAGCAGCTTCTCATGAAAGAGAGCTTTGAGAACGGTTTTCTCACCCAGATTGAATGCCTCCAGGTGGTTTAGTTTTAGGATCAACATGTCTGTACCCTGTAGTAGGTCATCATGGGAATTCTGTTTTCACAGTTCTCAAATCTGATCCTTCACTTATTACTCTTTCTTGGCTCTGCCTTCCTTCCTGATTTCAGTTTTGTGTAAATCTGGGACTTTTCCCTGAAAGTGCCAATTATTTGCTTACCCATTTCATTCTCTCTTCTGTCAGTGACCTACAACTCATAGCCATGTCCAGTCAAGGCTTCTGCTTTTCTACCTCATGGTCCCCGTTATATTGCCGTTGCTCTTTCCCTGGGCACATGACCTGCCTGACATCACTTCTACTTATGACCTGTTTTTACAGTCCTTTCCCTAATTTTAATTACTTCTGTCTACTCCAGAATGACTGAAACTTATTTAGTCTTACAAAACTATACTGATAGTGATCCTGTGCCAGTGGATCATCATGCAGTTCAGGAAATCCACAAGGATAGAGAATTGTGCCAGATCGATTCGTGAATGGGGAAAACTTTTAATTCAGGCATGTAATTTCAGCTGTTGCCATTCCTTGTACCTCTGGATCAAGCAGCAATTTTGGCAATTGCCTCCCCTCTTAGAAAGGTGATGAAATTTGATGGAAGAAGTTTCAAGGTATATAAAGGATGATGAATTTTCTGGAAAGTAGAATAGCATGGTTGAGGAGGAAGTTGTAACTAGTTTATGCTGGTTGCCTGAATTCTGTTCTCCATCTTAAGCCTCTCTTTGGTGATTTATTTCTCAACCTAAGGGAAAACATGCCAGTGTGAATGAGTATTATGCAGGCTATGAGGTCTAAGTGAATGAGAAGAAAATGTTTTCTGGTTTACAGTGAGTTAAGAGACTTTACCGTTCTTCATCAACATCAGACCTAGATTATCTTTTCATATTTAATTATGTAGTCACCTAAGATGGATCCATATTTGGATGCTGTAGAATTTTGTAATGGTGAATCCATTACATGTATATTAATTTTTGACATTTTTACATTGTACATTTCTGAGCTTTATAGGGTTATGAGAGGATAAGGGTCCTTCCTGGCTTTGTATTATTTTTATTTTACTCCATTAAAAATATCTATCTTTATAAAATGCATTAATTATAGAAAATTACAACATATTTAATAGATAGCAGTTATGTAGGATAATCACATTATTCCATAAATCTATTTTAGATGTAAAGGTAAGATATCTTTTTAATATTTTTTAAGGTAAGATTTTTTTTTCTATGGAAAGCTACCACACTATAATCAGAAGGGGGAAAAAAAACTATCAAAGCAAGAATTTTAGATTAACTTCAGTTCATACTTTTATAGAGAAATGCCCAATTCCTCTGCTTTTAAAATTCAGAACAGGTAACAAATAAAATTTTACTCAGATGTGGCACTTCCACTAGTAGGCAAGATAGAGTAGTAACAGACTGAATTTATCCTCCCACTTAAAAAACACAAACAAAATACATCAAATAAGTTTTTAAGATACTTGATATCAGACAATAAAGGACAATGCTTCTTAGAGAAAGGAAACAAATTAGGTCTTAAAATTGTGTCAGCTTATTTTATTGAGTTTCTGGGCTGTGGCACAAGGAAGGAGAACCTAGGCAGAGCCCTGTAGATGGAACTGAAAATCAAGGAGACCATTGTGGCTAGAGTTCACAGGACAGCCTACTAGAGAGGAGAAATTACACAGAAAGAGAACCCTGGGAATCTACAGAGGGTTCCCCTCAAGTATTTGGTGCATGCATATGAGGAAACTACCCAAAGCTGGGGAAAGAACAGTTTCAAAGAATTAGAAGGAACAGTGTCTAGCACTCACACAGGACCAAGAGTAGTGCCTATTCTCACCAAGCAGATTAGAAAAATTCATAACTCATAGGGCACTGGGTAGAGCACTCAAGACCATCTTGCCTCACTAGCAAGGACTAATTAGCCCTAGACTGAGCTTTGTCCTCCACGCATCTGACAAATCATAACAACAAATCTTGAAAACATTAGACTATATTGCAAAGTCAGTTAAATGCATCCCAGAACAAAGCTGAAGAATATTCACAGGAATACAAACCTGCTCAGCACCCAACAAAATAAAATTAGTGTCTAGCATGTAATGAAAGATTACCAGGCATGCAAAGAAGTGGGAAAATGTGACCCTTAATGAAAAGAATAATCCTTCAATCAAAACTGACCCAGAGCTGATGCAGATAGCAGAATTAGAAGACCATAACATTAAAAGCTATCACAGGGGCGCCTGGGTGGTGCAGTCGGTTAAGCGTCCAACTTCAGCCAGGTCACGATCTCACGGTTCGTGAGTTCGAGCCCCGCGTCAGGCTCTGGGCTGATGGCTCAGAGCCTGGAGCCTGTTTCCGATTCTGTGTCTCCCTCTCTCTCTGCCCCTCCCCCGTTCATGCTCTGTCTCTCTCTGTCCCAAAAATAAATAAACGTTGAAAAAAAAAATTTTTTTTTTTAAATAAAATAAAAGCTATCACAAATGTATTGTATATGTTCCAAAAGTTAGGTAGAAATACGGCACATATAGGGGCACCTGGGTGGCTCAGTTGGTTGGGCATCTAACTTTGGCTCAGGTCATGACCTCAAGGTTCGTGGGTTCCGGCCCCACATCAGGCTCTGTGCTGACAGCTCAGAGCCTGGAGCCTGCTTTGGATTCTGTGTCTTCCTCTCTCTTTGCGCCTTACACGTTCATGCTCTGTCTCTCTCTCTCTCAAAAATAAACATTAGAAAAAAAAACAAAAAACATGGAAGATATAAAAACTCATGTCAGAGTCCTGGAGTTGAACACCATAATATTTGAAATGAGAAACTGGATTGGATTCATAGCAGATTAAACTTTTCAAAAGAAAGGATTCGTGTATTTGTTTTTTTTTTTTTAATATATAATTTATTGTCAAATAGGATTCGTGTACTTGAAGGCTAGCTGTAGAGAGTATCCAAAATGAAACTCAGGAAAAATAAATGTTTTTAATGCAAATAGCATCCCTAAAATGTAGGACAACTTCAAGTGACCTAATATATGTGTAATCGAAGTCCCAAAAGGAGTGTATGCTGGGGGCATAGGGTGGTGTGTGTATGTGTATGTGTCCAACCCTGAAAAATACCTGAAGAAATAAATATCAGAAGAAGTAAAGGCTATTTTTTCTCAAATTTGATGTAAATTATAAACCCATAGATTCAAGAAATTTAAACATTTAAGTAGTAAATGGCAGTAATTCCTTATTACTAAATCTAGATAATTTTTTTAGATTTTAATCTCTATTCCCCCAGATGAGATTATTTCCTTTCCCCAGAGAGCTTACTGCTTTTAAAACGTGCTTTTTGCTAATGAGAGGTTTCATAGGATATTGATTATCATGTTATTGCATAAAAGATTATACTGGATTAAAGGATTATGAGTTTCACAAGTTGAGTTTAATAAGATTTCGTTCTTAATAGTGTGGCTACAGCACCCATATTACAACCATCAGGGTAATCTCAGTCATAGTTTATTTTGAAAGTTTTTCTGCTGATACTAACTAATTTTTATGTTCATAGAGACCTGGCAGTGTATTATCTTTTACTTATTTCTCAGTAATTCTTGCAGGAACAATTACATTTCATCATGTTAACTGATTATTGGTATCTACATTAATTATTAGCAAGTTTAGTTATAGATATCTAAGAAGTGAGAAGTGAAAGTAATAATGTATGAAACGTGAAATTTAATTTTAGCTACTCTGACCATTACTGAAGTGAGAACAGATAAAATAAGTTGTAGTAAACATTGAATTCCTAAAAAAATACTTAAAAGTAGATCTTAGAAGTACTTAAGAAATATTTTTGGAAATGCCAGGATGACAGTGAAAATGATGGAGTAAGGACCTCTGAAAATTTATCCTTCCAGGAAAGCTGGCAAAAATTGTCACAACTTTTCCAGAATTCTGGAAAAGAACCAAAGATTTGCCTATTCAAGAAAAATGGCTGAATATCAGCAAGAATAATAAGTTTTATGGTATTTTAACTTGCTCTATTCTTATCCCCTTCTCTATAGCTCAGCAATAATCTTGAAAACTAAGAGCCCTGCATTCCTGGTATCAGAGGGAGTAAGTTGGAGCTGGAGCTCTTTAAGACCTTCATTTTCCCAAGTTGTCACTATTTGACATCTTTGATGGTTCTCTGAAAGCACCAATAGGAAGAATTATCTTTATTTGATCTGGCTTGTAGTATGCCCAGTACTAACAGCCACTTCTTGGGGAGCAGTTGTCTAAAACAATTATAGGCAAGAGTTTTGACCCCATAGCTGTTTGAACTGATGAATACCAGTTGAGGCAAACAGTAGACTAATCAAAGAGCTTACAAGGAGAGGTTGAAAGACATGTTATAGGTGTCTTGAAAAGCACCAGATTTTTGGAAATCTGGAAGGCCATATGCATAGGGCTGTGCACATTCCCAGGAAAGTCCCACCTCTAGCAGACCTTGGCACTCAGGGCATATAGGAACTGAAAGCTAAGACAGGGTTGTAAATTGCCTAGCTGAGTGTTGAAACCTGCCCCAACACACACAGAGAGCCACTCAGCAAAGACCTGGAGTTTTAGTCCAGGTGTTTAAGGAAATCTCTGTTCAATTATTAACTGCCTAGTAAGCGAACTAGATACTTCAGTGGCCTCACATAATAAAGAATACAGAGTTTCTTTATTCTTTGATTTGTTGAGACAAATCGCTATACAAACAATAACAACAAGTACCAAAACAACAACCCTGGGAAGGGAGGAAGTATCTTATTTCTAGAGTGGCCACATTACGTTTTTTAAAATGTCCCAATTTTCAACAACAAAAAAATTGCAAGATCTACAAAGAAAGTATGGTTTATGCACAGAAACATACATGATGTTGGATTGCTAGACACAGACTTTTAGTCAGCTATTTTAAATATGTTAAAAGAGCTAAAGAAAAACATGCCTAGAGAACTAAAGAAAAGTCTGAGAATGATATCTCACCAAATAGAGAATATCAGCAAAGAGGTAGAAATTATTAAAAAGGAACCAAATGAAATGCTGGAGTTGAAAACTGTAATAACTGAAACGAAAACTTCACTCGGGATTGATTAATAGCCAAATTGAACAGGCAAAAGAAAGAATCAGTGACTTGGAGATAGTTCAGTTGAGATCATTCAGTCTGAGGAACAGAAAGAAAACAGAATGAAGAAACATCATTGGAGTCTCAAGAGACCTGTGTCATGGCGTCACGAGTGCCAGCATATATAATGGAAGTCCCAGAAGGAGACGATGAGAGAATGGGGCTCAAAGAATATTTTAAAAAGTAAAAGCTGAAAACTTCTCAAATTTGATGAAAAACATTAACCTATACATCAAAAAAACTTAACAAACTCCAACTTAGGGCAGCGTCCAAAAAAATGCACATATAGACTCATCATACTCAAATTGTCAAATGGTAGAGAATCTTGAAAGCAACAAAGAGGAGGTGATTCATCATATACAAGGAACCTTCAATCAGATTAACAACTTGTTTCTTATTAGAAAGCATAGAGGCCAAAGACATTGTGATGACATACTCAAAATGATTAAGGGGGGAAATAACCGTCAACCAAGAATTCTATATCCAGAAATATTTTCCTTCAAAAATGAAGGAAAAGTAAGGTAAACAGGTAAACAACAACTGAGAGAGTTTATTGTTAGCAGACCTGCCCTAAAAAATATGGAAGTCTTTCTCATTGAATTGAAAGGACACTGCATAGTGACATGAAGAAACACTGGTAAAGTTTACTTCATAGGTAAATATAGAAAAGAGTATATATCTATTTTTGTTTGTATCTCCTTATGGTTCTCCTATTTTATTTAAAAAACAGCTGCATACACAAAAATGGTAATCCTCTTTTGTTGGGCAAAAAATATATAATGTAATTTGTGACAAAAACAACATGATTGTCTTAATACACAAAAAAATATTTGACAAAATCCAGCACCCTTTCATGATACATTCAACAGACTAGGAATAGAAGTGAACTTCCTCAATTTAAAAAGGGCATCTACAACAAATCTACAGCAAACATTCTATTGAATAGTGACAGGCTGCATGCTTTCCCCAAGGATGACCTTTTTCACCCCTTCTTTCAACGTTTTACTGAAAGTTCAAGACAGCCCAATTAGGCAAAAAAGAGAAAAGCATCCATGTTGAATAGTGAGTGAGGTCAGCAGGCTATAGGATACAAAAAGTCAATATACAAAAATCACATGTATCTTATATACTAACGAACTATCTGAAAATAAAATTTTAAAAGTTCATTTACAATAGCACCCAAATGAATGAAATACTTAGGAATAGAATTAGTCAAGGAAGTGTAATATTTGTCCTGAAAAGTACAAAACATTGAATGAAACTAAAGACCTATATAAATAGACATTCTGTGTTTATAGAAAGACTTAACATTGTTAAGATGGAAATACTCCTCAAATTGTTCTGTAGATTTAATGTAAAACCTATCAAAATACTAACCACTTTTTTGTAGAAATTAGTAAGTTGATCGTAAAATTCATATGAAAATATAGGAGACCCAGAATAGCCAAAAAAATCTTGAAAGAGAACAACAAAGTTGAAAGACTCAAATTTCCCAACTTCGAAACTTCTTACAAAGCTACAATAATCAAGAGAGTGTGGTGCTATTGTAAGAATAGACACGCAGGAACACTTGGCTGGCTCAGTCAGTAGAGCATGCGACTCTTGATCTTGGAGTTGTGAGATTGAGCCCCACGTTGGGTTTAGATTACTTGGGGTGGGGGGAGACATACTGGTTAATGAGAGGTTAATAGAATTGAGAGTCCAGAAGTTAACCCAACTGATGTTTAATTTTTTTACTGTTTATTTCTTTTTGAAACAGACAGCATGAGCAGGGGAGGGGCAGAAAGAGAGGGAGACAGAATCTGAAGCAAGCTCCAGGCTCTGAGCTGTCAGCCCAGAGCCCCATGTGGCGCTCGAACTCACCAACTGCGAGATCATGATCTGAGGCGAAGTCGGACGCTTAACTGACTGAGCCACCCAGGTGCCCCTAAACCCAACTGATTTTTAACAAGGATGCCAAGACCATTCAGTCAGGAAAGAATAGTGTTTTCAACTAATGGTGCTAGGCACAACTGGTTATCTACATGTAAATGAATCAACCTGGACTCCCATCTCAGACCATATACAAAAACTAACAGATCAAAGACCTAAATGTAAGAAACTATAAAACTCTTAGTAGCAAACATAAGTGTGTATTTCTGTATTCTTGGATTAGGCAGCAGTTTCTTGGGCAGGACACCGAAGCTCTCAAACAACCAAATTAAAAATAGATCAATTTGACTTCATCAAAATTAACAACTTTTGTGTATCAAAATACCTTAACAAGAAAGCTAAAAGAGGGACTCCTGGATGGCTCATTTGGTTAAGCATCTGACTCTTGATTTTGGCTCAGGTCATGATTCCAGAGTTGTGGGATCCAGCCCCACCTTGGGCTCTGCACTGGGTATGGAGTCTGCTTAAGATTCTTTTTCCCCCTCTGTCTTTCCCCCAAATGTGCTTTCTTTCTTTCTCTCTCTCTCTCTCTCTCTCTCTCTCTCTCTCTAAAAAATGAAAATGGAAATTTAAAAAAAGGTGAAAAGAAAATCTACAGAAATATTTACAAATCTTGTATCTGACAAGTGTCCAATATCCAAAACGTATATATACATTTTTTTAAAAAATTACAACTGAACAATTAAAAAAAACAAATTAGGAATGGGCAAAGGATTCATTTTTTTCAAGGAAAATATACAAATGGTCAATAAGCATTTAAAAAGGTTCTCAACATCATTCATTATTAGGGAAATGCAAATCAAAACCAAAATGAGATACTACTTCACCATGCTTTGGATGGCTATAATAAAAAAAATGGACACTGGGTGTTATATGTAAGTAATGAATCACTAAATTCTACTCCTGAAACTAATATTACACTATTTATATTAACTAAAAATCTAAATAAAAACTTGAAACATAAAACAAAAACTGGAAAATAATGATGGTTTTACAACCCTGTGAATATTCTAAAACCTACTGAATTGTATGCTTTAATATGGTGAGTCCTGTAGTATAAAAATTATTTTTCAATAAATAAATGTCATCATAATAAATAATATTTATGCTCAGTTGATCATGGAACTGTTACGTGCTGTGTAGATTAACTTGAAAGACATAGATACAGATACATTTAATAGCAACATGTATAAATATAAATTAAATATTTTCTCCTATGCGGCTACTGTATGACTGTTAAATTTTTTTAAGGTCAGGTTTATTGTGATCTAATATATATAACCTAAAATTCTTGTTAAACTCAAAGTATTTTATCCCCTTGATGCTGTAAACTGAGAAATACATCTCACTTAAACTTGTTATCTTTAAAGGAACAAGTATAATAATAATGGACATTTATGAAAAGGAAATTGTTTACAGTTATGACTCAGTGATTCAAACTAATTGTTTACAGTCATGGTTATTCATGACTAATATAATTGCAGCTATCTAAAATTTCTTTGGGGAGCTGAGCAGATTTGTGGGATATGATATGTCACAATTTGAGCTTTTCACATAGAGTTTTATTTGTGTAAACTTTTATTCATGTAAAAAATGAATCTGTAAGTAGATGAAGATGATGATTCACATATATATACTTTTTTTCAGGTCAAGCAAATCAAGTAGCCAAAGAAGCCGCTAACAGATGGACTGGTATGTATTATGGCACTGATAAGCTATAGTTAAACTTTCTCCACACTTACTATGATGACATGCAGAAGCAATTGTGCCTAGTTCTGTTCAAGAAGAGACATTTTCAGAACTGTATGTATTGTTTTTATATATTCAATCATTTTGTTTTCTTAAGGTTATTTTTTTTAATCTTATGAATCATTTTCTAACGTACAACATATTTTTGTAAAACCAATGATTGCTTGGAGTTTAACTTTTGTGTAATTTTTCCTAGATAAGCCATTTGGGCTAATCACTTAACCTTCCTTATATTAATGCAAGATACTTTAAGAGTTTCATGGAATCTGAAAGATTTGTCTTCTTGCTAATGATAATAATAGCTAACATTTGTTGAGGGCTGACTATAAGCCAGGCATTGTAAAGAGTATCTGTGGTGCATTCTCATTTTCTCTCTGCAACAATCTTGTGAGGTAAATAGGATTATCATTCCTAATTTTAGAGATGGAACCGAAGCCCACAGTGACACAGATGCTAGGCAGTGGAACAGGAATTAGAATACAGCTTTTCTGATTCCAGAATCCGAGCTCTTAACCCACTACATGATACTATCTTCTCTGTATACCTGCTTTCATATAAATGCCTCATTAACCCATTTGCCAACGGATGTATCCTCTGGTCTACACTAGAGACGTTCTAAGAAATGGGAATTAATAAGGCATTTTCTCTATGTCTTAAAGTTTAGAAGAAAGTTCATAAATAATGATTGTCATTTATATACAGGTATGATTAGTATTGTTAAAACCTGTCTACAAATTAACACTGAAGTTTTTCCAGTATTATAATGTAATGGTAATTGAATTTTACCATCCTGTTATAAGAGTCTATAATGCCTTAACATGTACTACTCATGCTTATTCTGTTTCTATGGGAGAGTATGGGTAAGATTGTATTGATGCAGAGATCCAGAAAATTTAAAGTGACTGCTTTGAGTCAAAGGTGATTAGTCACTGGGTGTACAAAGATTTGCACGAGGTTTCCTGACTCCATGTCTAGGCCTCTGTATGTCACAAAATGTTTCAGAATCACTCTTCCTGGGGTGCCTGGATAGCTCAGTCGGTTAAGTGTCCGACTTTGGCTTGGGTCATAATCTACCTGTTCGCGAGTTGGAGCCCTGCATCAGGCCCTGTGCTGACAGCTCAGAGCCTGGAGCCTGCTTTGGATTCTATGTCTCCTCTCTCTCGGTCCGTCTCCTGTGTGCGTGCGTGCATGCTCTCTCCCTCTCTCTCTCTCAAAAATAAATAAACATAAAATTTCTTAATAATAATAAAAAAAAGAATCACTCTTCCTAGGGGTGTCTGGGTGACTTAGTCGGTTAAGCATCTGCCTTCAGCTCAGGTCATGGTCTCACGGTTCGTGGGTTCAGGCCCCGCGTTGGGCTCTCTGCTGTCAGTGCAGGGCCCACTTGAGATCCTTTGTCTCTCTGCCCATTCCCTGCTTGCACTCTCCCTCTCTCTCAAAAAATAAATAAACATTTAAAAAAAAATTTTTTAAAGCACTCTTCCTTGTCTATTTTAGAATTAAGTAGATTGATAAAATCAGTGCAATTGGCTCCTATAAAATCGCAATCTTATTTATTACAAAAGTAATACATTTCATAAATAATGTAATGCTTAAGTGATAAGGAAAGAAGAGGGTAAAAACAGCAAGCTCCCATTAAAGAAAAGAGAAGAATGAAATGTATGTCCAATAAGTATAAATAAATAATAAATACAGTGATATCATATGGATTTGAGAAATACAAAATTTTGAGTGAGAAAAAAAGGCAAGTGGATTAAAAATAAGACAAGAGTCACAAAGTGATTTCTCCCAATAGTTCTCAGCAAAACAGCTCAGTAAGCAGCAGGAACATGCAGCCTGTGTGCATGGTGGGAAGAACTTGACTTTTGCAAGGAATCCAGATTGTGTTCCTTATTTTTGCTGTATGACTTATTGAACTTCTCTGAACCTGCTTCTTCATTGTAGATTATATGTACTTTACATTTTTTTTAAATTTTTTTTTTTAACATTTATTTATTTTTGAGACAGAGAGCATGAACAGGGGGAGGGTCAGAGAAAGAGGGAGACACAGAATCCGAAACAGGCTCCAGGCTCTGAGCTGTCAGCACAGAGCCCGACGTGGGGCTCGAACCCACAGACCGCGAGATCATGACCTGAGCTGAAGTTGGACGCTTAACCGACTGAGCCACCCTGACGCCCCTGTACTTTACATTTTGAGAGGATTAAATAAAAACAGTTTGTAAGCCCTTTAGCACAACATTAGACATAGAGATGAACAAATACTCCCCTTTTCCCATTCTCTTAAAAAATGCTTTTATTTTCCACTTGATCATAAACTTCCAGTTATGATGAAAAAAAGGAACAATTTGAACAACTTCTTTTTCCCCTAACGTTATTAGCTCAGAAAGAACCTGAAACTTTTTTTTAATGTTTATTTATTTTTGAGAGAGACAGAGACAGAGTGCGAACAGGGGAGGAACAGAGAGAGAGGGAGACACAGAATCTGAAGCAGGCTCCAGGCTCTGAGCTGTCAGCACAGAGCTGGACATGGGGCTCGAACTCACAAACCATGAGATCAAGACCTGAGCCGAAGGCGGATGCTTTAGGAAGGTGGAGGCAGATGCTTAACCGACTGAAATACCCAGATACCCGAACCTAAAACTTTTAAAATCATATAGGAAGGAAGATATTTTTAGCACAGCAGAAACAGCTGTTAGGAACCATGTTTCCATTTGAAGTTACAATTTGCTCCTTCCAACAGAAAAGTGTTATGGTAAGAATATGGAGTTAAAACAAATTGCACCTCAGAAAATCAACCTGTCTTCAAAACAAGCAAAAAGAAAACATCTTTAATACTTGTAACCAGAGATTGTCCTGTAATTATTAGTTAAGGTTTGGTTTTCTTTTTACCTAAAAAGGTCCTTAAAATGTATCTAGAATCGAGGATGTTTACTGTTCAGTAATTTAGTATTTCAGTTTTATAAAATGAGAGATTACTTTAGGATATAAATGTAATAGAAATATCACATCTAAATGATTTATGGCATTAAATATACTTTAAATGTGATTTAACAAATTTTATAAAACTTTCATAATTAACATACTGAAGTTATGACTGTGTGTGAGAGGCATCTTAGTGAATGGTGGGGGGGATAGATGTTGTGAGATCATAAACAGACTCATGCATGCTATTGCCATCCTGTTTCTATATATATACTGGGTATACCACCATAGAAATTAACAGAAATTCTACTAGTCTTGGGGCTCTTTCTTTAAGACACACATACACACACCTATTTTTTTTATCCATTTATAAAAATTTCTACATAACAGGAAAATTATTTGACGGGAAATCAATTGTCAAGATTTTAGGTGACATTGTCTTGAAGGTAGACATCCAGCAGCCCAAGATATGTTTTTCATCAGTCTTTTTGAATTGGTCCATCAAGCATTGTGGCTGGGCTTTTATATGTTCTTTTGTTTGTTTTAATCTTTGGAGGTGTAATTGCTTCTTTGCCTTTTGGCTAAGATCAAGTGTAATCTTTGGAAGTTTATAATAAAATGGTTTCTTGCTCTCATGTGAACCCACACCTCCTTCGTACAAAGCCTGTAGTCTTACTGTGGTGAGTTCTTTCTTTCTGTCCTGATCCAGGTTTGAAGTTGCAGTGTTGCATCTGTTCTCTCATTTCCTGGAAATCTTTCTGTGCTTTTGGAGCCTGTTCTGGGTGCTGTGCACATAATACTTGATCTTTTCTCTTTAACATACGTAACACTTTGGGATTATTTAGTAATAAATTGATTTTTCTCTCTCTAATCTTGTGTCAGCTTGAAGGCATAGGCTCTTTACATTATCAAGTACCTGTAATACACTTAATCCCTGTTTTATGTAGCAGTGGGTCCTATATAAGTATTTGACTGTGATTGACAAGAATGGATGGTGATGCAGACACTAGTAAAACTAAACAGATCATTCTGGAGTGCCTCATGTTATCAGAAGTCTCTCTTAGGTCCTCATGAAAACTAAAGATTAGTTTTAAATTGTTACATAAAGATTCATTTTTTAATTTCTGTTGTTATTCCATTATACTTTAATTGAAAGAATTGGGGATATTTCATTAATGTTATTCTATTTGATGTAGTAGTATTCACTTAGAAACAAACTTCATTCCAAACATTTAGTTATCATTATTTGATACTTGGAATTAAACTTCCTAAAACAGTATTTTTAAAGGTGATCAAACTGCAGGTATTAATTTATTAAGGGTAACATAAAATATAGTCATACCTGACAGATATTGCAGGTTCGGTTCCAGAACACTGCAATAAAGTGAATAGTAGAACAAAGTAAGCCAAAGAATTTTTTCCCCACTACATATAAAAGTTACGTGTATTAAGTGTGCAATGGCATTATGTCTAAAAAAAACAATGTACTTACCTTACTTTAAAAATACTTTATTGCTGAGGCGCCTGGCTGGCTTAGTCAGGTAAGCATATGACTCTTAGTTTTGGCTCAGGTCTTGATCTTGTGGTTGCATGAGTTCAGGCCGCGCATCAGGCTCTGTGCTGGTGACCTGGAGCCTGCCTGGGATTCTCTCTCTCTCCCTCTCTCTACCCCTTCCCCACTCACACAGTCTCTCTCTCAAATAAAATAAAATAAAACTTAAAAAAAATTTTATTGCTAAGAAATGCTAACTATCATCTGAGCTTTCAGCGAATTGTAATCTTTGCTGGTGGAGGGGCTTGCTTCCATGCTGATGGCCGCTGACCGATCAGGGTGGGGACTGCTGGAGGTCAGGGTGGCTGCAGCACTTTCTTAAAATAAGACAACAATGAAGTTTGCCACATTGATTGACTCTTCCTTTCATGAATTATTTCCCTATAGCATGTGATGCTGTTTGCTAGCATTTTATCCACAATAGAACTTCTTTCAAAATTGGAGTCCCTTCTCTCAAACCCTGCTGCTGCTTTATCAGTTAAGTTTGTGTAACATTCTAAATCCTTTATTGGTCATTTCAACAATCTTCACAGCACTTTCTCCAGTAATAGATTCCATCTCAAGAAATCGCATTCTTGGGGCGCCTGGGTGGCGCAGTCGGTTAAGCGTCCGACTTCAACCAGGTCACCATCTCGCGGTCCGTGAGTTCGAGCCCCGCATCAGGCTCTGGGCTGAGGGCTCGGAGCCTGGAGCCTGTTTCCGATTCTGTGTCTCCCTCTCTCTCTGTCCCTCCCCCGTTCATGCTCTGTCTCTCTCTGTCCCAAAAATAAATAATAAAACGTTGAAAAAAAAAAAAAAAAGAAATCGCATTCTTTGCTCATCCATGAGAAGTAATTCCTCATCTGTTGAAGTTTCATCATGAGACCGCAGCAATTTAGTCACATCTTCAGGCTCCACCTCAACTTCTAGTTCTCTCCCTATTCCCACCCACATCTGTAGCTACTTCCTCCCCTGAAGTCTTGAACCTCTCAAAGTCATCCTTGAGAGTTGGAACCAACTTTTTCCAAACTTTTGTTAATGTTGATATTTTGACTTTTTTCCATGCATCATGGATGTTCTTAATGGCATCTAGAATGGTGAATCCTTTCCAGAGGTTTTTAATTTACTTTGTTCAGATTCATCGGAGGAATGACTGTCTATGGCAGCTATAGCCTTCTGCAGTGTATTTCTTAAAAAAGAAGACTTGAAAGTCAAAACTACTCCTTGATCCATGGGCCACATAATGGATGTCGTGTTAGCAGGTATGAAAACAACAATCTCCTACATCTCCATCAGAGTTCTTGGGTGACCAGGTGTGTTACCGGTGAGCAGTAATATTTTGAAAGGAATCCTTTATTCTGTGCAGTAGGTCTCAAAAGTGGGCTTAAAATATTCAGCAAACCATGTTGTAAACAGATGTGCTGCTGTCACCCAGACTTTCTTTCATTTATAGAGCACAGGCAGAGTAGATTTAACCGAGTTCTTAAGGGCCCTAGGATTAGGGGAATGGTAAATGAGCACAGACTTCAGCTTAAAGTCACCAGCTGCATTTGCCCCCAGCAAGAGAGTCATCCTGTTCTTTGAAGCTTTGAACCCAGGCACTGACTTCTCCTCCCTAGCTACGGAAGTCCCAGATGGCATCTTCTTTCAGTAGAAGGCTGTTTGGTCTACATTGAAGGTGTAGCCACCTTCATGAATTATCTTAGCTGGATCTCCTGGGTAACTTGCTGCAGCTTCTGTATCAACACTTGCTGCTTCCTCTTGCACTTTCATGTGATGGAGATGGCTTCTTTCCTTAAGCCTCATGAACCAACCTCTGCTACCTTCAAACTCTTGCTGCAGCTTCCTCACCTCTCTCAGCCTTCACAGGAATGAGGAGAGTTAGGGCCTTGCTCTGGATTAGGCTCTGGCTTAGAGGGAATGTTGTGGCTTTTTTTGACCTTCTGTCCAGACCACTCACACTTTCTCCACATCAGCAATGAGGCTGTTTCACTTTCTTAATCATTTGTGTGTTCATCAGAGTAGCAGTTGTAATTTCTTTCAAGAACTCTTTCTTTGCACTCACGACTTGGCTGTCTGGCACAAGGGGCTGAGTTTTCAGCTTGTTTTTGGCTTTTGATACACCTTGCTCATGAAACTTAATCATTTCTAGCTTTTGATTTAAAATGAGGGATGTGCAACCCTTCCTTTCACTTGAACACTTAGATGACATTATAGGGTTTATTGATTGGCCTAATTTCAGTAATGTATGTCAGAAAAATAGGGAGGTCTGAGGAGAGGAGAGAGATGGGGGAACAGCCAGTTGGTGGGACCATCAGAACATACAAAATATTTAATTTCGCTGTCTCATATGGGTACAGTTTGTGGCACCCCAAAGCAATTACAATAGTAACATCAAAGCTCACTGCTCACAGATCACCATAACAAATATAATAATACTAATGAAAAAGTTTCAAGTATCTGAAGATTAGCCAAAATGTGACATAATAAATATCTGAAGTGAGCAAATGCTGTTGGAAGAATGGTGCTCATAGACTTGCTAACATACAGTTGCCACACACCTTCAGTATGTAAAAAATGCACTGTCTGCAAAGTACAATAAAATGAGGTGTGCCCGTGCTTCAGGCTGGGTGGCTTAAACAAATGAAATTTATTTTGTCACACTTGTGGTGGTTGGAAGGCCAAAATCAAGGTGTTAGCTGGTTTGATTTCTTCTGAGGTGTCTTTGGCTTGTAGGTGGCCATCTTCCTGTGTCTTCACATGGTCTTTGCTGTGCATACTCATGATATCAGTGTATCTACATTTCCTTTTCTCATCAGGACACCGAGCAGATTGGATTAGGGCCCACCTTAACAAGCTCATTTTAACTTAATCATCTCTTTGAAGACCCAGGTTCTATTCTTAGGTACTGGATTCTAGGACTACAATTAATTTGAATATGAATTTGGAGGAGGTGACACAATTCAGCCTGTGACACTCCAGAGGAACCTCTTCTAACCCTTCATTATCACTATCAATACAGCACTTAACATTTTGTGAAATATTCTGAACCAGAAAACTTCGCACCATCATTTCTCTATAAAACATGTTTATTGTAAAGGTGGTGTGTATACGTTAGAGAAAATGTGTGAAAAAAACACACAGAAACCTCACTGTCACCCCGTTCTCCAAGTGCAGGCACTGTGAGCCTGTTGGTGTTACCCTGCTTCCCTCACTGCCTGAGCGGAGATGCCCTTCCAAGAGTTTAGATATTTAGATTGCTTTTATGTTTTCTTTTATTACACTGCTGTAAAGATTAACCATAAATCTTTGTACACAATTTATTTTGTTTCCTTGGGATAAATTCTTTTAAGTAAATATAACGCTTTTTTTCTAGCGGCAAAATGCATTTAAATCCCACCTAGAGGACAATAAGGCTACATCTATTCCTACCTTCGTCTAAAAATAGGCAAACTACCTTCTGTTCTCTTCACCCATTCTCCCTCACACTGGACTGATTATCTGGAAACCATTATTATTTGTGGGGATGGGGAAAAGGTCTGGAGAGAATGTGTACCCTCTGGGAACAGGAGCAACTGTAATTCCCGAGGTAACAGAGTCCCAGCCTGTGCTGTGGAAATGTGGAAGAGACACCATTGTTAGCCTTTCCCTGTTTTTGGATTATTCTTAATGCAGGTAGTTTTTTTGCTGGCAACTAACTTGCTGAATGTTTAAATATGCGACTTGGTTACTTAAAATACTAATTATTTTCTTCTGAAATTAATTGCCATGACTTTTGAAAATACAGCAAAATTCTTATGTTGATACTTCTGAAAGTAATAGAAGTAACAAAAAAGAATATAATTATATTTGAAATGTTTTATGATTGTGTTTTCAATTCTTAAAAGTATTTCTCAATTTTCTTTATAGATAATATATTTGCAATAAAATCTTGGGCGAAAAGAAAATTTGGTTTGGAAGAAAATAAAATTGATAAAAATTTTGGAATTCCAGAAGACTTTGACTACATAGACTAAAATGTTCGATGTTGGGAAAGGATCTGTGTACTTGTGAATATGTGATTTTTAAAAATATTATCCAACTAAATGTACTGCATTGCCATTTACCTATAACTGTGTTGTGTTGATCATTTTGTTAATTTTAAATAAAGTATAATGTGGAGATGTTTTTCACTCTTTTTGATCTATCAAAAGCACAATTATAACCATATTCCCAAGTGGTCATCAAAGTAGGTTTGTGCAAACAAAATCATCCACTTAAGTTGGGTTTACAGATGATTTTTTAGAGATCAAATACATCATGACTTGACAACATTTTTTAATTTCATTCAAATATTAAATATTGACAACTAAGGGTACCTTTGAAGGTTCTACCACCGACATACATGGACACATTAATGCTTGGAAATAACCTTTAAAACTTTAATGTGTGGTTTACTATTTTTCATTACTTGGTGGAAAATGCATGTGATTGATTTTCAGTGTGAGTCTCAGTATACTGCATCATATTTGCAAATTTCCCATAGAATAAAATGCAGAATGTTGGTATATTCAAGTTTAGAGTTAGGTAGTAATTCCTCAGTCCTGAAAACTACTTTCTTTTGACTTTTTGATGTCCTTTTACTGTAAAGAACAAACACCTGGCCCTTTGTCCTGATTAATGCACTTTTTAATTGGATGATATAGTAGTATTAGTATGGCACACATCACCAACTGGCATTCAGGGATTTTTGTTTTTCAGCTACCTAAAAAAGAGTAAATTAAAAATAATGTCTGTCCTTTGTATATAATTTTTTTCCAATTCCGCTTGGGTATTTAAAGTATTTGTAGCACTCCAAGAAAAACTTACAGAAAAAAACAAACCTAATGTGTGCAATGCACTTTACACACATGCCTTAATTTTTTTTCATACTAATTTTGATGTTCTTTGAAGTAACTCGAATGAGATACTCCATGTATCTGAAATGACCCAAATAGCATCCGAACCATTTGTTGGTGAATCTGGCCTTTGTATTGCATAGAGTTACTCTGGGCCTTCTTAATTACTTCCTGGAGGTGGGCGGGAGCAAATTGGTCTATCTTTGTTCTCAAGGCTACTTTTATGTTGCCTTTGGGCAACAGCTCTTTTCACAGAAGAAAGTATTTGATATAAGAGACAAAGGACAAAAAATAAAAATAACCCATCATAAGTCTTTCCCCAAAACACTAATTGTGGAAATTCCAAAATTTCTCACCATTTGCCATTTATTAGAAAATATAATTCTTTGTTTAAAGAGAAGGGATGTATGTTCAAAAAGGATGGCATTTCTAGTGATCCCTAAAAGATTTTATTTTATAGGGGCGCCTGGGTGGCGCAGTCGGTTGAGCGTCCGACTTCAGCCAGGTCACGATCTCGCGGTCCGGGAGTTCGAGCCCCGCGTCAGGCTCTGGGCTGATGGCTCAGAGCCTGGAGCCTGTTTCCGATTCTGTGTCTCCCTCTCTCTCTGCCCCTCCCCCGTTCATGCTCTGTCTCTCTCTGTCCCCAAAAAAATAAATAAAAACGTGGAAAAAAAAATTTAAAAAAAAAAAAAAGATTTTATTTTATAAATATTTAGGCACCTTTTTGGAGGCACTTTAAAAATTGAAGTATAATTAACGTACAACATTATATTAGTTTCAGGTGTATAATATAATGAGTGGACATTTGTATACTTTGCAAAATGATCACCATAGTATATCTAGTTACCATCTGTCACCATATAAAATCACACAATTTTTTTTCTTGTGATGAGAACTTTTAAGATTTACTCTTAGCAACTTTCACATTTGCAATACATTATTGACTATAGTCACCATGCTGTACATTACATCTCTCTGACTTATTTTCTAAATGTTTGTTTATTTTGAGAGGGAGTGCAAGTGGGGAAGGGGCAGCAAGAGAGGGAGGGTGAGAGACAGAGAATCCCAAGTAGGCTCTATGCTGTCAGTGTGGAACCAGATGTGGGGCTGGAACCCGCGAGCCATGACCTCAGCGGAAACCAAGAGTCAGCCTCTTGAAGGACTGAGCCACCCCAGTGCTCTATTTATTTTTGTAACTGGAAGTTTGTACCCCTTGATCCTCCTCCCACATTTCACCACCCACACACACACTCCCCTCTGGCAACCACCAATGTATTCTCTTTATGAGTTTAGTTTTGTTCTGTTTGTTTTATTTTTTAGATTCCACATATAAGTGAAATCATGTGGTATTTGTCTTTCTGTCTGACTTATTTCACTTTAGCATAATACCCTCTAGGTCCATCTATATTGTTGCAAATGGCAAGATTTCATTCTTTTCTTTGAGCAGTATTCTGTTGTGTGTGTGCATGTGTTTGCGCGTGCATGTACCACATCTTTTTTTTTTTTAATTTTTTTAATGTTTCTTTATTTTTAGAAAGAGAGGGAGGCACAGAATCTGAAGCAAGCTCCAGGCTCTGAGTGTCAGCACAGAGCCCAATGTAGGGCTTGAACTCACGAACCATGTGGTCATGATCTGAGCCTAAGTCAGACTCTTAACTGACTGAGCCATCCAGGTGCCCCTCCCACGTCTTCTTTGTCTATTCATCTGTGGATGGAGTTAGCTTATTTCCATGTCTTCGCTATTATACGTAATGCTGCAAAAAACCTAGGGATACATATCAAGTTAGTGTTTTCCTTTTCTTTGGATAATTGCCCAGAAGTGGAAATGTTGGATCATATGTTAGTCCTATTTTTAACTTTTTTAAGAACCTCCATACTGTCTTCAATAGTGGTTGCACAAATTTACACTTCTACCAACAGTATGTGAAGCTTCGTTTTTTCCACCTTCTGACCAACACTCGTTATTTCTTGTTCTTTTGATAATAGCAAATCTGACAGGTGTGAGGTGATATCTCATTGTGATTAGTGATGTTGAGCATTTGCTCACCTGTCGTTGGTCATCTGCATGTCTTCTTTGGAGAAATGTATATTCAGATCCTCTTCATTTTCTAATTGGATTATTTTTATTTTTTGTTGGTATTGAGCTGTACGAGTTCTTTGTATTTTGGATATTAACTCCTATTAGATATATGATTGACAAATGTCTTCTCCCATTCAGTAGGTTGCCTTTTAACTTCGTTGACAGTTTGTTTCACTGTACAGAAGCTTTTTAGTCTGGTATAGTCCCATTGTTTTATTTTTGTTTTTGTTGCCTTTGGAGCAACAATTGCCTTTGGAATTGTATCCAAACAAAATATCCCCAAGAGCAGCGCCAAAGAGCTTACTGCCTGTGTTTTTTTGTAGGAGTTTTATAGTTTCTGGTCTTGTATTCAAGTATTTAGTCCATTTTGAGTTAATTTTTGTGTATGGTGTAAGATAGTGGTCCAGTTTCATTTTTTTTGCATGTGGCTGTCCAGTTTTCCCATCACCATTTATTAAAAGACTACCCTTACCCACATTGTATATTCTTGCCTCCTTTGTCATAAACCGAGCATATATGCTTGGGTTTCTTTCTGGGCTCTCTATTCTGTTCCATTGATTTTTGTGTCTATTCTTATGCCAATACCATACTGTTTTGATTAGTATAGTTTGAAATTGGGAAATATCATACCTTCAGCTTTGTTCTTTCTCAAGATTGCTTTGCCTTTTTGGGCTTTTTCTGTTAGTTTGTTGTTAGATTATAAAGACATAAAAGGTTTTTGTTTATTATGTACCCTGCAACTTTACTGAATTTGTTTACTGCAATAGTTTTTTGGTGGAGTTTTTAGGGCTTTCTGTATATAAAATCATGTCCACAAATAGTGATAGTTTTACTTCTTCCTTTCTAAATTTGAGTGCCTCTTATTTCTTTTTCCTGCCTAATTGCTCTGGTCAGGACTTCCAATACTGTATTGAATAAAAGTAGTGAGAGTGGGCATCCTTGTTTTGCTCTTGATCTTATGGGAAAAACTTTCAGCTTTTTTGCTGTTGAGTATGATGTTAGCTATGGATTTATCACATATGGCCTTTATTATGATGAGTTATGTTCTGTTTATATCCACTTTGTCAAGAGTTTGTATCATAAATAGATGTTGAATTTTGTCAAATGCTTTTTCTGCATCTGTTGAAATGAGCATATAATTTTTGGTTTTCATTTTGTTAATGTGGTATGTCACACTGATTTGCAAATGTGAAACCATTCTTTTATCCCTGGAATAAATCTCACTTGGCCATGGTGTATGATCTTTTTCTTCTTCTTCTTTTTTTTTTTAATTATTATTTTTACTTTTAGAGAAAGACTGAGCAGGGGAGAGGAGCAGAGGGAGAGAGAGAGAGAGAGGAGAGCGGAGAGTGAGAGCAAGAGAGAGAGAGAGAGAAAGAGAGAGAATCTTAAGCAGGCTCCACACTTGATCCTGGGATAATGACCTGAGCCAAAATCAAGAGTCGGACACTCAACTGATTGAACCACCCAGGCACCCTAGTGTATGATCTTTTTAATGGGTTGTTGAATTCACTTTCCTATATTTTGTTGAGGATTTTGCATCTAGGTCCATCAAGGGTATTGGCCTGTAGTGTGTGTGTGTGTGTGTGTGTGTGTGTGTGTGTGTGTGTGTCCGTCCTTGTCTGGTTTTGTTACGCTGGTTTCATAAAATGAGTTTAGGAACCTCATTTTTGTTTGTTTGTTCTTTGAAAGTCTGAGAAGGATATGTCTCAAATCTTTGAATGTTTGGTAGAATTCACCGGTGAAGATGTCTGGTCCTAGACTTTTGTTCATTGGGGGGTTTTTATTACTGATTCTATGTTCTTACTAGTTATCAGTCTGTTCAGATTTTTTATTTCTTCCTGATTCCATCTTTGAAGATTGTATGTTTTTAGAAATTTATCCATTTCTTCTAAGTTGTCCACTTGGTTGGTGTATAATTATTTATAATAGTCTCTTATATGATCCATTGTATTTCTGTGGCATCAGTAGTAATTTCTCCTTTTTCATTTCTTATTTATTTGAGCCCTCTCTTATTTCTTTAAAGAGTTTTGTTTTTTTTTTTTAAGTACTCTCTACACCCAATGTGGGACTCGAATTTACAATCTCAAGATCAAGAGTCGCATGCTGTACTGACTGAGCCCGCCAGGTGCCCTGACCCTCTCTAATTTTTTGATGAGTCTAGTGAAGGGTTTGTCAATTTTATCTTTTCAAAGAACCAGTTCTTAGTTTCATTGATCTTTTCTATTGTCTTTTCTAGTCTCTGTTTCATTTATTTTTGCTCTGATCTATATTATTTCCTTCAGCTAACTTTGGACTATATTCTTTTTCTAATTCCTGTAGGTGTAAAGGTGGATGTTTTATTTGAGATTGTTCCTGTTTCTATAGGTAGGCCTGTATGCTATAAACTTCTCTGCTAGAGCTACTTCTGCTGCATCCCATAGATTTTAGTATGTTGTGTTTCCTTTTTTATTTGTTTCCATGTATTTTTTAATTTCTTCTTTGATTTCTTTGTTGTCCCATTGGCTGTTCAGTAGCATGTTTAATCTCCATATATTTGTGATTTTTCCAGTTTTCTTCTTGTAATTGATTTCTAGGTTTAAATCATGGTCAGAAAAGATGCTTGCTATGATTTCATTCTTTTTAAACTCATTGAGACTTGTTTTGTAGCCTAGTATATGATATATCCTGGACAGTGCTTCATGGCACTTGAGAAAAATGAGTATTCTGCTCAGCAACTCTTTTTTTTTTCTTTTTTTCTTTTTCTTTCTTTATTTTTGTTTTTGAGTCTATTTTATGGTGTTAGCACAAGAAGGATTGAGATGGAATCTGTACATGAGCCAACCAGAGACTGCTGCCCTCCAAGCCAGTAGTGTGCTTTTAAATGTTTATAACTAAACTGACTCTTTGGGAAATGGGATTGGGACTGATTTATATTATTTGCCTATTTGTGTGGTATAAATACTCCCAGTACAGTCAATTTCAGATTACCAACATGATGACAACGCATAGTTTGGAGAAAATTCTCGATAGCACACCATTACATAGTATTTCTACCATGTAAATATAACAAATGTAAATAATGTCAAGAGTACAGATAAGGGTACGGAGTGCCTGGGTGGCTCAGTCGGTTAAGTGTCTGACTTGGACTCTGGTTACAATCTCGCAGTTTGTGGGTTCAAACCCCGCATCGGGCTCTGTGCTGACAGCTCAGAGCCTGGAACCTGCTTTGGATTCTGTCTCCCTCTCTCTTTGCCCCTCCCTCGTTCACACTCTGTCTCTATTTCTCAAATATAAATAAACATTAAAAAAGAAAAAGAATACAGATAAGGGTAAAATGGAAAATAATTAGGGAGTGATAAGTTTTTAACTTCAACATCATTGTTTTTAATATGTTATGATTCATCATAGTTTATGTAATTTAACCTTTAGTGATAGCTGTGTTTAACAGGTCCTCACTGTTACTTAACAATTAGCTTGCCTACTCTAGCACACCCCTGTCCTTAATTTTTACAAGCTACTTTTAAGTTTGTTCTCTCCTGAAATTAGAGATACTAATTAAGAAGCATAGGGACATTGGTTCAGCCAAGCTCTAGGAAATCCGTAGTCCTGGGTTGGTTTGGTTATTGATGTAAAAAGACTGAGTACAACCGGGGTAGAACTAGAGTCAAATTAGTAGTGATCCAGGATCAAATTTGATTTGGTAAATAATGCTATGACTGATACTCCCAATATCTTTTCAATGAATTGTGAAGTTTAAAAGGTATTTGAGAGGGGCACCTGGGTGGCTCAGTAGGTTAAACATCCAACTTCGGCTCAGGTCATGATCTCGCAGTTTGTGAGTTCCAGCCCCGAGTCGGGCTCTGTCCTGACAGCTCAGAGCCTGCAGCCTGCTTTGGATTCTCTGTCAGATTCTTCTGCCCCTCTCCTGCTCATGCTCTTTCTCTGTCTCAAAAATAAATAAAACATTTAAAAAAAAATTTTTTTTTTACATAAAAGGTATTTGAGAGCTGATATCCATCTTCTCAATCTTCACATGTAGTTATTTTTTAAGTCTCACTATCCTATTTTCAAAGATTCTAGGAAAGAGATTTTATAGTCTCCTAACAAGTTTCACAGTTGTTCAGGGTCAGATCATATCACTGATGTCCCTTCTGAAGTTGGTTCAGTACCAAAGTGATCTGTAAGGATGAATTGGCTATGACTTTTCCTCTGATGTTTGCCACATCATTAGTCTAATAGGATTATAAAGTTCCTGGCCTGAGAAAGAGACGCTATTATCCAACTTTATCAAACATGCTTCTTTTTAAGGGATTAAAAAGGAAATGAGTACAGCTGCCAGCCAGCCAAGAAGAACCACCCTTATAGTGCTTGAACAGAAAAGTCTAAATTGTAAACCTGATAATACTGTTTTTGAGAACATGATTGGAGTAAAATAGGGAACATTTTTCAAGCAATATGGCTTCATTTGTAAGAGCAGTTAAAATGTAACAGATGGTAGGAATGTATCTTAAAATCATGCATACACTCCTTTTCAGGATGTGTGCTTCCTGAATATTTTCCGTATACCAGGAGGAAAATGTATTGCATTATAAAATGTCCCACTGCAGTGAATTTTAAATGTATTATACTTATGCCAGCTTAATTTAAAAAATTATTTGTGAGAGATAGAAGTCAGATAACATGGCTGTCTTTGGAAGTATTTGTTGAATCTCAAAGCTAATGATCTCTAGTAACCAAGATGGGCAAGCTACCACCCCAAGGGCCAAATCCAAGGCCTGGTTTTTATAGCCCTTGAGCTAAGGATGTCCTTTTACATTTTTTAATGATGTAAAAATGGACATGAATATGCAATAGAGGGTGTTTATGGTCTGGAAAGCCTAAAATTATTTACTGTCCGAACGTTTACAGAACAGTTAGATCCAAAAGTTCAAAAACGGACAGCCTGTGGGCTACATATGATCTGCAAGGTGGATTTTATTTTAAATATATATTTTTTTAATGTTTATTTATTTTTGAGAGAGAGATGGAGAGACAGAGAGTTAGGAGGGGGGAGGGGCAGAAAGAGAGGGAGACAGAATCTAAAGCAGGCTCCAGGCTCTGAGCTTTCAGCACAGAGCCTGATGCGGGGCTCGAACTCACGAACCGCGAGATCATGACCTGAGCCGAAGCCAGCTGCTTAACCGACTGAGCCACCCAGGTGCCCCAAGGTGGATTTTATTTTGCCTAAACTGCATTTTTTTTTAATTAGTTGCTAACATGTTCACATGTAAAATGTCACATGCAAATTGAGATTTTCAGTTTATTTTGGAAACTAGATGATTTAGCAATCCTAAATCCTCATTCCACATGGTAGAGAATCAGCTAGAGGTGAGTAGGACTGGCTCAATTGTAATAAGTTCTTTTCTTAGAGGAATGCCAGCAGATAGCTTTCTTCTCTAAGTTAGTTTTATTTCATGTTGATAAACTGACCTAAGATCAAACTTTAGTTTCAACTTTTCACATTCCAGAACAAAAAATCCTGGTGCTATTTTTTTAAATTAGCTTGTATTAAATTTATAAATTAACATAGGGAGATTTAATATCTTGATAATGATGAAGCATCCTATTCAAGAACCAAGAACAAGAGATATGTTTCCATTTGTTCAAGGGTACCTTTGTGTTTTTCCAACGATGGCATCATTTCCTTCACATAGATTTTTCACGTCTCTTAAGTGTACTCTTTTTTTTTTCCAGGTACAGTTTTTTTTTTGGTTTTCTTAATTGGAATAGAGTTAACATACAATGTTATATTAGTTTCAGGTGTACAAAATAGCAATTCGACAATTATGTACATTACTCAGTGCTCACTATGATAAATGCAGTCATCATCTGTCACCATGCAACATTATTACAATATTATTAAATTTATTCCCTACGCTATACTTTTCATCTCCATGACTTATTTTATAATTGGAAGTTTGTACCTCTTAATCCTTTTCACCTGTTTTGTCCATGCCCCCTACCCACCTCCCATCTGGCAACCACCAGTTTATTGTCTGTATTTAAGAGTCTATTTTTTTGTTCATATGTTTTGTTTCTTAAATTCCACATGTAAGTGAAATCATAATGGTGTTTGTTTTTTTCTAACTTATTTCACTTAGAATAATACCCTCTAGGTCTATCCATGCTGTTGCAAATGGCAAGATTTCATTTGTTTTTTTGGCTGAGTAATATTTTATTGTGTATATATACCACATCTTTATCCATTTATCCATCAGTGGACACTTGGGTTGCTTCCATATTTGGGCCATTACAAATAATGCTGCAATAAACATAGAGCTGCATATGTCTTTTCAAATTAGTGTTTTGCTCTTTTGGGGTAGATACCCAGTAATGGAATTCCTGGACCATGTGTGTTTTTTGTTTGTTTGTTTGTTTGTTTTAGTTTTATTTAAGTAATCTCTACACCCAACATGGGGCTTGAACTCATGACCATGAGATCAAGAGTTGTATGCTTTTCTGACTGAGCCAGCCAGGTGCTCCTGATATTTCTATTTTTTATTTTTTGAGGAGGCTTCATACTGTTTTCCACAGTGGTTGCACCAGTCTACATTCCCATCAAAAGTGCAAACTGGGGTCCCTTTTCTCCACATCTTTGCCAACACTTGTTATCTCTTGTCTTTGATATTAGCCATTTGGACTGGTGTGGGGTGATATTTCATTGTGGTTTTGGTTTGCATTTCCCCTGATGATTAGTGATGTTGGGCATCTTTTCATGTGTCTGTTGGCCATCTGTATATCCTTTTTAGAAAAATGTTCAGATCCTCTGCCCATTTTTTTAATTGGAGTGTTTGGGGTTTTTTTTGGTGTTGAATTCTGTAAGTTCTTTATATATTTTGGATATATCATTTGCAAATATAATCTCCCATTCAGTAGGTTGCTTTTTTGTTTTGTTGATGGTTTCCTTTGACACATGAAAGCTTTGTATTTTGGTGAATTCCTAATAGTTTATTTTTGCTTTTATTTCCCTTGCTTAAGGAGACATATCCATAAATATGTGGCTAAGGTCAGTGTTCAAGAGATTACTGCCTATGTTTTATTTTAGGAGTTTTATGGTTTCAGGTCTGACATTTAGGCCTTTAATCCATTTGGGGTTTTGGGGGAGTATGGTGTAAAAAAATTGGTTCAGTTTCATTCCTTTGATTGTAGCTGTTCATTTTTCTTTATACCAGTTATTAATGAGACTGTCTTTTTCCCATTGTATAATCTTGCCTCCTTTGTCATAGATTAATGGACTATACAAGCATGGGTTTATTTCTGAGTTCCCTGTCCTGTTCCATTTATTTAGGTGTTTATATTTTTGTGTCAGTACCATACTGTTTTGATTATCATAGCTTTGTGGTATTATCTTGAAATCTGAGATTGTGATCCCTCCAGCTTTGTTTTTTCTCAAGATTGCTTTGGCTATTCAAGTTCTTTTGTTGTTCCATACAAATTTTAGGATTATTTGTTCTAGTTTTATGAAAACTACTCTTGGTATTCTGATAGGGATTGCATAGCATCTTTAGATTGCTTTGGGTAGTATGGACATTTTAACAATATTAGTTCTCCCAATCAACATGGTATATTTTTCCATTTGTCTGTATCACCTTCCGTTTCTTTCATCGGTGTTTTCATAGTATAGGCCTTTCATCTCCTGGATGAAATTTATTCCTAGGTATTTTATTCTTATTGGTATAGTTATAAATGGGATTATTTTCTTAATTTCTTTTTTTTGCTACTTCATTATTAGTGAATAGAAACACAATGGATTTCTGTGTATTAATTTAGTATCCTACAATTTTATTGAATTCATTTACCCTAATAGGTTTGTTTGTGGTTTGGTTTTTTTTTTTTTTTTTTGGTGTAATCTTTAGTGTTTTCTATATGTAGTATCATGTCATCTGCAAATAGTGACAATTTTACTTTGTCTTTTCCAATTTGGATAACTTTTATTTATTTATTTTTTTCTTGTCTGATTGCTGCAGCTAGGACTTCAAATACATGTTGAATAAAATTGGTAACAGTGGGCATCCTTGTCTAGTTCTTGATTTTAAGGGAAAAGCTTTTATTTTTCACCACTGAGTGTGATGTTAGTTGTGAGTTTTTCCTATATGGGCTTTATTATGTTGAGATATGTTCCTTCTAAAACCACTTTGTTCAGAGTTTTTATCTTGAATGGATGTTTTATTTTGTCAAATGCTTTTTCTGCATCTCTTGAGATGGTCATATGGTTTTTATCCCTTCTATTGTTAATGTAATGTATCACATTGATTGATTTGAGAATGTTGAACCCCCTTGCATCCCTGAAACAAATCCCATCTGATCTTGGTGAATGATCCTTTTAATGTATTATTGAATTTGGTTTGCTAATTAGCTAATTACTAATAGTTTGTTGAAGATTTTTGTATCTGTGTTCATCAGGGATATTGGCCTGCAGTTTTGGTTTGGTTTGATTTGGTTTTGGTTTTGTATTGCCTTTGTCTGGCTTTGGTATCAGGGTAATTCTGGCCTTGTAGAATAAATTTGGAAGTGTTCCTTCCTCTTCTATTTTTTTTTTTAGTAGTTTGAGAAGAGTAGGTATTCTTTAAATGTTTGGTAGAATTTGCCCGTGAAGACATGTGGCCCTGGCTTTTGTTTGTTGGGAGTTTTTTATTACCAATTCAATTTGTTGCTAGTAATCCGTCTGTTCAAATTTTTTATTGTGATTCATTTTTGGAAGATTGTGTATTTGTAGGAATTTATCCATTTCCTCTAAGTTGTCCAATTTGTTGGCATGTAATTGTTTATAATATTCTCTTATAATTCTTTGTATTTGTTTGGTGTCAGTTGTTATTTCTCCTCCTTCTTTTCTGATTATGTTTATTTGAGTCCTCTCTCTTTTTTTCTTGATGAGTCTGGCTAAAGGCTTATCAATTTTGTTTAAGCTTTTAAAGAAGTAGTTTCATTGATTCTTTTTTTTTTTTTTTTTTTTAGTTTTAAGTTTCATGTATTTCTGCTCCAATTTTTATTTCCTTTATTCTACTAACTTTGGACTTTGTTCTTTTTCTAGTTCCTTTAGATGTAAGGTTGGCTTTCTCAAGATTTTTCTTGTTTCTTGCAGTAGGTCTGTGTTGCTATAAACTTCCATTTTATTTTATTTTATTTCTTTATCTTAGAACAAGCAAATGGGAGAGAGGGGGAAACAGACAGAGAGAGAATGAGAATCTTAAGCAGGCTCTATGCTCAGCACAGAACCCAACATGGGTCTCTATCCTGCGGCCCTGGGATCATGACCTGAGCCAAAATCAAGAGTTGGACACTCAACCAACTGAGCCACCCAGACATCCCTTTAGACTTCCCCTTTAGAACTGTTCTTGTTGTATTCCAAAGATTTTGTACTGTCGTGTTTTTGTTTTTATTTGTCTCTGTGTATTTTTTTTATTGTCTCTTTGATTTATTTGTTGACCCATTGGTTGTCGTCTGTAGCATGTTGTTTAGCTTCCATGTATTTGTGTTTTTTTCTAGTTTTTTTTCTTGCAATTGTTTTTTAGTTTTATATCATTGTGGTCAGAAAAGATGCTTGATACGATTTCAGTCTTATTAAATTTATTGAGACTTGTTTTGTGGCCTAACATGTGATCTGTCCTGGAGATTGTTTCATATGCATTTGAAAAGAATGTGTATTTTGCTGTTTTGGGGTGGAATGTTCTGTATATATTTGTTGGGTTCATGTGATCTAATGTGGCATTCAAAGCCATTGTCTGTTGATTTTCTATCTAGATAATCTATCTGTTGATATAAGTTGGATGTTAAAGTTACCCACTGTTATTGTAATACTGTCAATTTCTCCCTTTATGTCTGTTAATAATTTACTTTGTGTATTTAGGTGCTGCTGTGTTGGGTGCATAGATATTTACAATTGTTATATCCTCTTGTTGGATTGACCCCTTTATCATTATGTCACATGATGCCCTTCTTTGTCACTTTCTACAGTGTTTCTTTTATTTATTTATTTTTTAATGTATATATTTTTAAATGTTTATTTATTTTTAAAAGAGAGAGAGAGAGAGCTCAAGCAGGGGAGGGTCAGAGAGAGAGGAAGACATAGAATCCGAAGCAGGCTCCAGGCTCCGAGCTGTCAGCACAGAGCCTGACGCGGGGCTCGAACTCATGAGCTGTGAGATCATGACCTGAGCCGAAGTCAGACACTCAACCAACTGAGCCACCCAGGTGCCCCTACAGTGTTTCTTTTAAAGTCTATTTTGTCTGGGGTGCCAGGGTGGCTCAGTCGGTTGAGCGTTCGACTTCAGTTCAGGTCATGATCTCTCAGTCTGTGAGTTCAAGCCCCGTGTCAGGCTCTGTGCTGACAGCTCAGAGCCTGGAGCCTGCTTCGGATTCTGTGTCTCCTTCTCTCTCTGCCCCTACCCCACTCATGCTCTGTCTGTCTGTCTGTCTCTCTCTCTCTCTCTCTCCCTCCCTCCCTCTCTCTCTCTCTCTCAAAAATAAATAAACATTAAAAAAAATTTTTTTTTAATTTTTTTTTTTAACATTTATTTATTTTTGAGACAGAGAGAGAGCATGAACAGGGAGGGTCAGAGAAAGAGGGAGACACAGAATCGGAAGCAGGCTCCAGGCTCTGAGCTGTCAGCACAGAGCCCGGCGCAGGGCTCGAACCCATGGACCGTGAGATATGACCTGAGCCGAAGTCGGACGCTTAACCGACTGAGCCACCCAGGCGCCCCCAAATTTTTTTTTTTAAATAAAGTCTATTTTGTCTGATAAAAGTACTGCTACCCTGGATTTTTTTTTTTTTTAAACTTTCATTTGCATGGAATGTCTTTTTCCATCCTTTTCATTTTCGGGCTGTACCTACATTTAGATCTGAAGTGAGTCTCTTGTAGGCAGGATATGGAAGGGTCTTGTTTTTTTGATCCATATAGTTACCCTGTGTCTTTTGATTGGAGCATTTAGTTCATTTACATTTAAGTAATAGGCATGTACTCGATGCCATTTTTTTCATTGTTTTCTGGTTGTAGTTTTTCTCTGTTCCTTCTCTTGCTCTTTCTCTGTGGTGTGATGGCTTTCTTCAGTGTTATGTTAGATTCTTTTTTCTTTATTTTGTGTATATGTGTTATAGGTTTTTGATTTGTAGTTACTGTTAGGTTCATAGATAACATCTGCTGTATATAGCAGTCTGTATTAAGTTGATGGTCACTTAAGTGCAAATACATTCTGAAAGCCCTAAATTTTTACTCTCCTACACATTTTATATATATGATATCACAGTTCACATATTTTTATTTTGTGTATACCTTGACAAATTTTTGTAGATATGATTTATTTTTGTACTTTTTTTTTTTAACTTCCATACTGGCTTTATAAGTAATCTACTACCTTTACTAGATTTTTTTGCTTTTCTTTTTTATTTATTTTGTTTGTTTGTTTGTTTTCAATATATGAAATTTATTGTCATATTGGTTTCCATACAACACCCAGTGCTCATCCCAAAAGGTGCCCTCCTCAATACCCATCACCCACCCTCCACTCCCTCCCACCCCCCATCAACCCTCAGTTTGTTCTCAGTTTTTAACAGTCTCCTATGCTTTGGCTCTCTCCCACTCTAACCTCTTTTTTTTTTTTTCTTTTTCCTTCCCCTCCCCCATGGGTTTCTGTTAAGTTTCTCAGGATCCACATAAGAGTGAAACCATATGGTATCTGTCTTTCTCTGTATGGCTTATTTCACTTAGCATTACACTCTCCAGTTCCATCCACTTTGCTACAAAAGGCCATATTTCATTTTTTCTCATTGCCATGTAGTACTCCATTGTGTATATAAACCATAATTTCTTATCCATTCATCAGTTGATGGACATTTAGGCTCTTTCCATAATTTGGCTATTGTTGAGAGTGCTGCTATAAACATTGGGGTAAAGGTGCCCCTATGCATCAGTACTCCTGTATCCCTTGGGTAAATTCCTAGCAGTGCTATTGCTGGGTCATAGGGTAGGTCTATTTTTAATTTTCTGAGGAACCTCCACACTGCTTTCCAGAGCGGTTGCACCAATTTGCTAGATTTTTTTGCTTTTGACTGAAATTTTTACCTTTCATAATTTTCTTCTAGTTACAGACTTTTCTTTTCACTTAAAGAATTCCCTTTAACATTTCTTATAAGGCTGGTTTAGTGGTGATGAACTCCTTTAACTTTTGCCTGTCTGTAAAACTATCTCTCCTTCAATTCTGTATGATAAACTTTCTAGGTAGAGTATACATGGTTGTAGATTTTTTTCTTGTCAGCACTTTGAATATATCATGCCTCTCCTTTCTGGCCTAAAATTATTGCTGAGAAATCAGTTGATAGCCTTATGGGGTTTCCCTTGTAACTTTTTTCTTTTCTTTTTTTTTTTTTTGCTGCTTTTAAGATACTTTCTTTATCATTACTTTTTGCCACTTTAATTATTATATGTCTTGTTGTGGGCCTCCTTGAATTCAACTTGTTAGGGTCTCTCTGTGCTTCCTGAATCTAAGTGTCTGTTTCCTTCCCCACATTATGGGAGTTTTCAGCTAGTATTTCTTCAGATAAGTTTTCTTCCCCCTTCTCTTCTTCGTCTGGGATCCGTATCATGCAAATGTTATTATGCTTGATGATGTTTCAGAGTTCTCTTAACCTGTTCTCATTTTTTATTACTCTTTCTTCTTTTTGCTCTTCAGCTTGGTTGCTTTCCATTACCCTGTCTTCCAGGTCACTGATCTGTTCTGTATCCTCTAATCTGCTGTTGACTCCCTCTAGTGTATTTTTCATTTCAGTTATTGTATTCTTCAGCTCTTACTAGTTTTTTTTAAAATATTTTCTATCTCTTTGTTGAAGTTCTTAAGTGTATTCTCAAATATTTTATCCTTTCTGTTACCATTGTAAATAGAGTCTTCTCTTCCATCTTATTTTCTAACTGGTTATTATTTATGTATCTGAAGGCCTTGATTTTGCATATTACAGTTGATCCTTGAATAACATGGAGGTTAGGGATGCCTATCGCCCACAGAGTCAAAAATCCACATGTAACTTTGACTCCCCAAAACTTAACCACTAATAGCCTCCTGTTGCCTGGAAAACTTACCAATAAATAATGTAAACGGTTGATTAATGCGTTTTATATGCCATATGTATTTACTGCATTGTTTCAATAAAGTAAGCTACAGAAAAAGAAAATGTTACCAAGAATATCATAAGGAAGAAAAATTGCATTTATAGTACTGTAATGTTTATCAAAAAACATCCATGTATAAGTGGACCCAAGCAGATCAAACCCATGTTGTCAAGGGTCAACTGTAATTGTACATCCTACTGTCTTGCTTTCTTTTTTGAATTTGTTTATAATTAATTCTCTGAAGTTTTCCAGGTATCCTATCATACCATCTTCAAATAGACATAGTTTTGATTCTTCTTTCCTAATTCTTATGCATCTACTTGTTTTATCTAATTGCATTGGCTAATTATAAAACTGTGGTGGACATCGAGAGCATCTTTTTTTGTTTCTGATGTTACTAGGGATGCTGTTTGTATTTCTGCATTAATTAAAATGCTGGATTCTTAGAATATATAATGTTAAGTATTCATCTAGTCCTATTTTCTCAAATATTTGTATAAGGAAAGGTTGTTGAATTTGTCAAAGGCCTTTCCCCCATCTATGGATATAAGCATGTAATGTTTCTCTTTTAGGTTATTTATAAGGTGAATGATATTAATATATTTTCTAATGCTCCAGCATTCATACATTCCTGGCATAAAACATACTTGGTTATGGTGAATTATTTTCTTAATGTGATGTTAGTCTATTTTCTAGCATGTTATTTAGAATTTTTGCATAAATATTTATGTGATACTGAGCTATAATTTTTTCTTTATGTGCTATCTTTACAGATTTGGATATAAATGTTTACTTATTTCTTAAAAAATATGTGGAAGTTTTCCTTCATTCTGTTTGCTCTGAAACAATTTAGGTAACATTGGGACCCTCTGGTCTCTAAAGATAGTCAAGTATAATTGTAAACAAGAATAAAGACAAAAATTAGATCATTCTGTACATGTAGATCAACACTATTTTGTTTTTCATTTAAAAGTTTGTGAAGTTTGTTTTGTTCAAAATTTCTTTTACTTGCTATGTAGTATTTTTTATAAAGCTATACTAAAATGGATGGATATTTGGTCTATTTTCAGTTTCAAGCTCTTTCAGACAATATTTTCAAAGAACATTTCCAAACATATCTATTTGCCCATTTGTGGGAGTTTTGAGGATGAATTCCTTGACAAAAAAAAGAAAAAGAAAGAAAGAAAGAGAGAGAGAGAAAAAGAAAGAAAAGAGTCCCTAGTCATGAAGAACTGATCCTTTAAAAAGAAAGAAATATAAGGCAAAGCTGAATTTTCTAGAAAGAAGAGGAATGGTAATGGTTTTGAGGACTTTTTGAACTGCTTTTTCCATGGGGTTTTAGAAGTGAACTCCACATAATTTTTTTAAAACAGATCTGTATAAAATGAGCTGGGAATCTATTATCAAAAACAGATTTGTTAAAAACACTGCCTTTTAGCTGGAACCTATTAATAAAAAAGATAATTTGTAATTACTGTTCACATGTCTTTAGGTTAGAGATTGGCTTTTAAAAGTTAAAGCCTAAATGCTTTGTAAACAACCTTCTAAAATGTAACTTACCAATTTGGAGACTGGATTTGATACAGACAGGGTGAGTTATTTTGCAAGCCTCAACTTGGAAGGCATCATGTTTCTCATAACATTTTGAAAAGTAACTATGGGAACTTTTTACACATTTAAATTGAACAGATGTGTAGTTTTTTTCTGTCCAGTTGTGGTTGTTACCATGTTTAAGTAAATGTACTTCTTGCTTATGTTTCCTGTGTTATGTGCGTTCTGGGGACCTACACCTGACTGAGTTTAACTTGCTTAGCAAGTTTCCGTCCGAGCAGATTTGGTTTGATTCTTAGGTCACCTGGAACAAGTATTTTTGCATTTAAGTACCCTAATAAAATCGGTTTGTATCTACAGGGATTGAAATGGCCTGTTTGCTTGTTTGTTTGAACAGATAAAAACATTCCTTAGTAATAACGATTCCCTTAATGGATCCAGAAAGATAACTTCTTTTTTTGGAACAGTGTCAGCATTTGGCGTAGCACAGCCTCGGGGAATAAAGTACCTGGATATCAAAATTATTTTGCATAACCGTAACTGAAAGTGTCTAAGAGGTTGCTTATTAACTTTTCTTATATGCGAACAGAATAGAAGCAGTGACAGCCATGTTATATTGCAATGTTATAATAAGATCGTTTGAAAAGTAAGGTGGTAATGTTAGAAACAAATAGGTTTTGAAGAGTCGGATGGCCTTCTCTGCACTGAACAAAACTCCTTGACAGCATGTTGATTTTTCATTTCTATAGGCCCAAAGAACCTCACATAGAATTTGACAGAAAAGAATTGCAACGTCACAATCTCCTGCCCCCAGTGGACTCTGAGCATTGCTTATCAATGCTTTTACTTGCAGTTATAATTGGCCTTATTCCAGGAGGCAGCTGTTACTTTTAGTCAGCCTTTCCAATCAGTCCCTACAAGTATTTCTCACATTTGCCACCCAGGCCCTCTGCTCAGCCTTACGTTCATTCCTCAATTTTCTCTATTAAAAAAAAAATTTTTTTTTTAAATTTGAGCCCTTCAGGCATAATTTCAACTCTCTAACCATCCTACCTCCAGTTATTTTCACACCCATACTTCCTGTTTAGGCCAACCTCTCTGCTGTTCCCCATGATCCAACTTCTTTCTGGTTGTTCAGAGACCTTCCTTTGTGTTTCCTCTTCCCCTCCCCCTTAATCTCTTCCCTCTTTTTCTCCACTGCCTGATCTTTCCTAATACATCTCCCAGTGTTTCATCAAATGGTATTGCCAGAGGGAATAAAGTACCATTCTGTCTCCTTACATTCTGATACCCTAGGGGTTAGCTAAGGTGTTTAAGCCATTCCTTGAACATGTTTTTCACATTCATTCAACATATCTATTCTCCACTCGTTAACTCATTTGAACACTTATTTTATTTTTTTATTATTTTATTTAATTTTATTTTTATTATATTTATTTATTTATTTATTTTCAATATATGAAATTTATTGTCAAATTGGTTTCCATACAACACCCAGGCTCATCCCAAAAGGTGCCCTCCTCAATACCCATCACCCACCCACCCCTCCCTCCCACCCCCCATCAACCCTCAGTTTGTTCTCAGTTTTTAAGAGTCTCTTATGCTTTGGCTCTCTCCCACTCTAACCTCTTTTTTTTTTTTTTTCCTTCCCCTCCTCCATGGGTTTCTGTTAAGTTTCTCAGGATCCACATAAGAGTGAAACCATATGGTATCTGTCTTTCTCTGTATGGCTTATTTCACTTAGCATCACACTCTCCAGTTCCATCCACGCTGCTACAAAGGGCCATATTTCGTTCTTTCTCATTGCCATGTAGTACTCCATTTGAACACTTATTTTAAAAATCTCTTATTTGCCCGGTATTATATTACATATTGATGATATAAGAATAAATGAGTTCTATAGTCTTTGCCTCAGAGAATTCTAATCAAGTGAGTGAAATAAACACATAAACAGGTAATTAGAAAACTGTGAAGAAAGCCAAGGAGAGGAGCATACGGGGTGTTATGGTAACCCTAAAAAGGAGCACCCACCTCACCAGCCTAAAGCCACACTTTTGGTGTTTAGATCCATACATATAAAGTTGACTCTGGGTTAGTCCACCTCTGGATATCACTGTCCCTTTTCTGGATCCCAATTCTTGGTATTTGTTTAATAAATCCACCCTAGGAAACACCATTATACTTTTTTTTTTTTTTTCAACGTTTATTTATTTTTGGGACAGAGAGAGACAGAGCATGAACGGGGGAGGGGCAGAGAGAGAGGGAGACACAGAATCGGAAATGGGCTCCAGGCTGCGAGCCATCAGCCCAGAGCCCGACGCGGGGCTCGAACTCACGGACCGCGAGATCGTGACCTGGCTGAAGTCAGACGCTCAACCGACTGCGCCACCCAGGCGCCCCAGCACCATTATACTTTAATAAGTAAACATAATCATTTTAAATGGTAAGAATACATCTGTGTATGTAAATATATGTAATTGCTATTCAAAGTTTACAGGTCATATGCTACCTTTTAACATAGGGGAAACAATATATATTTATAATTGCTTGTATATGCACAAAAATATCTGAAGGGATTCATAGGAAATTTATGGTTACTTCTGTGAGAGGTAGAGATTTTTCCTCTGTTCCTGTTTATGAATTTTACTTATGAACTATATACTACTTGTTCAAAAAGTTAAATTGTAATAAGTGTTATGCTAAGTGAAATAAGTCATACAGAGAAAGACAGATACCATATGTTTTCACTCTTATGTGGATCCTGAGAAACTTAACAGAAACCCATGGGGGAGGGGAAGGGAAAAAAAAGAGGTTAGAGAGGGAGGGAGCCAAAGCATAAGAGACACTTAAAAACTGAGAACAAACTGAGGGTTGATGGGGGGTGGGAAGGAGGAGAGAGTGGGTGATGGGTATTGGGGAGGGCACCTTTTGGGATGAGCACTGGGTGTTGTACGGAAACCAATTTGACAATAAATTTCATATTTAAAAAAAAAAAGAAATCCTAGAAGTCTCTGCACCGACTGACACCAGCTTTTCTAATCTTATTTTCCACTTCTCTGTAACAGAAAGCAAATTGAGTTCGTTTTGTCTCGATCATCAGTATGCAAACTTGGCTCATCTGAGCCCTTCATCAGGCATGCCGTCTGTCTAAACCCATTGCTTCAAGGTCCAGCATCCTTTGGGAGACTTCCAGCTCACAGTGACCTCTCAAAAGTCTCTTTATAATGAGTTAAAGTATGTCAGTTCCTGTGGCATTGGCCTTCTTTTGCTCTGGAAAGCTACCTAAATGTTCATATTTGGATGTCTGCTTGTAGCCCCTAGATTTCCAGCACACGCCTCCTTACATTATCCACGTAGGAAACACTTCATATTTTTTTAGTCCATTAGTTGGGTCCATTCATTGAGGGGGATAGTTACTGCCTTCATTAAACTAAACTGTTCAATGAAAAACTACTAAGCTGTTAGAAGTATTCCTTAGGTCCTTGGGCCACAGTATGGAATAGGGGATTTAGAGTCAGAGAAGCTTGGGTTCAAGTACTGGCTCTAACTGGATGAATTTAGGAAGTTGCTTAATATCCCCAAGCCTCTGAGCCCTCTTTCTTAAATGCAGGTAAAATAATTGACCTCACAGATACTGAGTTTGTAGAATTACGCAAAATAATGTAGACACAGAAATCAACACTGTGCTGTAACACAGAGTACCTTAATAGAAGGTAGTTGTATCATCTTGAACATTTGGGACGTTCTTGCTAGGATAAAATAACATAACTCCTCAATTCAAATATAATGACAAAGGTCACTGTCACAGGTGCACTGCCTTCCCAGGCCCAGACTGCATCAGACCTCACTCCATCCTTGAAGTCCTGGCTGTTGCTGCTGGAGAAGCCTGCTTTGCCCTGCGTTCCCTCTCAGCCCTCCCCCTCCATGCCACCACCACCTCCCAACCAGCCTGTACATTTAGGGCATCCTCCACTCTTTCCAGGACAAGGGAACATGAGTTACAGGAATCCCAAGTAGGAAGTCAGGAAACAATTTCTTATAAAAAAGCATTGTTATACATGGCGGTGAGGGTCTTTAGTGGAACTACTTATCGGCAGATGGGTTTCTTTGGCCATATCTGGAAATCTAAACCACACCATCTAAAATTGTTTCTATGGGAAACTATGTTCCAAGGGTCTAACAGCTGACTTAGAAATGGGCTATTGGAATGCAACTTGTTTGGGGACTGTCTGTAGGTCAACATTCCTAACTCCTTGTCAATGAAAAAGGAAATGACATTTATTCTGCTATTACTGAAACACACTGCACATGTTTTTATGATCGTTTCTTGAGGACACCAAGTGTCTTAAGTTATTTGAAATAGCAGCTACATAAACCCATCAAATTGAATTGATATTCTGGGTCTTCATTGCATTTAAGTCACTAACTCCAGCAACTCAAATATGCGTATTGGGTTTCTTTTACACATTTTTAGGATTTAATATTTTTAAGGAAGGTAGAAAGAGCCTTTCCCTTTGCAGCACTCCCCTTGTGGTTATATAACTGCTGTGCTGAAGCAAGTGCCCCTCCCCCTTTCCCTCTGGTGGCTTCTCTGCCCAAGTATGGTAACTGTTCCACAGCAGTCCTTCGTACCAAAGTGAGCAAGTCGAACCCTTATTAGGATCCAAGCTTAAAAGTTAAACAGCCCAGGGACTAAGATTAAGAATCTCCTGTGTGTAGAATCTGGTAGATAGTATATGGATCAACTAAATTGAATTTGGGATAAAGTCGTTCAGGGAGGAAGAGATAGGAGCATAAATGATCTGTGTGAGGTTGCCGTTCTAACAAAAAAACCAATTACTTGCCCCGTTTTAAATTCATCTTGTCCTAAGTCCCAATGAAAGCATTTTCTCTCTCTTACGTTTCCATTTTTGTGTAATTACCACAAAGAGCATTAGGTGTGTCTTTTCTTGCCTTTTTCTTCTCTTTCTTCTATTTCTTCTTGTGTATGTAACTTTCAGGTACTCTTTGCTGTTATCCCAGGCTTACACTCAGTCTCTGAGTTACTCACCATCTCTTTTATTTTTGTGTCTCTAAGAGGGAGAAGAAAAAAAGCAGAACTAGGCAGAGTGTTAACTCTCTTTCCACCCCTGTAAGCAAGCCAGTTCTCCAGAAGGGTAAGCTATTGGCATTTAATATATCTTAAAAATTGTTATGAAGATACCCAGAGTGTTTGCCTTGTTCTAAGGGGTAGTTGTAACTTTTTGAGAATTGTGAAATTAAGCAAGCTGATTCTTTTTTTCTACAAAATACATCCGTTGAACACCAGAGATCTCCAGTCACTTACAAAATGCCTCCTTTATACCATTCACTAAAATGAACGACAAGGTCCAAGTCCTGAAGATAATCAGTCTTGGTACAGAAATGGAAATCGGTGGAAATACGTACATACCGGGTGCTATACTAAAGCTTTTCAGAGGGTGCTGGGGAGTCCAGGTGAAACAATAATTGTCCATGCGCATCTCAAAAGTCCTCAAAGAAAAACAGATGGTTAACTGGGACCTGGTCTTAAAGATAAGGTGTTGTGGAGCAAGGCAGATGAACACAGCAAAGGCCAGAGATTCTGTGAGGTGATGCTTATTATCACAAAATGTTATATATATTATAAAATACAGAAAAACAGTCACTTTAAAGGATGAGATAAATAGAAGTCCTAAGATTTTCTTCCCGCAGTCCATCAGCCTGTCCAGTGCACTCTGTAGGTGCAGGACCCATTTGGGAAATATCGTCATGACGTGTAGAGGGACCCGCAAGACTGGGAGAGGGGAGATGGGTGTGTTTCTTGTAATAATCTGGGTAAGAAGCGGTGGGGGCTTGGATTAGGGCAAGGAAGGTGAGAAGTGGACAGATTTTGAACATATTTTACAGGTTGAATAGAGAAGACTTGATGACTGGTTGGATGGCATGGAGGGGGCGGTGGGGGTGAGGAACAAGACAATTTTAACAGTGACTCACAGTTTCTGCTTTGAGTAACTTCTCAAATGATAGCGTCAATTTACCCTTCAAATGCAGCCAAATGAAAAACTCTGCCATTTAAATTTTGGAGGGAAAAAAGACAGGAAGAACTTTTACAGTCATTTTGGCAGTGTGTGTGCGTGTGTGTTGTTTATTTTTGTGACAGGAACTGCCTCTAGCCTTCATGTTTTGTGTCCTCATCTTTCCTCTAGGGTAGGAAATTCCCATAGAAAGCCAAGGTTTCTAAGGCCTCACTTTTCTCTTGCTTGTTCTCTCAGATACTGAATACCTTCTAAGTTGTCAACATTACAGGAATACCTTTATTACTTGCAATTTGGATTATGATATATATTAAAATTATATATAAAATACATATAAACTATATGTGTATATATATATAAATTATGACTCTTTTTCACACTGATCCATTTTATGACCCTTTTCTTAGTACATTTTTGGAACCACTTGAATCTATTTCTCGGCATATAGTACACTGAAAATAAAGCAATTCACAGATTTCCACAAAATAAAAAAGTTTGAGGAGTTATGGTTATTCCAATACGTAGGTGGCGGGCATCGTTTGCACATCTCCAGAGAACTAGCTGGGAATCCCCTCATTAAGTAAGCCCTTGGGTTCCATACTTATCTGTAGGCAAATGTCAGCTGCAGCTACCATTAAGTGGCACAGCCACTTACAGTGATTATGAGGATCCAAAAAGATAATGGATATAGAGTGTTAAGTAAACTGCAAGTTCATAGATGAATATGCATTACTATCTTTAAAGCAAAATTATTTTTAAATGCTCCCGGAGTAGCAACCTATAGGGAAGTTGAATACACCAATAAATGAAATGTGAGAGGCTGTCATACCCATAGCCCTGCTCCATCATTAAAAGTCTGCTTGATTTTGAGTTCGGAACGAAATTGAGTGATTTTGAGTTAGAATAGGATAGAAGCAGCATGTTTCTCCTAGATGCATACTGAGTAAAAATGGTCTTTTAATACGCTGTTAGATGTTTGTAATTACTTTTGTTTCACTTTCTTAGTTAGAAAAATTAGTAAGCAAGACACAGGTTTGAGCCTGTTCAGTGACCCTAAAGTCTAGGGGGAAATATTATTTACAAACTTAGAAATAAATGTCTTGCTAATTTTCTTCAGAAGAGAGAATTTGCATAACTCTTGACCTAATTTTAGAGACATGCAGCTTTTTACTCTACATATACAAGGTTATATAAAGATTGGACAACTACTTTGGGGAGACAAGGGTTTCATTTAATCAGTCAGATATCTAATAAAAGTCATTTGTAATGATCCCATTCATTGTTTGTGTTCAAAAACTGCTGCCAAGAATGTGACCAGAAGTTATAGTTGGGGTCCTCTTTATCTTTTCAGGTGGGACTTGTGCTCGCTGTTTTGGTGGCAGCACTGGAAAGCAGAAATCCTGGCTTTTGTTCAAAGGCCTGAGCCCTGGAGAGGCTACTGGGTTCCTGGTAGTAGGTAGACTGTTGGTTTAAAGGCAAGCGGGGGTGGGGATTAGTAGGCATGGTCAAAATATCTCGGTCAAAGACACAAAGGGAAGATTTCCCTGCTATTAGAAAGAAATTCCTCCAGGCTGGGTGGGAGAAGAAAGGGAGGGAACGTTGAGGGTCCTAAGAATGAAAGGGATGTACACACTGCTTGTTGGTTGCACCGCTGAGGAGAAGGCAAGTCCTGGAGAGGTATGGCTCTGACGTGTGTAGATAGACAAGGATTCCCATGTCCCAAATATGGCACTGAAGCTGCCAGGAGCCCTTGGACCTGAGTGGACATCTTTGCAGCAGGTGACATCTATGAACAGAAGGTCTAGACGCACAAGCCCTTGTTACTGCGTACGACACCAGGGCTGTGGCATAATCTTGGGAAACGGGAAGGAGAGAGCCTCGAAAAGAGCTGAGGTTAAATCTCTCATCCTGCAGAATGGGGCCTTAAAATGAGAAACAAGTTGATATAGTAAACAAAATACACTGAAGTATATTTCTTACAGAAACGAGTTTGTGCGCTGAGATTTATAACCACTACAAAGGGCAAACTTCTTTTTCTTGACAAAGTGCAGAAATACACTTCGGTTTAGCATGTCCAGGCAATTGTACTCATTCCGGAATAGTAGGATATGAATGAAAGAGGGTGAGCCACGCCAGCACTCTAAAATGGAAAGATACGGAAAGGACTCTCACTGCCAAGTCAGAGTCCTTTAAACAGGGTCAGCTGACATGGGGCTTAGACGTTTACATAGGGTTGGAACTTCTGACAGGTAGCAAAGGGCCTGATGACATTTTAGTTTTCAGAGGAGGCTTACCCAATAAAAACTCATTTCTGTTTTTCCAGAAGACACCGTCGAGGTGAAATGGGGACTCGTGGCTCTAAGAAACAGTGGGAGGTAAAGACTTCCCTGTGAAACTCCTCTTTGACTAGCCCAAGAGTGGCAGACAATTTCACATGCGCAGGGCGGGTTATGTCCCTTTCCAGCCCAGACGTGTGGCACAAGCTAGCAAATGGGAGCATGCAGAAGGCAGACATGACTCCCTGACCCACTGTCTGTGCTGGAAGAAGCACCAGGAACAGCTGGCCAGGGTTGCAAGTATGAAGGGTGCTCTTGAAAGCAGGGAGGTGTGTTTGTATAGGTGTGGACTGCCAGTGGTCCACTTTGGGGGAAGTGGACCCCAAGACATGAAGACAGACAAGGTATCAGTGGCAGGGAGATGGGGACAAGCCCAGGAGAGGTGTCAGGGGATAAATGAAAGGGAAATGACAAGGAAGGGAGAGGAGAAAGCACCACCATGTGGGGATTTCTGATAGGAGGGGAAGTGAAAATTATAGAAACAGAAAGAGGAACTTGGGGACCAGAAGCCTTTATTTCCCAGCACGCTCCCTGACTCCTCTCCCCCTAAAGAAGCAACCATATTAGGGGGAAGATGTACAGGAAATGTCCCTTTACACCTTAGCCCCTGATTCTGTGGCTGGATAAGATACCAGCTCCTTAATAGGGTGCTGCCCAGCTTGGAGCGAGGGATGTTCCCAGAGTGGAACGTGTCCTGTTTGCATTCAGAGAATGAAGTTCCCATCCAATTTGAATGCTAACACTTAAAAAAAGAAGAAGAAAAGATTACAAACTGTCACTTTTTATGTGGTGCTCATGAGGGATGGAAGAGGGTAGGAAAGTATGAGGAAAGCAACATCTTCCAAGAAGTTATGTTATCCAAGCATTTAATCAACTCTTGCTCAAGGCCAATTGTAAAAATAAACCGTGCACCTCTGCCTGCAGGAGGCGGCTTGCAAACTGCAGGTGTGATTGAGAAAGTCACCGTCATGTTCCCAGTAGTGATTCAAAAGGCATTTGCTATGAGCGAAACCATCTTTATGAATCTCACACTGTTGTGGGAACCAGACAGATCACACCATGAGAGAACATCTAGAAAAGAGCCAGCATGCAGGACTGTCACCATATGAGGACCTACCCCTTTTTTTTTTTTTAATGTTTTATATTATATTGTGGTAAAATAATATATAACATCAAAGTTGTCATTTGAGGGGCTCCTGGGTGGCTCACACCATTAAGCGTCCAACTTGGTTTTAGCTCAGGTCATGATCTCGCTGTTTGTGGGTTTGAGCCCCACTGCGGGCCATGCGCTGACAGCACGCAGAGCCTGCTTGGGATTCTCTCCATCTCTCTCTTCTCTCTGCTCCTCCCCTGCTCTCGCTTGCTCACTCACTCTCTCTCAAAATAAATAAATAGACTTTTAAAAAATTTATCATTTGGACCATTTTTAAGTGTACATCCTGTGGCACCCACATTGTTGTGCCATCCTGCCCACCACCCATTCCCAGAACTTTTTTTTCATCTTCCCAAACTGAGACTCTGTACATTAGTTATTAAACAATAACTCCCATCCCCTCTCCCGTAGCCTCTGGCAATCTCACCGTTTTACTCTCTGTGTCTATGAATTGGTTATTCTAGGTACTACATGTAAGTACAATCACACAGTGTCCTTTTGTGACTGATTTATTCAATATAGTATAATGTTCGTCCATGTCATAGCCTGTGTCAGAATTTCCTTCCTTTATAAACCTTAATGGGACTATACTTTTTAAGTGGGAGGCATGATCACAAAGGATCTCCTTTTTCTAAAGGAAAAAAAAAAGCATATGTATTCATATTTCTTTTTTATTTATTTAAAAAAATTTTTTTAACGTTTATTTATTTTTGAAACACAGAGAGACAGAGCATGAATGGGGGGAGGGTCAGAGAGAGAGGGAGACACAGAATCTGAAACAGGCTCCAGGCTCTGCTCAGTCAGCCCAGAGGGGCCCAACGCGGGGCTCGAACTCACAGACCGCGAGATCACGACCTGAGCCAAAGTCGGACGCCCAACCTACTGAGCCACCCAGGCGCTCCCATATTTTAAACCTGCCATCACTGTAAGATATTTTTAGTATTTATTCATTTGCAAAAGGAGGCTGGAGCTAGATTTCAAGGTATCATTGGTCAAGGCCCTCTTAGTTTCTGGGATGGGTTCTTTTTAGTCTCACAGACAAGAGACCAAAGGCAGACATTTTTTTCCATTAGTGGAGGAAACTGAGCACTTAGCTAGTCCTTAGTCCCTTTGAGTTTTATTTTCCCTCAACCTCTGCTTGGCTCTCTACCCTCATAATGAGTTTCTGGGTGGAACATAAATGGGGGCAAAAATAGGAAGAGGCATGCTTCTGCTCTTTCAAGTAGAATGCCTTATATAGGAATGCCATACCTGGATGCAAAATTATCTAGTGTTGAGCTGGGTTCTGGTCTTTAGGTAAGGTGGGTTAAAGAAATTAATGAATTTCCCCTTTCAGCTCCAACCTTAATTTAAAAAGTCTATGCTTTTTACTGAAATAAGATTCTCATTATCAGCTCTAAAGTTACCATAGGGGTAACTTTTGATCTTATTCCCCCAAGGCATAAAGGTCTTTTTCTGTAATTCACTGCAGGGTGTCTGCTCTAATGGCGGATGACAGGGCATGACCAGCCTCACCATGCGTTTTGAAATGACCAGCTGGCCCTGAAAATAATCTCCAAAACAGATCAGGCTCTGAAATTTCTGCTGTGAAATATAGCACCCAGGTAGCACTGGGAATGGCCAACAACTCATTGCCCAGCTAGCCATGCCGAGCGGGAGCCTAAGAAAATACGAACATTTACTAAGAGCCAATACACAGATATGATTCCAGTGATAATCATGCAAGGGAACTATTAAAAGGAAATGGTAGCCACTACAGTTTTTAGACCTTTAAAAATGGTTAAAGATTTTTAGATGTATTTCCTTCTGAGAGAACTCTTTCATGTTTCTTAGACGTCATCATGAGTTGCTCTAATTTTTTTTTTCCAGAAGATTGAAACTAGTAAAGATGTTTATTTTCAAGCAGGGCAATCAAGTCAATGTTTCTTCGACCCCATCAGGATCGTCAAGGAAAGGAACTGTTTAGCTCCCTGCCATTTTGGTTCACTAGTTAGTTACCCACTCACTGATGCTTCCATGAATAAAGCTGGAAGGAAGATCTTACTTTGGGAGTAGAGGAAAGAGGACCTCAAAGGGGAAGAACTGGCAATGAAAAAGCCCCAATAATTCATATTTCTGGACTCAGTTCTTTGGGACGTTTTTGCCTCATGTAAAGAAACATTGTCCCAGCCAACCAGCTTTACTGGTGTGCTGCTCCCCAGCCTTAACTTGAATTCTACACAGAAGTAGCTGAGAAGGCAGTGACCGTCCATTACGTCCTATCTCTCTGCATCTGGATTCAAGTCCCAGGCCTATCTTCTAACAACGTCCATTTCTCCTTTTAAGAGTCCTTTCCTTTTGCAGGAAAACTAAGGATTTACCTCAGTCTTAGAAAAGCAGGAAAGTTAGTGTATTTGGGGGCTGTGATATATGAATTTTCCTAAAAAGTTACATTATTTAGCAATTGGAAATACGTTGACTCTAGCTTTCTTCCGTGGACTTTGTGTGTGTCGTTCAAATATAATAATATAAATATATTACCATTTTGACCATTTTTAGGTGTACAGTTCAGTGGCATTAAGTACACTTTATGTTATTTTAAAAATCCTCCACTGCTCTTCATGCAGAGGCTCCTACCTACTTTTTGTGTCTAAGCCACATCCTACAGACAGTATTTAGGAATCCTTCATTTCTCAACTTCACTTTAACAACATTATAAGAAATTTATCATGCCTTTAAAAGAGATTCTAGGGTGCCTGGGTGGCTCAGTCAATTAAGCATCTGACTCTTGATTTAGGCTCAGGTCATGATCTCATTGTTCATGAGTTTGAGCCCCGCATCAGGCTCTGTGCTGACAGCGCTGGGCCTGCTTGGGGCACTCTCTCTCTCTCTCTCTCTCTCTCTCTCTGTCTCTGTCTCTCTCTCTGCTCTTTGCCCGCTCACATTCTCTCTCAGTCTCAAAATAAATAAACAAACTTAAAAAAAATAAAAATAGAGATTCTAAAATGGAGCAACTCAAAGAGTATGTTTCTTTTCTTACTGGTCTATTCCTCTTCTGAACTTTTATCCACTAAAGATAGCATTTAGGTTGATCTTAAGCTTGCTCTCCCTCAGTAACTGATTTCAATGTCTTTGTCTATTAATAGGTATTTTTGCCCACACTTTAGTCATGGTGGTTCTCACAGTGTTTCTTCTCTGAACCCCCTCCAAGGTTATTTATATCTCTTTAGTTTTGAAAGTAATGTCTATAAACTCAACTTAAAATAAAACCAAACTCACCGAGGGTTTACCAGAATAGGTTTCTGGATCGGGGTCACTAGTGTGAGAAGGAGTTTCTGTCAAGTTTCACCCTTTCTCTTCCTGTGATTTCTCATTCTCAGTGCCTCTGTCCCTCTGCCACCTCATATTCAGTCTTAAAACTCCATCCAGTCTAAGAAAAACACTTATTTCCTTCATTCCTTACAGTTGAAACATTATGGCAGTAGGGTGTAAGAAATGGGAATGTTAAACTACATTTTCCAGAGTGATTGGGTTTAAAATATCCTGAGCTGTTGGTTGATTTCCTTTTTTGTTCAGAAAGTGTTGACCAGACTATTAATGACATCTTAATGGAGGAAATGGCACCCAAACAAGAGCAAGGTCGATGTCAAGCCCATCTTGGTGTTCACTGGTGCTTGTGCCCCCTTCCAGCATGGTTCCGTGAATGTGGGTCCAGAGTGGATATTTGTTGGCTGAATAAGTGAATGGAGGATAGATAGGTTTTAGAGAAGTGACACTTTACCCCCTAGTAAGCTAAGTAGCCCAGAAGTGGAAGCAGAGGCAGGTATGGTAAATTAGAGTGAGGGTAACGTTTGGTCTAAGGTGAGGATGTGGGCCAAGTGAAGAAGACGACAGCCTGAATGAATTTGAATTTGATCATATCATCCAGGCTGGGACAACCCCAAATGATTTACAAATGGCTTGTAAAGAAGGTATATCATCACAATCCTAAACAGAAATCAATGAAGTAATTAATTAATTGAAAGGAAAGTGAGGAAGGAAGGGAACTCTTTTGCCTGCTCCTACCTGCATTTTTTGCAGGCCTGTCACCCCTCCTGGGCACGATCCTAATTGTTCAGTGTCTTCCAGATACACTATACATGGGTATAGCCATACCCAGAACAAGGCTGTTTCCTTAAAACTACACTTTGTCCTAAAATTATTCCTTTTAAAAATGCACTTCATGTGAAGTTTCCAATTTCTCAGAATTGGAAAACCTTCAGCTTACCTTGTCATATGCATATTTAAGCCACAGTCACCAAGGACTTAGTAGTCTATATGTGCTTCAAATTACTTGGATAAAATACTATACCCCAAGTCTAAGAGGCTTATAGGCTTCATTCCCCAAGGGAACATTTGTGTTTCAAAAGAGGGTCTCATTAACTAAGGGAATCAACTGATGGAATGAATTCGGACCCTTCTGTGCCAATTCCGGGTAACCTTCTCTCCCCACCATCAAGCTGGAAACAGAGGAATCAACAACTTGGTATCTTATCTGTTGTCATCCATGGGAAGCCAAGATAGCTTCTTTATGGAGAAGAGTCATGATAAAACTGTTGTAGAAAGTTTACTAGAGAAGTGATGTTTATTCTAGATTTATATGAGGGCTCTGAGTGGTGATTTCTACTGCTGCTGGTCCCGGACCTTATCACCATTTAGATTGAGTTCAATGGAGAAACACAGGTAGGGTCTGAGCTCAGTATCCCTGAGGAGTACCACCTGGTTCTGAAACATGTGCCAGGCATACAGGATACAACAGGTGCAAGGGATATAAGGACCAGTAAGGTAAAAAAAAAAAGGGTGATCAAGTCTACTTGAGAGAAACACCAATGAGAAGGTGACCAACTTTCCATGGGGGAATATAGACAAGAAGGTCACCAACTCAGGGCGCCTGGGTGGCTCAGTCGGTTAAGCATCAAACTTTGGTTCAGATCATGATCTCTGGGTCTGTGGGTCCAAGCCCCACGTTGGGCTCTGTGCTGACAGCTCGGAGCCTGGAGCCTGCTTCGGATTCTGTGTCTCCCTCTCTGCTCCACCCCCCCCCACAGTCTGTCTGTCTGTCTCTCTCAAAATTAAACAAACATTAAGAAAAAAAAAGGTCACCAACTCTATCTGAGAGAGCTGGAGAAGGTTCATGCAGTAAGAGAGACTGGGCCTCATAGCATTTATCATCTTGTGTGATTATAAAATCTACTGTTTATCAATCTGGCTTTACCACTCTGCCACTCCTTGAGGGCAGGGGTTTCCTGTTACATATTTAAGAGTAGCTTTGTGCCCTGCCTGGCATAGAGTGACCATTGATATAATTACTTTTGAAAGAACAAACTGAAATATGTAGAAGAAATGTAGAAATGCAAAAGAAAAGGGTTAGGTGTTACATGTGGAGAGAGAACAGCATCGCAAAAATGTGGGATTGGGAAATTCAGTGGGATTTTCAGGAAACACAGTTCATTCCTGGAGCTTGGGGTGACTTGGGGAGAGGAATTGGAGAAGGAATGCCAGAAGTGTGGCCAAGAATCAGAGTGTGGGGGGACCTGTAGGCCCCGCTAAGAATTCAGGATGTATTCTGAAGGCAGCGGGAGCCCATTCAGTGTTTTTAAACAGGGAAATAACTAGGTCAAATCTGTGTTTTAGAGGAATCACCGGCAGCAACATCAAGATGAACTGGAATAAAGGGAGGCTAGACATACGAACCATTGGCCCTTCTGTGACTGGGGAGCGGAGTAGCAATATTACCATGGAGAGAATTGAAAGAGTTGAAGCCAACATCAAGTTCCTGGTTTGGTTTGAGCATTGTGCGAGAAAACAGACAGGTGACCTAAGACAAGAAGCAGGTAGGAGGAAGGACGGATTATTAACTCCACCTTGAATATCTGGGGTCTGAGGAACCAACGCATTTCCAAGGAGAGTCACTCTGTGCAGCCAGTAATATGAAGCAAGGAAGAGAATTGGGGCCAGAGATAGAGTTTGGGGTGTGGTAGGTGGAGCCATTTGATTGGATGAGAAACCCAGAGTGATCACATGGAGAGAGAAGAGAAACGATGAGGCCCATGGGGAAATTGAGCTTTTCTTCCCTCCTTGCCCGCCCCCCCACCCCCACTTTTAAAGTTCAGTGCCTTTCTCCCTGTTATAAAAGTATCTGAAAACCAACAACAGGCCCAAGTAAGTGGAAATGACACTACGTTTTATTTTGTTTTGTTTTGTTTTGTTTTGTTTTGTTTTGTTTTGTTTTGTCTTTTCCAGAAATTCTCTAACTTCTGGCACTGGGAGAGGTGGGCCGGCACTCCCAGCCGCAGGACTGCTTCTCTGAGAGTTGACTGCTATGTAGTTTGAGGTAATGCAAGCACTTTTGTGGAGTCAGCTCATTCAGGAGTTTACCGACAGCCCTTGAGATGTCTGCACACGAAACCCGGGTGTAGGAGCCAGCCCAGCACAAGGGGAAAGCTTGAGTCAGAGCATCAAAACAATGGAGCTTTCAAAATGCCTTTCGTTGTTAACTGTCTTGAAATGTCTGAAGGTTCTGTGATGCTGAGCAGTCTAAGCACTTTCTGGTAGTGACCAAAGGAGGGGATCCACAGGCACAACACAGGCCTGGGACATGGGGGTGATGAAGTCTGGGAATTCAGGCCGGGTAGCTATTTTTGAGTGAGTTCTTGGTGAAGGAGAGGAGTAAAAGAATTAGAAGTTGAAGAATGTCTGGAGAACAGATGAGTAGTTGCCAGAGGCAGGGGTGAGAGGTGGGTGAAGGTGGTCAAAAGGTACAAACTTCCAGTTATAAGATGAGTAAGTCCTGGAGATATAATGTATAGCATGGTGACTCTAGTTAACATTGTACCATATATTTGAAAGTTGCTGAGAGAGTAGATCTTAAAAGTTCTTATCACAAGAAAAAAAAATCTGTGACTAAGTGTGGTGATAGATATTAACTAAATGTACTGTTGTGATCATTTCACAGTATCCACATAAGTCATTATGCTGTACACGTGAAACTAAAATGTCATGTCAATTATGTCTCAATAAAACTGGGGGAACATAAAGGGGGGAAGCACCTGGCTGGCTTAGTCTATAGAGCATGTGGCTCTTGATTTTGGGGTCATGGGTTCGAGCCCCACATTAGGTATAGAGATTACTTAAGGAAATTTTTAAAAAACCTGGAAAAAAAGAAATTGAAGAATGTAAGAACTTAAGGGAAAATAGTTACTGAGGGATTCAACTCAACAGTGATCCCATGAATAATATCATTTGACTAAAATAAGTCATTACAGATAGCACGGTAAAGACAATAGCAGAAGTACTTGGCTTGGGAATATGGTCGGGCTGGGCTTTCTGGAGGATGTGGAGCTAGAAGTGGCCCTTTAGTGACAGGCAAGATTCAAATGGGAAGAAGGAGGCTGGATTATTACAGAGAGGAAGAATGGCGTGAGCACAAAAGGACAAGCTTGTATGTAAACTGAAATGGTAATTAGGCACGGTGGCTATTTTATTTTAATTTAATTTAATTTTTTTTTTCTGTGTATAGTAAATGGTAGCAGCCAGTACAGGGATCAAGAAGACCCAAGGATGAAGATTTTCACTGATTGAAAGTGAGCTGGAATGGACATCTGCAGGAAGTACTGCACTAGAAGTCTCGGCGGGGTGCTCTGCCTATTTATGGGGGGCAAATAAAAGGTTTTCAGAAGACGATCATAGCAAGCGCCTTCCAGTTTTTTCCTGGTAATCACCGAAGAAGTTTTACTGACTGCCATGATTGTATTATACTACCAAGCAATAATAAGAATATTAACAATATGTGTTAATATTTCAGTGCCTCTGATACACGGGTCACTGTTCTAAACTGATAAATGAATGATCTCATTTGATCTTTCTACAACACAATGATATAGACACTCTTATTTTCCCCATTTATGGATGAAGATACTGAGACACAACGAGGTTGAAAAACTTGCCCAGAGCCATGCAGAGCAGAAGAACCAGGATGGAACCCAGATGGGCTGCAGAGCCCGAGTCCTACTGTGTCTGAGAGTATGAAGGGTGCTCCATAATGTCTTCAGACTCTGAATAAAGCTTCTTAGTGTGAAGCTGGTATTGCTGCTGTGAAAAGGTCAACACGACAGCTATGCCTGTGTTAGCCTTTCCCTTCTCTGAATCAGCGTTTTCTGAGAAATGTAGCCTCTGGAAGTGGGGCTAACATTTCCTCCATTGGAAATAAATCAGAGAAAAAGACCCCCCCTCCCTCCTTACCCCTGCCTCTCTTGACATTATTCAAATATACTTCTTATTGCTCAGAGATATGAATCTACAGAATTCATTAAAAACTCCAGTGCTTTCCCTTGAATCCCAAGAAATTCTGCTCATTGTGTCTTTCTCACCACCTTTCGCTTGGGGCACATGTTGCTCATTTTTCTCCCATACCTGCCACCTGTAAGTCCAGGGTAGTCTTCCTGATGATTGGTTTACTTGGGATATTTGCTTATTCAGTTTTTCCTATTTGGGTGAGGTACCTCTGGGAAAAAGCTATTGGATGACCTACTTTTCAGTTCATTTCATAATTGCTGGGTGTCTACAAATGTACCACATGACATATGAGGAGCTCTATCCTGCTTACTGTCATCTTACCCCAAGGGAGTCCTGAAAGCCCTTTCTTGACCAGTGGTCCAGCAGTACACACTGCCTCTACCCAGACAAACTCCCTTTCACGGGGAACCATACTCTTGTGGAGATCAGGATTTCACACCACGTATCTCCTTTACACTGGCCTGAAGGTCAATATCCACCTTATCTTGACATTGAGGGTTGATGACGCTGACTCAAATGTGCACAAATATTTAGATGTAGTTGGTGGCCTATATTCCCTTTTTTAAAAATTTTTAAATGTTGTTATTTATTTTTCAGACAGAGAGAGACAGAGCATGAGCAGGGGAGGGGCAGAGAGAGAGGGAGACACAGAATCTGAAGCAGGCTCCAGGCTCTGAGCTGTCAGCATAGAGCCCAACACGGGGCTCAAACTCACAGACCATGAGATCATGACCTGAGCTGAAGTTGGACGCTTAACCGACTGAGCCACCCAGGTGCCCCTATATTCCTTTTTTTAAATAATTGACATTTCACGTTATATTGCTTTCAGGTGTACAACATAATGATTTGGTATTTGCATACATTGCGAAATGATCAGCACAGAAAGTCTAGTTGCCATCCATTACCATTCACAGTTATGAAAAATTTTTTCCTTGAGATGAAGACTTTTAATATTTATTCTCTTAGCAACTTTCAAAGGTGCGATAGAGTATTATTAACTATAGTCTTCATGCTGTATACTACATCCCTGTGACTTATTTATTTTATAAGTGGAAGTCTGTATCTCTTGACCTCCTTCACCCATTTTGTGCTCTTCCTCAGCCCCCGGCAACCAACAATCTGTTCTAGCTATGAGGTGAGGTTTGTCTTGTTTTTTAGAATCTAGGTATAAGTGAAATCATACAGTGTTTGTCTTTCTCTGTTTGACTTATTTCACTTAGCATAATGCCCTCAAGGTCCATCCATGTTGTCTCAAATAGTAAGATTTCATTCTTTTTTATGGCTGAATATTATTCCATTGTGTGTGTGTGGGGGTGTGTGTGCGCGCGCACGCGCGCGATCACATCTTCTTTATCCATTCATCCATCAGTGGATGCTCAGGGGGCGTGTGGCTGTCTCAGTCGATGGAGCATGCAATCAACTCTCTGGGTTGTGAGTTCAAGTCCCATCTTAGGTGTAGAAATTACTTAAAAAAATAAAATCTTTTTAAAAAATGGATGCTTAGGCTGTTTCCATATCTTGGCTATTGTCAATAATGCTGCTATGAATATGTGGGTGCAGATATCTTTTCAAATTAGTGTTTTCACTTTCTTGAGATAAATACTGGATCAGAAGTGGAGTTACTGGATTAATTGGTAGTTCTGTTGTTTAATAATTTCCTTAAAAAAATATTTTTTAATTGCACCAAGAATCATAAAATACCTAGGAATAAACCTAACCAAAGATGTAAGAGATCTGTATGCTGAAAGCTATAGAAAGCTTATGAAGGAAATTGAAGAAGATACAAAGAAATGGAAAAACATTCTGTGCCCATGGATTGGAAGAATATATATTGTTAAAATGTCCATACTACCCAAAGCTATCTACACATTCAACGCAATCCCAATCAAAATTGCACCAGCATTCTTCTCGAAGCTAGGACAAGCAATCCTAAAATTTGTATGGAACCACAAAAGACCCCGAATAGCCAAAGTAATATTGAAGAAGACCAAAGCGGGAGGCATCACAATCCCAGACTTTAGCCTCTACTACAGAGCTGTAATCATCAAGACAGCATGGTATTGGCACAAAAACAGACGCATAGACCAATGGAATAGAATAGAGACTCCAGAATCGGACCCACAAAAGTATGGCCAACTAATCTTTGACAAAGCAGGAAGGAATATCCAATGAAAAAAAGTCTCTTTAACAAATGGTGCTGGGAGAACTGGACAGCAACGTGCAGAATGTTGAAACTAGACCACTTCCTCACACCATTCACAAAAATAAACTCAAAATGGATAAAGGACCTGAATGTGAGACAGGAAACCATCAAAACCCTAGAGGAGAAAGCAGGAAAAAAACCTCTCTGGCCTGAGCCACAGCCATTTCTTACTTGACACATCTCCAAAGGCAAGGGAATTAAAAGCAAAAATGAACTGTTGGGATCTCATTAAGATAAAAAGCTTCTTTACTGCAAAGGAAACAATCAACAAAACTAAAAGGCAACACTTGTTATTTCTTGTCTTTTTGACACTGGCCATTCTGACAGGTGTGAGGTGACCTCTCATTGTGATTTTTGATTTGCATTTCTCTGATGTAGGTACTCTTGCTACTAGCTGAGATAAGTCCTGGGCTTGATTTTCCACAAACTGAGGACTTGTTCTAAATCGAACACAGTGTCATACCCAGATAATTGTGACGAATTCCTGCACTTTAGAAGTCGAGAGGACTCAGTTGAGAGAGGAAAGTAAATAGAATGTTACCTGACCAGGTAGAGTGGTGGTATTAGATACTGAGAAGAGTGGGGGCTCCTTCTACGTTCAAATTTTAGCCCTCCACCCACTAACTGTATGACTGCAGGCAACTAACTTAATCTTTCTAAGCCTCAGATTCTCCATCTGTGAATGGTAGTTTCTAGTACGTAACTTGCAGCATCATTATTATGTTTAAATAAAATGCTTAGCACAGTGCCTGGCAAATAGTAAGAGCTAAGTAAATATTGTTTTTAAGTAGGAAAAATACAGATTTGTGGGTTCCTTGGGTATTTCATTTTATTGCCGTCTCAGTTGATGACAACTCTACTTTCTTGGTTGCTCAGGACAAAAAGTTTGGAGTCATTCTTGGCTCCCTTTTTCCCTTTCATCTCCCATATCTAATCTATGTTGGGAAATCTTAATTCTACTGAAAAAATTTTTTACTAATGTTTGTTTATTTTTAAGAGAGAGAGACAGAATGTGAGTGGGGGAGGGGCAGAGAGAGAGGGAGACACAGAATCCAAACAGGCTCCAGGCTCCGAGCTGTCAGCACAGAGCCCAACACAGGGCTCGAACTCATGAACCATGAGATTGTGACCTAGCAGAAGTCAGATGCTTAACTGACTGAGACACCCAGGCGCCTCTGTTAACTCTACTTATAAAGCATATCTAGAATCTACTTCTCAGCCCATCCACTGCCAACACCTGTTCCAAGCCACTATAAATTTTAGACTAGATTACCACATTAGCCTCCAACCCGGTTTGTTTCATCCTTACCCTCATGTCAGGTCAGGTCACTGCGCTTAAAACCCTTTATGACTCCCCATGTTTCTGTGAAGTAAAAGTATACTTCACAGCATTGACGGCAGCCTTGTGAGGTGCTGTCTGATATGCCCGACGCCCACTCTGCTCTTTGCTCTCTGATCTCTTGCACACTCTCCCTCTCCAGCCACACTGGCCTCTTGCAGGCATTCTCCTGCCACAAGGTCTTGGCTGCAGTCTGCCTGGAATGCTTTTCCCCAGATACCTGCAAATTTGACTCCTGCTCAACTTGTTATCTTTTTTTTTTTATGTTTATTTTTGAGAGAGAGAAAGAGAGAGAGAGAGAGAACAGGGGAGGGGCAGAGAGAAGGGGAGACACAGAATCCAAAGCAGGCTCCAGGCTCCGAGCTGTCAGCACAGAGCCTGACGGGGGGCTCGAACTCATGAACCATGAGATCATGACCTGAGCCGAAGTTGAATGCTTAACTGACTGAGCCACCCAGGTGCCCCTCAAGTTGTTATCTTCTTAAATGAGGCCCACCTTGACCTCCCTATTTCAAATCATGTCTTTTACTACCGCTGCCCATCCCCTCCTCGAGTTATGCAGAAGAAATTTATCCAGACCTGCTACAAATGGTTCTCAACTACTCTCATCTTACGACTGATTAGAGCAGACCTCCTTCCTTCTGGGGAGTTCCAACATTCTGGCTTTGGACTCAGGTCAATGAATCCAAGTGCTTATAGTCAGTGGCTTTTACAGCAAAATGCTGGCCATGATATATGTTGTACTCGAGTAAGTAGAAATAAACAGGAGAACATTTCTCAAGAGGGACTTTTAATACATAGATATGTCTTGACATTTGAGAAGAATCCACTTTTATTGTTACATAATTTAAATCTAGTTAAAAAAAATTTTTTTTAATGTTTGTTTATTTTTGAGAGAGAGAGACAGAGCACGAGCGGGGGAGGGGCAGAGAGAGAAGGAGACACAGAATCCGAAGCAGGGTCCAGGCTCCGAGCTTGTCAGCACAGAGCCCGACATGGGGCTCGAACCCATGAATCACAAGATCATGACCTGAGCTGAAGTCGGACACCTAATCGACTGAGCCACCCAGGTGCCCCAAATTTAAATCCAGTGTTATACCCAGTGTTCATAATTTGGCTTTTCAGGAAATGAAAACACCTATTATACTTAAATAGATGAATTAGTCTTTCCTATTATAATCTTATGTATTGTCTCTCCCAAGTAGACATAATTTTATCTTTTAAAAATCATATAATAAGGTTAAAGTTCCTTTATTCTGATAATGTACACTCCTACTTCACACATTATTGTTTCCGTTCCCTAAAGGTTTTGAATGAGCAATATCAAACAAATAGGCCTAGAAGTGAGCAGGAAAATCCTTCATCTCAGAGAAGAAGGGACCAATAAGAAAAGAGTCTCTGGATTTGAGACCATGCACCGCCCGCACAACTCCTCCATTTTGTTGTTGAAGAACTACAGACCTAGCAAGTGTAAGTGGCTTGCATGATCTGACTCGGTTGACCATAAGCTGATCCTGGAGGCCAGGCCTCTTGAAGGCTAGTGGAGTTATGTCTTCGTTGTCCCAGACCAATTTGAAAACAATTTGGGGTAATTATGCAGCTGTCCAGATTTTTTTTTTCTTAGCACGAGCTAATACATTGAGGGAAAACCAGGCCAGGCCACCATTACGCCAGGACTCTGCCATGTATAATGAGATTTGATTTGAAAATATGCAGCATCCTCTTCTGTGAAGTTTGAGTACTTGCCCTGGCAATTCACCCTCTGGCATTAACTCGCTTGTCACAAAGTATTAACTGCCTGTTCTTATGTGTGCATATGTGGTTGTTTCTTAGGATCTAATGAGGAAGAGCTGGGTCACAGAAGAGTGGGACGGGCTAATGTTCAAGAGTGAAGAGACAACAGAGACCTTGTCAGGTGAAATTACTGGAATGGAATGGTATCACCATAGTAACCAAGTTGGGGCTCTTCGGGCATTTTGGGGCTGAGGACTTCTGAGGAGTCCAACTTTCCTGCTTATCCCCAAGATGTTCCCAATGCCAGGTTGCCAGTGACACTTGGTCTCTCTTCTCCCTGCCCCCACTCTCCAGTCCTCAATAATCACAAAAATAAAGTTTTAGCCATGTTTGTTCACTGCACTTATTTTGAACTGTTTTATACACTTATTTTAAATAAGGAATAAATCAATGGTAACTCAGGTCATCAATACAGGATAGCACAGAACTGAAAATATGTTTATTCCTGACATTGCCATGTGCGCTGGGAGTCCATTTGTAGAGTAATTGCAGAGATTTGCAACTGTTTATATAGCATTTGAAATCTTAGCCTTCTACTCCCGTGGGACCATCATAGTCAGACTGTTTATGTCTCTCATCAGTTGAATGAGAGTCACTTTATTATCCTAAATGTGAGCTCCCTTCCATCTTGCCCTATTTCCTGTTAACCAACCTTTACCAAGAGATTGGAAGTGACACGGAGGAGACTGGGGATCTTCAGAATAAGTCTATTACCACTAAGGTACAGAGATTTTGTAGGCTGTTCTATGTTTTCAGGGGGGGAAAAAAAAGCAAACATATTCTAAGAATCAAAAATGTTCAGCAAACTTAGTCATGTGTACACCAAATTAAAGGAGAAAGCATAGCATATTTCTATTTTATAATTCACTGTCCCAGGGCCTTAGATATTTGGAATGCAGACTGTGCCCTGTTGGCAGGGATTTGGAATCAATTGACAGTGTGTGATATGATAACACATGTTCTGGATCAGTGGCAGGGGAATGTTTGGAGCTGTAATTCTGTCTCCCCATTAGCAGGAAGCCTTGCTAAACTCACAGCTGGAGAAGCGCCTAAAAAGAACTAGGCTGTGTGTGTGTGTGTGTGTGTGTGTGTTTATAAAGGCAACACAAAACCCAGCCCCAGCGATAAATGCTAAATGAAGGCCATCAAAAATGAAACGGTACTTTCATTGCATGGATAAACTTGTATCTAGTCAAGATGACTACCTTTCTCAGCTAGAAGTGTTGCTCTATACCTTTGTACATCTGGGCTTAATGATACAGGTGATGTTTAACAACAGTAGAGAAAGAAAACAACCCTGGACCCAGTAGTCACAAGAAGAAAAGTAAATGGATAGTGTTCCTTTTAATGAGGCACGAGGGGAGGTATACAATATGCAGACGAAATGAGTTGAAACCTGATATCCCTGAGGCATGAGGTAGAAGCTGACTCTTGGCCCTGGCGGACCAAACATTGAGGAAACATGTAAGTGCGTGTAAGTGCAAGCATTTAGCTAGCACAACTCAGCAGGCTTCACAAAGCCAAATGCTAAGATTAGGCAAGAACGATCAAATGGTGTTCTTTGAAAAGATTTAAGTTATTTATTTACTCACGGAGATCAGCAGAAAGAACAATTTATGTAACGTAACCCTACTTTCATATTTTTATTTTTTTAAAGTCTTTAGTGTTCTGTACCTTTCTATTGCCTTACTACCTAGACACATCGTCTCTCTTGCAATTTTCCTGAATGAATGCATGCATGAATGAGTGATTAAGTGGTCATTTGATTTAAAATATTAAGACTACAAAAATCATTGAGGCAATCATGGCCAATTTTGGTGTTTTTAGACTATTTCACTAATTCACAACGTGATCAATTTAATTAGGGCTGGCTTATAGATTACCAAAAATCTGGAAAGAGTCAAAATGGTGAAATGATCAAGATAAAATCATAGCTTCAAATAGAAAAAAGATTATGATTTTACCAACTCTTCTTCAAAATTAGAACTATAAGAATTTATGAAATAATTGATTTAGAATTATAGTTTAAAAACACACTGGCTAATTTTGCAATCTTTTTGTTTGTTTTTTTGTTGTCGTTTTGCTTTGTTTTGTTTTTTACAGTGAAGCCCTTATCTCCAGGGCAAGTATTTATAAAGCATTTCTCAGTTGGCAAAGCACTTCTGCACATATTTTATCTAATCCTCTCAGCCTCTTACCTTTTTGTTCTGAGATAACATCTGGGCTTCTTCAGAGGTGATCTGAAGTATTTGGTCTTAATAATTGAGCAACATTTTCCCGTAGTCTTGCCTTCATTACATCAACTTCCTCTGACAACTGGAGACTGTCTTAGCCATTTCCTGCTCAGAACCCTGCTCCCTTTGAGACACTGGCCTGTGTACCAGCTTCTTGTTTCAGGGACCTCTTTAGTTATCTGCTCACTGAAAAAGCAGAGGAAAATCTAGTCATTGATCCCCTTTCCCATTTAGGTAACCAACACCGACTGCCCCGTGCCCACCTTCTCTTTGATGACCTGCTCTATGGTCTTCCTGTTAAACCACATACCAGTTTTTCTCCTCACAACTGAAAATTTAAAATCATTCGATAGAAAAATGCATAAACAAATTGCTTATGATCATGGCTTCCCATGGGCCTTTTACTTTGTGTTTAAACTGACAAAGCTCATCCCTGACCCTGGCACTTACACCCCTTCCAAGTGGAGCTGCACTCTTTCATGAACCCCCATTCTGCCCACGTGAGACACTATCTTCTACGCCTTCCTGCTTTCATTGCCTAGAAATCCCTTCTTTTTCAACCTTATGTGTGTGTGCTTTTTTCTTTTTACAGTGTTTAAAAAAACCCATATATATGCTTTTTATTGTACCGATTCTATCATAAGTATCTTTGCCATTTCCACATTTGTGGATTTATTTGGGCTGTTTCCATTTTGGAACCATTAAATAACATTGCCATATCTTACAAAATTATCTTTTATTTAAAATTATTTTCTCAAAATACATTTCAAAGGTTATGGTCATTTTTATGGCTCTTATTCTGTATTTGGGCCGCCTTTAAGAAAAAGTATCAACTCATCCCATCCCTGACAATGTAAAATGTTGGTTTCTTTGAATCTTGCCCAAACTGGGTTTTATAATGATCTGTTTTTTTTGTGGGGTGCTTTGTTGTTATTGTTGTTAATTTAATCATTATAAAATGATACTGCACAGTTATCTTAATCTGTGCTTCTTAAGTGAGGCTGATCTATTAATATAAAATATGACCAAGGTAATTTTTTATATATAGCAAAAATAATTTCCAAGGGGAGTGGGATTGGTCCTTCCTTCACATCTATTGGGCTGACTCAAAAGAATTTGCCTACGTGTTGGTAGGGGAAAAACTCTTGATTGCTATTTAGCAAAATAACTGCCACTGCTATAGTGTAGATACTTCTTCCTCCACACACAGATGATTGCCAAAGTCTCTTATCCAATTTAGTAACCTCCGACACTCCAAGTAATTGACCTACAACTTCCAGTTTGATGTGCTGCTTGTGGAGGAAACTACATATGTGTTCTGTACCTTTCTGTAAGTATGTAAATATATATTGCAGAAGGGCACAGAGCCAGCTAGGACAAGAACCTCAGTCTCATGAGTCCTGGACAGTGCTCTCGCACCTCTCACTACTTTCTGGGGATCCAGATCTCTAGAAGAGCTGCTGGCTGACGTTGGAGGTTTTCTGCACAGCCTTCTGGCTGCAGTTGTGGAAACCACGGCTTGAGGTTCGCGCACCCGCTGTTTGTGATTCTGCCCCTTTGCCTCCTGCCGGTCGGAGTCCTCGGGCTTCATAGCTGCACTCCAGTTGAAGATGTTTCTGCTGTTACCTCCAAGCTATTGTTGGCCGCTGATGTGCCTCAGGTTGTGTCCCGAGCCGTGCCTTCTGTTTGCCTCCCCCTTGGTTTCTCTTTCTGAGCCACAGGGCCTGCTGTCCTGTAAGGGCTGCCATGACCAGCCAGGGGCCTGGGAGGGTTGTGAGTTGCACTACACGAGTGGAGGGCCCCCCGATCATGTGTCTGCAGCTTCTTTCCTGAGCAAGGTGCACAGGGTGCCTCCGTTTAGCATGATGCAGAGTCAGATGTCATGTTTGGTACTCTGTGTGAGTGTATTTTTCAATGATGCAGCAGTGTTCCTTTCAAGTCCTTTAGAGTGTACTTTATTCTCTTCTTCCAACCTTCTAACACACACACACACACACACACACACACACTGTAGTCTGTGATGCAGCAAAATGTCATGGTTACTAGCAAACAAGTGCACATTCTGGAGCCAGACAGCCCCGGTTTGAATTCTGACTCCGCCACTTAGCGCTGTGACCTTGGGAAGTTACTTCACCTCTGCCTGTGTAAGTAAGTGCTCCTATTATTATTATTTCTTGAAAGGGGAGGGAGATCATACAAAAGTAAACAGATCAGAACTTACTCAAGATGTTCCCTTTTCAATTAGTGGTCAGCTTGACTTTGCAGCTGAAGGAAGAGTAAGAAAGCCCTGTATTGGCTCAGGACTCTAGAATTTAAACATGTGTCTAAATGGAAGAACTGATGGGGCGCCTGGGTGGCTCATTTGGTTAAGTGTCCGACTTCGGCTTAGGTCATGAGCTCACAGTTGGTGAGTTCAGCCCCACATCAGGCTCTGTGCTGACAGCTCAGAGCCTGGAGTCTGCTTCAGATTCTTTGTCTCCCTCGCTCTCTGCCCCTCCCCCACTCAGGCACATGCACTCTCTCTCTCTCTCTTTCAAAAAAGAATAAATGTAAGAAAAAAAATTAAAAATAAATAAATACATAGACGAACTGAAATGGGGGTATTTTCACAATATGAGGGCTTTTGTTTCACATTGGCCTGGCAGTAAAGGTAACTTGGCAGAAGCCTTCTATGAGCCATTGCCTGAGCTTCTCTCTTGAGTGCCCATCCAGACTCTTAGGCTTTACCTTCTTCCGGTTCTTATTTTGTTTCTCTTAATATAGGAAACAAGAGCAATAACAAAACATTACGTGGCATTTACTATGTGCCAGACACTCTTCTCCAGGCTCACATAGACTCATTTCTCTGCCACAACTTGTGAGGTAGATGGTTATCATCTCTGTTTTACAAATGACAGACTAAGGCACAGAGAGGTTAAATAACTTACTCCAGACCCCATAGATAGGACATTAGATTTTACCGACTGTATGCTTTGCTAAGCGGTCCCACACTGGCAAATCAGGTGTGTCCCTAAGGAAAGAACAGATCTCCCCTTTACTACTTCTTCTCCATAATATCTGGTTCCCTGCTGCTGACTGGGCAACTTTTGATTTGAACTTTAAATGCCAAACTTAACATGATTGTAATCTGAAAGCATGCAAGTTCAGGAAGCTGTGAAGTTGCTTTACTCAGTGGATTTTGAAATAGTAAGAAATGACAACCAAAAAAGTTCAGGCTTCTTGCTTCCAAGCTATCAGGTCGGGACAGAAAATCATATAATGTTAGGCATGGAAAGGGTCTTAAAGATCATATTGTTTAATGGCTTCATTTTACAGGTAAGAAAACAGGTGCAGGGAGGTGAAGTGCTTTGTTCAAGGTCGTGAAGCATATTTTCCAAAATTGCAGTTAGAATGCTCAGGTGAGTGAATCCTATAAGTATTGTTGAAAAAGTACTACTATTAAGATTATATCTCGCTGTGGAAAGTGGTATATGGTATTAGTTTGGGGAGCTTCCTCAGCCAACATGGGTTCATATAACTTAATTCATATAATATATCAAGGTTACTTTACCTAGATAGACTCATTTCCATGACTGAGAATGCCATTATTTCTGGAACTATGACACATTCAATGACTAGACGTTGGCTATTCGGTATTGGCATCCTCTTAACAATTTGTTAGATTTTTGATGCCATGATGGCCTTCATTTTCAGCGTCTCTAATTTCAGTGCATTTTGCATACATTTCTAATGCTCACCAATAGTACAAAAGTGATCATAACTACCCTCCCAATCACTTGAAGGTATAAAGATAGTATTGCTCTGGTGGTCAAGGACATGGATTCCAGAGACAGACGCCTGGGCTTAGATTTCAGCTCTGTACCTTTACTGATTTGTGGCCTTGGGCAACTAAGTTGTACCTTACCTATCTGTGCCTCAATTTCTCCATCTGTAAAATAGGGATAATAATAATACCCACCTCATTGGGTTGTTGGAAGGATTAAATGACTTAATATATGCAAAGGACTTAGGATAGGGCTTGGCAGGTCGTAAGCACTATATGAGGGTTATCTTTCATTATTTCTAAGAAAGGAAGTTGAGTTACAAGGAATCACTTCAGACTGTGAAATACAGCTGAAAAAGTACTTACTATTTCTGCTTCTCAGATTAAGGGGGTGTCCTGGCTTTATAGTTTAAGTCCTTAAAAAATATTTTTCCAAGATCATCAAGAAATTGACTCGACTTACAGAAGTGCAATTCTTGCCAACCTTCTGAAGTCCAGTCATGTCTTTTCAAAAACAACAAGGAAGGAAAAAAACTCGGCAAGGAAGAGAAAAATAAATCCTACTCATTGGTCTGCATTTTGACTTCCCAAGTAGAAGATTTTAATAAGTATAAACAATTAAATAAGTTAATGCAGCCACTATTTTAGAAGTTTATACAAATAACTTTCCCAAATACACTATAAGCAAGCAAGTAAGTACAAAAGTCAGAAGGATAAGAACTGTATCTCCAAAAGTGTGGAGGCTCAAAAGTAAAATGACAGGTTTTACTGGATTTCATATTGATCTTAATTTATTACCTGGAGGGTGTGTAGGTGGGGTATGTTTTGTATCTATATGTAGCAATAGTAATTTATTTTTAATGACTATAGTTGGGCTTTTGTAGATTGTTCTAACTTTCCTACAACAATCTGAAAATAAGTAGAATTAAAACATGAAAAAAGTGGAAGCTTCCAAGTGAGTTCTTGCTCCTTCATCTTTAGAGACACTATGGTACAATGGAATTAGAGTCCAATTTTAACTCTGCATTAACAATTTACTTCTCTCAATCTTACTGTTTAACATGTAAAATGGGGACAATAAGACTAATCCTGTTGCGTTTTTAAATAAGAAATGCATGTAAAATTGGTGCCCAGTGACTGTTCATTCTACCTTCTTCTTAGACATAAGAAATAATATTTTGATTGGAAAAAGGTCCTCCGTCCAGGAGGACACAAAATAGGCACGGGGTTTGGCCATCCGTCCGTGCCTTTGTGGAATCAGAATAAGACTCTTCTCACTGTGGGCATCCTCGAGCCAGAGCGTGGCTTGGTGAATCAGAGAGCTGATGTCAGTCCCTATTCCTTGGCTCTTTATGCACAACCTTATGTAGCAGCCCTATGTAAATGATGAGAAGGAGCCAGATGTGGGACAATGAGACAGACAGCTTCCCACATGGAAGAAACAGCAAGTGTGAAGGCCCTGAGATGGGGGTCAAGTCTGGTAGGCTTGGGGAACGCAAAAGCCCCTGGGCTGAAGAACAGTTATCAAGGGGAAGACTGGTAGAAGATGCGGTTAGAAAGGCGAGGAGGAGCCAGATCTCACTTCCTGCAGGAGAAGAAAAGGAGTTTGGATTTTATTCTAAGCTTCTAGGAAACCACTGCAGGGTTTTGTACATAATCTGCTTTTTTTTTTTTTTTTAATTTTTATAACTCCTCAGAGTGATCCTCCATTTGTTAGATGGAATGCTGCCAGATGAATTCTGTTTTTAAAAGATCATTTTGGCTGTTGGAAAACCAGATGTAAGGGGAGAGAGTGGAAGCAGAGAAACCAGTAGAAGGCAATGGTAGGAGTCTATGTGAGGGATGAGGCACTCCTACATCGGGGTAGTGGTTCAGAAAGGATAAGTATGAGGAATGTTCTGGAGGTGGCATGACTTGTTGCTACATTTAAGGGTATAAAGAAAATATGGATTAAGGGTGACACTTTGGCTTTTGGCTTGAGCAACTGGGTAGATGCTACTGCAACGTACTTGAAGTTAGGAAGACTGGGGATGTGCAGCCTTGGATGGGTAGAAGCAAGTAGGACATGTTAGGTTTGAGATGCTTATTCAACATTCAGGTGGAGATGACAAGTAGGCAGCTGGGAATATGAATGTGGACTTCAGGTTAAGCCTAAAATTCTAACTTGGGACTCATTAGCTTATAGATATTTAAAGACTTGGGGCTGGATGAGTTTATCCAGAAAGAGAGAGTATAAAGAGCATCCAGGACCAAGCCCTAGAGTACTCTTACTTTTAGAGGTTGAACAGAGAGGCAAGAGGCTGCAAAGCAGACTGACGAGGTAGGGGGAAGATCTCACAGTACTTAGAGCTGTGTGTCACATGTGTCACGAGTGCCATCCACATAGACCTAATGTGATGCATCTGGTGATGGCACTGTCCTTTGGAGAATAAACTAGTATGCTAAGTGATAAGCACCGTTTCTTGGGGCCATCAAAAAGAAAGGTAGCTTTCTTCCTCAGGCTTGCCTGCTGGCTGCAAATCTCTGGGCATTATGTTTATAGTCCAGGAGGAAAAAGGACACAGAGTAAAAGGACTGTACTAGCTGAGTCTATTCCTTTTCATCATGAAAGCAATAGCTTTCTTTGGAGCCATGTTAGTAGAGGTCTGCTTGTATTTCATTGACCAGAACTAAGCCGAATAACCATGCCAAGTCACAATGTAGACTACTGGGAAGGTAACTACTTTTTTGTTTTGTTTACTTTTTTTTTGTTTTTCACTCATGTATCATATTTAATATCATTTAATCATATTTAAACCTTTAGCATGACCACATCCAAGGCATCCTGTATAAATCACAGTCTAACCTATCTTTAAAAATTTTGTCTTTAATTTCTTAAAAATTTATTAATTAAAAACTTTATCATTTTTACTTTAATTTATATACAGTGAAATGTATCCTTTTCATTGTACAATCTTATGGGTTTTGAAAAAAAAAGGAGAGAAAGATGACTATTTTTAACTATGAATACTGATGCTTGGTATTTTCATAATGGTAAAGGACCATTGTTTAACACAACAGAGTCGTTTGAGAAAGGAGAGAAACTTTATCCAGTGCACCTAATCGAGGCTTCTTGAGATGAATGGAATAAATGGATAAATGGAATAAAGTTAGCATATGCTGGGTCCCCTTAAGGGGACAATTTGCATCTTAAAGGTATCTGACCAAAACCATTAGGTTTCTGCTTTCAAGAGCCATCCCTCTGGGCATTTCTTCCCAGGGAAGATGAGGCTCGGATCCTAGCAATGATGGCAGTGGTTGTTTCATGAAACCCTTGGTTTTATTGTTGTGATTGGGGTGAAGCCCAAAATAGATAGATAGCAAACAGCTGTTACATGTACATTTTCATTAAACATTCCCATTTCCAGCATGTCTGAGTTATAAAGGATAAGGGATAATGAATAGGTAATTAAAATAATTGAATATCAGTATCAAATTTACCATATTCAAGAAAGGTCTGGCATGTCCCCACAATGTGCATGCAAGATAATATCATTACTAGCGTTTATTAACACGTATACTAGATGCTTACCATATAGTATCTCCTTCAGTCTTTACAACCCACCATGTGACCTGGTGTGTTGAATCTTCTCTAGACTAGAGACAGATGATTTGGACTTGATGCTTCACTGTCAATTTTATGTAGAATGTGTTGAGATGTAACTCACATTTATAGACTTGCTTGGTTTTCATCTATACTCATTAAGAAAAAAAATAAGAGTGCAGTTAAGTCCAAAGCATGGTCAACATCTTGTATATCTTAAAATGAGTGTAGATTTAGTCAATTTTAGGTGTGTGTGTGGGGGGGGGGGGGAGGGGTTCTTAAGTTTATTTATTTAATGTTTTAGTAATTTCTATACCCAAGATGGGGCTTGAACTCACCACCTCAAGATCAAGAGTTGCATGCTCTTTGGACTGAATTAGCCAGGCGCTCCTAGGTGTGTGTGTATGTGTTTTATTTTTTAATTTTTTTAAGTTTATTTATTTATTTTGAGGGAGACAGAGTGCAAGTAGGGGAGGGGTAGAGAGAGAAGGAGAATCTCAAGCAGGCTTTATGCAGTCAGTGCACAGAGCCCAAAGTGGGGTGTGAATTCATGAAACCATGCAATCATGACCTGAGTGGAAATCAAGAGTCAGGTGCTCAACCAACTGAGCCATCCAGCCACCCGCTACGTAGATGTGTGTGTGTATGTGCACATGTGTTTAAATTAACTTATATGGATCTAACTTAAAATTGATAAACTCCCCCAATGTTTATAGCAGCACTATCAACAATAGCCAAATTATGGAAAGAGCCCAAATATCCATCTACTGATGAATGGATAAATAAGATTTGGTGTATATATATACACATATATACACAATGGAATATTGATCAAAAGGAATGCAATCTTGCCACTTTCCACAATGTGGATGGAACTAGAATAATTATGCTAAATGAAATAAATCAGTCAGAGAAATACAAATATATGATTTCACTCATGTGGAATTTAAGAAATAAAATATATGAACATAGGGAAAGGGAAGGAAAAATAAGATAAAAACAAAGAGAGAGGCAAACCATAAGAGATGTTTAAATACAGAGAACAAACTGAGGGTTGCTCAAGGGGGTATAGGGTCGGGGGATGGAGATAGCGGGGCACTTGTTGTGATGAGCACTGGGTATTATATGTAAGTGGAGAATCACTAAATTCTATTCCTGAAGCCATTATTATACTATATGTCAACTAACTTGGATTTAAATAAAAGAAAAAAATTTTTTTAAGTTTTGGGGATCTAATATTCAACATGGAGACCAGAGTTAATAATATTCTACTGTATATTTGAAATTTGTTAGGAGAGTAGATTTTCACACACACAAAGGTAGCTATGGGAGGTGATAGATGTATTCATGTACTTGATAGTGGTAATCACTTCACAATGTATAATTAAATCATCACATTTTACACTTAAAAAAAATGATAAACTCTAGTAAGGTATCTCCTCAGTGCCTCTTCCATGCTTAGTTTTGTGTTTATAATTCGCATATTGAGTTAATTCATGTTTCCATTAATTTTTTTTCTTTAGTTAACATTATTTATACATACTTCTCCATAACTTTGCTACTATAACTTGGATATTTCTCATCCTTTCTGGGCTTCAGTTTCTCTTTCTGTAAAATGATGCAGTTATGCTATTATTTAATAGCCAAATTTTTCCAACTCTAATATTCTGTGACAAAAGAATATTTATTACCTGCAGGCAAATAATGGCATCAATGACACAGGAGTCTTCTTTGGAGAAGAAGTTTACTTCAAAACATGGATGCTACTTAATGGGCCATAACTTTCCTGTTGTTCATGAGTCAGCATGAAAAATACCTCCAGAGAAGGCTAAGTAGGTCAGATTTATCTAAGAAGACAGCTGTGTAATCCTGTATCCCTCTCCAACCCCATGGCACTGCAGATACATGCTTCTGGCTTTTTGAACAACAGTCAAATAGCATTACCCACTTTGTAAAGTCCACAAGATCACAACTTGAAAATCAAGCTGGCCTTCAAAAAGTTTCAGTACGAGAACAAAATAGAGCTGTTTTTTTTAATAATGGTCCACAGCAATTTTCCTCTTTTAAGTCACTTTCATTGATTGTGTGATACTGGTTATTGTGGGAAAGACTTTTAGTAAAAAAGTAAGATAGTTTAAAAATTAGCAATAAGAAAAAAAATAGTAAAAAAGTTTGCACCATGACTTTTTATTAAACTTGTTTCATGAAACCTGTTTCATGTTCATCAATGTTTGCTTGTTTTCCATTCTAAGTCATGAGAGGACTTAAAAATACATATTGTAAATAAATAGGCCAATGACAGAATATTCATTTAAAAACAAACTTTGAAGGTGCAGTTACTGTCTCCTTGGGCTCTGGCAAGTATTTTTTGACAGAAGACAGCCCCTTAACACAGAGGAGAATCTTCAGAGCTCAAGGGGAAATACAAACCTAGAGAAATAAAACGAAGAAAAAAAAAAAAGACTCATTAGGATGGGACTGGCGATCCTTGCTACAGAAAGGGAGATGCTGGCAGGGAACACAGGAAAAAGACAAGGAACTGAGAAAATACTGGGGTCTTGAAGTTGGATAAGGCAAAGTGACTTTTTCCTTGGGAGAAAAGGATCCATGATTGATTTAGTTCTTCTTTGGCATCCCTCCTGCTATTTTGACCACTGCTTTTCCATTGTCTAGACTGTAAGGCACCAGAAACAATTAAATAGAGGATCAATGTAAACAGACAGGTGTGCCCCAGTCACTTCTCCTTATTCTACACTGCTCAAATTCTCTGAATTTCACACAAACTACTCTGGAAGCAGCAAACTAGTTAAAAAAAACCTTAAGACTGCCAATACTTCCAGCTTATGCAAAGCGATTCCTGAATAAAACCTTTGTTTGTGGTACCGTTGGCAAAGGCATGATATTAAACTTAAACGGGATCTCAGATATTAGACGTACTTTTTGGTTATAGGCATCAAATAATGGGGCTAGAAAATACATTTTCAGGTATTATGTATATTACCCAGTTAATGTTAGAAACAGGCAACCGACCTCGACCTCAACCATGTTTCCGAGGAGGCCGGCTGAATTTTGCAGTATGAATCCTAAGGGAGTATTTGCAGGGTCTTTGCAGCTATAAATGCCCTAGGAAGAGGCTTCCCCACCTGTCACAACCTGGGCCGTCTCCTCGGAGGCTGCCAGGCGCACCACCGCCACGCCTCGCTGAGGTCAGCCTCTCGGGTCTTGGGAGAGCTCTTTTTATTTTAAATTACAGACTTTGCAGCCACCGGATATCCTCGCTGCATAACTGGCAGTAGCCATGTGGCTGCACTAGCGTTTCCTGACAACCACTGCATTATTTCCACTAATATCCTGTCTGAGGCCTCTGGCCCGGCGACTCCTCACTCCCACCCCGCCCCCCAACACCGCCCTCCTCCCTCGTGGGTAATAACCCGACTGTGCCAGCGTGCCCAAACAAAGAGGAAACCACCCGAAAGTTCCTCAAATCGCACTTGGCGACAGTGGCCTGGTAGTCTCTCCCGACAGCTCTAAGAGACCCCGTCACAGCCGCAGACAGTTCCTGGGGACCGCAGATTTGGGAAGGACGCCGCGGGGCGCTGTGGGGCGGGCCCGCAGCCGTGTGGTCCGCGCCCGGGCGGGGCGCCCAGGGCCGCAGCATTCGCATTGTCCACGTTCCCCCGCGCCCCGCCGCGTTCCGTCCCTCCCTATCTGTGGCGCACACGCGCGCAGAGCAAGCGGCGCGCCCGGGGCCGGAGCTGCAGCAGCTGCGGCGGCGGCGGCAGCGGCGGCGGCTGCGGCGGGGGCGGGGCGGGGGCGGGGGCGGCGCGGGGCGGGGCGGGGCGGCGCGGGGGCGGGCCCGGGGCGAGGCAGCCCCGGCGCCAGCGAGCGAACAGCAAGCGCGGCGAGCACCCGAGAGGAGCGCGAGCACCAGCATGGCGGGGCTCCGACGCCCGCAGCCGGGCTGCTACTGCCGCACCGCCGCGGCCGTGAACCTCCTGCTGGGCGTCTTCCAGGTCCTCCTGCCCTGCTGTCGCCCGGGAGGGGCTCAGGGACAAGGTCAGCCTTGCGCCGCTGTGCTTGCTCTCCTTCTCCACCCCGCCCCCCCCTTCTCTTTCTTTTAGGGAACTGCTGAAATCTATAAGAGGGCGAGGGGAGGAAGGGGAAAGGGGCAGGAGGAGGAAGGAAAGCGGTTGCAATTCTCGGCTGATAACATTTTCTAACCACAGCGTCCCCTCCCGCGCCCCCCGCCCTCAGACAAACGGAAAGCTGGGCAGTCGCGGAGCTTGGGGACAGCGGCGCGGACCGCTAGCCGCACGCGCCCCGGAGCCTTTGTGCGCGGGCCCCGGGCGCCCCGGGCGCAGCCCCCGCTTTGTGTGGCGCGCGCTGGGGCCCCGCCGCGGCCCGGCTTCCTGCAGCTTTGTTCCTCGAGCTTGGCCGCCCAGGACCCATCCTGCAGACGCCAGCCCCAGATGCTGCGGGATGCGGAGCGCCGGGCGGCCGGCCGGGTGGCTATCCCCCTGCGTCCCCCCCACCCCGCCCAGCACAAGAACCCCGACCTTGCACGCTCCCTACTCTCTGTCAGAGGGGCCGCCCGCTTGCACCCCGTCCATTGTGTTCTTGTCCTCGGGTGGCCTCCGCTTGGAGAAGGAAAGGGTGACTTGTTTTGGTGAGGCGAGTGCACGGGGGCATGATAGGGAAACAGGAAGCGTTTCTTTTCCGTGCATTAAAATGCGGTGTATTTTTTGGTGTTCGTGCAGCGATTGAGCCCTTGCAGAACGTGGTGGAGCTGTGGCAGGCAGAAGAAGGGGAACTCCTGCTGCCCACTCAGGTGAGGACGACCAGGTGACAGGGCTGGTGTGGGTGTGCGAGGGAGGACAGGCCGTCGGCCCCCCAGCGGCACAGGCGCTCGGGCCACTTTGCAAGGCAAATAAACGGTCGGGCCGAGCCTGAACACCTGGCAGCGGTGGCCTTCCCAGCCTCCTCCCGCGCCATGTGACAGGGCGTGAGTCACGCCCGCCCCAAGTTCAGGAGGTGGGAGCCCAGGCCACCTCAGCAGGGCCGAGGCCAGCGGCAGCCTTGTGGAGGGGAAGGGCGGGCCCCTCGGCGGGCTGTAGACTTGGGTGCGCGAGGGACGTGTGCCCTGTTCCCTAAGTGAGCTGGAGCTGTGTGTGCCTGAGGACAACAGGAATATTGATTTCACAAGTGTTAGTGAGTGGCACTTGCCATTAGCGTTAAGTAGCTTTGCGATGAAGATGTGACTTTAAAAGATTGTAGTCTTGGATTTTTTCCAAGGGCCTTTAATTCGTGTTAGATATACCCTCTTAACAACTTGAATTTCAGGTTTTGGGGGTTTCTCCCCCATATGATACAATGATTGCATGTGGAAAAATAATTACTAGCATTTCATTGAGAATATGTGGCATCATACGTAGATACGGTCCTGCAAAGCATTGTGTGAAGGTTTAATTTTAACATTTGAGTGCAGATGTACACATTTTAATATATTGTTGACTGCTTTACAGCAGCAGCAGTAGTGACCCCAAGTACTGTTTTTTGGGGGGGTGTTCAATTATAAGGGAATATTCAGCTTGTGTGTGGTAGTTTTTAAGATGTTCATTAATTCCCACATTGGTGACAGCACTTAATTCTATGTTGTCTCTGGTGGCTGTTTGGAAAAACAGGATGTCTAGCTATAAGTTCCCTGAAGAACTGTGCTGTTTTACATTTCAGTTTCTCCCTCCTATGTGAAACATTAGAGTGCTGGTTTTGAGATATTCAGAATATTCCCCTTTACCAGGGCTAATGAATAACAGCTTCAAGGCGGAGAGGTGATTTTTAGAGGAAAATTTTCTTGGACCTTCCCTGAAGGCCTGCAAGCTGAATGAGACCAGTCCTTTGAGAAGAAGCCTTATCGGGATGGGGAGCAAATAGTCTGTCCTTCTCTTAAAAGTCTATTCCCAAATGGATTTTTTTTCTGATTATAAATAACAGATGTGTATTGGGAGGGTTTGGAAAATACATAAAGATGAAAAGAACTAAATAGAAATTGTTCATGATTCTACTGAAAGATCCACATTTAAAATTTGATGTTTTTACTTTTTAAAAATAGTTATATTTGTGTATATCAGTGGTGTTCAAAAGCAGCATTAACGACATTGTGGGGTGGAGAATTCTGTGTTGTGGGGGCTATAGGATGTCAAGCAGTGAGAGCATCTCTGTCTTTACCCACTAGATGCCAGTGGCACTTTCTCCTCCCTCTTCCCCCCAGTTGTGAGAGCTAAAAATGTCCCCAGACATTGCAAAATGTCCCTGGGGAGCAAAATTGCCCGGGTTGAGAAGCGCTGGTGTATATCCATATGCATTTGCATTTTTACTCAATTGTAGCCTGTACCCTCTTACTGGTTAGTGTTGGAAGCCAACCCAGACAGAAAGGAAAGTAAATTATAGACTCTGATTTGTTGGAGCATTAGTTGAAGATTTAGTCACTGTGCTCAGAGATGGAAATGTCAAGGCCTGTGATAGGATTAATGATATTATTTATAGCCATGAAAGTTATTTTATAAAAGTCTTAATTTTTGGTTTTGTTTTGTTTGTATGGATAATACAGTTTGCTTTGGTAAAAAAAAAAAGTCACAATTTAGAAGCTGTCTTTCTGGACTACTCAGTATAGAAGCATTTATAACTAAACTATTTTAATCAAAGCTATAATGAAAGTGAAACTGGTGTTCAAAATAATTTTCTAAATACTTCGTTTCTGTCTATATGTGTATCTTTTAGAGACTGTTTTACCCTGCACATACCTGGGTGGGGGTGAGGATATATATGGATCTATATTATTTATCTAAACTGCACGTTTATATGCATATCTCTCTAAACTGCATATATATAATATATACACATATAAACCACAGTGAGTTCTGAAGACAGTTATTTTTAGAGAATTCTCTTCAAAGTATTTTGACTCCCCCCCCCCCCCAAAAAGCTCCCTCGTGTGTCATGGAGTCAGCTGAAAAGAGAGTATTTATAGGTGTTTTTTAAATTTGAGGGTTTCTCCTTAATTAATTTCTAGGTTGGGTTCCTTTCACTCAGAAGATTCCAAGGCAGCTTCAGAAGCTAAAATTTGTCAGTGATAGGTGAAATGGGAGCACCAGAAGATGTGGCATTACAGAATTGAATATTAACATTTACCACCACTAATTATTTATAGTTATTTATTTTTGAAATGTTTTCTGGTGATTGGGTCGTCTTTTTTTTTTTTTTCCTTTTTCTAATGGGTCTTTAAGTGATCAAGAACTAGAAGAGTGCATCATTAATAAAAACAAATATAACAATTGAATTGGTATCATCTTCCAAATTCTGTCCAGGGTTCCAGGATTTGACTCCCGGTTCCATCCCTTTTCACCCCTCGTCCTCAGTTTCTTCACCTGCAAAATGGGGGTAATAGCAGTGTTGATCTCAGAGGATTTTGCGAGGATTAAAAGTATCTTGAATTTAGTAAGCTCTTCATGTATGTTACCTATTATTTTGTCAGTATCTCAGCTGACGCCTAGATTTGGTCTCTGGAGAGCATGGGACAGCTTTCCTACTTTGAAGGGCTTGAACCAGTGCAGATAACTCAGTCCTGTATGTTCTCTGCAGTTGTATAGCTACATAATATTATTCATATCTTTTTGTTAGATGCTGTTTTATGTGGTAGGATATTTTGGTGTAGGAACATAAAAAACTCTATCCCTGGTGATGATGAGAAGGAAGAAAAAAACGCGATTTTATTCTTAGATTTACAGAATTTTCCCCCTCTTCTGGCTTTACCCCTCCTTCAACACACTGAATCCAACGTGGTGATGGTTAGGAACCAAAAAATGTTTTCATTAGCTTATTATCAAGAAGAAATTGCCAGTGTGCCAAGATACTGCTTTGTGCACCTTCCTACTTCGCCTTCAAGTAAAAATCCCGCTGATCCCCTTGACCTGCTCTGGCCCTCGGGGCCTTCCGCAATCTGACCTCGTGTGTTGCTCCAGTCAGTCATCTAGGATGCTCGCTACAGCCTGACCCTTGGCAGAGGAGGCCCCACATGTATCTGTTGAATGGAAGGACGAATGCTGTTGCCCTGCTGTTCCCAAAGAGCCAGTCCTTCTAGACTTCTAACTAGGCAGCAGCACTGTCATTTCTGTCCTTTTGAGTTTCTTAGGTGTCTGCAGTTTTTCCTTTGCCTTGGGGGTGCCTTCTTGCCCTAACTGGATTTCCCATAAGAGGGCTTGGGCTTTTGAGCTTGGTGGGCCCATTGTGGCCCCATGGTTCTGCATACAGAAGGCATTCAGTGGCTAGCCCATGAGTTCTTCCTAGGGGAGGAGAGGCAGTTACCAGTGTGTTGTCCTGTTCATGAGGTTAGTTTCGAAGACGGCAGGTGTAATGCCTTAAGCTTTGATTTCCTATTATTGTGTTGTTGTCGTTGTTTTGTATCAGTTCTAGTAGAAAGAAGGGAATCTAGAATTTGTTCTAATGCATTCAGCCTTTGCTGAGAAGAGAAGTCTCGCTCCTAACCCCCCCTAGCTAGGTTTGGGACACAGACATTGGTGCTGAGTGAGAACAGCTGTTACCTGATACAGAATCATGTTGGTCTGTTTGTGGGGGGTGGGGGGGGTGGGCTCAGTGCTTTTCTGGCCTTGTTTGTTCATCTAGCAGACGCTTAGCATGGGCCTGACCCAGTTAGGCCCCTGGGATACAGTGATGAATAAGAAAGAGTCTCTGCCTTTAAAAAACTCATGTCTTACCCCTTTAGTCTGAGGGTATAGATAACGGAAACTAGTAGAAAGTGAAACGGGAAATGGTACATTGAATATCTGAATTCTTTATTATCTCAGGTACTGTGTTATGTAATAACATCTTGCTCCAGTCAGTGAATCATTGACTGGTATTTAGAAATCTTTTTGTCATAGAGATTTATTTTGGGCTTAATCTACTTCCACTATCAACATAAAAAAAAAAAATAATAGCTGACATGGGTTGAATATCACTGGCATTGTTTAAGCACTTTATGAGTTATTAATACTCATGGTAATACATGAAAAACTGTGAAGTGTTATGACTTGATTTTTACAGATGAGGAAATTGAGGCCCAGAGTCATTAAATAATTTGCCCAAGGCTATATGAAAGCAGGAGTGGTGTGATTTGAACCCAGGTGGTGTTTAGGGTTAAAGCCTGTGCTCTGTGTGAGTTTTAGCAGTCTGACCAGGAAAAGTGTTGTGATAAAGTTCCTGTGTCTGAGAGAGATACTTTCATGTTCTGTTTTGAGTTAGAAAAATTTGCTTAATGAAGTCTTTAAAAATAATCAATAGTCATATCCGCTAGTATTTTTTACATTTTTGCTTAAAAATTTTTTTTTATTGGGGCACCTGGGTGGCTCAGTCAGTTAAGCGTCTGACTTTGGCCTAGATCATGATCTAACTGTTCTGGAGTTCAAGCCCTCCATCGGGCTCTGTGCTGACAGCTCAGAGCCTCGAGCCTGTTTCAGATTCTGTGTCTCCCTTTCTCTTTCTCTCTGCCCCTCACCCGCTCACACTCTGTCTCTCTCTCTGTCTCACAAAAATAAATAAACATTAAAAACATTTTTTTAAAAAGCATTAAAACTTTTTATTGGGGTATAATTGACATACAACATTATATTAGTTTCAGGTGTACAACATAACAGTAAGTCTAGTTACCATCTGTCACCATACACAATTATAAAAACATTTTTTTTTGTCTTGTGATAAGAACTTTTTTAAGGTTTACTTTGAATAACTTTCAAATATGCAGTGCAGTATTATTAACTAGCCATCATGCTGTACATTACATCCCCAGAGACTCACTTATTTTATTACTGGAAGTTTGTATCTTTTGACTTTCTTCACCCATTTTGCATCCCACCCCCTGCCAGCAATTACCAGTCTATTCTCTGTATCTATGAATTTGGTGTTTGTTTTTGTTTTTTAAATTCTGTATTTGGGAATGACCATAAAGTATTTGTCTTTCTCTGTTTGACTTATTTCACTTAGCATAATGCCGTAACAGTCCATCCGTGTTGTCACAAGTGGTGCAATTTTGTGTGTGTGTGTTTTTTAATGGCTGAATAGTATTTCATTATGTGTGTGTATATATATATATACATATATATATTTATATGCACGTACACATATATCTGCATACACACACAAACCACATCATTATCCATTCATCTATCAATGGATAGATGTTTACATGTTTTGGCTATTGTAAATAATGCTGTTGGGTATAGATACTTTTTCAAATTAGTGTTTCCATTTTCTTCAGATCAATACCCAGAAGGGCAATTGTTAGATCAATTTTTAATTTTTTGAGCAATTTCCATCCGGTTCCCCACAGTGGCTGCACCAGTTGGCATTCCCACCAACAGAGCAGGAGGGTTCTCTTTTCTCCACATCCTCACCAACAGTTTTTATTTCTTGTCTTTTTGATAATGGCCATTCTAGCAGGTGTAAGGTATATATCCATTAGCATTTAAGAACCAGCTAGACGGTACTTAGCTCTGCAGACGTTTGTTGAGTGCGTCCTGTGGGCCAAGCACTGGTCTATGTGCTGTGGGTGTCACGTTGAACAAAAACTACCGCCCTTGTGGAGCTTCCAGTCTACAGGAGGCATATAGATAGTAAATAAGGAGTAGAATAAATTGTCACTTATTTAGTCTGTTAGGAAGGCATCAGTGCTTTGTGGTGGCAGACTGGAGAAGATTCAGGTGATGGGAACTGGAGTTTTAATTTAAGTCAAGGTAGATCCCTTTGAGAAGGGATATATTTGACATTTGAACCAACCCTTGAAAGCAGTGGGAGATTTAGAATAGCTAGTGCAAGGGCCCTGAGGCACTGCTAAAGGATGGGGTGGGGGAATTACAGGATTTGGTTCCTGCCCTTTGAGAGCCTGGTGGTGTTGGGGAGATAAGGCTGGTAATACCCTGAGATAACATTCAAGTGCTGAAATGTAGGAACTGAGAGGAGAGAGGAAGAACAGTGTGTATTGGAGGGGTCTGTTAAAGCTTAAGGGTGGGAGGGCACTTGGAGAGCTGCATTAGCAAAGGTGTGAATGGGGCCTTGTCTAGACCCTTACATGGGTGACAGTTCAGTGTTTTTAAAGTTGATGCTTTGAATTGGAGCCCAGAGCGCTTGATGAAGTGTGGCTATAGAGATTGAGATGGCTATGGCAAAGTCAATTGACAGTTGCTCAGTTACAGGTTAAGGAGCTTGGAGTACATCTGACTAGCAGTTAGGGAGTCGTGGAAGGCTCTCGAGCAGAGATTAACACAATGACATTGGATGCTGCGTCCATACCATGCGGGTGGTAAGTCACGATTGATGTTGAAGAAAATTGGTCTTGCAGTGGCACACGGGATGGGTTGGAGACAGCAGTCTGTTTTTTGTTTTTTGTTCTTTTTTTTGGTAATGTTTTTATTTATTATTTTGAGAGGGAGGGAGGGAGAGAGAGAGAGAGAGAGAGAGGGAGAGAATGAGTGGGGGAGGGGCAGAGAGAGGGAGACACAGAATCTGAAGCAGGCTCCAGGCTCCAAGCTGTCAGCACAGAGCCCGATGCGGGGCTTGAACTCACGGACCGCGAAATCATGACCTGAGCTGAAATCGGACGCTTCACTGACTGAGCCACCCAGGCGCCCCTGGAGGCAGCAGTCTTAAACAGAGGAAGAAGCCCTGTGTGTGGTAGTAATGGAGGCCTGGGGTGCTGGTAGTATGGGCTGATTTGCTGGCAGAAGGGATGGAGAAGAAAGGACAGGTCTGTACCCTATTTCAGATGAGTGGGTAGGTCTTTATGCCTGGAGGCGAAGGAAGGAGAGCAGTGTAAGATGACCTTAAGGTTTGCCATGAGTCAAGGAGGATGTTGGTATCCTTGACAGAAAGAGGCGTGTTAGAACAGAAACCACTTGGCAGGGGCCCCTGATGTTGATAAGTAAGTGTTGGTTGTAACTATTTCTGGGGAGACAAAATGCATATGTCCTAGAGGCATTTGCCAGTAGGGCTGAAGCTGTAAATGAATCCATCCTCCAAGTATTGTGGAGTATTTGCCATCTGTTGGCCACGGCTTGGTGCAGTGCTCACCAGAATCTCAGGAGTCTTGCTCTCGGGAAGGATAGGCATTCCCTGAGTATCCACACGTGTGATTGAGTGAGGCATGGGGGCTGGCACTGGGGATTTGGGCCCTATGGTTCGAATTGGTGTAGGGAGTCTGGGCCCAGGAGGACTGGCAGTGACAGGGAGGAAGAGGGCAATGAGGCAGTAAGTGCCGAGAGCCAAGGGTTAGAGAGAAGCTGGAGGACCAGGAAGGCTTGGTATTCCTGAAGCCAGCAATGGTGAGCTTCGGGAAAGAATGGTCAACATCGTGTCCGTCCGGCAGATTACATGTGGTATCTAATCCGATCTGCCCTTGTGTTTTGGTTTCACGTGCCTTTTCTTTTTACCCTCTTGTTATATGACATGTAGTTAGATTTTAGCCTGGTAAGTCTGGGAGAGGATTTTGGAAGTGCTTTTGAGTGTGATGTTTATACTATTTATAAAATTGATCAGCCTTTTTTATGTTGATGTCAAAATACGTCGGATATCCATTTGGGGGATTGTGAACTAACCGATCCATTTCCTATATGGTTAAACTTTATTTTGTGTGACTTTTGTGTAACTTAAATGTTTTTTTTTTAAATGTTTATTTATTTTTGAGAGAGAGAGAGAGAGCATGAGCAGGGGAGGGGCAGAGAGAGAGAGGGAGACAGAATCTGAAGCAGGCTCCAGGCTCTGAGCTGTCAGCACAGAGCCTGATGTGGGGCTCGAACTCACAAACTGTGAGATCATGACCTGAGCTGAAGTCAGACGCTTAACCGACTGAGCCACCCAGGTGCCCCTGTGTAACTTAAATGTTAAAAGGCTCTTGGAGAGAAGAGATGTCAAACTAATTTTGAGATTATGTAGGTTGTGGTTTTAAATGAGGATCTTTACTTAAAATATCTAAGGGATCACTTGGCTGTTCATGGCTTTTAATGGTGTCATTGCTAGTGTTATTCTTTCAGTAGATAATGAATGCCTGCTGTGTACCAGGCACTGTTTTTAGATATTCGTTACAAGGTTATTACCTGTGTTTAATTTAAAGAACTGTTTCTTTTGGAGACTTTTGTGTTATTTTGAAATAACTGTTAAACCATATTCTTTTGTCAATAGGGTGATTCTGAAGAGGATATGGAGGAACATTCTCAAGAGCAGAGGTAAGAAAAACAACAGGAGCAAATACCTACATGCTGAATATTGCTGCTCACTTTGGATGCAGTCAAAGTCTTGGTATATGTACAGCTATGTTTATGTGTTTGACATATCTGTAATATACCTTTTTCTTTGGCATTTGGGGTATCTATACTCTCTGATAATTCATATGACGTTGTTTTAAAATAAGGTTGTATAGAAAGCTGTTAGAAATACCCCCCTGCCCCCCCCCCCCACCCCACACACACTCTCACATGCACTCTCAACTTCACATTTTTCGTGGCATGCTTATGCTGTCCTCTTGCTCACAAATATCTGTTGAGCATCAGGCACAGAGCTGGGTGCTGGGCATAAAACAGTGAACAAAACCTGTGTTGCATATAGTGGTGTAGTCAGACATTACTGTAAATAAAACAAAATGTTGCAATTGTAACTACCAAGAATTAGATTGCTATAGTATAATGAAGAAGAAGGGGTGGTCAGGTGAGGCCCCTCTTAGGTGGTTACATTTAAGCTGAAGTCTGGAGGATGTGGAGGAATGTGCAGCAAACAGAGGGAACGTACCATAGGCAGTGGAAATGGCAGGTGCAAAGGCCCTGAGGTAGGAAGCACTGGCAGCATTCCAGGAACTTGGAGAAGGCCTGGGTGGTTTGTGGGATAGTGAGGTGAGGTAGGACCCTAGAAAACACATTAAGGAGGTTGGGTTTTGTTTTTTTAAGGGTGGTATGGTTTGTTGAAGGATTTAAAGCAGGGGCTAGCAAATTGAAAGGTGTAAACTACATTTTTAAGAGAATACTTTGGTCATGGTACAGTCTCGGTCACTTGTCAAACTGAGATGTCTGGTCCCTTGGAGGTGCATGGAGACTCTAAGTGGTACCTGGGCATAGGGATAACTTCCAGGGAATCAGCTTTTAGATCCCACTGTCCTATAGTCTCCTGAAATTGATCTGAGGTTGTGAGTTATCCTTTTTCACCTCTTCTTTTGTAATCTCTCTTCTCCACTTTACAAAAGAAAGGCATACTTCTTACCCAGCCCCAGTCTTATGAGTACTTCATCTTGGGCAATCAGAGGTGTGGCTTTGAAATGCTGATATTGGTTAGGAGAAGCAGTTAACTCTGATTAGATGACAAATTCTTTTGTAACTCTGGTGGCTTTTGAATCTTTCAACAAAATTTAAGGACATAATCAAATTGGCAGTTGATAGATGATCAAAAATTATTTTTTTTAATGTTTATTTTTGAGAGAGAGAGACAGAAAGAGTATGAGTGGGGGAGGGCAGAGAGAGAAGGAGACACAGAATCTGAAGCAGGCCCCAGGCTCCGAGCTGTCAGCACAGAGCCCAAGGTGGGGCTCGAACCCACAAGCCCCAAGATCATGACCTGAGCCGAAGTCGGACACTTAACCAACTGAGTGCCCCAGGTGCCCCAAAAGTTATTTTTAATCATAGATCACTGTGATTTTTGGATAAACACTGAGGGTGTTTAGAGAATATAGGGACAGTGCTATAACAATGCTCCTTCCATTCACATCTGTTTATGTAAACAAGCTTTTTCAGTGCTTATATTAAATATAATATTTACATGAACCAATGATAGGGGTAAGACACTCATCCATTTCATTAAAGGATGCATTTTCAGTAAATTTGTCTCTTTATGTTTAATTCCTATCAAAATTTATAAAATTTGTTGATCAGTTTTGTACTAGTAAAAATTGTAATGGTAACTCAATTCAGAAGAAAAAAATATTTAACACTTGAACCCTGTGGTCACAGGAATGTTTTTTAAAAAGCCTATTTCAGTGTATACCCATAGTTTTGTTGCACAAGTATTTGAACATAAAGATGTATGTATTAGGTTAAAATCCTCGGAGGGAATATCCAGCTATTCAGGAATGCTTATAGATGTGTTTTTAAAAAATGGGCAATGATAGGGCTCCTGGCTGGCTCAGTTGGTAGAGCGTGTGACTCTTGATCTTGGGGTCATGAGTTTGAGGCCCACGTTGGGTGTAGAGATTACTTAAAAAAATGGATGATGATGGATTTCATTGCAGTGGTATTTAGATTCCGTTGAATATATTTTAAGAAGTGATTGTGAGTTTATTAAAGATGCCATCATTTATAATATACCAGAGATTACATTCCTTGTGACCATTTAAATTCATTGTATAAAATTTTAAATGGAGGATAAATAGATGGGGCAGAGTTCAGAGTTTATCACAATCCTCTGTTAGAGTGTGCGGAATTAAGAAAAGGCGCAGGATGCTGGCAGTTGTTCAGACGAGGCTGGTGGGAGTGGCAATGAAGGGACGTGGAAAGTTCTGAGATGAATTTTGGGAGTGGAACAGATTCATTGCTCTGTCAGTGGTGGAGAGTGAGGGAAAGAGAAGTATGTCATGGAGGGCTTCTAAAATTTGGCTTGGGCATCTGGAGGGATGGGAAAGGAATTAGGGGGAGGGAAATCAGGAACTCTGGTTGGTTGTCTCATCGGAATGTCAGACTTGGTATGACAGGTCTGGAGATGGCAGGGAGGCAGTTGATGCTGTGAGTCCGGAGCATGGAAGGCCTGGGCAGCATCTCCGGGGGTGGGTGCATCCAGCCTGTTGCTCGGGCCTTAGCCTTTGTTCTCCTCTTTTGTAGATTGCTTCGGTTCTCTCCTTTCCTCTCACTGGGAACTGGTTTCTTTTCGTCAGTTTTCTGTCAGACTTTAAGGTATTAGTAGATTTTATCCCTGTTGGTCTTTTGACACAGTGTCAGGTTGCTGTGAAGGTGTGTGGGGAGAGAGAATTGTAGCAGTGATTTAGAACAGTAGCTTTCGGGCTTTTTGACAGTGACTCCTGGTAAGAGATGCATTTTACATCAAGATTACCTACCTGCCCATAGGCATATATGTGGATGTATGAATGTGTATGCACATAGTTTATTTATCAAATAGTGCTTACCTTTACTACCTAGGACATACTGTTTTCTATTTTAAATTTTTTTACTGTGATAAAATATACATTACACTTACCATTTTAACCATTTTTTAAAATTTATTTTTGAGAGACAGAGAGAGAGAGAATGAGCAGGGGAGGGGCAGAGAGAGGGGGGGGGGACAGAGGATCCAAAACAGGCTTTGCACTGACAGCAGTGAGCTGGACGTGGGGCTCGAACTTGAAAACCATGAGACCGTGACCTGAGCCGAAGTCGGACGCTCAACCAACTGACCCATCCAGGCGTCCCCCGTTTTAACCATTTTTAAATGTCAGTTCTGTGGCATTCAGTACTTTCACATTGTTGTGCAACCAATCACTACTATCCATCCATAGAATTTTTTAGTCCATCTTATTTCATGGAAAAAAAAAATGCTGTTTGCCATGACTGGATTGATTAAAAAATTTCTTTTTTTTTTTTTTAACGTTTATTTATTTTTTTGAGACAAAGAGAGACAGAGCATGAACAGGGGAGGAGCAGAGAGAGAGGGAGACACGGAATCTGAAACAGGCTCCAGGCTCTGAGCTGTCAGCACAGAGCCTGACGCGGGGCTCGAACTCACGGACCGTGAGATCGTGACCTGAGCCGAAGTCAGACGCTTAACCAACCGAGCCACCCAGGCGCCCCTAAAAAATTTCTTAATCATGATTCACATTTTGATCAGCCCTGATTTATATATTTTAATCTTCTCGATATAAAATATTCTAGTATTTTGCTGTCATATTATCCATAGTTGCCTTCCTTTTAACTTGACTTCCAAACTTCCAAGCCTCTTCCTCTTTGTTTCTTCTGGCCTTTTTTTTTTTTTTTGCTTAGAATTTGTTCCTTATGTGTAAAGATAACATCATGACATGGGTTGGATGGTGCTATTAGAAAACTTTCTTTGTGTCGATTTTCTGAAAATGTAGGTTCTGGAGTCCTTGGCAAGAATTCCCTCTGTAAGTGTGATGTCATGTGGTATGTAAATGAGTCACCTAAGTACTTAGTATTCACTTACCTTTACTGCACAGTTGGAAATTTTTTTTAAGTTTATTTACTTTGAGAGGGAGAGAGCGGAGGAGGGGCAGAGAGACGGAGAGAGAATTCCAAGCAGGCTCTGTGCTGCCAGCGCAAAGCCTGACGTGAGGCTCGATCTCCTGAACTGTGAGATCATGACCTGAGCCGAGATTAAGAGTTGGATGCTTAACTGAGCCAGCCAGGTGCCCCTGGGAATTTTTTTTAATGAAAAATTTAATACCTCCAAAGCTCATATAATGTCTTGCTACAGTTAAAACAGACCTTTGGCTTTAGGATAGATTTAGATTTACAGAAAAGCTGTAAAGATGGTACAGAGTATTCCTATATACCCCTCATGCAGTTTATCCTACAGTTAACATCTTCCATTACTGTGGCACGTTTGTCACAACTAAGAAACCAGCATTGGTACATTACCATGAACTAAACTCCACACTATTTGAACATCACAAATTTGTCCCTGGTGTCATTTCTCTGTCCAGGATCCCACATTACTTTTAGTTGTCATGTCTCCTTAGGACCTCTTGATCAGTTTGTCAGACCTCCCTTGTTTTTGAAATCTTAACAGTTTGGAGGAGTACTGCTCAGGTATTTTGTAAAATATCCCTCGGTTTGGGGTTGCCTGATGTTTTTCCTCTTTGTTAGACTGGGGTTATTATGTGTTTTGGGGAGGAAGGCCACAGCTATACATTGGTATTCTCATCACATATTGAGGATATCTGCTATCAGCATGGCTTATCACTTTGATGTTGACCTTAATCACCTGGCTAACTCTTTTCTTTCCATCGTTCCATGCTACACTCTTTGGAGATAAGTCATTAAATGGAATTAAGCTCCACCTGCATAAATTATTTGGACTTCTTCTTTATGGGAAATTTGCTTATTTTCTCTCATTTATTCAGTCATTTATATCAGTATGGACTTATGGATATTAATTTCTACTTTGGGTTATAATCTAATATTTGATTTGCTCTGCTAGGTTAATGTCCTTTATCCTAAATCTTATTTATGAAGTTATTACTACCTCTTTACACATTTTTCAAACATTTTTGAGATTTTTGTTTTAATTACTACCCCACAAGGCCAATTCTCAATGATATTAAGTTGGACTTGAAGTCAGTAGAGTCAGTACTTACGAATTCTACAACATGAATGCCTCGTCTCTGAGAGCACTCACATAGAGGAGTCTTTCTTGGGACTCAAGAGAGAAGAGAGATTCAAGAGAGACTTGACCATAAAATAGAGTCTCCAGATGTCCCAAGAAAAGTGTAGGTGGCACTGACATCTGTCCCTGGTGAGAATCTAGATAGAGGAGGAGGGCTCTGTGTCTTACTCTCCAGATGGCCCAGGGCAGGGCCCGAAGCAGACCACCATTAATCCTGGGGCGGAGGGTTCTGGAGTAGCCAGCCTATGATCTCAAACACAGTTTGGGAAAGCTTTCAGGGAAATTGGCCTCACTGAAGATTTTGTTTGTATTAACTTGACTTAATCTTCTATGAATGCTATGTAATTATATTTGGTTGAATGCCAGAAAAGCAATATTTGAAAGACTTTCTTGCCTCTTGCCTCTGCGTCCCCATTTTTCTCCGGGGTGTTCTCAAATATCAGCAGTAATCAGTTTCTTTGCTGAGAGAGAGAGGTTGCGGTTGGGACTCAAGCAATGAGAGCAAGTGAGACTGGACTTCAGCTCTTGCTGGAATTGAATGCTCTCTGGGAAGGTTGCCTGGCTCTGTACACAGCTCCCATAAGCCTTGTTGGGGTATAATTTGTTAGAATGTGAAAAGTGTGAGCATCACCGAGGTGAACAGTATAGTACGTCAGCTTCTAAAAACGGTCAGTACCGACTGGTCAGGTACAGCATCTGCAGAAGTTGTCATTGTGTTGTGTTTTTAATGTGTTTTTATATGATCAGTAACAGCAGCAAAATGTGTTCTCCTGAAGTAGTTTAACATCAGTTAAAGGCAGATCCTCGAAGTCAGAACGTGCAGAAAGTCTTGTTAACCTTTCAGCAACATACTGAAAGATATAATTGCAGACAAAAACGACTTAATCATTAGGGAAACTTCTTTTGGCAGTCAAGGGGATTTCAGAGCCCCCACAGGGAATGGAACTGCTTTTCACTTTTCTTTGTTCTCCTTTAGAAGTTGAAAGCTCTGTTTCCAGCACAACCCCAAAGTTCCTCACCTGTTGACAGGCTCATAGCTTTGTAACCTTTGTGTGCCTCCTCAGTGTTCTCTTGTGGACCTGCTTCTCTTTCCCTCTGCCGTTTCCCCATGTGATCTCACCTGTTCTCTTGGGTCTGTATGTAGAAAGAACTTGCACTTAGATTGTACCTTCGAGCCAGGGGTGTCACCTGCCCAGTTGCCCACAGAGAGCTCCCTTTAGCTTTCAGGTGCTGCTAACCTAGTGTGTCTGGAACTGAGCTCTTGGGCTCGGGTCCTTCTCAGCCCTTCCCCCGCTGCTGCACCGTGCGTTCATTTGCATAAGCCAGAAACCAGGATGGGCCCCCCCCCCACTCTTTCATACTCCCCACCTAGTAGATGATCATCAGTTATGGCTGCATCTTCTTCAGATGGTCTGCTGCCTCCATTTTATAGCTACCCAGGTCTGTTCTTCGTCTTCCTCCCTGCATAATGTATACAAGTCATACATCCTTTCCTACCATTCCTCTTGCAAACAATCTTACCTTCGTGATGAAGTGCAGAAGACCTGAGCATGGTGTAGAAGGCCTTGTGTGATCTAGGCCCTGCTCACCTCTTCAGCCTTCCTGCCCCTGCTTCTCACTTCCCCTCTTGCACTTGGGCTCATGCTCTCTCTCTTTTCTCTGGCTAACCTGCCCACCTGACCGACTCCACATGGCACACGATGACACTTCTCCTAGCACAGGACTCATCCCTGTTTTAAAATTGCCTGTCCCAGGATTGTCCTGAGTCTCATTTGACTGATTCCTCAGCACCTAACCTAGTACCTAACTAACACTTGGGTGAAGACCTGCCAAATGAAGGGATGTAAGCTCCTATTTTTAAATTTAAGTCTTTTAGATTGATTGCTTGTAATGTTCCACATGTTCTTCATATCCAATCCCACAAGTTATATTTGCCATTGAAGTCTAAGGACTGGTATTAGTATTAGAGGTTGTGGTTTTTAAATTAGGTTATTGCAGTTGGTGTGTTTTTTTATTTTTTTATTTTTTTATTTATTTATTTTTTTAAAATTTTTTTTTTTCAACGTTTATTTATTTTTGGGACAGAGAGAGACAGAGCATGAACGGGGGAGGGGCAGAGAGAGAGGGAGACACAGAATCGGAAACAGGCTCCAGGCTCTGAGCCATCAGCCCAGAGCCCGATGCGGGGCTCGAACTCACGGACCGCGAGATCGTGACCTGGCTGAAGTCGGACGCTTAACCGACTGCGCCACCCAGGCGCCCCGGTGTGTTTTTTTAAAGAGAATGGGTGATTAGCTCTATCTCTGTGTGCCCTGTGACACCTTCTACACGGTCATGTGGGCCCTAGGAGGGTTGTGGAAATGAATGCATTTAGTGATCATCTTCATGGCCGTAACAGTGTAAAGTGAATTTTCTTTGACTGTAATAGATCTCATAATTTAGATATCCTTAGAATACAAGGTTTTAAACAGGGTTCTTGGCATATATTAAAATTGTTTTCAAGTCACAAAAACCTTGTTTGTTTTTTTTTAGGTTGTGAAATTTTTAGCAAAACTTTTGAAATTTATTTATATAATTATTTAGCCCTCAAGTGGAATTAGAAAAATAGCCTAATAGGATCAGTATCCAAATTCAGATTTTCATTGAAATTACTACTTCCTCTAAAAAAATTATTATTTTCCCTAGATTTATCTTACAGACTCCAGAGTGATCAGGCTTGTGCTAATTTATATCTTTATATCAAAAAAGATATTTGAACCAATTTTAATAATTCCAGGTGTATTTTGAAGAGTTAGTCTAGAATAAAAATAAGCAAAACATTTCATTAATGTTCACATTCCTGAAACAATAAAGTGGAGTTGAAGTCTGGAGAGCCTGGGTATGGCCCGTAAACATGGCATATCCAGTGCCGGAAACTTGGTGTTTGTTCATTACTTTAGGAAGGATTGCTTTAGGACAAGTGCCTTAATTCAGCATTCAAAGGCTGACTCTTGGCTGGCTTCATTCCATATGCCACTGGGTGGCTTGTCTGATTATTGCTACCTGTCACAAACATTTAACAGTAACCTAACTCTGTGGAGTCTGTTCAGTCAGGTGTGCATCCTGCAGTAAGAGCTAGGCAGATTCAACAGCCTAGCTGTTGGAATGACAATGTGGTTACAAAAAAGTACACAGAAGATTTATAAGGGGCTTATTTCAGGCCAGAGCGAAGGTACCACCATGAGGAAGAGAGAGACTTGAGTGTTTTGCCATTGGGAACTCAACTTCTTTCTTCAAGAAAGCTTATCGCGACAGAGTTAGAGATGAGCTGACATTGTGATTGTCTTGGGCTTCTTTTATGTAGTGAGAATTGTGCTTTGAGTTGCTCTTTAACCCATTCATCTTGATGGGGTGATGAAAAATAAAAGTCCTTTTAGATGGATCCCAATATATTGGCAGCAGTATTGATTAATTCTACGAAGGCATTCTGGATGTGTTGTGATGCCAAACTTCTTAATGCTTAAGAGGGCAGCAAAGCTTGGGGTTTCAAGGTTCAGAACAGAAATATAATTTCCCAAGGCAGTATTCTCTGTCTAGGAACACAAGTGTTAAGATAATGGGGTCTCCCAGGAGCTTGTTACTCTAATTTTAAATGAATTGTCATCAAATTATTTGTTTGTTGTTACAGTCTTCCACATGTGAAATATGACTCTAGAGTAATAGTGATTCCCACCCCTCCTCCAATAAATGTAACAAAAGAATGTTGCCGCTTTACAAATAATTAACTGCGGAAATCTGGACGGTATTTCACAGATGTTGTGCTCAATAAAGATGTTTTTTAGAACCGTTGTTTTTGAATTGTCTTTGCAACTAATTTATAAATGATACAAGGGAAGTCTTACTTGTTTATTATAGTCTTTCCCCATGTTTTCCTCCAAGTAGTGGGGATATAGTTTTTAAAAATTTGCTATGAACATGAAAATTCTTCGGGAAAAAAAAATTTAATTTATTGAGAATTTGAAGTTATTTAATTTTTTTGAAGTTATTTAAAAATTACTCACTGATTGTTCCTTTGTTCCTCCAAAAATTTTTTAGTAAAATGTTTGTTTCAGGAAGATAGCTATATTTACCTCATGGCATTATTTTCTCTACTACACACATACATATCCCAGTTTGAGAAACATGGTTTTAGCATCATACTTGCTTTTTCCCCCACACCAATTCCTTTTATTTTTAACCAGTTCATATATTTCAATCAGAAGACATGGCTCTGGATGGCATGTGGTTGTTGGGCTAAAACTAAACTCATCTATTAATAAACTATAGGGACTATACCAAATTAAAAAGCTTCTGCGCAGCAAAGAAGAACCGTGACCAAAACAAAAAGGCAACCTATGGAATGGGAGAAGATATTTGCAAACGATAGATCTAATAAAGGGTTAGTATCCAAAATATATAAAGAACTTATACAACCCACACCTCCAAAATGAATAATCCAATAAAAAATGGGCAGAAGACATGAACAGAGATTTCTCCAGAGATACACAGATGACCAACAGACACATGAAAAGATGCTCGACATCACTCATCATCAGGAAAATGGAAAACAAAACCATAATAGGATCCACCTTACACCTGTCCCAATGGTTAAAATAAAAAAACGTAAGAAACAAGTGCTGGTAAGGATGTGGAGAAAAAGGAACCCTCACGCACTGTTGATGGGAATGTAAACTGGTGCAGCCACTGTGGAAAACAATATGAAGGTTCCTCAAAAAATTAAAATTAAATACTATATGATCCAGTAATTCCAGTACTGGATATTTACCCAAGAAAATGGAAAACACTAATTTGAAAAGATATATACATCCCTATGTTTGTTGCAGTGTTATTTATAGTAGCCAGGATATAGAAGCAATCCAAGTGTCCGTTGATAGATGAGTAGATAAAGAAGAGGTGATGTATACATACGATGGAATATTATCTAGCCATAAAAAAGAGTGGAATCTTCCCATATGTGACATGGAAGAATCTAGAAGGTATTATACTAAGTGAAAGAAATCAGAGAAAGACAAATACCATGTGATTTCTCTTACACATGGAATAAAAAAAAAACAAATGAACAAATGAGAAAACCAGACTCTTAATTACAGGGAACAAACAGGTACTTGCCAGAGGGGAGGTGGGTGGGGAGATGGATGAAATAGGTGAAAGGGATTAAGAGGTACAAACTTCGAGTTATAAAATAAGTCATGGAGATGAAAACTATAGCACAGGGAATAAAGTCAATAATATTGTGATAATACTGTATGATGACAGGTGGTGACTGTACTTACGGTGATGAGTACTGAGTAATGTGTAGAATTGTCAAGTCACTGTGTTGTACATCTGACACTAATATAACATATGCCAACTATATTTCAGTAATTTTTTAAACTTCGAAAAATATTAATCCCCCATCCCCCCCAAAACTAAACTTCTATAGGAAAGATGAATTGCCACCTGTGAAATATCCAAAGAAACCCACTGCTGCTTTTGAGGTTGTTCCTGGAGAACAGCGTCAGTGAAAGCAAAGACATTGTGTGTGCCTCTTACATTGAGCATTGTGAAAATGTACATAGTAAATAATTCATATTGATGTTATGCCTTGTACATTGTTGACTTTTAGGGTTGTACTGCTTTGTGGATGTTGGGCTCCTTTAGCTGCCACTAAATTATTGATAATAGGTGAAGTCCAGTTTGAATAACAATCCATTGTCCCAGTTGATTGCTATGACAGATGTATGTCGTATGAAGTTTCGGTGAGGTAATTCCTCTGGGATCACGATTGGTCTATATCTCTTAAAGTCAGGCCATGCTAATCCAATCAATCCATTAAAAATTAGATTGAAGTAGTTGCCCTTGTATTATACTTCATAGTTTACAAAGTATTTTTATATGCATCGTCCTTAGGTAATCAGGGATTCCCATTTTGTAGATGAGGAAACAGGTTCAAAAAGGTAAAACAGTTTAAGATTACAGGGCTATGAAGGGGCAGAACAGGCACACAGTCCAAGGTGTCCTCTCTCTAGATCTACTTGTTGTCTACCTTTTATCTAAAGTGATACGGAAAATAGAAAACCATTTTCCCAATTAGCCTGCTCTGTGTAGAAAGAGACCAAATCTAAGATTGGTATGTGGAAGCAACTGAATTCTTCAGTAAGAATTCTGAATTCTTTGGTATTCTATGGTTCCTAGCAATCCCCTGAAGAAAATGAGCATGGCTTTGTAAGAAAGACCGAGAGTTGGGACTTCAGTGTAGTAACACTTCACTGTGTCCTAGAGAGCTTCTTTCGTTTTCTTTTCTAAGTGTTGCTCATCCCCTGATACTGGGTTGCATAGCTTTTGATGAAATAACTGGAAAATCTAAATCCAGAATTTTAGGGTTATTTTGTGGAACACATACCACTGTAATGTGTCCTCAGAGGTTGTCTTTAGTTCTTGGATGGACATATTACCCTGTTTGCTTTGCTTTGCGATTAGATATTTTCAGCTTCAAGTAACAGAAAACCCTGACTCAACCAGTTCAAACAATGAAGGACGTGTTATATCACAAGAAGCCCGGAGGCTGGGTGGTTCTGGGCTGGTTTACTCATCAGGTGAGCGTCAGCACCAGGCACCCGGGTCCTTCCAACTCTCTGTTCAGCAGGCCCAGTGTGCTGCCCAGCTCCCTTCAAGGTTGCAGGAGGACTGAGGCCTCGCTGCCTGGTGTCCTCCCACTGGAACAACCAAAGGCAGGTTAAAAGAACCTTCATCCTGTGTTTCTTTCTCAGGAGCGCCCCTCAGCGCACTTCCCCTTACATCTCCCAGGTCAAAAATGGTCCAAAGTCACCTGGAACTACTTACTCCTGGCTTAGGGATCGATGGGACTACCCAGTTTGCTTTGCAGGGGAGTTCACCCAGCTGCCAGGGAGTGGCGCTTACTGACCACTCGGGGGCTGTACCTGTGTGGGAGAAGGGGATGGACAGTGGGAAGGCCAGCAGCAGTGCCTGTTGAGCCCAGCTCAGGGCTTGTTCTGAGTGAGGAAGGACAAGTCTAGGGCAGTGTTTCTCCAAATAATAGTCCCGGGACCAGCAGAATCAGCACCGCCTGGGAACCTGTTAGACCGGTTCTCAGAGCCCACCCCGGGCCTACTGAATCGGAAGCTCCAGGGGAGGGGCCTGTGATCTGTTTTAACAAGCCCTCTAGGTGATTCTGATGCATGTTCAAGTTTGAGAACCATTGGTCCAGGGTAAGGCATCTGAGGAAGAACATGTCAAAATTCACTTTGGTTGAAGATTAAATAATTAACAGCAGAAATGGTCTTGTTGGTAAAACATTGGGTTGGAAGTTGGGAGACAGTTGCTTTTTTTTTTTTTTTCCCCAGTGCTGCTCACTGTCACTGGCCCAAGAGTTTAGCAAACTTAGGGTATATACATATTCTTTTCAGATGCTGTCAAGTTTCAGCCAGTTGCTCTAATTGTTCTACAAGAGCTCTGTCATGGTTATGGGGCTAAGTAAGGGTGGAGTTGCAGGTTGAGCTTTAGTGCCTACCCGTTGGGGGTCTGCCGTGGCCTGGCACGCCTGGTAAACAGGTGGGTTAGGCCACTGCAGGTCAGCTTCCAGGGGGAGAACTGAGGAACTTTCTCGGGGATAATTCATTCATTATAAGGGAAGTGAGTCTGGCAGAAAACCTTGGCCCAGTAACAAAAAGTCTCAGTTATTGGATGGGAGAGGCCAGTCACAGTACAGGGTGGTGTGTGTATTCAGATCTGCCTCCTGGCCCAGCTCCCTCTGGGCACGTGGCTGTGTGTGTGAGAGAGTGAGAGTGTGTGAGTCTGTAGTGGGGGGCGGGGGTGTTGGGGCGTGAGGAAGGATATTACTTAAGTAAAAACTGAAAGAAGTGTTCTAAAAATTCTGTGAGAAACTGGGGTGGGCGGAAGCAGAACAGGCACCGCCCACAGGGAAGGGAACTTCCCCATCCTGCCTGGACGCCCCCCACCCCCACCTGGGTCACGGATGCTTGGACAGGAGCAGGATGGTGCTCAGGGTGGGAGCTGGAAAGAAGGAAGAAAGTTGGGACAAGGGCCCAGATAGTTTAGCCTGTCATGTGACACTTTAAGAAAGAGAGAGAGCTTCCCCAACCAAACCACAGACTGGGGATTCCCTGCAGTTCTTTGATGGTGCAGTGGGAGTATTTGCCAGCTGAGGGGGCAGGATGGAGAAATGCAAAAGGAAGAAACCCAAGTTCAAGTGCAGTGTATTCCCTTTTCCTAGGGCTGCCATAACAAAGTACTCCAAACTGGGTGGCTTAAAACAACAAATTTATTCTCTCTCAGCTTGGGAGGCTAGAAGTCTGAAAGCAAGGTGTCAGGACCACATTCCCTCTGAAACCTGTTGGAGAATCTTCCTTGCCTCTTTGCTTCTGCTGGCTTGCTGGTAACCTTTGGGGTTCCTTGGCTTGTAGCTATGTCATTCTAGTCTCTGCCTTTGTCATCACACAACATTCTCCCCGTGTCTCTCCATGTCTTCACGTGGCCGTCTTCTTAGAGGGACACCAGTTGAATTATACGAGAGGCCCACTCTGTTATAGCCTGATCTTAACTAACTGTGTCTGCAAGGCCCTTTTTCTAAGGAAGGTTGCATTCTTTATGTGGTACATAAAGAAGGTACATAAAGAAGGTACAGTGGGTTAGGGTTTCAGTATATCATTTTCTACCTTTAATGACTCTATGTTATTTACACATGATCATTGGGAACAAGTATTTCTCTTCTGGATTTTTTTTTTCTTGTGGGAAATGAGTGGGAAGATGGACAAGTATTTCAGTATATACTAAAGCTTAACAGACAAAGCCTTGAAATTGAACCACACTCCTTTGATTAGAATTCAGAAAAATGCAGTTACTAAGACTGTAGCCATGTTCGCAGTGTTGTGTTTGTGGGTGTAAGTGCCTTAAACTTGTTTCCTTACCAGTTAAACTTTGCAGATGAGTACTTGTGGGTTTTCTCACAAGCTGAAGCAGATCCCTGTGGGTCGTTTATTGGTTTGGTGCTGTTTCCTGGAAATGCTCGGGTCAAGATTAGCCCCTTTGTGCTTCCATGTATTTTAATTGCAATTAGCCAGGTGTATAATATTGTTCACCGTAAGGAGTAGCTCTGTTATTGTGAGCTTTTTTAATACTTCGCTCATCAGTCTGCTTTCAGGTGGATGAATGTCACATCCAAATTGCCTGTTAGTTTGACTTTCATGTAACTTAATTAGCAGATTCATGTTTTGGGAAAGCCTGATCTGTGATCTTGAAATTGGTTACGGTTGGTGTAATTCGTGGGTAATTGGGCGCCTTCACGGTGACTCCTCTAGTCCTTAGAGGGCTGGGGTGGTTTGTGGTTGAAATGGGAGAGAGGGAGAAAGCACTGGCTCCCGATGCCTTAATCTTTTAATCCATTTAACCTGGGTAGTCAGTTCAGGCTTTATTTTAATTTGAAAGTATGCTTAGGTAGTTGGGAAGGGGTTTCATTAACTCACCACATTTAGACCATAATTAAGGGAGGAAGGTTATCCCTAATTGCCTAAATTTCTTAAAGGCCCATTAAAGTTATGTTGCTCCTTATTGGAAACTGAAATTCTAGATTGAAAAAAAAAAAATGAGGCTAAATCCAAACCAAACAGGCACGACAAAACCATGTCCCAGTTCAGAGATGTTTCATGGGCATGGTCCTCGTGAGTTCTGAAATGTGTTTGTGGCACATGGAAGAGGGTTTATGGACACACAGAAACCAGGTAACCTGGTTTCTTGCTGAGTTCAAAATCTGTCACGAGTGCACGTTATATATGTTTTCTTTTCATTTCTGCTTTTGAATTGGGGATAAATGGGGAAACTGGAGAAGGAGATGCTCCAGGAGACCTGCACACCTGTAATATTGACTAATAGAAGGAGGAGTAGACAGGAAGTAAGTGGAACAGGAAACTGGTGAAGAAAGGGAGAATTTAGAGTCTGGATGGCAGGCATTTCTTGTCTATACACCCATCTTTAGGGATTTTGATCAGGTAGATAATCCTATGAAATTAAGTCACCGGTGTTTTGTATTATTTTCTCAATGGTCCATGTCCATTTTCTGTCACTCTGTAATCATTCAGGTGGTTAGTAAAAATCATTTTTACTCCTGTAAGTCTGTTTAGAGACAACTTGAAGTATTTTTTCCCATTAGTCATTTTATTCCAATTTGTATGGTTTGTGCATTTATTTTTTTAACATAATACTTTAAAAAAAAGTTTATTTAAGTAGTCTCTACACCTGGCATGGGGCTCAAACTCAAGACCCTGAGATCAAGAGTAACATGCTGTTCCGACTGAGCCAGCCAGGCACCCCAACGTAGTACTTTTTTTTTAAGGTTTCTTTTGGTTTTCCAAGTAAAGACTTTTAGTATCCAAAGGTATTTAAGCTATTACAATATTAGTTTTCTACATTTATATAACTTTTGGAGTATTTTTCTTGTAATGTCTAGTTTTGGATGTATTTGGCAGCACTCGGCACATGTGATTTCTGCCATAAAATAGAAACCTGATTAAGAGACTTACTGTACTTGCGTACTTATTATAGCAAATAAATTAAATCTTTAGTTTTTAATTAAAAAAAATTTTTTTTAGTTTATTTGTTTTTTGAGAGAGAAAGAGCAAGGGAGGGGGAGAGAGAGAGAGGGAGAGAGAGAATCTCAAGCAGATTCTGCACTGTCAGCACAGAGCCCAACGAGAGGCTTGATCTCACGAATCCGGATATCATGACCTGAGCCAAAATCAAGTTAGCCATTTAACCGATTGAGCCACACCCAGGCGCCCCTAGCTTTTAATTTTTATATACATTGAAACCTAAAATTTTCATAGAAATTGAAGCCCTGAAATGTTAAGTCTGTTCTGGCCTTCATGGAGGGGGGCTGAGAGGGACAGGCTGACTTGAGCATTTTAACTCATGCCACTGCACATGGAGTTGCCAGGCTGCCCCTGGAGTCACATCCTTCCCAGAGGGGGGCGTCTTACTCACATTTGTACAAAAGCACCATATGGGAAAGTCCTGAACTGAACTCTTCTTGCTATGGTTTTATTATACTGAGCATGTATTCCTTTTGTAGCCTAAAAACTCCATTTAGAAATTAAAATGCTGATTGTTAAAACCAAGTATGCTTTCACAGACTGGGTTTTCTACGCAGTTGCTAACATACCACACTCTTTAGTTTAAAGCACATGGCTGTGTGTTCTCATTTGCTCCGAATAAGGTCGTAGAACAGATCTCATCTGGAAAACGGGGGTAATGAAACCAAGATTCTGGGTGTAGAAACATTTATTGAACATTGAACATTTCCAGTTATTTTTAGAAGTTCTAGCTTACTTAATTCGTCGGAACCTCCAGAGAGAAAATAGGCTTATCTCTATTTTATCTTGACTCTTGAGAACCATGCCTCTTAAAGCGTCAGTTCTTGCTGCAACTGAGAGGTGTCGGGGCTGAGACCGGAGTCCAGAGATCAAGCCACCAGACTTTGAATTTCTCACATTCAAGGTGTTATGTCAGTTGAAATGATTAGAAAATTCTTACTTGCTTTCATTTTTTCCTTTATTTTCTTTCTATTCTGAGAACAAGAAAAACAAGATAGAATAGTACCATGTAGTTACCTATATTGAAATGTTAATTCATGTAAGCTGGGAAAAGGCAGTATGGAGTTCTGGAAACTTTGACCTAAAGATGATTAAAACGACTGGCTTTAGGGGCGTCTGGGTGGCTCAGTCGGTTAAGCGTCTGACTTCAACTCAGGTCACGATCTTGCGGTCCGTGAGTTCGAGCCCCGCATCAGTCTCTGGGCTGATGGCTCAGAGCCTGGAGCCTGCTTCAGATTCTGTGTCTCCCTCTCTCTCTGCCCTCCCCCGTTCATGCTCTGCCTCTCTCTGTCTCAAAAATAAATAAATGTTAAAAAATTTAAAACAACTGGCTTTTATAAAAATACATAATTTAGCTCAAGGAGGCTGATGAAAACATCCATGATGATGGTAACTTATAATTAACACGTAGGTTTGATTGTAGAGAATTCTTAATAATTAAATGCCTAGTACTAAAATATTTTTCTCTTGAGTTCACCTGGATTAAAAATAGAGGGAGCTTGTTGAAAATTTGAATTTTTGCTCACTCTTGTCCGAATCATTACATTTTCCAAATTAATGATGCTTCAACTGGAGAGCTCTTCAACAACTATTGTGAATCTATATTACATAATAAATATGTGTAAAACTTTGCCTAAATCATTGTCAGAGTCTCAAGGTTGTGCATAAAATATCTCAAACTTACCATAGTGGACCCGGGGAAGATGAATATTCTGCTGTAATTAGTGATTAAAAGGCAATATACTGGTAATAGGAAACTGGCATTGCCTAGTTACTAGAAAGCCCCTGAAGCATACTGGTTAACTACTAGGTTATAAATATGGGCTCTACTCACAAGGAATATATAGTTTTAAGAGAATACATGACTTTGGCGACACATGAAGTAATATGTGTTTATGAGCCAAGTTTTTAGTTGAGCTCTTTTTACTTGCATCTTTTCTGGCTTCATCTAATGTTGGGTTAGGGATGGGGGTAGAGTGGAAAGAACAGAAGAGAAAGTGGGTCAATGGTGGGTAACTGGAAGAGCGGGGGGGGGGGGTGGGCAGCAGGCCGAGGTTAGGAGGAGACAGACATCTGGACAGAAGTAGGGACAGGAAGTTAAAGAAATGGGCCAAGGTCAGGAACCTGAAGTGGTTGTGGGCAGGGCTGTGAAATAAGATGGTGAGACACAGGCGGATATGGTAATGTTTACCTGGGGTAGGGTATTTTTTTCCAGCCTCAAGGTAGTATAGTCAGTGGCTAAATGATGTGCTTGGAGCCAGACCACCATGGTTTGAATCTGACTTCCTACTTATTAGCTGGCCACTTTTGGCAATTTGCCAAAACTCTCTGTGCCTTGGTTTCCCTTCTTTAAAACATGGGTATTATTAACAGTACCTCCTACGGAGTTTGTTATAAGAAGTGAATAAACGCGTGTAAGGTGTTCGGACAGCGCCACACCTGTAGGTGCTTCCACATGACCTGCTGTGAGATTGAGAAGGCTGTCATCCTTTTAGCGGTGGCTGCCACTCAGCATCAGGGAATGCCTATCTGGCCGACACCCTTCCCTGGCTTCCAGGGGAGAATACTTTTTTCAGGAATTGTTGCATTTGAGAATCTGGAACTAGTGGGAATAAGGCCCTGGGCTTGGGGTGTGAACCCTGTCTCTAGCTTACTAGCAGGGTGAATTGAGCCTCTGTTCTCTGATCTGCAAAATTGGGACGATAGTAGCACCTACTTCACAAGATTGTGTGAGGATTAATTAAAGAGGTTACATGTAAAAGATACTCTGAAGAGTGGAAAATGCAGTTGGCAGTGCATATCAAAATGTGGGTGTGCTTTAAAGATACTACACTCTTTAAAAAGAGTTTCCTGGGGCACCTGGATGGCTCAGTTGGTTAAGTGTGCAACTTGAGCTCAGGTCATGATCTCGTGGTTCGTGAATTCGAGCCCTGCATCAGGCTCTCGTTGTCAGCTCAGAGCCTGCTTTGGATGTTATGGTCCGCACCCACCCCCCCCCCCCCGCTCTCTCTTTCTCTCTCTCAAAAATAAACAAACATTAAAAAAAAAGTTTTCTAAGGAAACAGTAGAATAAGTTCACAAAAATGTACTTAAAACAATGTCCATCTAATTTATATTGGGAAAAAAATTGTAACCAACCTAATTTATATTGGGAGGGAATTAGAAACAACTTATATGTCCAACAGTATATCCATGTACATAATGGTATAGTAAAGTATTTGAGAAAGATGTTTATGATACTAAATTTTTTGATAGAAAAAAATGATGGACAGATGTTAACTAGACTTAATGTGATCATTTTGCAATGTGTACAAATACCAAATCATTGTCCACCTGAAACTAATATAATGTTATATGTCAGTTTTACTTCAATAAGAAAAAAAAGCTTTTAGTGAAAGGTACTAATGTTGACCAGGCCTGTGCCAGGCTCTATGATAGAGTTCCCCAAATATTGCTTTGTTTTGCCCTTAAAACATGCTGCTCAGAGCATGGGAATAGCCGTACGATACTTCACAAACAAGCAGAGTTACTTGGGCATTCTGGGAGAGTGCCCTTGACAGTGTTCACTGTTTTCATTTGGTAGTGAAATGGTATTTGTATTTTCATTTTTTTATTTTTAATTTTTTAAGTTTATTTTAAAAGAGAGAGAGCGTGAGTGAGCATGGGAGGAGCAGAGAGAGAGAGAGAGAGAGAGAGAGAGAGAATCCCAGGCAGGCCGTGCACTGTCAGCGCAGAGCCTGATGCAGGGCTCGAACCCATGAACTGTGAGATCATGACCTGAGCCAAAACCAGGAGTCGGATGCTCAACTGACTGAGCCACCCAGGTGCCCCATGTTATTTTTATTTTTGCTTATTAAGCTATAAGGTACATTTTAAAAATAAGACATCTTGAATTAGGGACGCTCACAATAAAGAGGGAAACAGATAAAGATATCTAACTATAATTCTTGATAAACTCCTAAGTGCTGGGAGCCAGCAAAATCCCCTTTTGCTAAGGTGGTTTTTTGTCCACTTGAGGACTGTGCTTAATAAAGTAGTCTCTCCTGAAGAGTCGGAAGTTGTTTTCTTGCCAGTGAGGAGTGATTCTGGGGCGGGGAAAAGGACAAAAGGGAAGAGCGGTTACAGGAGTTTGGGATTGTGGGGCTGGAGTTGTCAGAGGGGCTGTAATAGAGCTGACGGCAGTGGGCTGAATAGGCCATATTCTAGACCCAGCTCTGAGACAGGGGTGCTGGGAGGGGAATGCTCTGCTGAGTGTTTTTACCCACTAGTTGCTCAATCCTGGGGAGGGGTGAGAGGGTCCTAGGAGACTGAGAAGTAGCCACTTAGTGAGCAAGTATGAAACTGCCTCAGCATGTTAACAGGGTGGCTCTACAGGTGCTTAGGGAGTGGATGTCAGCCCCAGCCGGGAAAGAAGTCGAGACGAATTCCTAGAGTGCCAGCAAGGCCTTTGAATGCCAAGCCAGCTTCACTGCAGGGTGGTGTAACTGAAAATCAGGCGGCTGGTTGAAGACAATCCCATTCAGAGTGAGAGCAGCAAAATAGATTAGGCTATAGATTTAATGGATAGAAGTTCTTTTAGAAAGGATTGACTAGTAACTTGCCCAGGCATTACTTCAGAAGACTGACCTAAACTACAGTTTCAAAAAACGAAACACAAGATTTTAAATCACTGAACACTTTATTTAGGAAGAATTTTCTGTGGAAGCCTAGTGTATAAAGGATAAATACAGTCTGCTTTATTACAGTGGAGATGGGGAGACCTATTGAGCCAAAGGGATATTTACCTTTCAAGAACCCCCCCCCACCCCGTCCACCAATCTTATTATTTAGCTGGGGCGGCCATGCATGGTAGGGAAGATTAACCCTAACCCCGACACCAGAGACACATTTCCATCTAAGTCAGTCCCCTTTGCATAGATGTGTGTGTAGTACGACCACGACGGTGTCATGGTTGTTCCCTCAATTTTGCCAATGACTAATTTAGGGTTGGATGTTTATGAAGACAGCTTAACATTTTTTTCAGGCTTATTTTATTTTTGAGAGTGAGAATGTGCACACATGCATGCGAGTGGGGGAGGGGCAGAGGGAGAGAGAGAACCCCAAGCAGGCTCCAAGCTGTTAGCACAGAGCTCGACACAGGGCTCGAACTCATGAACCATGAGATCGTGACCTGAGCCAGAATCAAGAGTTGGATGCCTAACCAACTGAGCCACCCGGGTGCCCCTGTGAAGATAGTTTTGAAGGTAATGTTTCTTGAGGACTTTGGGGAAAGTTTTCCTCACCTCAGTACCAGTGAGGACGTGATGCTGAGGAGATGGCAAGGTGGGAAGGTTCCACAACTATGATGACATCATGGAGCTACTGGACCAACCTGCCCTGGAGCCGTCTAGGACTTTGAGCATGGGAGTCACATGAGAGAACTAGTCTTACTTACCTTGTTCAGAGTTAGGCCTCATGCCGTGTGAAGCTGAAAACATCCTGTTACACCTGTGTTTTAGGCACTCCCATCTGGCCCTTGAGAGAGACCTGTGTCTGTAACCCAGTTTAAAGCTTTTTGCTCCATAGAATCATCTACCTAGAGAATTAATTTTACTAAATTAGGTCTCATATGTTATTCATATTTTCAAAGACTTATTTTTATTAAGTTTATTTATTTTGAGAGAGAGAGCGAGCGAGCATGAACAGGGTAGGGGCAGTGAGAGAGAATCTCAAGCAGGCTCTACGCTCTCAACGTGGAGTCCGACATGGGGCTTGATCCTACCAACTGTGAGCTCATGACCTGAGCCAGAACCAAGAGTCGGACACTTAACTGACTGAGCCACCTAGGCTCCCCAAGACATTTTATTTTTATTTTTTTTATTTTTTTAACGTTTATTTATTTTTGAGACAGAGAGACAGAGCACGAACGGGGGAGGGTCAGAGACAGGGAGACACAGAATCCGAAACAGGCTCCAGGCTCTGAGCTGTCAGCACAGAGCCCGACGCGGGGCTCGAACTCACGGACCGCGAGATCATGACCTGAGCCGAAGTCGGTTGCTTAACCAACTGAGCCACCCAGGCGCCCCTCCCCAAGACATTTTAAAGTTTGCATCTCAGGTAGAGTATTTTCCACTTCATAGTCAAATCACCTGTCCATTGGAGCTGCTTTTTCCTGTTCTGGAAAAGGAAGTTGTTTGTGTGCTGAACACACAGATTTGAAATCAGAATGTGGTGACATGTATACCACACACATACCTCAACCAAATGAACCACACAAATCCCACATACAGTATATTCATAGCAGACATACCACACACGTTTCACACATACTCCACACACAACACACACACCATACAGAAAACATACTCACCATGCATAGACAATAAGCACTCCACAAATAAACCAGCTCTTCTTGTCATGGACTATATTCTTTTCTTGCTATTCTTCACTGTCTTATCTGCTTTCATAGATACAGAAATACTTAAATCTTTTTTCTTTTCCTTATGAAACGTTTCAAAAATAATGAAAACTTGAAAGAACTGTGCCATGAACACCCAGGTATATGTCTCCTAGATTCAGCTTCTGCTGACATCTTTAGAGCTTTCAATAGCAGGGGCCAGTGTTTAAGCATTTTGAAGTTTTGGCTAAATAAAGAAAAATGTTATGTTGCTTTCTCTTTTTATTTTGTCGGATTTAAGGCACAGCTCCTTTTCAGTCGGCCTGCCATTCTCTGAGTTTATGTAAGTTTGAGGAGGCGGGTGGGAGAAGATGTAGGAGGATGGAAAATGAGCATCTTGCTTTATTCATAGACATTGCTCAGTGAGCCCTGGATGGAGCCAGGGGTTTTGAGGAGTCCTGCACGAGGGGGCCTTCCCCTTCAGCTCTTCATATGCTTTTGCTGCTCCCCAGGAGGACGAAGAGACTGTGAGGGGGCCCTTTCCTGCTGGGAACTTTTCCTAAAAGTCCACTTTGGTTAGAGACACAGATTGCAGCCACGGAGCCAAGAAGGGCCGAGGCCAGCCTTCCCTGCTCTCTCACTCATTTCCGGCTCGCTGTTTAATTTGAAATCCTGGAACATGTGTTTTAGTGAATTGGTTCATAAAAATGTTTTTTGCAGGATTCTGGAATAGAGGCTGCGCATTCTTTAGTACACCATACGTGGATTAATTGCACTACGTGAATGTATGTGTGTGTGTGTGTGTGTGTGTGTGTGTTTGTGTGTGTGTGAGAGAGAGAGAGAGAGAGAAAGAGAAGGAGACTGTGTGTAGTGCACATTTTTGGAGGTGGGTAGGGAGGTAGGGAGTGAAGATAGTTCCTTTAAACCCTCTCTTCACAAGATGCAAAATGTTTTCTCCCTTAGTATTTATGCAGAGTGTGGACAGTGAAGGAGTTGAGATCCTGTGACTCTCTGGGTCCCAAGGCTCTTCTCATTTGGCCCTTCTGGGCAAGGCTGGGCCTCCTATTTTTCTCTTTCGGTCACTTTGGAAACTAGTTATGGCTGGGAATTGAGAAGTTGCCATTTAGAAGTTTATACAACATACGCAAGAGAGAGTCTGTTCCAAACTTTGCAGTTATATCAACTTTGAGCTTTTCCCAACCTTTCATGGAATAAAGCCCACTGGAATTAAGTGAAATCTCACAGTGCTGTGCAGCATAGCTGATTCTGCATTTGTAGTATGTATGTGGTGTGTGAGCCTCCACAGCATGTTGTCTTTTCTTTGAATGCAGTCTGACATAGAGAACTTGGGTTGCCTCTCATTTGATGAAACCTTTATCTGGCTTGTCCTAGACACAGCTTATTTTTTTCTCTTTCTTTTTTAGTGTTTAGGGGTGGGTCAAGCCGGAACTCCGTGTTTTGTGGTGCCAACCCTGCACGTGAAATCTTAACGAGCACTGGTCCTGGGCAGTCACTTTCCCACAGTTAGTTAGACTCAGATGTCAGGCGCTATAGCTCAGGCACGTCCTTGGGAGGTTTGGAAGTTGGCCAGCACTCATCTGCCCGTGGCTGCTGACCCACAGCATCATGCAGCATGGCTAGACAAGGCTGTGGTCCGTCCTCCTCAGGCATGTCTGTCTGGACAGGAATTCAGTGCTGCCACTGAAGGAATAAATCCTTTGATGATGCCCTTCACGCTTGATTGATTATTCAGCTTCAGCTTGAACTCTTCAGGTGATGGGGGGTTCACCCCTCAGCAATGGACTTTCCGTTTGTGAGCCTCTCTCATTGTTAAGCTGATGTTTGCGATTTCATGTTTGCCGTCTTAGGCCCTCCACCAGTTGATTTCCAGTCTGCCTTCCGAAGCAACACAGACCGAGTCTGCTCTCTGCCATCAGGCAGATGGCAGTTGTGCACAGATCTGGACACCGTTACCAAATCTCATCTCTAGGTTGATTATACCTAAGTGTTATTTTCTTACTTTCTTCAGGCTAAATTATTCCTCACTTTTTTTCAGTTCTAATGTTAATTTCATCCGACCTTTTTTTTTTGAGATGTTTTTTGGTTTTTTTCTTTTTTTTGTTTTTGGTTTGGGCTCTGTTTATTTTAACGAGGATTAAGTTTTCATTAGTACTTGTATCAGTCTCTTCCCTCCAGGACCATGTTGATTTTATGGCCAGACAAAACCAAGAACAAAACAAACAAAACAAACCCCTTAAGCCTCTCTCTTTCTCTTTCCCTTTCCCTTTTCTTTTTTTTCTTTTGCTTCTTTTTACCAGGAACTATTAGGTTCTCTTTCTCAACATATACTTAAGTAGTTAATTGCCTTCTTTAGGAAAAAAACCAAACCTTTAAGTACTTACATTTGGTCTTGTTAAGATTCCGTTTTGTTGATTTGGACCTACCTTAGCCTGTTGAGACGAATGTGTGCACATGCTCTTTTATTCTTAATTGTGACAATCGATTCCAGAGTGACCACATGACTTAGTGGTCTCTCCCAGGACCTGATTTAATAGGACAGAAATTTAAAAGGTAGAAAAAGCCCATAGTGAATAAGTGTTTGGGAGAGGAGCTATCAGTTGTTAAGAAATTTCAATTTCAAATATTGAAAATGGATGAAGATGCTAACTGATGGAGGAGCCAGAGGAAAGCCTATAACATGAAAGATGAGGGGGCCCTCTAAGCATATTATGAAATGCCAGCATGACAGGGATAAAGAGAAGATTCTCAAAGATTTTAGGAGGAGGGTGGGTGGGGTTTGGCAGGGAATAGTTCACTGATGAAGACACCACAGCCGGGACTCTGATCCTCTACACTGGATGCCTGACTGGAGACATGGGGCTTAGCACATGCACTTCCCGAGGTTGTGCAAGTGTTAAAGTTAATAATGTATGTAGAGTATTTTCTGACACATGGTAGGAACTCCCCTTCTGACCATTCCTGCTATTACGATGATGGTGAAGAAGTGTATCAGGATTAGGATCAGCTTCATGAGACAGAAAACCCAGTGGCATGAACAAGATAGAAGTGGAGTAAACGAGATAGAAGTTTGCCTCTAGACGGCTCATCTGAGAGAGCAGGGAACCGGCCAGAGCTCAGGTGATAGCTCCATGGTCATCAAGGTTCGGCTTCTCTGTCTGCCAGTTCAAAATGACTGCTCAGCCTGCAGGGTCCTGTTCATATACCCTCTAGGAAGGAGGAAGGAGCTGCGGTGGCATTTGGCCTTCAGCCTCCCTTTAAGGTAACTTCTTGGAAGTAGCCTCAGAATTCCAATATACATCTTGTTTCCAGAACTGAGTCAACATGATTGCATCTCAGTTGCAAGGTCACCTGGGAAAAGGAACCTACTCTGCAGCCACGTGGGTAGTTAAGAATGACTTTTAAGGAGGAAGGGAGAATGGCTATTGATGTTGGCAGCTAGCATTCCCTTTGTCACAAGAGGCCTTTACTTATCAATACGTTGGATCCTCAACTTTTGGAATACAAGATTTGCTCCAGCTCTTTGGGATTTAACACAAAGATCCATTAACATATTCTACTGTGGTTGACATGTGAATTATTACGTGTTAAACTGGGCATTCAACCACAGAAGCTTTTAGTATGGCTGACATGCATTTAAACATGCCCTGCTGAAAATACTCAGCTCAACATTACTTTTGAAAAGATCTGCAGATTAGGGGAAAATTAGAAATTACTAGGACCATCTTGTGAGGCTGGTATTAGTCATACATTATCCTTCTGGTATGGAGACAATTTGTGCAGATTGCTTTGACTGTTAGAGACAGTTATAGCATTTGGTGTTCATAACTTCTTGTTACTTGATCTCTCTGCCCTGGGAGTGCTAACTCTGCTGTCACTCCAGGGAGAGCTACATCTTAGATTTTTCACATTATTTCCTTCTGTTTGGAGGATAGCTGTGGGGTCCATGACCTTGTTCCTAGATACAAAATTTCTAGAAAGCCGGTTATTGCAAGGTCTTATCTTGCCAGATGATCTCTACCCACCCCCCAAGTCTTCCTGACCGTGTTTATTTCTATTGACCCAAATACTTGAGATTTATTTTTAGTTAGAACAACTAGGAGATGCCTAAAGGTTAATCTTAAGCCCTATAAACTGTGCATTAAAACAAAGACATAATTTCAGTTTCTCATACTTAACTTGGAGAGTGCTTTCTCACTTAGGAAACTTTTCAAGAACCTTAACACTTAGCAAATGTTCATGTGATGTTTTCCATTGCTATAACTTTCTTGTTTAATTCACTTTTTCCCTTAATCATTTTTAGAATGCAAGGGATTTTTCACATTTCAGGGATCTGGTTATTATTCCTTCCTGCCCTTGGAGTATAACATGGCTTTTAAACATAAACCAGGACAGAATTAACCATATTAAATGGGAAAGAATTAAGGTTAAGTGGCACAAATGGGCCATTTGAAGTACAACAAAATGAGTGCATTCTGTGAGTTACTATCATTTTTCAAATTCAGACATTATACAACTACTAGGATATAGCTTTGAAAAATCTGTTAGGATATAGTATTGGATAAACTGAAATGTTAATCGTTAAGAAAAAACCGTTGGGTATGTACTAAATTAATGCCTTAATTTGGTTTTGTGGCCAGAGCCAGGACCAGGAATCAGAGAACTGGGGTCTTGCAGGTTACTAGTGGCATGATTTGGGGCAAGTTATTTGACTTCTGAGTATTTCGCTACAAGAAGCAAAATAAGGCTAATGTCTGCTCTGCCAGCCTCATTGCAAGTAGTAATAAGACACTGGTTATAAAGTGCTTTGAAAATGATTAAAGGTCATGAAATGTAAGGTTATGTTATGAAAGAGTTGTAGCTGAGCCTAGAAACAAATCTTTAATAAGAAAAGAAAACAGAAAACTCACTGCTTTTCAAAATACATTGTTTATAATACACATACTGAGGACTTTGCTTTTAAATGTATGATGAAGGCTAAATGTTTTGTTTCTTTGTTTTATCCTCCTCAAGAGAAAAATTGGCTTATTAAGGTGATAATTATTTTGTTGCTTGGTTAGTCTGAGTTGTAATAAAATTTTCTTATAAATGATCATTAATTTATCCCATAGAACTAGCAAAATGTTACGATTCTTTTAACTGGGTTATAAAGATTTGTTTCTAAAAAAAAAAAGTCTTTTTTTTTTTTTTTTTTACAAATGAATGAAATTTAGGATGTATGAAAAACATAATCCTTGACTTTTTGCCTCTTCATCACATTTACCACTGGCAACATGCCATTGTCAAGGATGGATGCATTCACTTGAATCTCAGCTTGTTTTTCCAGAGTGACCAGCCTTGCTGAGTAAGAACAGAGGTTAGGGTTCAGGGGCCATGTGGGAGGAGAGGACAGGGTTGGCTAGGTGCAGACTATAGGGATGTAGAGTAAGTGTCAGGGGACCCTGATGGGAGGAGAGAGACAACTTAGGTGTATTCTGTGTTCATAAATACTTGCAAATAAATAATACTAGTCTTTAATGAACTCTAAAACTATAAATTCTGTCTTTAATGACAATGTGAATAAACACATGTTTGTGCATCATTTGAATTAGTATTTGAAAGCATATTATGTACTGAAGGGGAGAAGAAAAATGTTGTCCTGTTTCTTAGTACTCAAGTTCTTGATCTGTTTGGGGTCTAAATTATGAGCCCGGGACCTGCTAATAGTATGAGATAGTACTACAATTGTTTCACCCAGCTAAAATATATTATACCACTAAAATGAATTGGTGATAAAATCATAAGAATTCAGACAATTTGGAGTGAGAATGGTGAGTGAGTGGCTCATGACATAAGCGGATGAGGACCTGAAAGGAAGGAGAGGCATCTGGAAGTGAGTAGGGTGTGCTCAGGGTGCTAGGAGCGGGGAGGGGGAGCATGGCCAGAGCACTGGGCCTGTTTTGCTGTGTCAAACATAAGTTTTCTAGAAAGGTTGTACCAGATTTTGATAGCTTGAATTCTTGCCTGAGGAATTAAACTATTCCATGAAGCAAAAAGGATCAGAGGGAAAGTGTTGGGAGTAGAAGATTTGGTAGCAAAGAAACAACTTATGTATAATTGGGCTGTGAAGAAGAGAAACAGAATTGTGCAGTGATACTAATGTTTAAAATCCAAGAAAACTTTCTGAAAGGAAAAGAAGACTTAATCTGTAAATTGGAAGAACCCATCAGATACCTAGGGAAATTAACCCAAAATGAACAACTCGGAGATACAGTCTAGGTAAAGTATTAGATTTAAGAGAAAAGAAAACCACATTCTCAAGGACTGCTTGCGAAAAGATGAAATGATAGACAAGGGCTAAAAATATTTGACCATCATCACATTTCTCAAAATGACTTATTTGTCATAGTGGAGCCGCATTTTCGGAAGATCTTATGGAAAGTGATAACCATGCATTTGTATTCAGCCAAGCTGCCCTTCGCGTATGAAGGCCAGAAAAATAGCTTTAAACATACACAAAGTCAGGGAATAATGTACTTTGGAGCCCACACTGAGGAATCTTTTAGAGGGTGAACTTCATTTAAGCAAGAATGATAGGGGAAAATGTCAGCAAGGTGACAGAGCCTGAGCGTTTCCTATTTTGTTTGCAGATCTAAGGCTAAAATGGAGGAAGGGGCAGCGATGGGAGAATGAAAACCTTCCCTCTACATGTAATTGGAAGCTCTTAGAGGTTGTTTTCTGTCACAGTGTGTGTTCCTTAGAAGCAGTTGCTGAGACCGAGTTGGTGTACAGGATATTTATGAAGGATTAACACTTGTGGCAGGGAGGGGGCAGAAGCAGGGTTGGGCACAGGGAGAGGAAAAACTTCAGGACAGGTCTGCAAAGCCGAGGCCAGCACCACGGGCAGCTTTGGAGTGTTTATGGCCCATCAGGGCTGGTGTTGGGCACAAATGGTTGGGCTTTTGTAGCCTTGTCTTCATCAGTCACTTGATGTGGGCTGCCCTTTGAAGGGCATGTTTTCGGGTTGGTGGCTATCTGGCTAGCACGTCTCCATGTCTGCTATACTTGCTTTTTCTTTCGTAGGAAGACTATGGTCAAAGTGATACTTTAGAAGACAAATTTCTTCTAATTGGTGATGGTAGCTGCTCCCTTACCAGACCAGTTCTACAACATGATTCAGCCTAGATGCTTGGACTGGCTGTAACCTACTACCCTACTGCCATAAATGCTTTTAAAATGTGTAGAATGGATTTTGTGATTGGCAGCTAGGAACCTGACACCTGCTGTAGAGTGGATTGTTGGGGAAAATAGCCTAGAAGCTGGAAAAGCAGCTAAAAGACCACTGCATAGTCCAGTGGGAACTAGAAGAGATTTAGTAGGATGTAAGAATGGATTTAAGGAGAGTATGAAAGGAGGAATAAATCACATTTTAATGATGGTTAGAATAAGGAAATGGTGTGGGGGTGGGGGAGTGGGAATCAGATATCATTCAGCATTACCTCTGGGGAATGGATTTGGGTGTGACATAGGGATGGTTGGGTGTATGTAGATAATAGGCGGTTGGTACCCTACTGTATGTTGTGTTTACTATATGCTTATAATATTCTTGTGATTTAAAAAAAGCTCTAAGATTTGAGCCAGGAAACTTAGAAACATTGTAGTGTTCAGATAAATTTTGGTGGGTATATTGTACATGAGTTTGAAAATATTTTTTTCTTTTTTTTTTAATTTAATGTTTCATTTATTTTTGAGAGAGTATGAGTGGGGGAGGGGCAGAAAGAGAGGGAGACACAGAATCCGAAGCAGGCTCTAGGCTCTGAGCTGTGAGCACAGAGCCCGATGTGGGGCTCGAACTCACAAACCGTGAGATCATGACCTGAGCCGAAGTCAGACACTTAACTGACTGAGCCACCCAGGCGCCCCAGAACATATTTTTTTCTAATCTGAGAAGTCACAATAAATCAAATGAAGGAAGGCTATGAAGACTGGAGATGTAAAGATAGAAAATTGTGTACATGTTCCATACGAATCCTCAGTTCAGAATGCGTAATGCACAGTTGCTGAGTTTCTGCTGTGTACTAAGCAATGTGCTAGGTTCCTAAATTCCTAGGTTCTCATTTAATGTTTTCTTCTCACATCTGTATTGTAGATAATATAATCCACTAAACAGATTCCCGGTGGAGATTGATTAATCATGTATCTCATAGGTTTCTTTGAATTGAGGAATGTTATTTTATGTTTGCTTTAGATGGCCTCTTTTAGCATAATCAGACCTATAAATTCAGAGAACATAATGTATAAACTTATCAGATCACTGTGTTGTACACTTGAAACTAGTGTAACATTGTGTGTCAACTACTCAAAAAAAAAAAGAGTAGAAAAAAGATGCTTCTTTTAATAAGTTAAGAAGATGGTGCGTTTTATCTCCAAAGAACTCTGATACCTAAAATGCTTTTTAAAGTATTAATAATATATTTTAAAAATTAAAATAGATTAACCTTGGGTTCATCTACAGGTGAGAAATAAACATCACTCCTCCGCAATTAAAAACTAATTTTAATATTTAGGTATTAGTTCTTTGGTTCTCAACCCTGGTCACACTTTAGAATCACCTGGGGAGTTTTTTTGTTTTTGGTTTTGTTTTTTTACTACTGCTGTGACTGGCCCCACCCTAAAGTAATTGAATCAGAATATGTGCAGCCAAAGTTGAAACTGCTGCTTTGGGATTGCTTTGTAAAAGACTGACGGCTGCTTTTATGATGCCCTTGTTTTGATCTTGCTAACTGGAATATGATCTGTCAGGAAAGGGATGACAGTGTTCATTTTGAATAAGGCTAACTTTTCATTTTAAAACAAAAGCGCATCTGATGATATGAAAGGATGTGAAAACATACCTTGATATTAAGATTTTGATACCTGACTCAAATTTGTTAAAGACAATATGTATGAAACAGCCCAAATTAGAAATCAGACTTTGCACAGTTTTTTTTTTAATCTTTATCTTGTGCTTCTTTGTCATTCCCATCTGCCTTTGAACTTGAGGTCTATCCATGTAGGAGTCTTAGAGCATTGGCCTTCAGATCCAAGAGGATGCATGTCTGGGGGTACTTTGAAGCCGTTTCAAGGGAGACACAGGCACCTATAATTTAAAGAGAATCAATTTCAGATTCTTAGACCTTGAAAGTAATCAGTCCTAAAATTGACCTGCCTCAGAAAATGCTTGTGACCCAGGCAGTCTGCTGGTTCTCCTTTGGAATGACCTATCTTTAAAGGGAAGGTACACCTCACACTTACCCCTAATCATCAAGGTGCCAAGCAGAAGGATAATGAAAATATTGGTGTGACTGCTGAGTAAGGCAATGACCGTAATGGAAAATGATCCTTTTGCAAGTAAGTTTCCCATTGTTTACTGTCCATAAAATTGAGAGAAGGCTTATTGAGTGGTCAGCTAATAAGTTCTTAAATCTTACACCCATGGATGCATATTATTACTCTTTGCTAGAAAAATCTTTTCCCATTTCCATCTACATATTTATGCAAACCCATATTTTCAATGCCTACATCTGTAATAGCTAAATATAATAGATTTCATGTGGAATCTTGTCTCCTTCCAGTAATAATAATCTACAGAGAATGAACTAATGAGAGGAAGAGTCCCATCCATATCATTAAGATACACATACATTTCCAATAAAATATTACTTATATTGAATAATTATATTATTTTTTGGGTCACTTTTGACCTTACAATAGTAATTGTATTGGACTCAATTTAGCAGAAACTTTTAACACTGAATTTTATGGTTGAATACGTAAATCTCAATTTGTTTAGAGGTTTTGGTTGCAGAGAGGTAAGACGGGCATGTAGGCATAAAAGTATATTAAGACATAATACTGTAGGGAAAGTAGAATGGGAAGATGAGATCAAGGAGAAAGGGAAATGGTGCACAATTTCCAACATTTGAAGATTTTATTCATTTACTTTTTTAAATGGATGTGGTATGTGAAAAATGCTGATGGAACTTAGACTAGAATAGATGTATTTAAAAGTGATATAGTAGTTTTATTTACAACTCAGTATTTACAGTATGCCGGAAATTATATTCTTTGCAACCATTTGAGATTAACAGTGTGAAATTTTGAATGTTAACTTTAAAATGGTGAAGAGCCCTGGGTCAGGCCTATTGTGGGGACAAGGGTGATGAGGAAGACAGGGTTATTTATTTTTTTCCTTGGTTAAAATATATGGAAAGATGATATAACTGGATATTTTTAAGCTTCTCAGCAATATTTTAATAAAAAAAGATAGTTGCCAAACTGTAATAGGATGTCCAAAAACACACTGTTTTCTAAGATCACTTCCTCTTTGAGCCTTTATGCCATTCCTGACATCTCCGTGTCTTCTGCCTTCTTCCTGCTTAACAGGAATCTCTGTTAGAGGTGTTATTTAGATATGCAGGCCATTTGTGTTATCAGTAGATGTTAATAGGTTTTGTTTTTCTAAACAAAAACTTTTTTTTACATTCTTTTGACGTATAGTTGACACACAATGTTATGTTAGTTTCAGGTGTACAACATAGTGATTCCACAAGCCCTATGTTACTCTACACAAGTTCACAAGTGTAGCTACCATCACTTAATGGGGTTTTAACTTAACCAGTTTGTTACACGCAGACATGTCTTCATGTTCTGCTAATTTTGTTTTTTTTTCCTTTTTTTTTTTTTTTTTCTGGTGGTTTTAGTTATCAAAGAGTCTAGAGAGATTGGGAATGCATAAGGAAGTAGTTGAAGCCCTGAGAAAGGGTCTGGATATTCTGTGGTCTAATTATGGCTCTATCGCTAACAAGCTGCTTAAATTTACAGTTACTTTGTAGACAGTTATGTTAAGGAGGAATATCCTTTTCTTATTGCTTTTGTCAGAGCACATTTGTGAACTTATTAGAGAAAATTGTTAAGACTTCACTACAAAAGCTTATTTCTGTTGGTTCTAGGTCTCTATGCTGGGTACATAGGAGATCTAGATAGGTAGATCCACTCTGTCATTTTTGGGTTGATGGTTTTGGAAAGATATGACCAGAAAATAGCAAACGGGTAAACCGAGGATTGCAGTAAGGCAGAAAGTATTTAGTTACTTTTTATATTTTGTGAGCAGACTAGGTAGTGGGGAAAACAGTATCGATATTCTTGTTTTCTTATATTTGTTCTGAATTCCAATACTAGTGTTTCAGAAACTGTCATAACATAAAAATATTAAAAAATACAACCCTTGTAAAATTGGTCTCCATTCAAACGTCTTCCTGCTTAGTGCTAGCTTCTATACCACTCATTTCCCATTTGGTCGGTAGCCAGTGTCTTTGTGTTGGCTGTCGAAGAAGACAGAATTGACAAAGGATGATGTATTTGATGCTTCAAAAGAGGGTGGTTTAAATGTCAAAACATTAAGAGATGCCCTTATGCAAATTACTATGGCCCTTAAATATTTTCACAAAAATTTACCTGTGTGTATCTACCTCTATATCATATCAATTTGTCAAGAATTATGCTAAAAATTCTCAACTCTTGACTCATTCTTTGTTCCTACTGAGACTTACTTAGGACCTGGTTGGGATTACAACAATATTTGTTAAATATAAAATGCTTAGTTTTATAAGTTAGTTTTGTTTTTTAGGATGTCAAGTCCCAGATAAGTCTCTTTTTTTTTTTTCCATCTCTCTCTTACTCTTGTGGATTTTAAGTGGCTTCCTTTGAGTAGCTGTTTTTTCAGGTACCAATTTTCCCTCACATAAGACACCGCCCAGGCTTTGGAAGCTTAATGGTGGGTCTGAATCCCTCAGCCTCTGGCCATGGGCATCTTTGGCCAAATAATCTGTACAAGCTTTGATTTCCTTCTCTGTAAAACGAGACTGATGGTACCTTTCTCAGGATGGTGTTGAGGTTTATTAGCAGCAGGCACGAAAGCACTTGGTGTGGGGCCTACACAATAGCAAATGCTATGTGATAGGACCAGAGGATGTCATTAATTATTTGCCATCTTACTCTGGCATCTCGGTTGCCTTGTACTTGGCATTTGTCTCAGCTGAGAGGAGAATTGCTTCTTAAATGATGGGAAACAAATCAAGAATGCGTAGTGAGGTGGGGCACCTGGGTGGCTCCGTTGGTTAAGCGTCCGACTTTGGTCCAGGTCATGATCTCGGTTCAGGTCATGATCTCGGTTCAGGTCATGATCTCGGTTCAGGTCATGATCTCGTGGTACATGAGTTCGAGCCCCACGTTGGGCTCTGTGCTGACAGCTCAGAGCTTGGAGCCTGCTTCAGATTCTGTGTCTCCCTCTCTCTCTGCCCCTCCCCCATTCATGCTCTCTCTCTCAGAAATAAATACACATTAAAAATAGTAATAAATAAAAGAACGGTTGCAATGTAAGTAGGAGGGCATGCTTGTGTTTTCAAAGTGAAGATACAGTAGTTTGTTTTTTTTTTTAAGTTTATAATCAAAATAGCTAATTTTTGAATGCTTGCTTTATGCTAGATATTCTTTAAAGCCCTCTACAAATGGAACTGTGAGCTAGGTAGTATTAAAATGGGTACCATCACTGTCCCCATTTTATAATAGGAAATCAAAGTGGGTACTTACTCTGGTCCAGCTGGTATGTGTAATGCCTGTTAAAATTTTTTTTCGTAAGAAAATTAAAGCCACCATAAAGTACTGAAATAACTATTGTGTTTTTTTTAAGTTTATTTATTTTGAGAGAGAGCAAGTGCCAGCAGGGGAGGGGGAGAAAGAGAAGGAGAGAGAGAATTAGAAGCAGGCTCTGTATGGAGCCTGAGGTGGGGCCCCATCTCACCAACAGTGAGATCATGACCTGAGCTAAAATCGAGAGTCAGCTGCCTAACTGACTGAGCCACTCAGGTGCCCCATTATTGTATTTTTAAAAATAGCTTTATTTAGATGCAATTCACAGTTCATACAGTCCCATGTAAATGCACCTGTTAAGGTGTACAGTTCGGTGGCTTCTGGCATGCTAGCGGTTGTGCAGCCATCACCCCAGTCTAATTTTAGAACTTTCATCACCCCAAAAAGAAACCTCACACTCACTACCAGCCACTTCCCATTACCTCCGCTCCAGTCCTTGGCAAGCACTGCTCTATTTTCTGTCTCTGTAGATTCACTTATTCTGAACATTTCATATGAATGGAATCATACAATGTGCAGTCTTTTGACTGTTTCATTTAGCTTAATGTTTTTGAGGTTCACCCACATTGTAGCATATAGCCTCATTCCTTTGTATTACCAAATAATATGCCTTGTATGGATATACTGATTTTGTCTATGTATTCCTCAGTTGATGTGCATTTGGGATGTTTCCGGTTCCGGGGCTATGATGAATAATGCTGCTATGAACATGGATTGGTGTATGGGTTTTGGTGTGGACATGTGTTTTCAATTCTGTTGGGTATATGTCTAAGGGTATAATTGCTGGTTCATATGTAACTCTATGTGTAACATTTTGAGGAACTTTCAAAACTCTTTGCCAAGTGTCTGTGCCATTTTACATTCCCATCAGCAAGGTAGGGAAGGTTCCGATTTCTCCACATCCTCACCAGCATTTAATTACCTGACATTTTGATTATAATCATGCTAGATGTGATGTGAAGTGATATCTTATTGTGGTTTGGATTTGCATTTCTTTTTTTTTAAAGTTTATTTATTTTGAGAGAGAGAGAAAGGGAGAGCACGTGCACATGTGATCAGAGGAGGGGCAGAGAGAGAGAGTCCCAGACAGGCTCAGTGCTGTCACTGCAGAGCCGGATGCAGGGCTCGATCTCACAAACCCTGAGATCATGACCTGAGCTGAAATCAAGAGTTGGATGCTTGACTGACTTGGCTGCCCAGGTGCCCCTGGATTTGCATTTCTTCAATGACAAGTTGTGTTTAGCATCTTTTCATGTGCTTAGGGGCCATTTGTGTATTTTCTTTGGAGAAATATCTATTCAAACCCTTTGCCCATTTTTAATTGGATTAATTGTATCTTTATTGTTTGGTTTGTACAGTTGACCCTTGAACATCTTCGGTTTGAAATGCATAGGCCCACTTATGCATGGATTTTTGTTTTCAATAAATGCAGTACAGTACTGTAAATGTATTTTCCTTATGATTTTCTTAGTAACATTTTCCTCTCCCGAGTTTACCTTTTTGGTAAGAATACAATACTTATAGCATACAAAATATACGTTAGTCAACTGTTTATGTTATGAGTAAGGTCAACAGTAGTCTATTAGTAAAGTTTTTGGGGAGTCAAAAATTATATGTAGATTTTCATCTGCATGGGAACAACCCCCACATCGTTCAAGAGTCAGGCATATACTGTAAGGTTTTAATGTATCCTGCCAGAACTTTTTTTCCATTAATAGGATGTATTATTTTTACTATATATTTTTAAGTGGGATTGAGACATACAGTTTTGTAATTTTATTTTTTTTCCTTTTTCTAGTTTTATTGAGGAATAATTGACATACACCACTGTAAAAGTTTAAGGTGGACAGAATGATGGTGTGACTTATGAATGTTGTGATTACAGCAGTAGGTTTGGTTAGCATCCATCATCTCCGTCATCTCCTATAGATACAATAAAAATAAAACAGAAGAAAATCATTTTTTTTTCTTTGTGATGAGAATAACTTCTAGGATTTACTCTTGTAACAACGTTCTTATATCTTATACAGCAATGTTGACTGTAGCTATCACACTGTGTATTACACAGTAGTTCTTTATCTTATTACTGGAAGTTTGTATCTTTTAAACACCTCCTTCAGATTCCCCCTCCCCGGTAACCACAAATCTGATCTCTTTTTCAATGAGTTTTTTAGATTCCGCCTATAAGTGAGATCATACAGTATTTGTCTTTTCTCTGTCTGACTTATTTTACATAGCATAATGTCCTCAGGGTCCACCTATATTGTTGCAAATGGCAGGATTTCCTTGTTTTTGTTTTTTGTTGTTGTTGTTGTTATGGCTGAATCACATTCTATTAGTGTATATGTGTGTGTCACAACCTCTTTATCCATTTATCCATCAGTGGACACTTAGGTTGTTTTCATGTCTTGGCTATTGTAAGTAATGCTACTATGAACTTGGGGGTGCAGATATTTTTTTTGTGTTAGTGTAACTTGATTTTAACCTTCCTATATTGTAACCGTCTTTTTGTGCCTGTATTTAATTATATCACTTGTAATGACTGCTTTGTAGTTCATTATATGAACATTCCATAATTTAAAGTCTCATACTTTATATATAGAGTTTATTTTAAAGGAAAAACATCTACATCTTTGAATGCTTGTACAGTCATTTCTTTAGGATACTTTCCATATTAGAACTGAAATTGCTGGGTCAAAACGTGGGCAGGTTTTAAAGCCTTTGAAAAATATTTGCTAATTGCCCTCTGGAAACGCGGTTCCAGTTTCTACTCTCTTGCAAGTGTCTTAGGATTGCTGATTTCCCCACAACCTTCCCAATACTAAGTATCAGTATTTTTGTTAATATTTAATCTGAGGCCCCAGTTGGTATTCTATACTTCTTTAAATTTGTATTCATTTATTAATGAAGTTGGTTGAAGTCTTTGTTTCCCACCATTGTTCCTTGAGCCTGGAGATTTCCTCTATGCTTCTTCCAGATAGCTCTCTGCCTGGGTACCCCTGATCTAGGAAGGTTTTCCTACCCCTTCCCCCACCTGCACAGACCTGAACACGTTCTCTCATCCTCACTTCCCAAGGCCCTGGGAAGGAGCTGAGGAACGTGTTCACATAGTTCCTTCCTTCCTTCCTTCCTTCCTTCCTTCCTTCCTTCCTTCCTTCCTTCCTTTCCTTCCTTTCCTTCCTTCCTTTCTCTTTTTTTATACTTTCTTTTTAATTTTTTTAAGTTAATTTTTTTTTGAGAGAGAGAGAGAGAGAAAGAGAGCACTGAGAGCATGAGTGGGGAAGGAGCAGAGAGAGGGAGGGAGAGAATCCCAAGCAAGCTGTCAGTGCAGAGCCTGATGCGGGGCTCAAACCCATCAACCCTGAGATCATGACCTGAGCCAAAACCAAGAGCCCCATGCTCAACTGACTGAGCCACCCAGCTGCCCCTACGTTTTCAAAAGTAAAATATATTATGTATTTTTTCTTCCCTTAGCACTACCCACCCCTGCCAAATAATTTTCAAAACCCCATAAAAGCTGGATCTCCCTGCCTGGGACATGTTATGTGTTCAGAACAAAGTTGGGTTGAATGGCTTGCGTGAAGTTTAGTGTTTATTAGCTTTTCGAGCATTCGCAGAGGTACTTTTGTTCATCTGAGGCTTGGTTCCTAGTAGACTCATGAAAAATAAGGTAGCAGTGAAAGAAATACTTTCTGAACGTTTTTAACAGTTAAGATTCATTTTATGGGCAGTATTGTTTATGCAATCATGTGTTCCCAAACCTTGCTAACCAGAAGTCAAAAATCTATTTTGGTACGTTCCTGATTTCCTGTGATAACCCAGTCAAATTACTCATTGCTTGTATAACCTCTTTCTTAACTCACTCTGTTTTACATCTCTTAAAGCCTTTAAACTGAGTAGGAATCTTTTAGAACCCTAGTTTTTAGGTCTTGAAAATTTGCCCCGCTTGAGTGATGGGGCTTCAAGGTGACTTAATTTTACTAGTTTTCCATATTTCCTAAACTGACAATGAGTGTGTATGTAATAATGGGGTGAGAAAAACCAATAAACTGTTGAATAAAACATTTCTGACTTGCTGTTAGTGAGACCTGGGACTTGGAACATGGGGATAAACACACAGGGCTTTCACTTGACTCCAGCTGGGTTCGTGTTTAGAAGTGAGGTCGATCAACAGGTGTGTGAGTTCACACAGGCTCCCTAGCACGTGCTGTGCACTGTGATGGAACACCGTAACTTCAAAATGTCTCATTTTCCCCGATTGGATCCTGCTGAGTATTTCCAAAGACAGCGTTTTGGGTATAATAGAAAACTGTGGTAGCTAGGGGCCAGGCGGGATGTCCAAGAGCTGATCCAAAGAGAAAACAGAATCAGAAGAAGCTGAGCCTATTGTCGAAGTCTGTGAAAATAGGAAGCAGACACAATTAGCTGAGAAACTGTTAATGGAATAGAAAAGTTTGAAAACATAAGGAATAAATTAGTTTTTGTCTCAGCATGAGGTCATTCTGGAGAGAAAACATACGTAACAAATGCGATGTTGCAGGGTCAGGGTGTAGACTAGCGAGACTGTAGCATGACGTGTGGAAAGGGGAAATTGGGTAAATTATTGAGAAATTCCTAATAATTAAAATCATATGTGACAGTTTCAAAAAATTATCACAGGCTTTGGTATATGTTGGCATAGGTTTATTATGAAAATCAGTAGCCTCACGTGGTGCTCAGACTCTGTTCTCAGTATTCCTAGGATATATCAGAGCCAGTTTGCAGCTTTTAGATGGAATCTGTGACTCCAGGGGACATTACTTAGTGACATGCTGATTCGGGCCTCCTCCCTCTTGTCTGCTCCATAGCAGGGTAGGCACCTGGAAATCCTAGTTGTCAAGGCCCTTACAGACCCTGAGAAACTTTAACCTGTGGTTTACTTGTTGTAGTTTAAACTTTTGAACACCTTTCTTACATTTCCTGTGATCAGTTTTTAGTCTCTATGTGTAGAACTCTTCTCCCGCCCTAAACTAACTCTAACGACAAAACACTTCAAGTCGTGCTGAATTCTTTGCATTTAATTATGAGTCCATCTCACTCAAGAATCCCAGCACGCCAGATGCCTCTATCCACCCAACTGAAACCATTGTTCCCTAAACCCACTCAGTCCCTGGGGAAAGGAGAGGACGCTTCGAAGAGTTGGCCTTTCCTAATCTCTCATCGGTGCTTCTCAAACCCTCCTGACAGAGGGGAATGAACCGCCCCAGGGATCTAGGGCCTTCCCGCTGTCCCACCTCAAGTGGGACAAGTATTTGAAGGGTAGTCATCTGTTTTTAACATGGCTGCAAACCACATGCTCTAAACAGTTGCGTTTATTTTAATATAAAAAAATCTTCCTTCCAAGTCTTATGTACAACTGGCACCAAGAAAGATGGACCGTGTACGTTCAAAGCCTCCAGAAACCCCAAAGCCCCAAAGTTAGCCCAGATGAGGAAGCAGGCCTGGCTGTCCCAGCCTATGAGTTCTCACTGCAGGCCCCCACACACTGAACTTCTGACAAGACCTTCCCCTGAGCAAATGACGGCTATGTGTACCATTCGCTGGGAATTTACCTATCGGGCTTTAACCCCGTCGTTTTGTTTTCACATGCATAAGTGTGTAAACTCCCTGTGATCGAGGAAGGTCAAACTTCCCTATTTGTCCACCACATCTAATCCTGTTTCTGACACATGACAGACTCTCGGGACAGCAGGTTCTTTAGAAACCTTGAGTAAAAGAAAAAAATGTGGATGGAGCCAACAGGCCATCTTCCTGGAGACTCACAGTGCATTTCTGTCTTAGCGCCTGATAAGCCCCTCAGTCCTGACAGGGAGAACAACAATGTATCCTACAGTATAACAGGGCCATTTTTCCTTTGTCCCTGCCAAAGGAAACGGGCCAAATTATATGTGTACTAAATTCACGCATCTGCTTTAAAATTACATTCGCCTGCCGTTCCCCTCCAATGTAAACCCAAGTCTTAAAGTTTAAAATCGCTCATTCTCCATATTCTAAATGAGTCAGACAGGTACAGATACTCAAACACCTTCCATAGCAATTTAAAGTGTCTGAAGACTTTCATCTTAGCTTCTCTCCCTCTATGGCCTTCGTGTCACCTGAAGTTTGAGTAAAACTTCACAATCTCTGTGGCAAGCAAGAATACAAAGCGAGAGACCTATTGACATGGATTCGAGTACAAAGTCTTCAACCTCAAAAATAAGTATGTGATGCCACTAAATCATTTTCTGTCACAGCTTCTGTCACTTCAGCAACTTTCACTGAAAGCTTGGCCCCAAGCAAGCAACTCAAAAAGACAATATTTACACATGGCATCAGAACAACTGCTGTCGAAATCCCAGAGAACTTTCCCTACCGATCCTCTAAGCAAAGAACAAAAAGTGTCCCCACAGCCACCACACCTCTCTGGCTCACCAGCACAAGTTTCCCTAAGGCTGGCGATCATATCACCCATGTAAGAAATCCTTTACGCGTAGAATTTTAGTCACAAAAAACTAACTTCTCCCCGCACTGTGGAACCTTCTGTGGGGCAGCCCGATCTGGTGAAGGCCGGGGCATTAGTGGTGAAAGGACTCAGCCAAGACAGAACACAGGCGATAGAAGTTCATTGAATACACTACAAGGGAGCAGTGGGGAGGACAGTGGAGGAGAGACTGTCCGGGGGGTGGGGGGCTATAGTTAAAGTGGGGAGTGAGGAGGTAGGGGAACACATGGAATTTTCCTTTTTTGGTACCTGTGCCCGGTTGTAAGTCGCCCGTTGGTCGGCTAGGGTCTGTGGCTATTTTCAGCGGGGTGGCTTCATGAGCTTGTTTGCCTCCAGCTTGGTGGTCACTGGGGGCCCTTTCTACCTTAATCAGGCTTCTATTGCTCAAGTCTGTTGCCTAAAAGTGGCCTCTACACCTTCTTTTTTCAGTTGAGGAGTTTGGATCCAGCATTTAAAATAGTGCCCTGAGGGGCGCCTGGGTGGCTCAGTCGGTTAAGCATCTGACTTCAGCTCAGGTCATGATCTCACAGTCGGTGAGTTGAAGCTCTGCGTTGGGCTCTGCTGACCGCTCAGAGCCTGGAGCCTGCTTCCGATTCTGTGTCTGCCTCTCTCTCTGCCCCTCCCCTGCTTATGCTCTGTCTCTCTCTGTCTCAAAAATAAATAAAAACGTTAAAAATTTTTTTTAAATAGTGCCCTGAAATTCTAGAGCAGATGTGGACTGTGTACGTGCCGAGGGATATGGGGCCGGGTAGGTGAAGTGACGTGCAGTCCACCCCGGGAAGCCAGTGCTTTGTGTGTGACTTTGGAGGGGAAAGGCAGTAGTGGGGAGTCTGCATGGGGGAGTAGCACTGCCCGCAGATCGGTGATGCACAAACTTTAGCCACTTTGAACTGTGTTTTCTTGGACCTGTTTCTCTTCATTTGTAGAAAGCGGATGATGCTTCCTCTTCTAGGTGATTGTGAGGCTGGAGTTAACATGAATCGGGTAAATGTGTGATTGGATTCAGCTCGTGGTGGTAGCTGTGTTGAGGATAACAGTGGTAATATTGTTGGGAAGGCAGAGGATGGCTTTTTCTCCAGGGAAAATTCTGAGCCGTCATCTTTGAGGTATGACTCTCTCAATAGACATGTCCATTCTTGATGTTCCAGTTAGGAATTAGAGAGTCTCCATTATAATTGCTAGATCCATTGTGTATTGTTCAAAAAAGATTATGTGTATTGTTAAATGTAGATGGGCCCTGGATAGAATAAATTTCTGAGGACTGTTCTTTTTTTTTTTTAGTTTTTTTTCTTAATGTTTTTATTTATTTTTGAGACAGAGAGAGAGACAGAGCATGAGCAGGGAAGGGGCAGAGAGAGAGGGAGACACAAACGGAAGCAGGCTCCAGGTTCTGAGCCATCAGCACAGAGCCCGATGCGGGGCTTGAACTCACAGACTGTGAGATCATGACCTGAGCCGAAGTCGGACGCTCAACCGACTGAGCCACCCAGGCGCCCCGTGAGGACTGTTCTTTTTAAAAGTTATTTGTTTTAATCGTGATAAAATATATATATATATATATATATATATATAGATAGATAGATAGATAATATAGATATACACACACACACACACACATATATATAATATAAAAATCGCCATTTTAACCATTTTTAAGTGTACAGTTCAGTGACATTAACATTCATCACATCATTGAGAACAACCATCACTGCCTTCCCTCCACCGTGCTCTTTACACATTGCAAAACTGCATCTCTGCTTTTTAAGCAGTAATTCCTCATTCCCCCTCTCCCACCCCCTGACAGCCACTTTCTGTTTTCTGTCATTATAGGTACTACTCCGAGCACCTCACGGAAGTGGAGTTATATAGTTACTTGTCCTTTGGGGACTGGCTTATCTCACATAGCATAACGTCCTCAGTGTTTATCCATGTGGTAGCATGTGTCCTCTATTGTTTTTATTGTTGTCTTTTCTTTTTCTTTTTTTAATGCTTATTTATTTGGGGAGAGAGAGAGTGTGGGGGAGGAGGAGGGAGAGACAGGGAGACGGAGTGTGGAGAAGGGGCAGAGAGTGAAGGAGGGAGAGAGTCCCAAGCAGGCTTCTCGCTGCCAGCGCAGAGCCCAACACAGGGCTCAATCCCATGAACTTCGAGATCATGACCTGAGGCGAAACCAAGAGTCAGCGCTTAACCAACTGAGCCACCCAGGTGCCCCGTCCTCATTCTTATTACACAAATACATGTTTAGTTTACAGTCTTTCAACAATATAGAGAAGAAGAAAAGCATTCCATAATACTCCTACCTGATATAACTCCTGCTACGTTTTGCTGTGTGCTTCTGCTAAGGCTGCCTCTTAAAGCAGAATGATTTAGAGTAAAATCCCACATATACTGGGGCCTCTGGTCTCTTTGGATGTGAGGGGAGCTGTCGAATGTAGGTTTTGGAGACAATGAGAAGTGAAGTGAGAGTCTCTGTGGAGCTGTGGAGACAGAGCTGGGGGAGAACGTGGAGCGGTAGAGTGGGAAGCCGCAACCACCTTTTATGAAATGGGACATTCTCATCTTTGAAGCCTGAGCTTGTGGGTTTTGAGTTCCTGTTTGTGCCCTTTAATTTCAACTTTCTAAGTTCATAAGTTTGTAGTAAATAGGTGTCCTGGCTTTCATTATGGGCAGATATTAAGGAGACCTCGGAAGGGCAGTCTTTTCCCTTCCAGGATGGGCCCATTGGGAGGAGTGCTGCGAGCTAAGTAGGCACCGGGGGAAGGAAGAGACCCAGGATGGAAGGAAAGGTAAATGCAGTGCTGAGAGCCTGTGCTCTTTGGGTCTCCTGAGACTCAGCCCCCGGGGTAGCTTCCAGAAGCCCCAGCCCCTGTTCCTTCTGCCAGATCATCCGGTGCTCTGCCTGCCTAATTCTCTAGTCTTTGTTTGTCTCTACCTGGTGAGGTGGAGTTCTTTAAGAGCACAGTCTCCTGTTGCTTAGCCAAGTGCCCTAGCCCTAGATGGTCTTTAATAAATGTTCCCTGAAATGAATGGAGACTCTGCCCGGAAGGTCGTCGCTCCTGTCTCACTCTGGGCCGTGCTGTCTTGATTCTCACCTCAATTCCTCTGTCCCCCAGGATCCCGTGTTCTTGCCACAGCCCATCTTCAGCACCAGCTTTGCTTGGAGCCCTGCCTTTGGTGAGTTAGACAAGGCAGAGGAAATCCCCGTGGCCTCTGCCTCAGGCCTGCGGAGCTCCTGGGTTTCCCCTTAGCCCACTCTGATACTTGGTGGTTAGACTTTGCAGGACTTAAGGATTGAGTAGGTTTTTGTGGCTTCGTCTGCTCACTTAACCATGGTATAATATTTCCATGGTACAGTGTTTTCTTTGGTTTGAAAAAGTACTTAAAGACCATGTGACTATAGGATTACCTGTATTTTTGCCTTTAGCATTTGTTGTGCCTTTAGCATTTTATGTCAAAATAAGACCAGAAATACAGTTTCCTGTGAATGTAATTCCCAGATGTTATGTCAGGCATTGGCAAACCATGTTAATTAAAACTACCAGAATTGTGTTGCTTTGTAAGTAGAAGTATTTGTGAACCTTAGGTATTTTCTACATTTGTCTCTATTGCTGTCTGTTCGGTGAAATTCATTCTATAAGATGTGAGGTTATTAGATGGTTTGCCTAAAGTTAGGGAGGGGGGGACAGATGTCTCAGGAATGAAATGGAGAGGGGAGAAAAGCATCATAAATAAAAAATTAAAATTTGGAAGGAAAACAGCACTGCATTATGTAGGGAGAAGCCAAATCTGATGCACATACATAGGTAACACGTGGGGTGAAGAGAAGGGGGAAGTGTTTGAGGAAGAGGAATTGAGTCTTTAGAAATGCAGAGGCAGGCAGACGTTTGCAGAGTTGGTTGGCTGTTGTGCAGGGTGTGCTGAGGAGAGCTGTCAAAAAGAGGTTGTATGCTTCTAACTCACCCCAGGTTTTGTTGTGGAGTTTTCATGTGATCATTGTTTAACCTGTTATTATTGATAGGACTGTGGGAAATGTCTACAGTTAGCTGGTGTTAAAGACAGTTAAAACTTATGTCAAATCAAGGCCACACCCAGAAATGAAGCTATCACCCTCATAGATTATAGGGAATGTTTTGTTTTTTACCCCATGTTCAGGATGACACCCAATCAGGTTCCGATCAGAAGAGATCTTAGGGGTGTTTTGGGTGGCTCAGTCGCTTGAGCATCTAACTTTGGCTCAGGTCATGATCCTGAGGTTCATGGGTTTGAGGGCCACATCAGGCTCTCTGCTGTCAGCATGGAGTCTGCTTCGGATCCTTTGTCGCCCCCTCTCTCTGTCCTTTCCCTGCCTGAGTGCACTCTCTCTCTCAGAAATAAACAAAACATTTAGAAGAAGTCTTAGACATTCAGTAAAGGGAGTTCATTCTAGTTGAATATCAACCCTGGCCTTCCTTCATGACTGAGTTTTCCCATTACATTTCTCATTACAAAATTCATGTTTGTGGTAGCAAGCTTAGGTAATTCAGAAAAACCCAAAAGGGACAGAAATGCTCACCCTATCTGCTTGCTAAGACTTTTACCAGCACCTCTCACTTTAGGTGTGTGGGGCTGCCCTGTCTTTCACAGATTTTACTTCTGTTTGGCTTTTCCATCTCTCTTGCAGAAAGTCTAATGGGAAGTTTGGTCACTGGCTGTGCCAGAGTGCCCTTCTCACAGCTTTGTACCCCAAGGGTTCCCTTCCAGTTCACGTGGTCTGGGGAAAGGCTCTGATACCTGCCTTGGGTCACGTGCAAGTCCTGGTGGCCAGGGAGGCTGGGTCTCTAACCAGAAGGAGCGCATGGCCAAAAGCCATGGCTCTTCTGGATTGGCAGTCCCAAGTATTCTCCCATAATACTTTGTAAATTTTGAAAAGACCAAAAAGAAAAATGGTTGCTCATCACAAGCACGTAGATGTGTAATCTTTAAGGGCTGGCATTCTTTGCAGGTAGAATGTGTTATATGGGAGTTCTGCTTTATGTTTGTCTTATTTTAGAGGTAGTTTATATAATAACAGTGTATGCTTTTTTTTTTTTTGTTTTTTTTCTGTTTTAAGGGACCTTTGTAAAGAAAGTAAGCTTGTGTAGTAGTACATGCATTGGTTAATAGGGGGCCTGGGTTTGTTTCTCAGTTGGCTTCTAACAACATTTCTGACCTTGGGCAAGTGGTCATTGGGTTTTCATTTACTGGCCTAGAGAAGGAGAGATTTAGACCCTGTGGTCTATAAGGTCACATCTAACATCAAATTCCAATGCTATGGCTTGATTTTATCACTTTGTATTATTTAGAGGGTTTGGAGCTGTGTCATAGATTGTTTGCAACATTGTCATTGCTATGATTTATTTGGTGTCTTTGGCCAGGATGTAACCCTTCGATTTTAATGTAGTTCCCATGGGAAGATATGATTGGCTTTATGTTATGGTTTCTAGGAATGTGTTGTGAAATTAAAGCAGGGACTGTCTCTGTGTTAGAAACTTCACTGGATGGCTCTTCTTTCTAAGATGATGCTACTTGGATAGTGACACATACTTGATGATGCTAAGTGTGCTAAAACAGCACACTGTCCAAGTATTTGACAGATGTCCTTTTCCTGTCCATGTGTTTTTTTTTTTTCCTGCATTAGTGGGCCACATTGCATGTATTTCTTTTTATTTTCATCGTTTTGGTACCATATTTTTATAATTTGAGAGGCTTTGATTTTTGGTCCTGAGTATTTTAGAGTGTTAGCCATACCATTAACGTGTGCAGCTGCTTTTCCCCATGGTCTGTTCTGAATTTCCTTGGCCTGCTGGGAGACATCGCCTGCTTGCCTGTGACACACATTCACTCACTGAGTTTATCACATCTCTGTGAAATAGAGAGCAGTGTGGATATGTGTGGAGTTTTAGAACTGCAAGTGAAATATTGTAGCCTCAGCTTACTTCCCAGAGTTTGGCAGTAGATAATATAAAATAGGTTACAGCTTGCCTCTTCAAAGACTGTGTTATTTAGTTGTGAAAATGGAAATTTATTGATAGGGAGAATCTAGTATATGAAAACAGAACCGAGAGTGAGGCTGTATTTGAGCTCCTAGCAATTGGCATTGGTAGATTTGTGTGGGTTGAAAACATAAGTTTTAAATTTAGTGTATCCTTTTCCAGTGACTGGAGAAAAACTATGTAGCATGTTTTAAAATATTGAAAAAAAAAGAACTTGTTTTATTGTTTTATTTTTTATTTTTAATTAAAAAATTTTTTTTTGTACTGTTTATTTTTGAGAGACAGAACATGAGCAGGAGAGGGGCAGAGAGAGAGGGAGACACAGAATCCGAAGCAGGCTCCAGGCCCTGAGCTGTCAGCACAAAGCCTGATGTGGGACTCAAACTCACAAACTGTGAGATCATAACCTGAGCCGAAGTCGGACACTTAGCTGACCGAGCCACCTAGGAGCCCTGAAAAGGACTAGTTTTAAAATAAGAGTATCCATCTAGTCTGGTTGCAGTAATGCAGATAAACCATTCACTTATGGAAATTTAGGGGGAAACCTCTAGGTTTGAAAACAACAAGACCGTTAAAAACAAGGTGAGAACAAGTGTCAGCTTAAAAGCAGGTAGAGGAGAAGACTTCTTTTAGAACTTAAGGAGGAAATAACTGTCATTTCCGTTTTCTCTTCTGTTCTTCTTACTGTCTTTAAAATACTGGTCTTGTTTCTTGTAGGTTTGCTTCCTGGACTTGTCTCATAAAATGTTCATATTAACGTTGCTGTATCTCAAGCAAAGCAGTTAACAATGTATGCTTCAGACTTAGAGTTTCCAGGACTAAGGGAAATAGCATAGTGGAAGAGGGATTTGGTTGGGGTTGGAGGCACTGGCCCCTCCGTCAGAGCGTGGCTTAGAGCGTGGCCTAGAGAGAGGGTAGACTTTGAAGCTCAAGAGAAAGGTCAGCTATAGTCCCTTATCTGATGCTATATGTGTGCTAGACCACAGCAGGCTTTGGATTTTTGCTCTCTTTCTGTAGGGCGGTTTTGCATTTGGTCTGGTCTGGGAGGATTGTGTCCTCTGGAAGTAGGATTCTGTGAAGTGAGGAAGAGCCTTCCATTGCTTTTACCCCACTGTCCAGAGGGCTCCAGAGACCATTCATCAGTCATCTGTTTAATCTTTGGTGATTTGCAGGATAGTTTGTAATTAATTTTATCTTGGTGCTTATGAGAGATGACAGTCTAGCGCCTGTGAATGTTGTAGACTTTTCATCTAGAGAAGGTGGAAATGTTCTGTTCCATATAAAGTTGGTTATATTTGCAGTAGTAAAAGAAATGATTAATTACCTTGAATTTTCTATTTAAGGAAATTGCATAGACAGCATGCTTCTCAAATGTGGGGGATGGGATGGAATCCTTTTACAAAAGAAATAGAAGTAAAGTTTCCACCTAAAACAGATTAGCAAGCTTTTGTGGGTGTGCCCCTTCCACCTTCAGCATGACTTGAAGAGAAACTTACTCTATGTATAGTTTTCCACTTCTTGAAAGTGAGTATGTACAGTAAGAAATGTATGTGGACTCCTTATTTAGAAAAAGATGCTGCTTCTTTGGAAGACAGTAGCCCAAAAGATGTGAAGCGCCAATTAAAAGAGAAAACTGAATCCCTCAGGAGGAAAAAAATCTCAATGTAAGCACAAATATGATACCAAGTTAAATCTAGGAGGAAAAGTAGTTTACTCACAGGAGAAAATAAATTAAGGAATTAAAGGTAACTGTATATCTTCTATCATACTGTAGTGTGCTCTCAGGCTTGACTCCTGTGTTAGGAGTGATTTTGTTTGCTTTAAAGATCTCCCTTCACTCCTCACCCTGGCCAGGTAACTGTGGGAGATTTTCTGCACTTGACATATGCACATGTTTTGAAGTCACACAGTGTATTGTATTAAGTAAGATCTGATTGCAAAAATGGACTCTGTGGGCTGTTACACAAGATGTTACCATATGTTCATTTCAGGAGACCTCACACATGCTTTAAGAAAAGAACGAACATTATTTTTTCAAATCTGAGAAGTTTATAGTTAATATTGGTGTCAAATATTTTAGTTGTAGCATCTAAAATTCTTTCTGTCCCCACTATTCTTTTCTTAGGTCTCTGCTGCTCCTCTGAGAATACCAACTCCTTGTGGTCAAGGGCTTTTATCCATTCATAGCACCTCATGCTGTGTTGGACATATGGCTTAGAAAATACTGTGTGGGGTCCCTGAGTGGCTCAGTTGGTTAAGCATTGGACTCTTGATTTCAGCTCTGGTCTTGATCTTGTGGTCCTTGAGTTCTAGCTCAGTGTTGTGCTGTCAGTGCAGAACCTGCTTGGGATTCTCTGTCACCCTCTCTCTCTGCCCTTCCCCTGCTTGCACGCTCGTGCTCTCTCTCTCTCCCAGAAATAAATAAACATTCAAAAAAAAGGAAAAAAGAAAATACCATGTAAAAAAATGCTGGTCGAATCTGGGCAGATCTCAATAATGTGATTATTAGAATTTTCCTGGTGAGGGTGGTGTTAGTATGTTTTTTGTTAATCCTATCTATTTAGTTCAAGTGGCATTGATTTGGTGAATGACAGGATTTGGTGGGGGGCAAAGATTCAGTTTATTGGATGATAAAAATCAGGACCCTGTAAAAGATACTGTCTTATGAGTGGGGCCAAAGAAGCAGAAATTCAGAAGGTATTGGGATACAGTATTGGGATCTGAATTAGCAGTTGTCCCCACAGGAAGGGGACATGGAGAGAAGAAAGGCCAGAGTGCTGTAGATAAAGGAGACATGAGAGTGTTAAGGACTGCTTGAATAAGTGACTGTTGGGAGAGTTGAGGTCCTCTGTTCAGGGTAAGGCAGGCATGCTGGACTTCACTCTGGTGACCGCTGTTCAGTGCAGTAGCATCAGAAGCGTATCAACTCAGGAAAGTTCGACCTCTGGAATATCGCAAAATGTGAGTGATTCGTCCGTTGATTTGACTTAGTGGATATGTGGCACTGGATCAACAGTGGTGGCAGAGGTAGCTCTCAGGTCCTGCCATCACAGTTGACAGGATGTTCCTGACTCAGTAGTTCCAGGATTGCTTCCCAAAGTGTCCCACCTTCCCAGTGTGACAAAGGTACCAGTACTCTAGGTGGGCCGGTTCCCTGTTGTCCTGGGAGTCCTTTCTGGAGGTCTAGAACAGAGACTGCCTCCTTGAACCTTTCAGCAATCCCAGAAGCATCTAATTCTCTATAGTAAAATCCCTTTCAGCTTAAAATAGCTAGTTTGTTTCCTGCAACCTGATTCTCCCTGAAACCAGAGAATTTTATAGGAGAATGAATGAGCTGCATTGGAAACAGAAGTATCCCTGGAAGAATCCCAGAACGAGCAGCAGAAAGATGAATAAATGGAACTGTGATTCCCAAATGCACATGCTACTTCTTTCCTAATGGGTGCAAGGAGAGTGCAGCTGCGTGGGGAGCTGTTCTCACAATGCAGATTTCCAGGCACTATCCCCAGAGATTCTGAATCAGCAGGAAGTGGTGGAGCCCTAAAATCCATATTTTACAAAAACTCCTGTTACCTCTGAGGGTGGGTAAATTGGATACCAGTGGATTCATTTCTTTCTTGACTGTAGGAGATGTGTTCATGATGATCCTTTTTAAAAGAGAGGAAATGTTTAGGAGTTACACGTTTTTAAAGAACCCACCGCAGGGGATTAACCTTTTCTTGAATTTAATGGGACTAATTCTGTAACTACTGCCAGAATGCGTAGTATTTCTAGACTGGAGTGTACAGGATTCCCTTCATTATTACTAGAGGAAAGGAATGCATTTCTGAAGTGTTACTGAATATTGGGTTATAAATTGAATTGTTTCTGATGAGAGTTAAAAATTTAGCTGAATACTTTATGTACAGTATTTTATTGTATAATTATGGCATTTTACAGTATAATTCCCCCATTTCATTGTATGAAATACTGTTGGTATATTTTCTTATCTCTTTTATAGTTAAAGGAAAACCACAATGGAAGCTATTTAAAATACGGAAATGCCTCCTCAGAAGAGAGGTCAGGGGATTATTTGGAGAACTGGCAAATTCAGAATAATTTAGTAGTATTGGAGTTTATTGAGCTCTGGAGGCCAGGTGGTTTAAGGATCAGGGCTCACATGTCCGTGAGATTAATATGGGGATGGGGATAGCAGGGGGAGAGAACATGCCTTGGTGTAAATACTTGTTCTGCTCTTACTTGATTTCTTCACCCCCCCCCCCCCCCGCAACCCCTTCCTGCCTCCCCCCTCCCCCGCAGAAAAAAGAAAAGAAAACACACCCGTCCTGATTTCTGCCCTTTCTCATTCATCTTTCTTGCTGGCTTTTTGAAGGTACATGCTAACAGATGAAGAAGGAAGTCACCATTGTTCTGTGGTGTAATAGTGCCTACTTGATTGAAATTGATTAGCCCTAGATGATTGGAGTCCTTGTAGCAACAGGGGTTATATGTCAAATGGGCCTCCACTGACAGGCAAGGCTGTTTTTCCTCTGCAGCTGCCAGGCTGCTTGAAATTAGGCAGAATGATTTTGCACTTGGATAATGGGCAGGAATTAACTGCAGCTCCCCAAGTGCTGCATGATGATGGGAAATGTGGATGGCGCTAATCAGATGCATCTGCATATGGCATTTTCATTATGTATAAGAGGCATCTGTGTGCACAGAAAGGAAATGAGCTTGTAGGGCTTGTATGGTTACATGTTTGAGAAGATGCGTCGGCAGAAATGGCCTCCTCTTTCCTTTGCTATACTGAATCTTGACAGAATGATTGAATTAGGAGGCTGGCACTGTGTGGTTGCTGTTAGTTCTTTTTTTAAAAACACAGCTTTTTAAAGATAAAATTCAGGTACCGTACCATTCACTCATTTAAAGGAGACAATTCACCGTTTTTTAGTTTATCTGCAAGGTTGTGCAGCCATCACCACAATCTAATTTTAGAACATTTCTGTCCCTCTTAACAGAAGCTATTGGTTCTTTTTTTTTTTTTTTAAAGAAGATGTAGTTTGCACTTTTTAAGAGACACTTTTCTGCCTTTGTTTGAAGGGGATGCAGATTATCTTCGGCCTTCTGTAGAATCATCCTATTTCTCAGAAAGCATGTGTTTTCATAAACAGTCATAAAATATATTTTAATGTTCCAAAGGTTACTTGCTTTTCTGACTTTTGGACCCAGTCTCATGAATTATATTTGAGTTACTGAGTTCATCTCACTACTAGTTGGGGCCTTTTCAGCCTCAAGTGACAGACTCCAATCATTTGGTTAAGCATTAAAAGGAATTTGTTAACTCTTTTTTTTAAATTTTTATTAAAATTTTTTTTTTAAATACTTATTTTTGAGAGGAGAATGGCGAGGGGCAGAGAGAGAGGGAGACACAGAATCTAAGGCAGGCTCCAGGCTGTGAGCACAGAGCCCCACTCAGGGTTCAAACTCACGAACCGCAAGATTATGACCTAAGCTGAAGTCGGACGCTTAATTGACTGAGCCACCCAGGTTCCCCAGGAATTTGTTAACTCTTATAATCTGGAAGAAGGAGTGTTGTTGGCTTCAAGGAGTAAGTGAATTTGGGGATTCTCCCTTCATCTCTCAGATCTTTTATCCCCACGGTTGGCCACATTTGCCCCCATTATAGCTGGAGGACTAGTGTGAGGCTGGGGTACACATCGGCTCCCCACTGGTGCTAAACCAGGGTTGTAGCTGAGGTGGCAGAAGGGAGGCCGAGAGTCTGGTGCCAGGGTTCACCTCAGTTTGCCATGCTTTTTGTGTAGCTGGTGTTTATAAATACTGTAGGTTTTGATTGCTTCATTCTGGGATTACCAACCTACTCATTCAAGCAGTGGAACCAAAACAGCCATCCCAGGAATGTTGTAATAACTAGTGATGCTGATTCAGATGGTTTATCAGAGATGTGAAACAGGCCCTCACCCCAGATGCTTCCTTCTGAAAGATTCTCCCCAGCCAAGGGTTAACAAAGTGCGTCTCTAGCTTGATCTCTTCCATGATGTTCAGTGCCTGATCCAATGCCTTCTCCTTGTTTTTTTAATTTCTTAGTTATCTTGACGTTTTCTGAACAATTATAGCATCTGTAATTTAGTAATTCATTCTAATCTGTATACCTTTGACATGATTTTTTTTTTTTAAGGTGAATAAAAAATACAACTTACCTGACACTGGTTTTTAAGACTGTTCTATACTTTCTTTCTTTCAGAATTAGATTTGGTAAAGGTTTAAATTGAAATTTAGGGAACTTTTTTTTTTTTTTTTTAATGATCCTGTGGTTCTGCTATGTTATGGTAGGCTGACTTTATACTGGATAATTAAAAAGATAATCTGAGGCCTGAATTGTGATTTTATGAATCCATGGCATCAGTTGAAAAATTTTTCTTTAACTTAACAAATCCTATTCAGCAACTGTGCTGTAAATGCTTGGGACACATTGGCATGCAAGACAAACCAAAATTCCTGTTCTGGAAAACGTGCCGTCAGATGGGGTATGGGAATGACACGGCAAACCTAAATAATAAACAACTAGAACGAATGGATGTTTGGGGCACCTGGTGGCTCAGTTGGTTAAGCGTCCGACTCTTGATTTCAGCTCAGGTCATGATCTCATGCTTCGTGGGTTTGAGCCCCACGTGGGGCTCTGTGCTGTCAGCACAGGGCCTGCTTGGGATTCTCCCTTTCTCCTTCTCTCTCTGCCCCTCCCCTGCTTGCACGTGCGCTCACTCTCAAAATAAATAAGTAAACATTAGAAAAAGCTAATGGATGTTTGAAGACAATACATGGTATGGAGGAAATTAAAAACTGGAGACAGGGGAAAAAAAAAGATGAGGATGGTGGGTGGGGTGGGGGCTGTCATTAGGATGTGGAGGCTTATTAGAAGGGAGAGATTTTACTCAGATCTGGGGGAAGGGAGTTTGCCCTGAGGCTGTCTGAAAGAACAGCCAGTACAGAGGCCTTTAAGGTGGGAACGAATGCCAAGTGTTCACCAAGCAGACTGAGAGTCCCAGGAGGGGAGGGAACTGAAGGCAGTGAGGTCACCCCGAGGAGCGTGGTGCAGAGTTCTTGCGAGACCTTTGAAAAGGTTTTGAGCAGAGCACAGTGACGGGATCTGGATTAGATTTAGAAAGGCAGGTGTCCAGCCTGGACTGCAGGGAGAGCAGCTGAGGCCATTAGAGTCGGTAACCAAGACATGTGGGAGATGAGAGTCCTGGGACTATCAGGGAGGTGGTAAAGGTGGTGGGGTTCTGGATTCACTTTGAAAGCAGAGCTCGCAAGATTTCCAGCAGATTGATTTGGGGTGTAAGGTGGAGAACAGTCCAGGATGATTCCAAGATTATTGGCTTGAACACCTGAGCTAGATGGCTATGGATAGAGTTGGGATAAGGTCAAGGGTTTTGCTTTAGACTTTTTTTTTTTCTTAATGTCTCGTAGACATCCAGTTGACCTGTGGGTGGGCAGCCAGAGGGCTGTGCAGGAGGCGTTAAGTTTGAAGTGATGCTGGAGCCTGAGATTGTACCAGATCAGCAAGTGAGGGTATATGGCAGGGAGAGCGAAGCCTGGAGCCTGCGGGTCTGTGTCTTAAAGACATGGTGGAGGAAGAAGAGCCCACGGAGACTGAAAAGTTGCCAGTGAGTTAGGCATTGAAACTTTTGTTAGCTTTTTAAATAGCTTATAAATGTGGAAATGTGTTCTTTGAATTGATAAAAAGAAATGATCACAAGTAATATTTAAAAAGAATGTGACTTCCTATTGCTCTTGAGTTTTCTGAAAGCACATTAACTGAAAATTTTTAATATTCTCATAGACATTGAGCCGCTTAGCAATTTTGGAAAATCAGGAGAAAGAGAGATGTTATCGACATCCCACCCATCCTAACATTGCTGTTAATATTTTGGTAATTGCCTTTTCGTGTTCCTCTGTGTATTTTTTACTTGTACTCATGCAGCACATGACTGTTTTGTTTCCTTTTATTTACTTGTTGGGGCATTTTTTTTCATGGCGCTATGATCTTCGAAGCACACTTTTTTTTAAATCTTTTTTTAAGTGTTTATTGCTGAGAGAGAGAGAGCGCGTGGGAGCCAGCGTGCAAGTTGGGGAGGGGCAGAGAGAGAGGGAGACACAGAATCCGAAGCAGACTCCAGGCTCCCAGCTGTCCACACAGAGCTTGAACTCATGAGCCACGAGATCACGACCTGAGCCGAAGTCGGACGCCTAGCAGACTGGGCCACCCAGGTGCCCTGAAACACAATTTTTACCGGGGGGGGCTCCACTTCTTCTGGAGTTGGCGTTCCTCCACAAAGGGATTGGGTGGTTGCCACCAGCTGGTCTTTACTTCCCTCTCCCTTCTCCGCTGGGCCCTGGAATCTGCGCTGGATTCATCCTGTGCTTTGTCTAGGGATGGAGAACGCTAGAAGGAGAGATGGAGATGTTTGAGAAGAGCTGGGCCACGACCAAGGCTGAGACAGGCTGCCAGGCTGGGGCAGGTCTGACCGGTGGGAGGGTAGCAAGCCTGCAGAGCCAGACAAAGGGAGAGAAGGTCTGTGAAGAGGGGCCTCTCTCCTGGGCTGGGGTGACCTAGGCCAGGCCCTCTTTCTTCTGTGACATCTTCAGCAATAACACTTCAGTGCCTCAGGGGTTTGAAAGCAAAATTACAATTTAAAAGGAAAACCCTTCATGCACTATTTGCATATGAGTGGCGCCTGTATAATTAAGAACAATTAAATTCCCTGGGCTGAATTGAAAGGGAGGCTCCAGCTACTTTCGCTGCTGTTCCAGTGGAGTGCAGCCTGGAGCTGTCAGCTCCCTTGAATTAAGTTGGAGGCATTCTGCCCGCCTGCCTGCCTCCCCCCAATAAATTAAATTTTAAAACGGACACTTCTTAGCCTGGTCCTGATTTGTTTCTCTGGAGTCTATAGACATCAGAAGATCAGTCTTGACTATTTTGCTTCTCTGCTGACCTTAGAACTGACACTCCTCTACTCCCTGGGCAAACACTCGGCTGGGTACTTTGCAAGCTCTTTGCATACAGATTTCATTTACTCCTCACAGAGGACCTGTGGTGTTACCTTAATTTTACAGTAGTAGAGACTGAGATTCTGGTCACAAGAACAGTATGTAGTCTCTTGACTCATCTTTCTCTTGTGGGTTGGTTTCTGATTGGGATCCGGTAACCCGTAGGCCCTGGGAATGAAGCAAACTCCTTTCACTGCTAAAACCTTCTTTGGACTCTTCTGCCAAGACGGAGTAGGAAACAGGATACCGTCTTCCCCGTTCTTCCTTTTCTGGTTTTGCTGGAGCTCTGCATTGTGTCACCCTGTTGAAGGGCCTTGAGTAGAGCAGGAAGGTGGTTGCTTTCCTTTGTAGGGTTCCTGTCATCCCCCCCAGGGGAAGGAGGCAGTGCAGGTCAGTAAGTAAGTGTGTTTCGAGCAGGCTTTGAAAACCTGAATAATTTTAATTCCTTGCCTTCACCGCAATGTAAGTGGTGTTGTGCTCCTATTGGCAAGGCCCCTTCTTGGACTTATTCCTAGGAGGTCAGGAACCCCTGTGTGTCCCTTCCAGCACCTCTTATTTTTCTGGTGTGGTCACATTGGCATGGAATACCTTCCTACCCTGGGTTCGCTGACGTGTCTCACAGAGGTCCTCGCAGGTCCCTGCATGGAATTGTCCCTTTGTGTGTGGTTAGGAGGCAGAACCATAGGTTCTAAACTAGAAGGTAGTTTCTGTGTGCTCGGTCCTAAAAGCGGTTCATCTACAAGCATTTCTCAGTTTACACCAGCTTGTGAACAAAGCTACCAAAGGCTACTACCACAGTCAGTGGCTTTTCTCAGTGAGAGGCAGCCAGGAGCCATCCTTTCTTAGAATTTTCTTTGTTTTGCCGGCACGGTTGGGTTACATTTATTGCTTAACCATGTAGCCTCCTGATTTTGGGGGAGGCTCTGGTTCTGGACCAAAAGGAAGGCTGATGCCCCTGGAACCCGTGTCCCCCAGGGCCAGCAGAGGCTGGAAGGATGGGGAGGTTACACGGCATTCGTTCTGTTGAGCAGTGGCCCCAGCAGCTTGGGTGTTAGAAAAGGGTGAGAAGTTGAGGTGCCTGAGTGGCTCAGTTGGTTAAGTGTCCGACTTCGGCTCGGGTTACGATCTCGTGGTTCGTGAGTTCGAGCCCTGCGTCTGGCTTTGTGCTGACAACTCAGAGCCTGGAGCCTGCTTTGGATTCTCTGTCTTCCTCTCTCTCTGCCCCTCCCACTCATGCTCTCTGTCTCTCTCAAAAATAAACATTAAAAAATGTTAAAAAAAAAAAGGGTGAGAAGCTGTTTCAGTTAGAATTAAGTTTTCAGGTAACAGTTACAATGGTTTAAAATGGTTTACAATGGTTACAGTATCACTGGTTTAAAACAAGATCACGTGTTCCCTTTCCTGTGAGAGTCTGGACATACGCAGCCCCTGCCTCCAGAAAGTCTTTAGGGAGCCCTGCTCCCCGCAGATGACCACATTGCCTTCCCTGAGGTACTGGGTCTGGTATTCAGGATGCAAGTTGGACTTTTGTGTTCATGGCAGCAGATGGGAGGAAGGAGGGCCAGAGGGTTCCTGGAAGCTGCTGCAAGGTGCTTACCTCCTGTTTGCCACTTGGTCCCATAGCCACCCCCAGCTGCAAGGGAGCTCTGGAAGTGTGCCTGGCAAAAAATTCTATGAAAGAGGGAGAGAAGGGATGTTAAGAGCAGGAGAACAATCCCTGTCACACAGGGATTTCCCTGGGAAAGAAACCATGAAACCTTTACCATTATTTCTCAAGGGAAGATGGTTTTTGACATAACACATTTTAAAGTTACCACCCCCAAGCTCCCTATCCTTAGGGGAAAAAAAATAACTTGGCCCCTCTGATTTATATTAAGGAGTAATTGTCTTTCTGGGAACATTCTAGTCTAGTTTCTCTGTTGTCAGTATGACTTGGGTTTCACATGAGAAAAATCAGCTTTTAAGCCATTGTGAGTGTGGGATTATATCTTACAAGAAGTGAGCTTGGCAGTAGGAAGTTATGCTCTGTGGGCAAGTGTGTGGTGTATGCTAGTGTGTTTAGTGGACAGCTGGACAGTCCACTTAAAAGAGCTGCTTCTACATGAAAGAAATATTCAGAGGGAGTGTTTTTCTTTTTTTTTCCCTTTCCTTTTCTTTAATTTCCTCTTTCTTTCTTTCTTTCTTTCTTTCTTTCTTTCTTCCTTTCTTCCTTTCTTCCTTTCTTCCTTTCTTCCTTTCTTCCTTTCTTCCTTTCTTCTTTCTTTCTTTTTTCTTTCTTCTTTCTAAGAAGACTTGACCTTGTTGAACAATGACACGTGGCCCAGGTATTCTGAGAAACAGGAAAGCCTGGACACACAAGTTACTATTGTGCAAAACTGACAATTGCCGCGCCCTTCCCAGTAGCTGACGCTGCAGGCCCTTCACTCGCTCTGGCCAAGAAAGCTGCAAGGCTGACTGTTCAAGGAACAGTGTAGACATTTTTCATTAGATTTTTCCAACAGTATTGCTAAGTCTTTGTAATTGCCTGAAGATTATTTTGATATATTGTTCACATCGAAATTTAAAAAAAAAAAACAAACCAAAAAACTCAGGGGCGCCTGGGTGGCTCAGTCAGTTGAGTGACTTCGGCTCAGGTCATGATCTCACGGTTCATGAGTTTGAGCCCCGCTTTGGACTCTGTGCTCACAGCCTGGAGCCTGCTTGGGATTCTGTGTCTCCCTCTCTCTCTCTGTCCCTGCCCTGCTCTGTCTCTCTCTCTCTGTCTTAAAAATAAATAAACGTTAAAAAATAAATAAATAAATAACAAAATCAGTTCATAGTGTTTGAATTAAAATGTTGTCCTTGGATTTGAAGTTACATAGGGTTATTCTTTCATTTAGAGTTTCAACCAAGAAACTCCAAGAAGTTACCTTATATATGTCAGTTTTTACTTTACGTGCCTTTCTGTAGTCTGTGTGTCGTCATTTGCGTTTCTCCCCTTGTCTGGAATCCCTCCTCCACTTTTACCTGAAGGTGGCATATCCAGCCTTACAAGCCCTACTCCGTGCCACCTCATCCAGAACACTTTTCCTAACCTGCTTCACACTGTTTTTTCCCTCTTACGGACTCTGCTCCACCTTGTACTATATGCAGCACTGTAGGCACATGAAAGTTAGGCAGCCTCTTATTCATCTTTGGAGGCCTGGGTCACACTGCCTTGGCTGTTGTAATATCTTAATGCAGGGAGACGGAAGAAGTTAATGGTCAGAGATACAGCATTGCTGCTTTTATAATGTGAATAAGTGTAGCTGTCCAGTTGCTTAAAAGGTTATAGATGAACTTTAAATAATAGCTAGTTCATGTCCAGAGAACTAATATCTGAAGTTGTATGGACACTTTGAGAGCTCAGAGTTGGTTTTCTAAAAATAGCCACAGTATTGAATGTACTTGCATTGTCTCCCTGTGATTGAGAAGGAAAAGTCCTTCATCCCTAGTCTGCCTGGCAGTTCCCTTTAGTGTTCGTGTGAATTTCTGCCTTTGCTTCCACTTCTGATGTGTAGCATCTGGCCAACTCTATTACTACTTGGAGATATCTACTACTGAATTACTTTTTCGTCCTAACTTGTCCTAGAGCTGAAAGGTAGTACAAAATACATTTTGTATTCTGCAGACTGAAAAATCACATTTAATTATCTTAACATGTAGTAGAATCTAGGAAAATACGTTAAATCTTTATTTTTTTAAATGTTTATTATTTATTTTGAGAGAGAGGAGGGGCAGGGGGAGAGAGAGAGAGAGAGAGAGAATATGAATGAGAATCCTGAGTAGGCTCCTCACTGTCAGCACAGAGCCCAATGCAGGGCTCAAACCCACGAACTTTGAGACTGTGACCTGAGCGGAGATCAAGAATTGGAAGCTTAACCGATTGAGCCACCAGGCACCCCAATATGTTGAATCTTTAAAACATAGATGAGAAGTCATATATTGCATAAAGGCATAAGTTGGAACAGGAGTTAGGAAACGTGGACTTAATTACCAGCCTTTTTCTTTTTATTTATGTATTTATTTGTCCTTTTCTTTTACAAGTTTTTGCAAATTCAACCACTTAACTAAAGGAGTTCTTGATGGCATATGGACTGTGGTATGATTAAATATGTGAATATAATAATATATTTTAAAATTCTTTGAAATGCAAAGGTAATGCTCTTTTTGGGTTCCCAGACCCAGTGCCAGTGTGTATGGGGGTTCCCACGTACAACACCAAGCAACTCTAGGACACCAGTAAGGTGTCCAAAAATTCAGCTCACTTCTAACACTACCTACTCAGAGATTGCACAGGTTAAAGGGTCAGCCCTAGAAGACCGCCCTCCCCACTGGATCCCCATGTCAGACACCAGTCTGTGCTCTGACAGCCACAGGTGGGTATTTCCAGTGACCTTCTCCTTAGGTTTGATTAATTTGCTAGGGCAGTTATCAGAACTCAAGGAAACACTTATGTTCACCAGTTTATTGAATGATATGGTACAGGATAAGAATCCAGAGCCAGATGAAGAGATACATAAGGCAGAGTCTGGGGAAAGGGCACTGAACTTCCATGCCTATTCCAGACGCGCCACTATTTCTGCATCTCTACATATTTACCAACCTGGAAGCCCTAGGAACCCAGTCCTTTGGGTTTTTGTGGAGGCTTCATTACACAGTAAGGGTAGACTAAGTCATTGGCCATTGGCTGAATCAACCTCCAGCCCCGCCTTTCTCCCCTCCCTGAGGAGTTTGGGGGGGGGTGGCCGAAAATTCCAAGTCTCTAATCACAAGGTTGGTTCCCCTGCAACCAGCACACCCACTGTGGTTGGGTTCCACAGTCCATTAACATGACAAAAGACACCTTTGTCCCCCTTAACACTTGGGAAATGCCAACGGTTTTGGGACCTGTCAGCCAGGAACTGTGGTCAAAGACCAAATATATATGAGGAATAAATACTGACAAATCAGAATATCGCAAATGCCTTTTGAATATAAGGTCCTGTTAGTGTCACTATAAGGAGGGGACAGATTTGAGTGGTGTCAATGTGCCAGGTCCCAGCAGAGTCCTCAGCATCCATTGCATGTGGAGTTAAGAAAAGTACAGGAGTCAGAATCTCAACAAGTCTCCTGGTTGAGCAGGTAGGCCGCCACTCACCAAGAAGAGAATACAGTAGACCCTGTATCCTCTGAGGATAAATTCTAAGAGCCCCAGTGGACGCCTGAAACTGTGGGTAGCACTGAAGCTCTGTGTATACAGTTGACCCTCAAACAACATGGGGCTAGGGGCACTTACTCCGTGTGCAGAAAGTCCACATATAACTTTTGACTCCCCAGAAATTGAACTACAAAGAGCCTATTGTTGACCGGAAGCCTTACTGATAACGTAAACCATCTGTTAACACATGTTGTATGTTGTATGTGTTATATACTGTATTCTTACCGTAAAGTAAGCTAGGGGAAAAAATGTTAAGAAAATAATAAGCAAGAGAAAGTTCATTTACAGTACTGTACCATATTTATTGAAAAAAAGTCTGTGTGTAAGTGGGCCTGCACAGTTCAAACCTGTGTTGTTCAAAGGTCAACTGTGCTGTTCCCCCCCCATTATACATACCTCTGACAAAGTTTAATTTATAAACTAGGCACAAAGGCAGATTAACGACAACAATAATAAAATAGAACAATTGTAACTGTATACTATAATAAAAGTTGTATGAATGTGATCTCTCTCAGAATACCTTACTGTACTGCTCTCACCCTTCTTGTGATGATGTGAGATGATAAAATACCTACCCTAATGAGATGAAATGAAGTGACGTAGCATGAGGCTAGTAGTGACCTTCTGACTGTGTATCAGAAGAAGGATTATCTGCTTCTGGACCGTAGTCAATGGTGGGTAACTGAGACTACAGAAAACGAAACTGTGGATAAGGGACTACTGTGCAGTGCTGTGATCCAATAGGGAGTCTGAGCAAGACGTTGAACTCCACCATGGATTCCACTTGGATGTGCCTGTGGGCCATCTGTGGGATGATGTCTGGTACATTTGGAAACCCGAGTCAGGAGCTCAGCAGAGGGGTCCAGGCCACAGATACACAGTCTTGAGAAATGAATCAGTCAGACCACAGAAACCAGCTCTGGCTGATTTAAGCAGGAAAAAAAAAAAAAAAGGAATTTATTGAAAAGATGTTGGGCAGCTCTCAGAATCTCTAGGAAGACTTAAGAACCAGGCTGAGAAAAACAAAGAATGGAAGAGGGGACATAGCAGATAGAACCACAGCTAGAACTGTGCCATGGAAGCAGATGTCGAGGACACTGCTGTCCCTGACACTTAACCATGCTGCCTGGCTGCCGTGGTTACCCCCAGAACAATTCTCCATTTTCTTTCCTTCCCTTCCTTGTGGCATCATCTCCTGATGCCCTGCCCGCTTCAGGCAGGTGAAACTGGCCAAGTCTGGGTCATATGCCAGCATTCTAGCTACAGGCAGGTCTAGAAGTATTAGTAATTGGCCCTTTCGGAATCCAGGAGAGGTGACAGTGGGAAGTCTGTGGTTGAAGTAAGGAAACATGGATGCTGGAGAAAGAAGTGACAGATGTCCCTAGAGGAAGTGTCACCCTGTTGGTGATAGCTAAAACTAGGGGGTAGGTGTGCCTGGCCAAAGTGAGACTTTAGGGAGGGCTGAGGAGACAGTAATGTGGGGGAGAAGGGCCTGACAGGGAGGTGAGAAGCAACAGCACGGAGGGCGGAGGAAAACTGGGCAAGCTTTCCTAGAAACCAAGGAGGGGCACTTCAGGATAGTAGCCAGTGGGGAGATTGAGTAGCCTCAGCACTTGCCTTCCCAGCTTGTTCTCACTGATGACCTCAGCAAGAGCATTTGCGGTAGAGTGAGGGAGCAGGACCCCAGAGACGTGGACGGGAGGTGGTGTAGCCAGGGGCTCATTCCCGTTCAGCCACCAGCAGTGGAGTGGGCTTTGGCTGGTTGTGGAAACCCTCAAAGTGTCTGTTTCTTTGGGTGTGGACGTGGGATACTAATAGTAGCCACACAGGGTTCCTTGGATTACACAGGATAGCAGAGTGCTGGGCACAGCATCTGGTACACACATCTGGTAAGTGTTCAGTAAGTCGTTGCTACTTTGACCCACAGCTGAAGGGAAGGAGGGGACTTGAATCAGGTCGGAGTGACCGGAGTATGAGTATCTCCTATATGTAAGTGGAGGAGAAAGAGCAGGAGGGGATGCTGAGAATCCTGGAGAGGGCAGGATGGGCGAGGGCCTGAAACCAGCCCAGGTTCCATCCAGAAAGGAGCTTTCGGGCATTAATCTTTGAGAGAAGGAACACCTCATCCCTGGGTGGTATGAGCTGGGAGAACGTCTTTGCAACTCGAGGGACGGATTGGTGTGTAGGACTTTTGTCCTGGCCTTGGGAAGGCCTGGCCGTCAACATGTAGGGCTGGTTTAAAGCGCCAAATATCCCCTTATCAGTGAGGGTGCCTTTGACCACTGCTAGGATTGCTCCAAGGACTTTTCTCTTCGGCCAAATGATACCCCCCACCCCCCCACTCATTGGGGGATTCATTAGGGAAAAATACTGGTTTCTGCCTCCATCCTTAAGTGACTATATCAGTAGTTACTTTGCCAGGAAGAATGACAGTTTTAACTTCAGTAGATGTGCTTATGTCTATCATATCTGCCACGGTAAACTCTTAGAAATATTTTTTAAGTTAAAAGGAAGAGCCAAAAGCAACTTGTGGTACTAAGATTATGATGTAGAATTTCATAACCCATGTAGTTATAGAACTTACTTCATAAATCACATGGTTCGGGCCATTTCACCAAAGGCCTGCGGCTGGGTTCCCTTGGATCACTGGAGTGGTTAGGGCAGTGTCCATGCTAACTGTGCAGGCCTTGCTCTGGAGTGGCCGGTCTAACTGTGGGCAGGCTTCAGGAAGGGCTGCCTAGGCTGGGGCTTCTTGTGTCTGCGTAGGGCTCGATCCTAGTTTTGCCGTATGACGGAAAGTACTAAATCCCACTGCCCCCGCCCCCCCCCCAGGTGCTTGGGAATAGCAGCTGAGTCCTGAATATACCTGTTGTGTGTGTGTGTGTGTGTGTGTGTGTGTGTGTGTGTGTGTGTTTTCTCAGAGTCCAAGGGGATTAACAGTGCACAAATCTCTACCTTTGTGGACTCTGTGGGTCTTTTACAGCAGTCCCAGCACTGAGCTCTGGTGCGCACTCACATTCTCCTGACTCTAAGGAGAACAGCCCAGTAAGTAGCTCATTAGCGTAACATGTCTTTCCTTGAATACTTCAGAGTCTAGGCTATGGTATTATTTTGCTATGGTCTCCTTTGTTACCTTCCTTGAGGCAGAAGAGGGTCTGTGGACTGTGTGGGAAGCCAGTCCTCTTGTCCTTGTACTCATCCAGTGGCTAAAGCCTGGTCATGGCCATGCTCTGGAGGTATTAGAAGAGTTTGCATGTAAAAGACAGCCAGCTAGAGATGTTGGGGCTTTGAGAGGCAAATGCAAATCAGTGCATTTAGGAATGTGGAAAACCAGACAGTTCCATCTTCTCTGTAGGTGGCCACCATTGTTTCTCAAATCCTTGCTGGAAGGTGAAGTTATTTTTTACCTGTTCAGAAAGGACTATACCAGCCTGTGCAGGCCCTGTTCTGGAACTTTGCAGTGTCCTCCAGAGATTGGTTAAACCTTTAGGCTCCTTTAGGGGTAAGACCCAGCGCAGAGCCACGGTGCATGAGTCTTGTTTTCATGGCGTGTTGTGGTGAGCGTCTGGCTCGTGCACCATCCCAATGTCCTTGTCCTCCAGTAAGACTATATTGCTGACTGCCCTCCTGTCTGCTCCCTTCTGTCCTCACTGTTCAGGCTCACCTCCCTTGCCATATGCTTCACCAGTCAAAGACTCCGCCCCAACTTCCTAGTGTGTCTTCCTTGCCTGAATGGTGTTTTCCAGATGCGGCCTGTGCTTTCCTTAGCCTTTGTGTCTTCCCTGCTGCTGTTCATTTTGCAAGTGGCCTCCCTTCAGTTTCCATCTGTGGTAACTGTTCCTTGAGGCCCCTGCCCCCTCCCACCCCCCACCCTAAGCCTTTCCTGACTTTTTCAGAGCTTTCTGTCCCTCACTTTGAACTTTCTTGATCTATGAGTTTTGTTTGTTGGCATCTGAGCCTTGTCTGGCTTCCTGGATTGTAACCTTGAGGGGAGGGTCTTCCTAGAGCTGGTCACCTGCCCCGGCGCAGCTAGTCCTTACTGAATTGCCATGAGCCGTTGAGGCCTGGTCCACAGTCCTTGGGTCCTGTTGCTCCTTCCAGGGAGCTGGAGCATTGTGTTTGGAATGAAGTATTTGGTTAGATAACATTTCTGAATGGCTTAAACAGTTGGTTATAGTTAATTCATTCCCTACTGAAGTCACTGGACTGAAATTTTTTAATGGGTGTGTCTGATATCAGCAAATAGATATAATTTTCCTAGGAAGAAGGAGTCGGGGCATCTGAATGCCCTTCTAAGGATCCCGGAGCCATGCAGTCTGGTCCAGCTCCTTCAGTTTGTCAAAGAGAAAACAGAAGCCTGATGTCACATGGGAGCTCATATCATATCTGGGACCTGAACCAAGCTCTTCTAATTTCCAGAGAAATTTTCTTTTCTCTTATACCAGCCACTTAAAAAAAAAAAACAAAAAAAACTGTTTCTTTGTTTTATATACAAAGAAAAAAGTTAGCTGAAGTTTCCAAAAAAGAGAAGATGATAAAAGAAAAAAAGTCAGGTAATCTTAGGTGATGATATTCTTTCCAAATAATGTGTAGATTCCTCATCCACATGTCCTGCTGCTGAGGAAAGATTCAGCTCTTTGCGGCGGGGGGGGGGGGGGTGTTTAGAAGGGCTAAGAGAGTGTGTGGGGTGGGGTCCATATAAACAAGAGCCTCCGCACCTCAGATTACTGTCACCTCTCATTCTCCTCCTATACCTCCCTCTTGTAATAGAAGAAAAATGGTTCCTCTTTTATCTTTCTCTTCTAATAAAGGGCTTTTCCTTATAATTACCTTCCTGGGGGGGGGAGGGTACACATTAGAAATATGTGGCATAATTTTCTAATTTGTTTTTACAAGATGTCTGAGTTTATTTTATGCCAGACAAAGGGAATTCGTAAGAGGGAAAGAGGCCAGGTGAATTGTGATGTAAAAGAAGCATCAGCAGTATTAAGGGCACACATGCGAAAAGGTTAATGCTGACTTTGAATGAAAGGAGCAAAGGGAAGGAATTTTGTCTTTTATTGCTGTAGCTCTTAAGGCTTAAGTTACTTTGATGTCATGGATTTGGAAGTGAAAACCTTGGTGTCTTTAAACACAGTATAATTTCTTAGCTACCACTGATATTTGAGAATACGTGTTGGTAGTTGACTAATTTTTGGCAGTTTGCTGCTTTTCCCCCCTAAAGTTTTTTAAAAAACTTGTGCCTTATTTATTTATTTATTTATTTATTTATTTATTTATTTATTTATGAGGTGGAGGGGAGGGACAGAGAGGAAGAGAGAATCCCATGCAGGTGCCACACTCAGCCCGATGCAGGGCTTGATCCCACAACCCTGACATCAGGACCTGAGCTGAAATAAGAGTCTTGATGCTTAACTGACTGAGCCACCGAGGCCCCCTCCCCCTAAAGTCTTTAACAAATACTTGAGGACATGTGCATGTGTGTGAATACTCTCCAGGACAGTGTCTACATCTAAAATGGTTTTACCTACGAGTACTAACTTTTTAACCTTAGACAGTGATGTTAAATCCCCTTGTAACTTGCTCTCCTTCCCAAATTGTAAATCGAGTGAGCTGAAACTGACCAAAGAGAAAAATGAATCTGTTCCGTGACTCTTAGGAAGAAATATTGACATGGTTTTACTTCTCCATTATGAGATTGAAATAGAGTTTTCTTCGAAGTTAGAGACAGTCTGTCTGTTTCTAGTTTTATTGCTGTAGGTTGGACCTTTCATATCTGATTTTTGTTGGGTGTGTAAAACTTCCTGATTGTGGGATTTAAAAATCTCTGTTATGATATGAGATGGTGCAGGTTTATATTTCATCTGTTCTATTCAGAGATAATTACTGCTCCCCATTTGGGACTTTTAAATCCCCAGGTCAGCTCTGACTCAGGCTTAATTGGCTTCTCCATCTGTTCTCATTACTTTTCTTGTTAGATGACAGTCTTCCTCTTAGTAACATGATCTAATATTTATTGCACTTAACTATGTGCCAGGCACGAAGCAAAGGCATTATTATCTCATTTTAACCTCAGGATAACTATATGGTAGATACTGTTGTCATCTTCATTTTAAGATAGTAAGGCTAAGACTTTTGAGAAGTTGAGTGATTGACCCATTCAGGACTGGAGAGTAGTGGCTTTGGGCCTGGCATCCCAAGTTTGTCTGCACGCTAAAGCTCAAACCCTCACTCAACCGCTAGAGTGCCTTGGTTCCTTGGGTAGGTCTGGTGAACTTGGATAGGCCCCGACTCCATACCAGCTTCATATTTCTGGCCTCGACAGATCTGCATGGGAATTCTGGCTCTGACTCTTAATAGCTATGTGATCTCAAGTGAGCTACTTAAATCCTTAAAACCTTGTCTTCGTGCAGAAGTTGGGTGTGAAATCTGATGATAAATCCACTTTTGGTACTCAGGAAGAGACTATCATTAATTGTTTTACTTATTACTTATACAGTACCCTGACTTTTCTAAGATAATTTTTGGCATGTGAAGTTGCCTGTTTTCCTTTTCTTCTGGAATGCTGAAACCTGGCCAGCTCGATCTGGAGCGGGGTGGCTGTGGTACATGTGATGTTGGCACTTCTTTGCATCCATCACCTCCTGGGGCTCTTGAAAACATTTCTGGAGGCAACTGGGTGTGTTAGTGGCCTTTTTGTACATCGTCATGGAGTTAGTCCTGTCCTAGGAGGCCAGTAAACAACATACCTCTTATCTGTTCAAGCTCAACGCAAGTAGAAAGATGGGAATTGGGCAGGTGGAGACTGAGATGTCACTTTGATTTAGATAGGGACAGAAAAGTGGAGGGAGGAAGGAAAGATTGCAGCCAGGATCCTTCCTATGACATGAGGATTTTGGAAGGGGTTTTCTGGTTTCTGTATTGTTTGCACCTTCAAGAAAAATGGGAGATGGGCTTGCTGAAGGTCACAAAGCTTCTTTTGGCCAGCAGCTCTGAAATTCAGATGTCCACTCCTGGACCAATCTTGGGACCATGTTTGGTGCAGTGCTAGTTGGTGGGAGGAGGCAGTGGAAAGATTGCATTTTAGAAAGCTTGCTGGAGTCTTTGAAAATAGCTACACTTGTTGCATTTAGGGGCTTCTCCAGTTCAATAGTTTTGGATTGCATGGCTTTTAAAATGTCACAAGCATTGATAGTTTTTTGGTGTATATAATATATCACACATAATACAAGTACATATACACATATTTTGTATTTTCTCTTTAAGTATGTTTATGTATATGTATATATATATTTTATGTTATTATGTTATACATGTATTTTTATTTTACTCTGTTTTTTGGTATGTTAATTTGGTATGTGTCTTGATTCTAAAGAAAAATCATCATAACTGGTTAATAGCTGTTGAAGATGTGACCTGCCATGTGAGGTTTTATGTGATGATTGTTCTTAAAAATATGGACTTGGGGATGGTTTCGGCCTTCGGGGGCATCCCTGGCTCTGTTCCCATCCTTTCCCTGTTACAACTTTAGAGGCCAAATCTCCTTCCCTCTCCAACCCCTCATCCCCAGTCATCTTACATGTATGTCTTGATTTAGAGTTTATGAAAATAGTTGTATTATCTGAATTCATCCATAAATGAAACCTAAATTAAATGTATATTAAAAATTAACTGCTTCCTCATTTTTGTCGAATGCTTATAGAATCTGTACTTGTGATATGTTATACTAACCATAATCTAAAAGTATCTTAGGGGCGCCTGGGTGGCGCAGTCGGTTAAGCGTCCGACTTCAGCCAGGTCACGATCTCGCGGTCCGTGAGTTCGAGCCCCGCGTCGGGCTCTGGGCTGATGGCTCAGAGCCTGGAGCCTGTTTCCAGTTCTGTGTCTCCCTCTCTCTCTGCCCCTCCCCCATTCATGCTCTGTCTCTCTCTGTCCCAAAAATAAATAAACGTTGAAAAAAAAAATTAAAAAAAAAAAAATTAAAGTATCTTAAATTTTTGCAAGTATAGAATTGTATTAGACTTCTAATAATTCAATTTTTACATTTAAGATCTAGTTCAGACTCATCAATAGGGGAGTAAAATTATATCTTGTGAGAGCCCTTGGCCTAAGTGTATACTCTTAACTCAGCATTCAAGTTTCAAAATTGCAACAAAAAATAATCTGTCTTGTCTTTTCTTTTTTAGCTTCTCAGACAAACTATTTAGTGGAAAGGGCTTACATTTTCAGCCATCAGTTCTAGATTTTGGAATTCAGTAAGTATCTTTTCTTTGTAATTTTTAATAACTTGTATTATTTGCATTGTTTGCTTTCAGGATATTATATATATGTGTGTATGTATATATATGTATGTATATATATATGTATGTATATATATGTATATATGTATATATATGTATGTATATATATACTTAAAATATATTAATATATATAAAAAGTTGAATACATTTTAAGTATATTAATAATATAAGGGATGTTGATTCTGGGGCTTGTTAAAAGGAATATTTTTGTGAAAAGGAGAGTATAAGATTGTTTTAGCTACTTCTTCAGTTATTAATAAATATACCTTATAATATTTTATAGTGATTAGAATTTGATAAGAAGTCAGTATTAACTCCTGGTTTTTCTATAGCAAATCAGGTTATTGTATAATGAAAACACTAAATATTGATGGTTTCTGAGTTCTTTTTTTCTTTTTTTTATTTGAAAGAGAGAGAGCATGCACAAGCGCATGCACAAGCGTACAAGCATTGCACAAGCGCAAATGGGAAGGAGCAGAGAGAAAGAGGGAGAGAGAGAGAATGAGAAAGAGGGAGAGAGAGAGAGAATCCCAAACAGGCTCCATACTGTCATCACAGAGCCCGATGAGGGGCTCAAACTCACAAACCATGAGATCATGACCTGAGCTGAAGTTGGACGCTTAACCCACTGAGCCACCCAGGCGCCCCTAGATTCTTTTAATTAGATCCATCTGCTTATTTTTACTGCTTGTGATGCTGTGGGATTTACAATTGCATGTACAAACATTAGTTACCACAGTTAAGACTTTGGAAAGACGTTAAGTGGAGAAGAGCACACATAAGCTGAGTGCATTGTGTTAAGAACCGTTAAGATGAAGGGAATGTGATCTGAGTGTTGGTTGTGGGGCTAATCTGGGAACTTGGAGAAATAAAGAACATGGTGACACTGTGCAGAAGGGACTTAAGGACTCTTGTTGGCTGTGACACTTAACAAGCGTTTGAAGTTGGAAACTTAAAATGTTAAACTCCCCAGATGCAGAATATTGCAGAACTGAATAGATGCAATTTCACGTGAGTGGAGTTTCAGGTACGGAATTAAAAGAGTGTTTTAGGTGTCAAAGCTCTGCTTATTTCAGCAGCCTGGAACATCAGTTCAGTTTTACGAAGAGCTTATTTGAGTTACAAGAGAAGTTATGTGAATGAAATAGGTGTGGTGATAGGAGAGCATCTAGGGTGAGTTAGTGGTGGTCTCCTGGTGTGCCCTCCTTTATTCATCTGGATTTCCTTCTTTCCCTTTCCTTCTGATCATCAAAAGATTAGCCCTAAGGTGAAGGAAGAATGAACTTTAAATATAAAAGTTTCTTGTTGAGCTTTTAAAGGAGATTCTGTAAAGGAAGAAGAGAGAAAAGTGTGAGGGGAGCTTGCTGACTTTACAAGATTCTAGGTGTCTGCTTTTTGGTGTTTGAGTTTTTTACACCTTTACTGTTAGGTAAAGAAACGTTCAAAGCTGAATTTATAATAAAACCTCATTGGTTGCAAATTCTGAGAGATCGCTTTTGTGAACAGTCTTTATCGTAAAAAGAAATTTTAGTGCAGGACCTACTTTTAAAAATATATATATTACAGATTGGTAGATGTAATAAGATGGATATAGTACAATAGTACAATATAAGTACAATTAGATCAGGATGACAACTCCAGTTCATAGTATGTTGGCTATCTATAATATGTTTACTCTTCGGTAAGATAAAAATCCTGTGATCAATGCACATGAATGTATAGATGTATTAGCAACATATGTTAATTAGCTATATGCATCAGTTTCTGGTCCCCATAACTGGAAGCAGGTTGAAAAACAAATGTTTAAAATCTTTATACATTAAAAAAAATTTTTTTTGAGTTTACTTTGAGAGAGAGCGAGCGGGGGAGGGGCAGAGAGAAAGGGGGAGAGAGAGAATCCCAAGCAGGTTCTGCTGTCAGCGCAGAGCCCGATGTGGGGCTCGAACTCACGAACTGCAAGATCATGACCTGAGCTGAGACCAAGAGTCAGATACTTAATCAAATGAGCCACCCAGGCACCCCCAAAAAGGTTACTACATTTTAGACTTGAATCATCTTTGGACGATACAGTTTTGTGTATGTAGTACTTTATAGTTCTCAAAGTACAATCATGTCTCTTGTCAGTTGAGTTTTATATTAATCCTAGAAGGATAGTGGACTAGTGGAGGTAGGTATAATCTGAGAGAGTGACACACACACATACAGAGAGGCGCGTGCGTGTGTGTCTGTGTGAGATTTTCAAATATCTCTATATTTGAGCATGGACTACAGATGCTTATGTATTTCTTGCTAAGAAGTAATGTATTTTGCCCAAGGGCATTTTGCTAGAAGTAACAGAATAAATCTTAGAATTGTCTTCTCATTTCTAAGTCAGCACATACCATGCTATTTTTTTTAATAAGCGAGATCTAGGATATGATTAAGGGAATAAATTATTTTTGCTGAAGTTTTAAAAAAGTCTCAATAACAAACTGTAGTCAATTAGAACACTTCTAAAATTAGTCAAGTTTTACCTTACTTTTAACAAATGGTCTAATTTATAGGCATTAGATTCAAACTTCAGCCCAAGTGTTCTCCTTCTGATTTCTTCACTGCCCTTGTTCAGCTTTTGCTATTGTTTATTTTGAAGTTGACCTTGGGCAAACCCCATCCCTTTTTCATAGCTTTGGTTTTCCTCTGGGATGCAGAACCAGGGGAGTGTTATCCAGCTGCCTTCTGGCAGCTGCCTTCTGCCTACAATCCACTTTGTAGGATTTGTTGTTAAGGGTTAATATCCCACTGGTCCTGAGATTAAAAGTACTAATCATTCCTAAAAGATTTTAATCATTCTTTTGTAGTATTAAATTAAAGAGTACCTTCCAGTTGTCACTAGTGAAGGAAATTCTTATCCTCATAACGCTTTTAAAAATAGAATTAAAAAACATAGAATAAAAATAGCCCAGTGGTAACCAGGTCTGGGTCAGGTCTGGTGAGGTTTCTGGGGGAACACAGTCACTGGGCTCCCTAGAGTTGCAGTTTTGCAGTACGATTTTTTAATGTGTTTTCATCTGGGAAACATTTGTATTTTTTTGAACTAAAAATCTTATATTCCAGTGATATGAATGGGAGATAAAGCTTTGAGGACAAGTATTAATAGCTTTGCTGATTGAATCGTATTATTTACCTAAAACCTAAAACCATGGAAGTCTTTATTTTTTTAATTTAATGGAAGGAAAAGACAAATGTGAGCCCCATCCTCCCCAAGCAGGACTCCCTGAGGTGACCTTTTGTGCTCATGGTAGTCTAAAATATTTTTAGTTGTATTAGCTACAAACACTAAAAAAAATCAAGGTTTTGATCACACTGATGTATATTTTATTTATCACTGGGTGTAAAGAACCCGTTTTTGAAAATAACACATTGGCTGTATTAAACCTTCAGTTAAGACTTGTGATTAAAAGTAGTGGGGGCGTTGGCGCTTGGCTTGGCTGACTCAGTCTGTAGAGCATGCGACTCTTGATCTTGGGGTCGTGAGTTCAAGCCCCATGTTGGGTGTAGAGATCACTTAAAAATAAAATCTTGAAAAAAAGTAGGAGGAAAGCTGGAAGAAGAATGTGAGAGATTTGATGGCGGTGGTATAATAGTTTGGAAATCCCACTGTTACACGTAAGACAGACAGCACGCACTTAATTTTCCTTAAAACACACAATTCTTAGTATCAGAGAAGTCAGAATAAAATCAGAGAAATGCAAGCGTAAGGTAGATGAATTTTTGCTGAACTTAAAATATAGTTTTATTTCTAGGCCATACTTAGGAGAGCGGTATATTTGGGTCTCTGCTACTGAGGGCATTAAAACTGGAGAAATGGCTTCAGTGAAACTTTCACTGGCTCTCTGTTTATGACAATGTGAGTTAAGTGGAGTGAATTTGGTATTGGGCAGTAGGAATCAGAGTAAATGATTCCAGGGAACATGGCAGGTAGGTTGGCCAGAGAGTGCTCTCTGTTCCCTTGCAGTTCCTTTGCTAGTCTTGTGGATAGAAAGCAGAGGAAAGAAAGAATTAACATGGGCGTCCTTCTCAGGGTGTTTGCTGGAAAGCAGACATTCTTACCTTAGTGCACAAGTGTTTTCGAGCCGTGTGTAAAACTTTTGTGTGTGCCCGTTTGTGGAGGGAGGAGCCGAAGCTTTCATCAGAGTTTTCTACAAGACTCATGATTTGAATGGATAAGAGCAAGTGCTAGAAAGTGCTGCTGAGTTTTCATTTTTCTCAGAAGAATGGTCTTTAGCAACAATTAAGTTTTCCTTTCATAAGGCTTGATAAAGTCCCTTTGTGAGTTGAAATCCATTCCCCTGGAAAGCCTCTTTAAACTTATTACTCAGAGAAGAAACCCTAAAAAAAAACTGGGTTTTTCTGAGTACAGTTTCTTACCTAAACATATTTTCATTTGAGTCAGAGTGAGTACCTATTTCCTACTCTGAGTATTTGCAAGCATTTAATGGCCCATGTGTGTTGAATTCTTCTAACACAAAACTCAGTGAGGCGTTACCATTGGTTGGCATTAAGTGTGTCTTGTAAAAGAAAGGATTCTTTAAAAAGTTTTTGTGGATTGAATGTTTTAGTAATAACAGGATTTAATAATTGTTGCTTTTAACTTTAACGAACATCAACAGCTTTCTGGGATTAAAGTATATATACAATGTGTGTGGGTGGAGGGATGGGTGGATGGATAGCTATATTTAGAACCACATAATACATTGTTTTTTTTTTCTCCTTGTTCCCCTCCTAGGTTCCTGGGTCACCCTGCAGCAAAGATTCTCTATGCTTATAACCCTAGTAGGGATAGTGAGGTCGTGGTGAATTCAGTGTTTACAGCTGCTAGACATTTTCATGTGCCTCCTGTTCATTGCAGGGTAAGTGTTGATGTACTCTTGGAAACTATGCTGTGGCAGGCTGCCAGATTTTCTTGCTTTCTTTGGCCTGAAGTTTTTACTTTCTGCTCCCTGTCTCCCCCTTTTCTGCTACCCAAACTCTTCCCTTCTGTGTGTTTGCTTTAGCATTTATTTTTTCAGTTGTTCATAATTTTGGTGGCTCTTGGTATCTACATGGAAAAAAAACATGGAAAAAAAGTTTAGAGTCTAAACAAAGTATAATGTTTGTGTATTTAATGGGACTTTTTCATGGTTAAAGAAATATAGTATTATGTGTCTTGAAATGACTACAAATGCTGAAGCATTTAGTAATTAATACAAGTTTTATAGTCATGGTCTCTTTGCCTGGCACACTGACTAGAATTGGACTCCTTTCTAAGTGTAGGAGTAGGAGGCAGTGAATGGCTCCTTATAAAGTTAATTCGCACCGTAACAGAGAGCTCCAGACCCTGGTCTTCTAGTAGTGTAGATTTCAGTGGTCTTTGAAGATCCCAATCATTGGTGGGTTTTATTTATTTGTTTATTTAGTGTACTGATGTCTACCTGATATACTTTTTTTCTTTTAAATATAAGACCAAGGAAATGGTGTAAGAGGAAGTCCACTATTCTGTTTATGATTGCCCAGATAAATGCAGCTTCCGATTTTTATTAGGTATTGCCAGGTTTGTACATCGGTGGCTCCTTCTACTTAAGTAAGGTTAGAACTGTGTTCGATAAAGGCCGTTGAACACACGTGGGTGCAGAAGAGGAGGGAAAAGGAAGGATGTGAGGGCACAGGGTTCCCAATCCAAAGTGAAAGCACTCGGCAGCTGCCTTGCTGTAAGTCTGTGGTATGTCCTTTGATACCTTCTTAGATTGTTGGATTTTGTTCCATTTGGGGCATTCCTAAGGATTCATGATACTTCTGAATCAAGGGTACAGATATGCAGACATCTGTTAACAGAAATTGTCAAAAAGAAAGTCTCTGAAAGACATCTTTTAAAGAGGGCCATTCCCAATGGCTAATTTGGTACCTTTCTTTCAGGTAATTCCAGCAATGGGGAAAACGTCCTTCAGAATTATTTTCTTACCTACTGAAGAAGGAAGCATTGAAAGTTCTTTATTTATTAATACCTCCTCGTATGGAGTCCTTCCGTATCATGTAAGTAAGTTTTTCCCTCTTGTCCCATGATTTTGTTGTTGATTTAACAAAGGGGTTTGGATGTTTTGTAAAAGACTTTTGGAAATGTTGCCACCTGGCTTATGTTACTAGAACATAAGATCGTTAGTGATGTTAAACTCACCAGCTTTCACCCTTCTTCTGCATCCCATGCCACACACATGGGACTGTCTTCGGCTCAGAGTACAGAGCTGTAACTCTCACCATGAATCTCTGAAGGACATTGGAACAAAACACAGAAGTCCACCGTATTCTATTTCTGTTATAAAATAGAGTGTACTTTCAGAACTCTCTGCCCTCACCTCATGAGCAGTCCAGAGGGAGGAGCTATAAAGGCAGTCTCTACTGATTTTGCCTTCGTCCCTGCTAGGCTCGGGAATATTTCTGATCAGGGGACAAGGATTGCATGTTTGGGGGCCAGTTCTCAGGGAGCTTACTATTGATATCAAGGCACCAGGGATGGAGAGTGAAGAATCTTTTCGTCGTTGTTCACAAAAGTAGTTAGGAATCTTTATCTTAAGTGGTATCTATGACTTATTTAATACGATGTAGCATCAAGCCAAGATCTATCATTTTCATTATTATTTATTATTGGATTCCATTTAACACTTGTTTCCCTAATGGAAAAGTTGTCTATATCTGAAAAGCTTTGCTACAATGAGGAACATTGAGCTTAAATGTAGCAACTTTTGTTACTTTCTTTTGTAGACGGTGATAAATACAGTCTTTAAATTTTTTTTTTAATGTTTATTTATTTTTGAGACAGAGAGAGACAGAGCATGAATGGGGGAGGGGCAGGGAGAGAGGGAGACACAGAATCTGAAGCAGGCTCCAGGCTCTAAGCTGTCAGCACAGAGCCTGATGTGGGGCTTGAACTCACAGACCGTGAGATCATGACCTGAGCCGAAGTCAGACACTTAACCGACTGAGCCACCCAGGTGCCCCAAGGATTAATACAGTCTTTAAACAATTTATTTATTTATTTATTTTTGAGAGAGAGAGAGAGAGAGAGAGCGCGCGCGTGCGCGTACAAGCAGGGGAGGGGTGGAGAGAGGGAGACACAGAGTCTGAAGCAGGCGTCAGGCTCTGAGCTGTCAGCACAGAGCCCAATGCAGGGCTTGAACTCACGAACCGTGAGATCATGACCTGTGCTGAAATCGGGCGCTTAACCAACTGAGCCACCTGGGTGCCCCTGGATTAATACCGTGTTAAAGGTCAAGGTGGTGAATACAGATTGCCTTTGGAAAGGTATTTTAACATTACGGCAAATATGTTTCAAAACAAATAGAGGAGTAATTAACTTCTTTTTTTTCTGAAGGTTTCTGGAATTGGCACTCGAAGAATCTCTACAGAAGGGTCTGCAAAACAGCTACCAAATGCTTATTTTCTGCTCCCGCAGGTTCAGAGCATTCAGCTTTCACAAACCCAGGTAATTTTAATGGTGGATTTATTTTGAATTCTAGCAAACGCCAAACTTTGTAGTCTTCTAAAGTTATGTATCTTTTACAGCCCTTTTTATATAGGATTGCTAGAGATGTTAAACTCACCAGCTTTTAGAATTGGGATTTTACTATTTTCCGCTTTTTGAAAAAATCCTGATGTTGTGTCAGTGGAATCCATGTTCTTCTTTTGAAAGGCTGTATAGTCCATAGTGTTGCTTTGTCATAGTTGGCTTTATCTTGTTTTTGATCATTTGAAGTGTTTCCAGTTTTTCGTTATTACTACCATTAGTCCATGTACATGTTTTATAAGTTTTTTTATTTCCTTTTTGGATTACCCGTCTCCTCAGGATATATTTTGTAAAGAGAGTGTCTGTAGTTCAAGACCATGAACCATTTTATAGGGCTTGTTAAATATTGCCAGGTTGCTTTTCAAGAAGACAGACTGCTATGGTCACTAGTAATGATATGTTTTCAGGAATGTCTTACTATCTTCCCTCTCCCTAGTCCTAGCCTTTCTTGAGTGTGGCTCAGTGGAAAGAAATGTTTTTGATGTTTTAGAGTGTATATCCAGATGACCCTTGAGCAGTGCAGAGGCTATGAGTATCAACCCTCGATGCAGTTCAAAATCTGTGTATAATTTTTGACTCCCCAGAAACTTGACTGCTGGCAGCCTGCTGTTAACCGGAAGCCCTACAGATAACATAAATAGTTGATTAACACGTATTCTGTGTTGTATGTATTATATACTGTATTCTTACAATAAAGTAAGCTAGGAAAAATGTTACTAAGAAAATCATAAGGAAGAGAAATACATTTACAGTACCGTTCTCTATTTATTGAAGAAATTTGCATATCAGTGGACCTGCACAGTTCAACCCATGGTATTCAAGGGTCAGCTGTAATGATACCTTAATGTTGTTTTAATATGCATTTCATTTATAGTGTATAAGTTTGACCACTTTTCCCCTTTGACTTATTTCCTTGTAACTATGGCTAACTTTTGAAATTGAGAAAATTCCTTTTTTTTATATATATGTTTGTTTTTTTGAGAGAGAGAGAGACAGAGCATGAGCAGGGGAAGGGCAGAGAGAGAGGGAGACACAGAATCCGAAGCCGGCTCTAGGCTCTGAGCTGTCAGCACAGAGCCCAACGTGGGGCTCAAACTCATGAACCATGAGATAGTGACCTGAGCCGAAGTCAGACGCTTAACCCACTGAGCCACCCAGGCGCTCCAAGAAAAGTCTTGAACCAGTGTATCACCTTACTGACCCTTTCTTTCTGATTAGTGAATAAAGAATATTGCTTAGAACTTTGTGTCAGTCCCAGTAGTGCCTGGGGCTTTCCTTCATTCAGTAGTCTTCCTCTGCTGTGGGCAGGCACTGGTTTAGTATTTCCATTTCCTGGAGCTTACATTCCAGTGGGAAGACAAATAAAACTAATTTACCTGTAATGTAATGTCTGGGAGATTTGTCATCACTTAGATAATTCTTGGGAATTTTTGGTATTATTTTTACTTTGATAAAACTGAATAGCCCTTCCTCCCAGGATTTTAAGGAAGATTTCTTTTAGTTTGTACATTTGGATTTGGTTTAAATCCTAAGACCAATGGGGATGTATTGAACTTTTTTTTTTTTTTTAAGTTTATTTCTTTTCAGAGAGAGAGAGCAAACAGGGGAAGGCAGAGAGAGAGAGAGAGAGAGAGAGAGAGAATATCCCAAGCAGGCAGTGCAGAGCCCGATGTGGGGCTTGAACTCTTGCATGGTGAGATCATGACCTGAGCCGAAAACGAGTCTGACTGTAACCAACTGAGCCACTCAAGTGCCCTCGTATTGAATGGTTTTTAGCATAAAAATGATCTGAACTGCCTTGCATTTTTGTAAGGGGTTGAAAGGGCTGGGGTAAGTGTAACTTGGATATGCTGATAGCATGGGTTTTTCCTGCTGAACGTTTTTAGCCTTATCTCAGGGCCGTCCTTCAGCAAAGGGGGTGGCTGAGAATGGCCAGGTTTCTCTGGTTACTGAGACTGGAAGCTTTGAATGCCAGATGCTGTATTAGTGGTGATAAAAGTATTGAAACAGAGACAGGTGGTCAGATATCTTAGTAGGGGTTAATTTAAGGATACAGAGAATTAAGGGAAAGAGGAATGACCATGCAGGCCTCTCTACGAGGCCTGTGAGAGACCTTGCTATGAGGAGAGCTCGCACGTTATATGCGTTGTACCTGGCAGATCTTATCTGCTGACCATGATGCCTGCTGCCTGTTTTCCTGCATCCAGGCTGTCATCATCTCTTTCCCAGTCTACTCCAGTGGCCCCTTAACGGATCTGCCAGCATCTAGTCTGGCCCTTTCAAAAGTCTCTTTTCCTACAATGCAAGTTGGACCACACTAGTCATCTGCTTAACACCTTTCAGTGTATTCCTGCAGGTCTCAGGATTTAAACCAGGTTCTTAGTGTGGCTCTAAGGCCTTGCATGGTCTGGCTGCTGTTTCTCTACCGTCATGTGGTCTTCCTCTGCTTGCTCACCCATGCCGTTTTCACTCCTCCACACGTCCTTTGTGCCTGCAGTTTCCTCAGATTCCCCCACCCCAACTGTCCTCTGGAGTAGCCCTGATTACATCCTTTCTGTTTCAGCTCAAGCTCCACTTCTTCAGAGAGTCTTGCCATCTCTCCCCATCCTAGTTCAGGTCCCTGGATGGATTGTCGTAGAACTGTGTTCTTCCCACTTAGAACGCTTATCCCCATTACTCAGCCACCCTTTCCTTCCCTCCGTGAAATTGCAGCCCCGTGGAAGCAGAGACTGTCTGCTGTTGCTCTCCACAGGGTCCCCTACACCTAGCCCAGGGCCTCCGGCAGAGGCGCTCAGTGAACACTGGTCAGATGAAGTTCCGGCTGGAGGGACGTCTGTAGCTCTCCCCGTGGGAGCAGTTTCAGGGATTCTTTGTTCTGTTTTTTTTTTTTTTTTTGCATTTTAATTTATTTTTTAACAGCTTTATTGAGCTATAACTCACATACCACAGACTTGATCCATTCGGCAGTTTTTAGTATATTCAAGAATTGTGCAGCCACCCCCGTAGTCTAATTTTAGAACATTTCCACGGCCGCAGTTCCTGGCAACCACCCCTAAGTTTTCTGTCTCTATAGATTTGTCTCTTCTGGATGTTTCATATAAATGAAATGTGTGATCTTTCATGATTGGCTTCTTTCACTTAATGTTTTTAAGCTTCATTCATGTCATAGCGCATATCAGTCTTTTATTCTTTTTTATTACCCTATACTAGTGAACCATTGTATGGACATACCATACTTTGTTTCATCATTTACCAATTGGCAGGAATTTGATTTGTTTCCACTTTTTGGCTATTATCAAAACTGTTGCAGTGAACATTTTTGTACAAGTTCATGTGGACATATGTTTACTGTTCTCTTGGGTGTGTACATAGGAGTGGACTTTTGTGGTCATGTGGTAATTATATGTTTAACAGTTGAGTAACTGTCAAAAAGTGGTTGTATCATTTTACAGTCTCACCAGCAATATATGAGGATTCCAGTTTTTCTACAGCTTTACCAAAACTTATTTTATGTTTTTTGTTTTTTTAAGAACATCCTAGTGGATGCGAAGTGATAGCTTAGGTGTTTGGTTTGCATTTTCCTGATGACTAATGATGTTGAGCATCTTTTCAATGTGCTTATTGGTCACTTGTATATCTTTTTTGGAGAGATGTCTGTTCAAGTCTTTTGCCCACCTTAAAATTGGATTGTTTGTTTTGTCCTTGTTGAGATGTAAATGTTCTTTATATATTCTGATACTAGGCCTTTATCAAGTACATGATTTGCAAATACTTCTCTCATTCTGTGTTGGTTTTTTCATTTTCTTGATGGTGTTGTTTAAAGTACAAAAGTGTTCGGTTTTGATGAACTTCAATTTTGCCTGTTTTTTCCTTTGTAACTTATGCTTTTAGTGTCCTATCTAAAAAGGTCCACAGTTACCAAGATTTACCTCTTTGTTTTCTTCAAAGAGTTTTATAGTTTATCTCTTACATTTAGGTCTATGATGCATTTTGACATTTTAGTGTATAGTGTGAGCTAAGGATCCTGATTCATTCTTCTGTGTGTGGGTATCTAGTAGTCCCATTTTTTAAAGATGTTCATTTACTTATTTTGAGAGAGAGAGAAAGCAGGGAGGGGCAGAGAGAGAGGGAGAGAGAATCCCAAGCAGGCTTTGCACTGTCAGCACAGAGCCCAGTGCGGAGCTCGAACTCCCAAACCACGAGATCATGACCTGAGCCAAAACTGAGAGTCAGATACTTAACCAACTGAACCACCCAGGCGCCCCTGACTATAATATTTTTGCATTTAAACTTCATACATATATGTGTTTGTGTTGTGTTTAAGTGGCCATAATTGCCAGCTATGCTTTCTCAGAAAGAAATGTCTTCATTTTGCTCTTCTGTTTTTCCTTCTTTCTGTTTTTTGGTCAAGAACCCATCGTCTGAGGTGAGTGTTGAGTTCAGCTTCCCTCAAAACGGGATAGAGGGTTTGGGAGGTACTCTGGTTCAGTTGGGAGCTGGAAGGTGGGTCTGCTAGAACGCTAGAGAGTGAGAAGTTTTGGGCAGAAATTAAGATATTGTCAGCTTTGCTTTCACTTGCTTCCTTAGCTCCATCTCATGGGATAAACGAGGGTGCCAATAATCATTGTTATTTTATCTCATTTTTTTTGCACTTTGGGCTCATTTTGGTCCGTTTTATTTGTGTCTTTACCCATTGGTATCTGACTTTTGCATTTTTCCTGCTCAGTTGAATCGGATCGAATGGCTCCCTTTCTTCTGCTGGAAACAAGAGTGTGTGTGTGATTTCTTTTCTATCTAGATTTTTGCTGATGTGTTGTAACAGCCACTAGGTTCAGTGGGGAGGAGGGTATACCTTTCGCCTCTCTGCTGCCCATGTGTGTCTGCTTTTTTCTTTTTCAACCTTTTCATCTGGCCCTTCTTTTTCATTTGTTTGGCCCTTAATGAAGCGAGGGCTCCTAGCAGATGAGAGGTCACTGTTGCAGTGGGTCTGAGTAAAAGTCTGAGGTTCCTCTGCTTTTGTTGTAGTCTTGTCATTATTTGACCCCCGGGTTATTGTCCCAGTCATTCTCTGCTCCATGTGTCACACTGCTGCTCTCATGTCCTCCCAGACAAAGCTGTTCAGTGCTTCCCTGGTCTCTGTACTAGCTGGGCCCCCGTTGGTTTCAGCATAAAGCCCGAGCCCCAGAGCTTGGCATATGAGGCCCTCGACACCTGCTCCAGCCTCCTCTCCAGCCTCAGACGTCCTGCCCTTCTCTTCTCCACTCCGGCCTCCAAAACCGCTCGCTGTTGAAACGGGCCATCCCTTTTTACATACTGCCTTTCCTTCATAGGCTTTCACGCCCTTCTAACCCTCATTGTCCTTCTCGCTCCCTCCTCTGAGACCTGGTTCAGGTATCAGCTCCTCCGCAGCCTCCCCTGGGCCCTGGGCAAGTCTGTGTTCCAGTCCCCCTGGCATGTGGTTCAGACCCCTGCTTGAACGTTTGGTGTCATCCTGTGTCGTCCTCCATGAGGCTCTCTTCCATGGGCCTGTTTCTTTTTCATTTTTATAATCTCAACATCAGCTTAGTGTTTAGTACATTGAGGCCCCCACAGTTTTTAATAAGTAGGTGAGTCAGTGGGCATCTGAGTCGAGATCCCCAAATAGCGTATCTACCTGTCGTAACATGTAAGATTTGCATAACTTCCCCTTTTCACCACATCAGCTACTTTGACCTTCACCAGATTTACTACTAGGGCAGGTGGTAATATTCTTATTTTAGAAACTGTAGGATGGACGTAGAGTTTAAGTTACCTGGTGGAGGCCGAGAGCCGAGCTGGGATGGGCAGTGCCAGCGCGCTCTGCCGAGGGATTTGCGCCACGTATAGTTCAGTGTCGCGATGACTTCCACATCTGTGGACTTAGTAACTCACGTTCCATGAGAGATAAATGGCAAATAAAATGTGGAGTTTGGCTACATTTTTATAATGGCAGAAGAACAATGGAGACAGCTTAAAGGCTCGACAGTAGAAAGAGGATTTGATGAATGTGATTATATCAACATGTAGACTGTTAAGTAGTTCTTCCAAGTTATAATTCTGATGCTTTGTCTGACAAGGGAATAGTAGAATATAAGCTAGGTTATACTTGGTGAGTGTAACTATAAAATACATGGTGGGATAGAATACATAAATACAGTTGTGCTAGGCTTATGAAAAAGTGAGAGTTTTTATCTTTTAATGTTTTTTTACAGTGCTATTTTGGTTCCAGACTGTTGAGATTTGAGGAGTGTTTCAGCGGTTTATTTGGGCAAAACAATGTTAGAAATTGGCATCATCTCAGGATCTGGCATAGAGGTTCACTATCACGATAGGCTCGTCTCAGAGATTTACAGGAACTTAGTTTTTGGTATTAGAATCATTATAAAATAATGTCTATTGTTAAAAATAAAATGATAAGGCAGTGTGGGAAACCCAGATAAGTTTTGAAGTTAGAGGAAAACACATGACACACCACAGTCCCACCAAATAAAAGTGTGTGTGTGTGTCCTAACATGATACCATATTATCACATTATCTAAAAGTGAGATTGTGATTATACAAAAATTATTATGTAATCAGAACATACCATGGGAAACCCGAGAAGCGAAAAATTAGAAATAAGCCCCAAGACTACAGTCACACTCGGCAAAGGTAACTAGGATTAATATTTTGTCATATCCTAGTGGGCACCTGGGTGGCTCAGTTGGTTAAATGTCCAGCTTTGGCTCAGGTCATGATCTCGTGGTTCATGAGTTCGACCCCCACCTTGGGCTTTGTGCTGACAGCTCCCTCCCTCCCCTGCTCACACTCTGTGTATCTCTCTGTCTCAAAAATAAAAGCAAACAAAAACATTAAAAATGTTTTGTCATTTCCTTTCAATGTATTTCCTGAGTGTGCATGTGTACAATGAAGGGTTCCCCTTCCCATCACGGCATAATGTTGCTGGATTGAGTAAAGGAGAGATTATTTCTGGGTGTGCTGCGTGATACCTAATGCATTTCAGACCAGGAGTTCCTAGCCCTTTGAGACTGGCACAGCCTTCGCTTTTGGAGTGGTGACATCAGGCCCCTGTGCCTGCCTGCCCGGGACAGGTGTCAGGCAAGGGCTGTGGCCCCAGGTCTGTGTGGAGCCTGGTTCCTGCCAGCCTGGGAGAAGGTGCCCTAAGTTGTTTTCCTGCTTCTTTCTTGGCTGCTGAGGTGCTGATCCCTGTCAATTAAGTGTGGCAATCTGGAAGGGAAGCTGTAAAATCAGTATAGGGAAAGGACCGAGGAAAGTTTTTTCAACCACAGTTTGACAGAAAAGAAAGGCGCACATTTCTCACTAACAAATAAGGTACGAGAGTCTCATCTAGGATTTGGAGATGGAAAACAGAATAGGGAAAGGTTCTTTAACCTCTGTAGCTGTCCTGTTTTCTTGATGGACTTCCGTCATTAGTTAAATGAAAGAAACAGATTTTCTGAGTGACTTCCGTCATTAGTTAAATGAAAGAAACAGCTGAGAATTCCTACAGATCCGTGTGACATCAATAATATATTTAATACCATTTCTTTGCCTGATAAAAGTTTGATTTTTTTTGTTTTACATAAAAATGATAGACTGTCAGACTCTGGAAAGCTATTACTATATGTTAGGTAAATATGTGCCATTACTTAATTTTCCTCTACCTACCTACCTCCGAATATGGCTTTTAAAAGCAAGGAAATTGCTAAAATTTGTACATTTTTCTCTTTTTCATCTCATTCCAATGAGAATGATTCAAGGGGATGGGAACTTGGGAAGCCGAGACCGGAGGGGTTGGGGGTGGGAGCTGGGGAGTGGAAGGAAGGGAGGAAGCATGGGAAAGTCTAGAGAGAAGAATACCTACGTGTGTGGGGGGGGGGGGGGCGGGTGTTTCTCTTCTGTGTCCTGCAGGGCAGGCAGTCCCCTTCCGTCCGTCTTCCCCGTCTTCCCCGTTGCTTCCTTAAAATCTCTACTGTCTTAGCAGGAGAGAACAGTGTTCTTGATCAGTTTCCTGGTCCCTCCTTTAACTCAGTGACTATTACCTTGTGTCTTTTCTGCCTTCCAGGAGAATTGACTAGCTCTTTACTGAAAATGAGAGATCCCTAGCATCGCAAACACAGTATTTAGAAGCTTTTGTTTTTATGCATTTCCTTTGCTAATATTATAAGCTCCTTAAGTGCAGGAATCTTGTCTTAGCCAACGTTTGTTTTCTTACCACCTGGCAGTCTGGCCACATAACGTACAGTGAATAAATGTTTGATACTTGAATAAATGATCTTAAAAAGAAGCTATAACCTCAGTTATTTAAGAAGTTGTAAGATATGAATCTTTTTGTACTTCTTTCAGACTTTCATTATACTCTGTTCTAGAAACTTTTGTTGGGGTATATGAAGATGCCCAATAAATAACATATGGTTCTGAACTAATGTATGTATAAGAATCAGGAGTTAGGGAACCAAAATGCCACCTTCATATTGCTGATGAGCCACATTCTCATGTATCAGCTGAGGTCAGAGAGCCAGTTACTAATTCCCTGTCCCCTCGGGTAGATTGTGGAGCCGCCCATCAGAAGGGGAGTTTGAGTCTGAAGGACAGACACCCTTCTCCAGAGTAGAGAGAAAGAAGGCAGCTCCCCTCTGAGCCCCTATCCTTCTCCTCACTGTCTACAGCACAGCATCATGGTCTGTGGCCCACTGACAAGCAACCCTTCCCTACCTATAAGGGGAGAGGAAGACTTGGGGTCAAAGGACAAGTGAAGTTAGGAAAAGAGAATCCTTTCCTTGTAACATTCCTCAGTTTTTTATACCCTTGACTCATTGGGCTTGCCTTTTATTAAGCCTGAGTCCCCCCTTCCCCTGACAAGGAGATCAGCAGGCTTCTGGCAACTGTGTTCCCGCTTTCCTTAGCCTGTTCCTCCTCCCACTGGACCCAAACCCCCCATTTCTTTGATTATCCTCAGCCTGTTGGGGAGCATTGTTGAGTTTGCCCCTAGAAAGCTCTGAGATAGATTAGAATAATTCATTAATAATCTTTTCCAAAGCCACACTAGAGTCAAGGTTGAGAGTTCATGTCCCCATCTGTTTCCCATTCCAAATTCTTTTCAAGTATGATATCCAATACAGCTTATCAGAGCTTTTGCAGTGGGCTCAAATAACAGAGTAAAGCTACTCCAATAAAAAAAATACCAGTCATAAAGGATGCCCCATCATAGAGATGCATGGTAGAGTGAATAAGAAAGTGAATTCTGACCACCTGGGTAAAAATCTTGGTCATGTCTGAGTGACCTTGGTCAAATTACCTAACCTCTTTGTGTCTCAGTTTATCTATAAGATAAATAATAATAGCACTACTTCATAGGATGGCTGTAGCTATTGACTAAATTCATGCATATAAAGTGCTTAGAATTGGTGCCTGGCACCTAACTAAAATGTATTCACCAATTAACTGTAAAAATAAAGTTTTGAATATAAACCCTCTCCTATTGTGAAACTCTTGGAAATTTTTTAAATTCAGAGATCCAGTCCTCTGGCAAGACGTGAAAGTTCAAGGCTATAGTCCCATATCAAATTATCTTGGCTTGTGAGTTAACATTAAAAGAATTTGAAGCCCTCCCCAATTTCTTACTCATTTGGTCTTCACCAGAGAGGTTGTTCATGCCTGTGTGCAGCTGGGGCTCACTCTCGCTAGGATGTGTGCGGCTTCCCTGGAGTTTCACAAGTTACATTAATTTAATATTAGGTCTCTTGGGGCGCCTCACTGGCTCAGTCCATAGTGCATGTGACTCTTGATTTTGGGGTTGTGAGTTCGAGCCCTACATTGGGTGTAGGGATTACTTAAAGATAAAAAATATCTTTAGAAATAATATCGAGTCTCTCTTGAGCCTTGCTTGAGTCTAGAATCTTAAGACACGCAGGAATATCAGATTATCAACCATATATCCACTGGGTTTGCAAAACATGCCTCCCATCCCAGTCCTCAAGGGACTGATTCTAAGCAGAATTGTTCCCAGTACTTCATTTTTGCCGAAAGGAGGGATGGATGATGGAGAGCATCACCTTGGTTTTGGCTTTAGTTTATGCCAGTTGTTTTGATTCTCAGACCTTGCATTTAAACTCCGTGGGGAGAGATTGCTTGTCAGGAGGCTAAGGCGGCAGCCTGTGTATTCCTCTCTCAGGAAGTTGCCCCTGAGGCGCTCTGGTCTCCCCTCAGAGTTGGGACTTGGCACTGGTCGCAGCCAGTCACAGGTGTGTCTTTGTTCTTTCTGCGGGAAGCCCTTGTTTCTGGCACTCCTGTGCTGACTGGCATGGACACCCTATTGAGGGATGGAGTGTCCACGGTGCCCGGGCAGGGGCATTGAGATCTGTGTACACAGTTGTTTCCATTGCCTCTTACTGTGGATTCACTGAGGCTTCTGGGACCTACTTCTTAGAGAAGGCTTTCCCTTTTAGCCCCACCTACATCAAGTGGGGCATTGTTTTCAGGTTCTTGGAGGGGAGCTGCTGTTGACATTTGGGAAGCTCGGGGCCTAGTGGGGACAGCATGTTGGCCGGGAGCCGCTCACCATGGCCTCCAGGTTGTGAGTGTGCCCCTTCTTTCTCTGCACTTGTGGGCTCTGCCTCCAGGATATGCTTTTCCTGTCCCCTCTTGCTCTCAGGAAGGCTCAGTTGAGTTTCTCGCCATTTAACCAACTTCTTTTATTGCTCTCTTTCTTTCTCTAACACCTGCAAAGTTGCTACTGTTTTCTGGAATTGGTTCGTTCCTTTTCCTTTTTCTTTCACTTTTTGATCTAGATTTTTTTTTTCTTTAGATGTTTCCCTAGATATTTTCTTGTGAGTTCTCCTAAAGGAAAGAGATAAAATCAGTAAGTTCTGGGTCTGCTGAAAGCATCTGTTGTTCAAACACATCTTCTCTCCCCTGCATTGGATGGTCTTCCATAGGAGATGCTCACCTATCAGACCAACGTCTAAATCAGGCCTGGGGTCAGTCTGTCTTGATAGTCTGGCCTGGTTCCTGTTTAATGAGTTTCCTCTTTTTGCTGTGCCTTCTCTAGACTGAGTCCTACTTCCATGAACTTCTCAAAATGCTCCCCCAGGGCATGGGCAGTAACTGTGTCTCCACCTAATATGCTCTGGGCATTCTGCTCTGATATTCCTGCTTGCCCCCAGTGCCCCCCCCCCCCCCCCACCGAACCTGTCCAAGACTGTGTAACCCTGGGTATAGCTGTTTCAGTCCTCAGTTGCTCTTACTATGGATTCTGATCCTGGCTTTAGAAGTGCATTTCTCCATACCTCCTATAACCAAATCCTGATTCCTTTGTGGGGAACAATTCTAGTCTGCTAACATCTTGCTTTTATTCTTTCATTATATATATATTTTTTTTTAATTTTTTTTTTCAAGGTTTATTTATTTTTGGGACAGAGAGAGACAGAGCATGAACGGGGGAGGGGCAGAGAGAGAGGGAGACACAGAATCGGAAACAGGCTCCAGGCTCTGAGCCATCAGCCCAGAGCCTGACGCGGGGCTCGAACTCACGGACCGCGAGATCGTGACCTGGCTGAAGTCGGACGCTTAACCGACTGCGCCACCCAGGCGCCCCTATATTTTTAAGCTCCAATAAGCACAAAGATCTATCTCCCTTATTTCAGTTACATACCAGGCTGTCTCCATCTCTCTGTATGTCTCTTGGGCTGTACCCAAGAGAAGGCTGTACCTTCTCGTTTCTCATTCACGTTCTCTCTGGTTGTTCCCTAAGAGGTTAGTCTTCCTTTTAAGGGGAGCCCTCTCTTCCTCTTGCTTCATTAATCTGCCTTTTCTGTTTTATTTTTTGTTCATCTTGCTCTGATGGGAAGACTAAACCATGTTTCCCTAACCTTCTAGCACCTCTTTGATTTCCAGAGTGAACCGGATTGTTCCAAGGACGGACCTTAGTGGTTGCCTTCTTTGTGCATGCAATAATTCTGTCAAATTGCTTCTCTGACTCAACCCAAGATAAGAACATAGCTCCTTAATGAGAATACCCTTGTTGCTTCTTCTTCTTCTTCTTTTTTTTTAAGTTTATTTTTGAGAGAGAGAGAATGCCGGAGAGGGGCACAGAGAGGGGGAGACAGGGATTCCCAAGCAGGCTCCGCACTGTCAGTGCACAGCCTGGTGCAGGGCTCGAACCCAGGAACCAGGAGATCATGACCTGAGCTAAAACCAAGAGTCAGACCCTTAACCAACTGAGCACCCAGGCACCCCTCCTTGTTGCTTCTTTATTTATAAAATCTGCCACCCATCTGTATATCTGTCATTTTGGATCTTGAAAATCTAAAACAGCAGTTAGCATTTAAATGATTAATAAATCTAGAGCCAGTGAGTTGGGGAGGAACTTTTGAGTCTGTGGACCAGCCCACATGAATTTAAACTAGACTTTTCATAGTTCCAACTCATAGCCATGAAGATAATACATAAAAAGGAACAGAATTCCAAACAACCCGTCTGTACTGCCTGCCTGGAGTTGGACCCAACAGTTTCTTCAAGATCTGGTTATAAAAGCAGATGGTGTTCTAGAAGCTCTATTTTGAGGAGAGAGAGCCCTGACTAGGACATCTTTTCCTTTTCCTTTTTCCTTCTCCCTTCTCTTTCCCTTTCCTTTCCTAGTGGTAAAGTGTGCACACCATAAGATACCATTTTAATTGTACAATTGACTGGTGTTCAGTAAATTCACGTTTTTGTGCAGCCATTACCACCATCCATGTCCAGAGTGTTTTCATCTTCCAAACTGAAACTCTTACTCACAGTACATAGTAACTCTCCTGTTAACCTCTCCTCTCAGCCCCTGATTACCATTATTATTTCTGCTTCTGTTCTAGGCTCCTTCATGTAAGTGGAATCACAGAATATTTGCCTTTTAGTGTCTGGCTTATTTCACTTTGTTATCACATTTTCAGGGTTCATCCATATTGTCATATGTGTGTCAGAATTTCCTTCCCTTTTAAGACTGAACAGCATTCCATTGCATGGCTGTACCATGTTTTATTTATTCATTCATCCATCGATGGATTTTGGGTTGCTTCCACTTTTGACTATATAATACTGCTATGAATTTGGGTGTACAGATACCTGTTTGAATCCCTCCTATCACTTTTGGGGATGTACCTAGAAGTAGAATTGGTGGATCGTAGTGTAAGTATGTGTTCAATTTTTTGAGGAACGTCCATACTATTTCCCACTGCAGCACCCTTTCTTTTAGAGCCTTGGCTAATCTTTGCCATGGCTATGCCTATTTAAGTAAAAACTGTGCCCACATTGCTCAAGGTCAAGCTCAGCAGCCTGCATCACAAAGGCTGAACTTTTGCCGAGCCTGGGCTCAGGATCAAGGCCTGGGTCAGGCCTTCAGGACCCACTTGCCATTTGCTTAAGGTCCGGCAACATCCAGCCATATAAAAATAGCTGCTTGCCTTTGGATCAAGTCACCGTATGCTCCATGACCTACCAAGGTGAAAATCCCACAAGGTTCTCCCGAGACTGCCAGCCCAGCTCGTAACAGTTAAAAATCTGCGATCCAAGTGCAAAAGCCAAGGTGTTGCACAATACAGGCCACTGTCACTTGGTCCAACAAAAAGTCTCAATATCTAAGTGTTAACTTGTTCTCCAAATTGCTTTTTGTCTGTCTTTCAGGGTTTCTGGCACATTTCAGGAGGGTGGAAAGCTGTCGGCAATAAATGGCTCTTCTCTCTTTTTGGGGGGTTCTGAACCAAATGTGAAATAAGACAAAAAGAATTTGAAGCGTTTAAGAAAAAACAAAAACAAAAACCTCTTCTCTTAGAAACCAAAGGAGTGTGGAAGAGGAGTTTCCCCTCTTACAGCTTTGATGTGGGGGAAAATGCTTCCCAGGAGCATTTAAGTTATTTATTGTGGAATTTTGCTAATTTAATGCATCAATTGTGAATGAACAAGTAAAAACAATAACGCTCCTTGTTGAAGGTTTACTGATGCCCAGTGATTGGCATATGTATCTCATTTAGGGCTCATAACGTGGCTGTGAATTCATTAACTCTGTTTTGTTGAAGAGGAGACAGAGTCTTAGGCAGGGTAGGGGATGTCCCTAAGGTTTTGTGGCTGGGGTTTCATCTCGAATTTAGTTAAGTGTAAAGCCTTTTCTAAAAAGATGCGGATAAGAAAAAATGCTCTTCCCTTAAACAGAAAACTAATTTCAACGAGTTCCTAGGTTTTTACAAATATTTTAGCCAGTGGGTCTGGCAACATAGGTGAATTTTGTTTCAGTGGTTAAATATCTGAGGAATAGAAGGGTAGCGGTTATGGGGAGGGTTGAAGCACAATTGCTGTTTAAGGGTAAAAGCAACCATACAGTGCTGACTAATAACTCAGCTGAGCCTCTCCGTCGTGCAGGAAACACTAAATTAGGAGTTTGGTTATAGAGCATGGGTGTTGTGTGGAAGAGATCCAAGAAAGTGCCTGTTTTATGCAAAATCATTTGCTGCGTAGACTGTATTGGACCTAGCACTGTGTGTGTGGGCCACTGTCTGGCGTGGTCACATGGCATATACAGAATCTGCGTTCCTACTGATACGTGTGTTGGCATGAGAAATTTACCTGTATGAGGACCTTTCAAATTTAGCATTCAAAATTGTGGAAGGGGAGAAAAATGGGACCTAGTATTGGATTTTATCTAATATTTTTCTATTTCATGAGTTATTTTCCTTAAATGAAAGGTTTTTGTGTGTGGTCATTGCTGGGAATGTTACATAATTTCAAGGCTCTTGTTCATTCTGTCTGGATTAATATATTATAGATTCTCATATACTTTTCTTAGGATATTGGTTTCTTCTTGTTAAAAATAAAAGTCCTCCAGCGTGGACTGGGTGGCTCATTCGGTTGGGGATCCAACTTTGGCTCAGGTCATGATCTCACCATTTGTGGGTTCGAGCCCTGCATTGGGCTTGGGGCTAACGGCTCAGAGCCTGAACCCTGCTTTGGATTCTTGTCCCTCTCTCTCTGCCCCTCCCCTGCTCACACTGTGTGTGTGTGTGTGTGTGTGTGTGTGTGTGTGTGTGTCTCTCTCAAAAATAAGTAACACATTAAAAAAAAATTTTTTTAAGTTCTCTAAAATGATAGGACTTGAAATCTATAATTTTCTTTCCGCTTTACCTGTACACAATTCCCCCAAATCACACTGTGCCCTGGCCTGATGCACAAAGATGAGTTTCTTAGCAGGTAGAGAACTAGGTGATTTTTTTCTCTCTTATATTCAGTTAACTAGACTTATAACACAAAAGCATGGGAATATAAGCCATTACAAAAGGTTTTTTTTTTAAACACTGCTATTTTCTTTTCCCTTTTTTAAAGTTTATTTATTTATTTTGAGAGACAGAGCAAGAGGGGCAGGGGGAGGGACAGAGAGAGAGGGAGAGAGAGAATCCCAAGCAGGCTCCATGCTGTCAGCGCAGAGCCTGATGCAGGGCTCCTTCTCATGAACCGTTAAACCATGACCTGAGCCAAAACCAAGAGTGAGTCGCTTAACTGAGCCACCCAGGCGCCCCGCCCTGGTGGCTATTTTCTTGAATGTTGCATTATCTCTGGGAATGGTGTTCTAATACTTGTTTCCATGGTGAAGAACTTTTTGGTTTTTAAATTTAGGAGTAGACTTGGTCTGTTCTGATTTACTTAGAAAAAACTTGACTTGTGTTAAAGGACCTGCTATTTTTTTTCCTGGTTTTCCATTAGCTACTGTTAGGACCTTTGATAAGTCATTTAACCCTTCCAAACCACGTTTTCCCTCATCTTCTGAAAGGGAGTGATACCATATACTTCACGTGGAAAGCACTGAAAAATTGTTTTTAGTTTTTAGCTATAAAATTCATGACCTAATTTGTTAAAGTAATGGGGGGGGGTTTTGAAAAGTAGAGAAGTAGGCTTCTGTTCTCCTTTTATAATCTGCTCTGCACACTCTTAGTTAAAGGGATGTCCCACTGTCATAACAAGTGTGCTCAGTTGGGGCCCATTCAGAGAGAATTCAATCCCAGGTGTGTGTGGGGGGGGGTTTGCCTCAGGTGGCTCCTGTTTTGGTTATGGTTTACTTTTTAAAGTCAAGATTGCAGTAGTTTTGTTCTTTGGTTAAAGACATGAATGTTTAAATTGTTCTTTGAGAAAACCTGGAGCACTTCAGGACAGTGTGGAGGTGCTAGGACGCCCCCTTGTGGGATTCTGAAATATGTTCTGCAACAAATGAAAATAATAAAGTAGTTTATTCTTGTTAGGCTTCCAGCTAAGAGAGGAATCTTACTTAAGATGGTAAATTATAAATTCATCCATCTAGAAGCTTACCAAAAATGACAAAATAGTAGGCTTTATATTACACCAAATCACTGTGCAAGTTGGATTGTTAATCGTGTTTAAAGATCATAATTTTGGGGGCGCCTGGGTGGCTTAGTTAAGCATCCGACTTCAGCTCAGGTCATGATTTCATGATTCATGGGTTTGAGCTCCACATCATGCTCTGTGCTGACAGCCTCTGTCTCCCTCTCTCTGTGCCCTTCCCCCTTTCACACACACTCTCTCAAAATAAACAAATAGACGTTAAAAAATTATAATTTTGAACTTGTAACTACATCTCAACATTTGAAGAAATATTTTAGGGAAGAGGATTGCCTTGTCAGGTTAACACCTATAGTTAAAGTGCTGTAAATTTTCAAAAAACATAACTATTATAAATGCATATGTTGAAAATGTGTTGATATGGGTTTTTCTTTAAACTTTTGGTTGTTGTTGAAAGTTTTAGAGCATAAGTACACATCAAGTGGCAGGAGTTGGTATATTTTTTTATTTTAGAGCCACTGTTTATTATTTTTAGTTTATTTTATGCAAGCTTGCTTTTTTAAAGCGTCTGGGGCTGTGTGCCCACTTGTCTTCATTCACTAATTGCATATTGAGTGCGCATTAAGTGGTAGGCATTGAGGTAACAGCATCGGGCAAGGGGCTTACGATCTTCTGAGGAAGACAGACCTTGAGCAAGTTGTTACATTATAATGAGGACTGTTAAGGAAGGTCAGGGAAAAGGTTCTGTGGGTGTGAGTAATGGGCAGTTACCCCAGCTGTGGGGGCAGGGAAAACCCTTGTGAAGGGGGTGTGTAAACTGGACCTGAAGGATGAATTAGGTTTAGGTAGGTAGAGGGAGGGTGGATTGGGGATTCGAGTTTACAGCAAAACAACACATTTAGAGGTTGAAGGCAAAACAGAGCAGAAAGTAGACCAGTGAGGCTGGAGCATAAATAAGGAGGTGGATGAAGACTAGGCAGGTACCTGAGTGTTGAAGCCACAGTAAAGGATTTGGTCTTCGAAGGGTTTTAAGCAGCTAGTGGCATCACCTGATTTGCATATTGGTAACTCACTTTTGATGCAGTGTGGAGACTGGAATGGAGAGGACAGGTGGACACAGGGAGACTAGCCTACCTGTCTCTCTCCCTCCCTCTCCTTCTCCTTCCCACTAGGGCAAGCATTCCTCAACTTTTTCTGTAAAGGCTCGGAGAGTATATTTTGACTTTCCAGGCCATGTGATCTCCGTTGCAAGTACTCCTCTCTTCAGATGTAGCATGAAAGCAGCCGTACACAATACACAAAGGAATGAGCATGGTTGTGTTTCAATAAAACTTTGTTTATAAACACAGGCAGTGTTGGCCCATGGGCATGGTTTGCTGACCCCCGATCTCCAGGATATAGGAATGAAGGAAAGTGAATGGATTCAAGGGTTCCTGAGGAGTTGTGATCAGTATTACTTGGTGGTTATGGGTTTGTGTGAGAAGGGTAAGTGAGAAGCTGAAGTTGGTGTGCAGGTTTCTGGCTTAAATAACTGTATGACTAGTGGTTCCAGGACGACGTGCACACCAAGCATAGCTGTCTTGGTGTGAGCATTCGGGTGGATGCCCAGCCATTGGCTGGACATGGGTGTGTGGAGAGAGAAGTGCAGGCAGCTTTGTTGTGTTACAGAGCTTCCCTAGAGAGAGTGAAGAGGGCAAAAGGAAGAATCCTTAATAACTCTAACATCTTAAGTGGAGAGGGGGAAGAACCACAAAGGATGACGCAAAGAGGAAGGAGCAAAACCAAGAGAAGCACCAGTGGTTAAGTTAATGGGGTTAAACTGGCAGAAGCATTAGGCAGAATGGGAAGGGCCTATTGGATTTGGATGTGAGGAGGTCATTTATAACTTTGGTTAAAGCAATTTCAGAGAGTAGTGGGCTTTTTCTTTTTATGTCTATGATATGGTGGGACTTGTTTGCAGAAAGACAAATTCAGTCATCTAATTCTTCCTTAAGATTTTAGGTTCCATTTACAAATGGTATTATTCTGTTGAAGTCTAGCAGATACTAGCAGTTGCTTTTTATTTTTTTAATTAAAAAATTTTGTAAATGTTTATTAGTGAGAGAGAGAGACAGAGCGTGGGCAGGAGAGGGGCAGAGAGAGAGGGAGATACAGAATCTGAAGCAGGCTCTAGGCTCTGAGCTGTTAGCACAGAGCCTGATGAGGAGCTCGAACTCATGAGCCATGAGATTGTTGACCTGAGCCAAAGTTGGATGCTTAACCAACTGAGCCACCCAGCACCCCAATTAGCAATTGCTTTTTAGAATAGTCTTTGGTTAATGTTTGGTCCTATTTCAGAAGCTTGGTTAATCTTCTTTAAAGATTTTTTTTTTTTAATGTCTATTTGAGAGAGAGAGAGAGAGAGAGAGAGAGAGAGAGAGAGAATGAGCCCCCGGGGTGGGGGGGCAAGAGGAAGGGGAAGTGGGGGAAGGGCTGAGAGAGCTGGGGACAGAGGATCCAAAGTGGGTTCTGTGCTGACAGCAGTGAGCACGATGAGGGGCTTGAACTCACAAACTATGAGATCATGACCTGGGCTGAAGTTGGAAGCTTAACTGACTGAGCCACCCAGGCGCCCCATCTTGATTAAACTCCACTATCTTTACTGCATTTTAAAATGTGTCTTATTCCTTTTTTGGTACTTTAATTGCTGAATGAAAATTTTAGTAGTTAAAAATGTGTTTTTAATATAATGTGCTTAGGTAATTCTTAATAAATCTAATAAATTAAACACAATCATGGTGGTTCTTTCTACTTAATATTAAGTCTTCCTGGAGTGAATAAACGTTTACCCGCAATCAAGTCCGCCAAGGATTTGGGGAATGCCTCCTTGCCTTACTGAGATTTCCTGCCATCGTGACTGTGGCTGCCAGGCCGAGTGCCTCTTTATTTTATAATCACTATGCCAGACACATCAAGCTGAACAAAAGAGGAGCTGTCATAGCTCATGGGTTTTGGATTTACACGCTGCACTACCTGACTTCCCTGTGTGCTCACCGTCTGCAGCTCCCCTCCCCCACAAATGACTGTATTTCTGAATCAGAGTGTGCATTTCCTTATCTTAAAAGATATGTCGATTATCATTCCATGTGGCTGTTGAGATCTTTGAACTTGATGAAATTTTGCATTCTTTTCATTTATTTTCATCTCTTCCATGCATAGCTCTTTCACATTTTAAAAATGATAATGATAGCCCGTTTCAATTTTAGACATCTCTTAACTGTTTTGCCACAACTTCTAACGTTCTATTAACGGAAGGCAGACGGAGGAACAGTTAATTGGCTATTGCTGGGTGAACCTACTTTGAAATAAAAGATTCCTGTGTTGAAACAGAATGTTCAGAAAGTATAAGAAATGCCAAACTACAGTGTTCCTGTGTATATTTAGAACATATTTATCTCCTTATTGCCATAATAGGAATTTTCATGTTGCCCAAGGGAGAGCTTATGATTTCCATTAGAATGTGAGCTTGGTGACAGGCTTTTCTGTCTTATTCATGTTTATTTCCAGCTACTAGGATAGTACCCAGCATTTAGCAGATACTCAAATATTTATTAAGTGAATGAATGTTCTGAATAAATGATAGATTGTTTACTATGAATACAAGATTGAACTCTTTGCCTCTTTTTAAATTTTTTTCTCCCCTTTTTTCTTCTTTTAGGCAGAAACCACTAATACTAGTCTCTTGCAAGTACAACTGGAATGCAGTTTACGTAATAAAGTGTGTCAGCAATTAAAGGTAAAATTTAAAAATTCACTCTTCTCATCCTTCCTTTCTTGCCTTTGGCTTGGAAATCAAAAATAACATGACACATTCTGTTTTCAGAAATACACATGACCTTATCATAAGTGCTTTTCTTTTTCTAAAATTTGAAATCACAAAGTTTGGATGATTTTTTTTTTTTTTGAGTTTTTCTTTTGTTCTTTCCATCCCTCCAATCTCAGAGTTGTTATATGGAATCTGACGATGTTTTACGGCTACAAATGAGCATAATCGTAACCATGGAAAACTCCTCAAAAGAGTTTGAAGAAAACACACAAGATTTGTTAGATCATCTTTCTATAATTTATGTAGCCACAGATAAATCTGAGACCTCAGGTAAGGTGGAATCTTTTAACATTTTTATTATGGTATATCTTGATTAACCTGCATCACCATTTTTTTGTTTTATTTTATTTTTTTAGTATTTATTTTTGAGAGAGAGAGAGAGAAAGACAGAGTGTGAGCAGGGGTGGGCAGAGAGAGAGGGAGACACAGAATCCTAAGCAGGTTCCAGGCTCTAAGCTGTCAGCACAGAGCCTGACGTAGGGCTTGAACTCACGAACTGCGAGAACATGACCTGAGCCGAAGTCAGATGCTTAACCAACTGAGCCACCCAGGTACCCCTGCATCACCATTCTTAAAGCATTTACTTGTAGGCTGTATCATTGCAATGCAAGACAACAAGGCTTTGCGTTCGTTATTAAGAGATTAACAGTGACTGGTTCTCAATGTGCAACTGCTAATAAGGCTATATTATTTTGGAGTAAATTAAGTGGCAACTGCAAACCACTTTTTAGTTTTCTTGGGATGATTTTTTTTTTTTTTTTTCATTCTGAGATAGGAAACAAGTTAAATGGGCAGGCACAACAATCTAATATAAATATTCACAAAGTGTTTGGGAAGTTTTGTGTCTCTTGTCCCAGTGTTACTGATCTGCAGAAGCTCAGTTAAAGAAATCATGCCGTGTCGTATTTTTAATAGCTGACTGGGTGCCAATTGTTCCCGGATGCCGGACAAGTTAAGAGAGTGTGAATTGTAGTGTTCATTGTTATGAATTTTGTCTTTGAAAATGTATGTCCTGTGTACCAGGAATTACCTAGTTCATCAGCTTCAGTTTCTAAGAACTTTTGTAGGCAACACATATTAGGTGATTTTTGACATTTACAATGTAGAGTTTGCTGTTACCCATTGGTTAGCAAGGCTGTTCTGGTATATGTGTATGTATGTATATATATGGACACATACATACACATGTACCACGTGTACATAAACACATACCATATACATATCCAGAGAAAGAATTGGTACCAAAGTGTAATTTTATGGTCAAACATCATCTACTTTCCAGCCCTCAGAATTGGCTGTAATAGTGATGGTTCTTCAGCAGGAGAGCTGTCCTGTCTTCGGCTTCCTAGTTTTTGGTGATTCTCAGAATGGCCAGATAGACATCAATGTAGAGAAGACCCTGTCCCATGGGGAGCACTTCTGTGAGTGAAGGTTGAAAGGAAGGTGATGTTTTGAGATCCCAGGGTTTTGTTTTTCCTCAAATGTGATCATCCCAATAAGGAAATAAGGGCCTGTCCAATCAATAGGAGAACATCGCTTTATTTAAAGCTGTCCAGTTGGTTAATTTCATCCAGAGGAGTAATAGTGTGATCCTATACTCAGAATATCTTCACTGGTAGTTTATTATCCTTTAGAGAGCCCATGTTGGTAGGTCAGTCTTTTTGTATAGATCTTTTTCCTTGTGACTTAAGAATACCCAACAGAAAATAGTTCCCAGTTTCAATGGTAGTGTTGAAAAACGAGTCACATTTTTTATAGAAATGTGTAATGTAGTACTTTAGCCGCTATATTAAGGTATGAGAATGAGATGGCTCTTTTGTTTTAATCTCATTGCTCTGATTCTTTTGGACAGATGATTCGGCAGTAAATATGTATATATTACATTCAGGAAACAGCCTTATTTGGATACAGGTAATTGTAAATTACATAAAATAAAATTTAAACTTACGAATGTATGTTTCATTGCAGAACATGAGGAATTTTCAACAACAGATACAGAAATACTTGTCTCATTTCTCTTTTGCTTTAATTTATACCCGGTTTCCCTTGCTTGAACCCACATTAGGATGAAGGTTGTCAGCACCCCCCTTCCTACTGTCATAGACACATATGCTGAGCAGTTGCTTGTATGCCAGTCTGAACGACTTAGTTCTTTTAACAGAGTTGATTCACATTGGATACTCACCCAGCTGAGAATAGTCATGTGGATTTTTATTTTTGTAGGACGTACATCATTTCTCACAGAGAGATGCTCTGTCTTTGCAGTTTGAACCAGTACTCGTACCTACTTCTGCAACCAACTTTACAAAAATTGCCTCTTTCACTTGCAAAGGTACAGATTTTAAAAATACTGGAGATTGTCTTTTTATTTTTGTTATCTGGTTATGATGACAGTTCTTTTCTGTGAAATGACTTGGGTTTCACAAAGGTTTTCAGAAAGCAAATTGGCTTGATGGTAATATTGCAGCCTTAAGAGTTCTAAGAGATAGAATGATGGAAGAAATGATTGTTGATGCCACTGTTATTCTGCCACATACGGGGGATTTTGCATTTAAAGCTTAACTCACGTGGTGATCTGAAAGAGCAGGATGTAAATGTGTCTGGTGGAGGTGCTGCTTCCACAGAGAACAAGGTTGTGCTGCCCGGGTCGTGTATCTTTGTGCAGAATGCAAGCTAGATCTAGTGAGTATAAACCCAGCTGTAGCTTTAGGTTCTTATTTATGGTTAAAAAGAGTTCTGTAAATAAATGCAAGTTGTTTGAAACATATGAAAGCATGCCCTGCCTCACTTCTGTTTCTTTTTCTTTTTTAAATTTTTTTAATGCTTATTTATTTTTGAGAGAAAGAGAACACAAACAGGGGATGAGCAGAGAGAGGAGACAGAGGATCCGGAGCAGGCTCTGTGCTGACAGCAGACAGCCCGATGCGGGGCTCGAACTCACGACTTGTGAGACCATGCCTTGAGCCGAAGTCGGACGCTTAACCGACTAAGCCACCCAGGCATCCCTTTTTAATTTTTTTTAAGTTTATTTATTTATTTTAAGAGAGAGAGAACACCAGCAGGGGAGGGGCAGAGGGAAGGAGAGACAGAATCCCAGGTAGGCTCCTCACCATCTGTGCAGAGCCCAGTGTGGGGCTTGAATTCACAAACCCTAAGATCATAACCTGAGCCAAGATCAAGAGTCGGATGCTTAACCCACTGTACCACTCAGGCACCCTGCCTCACTTATGTTTCAAGAAATGTTAATTAAAGCAACAAGTAAGATATAATTTATTACTTGGATCAATAAAGTGTTAATATTCTGTGTTGGTAATGATTAGGGAAAAAAACACGTATTTTTGACAAGAGTACTAACCAATGCAGGCTTTTTGGAGGGAAAATTGGCAATCTGTGAAAATTTAAAATGCACCTTTATGCTCTTTGACGCTACGTCTGGGAACTGTCTAGGTACACTCATATACATATTCAGAACTGCTTACAGAAACGTGCACTGTTAGTGACAACATCCGTCTGTCGACAGGGGGCTCGTTCAGTTGCAGTGCATTTACAGGAGGGTATACCCTGCAGCTATTAGGAGGCATATGTGGGCATGTAATGCAAACAGCGCATACACTTGGTGTCCTTTAAAGGGTGTCTGTGTACTTGCATGTCATAGAACACTGGACGGATGCTCAGGAACCTGCTAGCAGTTGTTTCCTCCAAGATAACTGGGGACTCGGTGGACTTTATTTTCACATTTTTTGCTAGTGTTGGAATTTTTTTTGGGGGGGCTGGGGCCATATATGCAGCTTAAAAAAAAGACTTGAGTATTTGTATCAGAGTTAAGAATTTAATGCCAATGCCTTAATATTAGGAGTAGTTCAGGGAAAGCTTAAAAGTGTTGTTTTGGAATGCATTTCCACTCACCCTGTGAAGCTCCTTCTTGCTATTTCGGTTGTCTTTCTTTTTCCTTTCTTGCTCATGCCTCCACATGCTCCTCTTCACCCCACCCGGCTGAGTATCATTTTTCACTTTTGTCATCTCTGGCAGACCTAAAGACTTTCCTCTTATTTATGGTGAATGCAGATCTTTGTAAAGAGAAGCTATAAAGCGTTGACTCTCTTTTTCTTTTTCTCCCAAAGGGAGAAATGAGAGGTTGGTTTGAAAAGGGAGGGGTGTGTGTGTGTGTGTGTGTGTGGTAGACATCAAGTTCTAGAAAATTGGCAACCAGCCAGCAGAGGAAAAAGATAGGAGTGTTTGAGAAAGTATTTTGCCGTTGATATCTGATGCACTCTTTTAATGGAGAAACTGAAGTAATTAGAAAGTTATAAATAAAACGTATATCCTGTTTTTATTCAGGCGCAACAAAAGAAAAGATGCTTCACGTTTATTTCTTTGTATCTCAAAACAGCTACATCATGTGCCAGTGGAATTAAAGAAGACGTGAAGAAAATAAAAAACACTCCAACACTGAAAGCGTGTCTCTCCTCTCCTGTGATTCAAGGGTAGGGTGAATCCATTTTCCTTTAAATCATGTTTGTTTAAGTGTTTTTCATCTGGAAATAATTTAAAAATGTGACTGATGAGACGTGTATGATTCTCTCTCTCCGGACTTGCCTTGTGTACATTAACACAGCTAGCAAGCAGTGGAAAGGCTGATGGCAGAACGGGAGAGGGGAAAAGAAGGATTCCAGTGATTCCGTTTGTGGACTGGGCAGGGGACCAGGTAGTCAGGTGTGGGAAGGAGGAAGAGGATGCCCTTTGGGGTCCTGGTTTTGTCCTGGCGGCCTGTGTGAGCTGCCTTGGTCCTGGCCTGGTCACTTACCCTCTGGCCTTCAGAGGCTGCGCCTGAGGGCACGAAGGGTGAAGAAGGCAGTCTCACGGCCTGTTCCTGGCGCTAACGTTTGTGCTCTGACGTTTCATGCTGCTCCTCTTTTGGCACACTCCGAGGCGCGCTGAGTGCTGGTGGGTTGTCTCCCACTCAGGGCTGATAGCATGCACGTCCTGTGTTCGCAGGTATTTTAGAATGGACTCCTCTGCGACCCAGTTTCACATAGAGACTCACGAGAACACTTCAGGAGTTTGGTCAATGTGGTACCTCAACCATTTTGACCATAGTGTTGTATTAAATGATGTGTTTGTTTCCAAGGAGACCAAGCACATTTTAAAGGTACATACGGTATTTTTATCCAAGTTTTAGCCTATTTTAAGTTTTGTTTAAGGTCAGATGCAATGAAATTAATATTTATAAAGTTTAATTTTTTCTTCTGAGTTTTAAAGCAAGTATTTTTCTTTTAACATTTTCAGAATTATTTCTAAGATCTATTTGTTTTTTTAAACTATCGTTCAAGGAACACAGAGGGACCAAGGTATATTCTTAAAGGATATTTGCTGTCACCATTATTAAAAAAATTACAATGTACAATTTATGCTCAAAAGATTGTATTTATTAAAAATAAGCTTGCTTAATAAGAGACTCTTAAAAACTGAGAACAAACTGACGGCTGATGGGGGGTGGGAGGGAGGGGAGGGTGGGTGATGGGTATTGAGGAGGGCACCTTTTGGGATGAGCACTGGGTGTTGTATGGAAACCAATTGGACAATAAATTTCATATATTGGAATAAAAATAAGCCTGCTTAATGACAAAATAGACTTTTTAAAAATATTGCCCGTGAAAAGTTCAAGATTACTTTTGTGAAATTAAAACAGCATATGAAACATTTAAAACCTATCATTTATATGAAAATATTTCAGTCTTTGAGCTGGAAATAGTTGAGTAAATTCTACTTTTGAAAGTACAAAAGAACTTTAGTATCATACTTTATAATGGTTTTAATCATAATTGGTATTAGGAAAAGTAATTTCTTTTGCTTTTTTTCTTTTTAGATTCTGAATTTCACTGGCCCTTTATTTCTACCTCCAGGCTGTTGGAATATATTTACTTTGAAACTTGCTGTTAAAGACATTGCCATAAATCTATTCACCAATGTATTTTTGACTACAAACACAGGTGCCGTTTTTGCAATACCTCTACAGATTTACTCAGCACCAACCAAGGTATTGTTTACAACACTATGTGTTATAATTTTCATAATAATTACTGTTATTAACTTATGGTGCTTGGGTTTTATTGGCAGAGTTAAGCTCGTGTTCTTTAAGACTATCTCAAGAAATACAACAGATATTACCAGGCCAAGCTTAGATGGTCATTTGTTTAGATATGGAACTCTTTATTTGGAAAGAGTTTCCATTGTTCATAAAGTAACTTGAGGTTCTTGAACAAAATAAGGTATTACAAGTAGATTCATCTCATTTTCATTTATTTCCAAAATTTGTAGAGCAAGGAATATGTGCTCGCTCTAAAAAGCACAGTTGAGCTTTTAGTGCATCCTTGCAATGAATTCAAATAAACTAGACGGTTAAATACTGTAGTTAGACCTCTGGTAAGTGAGGCTTGGTTGCTTGTAGTTCTTGCATTTCTCCCGGGGGCCAAATCTAAAGCCTGAAAGGTTTCACAATTAAAATGCTTTCTAAAATCTGGGTAAACCGTATTCAATTTAGATCTTACCTTAAACATGTCTCATTTTTTTCTTAATGTTTATTTATTTCCATTTGGTTACTGTTATTGCTTCTTTTTGATCCAAGCTATTCTGTATAACGCTGGGTTCTGATTTTTCACTATGAGACATTCATGCAACCATCTTTATGATTTTTCTCACTTATTAGCCTTGGTGTTTCATTAGATAGAAATGCCTCATGCTTAGCTATAGGCTTAAAGGTAGGACCTCTAAAATCAAACTACACAAAGTGTAAGGTTAATTCCATTCATCTTTATTTTGAGGAGGGGAGATTTCTTAGAAATTTTCTTTTTCTGATCAAGAGATGCGTGTTAAGAAGAGCGCCCTGTGGGAGGGAGTAGGCAGGTTTCATGTATATGTGGAAGTAGCGAGTCTGTGCTTTCCCAACCTGTAGGAAGTGGAACGTCAATTTAAATGTCCTGAGTGGCTTAGGAGTTTCTACAGATTGGTATGCTGTTTTTCAGAGGATTACAGTGTTTTGGTTTTTTTTTAAACCTATCAGGAACGTCCTGAGATTAACCTCTAATTCAGGAGGCAGCTTTGTGTCTTTGGAGCCCATGGATCATCACTGTGGGCATCGATGATTGTGCAGAATCCACTGCTGTGAGCCTTCCTGTGAGAGACCGTTCAGGGCTCTCATTCAGGGGGAAAGGAAGCCAAGAATTCGCTTTCTCATTGTTTGGCTTCTGGTTAAAGAGAAATTCACTGAGGTGGAGGCCAATGTCTGCTTTGCATTTGAGTGCATTAGGATTTTTATGCTTAGTGTTGTGTTTTAAGTTATTCATATATTACTTTTCAATCTAGGAAGGGAGTCTGGGTTTTGAAGTGATAGCACATTGTGGCATGCATTATTTCATGGGAAAATCAAAGACAGGTAAGTATTTTGCCCTTAGGCTTTCTGTAGAACTCTAGAGTGGGGTTGGGTGGGAAATAGTGAGGAAAAATAGAGTTTGTAGCTGCAATAATTAGTCCTGTAAACATAATTGTATCATATTTTATTTTTAAAGAGCATGATCATTCACAGAATGACTTGAAAGTCTTAAGAATCCTCCAAAAACACCTGAGGTTACTTGTATAAATAATGTCCCCTTAAGTAGCTTGAACTTTTGTAAGGGATTTTTTTTCAAACACATTATTTGATGGTCACAGCAACTTTGTGTCCAGGAAAAGTTGGAAGATTCTGGTTCTTTTATAAAAGGGCTGACTACAAGGTGGTAAAAATAACCTGGAATTGTGTTTGAAGACTTGGATTGTAGGAGCATAAACATCTTCCAGGGGGTGCTTGCTGTTATGTGAGATTGAATGCTATGGTGTTGATATAGAAGCTCTTTCTAGCCCTTGCCCTACATTTTTGATTTATTAAAATATTTAATGTAAGGAGACTGTTGCAGTATGGAGACTTCTTTGAGGAGACACCCATGTTTTCATCCTGGTACACTCTTTAGCACAGACAGGACAGAACAGATAAGTAGAGAGGGCTCAGTGAACAGGAGGCCGTTTTGTAAATATGCACATGCACCTTCCCCAGGCCTGGTCTGTGCCCTTCTTTGGGAGGACCGTTTGTCCATCAGCACTGATCACCGAAAGGCTTAGATGATGACCAGTGCTTACGGGGAAGCAGTTTAGCCTGTTAGATGAAAGCTGTTAAAAATGTTCCGAGTATAATTTTTACTTGTTTCAGGCTGTATTCATGAGCCATGTGTCTTTTATGTTCTTACCTTTACATGATTCGATTTAGTTTTGTTTTCTACATGTTTGTTTGATTTGATGTACCATTTGCCATTGAGTTAGAGGGATCCTAGGAAAGTCAGAGGGAGGGAGGGGATGTGTTTATACATTTGACCGTCCTCTCAGTTTGAGAAGTTTGGCAGCCTGTGGCATTCTTTACTAATTGAGTTGCATCTTCTATAAATCTAAATATTAAATCTGATCTAACTTTTAGAAAATCCTAATTGGGAAGGGAGTCTTTCCCTGGATCGGTCTACCTGGGATGTGGATTTGGAACTTGCCAATAAATTGTATGAAAGATGGAAGAAGTTTAAAAACGGTGACGGCTGCAAGTATGTCTTCACCTTTCCTTGTCTCTTTTATGCGGCACTGGGGAGACACTTCAGGTGAAGTTGTAGGATGTCCAACCTTAGAAAAGTTGAAAGTGGAGTGCAGTGAATACTCAAACGTTCCTCGCCTGTTTTCAACCAGTTGTTCACGTTTTGCCACTTATACTTTATTTCTCTCTCGACCTCTATACCTTTGTACACACGCATTGTCTTTGTGCTGAGTCATTGGAAGGTAAGCTGAAGATACCATACCTCAACCCTCAGTACTTTATTAGGAAAGAATTTATTTCCCATGGAGAATATCCTCCTACATAGGACTATGCTATGATTCCACACCCAACAAATTTAACGCTGATACAGTTATACAGTATACAGTCTGTATTGAAATTTCTCTGTTTGACTCACTGGTATCCATTATGGCTATCTTTTTCTTTTTCCTTTTTTTAAATCCAGATTCCATTCAAGGATCATGTATTGCAATTAGTTGTCATGTTTTCTTAATTTTCTTTAGACTTGTATCCCCACCTTTCTTCTTCATCTATCATAATGCTGACATTTTCGAGGGGCCTACCCAGTTGTCTTACAGAACCTTTGGCACTGTGGAGTTTTTGGATTGTTTCCTCAGATTTACATTCATGTCCAACATTTTTGGGAAGAGTGCTAATTAACTTGGTTGGTATTGTGTCCTTATCATTGCATCACCTCAGAAGGAACATAAATGGCAGTTTGTCCCATTGTCGGTGTTGCTAAGTTGAATCGTTTGACTGTCCCCATTGTGCGTCTGACAGCTCTCTTTCCACTGTAGATGAATTTTTCCTTTACTAAGTAATAATTAAAAATTAATAAGTAACATGTGCTATGATAATTTATCATATAAATTTCCTGTTCCCAAAGAACATTTCACCCCATCCATTGATAATCCTTGCCTGGATCAGTTGCTAGATTGATGGCTGCAAAATAGTGATGTTTCTGATTATTTTGTTCATTCTACATTCTTTTCGAGCATCACTGTGGATTCTTTGTTCATTACCATGATGTACCATCAGTATTATTTTTTGATGCTAAATTGTCCCAGATTTGGCTGATGGGAGCCCCTTCAGGCCAGATCGTGGATCCCTTAGATGTTCACTTCATTCTTTGAGCAACTTCCTTGCTTTCTAGTAAAACAGGATGCTCTGGGATCATGTGTAGTTTCTCTTCCCCAGACACAGAATACCCAGAATAAGCCTTTTCTTTTTTCTGAGAGCCCTTGTTCCTTTTAGTAGGAGGGATAATTAGTGATTTCCTTTTTTTTATGTGAAAATTATTTTTCAAAATAATTTCTTTCTTTATGAATTACACAGGAGGACTGCTTTAGGCATGACTCGATTTGGTCGCTTGAAGAAATCCAAGGAGTCAGAATCCTTTGTTTCGTATCTTCCTCGTTTAATCACAGAGCCCGGCCTTGTGTTAAACTTCAGCGCAACTGCCCTGAGGAGTAGCGTGGTGAGGATTGTGTATCTCCTTGTCAGTGACCCCCTGGCTCTTGGGGTGTTAAGTTATCAGAGTCTTTCCACCTTGAGAATACTGTGTCAGAAGCAAAGTTAATTTAAATTCATTTTAAGTGACATACATATGCCGTTCAGTGCACTTAGCAGGGAGGTGTCAAGAAACAAAGGAGTAAACTTGAAACAGACTGAAAGTGCATGAAACAAACACATTTTCTGAAGTTTGTTTTCAATTCAAAATCCGTCAAGAAAGTTCAACTACGAATATCAGAGAAAATCTTTTTTATAAGATTTTACCGTTTTTAAAATTTTTATTTTTAAATTTATTTTATTTATTTTATTTTTTAGAGAGAGAGTGAGAGTGGGGGAGAGGGGCAGTAGGAGAGACAGAAAATGAGACACAGAGAGAGAGAGAGAGAGAGAGAGAGAGAGACACTCTTAAGCAGGTCCATACTCAGCACAGAGCCCAGCACAGGGCTGAGTCTCACGACCCTGAGATCATGACTTGAGCTGAAAGCAAGAGTTGGACACTCAACCAGTGAGCCACCCAGGCACCCCAATTTTTTTTAAAGTAATCTCTACGTCCAACGTGGGGCTCAAACTTACAACCCCGAGGGGTGCCTGGGTGGCTCAGTTAGTTAAGCAGCCGATTTTGGCTCAGGTCATGATCTCCTCGTTCATGAGTTCGAGCCCCGCATCGGGCTCTGTGCCTTCAGCTCAGAGGCTGGAGCCTGCTTTGGATTCTGTGTCCCCCTCTCTCTGCCCTTCCCCTGCTCATGCTCTGTCTCTCTTTCTCTCCCCAAAATAAAGAAATGTTAAAAAAAATTAAAAAAAAAACTTACAACCCCAAGATCAAGAGTCACAGTGCTTTACTGACTGAGCCAACCAGAAGCCCCATCACAGAGAGAATCCTGATTAACACAGGCTTACATAGGAGTTAGCTTGTTTTATAGTGAGAAGCTCAAAAGAGAGAAGTCCAAAACTGATGAAGCAGCAGTGTGATGCCATCAAGAGCCTGGACTCGTCCATTACCCTCTGTCCTTAGTGTGCTGACTTCTTCTCTCGTGTGTGCTTTCCTCCATGAGCTGGGGAGGCAGGGAGCAAAGCAGAGGTACAGAAGCCACACCAGCAGACTTCCATGTGTGTGTGTCATCTCATTGCCAAAGAGCTGCATCACATGTGGTCTGGGTGATGATTTACACTTCATGAGGTGCTCACTGGGTTTCTTAGGGGTGGCATCTGAAGACTGTTTTTAAAACATTTTTGTTTTGTGGAGCGCCTGGGTGGCTCTGTCGCTTGAGTGTGTGACTTCGGCTCAGGTCATGATCTCACAGTTCGTGGGTTTGAGCCCCACGTTGGGCTTTGTGCCGACAGTCTGGAGCCTGCCTGGGATTCTTTCTCACTCCCTCTCTGCCCCTCCCCTGCTCACACACACACACACACACACACACACACACTCTCTCTCTCTCTCTCTCTCTCTCTCTGTCTCTTTATCTCTCAAAAATAAACATTAAATTTTCTTTTAACTTGAAATAATTTCAACTTAAATGGTTTAAAAATAGTACCAAGAACTCCTAGTCACCTTTCACAAAGGTGTTTTTGTGTTTGCCACATTTGCTTTATCATTCCTTTTCTCTGTCTTTGCACACACACACACCACACCCTTTTTTTAAAAATGTTTTTTAATGTTTATTTATTTTTGAGAGAAAAAGAGCATGAACAGGGGAGGGGCAGAGAGACAGGGAGGCACAGAATCGGAAGCAGGCTCCAGGCTCTGAGCTGTCAGCACAGAGCCCGATGCGAGTCTCGAGCTTATGGACTGTGAGATCATGACCTGAGCGGAAGTCAGACGCTTAACCAACTGAGCCACCCACGTGCTCCACACCACACACATTTACGAGCTGTTTGAGAGTGTCAGATGCTATGTCCCCCCTTATTTCTACTTCATTGTGGATTTCCTAAGAACAGGAGCATCTTCTCACATACCAAAGTGTAATTATTAAAATTGGATGTGATATTAATCATAATAATGTTATCGAGTCTGCAGTCTATATTCAGAATTTTCCAGTTATCCCCCTCACATACTTTATGGTAGGTTTTTTTTTTTCCCAGCTCAGGATCTTGCATTGCATGATCTTTATCATCACCTGTAATCTTTCTCGGCCTTCTCTTGCCTCTCATAGCAGAGATGTTGTTGAAGTAAGCAGGCCATTTATTTTCTAGACTGTCCCTCGATTTGATTTGCATGATGGTTCCCATGATTCGATTCAGGTTATGAATTCTTGGCGGGATTATCTCAGGAGCAATGCCATGTCTTCCTCGGGGTTTTGATTTTCCTTTCCCCATATCTAGGTGAAATACTTTGTGGTGAAGAACCCTTCCTCTTGGCCGGTCTCCTTGCAGCTCCTGCCTCTCTCCTTGTATCCTACACCCGAGGCTGTGGTACGCCTGCTGCACAAATGGTAAAGCACCCAGTTGGTGAAGACTTTCTGACGGTGTTTGGGAAACGCTGTTAAGACTCAGAATTATTCAGAGTCCTTCACATCTTTCACTCAGAACCTGTATGTGGGTGTACACAATATTGGCCCCAGTACCTGCACACCCAGCTCCTTGGGACATACAACCTGATGGAAATTGCCGCTTCTCTTGTTACGTGGTATCTTTGGTGTTCCTGTGACAAGGCTAGCTCCCAGCAGAATATTACTTTCTCTGGTCAGGGAATCTTTACAGCTGTGATTTTTTCCTATGTGTATTCCTCATATTGAGAATCTAAATCACAGCGATCTCTGGGCAACACAAGAAAGGAGTTTAGTGTTTTAGTATATTTTAATCTCGTGTTAGAAAAGAAAAGATGATGTCCCTGTCTGTTATATCTTATTTTCACAAAGCAGTCACAGTTTCAGTTAGAATGTTTCCCTCTTTGGCTTAGTAGGATCTACCCTTATCCCTGGGTTTCTCAGCTTCAGCACTATTGACATTTTGGACCAGGTGATTTTCTGTTTGGGGGAGGAGGGGCTGTTGTGTGTTTCAGAGGGTGGTTAGCAGCGTCCCTGGCTTCTACCCAATTGGTGCCAGTAGGACCTCCCCAGCTGTGGTAAGCAGAAATGTCTCTGGGCATTGCTGCGTGTCTACCGGGAGACAAAATTGTCCTTTCTCGAGAGTCACTTCCTGTCAGGTTCCTTATGTGTTGTTTGGAGAGGGAAAAAAAATTGCTTTGTATTTAGAGCTGTTGTCACCATATGCTTCTTTACATTCTGTGCTGCCAAAATCATTCATTCAATGGTATTTATTGAGCACTTCCAGTATGCCCAGGACAATGCAGGGGGCTGGGATGCAGTGGTGACAGGATGGGATGAACCGTATATGTAAACACATGTGCTCACATAATCTGTATATGTGCACACATGCACTGTTTTCTTTAGTGGCAACCTGCATGTTATTTCAAACATTTTTTTTTCCTTTATAGGTTTGGCACCGATATGCAGATGATTAATTTCACAACTGGTGAATTCCAGCTCACCAAAGCTTGCCCTTACCAGGTAGGATGTCCTCTTTAAATAGAAAAAGAATGCTGACAAACCACACACATAGCATATGGCTGCACCAAGTCATGTTTCAAGTGTTTTTACATAATATATGTGGCTCTCTTATATTCTAGGCGTGAAGTATACATAGCAGATTTTCCCAATTAACGAATGCAGCAAGAGCCCATGGTTCATGTTAGCCTGTAAATCATTTTAATTTGATAGTTTAGATTCATGTGAGTGAAGAAATAACAATTGGATCAGGGCTATGTAGAAAACCATAAAACCTGAGACCCCAGAATTTACAATTCTCTTTTAGATTTCCCATCGATTGTTTTTTAAGGTGACATAAGGTAAAGATACACCTAAGAACATCTTCTCCTACTAAACAGGCTTCATGTTTTTACCAAGTCACCCAGTTTCTGTGATGTTCACCTCATCTGTTAAAAAAAAAAAGGTCTTTCTGAAATTCTTAAGCCTCTGGGCGCTCATGAGGTCTTGCACAAATACTCAGGAGGAGGAGTAAACATGTCATGTGGAAAGGATGTTGTTCTGGGACTTGGCAGCCTTGTTTCTTAGTTTCTACTCAGTAGTTCTGTGGCTCTTTGTACAGAGCTGAGAGTTCTCCTTACAAGTATCCTATGTGTGAGATCAAGTCAGACGCGGAGCATCTGTTAAAAAAATACAGCCACACACATCACCACACGTGGGCATACAACTATATTAACACACACACGCACGCACGCACACACTGAAATGCCTTGGTATTTTCTTCTTTCTCCACACTTATCCCTCCAAAGATGGACTATTGGCTCTAGATTAACTTGAATAGCAGAACGAGGGAGATCAAATGACCTCCAACTAAGAGTTAAAACTCATCAAAGCAAGTTTTTAGATGGATTTTTAACAGAGACTTACAATAGGAAACATATCACACCAAATGTCCCTTTCTGTTTGTAAGTGGTTTAGGCAGCAGGATGGTCTTGGTTTTGTTAGCACGCCTGCCCTGCTCATTGCCTCTGGTTCTCCTTTCCGCTGAGCAGGCTCCCAGGGCTGTTAGAGATAAGTTAGTCCAGGATACTAAAAGATCTTTGGCCCCACTGGTGTTGAATCGTATATAATTTGGAATTCCAAAAATAATGCCGGTTTTCTTTTACATCTAAATGTTCTATTCAGATTTGAACAAATGCTGCAGCCTGTTTGGAAGAAGTTTTTCATGTGTGACCAAAGGTTTCCCCCAAGAATATTACACCTTTTGTGATAAGAGACACCATTACTGTTATGAATTTGTTACACTGACAATAATAGTATCGATGCCTTTGAGACACTTAAAGTTTAATTCAGAATTCTTCTTAGAACTCTTTGTTATGTAAAGAATGGCACCCGTATTTATGATGGTTTGCTGTTAGAAATGTAGTTCCTTCGGTTAAGATCAGGGGGAATTAGATGGTCAGGGTTCTGAGTCCAGGCTGTTAACATGGGCTAGCTTTGTGCCCTCAGGAAGATTACTTATCCTCTCTACAGCCTTCTCTCACTCGTAATAATGTTTGAAGATTCAGTAACATTTATGGAATGCTCAGCATTTTATAGACTTCTTATATTCCAGTGCCTGGCATATAAGAACGATTTAATAAATGATGCAGTTGTTATTACAGATTTTTTAATGTTTGCTTATTTATTTTGAGAGAGAGAGAGAGGGAGACCCAAGCAGACTCTGTGCTGTCAGCATGGAGCCCTTTGTGGGGCTCGATCCTATGAACTGTGAGATCATGACCTAAGCCAAGATCAAGAGTCGGGTGCTTAACCGACTGAGCCACCCAGGCGCGCCATGTTATTATTACAGTTTTAATACTAAAAATCAGTTTTATTCAGTATTCATATTAGATATATGTAAAGCAAGGTTTCTCCCTTCGTGAAGCTTATAGTTCTAATGAAAATGAATCAAACACTGTCGCTATTTCTTCTGATAGCATGGGGAAATACTAGCAACAATTGCAGGATAAAACAAATACAAAAATCAAGACTGCAGAAAAGAGAAATATTACCATGCAGATTATATGATTATAGCGCTAAGAAATTAATAATTTTTTTTAATGAGAAGGAGCTGGAAAAAAACAGTGGAAAGAGGAAAAATGATGAAGAACTCAGCCTTGAATACTAGATTTAGAAAACAAGATTTTAGCCTTGAATACTGGATTTAGAACACAAGATTAATCGGAGAAAGTGAGAGACCTTGGGAAAAATAAAGGAGCTTGAGAATAAACACAGCTCTTTCTCCTGAGTGAAGAGACGCAATATAATAAAGATAGTTTCTGTATGAACCTAAGGTCAGTATTAAAGATAGGGTTGTCGAGCAGCAGTTGGGTGTGGGGTCAGATCCCCGCAGCATTCAAACAGAGGCTATTTGGTGTGCTAAGTGACAGTCTGCAGTCAGAGCATCTTGGCAGAGATGGCTCTTGTAGCCGCAGCTTCCATCCGGGCCGGGAAGCAAATCCCCCTCTCCAGCATCCCCGGCAGGCTGTCCTGCAGCCTCTGCCTGCTCTTCTCAGCTGTGGTTCGGGAACTGTTTATCAGTGTGAACTCTCAGAGCGAGCAAGTTCAGCACGTCGATTAGGGTAGTCCACTCTGGACGTTAAAAGAAGAGCAATCATGTTTATACCCTAAAATGCACGTAATGAAGACGGAAGCTTGCTTCACGGGAATCATTTCACTGCATTTATTAAATCTGCAGGGCATGCCTCCTGAGGAATCTGAGTTTGGCATCCTCCACTTACATTTGCAGCCTCTGGAGATGAAAAGGGTCGGTGTAGTTTTCACGCCAGCTGACTACGGAAAAGTTACCTCACTCATACTAATCCGGTGGGTGTGTCCCTGTCATGGAGCCTATTTCTTTCTCTCTGACTCGTCTGTCCAAGTCTCTTTCTCTCAAGAATACATAATCTCTTTATTTTTTATTTATAAGTATTTGTTTATTTCTGAGAGGGAAATATAAAATCTGAAGCAGGCTCCATCACCACAGAGCCCGACATGGGGCTCGAACTCACGAACTGTGAGATCGTGACCTGAGCTGAAGTCAGGCGCTTAACTGACTGAGCCACCCAGGTGCCTCAAGAATATGTAATCTCTTTAGCTAAGAGCTGACATTCACCTCATGGTCAGGCCTTCAGGGATGGGGCTGTGTTGCACGGGAGGGAGAGGAGAGGCTATGTGAGGCTTCACACTTACTCTGTGCCTCAGTTTCCCACCTTGTAAAGTAGGGGCTATGTGCCCTTCTCTCTAAGAGCCGCAGTATATTTTGCTCAGCGTCTCATCTGTTGGTGTCATTGAGGGCAGGACACATGTACAAATGCAGACACACACACACGTATGTGCTAGGAACACATGTTCCCAGCTCAGAAAAATAATTGAAACACTGCTGTGTATGTTTTCACTCGCAGTGTTGGGATTTATATCACTCTCATACCTGTCTTGCTTCTGGAACTCTCTGTAGCCCCAAAGGACAATGGACTAAGTACTGTTGAGCCCAATGCCTTTTTTTTCCCTCCTTTTAAGTGACAGATGTTGCTAAATTTAAGCAGCTAAATGTTTCTCACTATTAAATTTTTTTCATCTTTAGTTAGTCTTTATTGAGAGTTTTCTTTCAAAAATTTACAGTAAATACAGATCTATGTTGAAGCTCTCTGCATTGGTGAGAAGTCTAACACTAATTTTCAATAAATGGCCTCTTAGTTACTTTGTAGAGTTTTTCTAGTATCAGATCAGCTAGCGAAGACTTTCTTATTCTGGACTTCCTTTAATATATTACACAAGTTTGTTCTTCTGCAAGTGAATGCTCTGAAAAAGAAAATGTACTTGTTTGTTCTATTAAGCATTTTAACTAAGACTCCTGCTGCCCTGTTGACAGCGTCTTTCATTTAAAACTCCTTCTCCGTTGAAGAACTAAGGTCCTGGGAAGTGCAGAGATAACATTTACCTCATCCCAGGTTCAGCTATCCCACCTCGAAAAGAAAGTCTAAATTATTTGTAGTAGTTAATTTACTTTTGATATTTCTATATTGATACATAGTATTTTTCTGTAAATAATATCAGTCATCCAACCTAACTTAAAGGCTTTTAAATGGTTAAAGATTCTTAATCCTTCAGATAAAGGTGTAAAGCTCTTGTTGTATTTTGCCTAATTAGGAATGTTTTCTCAGCTTCTATAGTATTTACATTAATGATGACTGGCTTTCACTCCAGTCTACACCTTTTAAACATCTACTCCATTTAACTTTTTTTGTCCTGGGAGTCATGACTTCAGTTAATGAAAAGGCAGAAGCTAGTCTGAATTTTTGTTTGACTACTAAGGATTTGAGTAGATCTATGTTATTTTGTGGGGTGACATTATAAATCTTTGGTTCAAAAGAAACAGTAGGATTTTATTTCTAGAATTATCCCTAAGGCAGAATCTCTAATAGTCACAATTACTATGAAACTCCTTAATTCACCCTGCAAGTAGTTTGTATCAATTAGGTTAAATTTGTTAATATTTCTCTGAGACCCCAACTTTATCTTTTCAGTTTTTGTTTTTGTTTTTGTTTTTGTTTTTTTTTTTGCTCTTGCAGGTCTCATCACCACCCAGGTGGCTGATTATTAGAAAAACATGGCTTCACATTCTCGGGCTGAGGCAGGAGGGTGATCAGGAACATTCTGGGCATTCACTCGTTCTTGCTGTAGTCAGCTTGCCTGGGCTCTTCTGAGCCCATTGGCAGCTTCCATTGCCCGTCAATAGCCTCTAAATTCCAGGAGATGCCACACTATTTAAATTGATTTTCTCTTTGAAAACCTTACAGCTGTTCTTGCTAACTAGGAATGTTTAAGTCCAAGTGCACTGTATCTTGTGACTGTGTTGTAATGCCTTTGTATTTGTATGTGCTGCCCCAATAGGAATAACTTGACTGTTATCGACATGATTGGCGTGGAAGGGTTTGGAGCGAGAGAGTTACTGAAAGTGGGCGGAAGGCTTCCTGGTTCGGGAGGTTCTCTCAGGTTCAAGGTGCCTGAGTCCACGCTGATGGATTGCCGGCGACGTGAGTTCGTGTGTGTGGCACTCAGATGGGGCAGGCTTGGTGCTAAAGCCAAGAGCAAAAGGATTCTATAGGAAGATTCTTTATAAATTTATAGTAAATTCATTGCATTGATGCAAATAATTGAATCAGGCAAACGTTTAGTATATATAGGCCTTTACTTTATAAAAATAGCCTTAGATATTTAACCCATCTTACTTAATACATATATAAAAAGTGTAATTGCTGAATTATCAGTATAGTGTCAAATACTTAAGGTAAATAGTAAGAGGCTACATCATCATAAAAAGATCACACCATGGGGCGCCTGGGTGGCTTGGTCGGTTGAGCGTCCGACTTTGACTCAGGTCATGATCTCGCAGTTCGTGGGTTTGAGCTCCGCGTTGGGCTCTGTGCTGACGGCTCGGAGCCTGGAGCCTGCTTCGGATTCTGTGTCTCCCTCTCTCTCTGCCCCTTCCCCACTCATGCTCTGTCTCTCTCTGTCTCTCAAAAATGAATAAACGTTAAAAAAAAAGATCACCCCAAAATGCTGAATGGAGACAAGACTAAAGATTTCTAAGCAGTAGAACTCTATGCAGTAATGGAAATGCTCAGTGTCTGTGTCATCCAGTACAGCAGACACTAGCCTCATGTGCTTACTGAGCACTTAAAAATATAGGTAGTGTGACTGAGAAAATAAGTTTTTAAATTTTTTTTAATGTTTATTCTTGAGAGACAGACAGAACATGAGTGGGGGAGGGGCAGAGAGAGAGGGAGACACAGAATCCGAAGCCAGTCTCCAGACTCAACTGTCAGCACAGAGCCCAACGCGGGGCTCGAACTCACAGACCGCGAGATCATGACCTGAGCCAAAGTCGGACGCTTAGCCGACTAAGCCACCCACGCACCCCAAAAATCACTTTTTAAATTTACTTAATTTTAATTTAATTTAAAGTAGCCACATATGTCTAGTGGCTACTGTATTAGACATAGAAGATTTAGAAATTTACATAAATGTTCCATTAGATATTTCCAAACTGTGCATGTATTTAAGTTAAATACTTCTAAATTATTTATATTAGGTTCAAGAACTTTCTCAGGAACTAAAACAAAAATCAAACAATAGATGTAAAATGTTTTTCATAAATTCTGTCTTGTTTCCTATATAATTTTGAATTTCTGGAACACACTGAAAGCATTTTAGTAACACTGTGCTTCCTGTGGAGAAATCTGATTAGTGAAAACTATTGGATAATTTTGTAGCACTATTTAATGTCTCATTAGAATTTTTTAATAAAACTATGCTAAATGAGCATTGAGTTTGAAGCGATTTATTAACCATTTGCATTCAGCATTCATCACAATTCATTTTTTCTTTCATTCATTCAGTAATTTAGAGTTGACCTTGAAAGATAGAATTAAGGAGTATTATAAAAACTATAGAACCAGATAAGATATTGGTCCCTTTATGGAAAAGATTGTGGGTTGTAAATTTATGGGAGTAATTTAAAATTGTGGTAATTCTTTCTTTTTTAAACTCCCTATATAAAATGTGCTCTCATTTTTTTTGCAGGGACTTGGTGACTTACTTCCTCTGAATGTAGTGGGTGTTTGAGTCATGTTTCTAGAAGCACACACACTTGCTCTTAACTGGTCCCTGTTCAGTGTGAAGATACTGGGAGCAAAGTGTGCATAGTGCCTAGGGATATCCAAACTATTTGGCTTCTGAAAAGAATAAACTTCTAACCTTAACCTTTTTAAAAAAAACAACATTTAAGTTTATTTTGAGAGAGAGAGAGTGCGTGAGCATGTGCAGGGGAGGGGCAGAGAGAGAGAGAGAGAGAGAGGGAGAGAGAGAATCCCAAGTGGGCTCCACACTGTCAGCACAGAGCCTGACGTGGGGCTTAATCTCATGAACCTGTGAGATCATGACCTGAGCCAAAATCAGGAGTTGGACACGTAACTGAGTGAGCCACCCAGGCATCCCTAACCTTAACCTTTACTAAGTAAAAGAACAAAGAAGAGATTTTGATTACTGTTGGTACCTAGGAAGGTCATTTAACTTAAAAATCTTGATTAGTTAAATGTTTTTATTGTATCCTGGTAGTATAAGAAAATCTGTAACTGTTCTAGAAATTAGATAGAAGTCATACTTTGAGCTTATATTGAATTTTTTTTCACATTTTAATAATACACGTCATGGTTTTTTGATTCAATAAATTATGCTAAGTAAATTTTGCAGTTTGTATACACTAAATATTACTTTCTGTCCTCACTAGAACTGAAAGACAGCAAGCAAATTTTGTCTATTACAAAGAACTTTAAAGTTGAGAATATTGGACCACTTCCTATAACTGTGACATCTCTGAAAATTAATGGGTATAATTGCCAAGGTTATGGATTCGAAGTGCTAGATTGTCATCAATTTTCCCTGGCCCCAAACACATCCCGAGATATCAGCATTGTGTAAGCATTGAGTTTTAACCTCATTTAAGTTTTGTGGCGTATTTAATAATGTGGGGGTGGAGGGACCTTTTTCCATTGGTAAGACATGTTAAGTTGTTTTTATATAAATACTTATGGGAAGTAAGAAATTTGGCTGCTATTGTGATTACTTTGTTTTGTGCCTGGAATTAAAAGAATCAAAGTTCATAAAGATGAATCTTTTGTTACCAGGTTTACTCCCGACTTTACCTCTTCCTGGGTCATTCGTGAGCTGACTCTTGTGACTGCAGCAGACCTAGAATTTCACTTCACTCTCAATGTGACCCTCCCTCATCACCTGTTGCCTCTGTGTGCCGACGTGGTTCCAGGACCCAGCTGGGAGGAGTCGTTTTGGAGGCTCACAGTCTTCTTTGTCAGGTATGCTCCCGCCTTTGGGCGAGCTGCAAGAAACTGTCTATTGCCTGGGTGTAAGAGCTTATGAATAGTCAAATAGCATATTCAAAGCATCTGAATTCAGTGAAATTTGTATTTCTTTGCGAACCCTGATACACATGAAGTAGACAAAGTAGTAACTGATAAACTTTAAGATAATAGTAAATGAATTGTAAGAGATTCATGGGACCTAGAAGTATCATAGACCATTGTGCTCCATATGTTTTCACTGGCCGTCACAGGGGAAGATACGACTTTGACTCCTATTGGCCCAGTGCAGTGGCAATCTGAGATTGGAAGACTAGAACCACCCTTTTAGATTTTATCATGAAAGTGCTTTAAAATTTTTTTTTTTAATGTGTATTTATTTTTGAGAGAGACAGAGACAAAATGCGAGTGGGTTGGGGCAGAGAGAGAGAGGGAGACACAGAATCTGAAACAGGCTCCAGGCTCTGAGCTGTCAGCACAGAGCCCGACGCAGGGCTTGAACTCACGAGCTGCAAGATCATGACCTGAGCCAAAGTCGGACGCTCAAGTGACTGAGCCACCCAGGCGCCCCACAGTGCTTTTAAAAATGGAATTGGAGGGGCGCCTGGGTGGCGCAGTCGGTTAAGCGTCCGACTTCAGCCAGGTCACGATCTCGCGGTCCGTGAGTTCGAGCCCCGCATCAGGCTCTGGGCTGATGGCTCAGAGCCTGGAGCCTGTTTCCGATTCTGTGTCTCCCTCTCTCTCTGCCCCTCCCCCGTTCATGCTCTGTCTCTCTCTGTCCCAAAAATAAATAAACCTTGAAAAAGAAAATTTAATAAAAAAAAATAAATAAATAAAAAATAAAAATGGAATTGGAATGTCAAACTTACAAGTATGCACATTTTTAGAAACTTGGTTTTTTTTTTTTTTAATCTTTAAGGTAATATCAGAAAGTATGATATCATACATCTTAGGGAATCCCAATACCACATCTTTAGACATTTTGCATCAACCATCCACTGCTCTTCTGTAAGAGAGCTGGTCTTTTTAATGCCAGTCAGAACCATGCAGTAATGAACCCCATTGCTTTCTTCCTCAGTTTGTCCCTGTTGGGTGTGATTTTAATAGCCTTCCAACAAGCACAGTACATTCTTATGGAATTCATGAAAACAAGACAGAGGCAAAATGCTAGCTCATCTTCGCAGCAAAACAATAGTTCGATGGATGTAATTAGCTCCCATTCTCACAAGTAAGAATTTCTGTGTGTGTGTGTGTGTGTGTGTGTGTGTGTGTGTGTGTGTGTGTGTGTGTTGGGGGGGAAGGGGCTCTCACCTTTGATATTACTTCGTTCTGATTTTATTTTAAGGTGATATAAATATTACTCTGAGTCCAGGTTTAGATTCGTAAAATTTTCTTTAAGTCATTGAGGCTGTAACAGTCCTTTTACAATAAGATAGACTTCATATAAGGACTTAGTTTGTAAAACCCAGGGGGCTTTGGAAGAAGGAAAGATAGAACTCCCCAGTACACACAGTACCGTTGGCCACTTCTTTCTCACGGCTTTAGAAACAGAGGGGTAGGGTTTGATTCCACTTGGCTTGATGTTAAATGTTTTTCTTCCTCTCTTCAGGAGCAATTGTAAGAACTTTCTTGATACCTATGGCCCCTCTGATAAAGGCAGAGGGAAGAGCTGTCTTCCAGTAAACACTCCACAAAGCAGGATCCAGAACGCGGCAAGGAGGAGCCCCGGTACCTACGGTCATTCTCAGAAGAAGCACAAGTGCTCAGTCTATTACAGCAAACACAGACCTAGCCCACCTGTTGCCAGCAGTGCCAACACTGCTGCTGAGGAGAGACAGACTCCAGCCCTGGGCAGCCCCCTGTCTGCCCCTAGAGAGGATGTGTGCGCTGATGTTATGGGTGAGAACTGGATAAACCTCAAATACGCAAGTGGCATAAATGTCAACCTGCAAAAGAATTTAACCCTTCCCAAAAACTTACTGAATAAAGAAGAAAACACACTGAAAAACACAGTTATGGTCAATCATCCTTCTTCAGAATGTCATATGAAGGAGGAAATACAGACATGTATGTTTCCTAAGGAAACGGATATTAAAACTTCAGAAAACATAGGTGAGCTCAAGGAGAGAGAGCTCTGTTCTCTGAAGACCTCTAAGAAACTACCTGAAAATCACTTGTCAAGAAGTGCACCTCAGTACCAGTCAGACTTGCCAGAGATTTCCGGGAAGAATAATGGTAATCTTTTCATCCTCCTGGATGACTTTTCTCTCCGGTTTGTCTTTGGTCTGTTTTTTTAACAGAATTTGTTCTCACCTGTGATTTTAGGTTTAATCATGGATGCTGAATTTTTAGTTCTTGCACAGAGTTAAAGCAAAGGTGTAAATGTTGAAGTATGGTTTGCAAAATGAAAAGCTTAGGAGGAGGCACCACATTTTTAGAATGTCGTGGCTAAGAAGTGTACTTTTAGTACATGTGTTTAGAGGGTTGGGAATGTCATATTTTATTGGGAGGATATGGACACCATTTTCTAATTATTTTATATCTTGGATTTTCAGACTATTTGTGAAAATTAATCTGCTCATAAAATGTTTCTGACCGAAAACTTACCAACTTTTTATATTTAACAGCTGCTACCGTCTCATGTTCCCTGGCCCTGATTCTTGTCTAATCGTGTCCCTTGGTTAAAAAAGACAGATGTTCTTTTATAGCAAAGGCAGTTAGTGAAAGCGTAGGCAGGACTGGACTCAGAAAACTACCTATATGTAACATTGTCGTGAAACTTTAACTGACCCCTTTGGCTTTTGGCATAAGAGCCCGTGCTTATTTTTCTTAGCCGTTCTGATCATCTTAATATGCACGTTTCTGTACCTAGTAAAAGTCAGATTTTGGACACTTTTTAATCTGGAAAAATCAGTCACCTTTGATCTTATTAAAACATCTAATGTGTTTCACTCCCTGTTACTGTAGAGGGGGTAGAGAAATATTATGGATTGGTCAGTTTCTGATGAGTTTTATGCATGTAGTTAAAAACCCGAAGTGAATTTTATGTGTTCCATAAAAGGACGTCTCTAACTTCAAAGCTGGAGTCCTCCGAGTGAGTGGAGCAAGGTCAGGCAACTGCACATGTATTCCTGGTGCGTCTTGTTCCAACCAGTTTGTACCGTTTCCCTGGTATCCGTGCATGTATTTGAGGTGGAATCATGTCTGCAGGGTTGACGCTGTCCCCTGTGTTCTGTCCACCTGGCGTGTGAGCACGCACTCCGGATGAAGCATTCAACCAGATCCTCAAATGATAGCATAGCATACTTGGTCTGAGGATGTTTTGTGGTAGGGCAGGGGGCTGCCTATTGTTCCATTTCCATGGGGCCCAGGCTGCAAAACATTTGTGAAAGAGTGAGATTAGGGGTGAATCCTACCAGGGTTTTCCTTGTTTGGTATTATTTAGGCCTGAGCACAGGATCTAACATAGGCTGACTTTACGTAAGCCTAAAACCATAGTTGTTTGAGGTGCTTCTGTGGCCCATTGCGTCCACTAGTTATCTGCATAAATGTGCCTGCAGAGTGCAGTGGCCATGGCCTTGTGGATAGATAGATGGGAAGGACCTTTTGCTGCACTGCAGTACTTTGAAGTGGGTTAAAATGTGGAGACGTGGGCCCAAAGTGCAGCGCTAGAGTGGGTCAGAGGATTCACATTTGTGCTTCAGGTCCCTCCTGTCCAATACTTGATGTTTAATGCCCATAGTGGAGCATAGATGGCCATATAGTAATACTTCAGCAAGTGTGAGTGAACTTCGTATTGGAGGTCCAGAAACAAAGGACTTGCTTGTATCATCATAGATGTCATTCCTGCCCAGAATCTTTCCCTCCTGTGCAGATTGCTAATCTGTGTTTTAAATGGAAACAAGTATCTCGCAATAAGAAGTCTTTAAAAACTGCTCTTTGGTGGGACGCCTGGGTGGCGCAGTCGGTTAAGCGTCCGACTTCAGCCAGGTCACGATCTCGTGGTCCGTGAGTTCGAGCCCCGCGTCAGGCTCTGGGCTGATGGCTCGGAGCCTGGAGCCTGTTTCCGATTCTGTGTCTCCCTCTCTCTCTGCCCCTCCCCCGTTCATGCTCTGTCTCTCTCTGTCCCAAAAAAATAAATAAACGTTGAAAAAAAAAAATTTTTAAAAATAAAAAAAAAAACTGCTCTTTGGTTAGATCAGTAGTATGTTAAGTGGTATCAGGGTGATTGTTGATCAGATCAAGTAAGGACTGATGAAAGAACTTTGGCTTTCCACCATGTTCTGACCAGCAAACTTAGAGGTGCTAATTCACAGTGCTGGATTTCTCTCCGGAATTAGTATGTCAGCAGGAGATTCCTCGCAGGGAAAGCCATTCATTGACATGTGTTTTGTTCTGTTTTCTGTTCACAGCACTATTCTAGGAAAATATCAAAGAGGTTAAAAAAAATAGGTTGCCTGCCATCCATTTACAATTTAGACATTTTAAAGGATTGACAATTTTAAAAATAAGAAAGGACCGAGAATTCTAGAGGAAGATATTTGTAGTTTGAAGATAGGATTTGGAGTTTTTTTTTAGTAATATCAAGGGCTTGGGGTGCTTTTATCAGATTTTAAAGGAAAGCATTGTAATAAGCTGGCAGATGGTGAACAGGCATATAATTGGCAGGGAGTCCATAACGTGTGAAGAATGCTCAAGGATGAGAAAACCATTTGTATATGAGAACTCTCCAAATTTTCACTTCCAACTTTGAGTGTTGGTTCTTTTTTTGCTTTGAAAAGTGTTTTACTTTGTGAAAAACATGTTTCCATCACAAAATCATTCTAGAATCTGAAGAAAACAGCTTCTGTGTTAATAGTTGAACTTAGCCCGCCGGCTGGTTGGGAATCCCAGGTCCCTCCACCTCGTTTCCTGTGTGGCCCACTAGAATGGGGAATTTCTGTTTGCTCAGGGGATAGCAGCTAGTGTGTTTGCCACATCCTAGCTCCTTCTCCTAAAGTACACAAATGTTCCATAGAGGCAAATTCAGTGATAAGATTGCTTTTGGAAAAAGGGGAAGGGGGCAGGCGGTCTGTCTCCTAAGAGTGTCTGAAGTGATTTTATTAACCTGACAGACCTCCTTGAGGCATGTGAGGAAGTTTGCCTTCTCCTATTCTGAGGCTTTTTAATTTTTCCTGAGGGTGACATATTGTGTGAGAAAAAAATATTCCAAGGTGAATATTAATGGCTCTGGCACTACATGCTCAGTTTTGTTGTTGAAAAACACAGAATTTATTTTCTGAATAAAAGAAATGTGTCTCATCCCCTTCCTGTTCTTTCTGTGGCCTTCTTCTGAGAGGCCTTGTAGTAAGTCATAAATTAAAATTCCCCATAGAAAGGAAGTCTGTTGACAGATGCTTCAGAGCTCTGTTTTCACACACAGTTTTCTTGGCATCCACCTGTCAAACCACAGCTCAATTTTTCAAACATTTGTTATGTATTCCAGAGTCTTTTGAGCGTCTGACAAGAGTAGAGCTCTGTGTGTAACGTAAATGATCTTTTAAATATGTCTCTTTTCAAATGTGTATTATTTTTAAATTGTGTGATCACAATTCTAGATCGGTATTTGACCGTACAATTAAAAAATAATGATCTCTGGAATTAAGGCTAAAGACACACAGCTGGCCTCAGCACTATGAAAGAGGAATAGTCAGCCAATTATTTTATTGCTTTCTTTTTTTTAATGTTTATTTCTGAGAGAAAGCACGCGCGCGCGCGCGCGCGCGCGCGCGCGCGCGAGAGAGAGAGAGAGAGAGAGAGAGAGAGAGAGAGAGAGAGCAAGCAGGGGAGGGGCAGAGAGAGGGGGAGACACAGAATCTGAAGCAGCTCCAGGCTCTGAGCTGTCAGCACAGAGCCCGATGCGGGGCTCGAACCCACAGACTATGAGATCATGACCTGAGCTGAAGTTGGATGCTTAACCAAGTGAGCCACCCAGGCACCCTTTTATTGCTTTCTGCTTATAACAATGTAAAGGATAATAAAGTTTTAAATTGAATAATACCCTAAGCCTTGGAATTAACAATACATGGAAGATGTCACTGAATAGACACTCCAAATTTCTGAAATACGAATATTTGAAAAATTCAAATAGTCTCATTTTACTTATAGATACTAATATCTTGAAGATTAGCTTTTACTCAAAATATAACATTTGATTAGATTTGATACCATAAAAGTTTAAGCAGGATTCTAGTTGAGTTCACTTGTTCCCTGTTTTATTTGTTTTTTATCTTTATGGCTCAAACACTGACTCTGTGAGATGGGTATAAGAAAGTTGTATAACACTGTAAGTAAGTAATCGTGCCTAATAAGATGACTTGGATGGCTCCATTTAGTAAACGAATTTCTAAATTCTGAGATATTGTCATGCTAGAGTTTCTCAAAGACTCAATGAAGAACTTGTTATTAGAATTGCTTTTACTAAAAAAAAATTTTAAAAAAAGTGGGGGGAGGCGCCTGGGTGGCTCAGTCGGTTAAGTGTCCGACTTTGGCTCAGGTCGTGATCTCGCGGTCCGGGAGTTCGAGCCCCGCATCAGGCTCTGTGCTTGACAGCTCAGAGCCTGGAGCCTGTTTCAGATTCTGTGTCTCCCTCTCTCTGACCCTCCCCCGTTCATGCTCTGTCTCTCTCTGTCTCAAAAATAAATAAAACGTTAAAAAAAAAAAAAAAAAAAAGTATTGCTTTTACTGTTTGTCCTGATTCCCAGCCCCACAGAAGGTGTTACTAAGTGCTTTAGCACTTTTGGGGATAGTTCAGTGTTGGATATTAACTTTGGATCCTTCCTGAGAAAGTTTGACGACTAATACTTTTAGTGCTGTTCTTGGCCGGAAGAACACGTAAGGAAATCCATTTTCTCACGAATTAAGACTCTAGGAAAGTTAGCGGCACATTTTTTGGGAGAACGTATGTGTTCTGTTTTATATGTATCGTTTCCAGAATCCGAAGGGATGTCCTTATTTATGATTTCTTTTTCTGTTTTGGATCCTGCCTCCTTTGTTCTTGGTTCTTTCCTTTACCACTTCATCATGGTGGATATTTTCCTCTGTAGTTGTCTGAACACCCAATTTGTGTCTTAGAGCAATTAATGCTTCCCAGCGTTTTTATAGTTCTGTGATACTTACCATTTTCCATTAACAAAATAAAAGCATGCTTCCCTTGTAAGTGTTATTTGTAAGATATATATATCTTGCTTTGAGTGAGTTCAGCTTCAGAATTTCAGAATCAGGAGGGATTGAACTGCTCATTTCATTTTCCGGGCACAGACTTTTCCTGCACCAGGTCCCAAAGCAGGGCCGGACTGGAGCCCCTGCTGAGGTGAGGTCAGGCTTGCATCACCAAGCCTGCAGCCTGCTTCCTTGTGAAATAGCTGCCGGGCCAACTAAATTTTCTCAGATTGCACAGGTATGGTAAGGGAAGTCTCAGTTCAAGAAAAAAAGAGAAGGTATTGAAATGCTTTGTTTCATATTAGAACACTGAGGCCAGTTTTTGTGGGGTTGACGTTGCTTTGACTTTATTTTGAAGTAAGGGATGGAAGAAGAAATACACTTAGGCATGAAATCACTTGAAAGAAAAGTAGGAAAATCATGTTTTCACATGAGGTTTCTACCAGCACCAGCTTTTTTGCTCTGTGATTCATCTGCTCATTTACAGGGTACAGGCCCTGGTTGCTGGGGGCAGGTGCACCCCGACTGGGAGGAGGACCTGCCCTGAAACGGGTCATGTAGTTTTGGTGGGGGATCCTTTCCATTTATAGGTCTTCTGATTTCATCTTTGTAGCAGTCGGGGCAGGTGGAGAAAGTGGTATTTTCATTTTATAACTAAGGAAACTGAAGAAACTCAGGCAACTTCCAGAGATTTGCTTTGAAAACTAATTAGGGACTGGGTCATGACTGGAAGCCAAGGCCTTTACCCCTCTCTCCCCTCACCAACTTCAAAAAAATTGGGGTAAAATAGGCATAACATAAGATTTACCATTTTAATTGTAAAGCTCCGTGGCATTAAGTACATTCACATTGTTGTGCAACCATCACCACCATCCGTTTCCAGAACCTTTTCACTGTCATGAAAAGAAACTCTATACCCATTAAGCAGTGAGTACCTCTACCCTCTCCCGCCAGCCCATCTCTATGAATTTGACGACTCTAGGTCCCTCAGACAAGGAGAATCATATAGCATTTCTCTTCGGGGGACTGGCTTATTTCATTTAGCCTGAGGTCTTCAGAGTTCATCCATGTTGTGGCATGTGTCAGAATTTCCTTCCTTTGCTTTTCCATCTCCATCATTTTTGAGTATACACCTCAATAGTGTTAAGTATAATATTGCCCACGGTGTTGGGCAATGATTCATTCCTCTTAAGGCTGAATGCTATTCCACTGTAGGTATAGCACATTTTGTTTGTCTGTCCATCTGTCCAGGGACACTTGGGTTGTTTCTACCTATTGGCTGTTAGGTATAATGCTGCTATAAATAATGGTGTATTGCCTCAGGCTTTTCCCTCAATCTCTTTTAAAGACTTTTTGTAGAACTCATAACGTAAGCACGGTTTTACTGGTCAACACATTTCTAGAGCATCGTGAATGTCGGGAACAATCTTTAAGTCTAAATCTCATTAAATTAGATTGGTGTGGGAAAGAGATTTAACTATGGGAATGTGAATGGAAATAATTAGCTAAAGATTAAATCATTTTTATGTATTCAAGGGAATAACCAGCAAGTGCCTGTCAAGAATGAAGTAGACAGCTGTGAAACTTTGAAAAAGGTTGACACAAAGTCTTCCTCAGAAAAGAAGATCCACAAAGCATCTAAAGAAGACGTATGTTTTGAGAAACAGGACATACCTTCAGTCGAGGTCTGTATTCCTTTTTCTCTTGCCTATTAGGACAAAACCCATTTTTAGGGCTTAGAGAGCAAATATCTGTCTAGTGACTGTCCACGTATGTTTCATACTTTTCAGTGAGGGAGCTAGTTATGCATTTGAATCTGTACTTGTAAGTGGTGAGTTTGAGGTGTTTGGAAAGTTTTATTTATCTTCTAATTCCATAGGAGACGCTAAGATAATGTCTAGTAACATCAGATAGCTTTTATCTTTTATTCTCTGGGGAAGCTGTTCTTAAGCAGATGGGTTAACTCCTGGTAAAGACGGTGGAGTAGAACCAGTCCCTTTTCTCCAGTTGTTACCCAACATCCATTTTAGGGTCTGCTCTTGCTGAGTTGGAAGCATAGGCCAAAATCCACAGGAAAGATGCCTATCTAGCTCAAGCAAGTGGGCGCTTGTGCAACAGGTTCCCAGAAAAGAGAACATAGTTGCACACTGTCCTGACAAACCCTCTCCCTTCTCTCTAGTGTAGCCTACCAAAGAGCATCTAGAGAGCAGAACCCAGCCCCATATCTCATAGGCAAAAGCAAACAGGTGAAGGAGAAAGGTAGAAAAGGTATTTAGGAAACTTTACCTACTTTATTTCAGAACAGAGCTATCTGTGTATTAGTAAAAGCCCAGTGGGAAAAACATAGCATTCTAACTATGCAGATATACACTGTATACCGCCCCCCCCCCCAACACACACACAGTAAAAGTGAATGAAAGGAGTAGAACATAGAAGACAGGTAAAGATCCTAATGTAGAAGAAAACATATCCAGAGACCTGAAGAAAACTCTTCATACTTCTCACTATAGAAAATGAACTCCATAAAATGAGAGCTTTTATAAAGGCAAATCAATACACCAGGATGAGGTTAAAAGAGATATTATAAAGCTAAGAAATGAAGACCCAAATGACGTTACACAGACAGTAGCCAAAACTTGAATTATTTGACCCCGAGAAAGGCTTTAAGATAATCAGAGCGAGTGTGAGGGAAAAAATTGAAGAGCTGGAAGCAGTTAGAGAAAAGATGGTGATAGATATGGGGCAAAGAAAGACAAAACCAGTCCAACAGAAGAATAATGAGTGTTTAAGTAAATGGCCCAGGAAATAGATCTGAAACATATTTATTCAGAGATGAAATCGAAGAAAATTTTCTTGATACAAGGGAAGAATGGAATTCATAGAATAAAAGGGCACACGGGGTACACCAGGAAAAACTGACACATAGCAATGGACACAGGCACAGCCTGGCTATTGTTATTGAACTTAAAGCCTAAAGAACAGTGCAAGGAGGTGAGGAAGATGGAGAAACACCAGCTCAGGCTTGCCTCACTTGGTAGAAAAATCTCATGCCAGGGCACAGGGAGCCATATCTTGGAGAGAATGAGAATGTGAGCAATAATACTCCAGCCAAGTTGACACTTAAGTGCGAAGACAGCAGCATCCTTACACACAGGTGAGTTCATCATGAGTCTTTCTTAAAAAATGAAGTTAATGAAATTTAACTAACTAAGCTAGAAGTGAAAATAAGGACCCAGGACTACTGAAGCTGTGTTAAAGGTCTGTTGTGGGATTTCTGTCCATTTTCCACCCGCAATTAAAACTAAACAGTTAGCAATTATAATTACAGAACAGATTGCATATTTTAAAACGAAAAGGTAACCATCTGCAAAAATGAGAGATGGTATTGAATGGTAGGTGATAGTGAGTTTTAATGTTATTTTTCTTGGTAGAGAGTCCATACTGTATAAAACTGAACATAGCACTTAATAGGGTGAAAACTTAATGAAAATGCCCTTCACTATCTTTCTTAACATTAAACAATTAGTAAAGAAGAAATGATTATTTGAACATTGGCAGTTCCCTGGGTTCTACTTCAGTTACTTTTGTTAAATTCAAATAAAACTGAGCTTTAAATTTTTATTTAAAAATAATACATCGTTCCAATATTATGAATCATTCCTGTCACTTGTCTTGCCATCCTATTGTGTATGTAGGTTCATAGAGAGATAGTAAAAAATAAGGTTTGCCAAATAATCAGTGGCAGACTCTGGTTATTTCTGGGTGGTGGGATTTGGGGTGATTCTTTTTTCCTTCTCTATATTCTTCTATTTTTGCTTAAACTTCATAACCAACATGGGTTTTCATTTAAATAACATGAAAATGATACAAAATAAAGATATCCTAGACATTCCAAACTGGGAGTTTGCAGCATTTAAAGAAGGACAAGATATTTCTAAGTAGTCAAGTGCCCCAATCAGTCCATGGTGGAAGGGATTTCAGATAGAAACGTGGACAGGCAAAGAAGGGAAGGTGGGCAGCGGCACCCCTGAAGCCCACAGCATAACTGGGAGCTGTAGGAGATCATCTTTGAGAAGAAGCTCAATCAGGAGTGGGAAGTAATGGGAGGGAAGAGTGGGAGACCTTCCAGATGGGAAAGGCCTTTGCATACCAATTGAAAATTTAGACTTTATCCCCTAGACCTCAGCCAGAAGCACAAATAGTGAACTGGGTGAGCACAGCAATCAAAGTGATGATGTCTATAGAGAATTGGACAGTAGTGGGTTGCTTGCTAATAAATTTCAGAGTCAGATTTTTAAAAGCACATCTGTCCAAACAAAGTTCTTTTGGCTGAAGGGTTTGGCCAGAGGATTTGGCTGAAGGGTGGCCAGTTTGGGGGGGACCCTGCTGCAAATGATGGATGCTATGGAAGGTTTCTGAACTGGCATGTGGATGGGTGGTGGAAAATAGCCTATAGGCTGTGAGTTTCTTGAAGGTCATAATTGAGTATTTTTCAGTTCAGTTTCACAAAGACGGGCAGAATGGCTGTTACAAAGATTATAAAGTGTAGTTGTTTAGTAAATGCTTCAATGAATGTGTGGATAATGCATTTTTGGAGGGTCAGTCTGAATGTTTTGGAGGCTGGGTTATAGAGAGCAGAGATGGGCACCAGCTGTCTTCTCATAAGGAGGCTGTTACTCTGCTGGGAGGTGTGATGTAAGGCTGTGTTTGGGCAGGAGCAAGGGTGAAGGGTAGGAAGAGAAGGTAAGAATTTAGAAGAAAAACTAATAGGACTTCCGCTGCACCTAATTGCACAGAGGAGAGGAGCTGTCTTCTCTTATACAATCACTTGCAAAAGTAACTCCAGGGTTTTAAGTCTGGCTAACTAGAAGATAGGGAATTCTGACTTATGAGTTCATTTTTATGTTTATCAAAGCAATGTTGCAAATTAAGAGCATGGACTTTGCAGCCAGACTTGTTGGGTTTGAATCCAGGTGGTCACTTACTTGCTCTATAACATTGGGCAAGTTACTTAACATCGCAGTTTCCGTATCTGACAAATGAGGATGATAATAGCCTGCCTACCTCCTAGCATTGTGAGGCATAGATGAGTTCATGTGGTAAGTGCTTAGAGTAGCGCACTTACTAAGCACTGACAAGGGGTAAGTAGAAAGGAAATGACCGTGTTCGTTAGTGACAGCCGGAGATACGGATCCAGGGCTAGAATGGGAGCTGTGCCTGTGGAGGTTAGAACTGAAAGAGGACACTGAGTTCTCCGAGATGTGTATGTACAGAGGGAAGAGCAGGGGCCTGAGTGTGAACCTCGGGTGGTGGTGTAGCTGTGGACGGCTTGAGGGTGCAGGTATAGCAGATGTACTGGAAGCGAGGCCAGAAGACTAAGACGGGCTGTGCTTTCAGGAGCAGAAATAAAGTCATTGAATTTGAGGTAGGAGGGAATGGGAGAAGGTAAGGGTTGAACCTTAACATCCTCCTGATAAGGGCTTTGGAGACTTCCATGTTGCCCTGTAGTGAGATCGAAACCAACACTGAGATATGATCACTCAGTGGCTGCACAGCCTGAGAGCTGGGACTCAAGCCAGGTCCCTCCATCTGAGGGCCACAAGGAGGAGGTGGCCCCGACGAACTGTGCTTCAGTGGTGGTGCTGCTGGCATCCATCTGTCACAGGTGGGTGCCATTCCCCCACTTCAGACTCAGCCTCTGGCCCCCATGACAGACCCAGGCCTCTGTGCTTGGGCCTCTTCTTTTTTCTCGTTATCCCTGGAGCTCAGACTTCGCTCGTGCACAGTCCCAGGGGTCATGTAAGCTCCTCCTTCCTTTTCTGGCCTGGGAGCCTGTGTAAGAGAGACATCTGCACCTAAAGATGATGGCAATCCCCTCAACAGGAAGGATGCCACCAGCTGGAGGATCTGAGGGACCATAGTCCCTCATTTGTTTTGCTGTCTCCATGGCTCACTCCCTGTTTTGCAGAGCATCTCTTTAAAACCTTGCAAGTGTGTGCTTTCCATTTCATTGTTCATTTGGAGAAGTCGTTCTCAATAAACACATTCCCAAGGGCAGCACTCAATGTTTGTTTTTCTTATACATTCTTAGGGCCTAACTTTGCAGCTTAGAAAATTGTATAAATCTGTCTATAGTACATGGGGAACATTCCTGTAGATTTATTGGCAAAGAAGGTTGAAGCCCAGATTTAAGAGCTACAAACTAAATTTTAACCGTAGCCCTGCTGTTTATTTTTTCAAGCAGATTTTTTTCCCCTTAGAAAAGGAATTTATGATTGTTACAAAAGCATAAAGAAGGGGCAGCGGGGAGAAAAGTCTATCCAAAATGAACCACTTTGTACATTTTTCTATATTCTATTTCTTTTTTATACAACTTTTTAAAAACCTCAGCATCATCATTATGTAGATGTAGGTTTGCTAATCATGCTAATAATTCTGAATTTTCTCACATTCAAAACAAAGGGAACTTTCAGTGGTTACATAACATTCCGTCATTTAACTATGCCCCTAATCCTAAACCATTCCCCTGTGACCGGACATTAATTTACAGCTTGTTATTTTCGTAAATAGCGCTATGATGAGCTACGTTGTTCTTAAGTCTTCCCTGTATACCTGCTGTGTCCTTGTTAGAAATTTCTAGAAGTAGGATTAGAGAGTATCCTCATGTGTGCCCCAGATTGCGTTCCAGAAAGGTGGATTCACGTTCACATGGATGGTGTAGGAAACGCTGGCTTCCTCTGCCCCCAGCAGCCCCATGTGTCATGCAAAATCTTGATCAGCGAGATAGGGAAACGACTGTGTTTTCTTTCACTTTGCATCTCTCACCAGGGAAAAATCAGCACTTTCCTATTCCGAAAAACAAGTAAAAACTCATCCATCCAAAATCCTACCGCTGAAATCTTTTTCATTTTTTAAAATAAATTAGAAGTGAATGTCTCGTCCAGTTCCACTTGTACTGCTCAGAGGCAGACTGTGTTAACGGCACTCTGCCCCCCGCCCCCAGCCCTCTTCTGGTGTTTGCAGGCAGAAACATGCAGTGTAAATACACTCGTGGTTTTTAAAACCAAAATGGAAAGATGAGATCCAAGCTGGTCTATAATTTGCCTTTCCTAAAAACATACTTCATTATTAAGTATTTTGGGTGAAGTCCTCATGGTTTTTAGCCTTTTATATTTCTTTTGCAAATTTCTATTTCATGTCCTTTGCCCGTTTTTCTGTTGCATGTGTTTTTCTTATTTTCTTTAAGAACACACAGCACGGTATTGACTCTGCCTATCAAATAGTGTATCCGATTTCTTTCTTAATCGGCCCTTTCCCTCTTTTATTTGCTGTTACTTATATACAGCAGCTTGAAGAATGTATTGTGAAATCTGTGGTTTTCTTTGATTTTTTTCGTTTGCTTTTATTAAAGTTTAGGAAATCTTTTTATTTCCCCACCCTGTAATCAATGAAATTGTCCCTTCTACCAGGGCTATCAGAGAACTTCACTAGTTCAAATAATTCAATAATGTGATAATAGCCGGGTCTTCTATAGAATTCTTACTATGTATCAGGTAATGTAACCCTTACAACAGCCTTTTGAGGAAGATTCAGGAAACTGAGGCAGAGAGAAGCTAAGTAACTTGCTCAAGATCACAGTTGCAGGCATGGAGTGAGATTCAAATCGGGCTGTTTGGCCTCACAGTTGTGGTCTTACTTGCAACTCTGCACGGACTCGTTCCCTGGTTGGTCCTGCCTCCCTCTATGTGTGACACCCTCTACCAGAAAGCAAAGAGCCAGATTGTGCCTTTAGTCTGCCTCTCATTTCTCCACAAGTCTGTTGCTCTGGGTGTCTGGTTTTCTCTCCTGGCCCCTTCCCCCCCCCCCCCGCCCCCCGCCATCTGCTACTGCCAGTGCTGGCCTGTTCTCCAAGCCTGACTGGAGCCCTTCCTCTTCACTTCCCATTGTTCCTCCCTCCCTCTCCCCCGCCCCCCAGCCCCCGCCACACACACACACACACACACACACACACACACACACAGCAAGTCCATTCATTAGTTTTTCATTCCTCAGTATGTCCTCAGTCTTTTCCCTCTCTTGTCCACACCCTGTTTCTGTTCCTGTCTGTGTTTGCTCACGCACTCTGCTTCTCTGTCATTCCACTCACCAGAGTCCAGCGTGCCCCGCACTCTCGTTAATCACTCTTGCCTATATTCAGAGACCGTAACGATGCCTCTGACCACCCAGTCTCATGTCTCTGTAGTCCCTCTTGTTTGCACAGGATGACAAATCTAACCAGATTGAGTGCAGAAAGGCAGCCAAGTGTCAGAGTGACTACTGACCAGCTCACTCTTTCTCTGACCCCACTTAGAGACAGATCCTTTCTTTGTATGTGACTCTGGAGGGACAGAAAGGCTCAAGTACTTGCTGTGTTGAAAAGTCTTTCTTGGCCCTTAAGTGGAGAGGGGAGGGGAGAGGAAAACTTTCCTCCCCAAAGTTAGAAATATACAGGGAATAGTATGTGAATAAATATGGCACGTATTTACTGTTTAACTTTGGATAATGTCTGATCATATGTTATTAATGTGTTTAGCGTCTAACTTAAGCAGTTAGCATAAAATCCTATAAGATAGGGCTTTGTGTGTTTAACGTGTCATGTTTTTCAGATACCTTCAGATTCAGGAAAAAGTTAATACATACTTATTGGGAGAGAAACTAAAGGAGTATTAAGAAGAACCCCCAAAGCCCATAATCCTACCACATGTACAGTTGCAGTTTCATTTTATTTCTAGTATTTATTGTAGTAAGCCTCTTGCTGTAATAGGTACATGAGGCTTTTGATACCCCAGATATGTAACATGTAGGCATTTGAAACCTTCTGCTTTTCCTCTTCCAAGTCATGTATGTGTATTAGTCAGGTGTATGCTAGAATGCCATGGATTCCTACTCTGATTTCTGGACCAAACTTCTCAAAAAAGAAGGTAAAATGAGGCAGTCTTTATTCTGTATGAAAGGTGAATCCTAAGGGTCAGTAGGAAGAGGACTCTCTGAGCTGGGGGATTTGCCTCTGTGATGTCCAGGAACAATGCATTTTTCAAGCCCTAGTGAGCTCTGTACCTTCTCCCACCTGCTGACAGTGCCTCTGCTGTAAAGAGGCAGAGTTTGGGGCACATGGGTGGCTCAGTCAGTTGAGCATCCAACTTCGGCTCAGGTCATGATCTCATGGTTCGTGAGTTCAAGTCCTGCTCTGGGCTCTGTGCCGACAACTGGGAGCCTGGAGCCTGCTTTGGATTCTGTGTCTCCCTCTCTCTCTCTGCCCCTCCTCTGCTTCTGTGCTCTCTCTCTCTCTCTTTCTCTCTCTCTCTCTCTCTCTCAAATAAATAAACATTAAAAAAAAAACCTTCAAAGAGGCAGAGTGGTAGAAGGAAGAGAAATAGAGTATTAGAGGACTTCTAAGGCAGGAGCTACTTCAAAATGTTAAGGGGCAGGGGAATCCCCCTTCTCTTGGCTTAACGGACTATGCCTAACATTTAAAAGAGGAAAAGGCCCAAATTAAAAAATATATATATATGTATACACACACACACACGTATGTATATATGCGTATATACACATACGTACATAATGTGTAGATATATAAAAATACGAATTTCATGCTAAATTAAGTTTTTCAGAACCACATTTAAAACATCAAGCATATTCTTGCCTTATTTACAAAAGCTTAAACTAGTTTGGCATACTCAGTGGAGATTTGGCTGTCCTCCTAAAGTTTTTCTGTAAACAAATAAAAACATAAATACACAAATTACTCCTAAGTTGAGTTTTTACGTGACTTTTCTTCAGTAGTAACTCATGAGAATTGCACATACCAAATTAACAGGTGAATGCTGGAGAATTTATTGCTGCCGATTAACAGCGAGCTGACCCTAAATTGCTAACAGATGTTTTTCCTTTTTAGCCTGTTTGGAATTTTATAGGCAATGATTGTTTTTTCTTTTTGCAGAGATTGAGGAAGGTAGAGAAGGAAGGGAAATGAAAACAAACTAGAGATTGAGAAATGTATGTCTCTGTTTTCACCCATGTTGGAACATTCTGAATTCATATGAAGTTGGTCTTCAGTTTAAACCTTTAGTTAAGGTTTCTTTTTTCTCTTTAGCAAGAAGATCCTTATAGGAGGAAGAAGCTTCAGGAAAAGAAAGAAGGCAATTTACAAAACTTGAGTTGGAATAAAAATCGAACGTGTAGAAAAAACAAGAAAAGAGGTACTGCTCAGGTCTTGAGGTGTGTAATTTTTACGATCTCTTTAAAATTTTCATCTGTTTTTTAATCTATAATTTTATTCTTAGCTATTATCTTTTAATCTTATTTTTGTTGTATTGGATACAGAGAATAGATCTCAATGTTTGTATTTTGAGATAAATGTTATTAAAATTAATACATATCCTGGATGTGTTTTCATTTCTTTTCCTAAAATAGTACCTTAAAGTGAACATAGTTTTCATGTTTTTACTTTATAAAATGCTCAAAGCTCTGGGAGGTTTTAAAGAAAAAGCGTGGCATCCTCTGTGCCCGGCACTTCATTCTGCCTGTGCAATGCAGTTGCAGGAGTGTTTGTGGGCCAGGTGACAGAGAAGACAGCTGGGAGCTCTCAGGCCTCCTACCCCCGCATTGCTCTCACCCGCGAGGGGTCCTGCATTCCCCTGCCCCTTAACAAGATAACAGTCATGACTCAGGGAACCTGAGGCTCAGTCCTGCAGAAGCTGGGTTCTGTTACAGCGTCAGTAAGTGAGGTGCCCAGACATTTTGTGTTTGGCCTACAGCCCCAGAATTGGTAAGGGGCAGGGTCTGAATTGGAACCCAAGCAGTGTGATATTCTTCTTTGGAAACCTTGCTTCTGTAGCTCACCTAATATCCCTGAGCTTTCATTTTCTTATCAGTAAAATGAAGGCGCTGGATAGTGTTTGTGGGAATCCCACATTCTGGCTTTTCAGAAATATCTTTCTAAATCTGATATTATGTGAATTTCTCAGCTTGAGGTTGGTTGGTTTGTTTTTTCAAGGGGTCACCAGTATGTATGTACATTCTGACTTCAAATCTACCTGGTGGTATAGTTTCTGAATTTTGATTTCTTGGTTTAGACATCTAAACACCCAACATATGCACAAGCCCAGAGCCTCTAGTAGAGACACTTTCTCCTGCCTTTTCCTCCCTAAGTCCATGGATGGAGCCTTTCAGGTGTCCCTTGCACTGACAATACCCCCTTCCCAGGACCCCAGTTTTATTTAGGAATAGTTCCAGCTCCCTGACTCTTGTATATAACTGTCTTTGAGAGGAATTGAAACCTACCCCCTGGGCTTTAAAGCCTTTTTCCTCCTGAGTACATCCTCACCACTCTGGCTTTTTCTTCTTCTGAGTTCAGGCATCTGGGAATTTCTTTCTTAATGAGCACAGCTAGGTGTTTAAATGTGTTTCTGCCAGATTGTTCTCTAGTGGCTCCAAATCTTCCTGGGGAAGGGGCTCCACCATGCTGCCGTTCCGCTTGTTGTTGGAAGGGGACCCTGGCAGCACAGCCCACACTGAGGCAAGGACCCTGGCATGGGAGGGTGGGGGGCACATATGGTGCTGCTTGCAGTGTCTGTCTCTGGGTCGCTTAGGTGGTTGCTGTCCGGAGCCTGTGATTCAGCATTGCAGCACCCCCCCCACCCCCCAAGCCTTCTCATTTACACTCTGCTGGGGAAAGGTCAGGCAGCTCCAATGTCCCTGGCTCACTCAGAGCAAACAGCAAAGTGCAAATAGGAAAAAAGCATAGACTCACTGCTAGTTCGTTGTTAATACTAAATACTAATTGTTGATTAGCAATTACCATTTTATTTAGGCTAAATTATTTAAAAGCTGCAGTGTGGTATCTTGTGGAAAGGAAAGTTATATCTTTTGGGTTTTTTTAATGTTTTATTTACTTATCTTGAGGTGGGGTAGGGGCAGGGAGAGAGAGAGAGAAAATGAATCCCAAGCAAGCTCTGTGCTGTCAGCTCAGAGCCCGACAAGGGGCTCCATCTTATGCACCATGAGATCATGACCTGAGCCAAATCAAAAGTTGGATTCTTAACCAACTGAGCCACCCTGGCGCCCCCCACCTTTTATTCTTTTTACATGTATTTTCATAAAAAGTTGATTGACTTAGGTCACTCTAAACTATTATATTTTCCTGATGTGAAAATACAGGAAGATACAAAATTCGAGTGGAATTTCACCAATTAAGCATTATGATATATTTCTACAAGGATATTTCTGACATGCTAAAGAAACAAAATTTAAATTTTTTTTTTTAACGTTTATTTATTTTTGAGACAGAGAGAGGCAGAGCATGAAGAGGGGAGGGGCAGAGAGAGAGAGGGAGACACAGAATCTGAAATAGGCTCCAAGCTCTGAGCTGTCAGCACAGAGCCCAACGCGGGCTCGACCTCACGGACCATGAGATCATGACCTGAGCCGAAGTCGGACACTTAACCGACTGAGCCACCCAGGCACCCCAAGAAACAAAATTTTAAAATAGAACTTTCCAGTAGCTTGTAACTAATCAGAATGTTTTGAGAATATGATACTTAAGAAGTAGCTGGGGGGCCCTCACCTATTTTGATTACTCTCAAAATAAATGGGTAAACTTACAAAAAGAGAAGTGGGTGCTTGTTGGATTGTCTGTTTCCTTGGCTCTTGCTTCTTCTGTTATAGTCTTTACTTTGAGCGGTCAGAAACCAATGAAATCATGTGCTGTAGCTCACATATTTTGTCTTCTTAATTGGCATCCTACAAACCTGACGTGAGGTACTGCAGTTAGACGATGTGAATAGCAATCTGTGGACTCCTGTGGCGTCCTCTACCCATTTCTATTTTGCCGTTTACAAAACCATTACAGTTCTTTCCCCCAGTTCACGGTCTAGTAGAGAGATGTTATCATTGGACTGTGAGCTCCCTGGGGAAAGAACTTTATGCTTTGTAAGCACAACTTTCCTAACAATACATGGCACATGGTAGTCACTCAATAAATGTTTGCTAAATGAATGGATGAGAAGAGATATAAATGAACGCTCAGTACCTTCCCCCAGACACCAGGCAGCAGGTTCATCTATTAAGAATCATACCTGTCACTAAAGCCAAGAATCCTGGTTTCTGGACCTGGACCTGCCACTTATGAGGTGACGGAGGGACTCCATCACTTATTTAACTTTGTGGAGTTTTATTCCTCTCATTGTGAAGTATAGAGTAGATTAAATGAGCTCCAGATTGATTGTAGTTCTTTTTTTTTTTTTTAATTTTTTTTAACGTTTATTTATTTTTGAGACAGAGAGAGACTGAGCATGAATGGGGGAGGGTCAGAGAGAGGGAGACACAGAATCTGAAACAGGCTCCAGGCTCTGAGCTGTCAGCACAGAGCCCGACGCGGGGCTCGAACTCACAGACCATGAGATCATGACCTGAAGATTGATTGTAGTTCTAAAACAGCAAAAATCTTTTGTCTTTTTGATACCACTCCCTTACTCAGTGTCTTCTCCCCCAAAACACGAAGAGCAGAGGTCTTGGGTTGTCCCAGGTTCATTTTCGCCTCTGGTAAGTCTCATGGAAAGCAAGGATGGTTGGATGATAACATGTGGATGTGATTTTTTTGTTTGTTTGTTTGTTTGTGGTTCTTCTAGGCCTTCTGAACAGAGTGAATTAAAACTTGTGTGCAATGCATTTGAAAGGCCTGAGCTGAGCAGTGACATCAATGTTCGAAACTGGTGTATACAGGAAAACCCGGGGGAAATTTGTAAGACAGATGCTGGCGTTGGGAGCAGTTTACCTGCTGCACAGGAAGAGGCAGGTGTGTGACTTTGTTGAGCTATGAGCACTGCTGGGATTTTTGGTTCCTCCAGGAAGTAGCCACTGTAAAGAAACGGCACCTTGATGAGGTTATCGCTTCAGAGGCAACTTAGGTTATTGACGCCTGAATGGAAAGCTGTCAGGATGACACTGTAAACCTGAGATTGTTTTGAACCCGGGCAGGCCTCGAGTGTTGTCCCCTCCTCCCTAAAATCTGGCCATTCTCAACTGTCCTCCTGCTCAGTGCTGAAGGAACGGTGGTTGCTCCCTCTGGGGACAGCCGGGTGAGAACTGTGTTCTTCTCACACACCCAAGCCAGGCAGTTCCTGCAGAGCCAGGCTGCTGTCCCTCCCAAGAACTTCTCGGCAGCGCCTCTGGGAGTGAGAGGTAGAGGGCACCCACAGCTAGGTCCGAGCTAGACTAAGGGGTAGCAGGAGGCTCCAGGGCCACTGAAGTTGACTGCACGTGTTGGGGGACGGTGTGGGGGAGTTGTAGTCCTGTCTGCCAACACCGTGTTCCCAGACACACGTCCATGTCCTCGATGCACATGGCTGGCAGATTTCGGGAATTTCTTTCTCTGTCCTCTCATTCATTCCCTTGACACATGTGTTGCCTTTTGGTCTTCTTGGGGGTTCATTCCACTCACACATAAATAGTACTTTGAAGCTCTTTTTTTTTTTTTTTTTAGATTTTATTTTTAAGTAATTTCTACACTCAACATGGGGCTTGAACTTACAACCCTGAGACCAAGAATTGCATGCTGTACTGACTGAGCCAGCCAGTGCCCCAGTACGTTGAAGCTCTTAGGAGGTATCTTCATAAAAGAGAGGGAGAAATTACCTATAAATTTCCAGTCTGATCGAGTAGCTCAGTTTTCGTCACAGAGTGTTTATTTCCAGAACCACTTTTAGATCAAGGGTATGCTTGGTATTGACAGTCTGAGCCCCAGCCAGGTGTAAATCACCCATCCCGCAGGCAGAGTAGACACAGCCCATCCCTCACTGTTTCTTAAAGTCCTGTTATTGGTTGTAGTTAACTTCTTTCTTCTCGCTAGATGTGCAGAGGTAGCAGACCCTGACTGTGAACGTGGCCTTCTTCATAACTTCATTTATCTCCTTTGAGTAGACATGGCATCAAGTTGAAAATTGTTCGAATGAGATATGACTTCTCCCTTCCTTCCTGCAGAGGGTTACTACCAGAAGACTGGCAAGAAGTGTGTGGAGAAGTCTTGCTCAGATTCCAGCTCCGACTGCGGCAGCTCCTCGGGCGGCGTTCGGGCCAGCCGCGGCAGCTGGGGCAGCTGGAGCAGCAGCAGCAGCAGCTCTGACGGGGACAAGAAGCCCGCGGTGGTCCGTCAGCACTTCCTGCCAGGTGGTGAGTCTTGGGAGTACACGCAGCCCTGGGAACGGCTCTCCGTCCTGCCCTGCCTCCCGCCTTCCTACCTGTCCTCCCTCCCTCCCACCTGCCCTCCATCCTGTCCTCTCTCCCACCTGCCCTCACTCCCTCCTGCTCTCCCTGCCACCTGCCCTCCCTCTTGTCCTCCCTCCCACCTATCCTCCATCCTGCCCCGGCCTCCCTCCCTCCCACCTGCCCCCGCCTCCTGCCCTCCCTCCTGCCCCTGCCTCTCGCCCTCCCTCCTGTCTTCCCTCCCACCTGCCCTCCCTCCTGCCTCTGCCTCCCGCCTCCCCCCTGCCCTCCCTCCCATCTGTCCTCCCTCCTGCCCTGCTGCCTAGCCCAGTATGAGACCTGGATCTGTTTTCCAGGGCCTGGAGTACATGCGGGACTGCAGATTGGAGTATTTACTTAGCTTTGGATTTCATTCACTCTTTTGTTCTTTCCTCCTTCCTTTCCCTCTCCCTAAATCATCATCATCACCATCACCATCATCACCATCATTTAATGTCTATCTTTGACACAGTTCAAAGAACTTTTGCATTCCTTTTTTCACTTGCAAGTTTTTATTATGGTAAAATATATATAACACAGAATTTACCATTTTTTTATTTTTTTTAACGTTTATTTATTTTGAGAGACACAAAGTGTGAGAGGGGGTGGGGCAGAGAGAGAGGGAGACATAGAATCCAAGCAGACTCCAGGCTCCAAGCTGTCGGCACAGAGCCTGACATGGGACTCGAACTCACGAACCGCAAGATCATGACCTGAGCTGAAGCCGGCCACTTAACTGACTGAGCCACCCAGGCGCCCCCAGAACTTACCATTTTTAAGTGTACCATTCAGTGGTGCTAAGTACACTCATATTGTGTAACCATCACCACCATCAAATTTTTCCATCACCCCAGACAGACTCTGCACCTTTATCTATCTATCTATCTATCTATCTATCTATCTATCTATCTAAGAGAGGGGGAGGGGGGAATCCCACAAAGGGCAGAGGGAGGGGGAGAGAGAGAGAGAGAGAAGTGGGTCTCACCTGAAGCAGGGCTCGTGCTCACCCAGAGCTGGGCTTGAGCTAACCTGACACAGGGCTCGAACTCACAAACTGTGACATCATGACCTGAGCCGAAGTCAGATGCTTGACTGAGCTGCCCAGGTGCCCCATGACTCTGTACCTTTAAACAACAGCTGTCCATTCCTCACTTCCTGCAGTCCCTGGAAGCCTCACCTTTACTTCCTGTCCCCATGAATTTGACTACTCTGGTGTCTAAGTGGAATCATACAGTGGTTGTCCTTTTGTGTCTGGCTTATTTCCCTTAGCATAATGTCTTCAAGGGTCACCCATCCTTCTTTTTTAAGGCCAAATCATACTCTGTTGCATGCACATATCTCATTTTGATGGGCACTCGGGTTGTTTCTACGTTTTGGCTATTGTGAATAATGCTGTGAACATTGTGGCCTTCTCTTATTTTTGAGAAATTTGAGGATTTGGGAAAGGTCAGAATTAACTACTCTTACTTTCGCTATCTTTACCCTTGGGTTTGTTTTTGTTTTTAATAGTGCTTTATAGTCTTTTCCACTTTGGCCTCCCCGAGTCACTGCCCACTGTCATGAACTTGGTACATGTTCTTTTAGTACATATTTTATCTTACATTTATATAGCCATCAACAAAGTATAGAATTATTGTTTTCAACTTACATAAGGGAAATCATACTTCAGTATATCATTCTGCATTTTGTTTCTTTCACTTAATGTTATTTTAAAGCTCTGTGTCTATATAAAGATGGAATTCATTCCTTTTCACTGTTATTTTCAGCTTAGTCTTTGTGTAAGGGTGAGATTGAGAAACTCACATTTGTGAGGCCTTTGTTCACCATCACACTCACACTGCTTCCAAGTAACCCTGAAGGGCCAGGGCTGGTGTCCCCGTGCAGTCTGAGATTTGAGGTCCCGGGCACAGAGAGGTTGGCAGCCTGTTCCACACCCCAGTTTGCTTGAACCCTGTCTCCTCCCCCCAAGACAGGCCGCTTCAAGCCACAGACCATTCCCTTCAGCAGCCTCCCGGCTGTCCTCTCTTCTCTGTCTCCCACCGGCAGTGAGACCTATAAAAGAAGGTCTTGTCTGAGAGACCAGGGCCCTAGTAACTGTAAAAACCTACAGAAAGCACCCACGCACGTATTTTCAAGCTGCATTTCTCAGCCTTTCTTTCATTATCCTCTCCCTCCCCAGGAGCCTTTTGAGACACTGTTTTCTTAATGACCCCCCGTAAAATTTTAATATCACTGATAGGCAGTGTTTATTACTGTGTAGTGTGCTTTAGGGATAAAAAGATAAGATCTTCTCAACCCCCAAGAAACTCAGCAGTCCTGCCCCCCTCTAGGAGACACTGTCGCCCACATGGAGACACACAGGCTCAGATGAAGGCAGGCAGGTACACGCGCTTTGATAGCGGGATATGTTTGGCCTGAGGAAGCTTGAGTTCCACAGCCTACACCAAGCCCAGCTCCATCCACCACTGAAGACAAAGTTTGCCTGATGATGCAAACATAAGATTCTGAAAAATCAGTCCTTACTAACAAAAAATAGAAATGCAGTTTTGCTTGGGGGAAAGGCTGAGAGAGCAAGATGACAAAAATTACTCATAGTGTTTCTGTACAGTGGCTTAATATGTAGTTTATAAGTTGTTTGAGGGTTACATACTGTCAGAAAAATGTCCCCAGCATAATTATGGTGTAAAAGACCGTAAGGACAACGTATATGTGAAGCATGACCCCAATTTTATATGTATGCGTACACATAAAAGAGATTGTAAGGAAATATATCTAAATGTTAAATGGCAGTCTTTCTTTCTTTCTTTCTTTCTTTCTTTCTTTCTTTCTTTCTTTCTTTCTTTCTTTCTTTCTTTCTTTCTTTCTTTCTTTCTTTCTTTCATTTTTGAGACACAGAGAGACAGAGCATGAATGGGGGAAGGTCAGAGAGAGAGGGAGACACAGAATCTGAAACAGGCTCCAGGCTCCGAGCTGTCAGCACAGAGCCCGACGCAGGGCTCGAACTCACGGTCCGAGAGATCATGACCTGAGCCGAAGTCAGACGCCCAACCGACTGAGCCACCCAGGCGCCCCCTGTTTTTCTTCTTTAAACTTACATTTATTTTCATAGATTTCTTAGAGTAAATATGTATTACTTTTATAAATTGCAGGGATCTATTTATATAGCAAGATTTCTTTTATCAGAAAAACCCCTATGAGAAAGTTACATGATATTAATGATTTCAGCTTTTTGCCAAAATTAAAACACCATTAATCCAAAATTCATAAATTTAAGTGTTGAATTTCAGTAACTTTTCAATGAAGATAAATATAATAGAGATTTTTTTTAATGTTTATTTTTTGAGAGAGAGAGTGCAAGTGGGTGAGGGGCAGAGAGAGAGGGGGATAGAGGATCTGAAGTGGACTCTGTGCTAACAGCAGAGAGTCCGATGTGGGGGTTGAACCCATGAACCGTGAGATCATGACCCAAGCCGAAGTCAGATGCTTAACCGAGTGAGCCACCCAGGCACCCCTATAATAGAGATTTTTAAAAAATAAAATCACTGAGGGGTGCCTGGGTGGCTCACTCAGTTAAGCATCTGACTTCGGCTCGGGTCATATCACGGTTCATGGGTTCGACCCCCACATCAGGCTCTGTGCTGACAGCTCGGACGGAGCCTAGAGCTTGCTTCCGATTCTGTCTCCCTCTGTCTCTGCCCCTCCCCCACTCACACTCTGTCTCTCTGTCTCTCTCTCAAAAATAAATAAATGTTGGGAATAATTTAAAAGAATAAAATAAAATTACTGAATGTGACAATCATTTTAAAGTGAGAACTTGCTCATTAGGGGTTGGAGGTATTAGCCATCTGCTCCTTAATACATAATACAGTTGAATTACATGTGTAAAACATAATGATAATGTTTTTGTTTTTATGCAGGAGACAATGTTCCCCAAAATGACTTTCCTTCAGAAACTCCCATCTCCTTGAATCTTTCTCATAACATCTGCAATCCCATGTGAGTTTTTAATTTCCTAGCTTTGACAGTGTGTTGTAGGTACTGCTTTTCCTCTGTCACTGCTTCTTCCTTGTACTTGGTTCTGCGGGTGAAAATAGGAAAACTTTTTAAGGATGTGGGAAAATACAGTCCAATTTTGCTCATCATTCAGGAGGCAGGATCCTCCCGAGGAAACACGTTTCATGATCTCTGGGGTGCCCAGTGACGTAGCCACATTGGAACACGTCTTGTTCCTGAAAGCAGACAGAGAAACTGCAGTAGTTGTAGGGGTGGGGGTCATCAACGCTCTGCTACAACTTGAAATAAAACTGGATGCCCATGACTTAGGGAAGTTTGCAAGACCCCAGCAGCTACCCCCATGGTAACAATTCTGTGTGATGCTTGCCACCGCATGGGACAAAATCAACAAGTGGCTTTTATTGAGTGGGAGAAGAGGAGGGTACGCAGCCGGCAGAGGTTTTCAGAGTGGGCACGTGATCACCTTTCCTTAGGCGCTGGTCACATAGTGAGAGGACAGGAGGCTGTCATTAAAACTAAATTGGTGGGGTTGTAAAGAAGGAAACTCAGCATAGGAGACAAAGCTGTCTGTGAACTGTTTTGCTAGAGGTAGAAAGTAAATTAGGGATTAATACTTGCTGCCGGCTGGTGGTGGGCTGATGGTGAATCTGCAGTTCACCTTAGCTACCTTAGTTAAACTTGTTTTGTTGTTTATTTAAAAAAGGCTCTGCTGGGTCTTGGGAATTTACTATTCCTCAGCCCTTTTCTGGCTGTGTACCATTGTGTCTCTAGTATTTTATGTTTCTTGTGGGAAGAATGTCTGTAAAAACTCAGTGAACAAATTTGGTATGTCCTTGTACAGAAGAAATGAGTAGATCCTCATTCTCTCACTTTCTCCACAGAAACGTGAATAATGTCCCACAGTATGCAGAACCTCCCTGTCCCAGCCTTCCTGCTGGGCCTGCAGGTGTCGAAGAAGATAAAGGTGAGGCGCATACGCTTAGAGCAGACAGCAGCCAGGTGCTCCACACCGCAGGTCGGGGAGCTTGCCAAGACAGGCAGGTCGGGTGGGGCTGGGGCTTCGCCCAGCGCCCTCTTGTTCAAGCCATGTCACTGGGCTTTCGTGCGTTGGGAATGTACCTGCCCTCTGGACTGGCTTCATCGAGGTCACTGACTTGGGCTGCCCCCTCATTTAGAGCCAGGGTACGGGTGCCCTGTGGCCCGAGTATAGCACGGGGTGCTTTGCAGGGGACTACTGCTATGTGTGGTCCACCTTTGCCTGTCTGAGGTAACAGAGAAATAGAGAAAGCAAAGGTAAGCTCTGGTTGGACAGCATGCCATGGGTCAAGTCCCAGCACCTGAGCCTGCTTCCACCTTTCCCACTCTCTCCCTGTCCTCTCTGCCTCCCCATGTCTTAGAAGTCCCTTAACCTGGTCTCGCAGCCTCAGTGACCAGCCTCGCTCCCTGTATGCGACCTGAGACCAGGAGCTGAGCTCCTGCAGGCTACCCCCAGGTGGGGAGGACAGCGTCTCAGGGGTGTGGAAATGATGTGAGTGGGAGGGAAAACCAAACCCCGCTCCCTCCTGGGGTCTCTGTAGGACATTAACTCCAGTCTCCCTCATTTTTCTTCTCCAGTTCTCTTTGTTACCTCTCTTGGCTCTTGTCTTGTGTCTCCTGTTTTCTTCTAGTGCCTGCTTCCCACGTGATTAGGGTCAGGAACCGTGGCTGGATAAACCTGATGTTCACTCCCGTGGCATCATTTTACTTTAACGCATGTACTTGCTTTTGCTCATATAAATGAGACTAGATTTGAAAACTCCTCTATGCATTGTAGCCGACTCTGAAAGCATAGGTTTCTGTGCTGTTCTTTGGATACATTTTGGACTTGCTGTTGTTGCATTGTCACTAGAAATAAATTATTTGTGAGTTGGATCCAACTACTAATCCAATAAAATAAGTGTTTTCAATTAAAAAAAACTCTTGAATTCAGTAATGTTGCTGAAGCAAGATTTGGACAAAATTTAGGTGGTACTACCTTTTTTCTTTAAGGTAGTAGACAAGATAAGATTTAGTTGATGGGGAAAAATAAAAACTGTCAAACAGATATGCCTTAAAATGGTATTCTGTCTGTATCTGTCTGTATGTGTTGTCAGGTGGAGACTTACATGTTGTCTAGAGTCTTAATCTGTTTTTTTGCATGTGTGTATGTTTCAAGTGCCTTTTACCTTGTTCTTGGTGTTAATAATCTGCAATTACTTTTGTTTATTTTATTTTAGAGAGAGAGAATGGGGAAGGTACAGAGGAGAGAGAGAGAGAGAGAGAGAGAAAGAGAGAGAGAGAACCTTAAGCAGGCTCCATGCTCTGTGTGGAACATGATGTGAGGCTTGATCCCATAACCCTGGGATCATGACTTGAGCCGAAATCAAGAGTCAGATGCTTAACCAACTGAGCCACTCAGGCACCCCTGCAATTAGTTTTGAATCACCTGTTATAGTCCTTGGTTGGATCCTCAAGTCACTAGAGAATTAGATCTTGCTCACAGTGACTGTCTGCAGAGCACTGGCCCCATCTCCTTCTGCCGTCCCTGCCCTTCCTCACACAGCTGCTTTTTGCCCAGCCCCAGTTCCCCGTCCTCGTTACAGTCTCTCCGTTGCTACCTCCTTTCACTGCAGACACCTTGCAAAACCACAGTCAGGGTTCTGCCAGGTTCTGTGGCTTCTCTGCCGGCTGCAGTGCCAGCGAGCGAGGCTGGAGAACAGTGGGCAGAAGCACACACAGCAGCCACTGCTCTGTATGTCCACGGCCCTCGCTTCACGTGACCCCATGGCTGCGACTCTCTGGGCCCTTATCTGTTCCTTCCTCTGTGCTCATACTTCCAGTGCTTTCTGCCTCGTCCTCCTAGCTGATATTGCTTGGTGTTTCCCTGGGAAGGAAAGAGACAGTTGGAGGCCTTCGGAAGGCTCCCACTGCCCCTTCCATGCACCACCAGTCACAACATCTTTTGCTCCTTCCTGTTTCAACCTGTTGAATTATCAGTGCGGTGCTCCTCCCCAAGGCTCTTGTTTCAGTGCATTGCCCATCCCTCTGCCATCAGCTGGTTTTCTCTGGGGGTCATTCCATCAGCTGTGATACTTCCCATCTTTAAAAAACCAACAGCCCAAACCCTCTCTCTCGATCCCCTTCTCTAGCTACGTCGTGCCTCTCTTTGGGGGAACTTCTTAGAAGAGTAGTCTGTGCTTGCTATCAGATTCCTTTCCTCCTCTTCTCTGAAACTGGCTGTGCTCCACCACTCCCCCGAGACAGTGTCTGCATGGGCCCTAGCGGTTTCCGTGCCGTCAAGTCCCACACTTCTCAGTCCTCCTGTCTCCATGGTGACCTATTGCAGACCTTAGACGTTCTGCTCCGGCCCTTAAGTTTTAGGGTTTCCAATTCATGCCACCTTGTGCTGTCTCTGTGCACAGTCCTGTGGTGGTCTCATCCATCTGCAAACCTAAGTGCTCCCTCCACCCTGATGACTCCCACATTTGCACCTTTAGCCTGGGCCTCTCTCCTGAACGCCACTGTCTTATAGCCAACTGCTATATGACATCTGTACTTGGGGATGCAGCGGGTATCCCAGTGCTCGGCCTCCCTCACTCCTGCTCACCTTACAGCCTTCCCATTTGGTCTTTCTTGTTGCTCAGGCCAGAAATCTCGACTTGTTTTTCTTGTCGCCCACACATGATCTGTTGTCTTCTGTTCGTCTTCTGCCTTCCAACCAGGATCTGACTGCTTCTCCTCACCTCCCCCATAATCACCCTGGTCCAGACCATCATTGTTTCTCTCTTGGGCTGTCACGATAACTTTCTGACAGATCTCCCTGCATCTGCTCTCACCTTGCCATCTAATTTCTTTTTAATTTTCTCTTTTTAAATTGAGGTTTAATTGACTTATACAATGTACAATGTAATGATTTGATATGTGTGTATATTGCAGAATGATCACAGTAAGTCTGGTTAACATCCATCAGTGCCTTACCATCTGTTTTTAACAATGCAGCCTTAGTGACCATGTTAATATAAGTCATAGCCTTTCTCTGTCCAGAACTGAGGAGGATCTGAGAAGTTTACCCAACTTACAAGTTAACCAATTTATATACACATTTTTATACATACTGGCAGAAGACAGGAGACTTCTGGGTCAGACACAGAGGACGTTAAGCACAATGAATGGCATGCACATGGATGTATTTATGGCAGGTCCTGGCCTGCAGTCCCATGGGGGTGACGCAGGTGGGCCCGGGTGGCCACCTGCATGGGCTCTGGGTGCGTTACAGGACAGGAACCCTGAGCTTAGGGAACCCAAGTGTTTTATAATAGTCAGGAAACACTGTATTTATTTTGTTGAATATTAAAGAAGCTTGCCCCTTGGGGCACCTGGGTGGCTCAGTCGGTTGAGCAACCGACTTCGGCTCAGGTCATGATCTTACGGTTTGTGAGTTTGAGCCCTGCATCGGGCTCTGTGCTGACAGCTCAGAGCCTGGAGCCTGCTTGGGATTCTGTATCTCCTTCTCTCTCTTCCCCTCCCCCATTCATTCTCTGTCTCTCTCTGTCTCAGAAATAAATAAAAACATTAAAAAAAATTAAAAAAAAAAAAAAAAAAAGAAGCTTGCCCCTTGCTCCGAAGAGAGACCTTATTTCTCTCCTGAGGCTTTGCTTAGTAAACATCCTTGGAAAGGTAGGTCAGAACATAGGCAGCTAGCTTCCTCCTTGCAGGAAGTACAGAAAAGCGAGACACCCATAGAAAATTGTCTCACAACAATATACACACCCTTTGTTGCTGCGTAGCCTTGGCTTCTGGTCCTTTTTCTCATGCGTACATCACTCCTTAAGTGGTTCTCGATTACTGTGACAGAAGGTGGGGCCACATCTTTTAATTTGACTATGATGATATAGCCTGCAATTTGACCTACAGGAACATGTCTGGGTGAGTCTGTCCCCCACACCCTGGCCATTGAGTTAGCACTGACCTGAACGCCTTCCAGAGCCAAGCTGGTGTTGTGGTGTCTTTGATCATTTCAGCTAATGTTAGGAAACAAATCTCATACCATCTTTGCTGATTGGATGGCTCCCTCGTAGTGATTACTGCCTACAGGATGTGCATACAGCAAGTTATCCTTCAGGGATGTCTCCCTGAATAACCAAGAGCATCCTCATCTGAGAGATCTCCACAGTCATAGGAAAGCTACATGATCTACTGGTGACTGGCACGAGAAGTACTGTTCTGGGGGTACACACACTGCCCTGGGAAGAAGGTGTCATTTACAGTTGCTACCCCTGCCCCGCCCCCGCTTCCCCCCCTCTCCCTCTGCCCTGACAATGGGACCTGCGTCATTCAGGGAATACAGGTTGGCAGTGTCTTGAGTGTGGCCTGACTGGCCGGTAAACCTTTGGGTTCCCAATTCAGTTTTGAATAATTGAGTCTAGTCTTTCTTTGTGGAGGTTCTGCCTACATGCAGATAGCCCAGGCTGTCCCATTGATGGATGCCACCAGCTGATGGCATCTGTCCATCCATCCATCCCACAAATGACTGAACGCTGATAATGGCAGTGAAGGCAGGAGACAGCCGGAGATGCTCAAGTGCTTTGCACGGAGGGGGCAGGAGCCAGTCCATCCCCTGGAAACGTCAAGGGAGAAGGTGACCAGTTGAGGTCAGAACTGTGTGATGTAATTTGGCGGACTCGGCAGTCACATTTAAGGCCCTAACAACAGTTTGAAAGAGCCGTACCAGGACATTTTCCTCCCTGAGGAAGACTCCAAGGGCATTTCTGAAAAAGAGGGATCATGAACGTCCTCCTGTGCTCTGCACCTCCTGAGACCTAAGGCACTCCCTCCCCGGGTGCTGAGGTTTTCCTCCTCCATCACCATAGAATCCTTGTCTCTCATCACAAGAGCTGTAACTGTAACAGTGACTTTTTTTTTTTTTTTTTTTTTTACAACAAAACCGTACTTGTACCACCTTTTGTCCAGAAGGGTCAAGGCATTTTTTTAAATGTTTATTTATTGCGAGAGAGAGCGGGAGAGAGGGGCAGAGGGAGAGAGACAGAATCCCAAGCAAGCTGCTCATTATCAGCACAGAGCCCAATGTGGGGCTTGAACCCATGAGCTATGGGATCATGACCCGAGCCAAAGGTGGATGCTTAACCGACTGAGCCACCCAGGTGCCCTGGGTCAAGGCATTTTTTATGAAACTTACAGGGATCCATATGTTCCCCCACTTGGGCCTGTATGGGCCGTGTAGGGGACTCTGAGCAGTGTACCCATCCACATGATTGGTATCCTTATGGTGCAGGATCCCCTCAGTCTAACAAGAGAATCCAGGTGACTGGACCAGAAATAAGTGTGAACCCACTCAGCCCCCTATTGGCTGGACTGACACCAGAGTGTCTACCCCCCAGCTCAGCCTAGGGTTGCTAGTAGGGCAAAAAACAAGTGTCACTTGTCTAGAAGTGGTCGGGGCAGAATTGTGGATGTTCAGAACAGATCTCTGTATCCCACTTGCCCCACACCCCTTTAGTCCTGTTTCATACCCAGGAAGCAGCCAAGGGCCAGTGATCCCTTTCTGGGCACAGGTCCAGTCAGTACCAAACTGCCTTACATAAGCATGTAGACCAGGGGAGATGAAGAAGTAGGGTCAGAAACCTGTTTGGGTTGAACTGGAGGAGGCTGTTCCAAGCCCAGCCATCCCAGGTGTCTGTGGGTGGTAGGGAGTGTAGAAGGACCACCAAATGCCTTGACTCTCGACCCACCGCTGAGTGGCTTTGGTCCGGGATAGCTGTCCTGATCAGGTTACTTTCAGGGGCTGCAGTGATGTGGCTGTGCCGGCTGGTTGGATGAACAGCAGCACTGTAACCAGAAATGTGTCAGCAGTGGGGAGGCAGCAGTAATGGCCTGGAGACGGGGCTCAGGGTCCAGCATGGTCCATGTGCCAGGAGTGGGTGACAGCAATGCTCAGTATGATGTGGCCCACCCCAGCTCGAGGCAGCTGTGATGAGTCTGGCTGGCAGTGGTAGTCCTGCATCCTAAACAAGTGGTTTCTTCCCTCTCTGCATTTGTGATGCTGGAAGTGCTCCCACATCCGATATGACAGGCAGCAGTCCTGGTCGTCTGGGTGTGCAGCTTGATTCCAGGCTACCTTCCCCAGGATACCCTACCTGAGTGGCTCAGATGATTTAATTGGAAGCCAACATTTGTTTCCCCATTTCACATCCCTAAAGCAAAGTGTCTTTTAATCTGCCAGTTAGTAGCTTTCCAAGTGACAGACCAGTAGCTAGGCTATTAGCAATAGCTTGTGTCAGCAAAAGCACAACTCAGTTTATCAAGAGAAGAGCTGGCTTTGAGAACCACCCTGGGTCTGTGCCTGACCAGAGGGGCCATATTCATTTTCAACGCTGCAGAGTGGATGCTGGGGCGGACAGCTGCTGCAGCCCAGTGGGCACTATCCGGTTTCAGCTTAGTCTGACCATCAGTGAGCCACACCCAGGCATTTAGGGGAACCTCAATGAGTTGTAGGCCCCACTGAGCCAGCAACGTTGCTTCAGGTAGTAGAGTGGGAGATACAATTTCCCCAGAGGGACAGCCTCCATTTCCTCCACATAAAGCTGAGAGAGGGCTGAGGCCAAGCCAGCTACATGAACATCACCATGTTTGCATCAATTCCCCTGGGTCCTACACGGATACCTGTGTGCATACTGGGTTATGTTACAGGAAGGAACCCTGAGCTTAGGGAACCCATATGTTTTATAATGGGCAGTAAGCATACCTGCCCTTTGCTCCAGAGGGAGGCTGTATATAGGTTGCATGGCTTTTGCTTACCAAACATCCTTGAGAAGATAGTCCAGAATAAAGGCATTCAGGGCCTCTGCCTGCAAGATGTACAGAAATGTGAGAAACTGGTAGAGACTTGTCTCCTGGTAGTCACTAAGCTCAGAACCTTCTAACAGCTCCCCATACCATCCAAAGTAAATGCCCCCATCCTTAAATTGGGGAGCCCACAAACTCTGCACTCTCTGGCTCTCAGTCATCTCTGTGACCTCATCCCCCACTACTCTCCTTGCTGGCCACACCAGTATCCTTGCTGTTCTGAACTCACCAGGAGCCTTTACAGAAAGTGCTATTCCCCCTGCCTGGAGCCTCCCCCATCCCCCTTGGTTTCTCACCTTATTCACATCTTCCACCCATCAGATATTCCCTTAGTGAGGCCTTTCATTATCCTGTTTAAAATTGCTGTTGGGGCCCCTTGGGTGGCTCAGTCGGTTAAGCATTTGACTCTTGATTTTGGCTCAGGTCATGATCTCATGGTTTGTGGGGTTGAACCCTGCTTTAGGCTCTGTGTTGATAGCACAGAGCCTGCTTGAGATTCTCTCTCTCTGTCCTTCCCCACTCGTGCTCTCTCTCAAAATCAAGTAAACATTTAAAAATAAATAAAATTGCTGTTTATCTGCATAGCACTTAGACCACCTGCCATATTCTCCTTCTTCCTTTTTCGTTTGTCTCTGTCCACTTGAATGTAAACTTGTCCACTGCTGTGTCCTTGACATCTAAAATGGGGCCTTACAGAGAGCAGGCCCTCAAATACTTGTTGAATTATTACAGTGATCTTGTAATCCAGGTCAGGAGACAGTCCTATACCGTCCGAAGTGAAGGTTAAAGCACATGCCATCTTTCTACTTCATATCTTGAAAGTATATCCTGAAAGGGGTTGGGGAAGATAGACGTGATCGACATGTGTGTGGGTGTGGGTGATATTCAGGGAGTGTTTTCTTGAAGGAGAGAAGGGAAGTTGAGCTGGTCCTGCAAGGAGGGTGGGATGAAGGCCAAGGGGGAAGAAGGTAGACTGAGAGGCCTTGTTCTCTTCCTTAGGTCTTTACCCATCTGGAGACCTATGGCCCACGCAGCCCATGTGTGTGACAAGCAGCTACAACTGTGCCGTGGAGAACAGCATGCCTGGTGTGATGCAGGGCCCTGCCCCCGTGCATAATAGGTACAGCTCTCTCCTCTGGTCCTTGCCTTGCTTAGCCTAAGGGCTTGCCATGGGCATTTGAGTTCAGTCAGTTAGGCAGGCCTTACACAACTGGGGGCCAGGCTTCTTCCCCAGTGCACCTTAGCTGGGTGTTTCCTGCCTTTTGGAGTCGCATTGTGATGTCTCAGAAAATAACAAAGCACGGATTGAGAGAAACATGAACGGAAATAAAAATAACAAAGCTGTTGACCACGTAATTACCTTCCTTTTTAAGTTGGAAAGACGGATCTATTAAGAGAGGCAAGTCTGAAAAAACAATCACTCAGAATTTCTACCACCTAGCAGAGCAAAGATTTCCATTTTTCCATGGTGTTCATCATGAACACGTTTAAAGTGTTAAGAAAGCTCAAATAACTTGAGAATTGAAAAGTAGTTACATTATAGCAGTTTTTTAATTTTGCTGTTGGATATTAATGGCATTCAATTATGAAAACTTGAGAAAATGTTGCTATCTGTGTTTAATCACAGAATCTGTTTGAAGTTTTCTTTTTTGGTTCAGCTTGTTACAGTGGTATTTACTTCCTTCTATCTATAATGAGAATCCAGTTTGTAACAGTGATTGAAGTATCTATCATGAATCATAGTCTCTGTGGTTGTGATTTACGTAAGGTGAGTGCTGGCCTTGCTTTGAGCAAAGGTGGATATTTTATAACACAACCGTCAGGTGTTTGCTGAGACCCTCAGGGTAGCACGGTCACTCTTCCAGAGTGCTCATAAAGCTATGGGGTCACTCTTCCAGAGTGCTCATAAAGCTATGGCCTCGGATCCTGCCTCCGGTTAGACTTCACAAATAAAGACTGCCTCCGGTTAGACTTCACAAATAAAGGAAGTGTGCTCCTAGTTCCACCGTCTAACCTGCAAGGCTGTGTCATTGATGATGAGCATTCAGTTAGTAAGTCTTTGATCCTGTGACTTGAGAAAGTACATCTTTTATCTTCCAAAATTGAGGAATTAGCAGTGATTAGGATGCTGGGCAATAAAATCGGTTTCCTTTCTTTACTTGATCTTTTGACATCCTATTTCTGAGACTACACCTCTTGTTTTTTGTAGCAGTTTCATTGATTGGAGCGCGACTTGTGAAGGCCAGTTCCCCAGTGTGTACTGTCCATTGGAACTGAATGATTATAATGCCTTTCCGGAAGGTAAAAGCTATTCAAACAATCCCAGTGCCATTCTTTTACTCTCAGAAAGTCAAAGCAGGAAGTCTGTCTAAGGTTGAAGTCTAAGGTCTAAGTCTGTCTAAGGCACTAATTGCAGAAGAGTACCTTTTTGAAAACAACTGATATAATTGGTGTAGAATGTTCTATTAGTTTCAGGTGAACAACATCATGATTCCATATTTGTAAATATTGGGAAGTGATCGCCACAGTAAGTCTAGTTACCATCTGTCACTGTACATTGTTACAAAGGTTTTCTCTTGTGATGAAAACCTTCGGGGTCTCTCCTGGCGACTTGCAAATACACAGTACAGTGTTGTCAGCTATCCTCACCATGCCAGCACATTATCTATCCAGGGCTGGTTCATCTTCTAACTGGGAGTTTGTGCCTCTTAAGAACCTTCACCCATTTCACATACACCCCACTCCCCACCAGCCCCGACCCCTGCCTCTGACAACCACCAGTCTGTTCTCTGCGTCCGTGAGCTTGGTTTTTTTATTGCTGTTATTTGTTTGTTTGTTAAGAATGTGCCCTTAACAGTGAGCAACCGTGGAGAACGACCTTACAGGAAGCTGCTGAGTGGCTTCATGTGGGTTCAGTTGTGCATGCCTGCCATGTATAGTTTTATATGGCCTCGAAAAGCCCTTTCAACCTGGATGTCTGGGGGCTTCTACAGATAACTCTAACCTATTTAGCCCTTCCCATTTGGTAGAACTGGGTCATTTGGATTTATGTGGACCTAAGATTGTAGATGATCCATTGGGAGGCTGAGGCTTTAGATGTTTGCTGAACTTTTGAGGCAGGCAAGCCCCATGTGAAATGCGATCATTTATGGGCTTGTTCCTCAGCAAGTCCTGACTCTTCTGCCCCTGGGTGGTGCTGCAGAAGGAAGGAACAGAGCTAGGAGGGGAAATTCTGGGAAATTACAGATGCTTGGGCTCAAGCATCGGTAATAGTAAACAATAAGAGCTATGCAAAAAGATAAACTGCAGAGTGTTCTGATTCTACATTACAGTCTGATCATGATTTCTCATGCCTTTTCAGGGAAGGTGTAAGCAGTATATTCGATGTACTTCCCCCGATTGTAATGTATGCGTTGCTCCATGCTAACCACTGGGGGGTGCTGTGGTAACTTTCTTCCTGTGCTGGTGGGGCTTGTGTTCTTGACAGCGGCACCCTGTGAGCCGGCCGTGCTTTCTTCTGTTTCAGTTACCTTCGGCCAGCCGCCATCCAGAAGCAGATGATCCTCCCCCTGACCCCTGACGTATTGTCAGAAGGTCGATACTAGCCTAACACTATGTCACAATATCTGTCGTTTACCTCACCTCATCTCCCTACATGGGCATTTTATGATCTCCTATCATCACAAGAAGGGTGACTGCAGTACCGTAAGATCTTTTGAGAGGGAAGGAGAAAAAGAGAGCACATTCACCTAACTTTTGTTATAATTTTTCTATTTTATTAGTTATTGTCATTAATTTCTTACTGTACCTAGTTAGTACATTAAACTTTACCATAACTGTTTATGTATAGGAAAAAAACATACATAGGTTTCGGAAGCATGAGGTTAGTATGGCAGGTAATAAAGGAAAATGTTGAGGACTAGTAAGACTCTTGACATGATTCCAATCTGCGGTAGTGTTTATTAGAAAGATTCCCATCAAATTGTCAAATACAGAACATCAAGTCCAGAGGAAGACCTTCCTCACTGAGGGCTTCCCAGGTAGTGTATCTGATAAATAGTTTTAGCCCTGAGAATGACAGTGGGCCTCCTGGTCCACATGGGGTGAGTATTTATACCTGTCTTTGACTTGTCAATATAGTAAGGCCTTGAAAGTTTTTGGCCCAAGAGTAAGAATGCAGATCTTGCCATAAAAATGTTTACCTGTGTTGTTGTCTCCCATTCTTTGTAGAAAACATGAATTACCCCAATGGCTTCCCTTGTCCTGCCGAAATTCAGACAGATGTTATGGATCACAACTCTCAGTCTACCTGGAGTCCCCCGCCCAATATGCCGACTGCCTGGGGACATGCCAGTCTCCTCAATTCTCCGGTTAGTGCTGTGACCCTGGGGCAGTTGCAAGTTCCTTCTGGTGCTGCTTTAATCCTGGTCTCCCTTAATTTCAGAGTTAGGTTCAGATCAGCCAAAGCCTGGCTTGGTTCCTGTAGATCACAGAAGTCAGGGTGATGGTCTGTAGATAAAACTGAATTGGGGCCAGGAAGCCCTCTGTGACTGGGTCCTGAGGGCTTCCTGCCTGTCAGCACCCTTCTGAGCCTAAAAGTTCCACACCTTCCTTTCACATCCATTCAAGACACTAATTTTTCTTTTTTAACATTTATTTATTTTTTAGAGAGTGAGAGCACAAGTGGGGGAGGGACAGAGAGAGGGGGAGTATACAGAATCTGAAGCAGGCTTCAGGCTCTGTGCTGACAGCTCAGAGGTAAGGCTTGAACTCATGGACCCTGAGATCATGACCTGAGCCAAGTCAGACGTTTAACTGACTGAGCCACCCAGATGCCCCTCAAGACAGTTCTTATAGATTGAGGGCATTTGACCTGTGTGGGTCCTTCCTTGGGTTGAAAATAAGTTTATTCCAGTTAGATGAGGATTTCACATCACTCCATTTGAGAAAAATGGAGTTGAAGCAACCCAGATGGTTGAGAATATTAATAACTTACAAGTATCTTGGTGCTACCACTGTGGTGTCCACTGGTAAGCATTCGACCTTGATATTGCCTTTCTAAGGCTTGTGTTTTTAAATTTTTGTAATGTTCATTTATTTTTGAGAGAAAGAGAGAGAGACAGAGAGACAGAGAGACAGTGCAAGTGGGGGAGGGGCAGAGAGAGAGGCAGACACAGAATCCAAAGCAGGCTCCAGGCTCCGAGCTGTCAGCACAGAGCCCGACACAGGGCTTGAACCCATGGACCACGAGATCATGATCTTAGCCAAAGTCAGACACTTAACTGACTGAGCCACCCAGGTGCCCCAAGCCTTCTATTTTTAAAAAAAAAAATTTCTTGGGGCACCGGGTGGCCTAGATGCCTAGCCTCGGTTAAGCGTCTGACCTCAGCTCAGGTCATGATCTCACAGTTCATGAGTTCGAGCCCCGCATTGACTCTCTGCCATCAGCACAGAGCTCGCTTTGCATCCTGTCTCCCCCTCTCTCCGCTCCTCTGTCTCTCTCAAACATAAATATCTTTAAAAAATAAAAACATTTTTTTTCTCTCCTCATGTATACTTCAGCCCTACCTCACAAGCACCCGAAGCTTGTCTCCAATGTCTGGACTTTTTGGTTCCATCTGGGCCCCACAGAGTGATGTATATGAAAGTTGCTGCCCCATCAGTCCCACCACGGAACATTCGACTCACATGGAAAACCAGGCTGTCATGTGCAAGGAGTACTACCCGGGGTTTAACCCGTTTCGTGCCTATATGAACCTGGACATATGGACTACCACGGCAGATAGGAGCGCAAGCTTCCCACTATCTAGAGACTCCAGCTACTGTGGGAATGTGTGAAAAGGATTTGATTTCTAAACAATGTGAATAAAGAGGCTTGTGTTTTGATTACTAGCGTAAACTGGTTGCTGAGATAGATTATGACATTGGTGGATATTTTGGCACTTTTATATGAAAATAAATTTTTTTAATGAAACCCAGGTGCTCTGTTTTTTTAAACCCATTGCAAATCCCTGCTAGAGACGTTAGCATCCATGTGGCATAAGTTCATAATTTCAGAAGTGTGTCTGACATGCCTAATGTTTGAAATCAGAATAAGAGAGACTTCCAAGAAGGTAAGAGTTGAGAAAGAAAGGGCTGCTATGTTTCTCCACAGCTTCGGAACCCTCCCTCCCCCACCCCCAGGGAACTTCGGAGATGACCTTTATCCGGTGGCCTTCCCAGAGATTCTCACGGGGCTCAGGCCATCTGGATTTTGTTTCAGGCTCCCCATTGACGATACTGTGCAGCCAGTGTGGAGAACGGCTGGTTGGGAAGCCCCGCTGAGCAGCATGCTCACGGGCCTGGACAGACCCTGCTGGGGGTGCGGGGTGGCTCTTCCCGGTCCTGGCGGTCATGGCCGCTGGGTGGAGCCGAGAGCCTAGCGCTGTTCTGCCCGTTCAGTGTAGCAGGAGCGTTCCCTCCCCTCCGTCATGCCAGTCTGGGGGCAACAAAAGCAGCAGGGACATTCCGGCCAGTGGTTTCCCTCTGAGTGAGCAGGTTAGTGCAAATACAAAAACTCGGGAGTTAGGTGGCTGACCCGTGTTTGCCAGACCGGTTCGTATCTGCCTGTCAGTGATTTTAGAAATCCGTAAGATGGTGGAATTATCTATGTACGTGTGTCAACCTGGAAAACATTCTTAACTTTGAATAAAAGTGTCTTATTTTTACATTGCGTTTTGTCTTTATTGGAAATTCAGTGGGAGAGAGTTTTGAGAGGTGTGCTGGCAATGTTTGCTTTCAGTTTCCCTTTGTTGCGGTCGTCGGGAGCCTGGGACAAGGAGGACCAGTGTACTGTAAACCAGGCACTGCCCTTCTGTAGGGGACGCCTCCAGGCATGCACAGCTGCTAGAAACTACTCAGGTTGCCAAGTTAGAATCCCGATTTGGGTAAAGCAGATCTCCCACCTGCAGTGTTGAATAACGTTAACATAATTTAGGGTCTAGGTATATACCGCAAAGAATTGAAAGCAGGGACTTAGGCAAATGTTTGCACACCCATGTTCCTGGCAGCATCATTCACGACGGCTGAAAGGAAAACAACCTAAGTGTCCACTGACAGATGAATGGATAATCAAAGCAGGGTACAGACATACCATGGGATACGCAGCCTCAAAAAGGAGGGCAATTCTGATGCTGCCACAGCGTGGATGTACCATGAAAACTTTATGCTAAATGGACTAAGCCAGTGAAAGGACAATTACTGTACGATTCTACCTACATGAGGTACCCAGAGCAGTCAGATTCCCGGAGAAAGTGGACCGGGGCTGGGGGGAGTTGTCGTCTTAAGGTGTGCAGCTTTTGGTTTTGTTTTGTTTTTTTTTTAATTTTTTTTTTAATGTTTATTTTTGAGACAGAGACAGAGCATGAACGGGGGAGGGGCAGAGAGAGAGGGAGACACCGAATCTGAAGCAGGCTCCAGGCTCTGAGCTGTCAGCACAGAGCCCGATGTGGGGCTCGAACTCACGGACCGCGAGATCATGACCTCAGCCGAAGTCGGACGCTCAACCGACTGAGCCAACCAGGCGCCCCTAAGGTGTGCGGCTTTCGTTTGAGAAGATGAAACTTGGGGCGATGGATAGTGTGTTGCCGCACAGCAGTGTGAATGTACCCCATGCCGCTGGGCTGCTTGCTCCAAAATGAAAATGGTAAGTTTTGTGTTAAGTATTAACCACACAACAAAATAAGATGAAACAGCCCCAAAGCATCTTCAGAGTCAAATTCAAAACTTGCACTGGAGACAGACATTAGATGCACATTCTGTTCAGGATGATTGTCGATCTAATCTATTTTTCTACTTTCATTGATCCCCCAGTTTTACGTCAGGAAAACGCGAGAAACCAAAGTAAGTTTTTATTCTACTATACACAAGAGAAAGTAAACGTCTTAACTTTGGAAGAGCCTTCAGCCCCAAGACTAAAAGCAGTGGCTGTCTGGCATGTGAGCAAACCGAGGTTGCCTGCTCTGGATTGTGCCCCTAATGGAAGGGGTGTGGCTTCCTCTTCCTTGTTTCACCCGCTGGCATTGAGGCCTGGACTCCTGACTCTCGTAAGGGTCTGTGTTATGGCATCAGACCTAATACAGCTGTCCCCTCTTGTCCGGTCCACTGTTGTCTCTAGCACCTAGTGTGGTATCCATTCTATAGTAGTGGGTGTAAAGGAATGGGGAGGGGGTGGTTTACAGTGATCTGGGAGTTGAAGTGAGTCTTAATTATTAGAGAATATTCCAATTATTCTGTGGTTGAGAGAGAAGCAAAGGGCCACCAGCAAAGCAGCAAAGGTAGGAGAAAATGTTACCGCGATTCTTTACAGACTGAGTGAACTCTTAGATGTCAATCTCTGCTTAGAGCTCTTCTTGACTACTGTTGCCACACGATTACGGTAACACCGGGGAAAACTTGACAATCACTCGAGTAATCAAGGAGGTAGAAAAAGACTGACCCTTCCCTTTGGGACCTTCGATTTGAATGGAACACTTATTAAAGAGCGTGCCCTTTGGGGCCAGACTTCCTGGGGTCTAACTCCAGCTGTACCACATTCCTACCTTCTCCATGTCTCCGCTCCCTCTTCTGTAAAATGGGGGTGGCAATGGTACCATACCTCACAGAGTTGTGAGGATTGAATGAGTGAGTGTAAGCACTCCATTGGATGCTATTAGTATTTGGTTATCATTACTATCATCAATTTCAACGAAACAACAGGATATGCAGGAAATTGAGTTTCAGGGTTGGTGAGGCAAATGAGGTGGGGCACTTTTACACATTGCTGATGTTATAAATTCATTGGCAATATAAGGGACTTTAAAGACTTCTAGGAGTCGATTCCTATGGGAAAGAGTAAAAGATGTGCGCAAAAATCCGGTATTAGTTTTCTATTGCTGCCATTAAAAATTCCCACAAACTTAGCGGCTGAAAACAACACAAATTTATTATTTTACAGTCTTGTAGGGCAGAAATCCCACACAAGTCTCACTGGGCTAAAATCATTTTGGAGACACTATATTTATTCCCATGTGGAGGCTCGAGGGGGAGAATTTGCTTTCTCCCTTTGACTTCTCTGGCTTCTTGAGGCCACCCACATTCCTTTGCTCGTGGTCCCCTTTCTCCATCTTCAAAGCCATCAATGTAGCATCTGACCCTGCTTCCATTGTTACATCTCTATTATCTCAACTGGGAAAGGTTCTCCTATTTTAAGAACCCATGTGATTAGATTGGGCCCACCCAGATAATCCCCCCATCTCAAGGTCCTTAATTTATTCCATCTTCAAAGTCCTTTTTGTGTTTTTACAGGTTCTGGGGCTTAGGATGTGGACTTCTTTGGTACAGAAGAATCATTATTCTGCCTAGCACAAGTGATGTGTGAGCATATTCATCAATGTTTACAACAGTGATGAATTGAAAATAAATGTTCTACAATAGGAATGTTTATAGTACAGGTGCTTGGGTGGTTCATTCGGTTAATTAAGTGTTGGACTCTTGATCTCAGCTCAGGTCTTGATCACAGGACTGTGAGTTCAAGCCCCACAATGGGCTCCACACTGGGCATGGAGTCTACTTAAGAAAAAATAAATTAAATTATAGTACATACAAATATTAGAATTCTAGGAAGCCTCAGGGCGCCTGCTTGGTTCAGTCAGTCAAGCGTCCAACTCTTGATTTTGGCTCAGGTCATGATCTCACACTTGGTGAGATCAATCCCCACATTGGGCTCTGTGCCAACAGCTCAGAGCCTGTTTGGAATTCTCTCTCTCCCTCTCTCTCTCTGCCCCTTCCCTGCTGGTGCACGAGCACATGCTCTCTCTCAAAATAAATAAACATTTAAAACAAAATTCTGGGAGGCCTCCAAAAAATTGTAAGACAATGACATATGCAGTGAAAAGAAGCAGGATACAAAGTTATGTAGAGTATGAATATGGACAGTTGCTTGCATATGAATATGGGTATTTTATACAGTATGAATATGATAGTTGTATACAGCAGGCTATGGATTGGAGGGAATGATGCACTATCTGGTGGGTGGATTATGAGTGATTTTCATTTTATTTTGTATCATCTGTTATAAGCATGTACTACTATTACCCTGTCTCCATCCCTCCCCCCAAAATTTTAAATTAAATATGAAGGGAAAGTATACTTTATTTAACAATGGGGAAAAGTAAGCGTGTTAACAACAAATACTAAAGTCCAAGTAAAATTTACATCACGCTATAAAAGGACATAATTTTAAGGCAAAGGCAAAGTGAAACTTTCACTAAACATTCCCTAATAAAAACCCTATAAAATGAGGTATGTAGTAATTACTCGGGCTAGGATTAAAGGCACATAAGAATGTCTTTAAATACTTGTATAGCCAGTGTATAAAATGCAAGCCAGTCTAATTACGATTAATTGAAATACTAGACAAGTATTATAAAAGTCACCTTTAAAATACAACTTAGTTAAAATACATATACTGTACTATAATATTTATGCCAATTCAAATTAACATTTCAAAATAATCATTTCTGTGTGACCTAGATATTTGAGCAATTTAATACAGCTACCAGAGTCCAGAGAAGATGTCCGTAAAATAGAACATATTATTTATGGATGTAGAATGTACATATTATTAATAAAGGAAAACTCTTACTTTGGAAGTTAAAAAGAAATGAAAAATTTGCCCAGTGTCTCTTCATCTGGCCAATCAGATGTGTATTCATTCACTGTAGACATAGAGCTTATTGAAAATCTGAAAATGATTGAAGGAACATCGAACACTGTGGCCTCAGGCTGGGGAGGCTGCCACAAGGGAGTGGAAAGTGACCACTCAGTGTGTAGTTCAATTTTAAAAGAAAAGGAGCAAGCAGTACTGGGTCAGGCCACGTTCCCAAGTCCTTCTTGTACTCTAGATCCACTTGTTTACCTTCCTGCTTTCATTGACCAAATTTTATTAAATCAAGGGGCACCTGGGTGGCTCAGTTGGTTAAGGGTTGGACTCTTGATTTTGGCTCAAGTCATAACCTCACGGTTTATGGGATTGAGCCCCGCATCGGTCTCTATGCCGACAGTGTGGAGCCTGCTTGGGATTCTCTCTCTCTCTCCCTCTCTCTCTGCCCCTCTCCTGCTCACACTTTCTCTCTCCCAAAATAAATAAATAAGTAAACAAAAAAAGAAAATTTCATTAAATCAAAATAATGGGTTAAAATTCGGAACTGATCTGGTGTTAGTTGGGATAGGCTGCGTTACATGGTGCAGTAACAAATTGATCCCCAAACAGACTCAGGTGACACTGCAGGGCAAAGGGCCTCTAGTGTGACTCAAGTGGTTCAGATCATTTGGCCATTCCACAGGAGGTCTCCCTCATTTCCATTCTGGAAGAAAGTGCTTGGAGGACTCCACCCACTCCTCTGAGGGGCAACTTCCCCCAGGCCACTTCTCACAGCCCATTGGCGGGAGCTGGTCATGTGGTCCCAGTCAGGGGGAAATAGGGGCTTCCCCGTGTCTAAAAGGCCGGTGCCAGATATTGCTGAGCACAGCTAATGTTAAACCAACAGGGTACGGGCTTGCAGATGGTTTCTTTATTTCTCTCCTAATTGGAGACATTTTGGTCTCTAAACCCCAGGGTGGGCAACAGGGCCCGGGCCTCCTTCTGGAGAAGAGACCTGGAGTGCCACAGAGGTTTCACTTGGAGCCCTGCCGTTTGGGCTGTGCCCTGGGAGTTGCTCAAAGTCCAGTGCTCATTCCCTATGGTACCCAGCACCCACCCCTCCAGGCTTCCATATACCAGGGGCGCTGACACCCGCCATAGCAAACGGGATTTACGTGACTGCTTGGAACCTAAACCTAGTCCCGAAACACAGCGTGTGCTCCCTACGCTGCTTTTATTTCAGAAAAATACAATTTTAACTACTGGGCACAAATACATGTCAACTACTGAACAGCTATTCAAAAACACTTTGCCAGAGTTACTAGCATGCCCAAAACACGGGTAGCCGTGAAAGGGGTCATTGCTGGATTAATTGGAAGCAGAACTTGGAAAAACAGGTCATAGTTACACTGAGGGAAAGTGTTGGCTCTCTGATGGAAAGTGAGTCTGATCAGGTTCTGTTGGGGGATGAGATAAAGGCGGGAGCAGTCTTCAAGCCCATGGTTTCATACACTGGCTGCCACGATGAGGACGATGAGGACGAGGACGTTGGGAACAAAGGTGGGAGGGATGTCACTCCAGCAGTGGAATGTGAGGCAGCCCCCAGGGGCTGGGGAAGAGCTGGATGCTAGCAAGAGGCATTAAACATGCAGGTGTGAGAAAAGTAAAGACCAGGTCAGCATGGTGGCAGGGTTTGAAAGGCAGGTTGAGAAATGTGTCAGGGAAAAAGGGCTGTCTGATGGGCCACAGTGAGCTTGGCATCATGAGGGTGGCCGTGCCATGACAGTCGATACCAAATGTTTGTTCTCTTACCCAACCAGAAACTGTGCTTTCAAGATCACATGGGATTGGGGCGCCTGGGTGGTGCAGTCGGTTAAGCGTCCGACTTCAGCCAGGTCACGATCTCGCGGTCCGTGAGTTCGAGCCCCGCGTCAGGCTCTGGGCTGATGGCTCAGAGCCTGGAGCCTGTTTCCGATTCTGTGTCTCCCTCTCTCTCTGCCCCTCCCCCGTTCATGCTCTGTCTCTCTCTGTGCCAAAAAAAATAAAATAAATAAACGTTGAAAAAAAAATTAAAAAAAAAAAAAAAGATCACATGGGATTATGTCCTCAGCAACCACTGTCTTCCCCCCTCCTCACTGGGTTATCACCTTCACCCCTGTATCTTCAACGTCTTACGTGAGACTGACTTTTAAATCCATCATTTCTCTGCTTTTTAAGTAGAAATACCTTTATTGTTTGTTCTGTCTGTAGAAGATATAGATAACCAAAAGGAAAAAAAATAATTATAATCCTATCACCTACCAAGAAGTACTTAACATTTTGGTATGTTTTCTTCCAGACTTGTGTGTATGCGTGGGTTTAAAAACAATGGGAAACACACACTGTTCTGTGAAATGTTTTTTTCTCACCTACTGTTCTATGGAAAGCTAGACTTATTTCTGAGTGCCTATTAGAGATTTTACTGGCATTTCACACAGATCGTATCTGATAGGCACCAAACCTATCACTTCCGATCTATTGCTAACCCAAACCTCTGCCTGAGTTTGTTCATTTACTAACTTAACTCATCCAACATCTGAGCCCACAATAGGGGCCTGTGCACTTGCTAGTCAACCAAATAGAAGTCAACCCAGAGTCTCTTTTCCTAAGCCTCCTCGTGCTTAATCACCAAATCACTCATTTATTCAACAAATATGTATTTCATTGTGCTTGCAAGCCCTGTAGGTATCCTGTGACCTTGTGGTTTGCTCATTCAATAAAATCAAGCATCTATTATGTGCCAGATACTGTGGTTTTGCTCTAGGCAGCCACCACAGTGAACAAGAGAGGCATGGTCCCCTCTGCCATGGTGCTGTTCTTCCAGAGGAGGAAATAAACAATACATCCATGTATTATTTATTGCCGCATAACAAATTACCCAAAATGTAGTGACTTAACATGACAACATTTATTTATGTCCTTGTGTCACAGTTTCTGTGGGTCAAGAATCAGCGCATGGTTTCGCTTGGGACCTCTGCCTCAGGGTTTCTCACGTGGCCACAATCAAGGTGTCGGCCAGGCCTGCAGCCACGTTAAGGATTCACTGAGGGAGCACTTGCTTCCAAGCTCATTCATGTGGTTTCTTGCTGGTTGTTGGCTACAGGCTGCCTTCATTCTTGGCCACATGCTCCTCTCCATTGGGCAGTTTACAACACCACAGCTCGCTTCATCAGAACAAGCAAGGAAAGACAGAGAGAGAGAAAAATGACAGTTTTTTAGAACATAATCTCATAGGTGACATCCTATTACTTTGCCATTTTCCATGTGCTAGAAGCAAGTCCCTAGGTCCTGCCCACACTCAGGGGAAAGGATTACACAAGGGCAAAAATACCAGCACGTAGGGATTTGGGAAAGCCATTTTAGAAGGCCACCAGCCATATAAATAAAAAGACAATTCCAGATCATGTTCAGCACTAGAAAGGAAATAAAATGGGGATAAGACAAAGAGCCCCTGGAGTGTTACGGGAGGTTCTCCTGAGTGAGTGGTCAGGGAAGACCTCGGGAGGAGGTAACAGGCAAGCAGAGACCCGAATGACAAGAAAGAGCCCATCTGAGAGTATGGCTTCCAGACAGAGGGAACAGGAAGTGCACAGTGGGAAAATGGGCTCTATGTGTTTGAGGAAGAGAACGGAGGCCAGTGACATGGAGCAAAGTGTGGTGAGAATCTTATAACAAACAGATGAGGTAAATATTATCTACATTTTAAAATAATGAGTAAGTTCTCTGATCACACAGTTTGGAAGTCACATAGAACACACAAGGATTTGCACTTGGGTCTATCTGATGCTAAAATCCATGTTTCGATCACACCAGCACCTTGTAGTCCATTGCAGAATCCACTAGAAGGGATGATATCAGGTGATCAACCACCCCAGTGGCCCAGGAATGAGCAGTTGCCTAAGACATGAGACTTTCAGGGACAAAACCAAAATAGTCCCAGGAAACTGGTCATTCTAAAGGGAAAACATGGCCAGCGGGCTCTTTCATGTGTCACAAAACCTAGGTTGAGCCAGCAGCCATGAGTCACCTGGTAAGACTCAGATGTGTCTTTCGTTGCTAAGAGAATAACTCCACCTTGTTGCTAAAGTAAGATGCTTACCAACTTCTGTTTTGTTTATGCTTGTTTTTCTCTAGTCATTCCTGTGGGAGAAGCTGGCCTAACACACTGGTGCAATCATGGCATCTTCAAGCTGGGAAAAGCCTAGGCTGGTTCCTGCCAGTCGTCAGCTCCTGAGCAGGACCTACGGCCGAGGGCAGGGCTCCTTGATCCCTTAGACATCTTTCCCATTGGGCCTTCTGCGTTTGACGTAACTATTGACAGCTTGTGTCCCTTCCTGAATTACACGTCTCTGCCTATTCCACCAAAACACTTGGTGCAGTGCTCGGCCCACGGTAGGGACTCATGCACGTTCAGTGCCTGAGTGACTGGACAACAACCTGTACACAACAAAGTGGGATGCACAGGGCCATGGCAGCAGAAGATGGACGCTGAACCGCAGCTATTTCTTTGCTTGGTTCACTAAGCCATATCCTGGTGACCTGAACCAGGAAGTCAGTGACTCCAAGATCTCCCCAGTGGGCTTTGGCATCTCTCATCAAGGTGATGGATCCTCCCCTTCTCCAAGATCTCACCCTACAGACCAGCCCTCCTCTTTGAACCTCTCCTACTATAAATTCTCTGATTGGAAGCTCTCCTCTGCTCCCCATTACTCCTCCTCTTCTAATTTCCCTCCTGACCTCCCTATTTTCCTGGAAATGAATGACAATAAGACTGAGCCCTGGACTGCCTTCTCTCCCTCCCTAGAGAACCGCATTCTCAGCTGTGAGCTTCACTCTACGCGGATGACCTCCTGAGAGATCCCAGACCAGATTGATTGCAGTTACAGACCAGCATAGATCATATCCACTATCTCTTCTGTGGTGCACAGCGCCTCTCTGTGGGTGGAAAAATACTCCCTTGCCCCATCGTCAGACTTGGCCTAATGTCTTGTTTTGGCCACGGAAGGTAAGCATAAGTGACAATGTGTCAATTTCCAAGAGAAGCTCTAATTGGCCCTGCGTGGTGCTTTGTCTTGTATTCTTTCTTTCTGCTGCCTAATCTCATGCTCAAATAGAAGATTCTCTTTCAGTCTGGGATTCCAAAGGAGAAAACCAAATACTATCTGTGTTGTCTGTAGAATATCCAAAGTTGAGGGATCCTAAAAAGCACATCATTGAAAGGTGTCCATTTGCAAATGGGATCAGATCTCTAAGAATGACTGCCTAGGCAGCTTCTGTCCAATAATTATTCAAGATGAAATGTAGAATTGATACGTTCTGAAAGAGAAAATAAAACAGTGCAAAGACCCAATCTTAGAGACCAAATAAGAGTTACTTCTGAGAGAGCCAAGTTTTAAAAGATCACTGCCTGCTCCACCTAACCAATGTTGGATTATAAAGTACAGGGCCTCTTAGTTTGAAAGATAAACTACAGAGATAGTCTATTTATCCTTAACAGAGCGATCAGGAATAGTCTTTTCAATGCGTCAGACTATGTCACACTTCCACTCAGTACTTACTCATGGCTCCCCATAACACACAAGATCCTCCATAATCTGACTGCCCATCACCTCGTCTCCTTCCCTTTCTTACTTTATTCCAGCCTTCTCTCAAATACATTGAGAATGCACCTGCCACCAAGACTTTGCACTGCCCGTCCTCTCCACCTGAAACACACATTCCCTGGATAAGCACACAACACACTTTCACTCCCTTTAGGTGTTTGTCCAAGTATTCCCTTATCAGAGAGGTCTTTCCTGACCATGTCCACACAGAGATTGTACTTCCTTGCCCATTGTGGCTTTGGACAATGAATTTTAGCAAAAATCACATGTGTTACTCCTGGGTTGCATTTCAGGGTCAGTGTATAATATTGATTGATGTTTGTAATAAATAAATAATAATTTATTTGTATTTATATATTTATACAAACATATATATATATTTACTTAAGCATTTAATATTGCTCTATATAATGTATATTTACTTGTTTGTGGAGGTCATCGATGCTGCTCACCAAATATTTCACTTCTCTGCCTCTTCTAGACATGTGGTAAGATTGTGGTTGGGTGAGACCATGTTCTGGAGTTTCCCTTGTGCACAAAAACTGGCCCCTTGGACTCATCCTGGGTCCTAGAATGTGGCAGATAGACCCTAAGATGGTCCCCATGATCCTTAACTTACTTCTGACCCATAGAATATGGTGAAGGTGATGGAGTGTCACTCTTGTATAAGCCCCCATCTTGCTAGCAAACTCTCTCTGTCTCTGTCTTTGAAGAAGAAAGCTGTCATCAAGTAAGTGGCCATGTTGGAGAAGCCCAGGTGGCAAGTAGGTAGCCTCTAGGAGCCAACAATAACTCCAAGCAAGAAACTGAAATTTCAACCTAAAGCGTCAGGAAATGAATTTGGCCAAACCATGAGCTTGGAAGTGAATTTTTGCCCAGTTTAGCCTGTGAAGAGAGCCCCAGCAAATACCTGGGTGTCATCTGGATGAGGCCCTGAGCAGAGGACCTAGTAAGCCATGCCTGTCATTGGTGGTCTCTCCTTCTACCAGAGAAGAATTAAGCTTCATGAGGGCAGAGAGTTTGTTCTGTTCATTTGTATTTCTTCAGCATTAATTGGCACATAGTGGGCACTCAGTAAATATTTACTCCGTGAAAGAATAAATGGGAAAGAACTTTGTTTTTCTTTTTTTTCACGTTTATTTATTTTTGAGAGAGAGAGACAGAGAGAGGGAGTGCAGGAAGGGCAGAGAAAGAGGGAGAGAGAGAATCCCAAGCAGGCTCCGCACTGTCAGCATGGACCCAGATGTGGGGTTCAAACTCACCAACCGTGAGATCATGACCTGAGCCTAAACCAATAATCAGATGCTTAACCGACTGAGCCACCCAGGCACGCTTGTTTTGCTTAACTTAAAAGAGAGATAGTTGCCCTCAATAAATTCGTTAAATGGAATATGTACACATATTAAATGCACTATGTATACATATAACATGTATTGAAATGTCTGTATCAATTAAACTTTGTCCTAGGATTATTATTGAATTCTAAATGTCATTATCCACTAAGATATGATTGGATCCATGGTAGAATTAAATTTATGCCAAAGCAAAAAATAGGAACATATAAAATGAGCGTTTCTTAATCCATATATATAAAACAAAATTTCCATTGGTCTTAACTGTATCATGAGAAATTGGCTATCAGTATTTTCACCAAACTTGGAGAACATGTCTGGAATAGTCTGACTCAAAATATAGGCCACATAATGTACATGAAGTCACTTAGTGGGATGTGGTGGTTTTAAATATGAACCTCAAAATGAAAGTCATGAGGACGGGCTTCCGTTTGGCGTGGAGTCATTTCTCACATAAGCAACTTCCTAAACATACTATAAAGATTTATTACATAATGATAGTTAAAATTCTCCTGGGCAATGCAAGAGATTAAGAGGGAGCCAGAAATCAAATATGTGGACGTTTTGCGGCAAATGTTATGTTGCCAAGTGGCTTCCCTCTGTCAACTATCAAACTTCTGGATTCCTTTCCAAACGATTTGTGGTAGGCGGAATAATGGTCTCCCAAAGATATCCACATCTTCCTCCTTGGAACCTGTGAATGTCTTCTGTTACCTGGCAAAGAGGAATTAAGGTTGCTGACAGAATTTAAAGGTGCTAATCAGCTGGTTTTGAGATGGGGAGATTATTCTGGATTATCTGGGTAGGCCTGATATAATCACAAATGTCCTTATAAGTGAAAGAGGGAGGCCGAGGAGTCAGTCAGAGAGAGAGCTGGGGCTGCAAAGCAGCCGGCTTTGAAGATGGAGGGAAGAGGCATACGCCCAGGAATCCAGGTTGGCCTCGACAAGGCAGAAAAGGCAAGGGAACAGATGTTCCCCCAGAACTTCCAGAAAGGAGCAAAGCCCTTGCCAACACCTTGTTTTGGCCCAGCGAAGCCCAGGTAGGGTGTTTGCCCTCCAGCACTGTGAGATAGAAAAACTGTGTTGTCTTAAGCCACTAAGTCTGTGGCAGCCTGTTAAATGAGCAACGGGACACTGAGACAGCGCCATCAAGGACAGTGAAGTACCTGAGATTTTGCCCTAACTGCGAGCTAACCAGTCCGGGTTCCCTGGAGGCCGGCAGAACACGTGACCACGGGGCCAGAAACAAAGGGCGACTGACTTCTCACCGCCTGCCAGAATGGCACCTGTTAGGATGTCACCATTCTGCAGGGTTCGCTGAGCCCAGATTCCCACGGGGCAACGCGGAGAGGGCCAGGTGACATCTGCACACAGCAGCTCGTGTGATGGGAGAGGGAACTTGACATTAGGGAACTCAAATCATTCACATCCGCAGCAAGCACCCTGCCCTTTGCTCCCAAGGGAGGCACTCTGTCTTCCAAAGCTGAAACGTAGTAACAGTAATACGCATGAGAACAGTGGCTTCAGTTTACAGACTATTTTTCACCTCTACCGTCTAATTCAACCTTTTAACAACCCCTTGAAGAGGTAACACTCCCAAGACACTGAGGCCCTGAAACACTGAGTGGCACAGTCGAGGCCACCTTCCCAGTAAAGGTGGGGCCACATTTCCTGTGGCTTCCCACGCTGCTACTCTCAATCAGTAGATCCGTTTGTGCGGCTCTTCACCCTTTGAAGGTATGAAGCTCTAAGAAAAGAGTAAATTGTTATTCAGGCTCTCATCCTGGTGATGTGCCAATGGCAGATGCTAAATTCAGCTGTTAGAAGGACCGTGGGCTGTGGAATTAGATGTTGGTGGTTCAAATCCTGACTATGCTTCTTACTAGCTTCTCTCTCTCTCTCGTTTTTTAGAGAGAGAGAGATCGCAAGTGTGGGAGAAAGAGAGAGACAGAGAGAATCTCAAGCAGGCTCCACACAGGGCTCGAACCCACGACCCTGGGATCGTGACCTGAGCCGAAATCAGGAGTCGGGCACTCAACCGACTGAGCCACCCAGGTGCCCTTCTTACTAGCTTCTCTAATGTCTAGGAGCCTCAGGCTGCCCACCTGCAAAATGGGGTCATAATTCTTTCAGAGATGCTAAGAGACTCATGCCTCATGCATAATGTCGTTCAGGTTTTCCTCTTGGAACTACTTGCTCAGTTTGTCTCTTCCTCATGACTGTGAGCTTCTTGAGGGCAGGCACCACATCTCCTGTGCATTCCCCTCAGCAACTAGCACCATGCCTGCCAAAAAGACATGCTGGATAAACATTTGTTGACCGAGAGTGTACATCTGGCCTCTGGCAGGGGCTTGACAGTTGTTTTCTCCTCCCACCTTCCCTTCTCGAGCCTTGCCTTTCTGAATTGGCTTCCGGGACACGTGGCTGCCTGCCAGGCAGGGGGCAGTTTCAAGACTGAAGGAAGTCTGGGTTCTCTACACCAGTCACTTTCATTTCCTAAAACTGAACTTTCTGTGAAACATATTATGCAAGAGCGAATAGTGTAGTCACTCAGTAGACAGCCTGGAGCAGGACAGAGTCACCCGTCCGGGTTCCTGGCATAGCTGGTGTTGACCCAGTTGTGCAAGTTTGAAACAGAACAACTCTTCTTGTGTTTCCATGAGCTCCGGGGAAAACTCTCCTGGCAGAGCAGCCCTTCATTCTTGGAAAAGTGAGCGACACCCTTTCCCTTTGCAAAGCCAAGTCCCACGTCTCCCTCCTGTGAGAGAGAGGTAGGATAAGTTACCATTGAACTGGTGGACCAGGTCTGCAGCCTCCCATGACGAAGAGGCAAAATGCTTCCACAACTGCAGGTTTCATTAAGTGGGTTCCTCCCCACCTCCCTTCACTCCCCTCCTCTTTTCTGGACTCAATTCTCTACTTCGGAGGGAATCCCCCTCCTTCCCAAATACTTTCCCTTTTCTGTCCCAGATGACCCTGCATGAGGCGAGGCTGTCTGCCTCAAAACTGCACCTCTTATTACATCAACACTTTTACTTCCTGAGGGAAACTGAATTCATCCCATTAGTAAGAAGGAGACAATATTTACAGCAAAGTCGAAAGCCCAATGATATTTCCATTTCCTAGTGCAGGTGCCTTTTATCAAAAGGGTTAATTAATCCAAGTGAATGCTGTCTATAGCACAATTTCCATAGACGGCTGTTGGCCACTTAGTCCTTTCCGGGTCCCTCAGGCATGATTCTTGCTTGATAAGATCTGCCTTTTTGAGCGTACAGCAATGAGGAGCATCAGTGATTTTACATTTGGTCTACACTGGATCAGATCTCCCCTCACCCACTGGATATTATGCCTCAGTGGGCCAGAGATGAGACAGGTTTGGGGGCTGATTATTTGAAGAGAAATCGTTATCCGACAATTTTCCTAGCAATTCACTTAAAATTAGAAACAAATCCTTTTTAGGAAAGAGTGGGGGGAAAAATCGACCCAATATCTACACCCGTTCCCATTGTTTCAATTTCTCTCTGAAGTTTTACTCTTTGTCAACACAGCTTTAAAGCTGTGTGATTTCATGTCTAAAAGTTCCTTAGTCAATTGACCTGCAACCCCTCTTTCTCTTCTCATTCCCTTATCATGATGTACTTTTGCCTAATGTTTTTGCCCATGTATTGACGGACAGCTATGTGTCTCCAGTTGATTTTCCATAAAATAAATACATTTATTCATTCGGCTCTCCTTACGGGACAACTCATTTCTAGCGCTTCCAGATGGCAGGCGTCATTTGCTTTCAGCACATGGCACCTGGCCGGATTTACACAACTCTAGTACCTTCATTTTACAGGGACAATGACTTGGTCAAGACCGTGCAGTTAGCAAGAACCTCCATTGGTAACCATTACGCTACACTGCCTCCCTGTTCTATCCTCATGTTGTCAGAAATGTTTTAAAATCATTTTGAAGTATTATTCCTCAAAACAAACAAGAGTTATAGCATCCTAACTTTCCAAAAAAATGGTCTGGACCGTTTGACAAATGAATAGTGAAGGTTGATCAGACCCCACTGTACCAACAGCACGCTCGCGGCTGGTGGGGTGATATTCCTGCTGTTGCATAGTTACCTGGTGATGACGTCACTAATCTCAACAGATTCTGGGGGGTAGAGGGACCAGCTGCTTGAATCAAGAAATAAAAAGTGACCATGACCAGAAGTGACTATGGGAGGTTCTTTTCCCCCAGGACGAATGTTCTCATTATTTGCATCTTGATCTGTCAACAATTTGATTAGGCTGGCTGAACCTACAGCAAACTAGAGAGAGAACTAAGTTCCCATAGTTTAAATCCTAGGGCCTTTCTCAAAACTAATAGCTAACACTGAGCATTTACCATGTTCTGGGCGCTATTTTCTGGATAAGAATTGTCATCCCCATTTAACACACGTGGAAACTAAGTCTTGTGATCTTGTGATGAAGCTAACATGTGGAAGAGACAAAGCACTTGTCAGGGACAAGCCACGTTCCCATAATGCTCTGGGGGATGGGCACCACTGGGTTATGCCGAGCCCTGGAAATCCATTCGGTTCAGCTTTGGATGTGTAGTTCATGGACCACAGTTGGTGGCTGACCTGAGTCGATCCAGCAGCTGATATATGGTGGTGACTCATAGTGAATCTTTTACGGCCTGCATAGCATATTTTTAAAAACCTGCATGTTAGTATATCTGCAGGAAATAAAGTGGAAAGCTGCAAGGATAATGATAATAATAGCTACTAATTATTGATCTCTTTCTGTATGCCAAGCATTCTTAACAGCACATTATATACATAACCTCACTTAGGACAGAAAATCAACTGATATTTGAATGTCTCATACTCAAGTCATTATTTAATTATCATTTAACTTCCTTCTTGGACTTTACAAGAGTAAATGACATCATTTCAGGCAGTGTTTGCTGAAAATTCTCGTATGTGGCAATCATACTTGAATTGTGCAATGTATTTGGGCAACATTTGTGTAAAGAAATCTTGCAACAAAATGGGCACACACACATACCATAAAAAATCCAGTTTTTCTATTATTTGAGTGTTCACTAACATTCCTAATGAATAACAAGTGTAGCAAGATTGTGAGGCAGGGAAGATGTCTATGGAGATCTAGTGAAATGGGTGACATGTGGGCTTTGAAATCAGACTGTGGGTCCGATCCCAATCATCTTACTTAGCAAGTTCCTGAACCCTTCTGGGTCTCCTTGAATTTGAAATGCAAATAGCACCTGCCTCAGAGACTTTATAGGAAGAAACAAACACACATGAACCACTGAGCAGAGATCTTGGCACAAGACAGGGTCTCAACAGTAGGAATTACCTCTTCCATCCCTACTTTGGATTCTACTTGCCAGACTTGCGAGTGTTCACTGACTTCTCCTTTCTTCAAGCTCTACGTGCCCCCATTTTATAGTTCATTTTTTCTTGATTATCTTGATTTGTTCATTTATCTATTCACAAGTTTTTGCAAATACCTACTATGTACAAGTTACTGGGTGACCATTGAGGATACGATGATGAACTAAATTAAAAAATTCCTTTTTGTGTCCTAGTGAAAGAGTCAGGCATTAATCACGCAAGTGGATGGATAGTTACAAACTGAGATGAATGCTAGCAAGGAAAGGAACACGTAACTAGGCTTTAGAGTAGGGGAAGTGAAAGTGAGTAAAGACCAGAAGGGGAAGTGAGAGTATCTACGGCAGGTGGTGCTGTTGCTGGTAGAGGTGGAGGTGACAGTGGAGTTGGCGGTGTGGTGGAGGGCAGGGTGGCAATGATGTTGGACTTGGTGGTAGAGGTGAAAGGGGTGGTGGTAAAGGATGGCATTCACAAAAGGAATGTGCAAAGGTTTGTGAAGGGGGGAAACTCTGTGTGTCTGAAAACCCGAAAGGCCATTGTGGCTGGCACACAGATGGTAAAGGGGAGAAGGGACAGAGACCAGGAGCCATACCACAGACCCTGCAGGGCCGTGTAGTCTACCTGGATTAAGATCCCCAACCTAAGAACAAATTACAAGTCACAGATGAATTTTTAATATGGGGTAATGTAAAATGATCAGATTTTGCACTGTAGAAAGATCATTCTAGATCTGTACTGGCCAATAATGGTAGCTACTAGCTACACATGGCTATTGAACACTCGAAATGTTGTTGGTCTCGGTTGAGATTTACTCTAAATGTAAAATATGATTTCAAAGACTTAGTATAAAAAATGTAAAATATCTCATTACTTTTAAAATATTGCTTCCATATTGAAATGATAAACTTTGGGGTGAAATAAAGTATAATTAAAATCAATTTTAGGGGCACCTGGGTGGCTTAGTCAGATAAGTGTCTAACTTTTGACTTCCGCACAGGTCATAATCTCATGGTTTGTGAGATCGAGTCCCACATTGGGCTCTGTGCTGACAGTGCAGAGCCTGCTTGGGATTCTCTCTCTCCCTCTCTCTCTGTCCCTCCTATGCTTGCACTTTCTGTCTTTCAAAATAAATAAACACTTAAAAATTAATTTTACCTGTTTCTTACTTTTTAAAATGTAGCTACTAGAAAATGTAATATATGTGTAGCTTGCATTTGTGGCTCCCGTTGTGTTTTCATTAAAAGGAGCTGCTCTGGATGCAGTGTGAAGAAGGGGATATGGAGAAGGTGAAGTAGATGAGACCAATTGGGAGGTTGTGTCTGTAGTCCAGGCAAGAGGGGACGCAGCTTGAATTGGGATTATGATAGTGGGAATAAAAGGAGTTGGATGGATTAGAGGTGAAATCAGCAGGACTAAGTCCCATAGCAGATGCATCCAGATGAATGGTGAGTACCACATGTTGAAATAAAGACCACTAGGAAAGGACTAGCCTTGGCCAGAAATATGAGCTCATATTTGGATACGTTGAGTGGATGTGCTCTGAGACATGCAAGTAGACAGATATCTCAAGCAGGCTTAGATGAGATATCTGGGCAGGAGACTTAAATTTGAAAGGAACAGGCAGGTGAATGGACATGAATGATACTCTTTTTTTTTTAACTTGTATTATTTTTTATTTTTAAAAATTTATATCCAAATTAGTTAGCATAGAACGCAACAATGATTTCAGGAGTAGATTCCTTAGTGTTCCTTACCCATTTAGCCCATCCCCCCCTCCCACAACTCCTCCAGTAACCCTCTGTTTGTTCTCTATATTTTTGAGTCTCTTCTGTTTTGTCCCCCTCCCTGTTTTTATATTATTTTTGTTTCCCTTCCCTTATGTTCATCTGTTTTGTCTCTTAAAGTCCTCATATGAGCGAAGTCATATGATTTTTGTCTTTCTGACTAATTTCACTTAGCATAATACCTCCAGTTCCATCCACATAGTTACAAATGGCAAGATTTCATTCTTTTTGATTGCTGAGTAATACTCCATTGTATATATATACCACCTCTTCTTTATCCATTCATCCGTCGATGGACATTTGAGCTCTTTCCATACTTTGGCTATTGTTGATAGTGTTGCTATAAACATGGGGGTGCATGTGTCCCTTCGAAATAGCACACCTGTATCTCGTGGATAAATACCTAGTAGTGCAATTGCTGGGTCATAGGGTAGTTCTGTTTTAAATTTTTTGAGGAACCTCCATACTGTTTTCTAGAGTGGCTGCAGCAGCTTGCATTCCCACCAAAAATGCAAAAGAGATCGTCTTTCCCTGCATCCTCGCCAACATCTGTTGTTGCCTGAGTTGTTCATGTTAGCCATTCTGACAGGTGTAAGGTGGTATCTCATTGTGGTTTTGATTTGTATTTCCCTGATGATGAGTGATGTTGAGCATTTTTTCATGTGTCGGTTGGCCATCTGGATGTCTTCTTTGGAGAAGTGTCTATTCCTGTCTTTTGCCCATTTCTTCACTGGATTATTTGTTTTTTGAGTGTTGAGTTTGATAAGTTCTTTATAGATTTTGGATACTAACCCTTTATCTGCTATGTCATTTGCAAATATCTTCTCCCATTCTGATGGTTGCCTTTTAGTTTCACTTTGGTTCCTTCACTGTGCAGAAGCTTTTTATTTTGATGAGGTCCCAGTAGTTCATTTTTGTTTTTGTTTCCCTTGCCTCCAGAGAGAGACGTGTTGAGTAAGAAGTTGCTGCGGCCGAGGTCAAAGAGGTTTTTTCCTGCTTTCTCCTCGAGGATTTTGATGGCTTCCTGTCTTACATTTAGGCCTTTCATCGATTTTGAGTTTATTTTTGTGTGTAGTGTAAGAAAGTGGTCCTCGTTCATTCTTCTGCATGTCGCTGTCCAGTTTTCCCAGCACCACTTGCTGAAGAGACTGTCTTTGTTCCACTCGATATTATTTCCTGCTTTGTCAAACATTAGTTGGCCATACGTTTGTGGGTCTATTTCTGGGTTCTCTATTCTGTTCCATTGATCTGAGTGTCTGTTCTTGTGCCAGTACCATACTGTCTTGATGATTACAGCTTTGTAGTATAGCTTGAAGTCTGGGATTCCGATGCCTCCTGTTTTGGTTTTCTTTTTCAAGATCGCTTTGGCTATCGGGGTCTTTTCTGGTTCCATACAAATTTTAGGATTATTTGTTCTAGCTCTGTGAAGAATGCTGGTGTTATTGTGATAGGGATTGCATTGAATACATAGATTTCTTTGGGTGGTATTGACATTTTAACAATATTTGTTCTTCCTATCCAGGAGCATGGAATCTCCATTTTTTTGTGTCTTCTTCAATTTCTTTCACAAGCTTTCTATAGTTTTCAGTGTATAGAGTTTTCACCTCTTTGGTTAGATTTATTCCTAGGTATTTTATGGTTTTTTTGTGCAACTGTAAGTGGGATCAATTCCTTGATTTCTCTTTCTGTCGCTTCATTGTTGGTGTATAGGAATGCAACCCATTTCTGTGTGTTGATTTTATATCCTGCAACTTTGCTGAATTCATGGATCAGTTCTAGGAGTTTTTTGGTGGAATCTTTTGGGTTTTCCATATAGAGTATTATGTCATCTGCGAAGAGTGAATATTTGACCTCCTCCTGGCCGATTTGGATGCCTTTTTATTTCTTTGTGTTGTCTGATTGCAGAGGCTAAGACTTCCAATACTATGTTGAAGAACAGTGGTGAGCGTGGACATCCCTGTCTTGTTCCTGACCTTAGGGGGAAAGCTCTCAGTTTTTCCCCATTGAGGATGATATTAGCATTGGGTCGTTCATATATGGCTTTTATGATCTCGAGGTATGCTCCTTGTATCCCTACTTTCTTGAGGGTTTTTATCAAGAAAGGATGCTATATTTTGTCAAATGCTTTCTCTGCATCTATTAAGAGGATCATATTGTTCTTGTCCTTTCTTTTATTGATGTGATGAATCACGTTAATTGTTTTGCAGATATTGAACCAGCCCTGCATTCCAGGTATAAATCCCACTTGGTCGTGGTGAATTCTTTTATTTAATGTATTGTTGGAGCCAGTTGGCTAATATCTTGTTGAGGATTTTTGCATCCATGTTCATCGGGGAAATTGGTCTATAGTTCTCCTTTTTAGTGGGGTCTCTGCCTGATTTTGGAATCAAGGTAATGCTGGCTTCATAGAAAGAGTTTGGAAGTTTTCCTTCCATTTCTATTTTTGGAACACCTTCAAGACATTAGGTGTTAACTCTTCCTTAAATGTTTGGTAGAATTCCCCTGGAAAGCCATCTGGCCCTGGACTCTTCTTTTTTGGCAGATTTTTTATTACTAGTTCCATTTCCTTACTGGTTATGGGTCTGTTCAAATTTTCTATTTTTTCCTGTTTCAGTTTTGGTAGTGTATATGTTTCTAGGAATTTGTCCATTTCTTCCAGATTGCCCATTTTATTGGCATATAATTGCTCATAATATTCTCTTATTGTTGTCTTTATTTCTGCTGTGTTGGTTGTGATCTCTCCTCTTTCACTCTTGATTTTATTTATTTGGGTCCTTTCCTTTTTCTTTTTGATCAAACTGGCTAGTGGTTTATCAATTTTGTTAATTCTTTCAAAGAACCAGCTTCTGGTTTTATTAATCTGTTCTACTGTGGGTTTTTTTGGTTTTGATAGCATTAATTTCTGCTTTAATCTTTATTATTTCCTGTGTTCTGCCGGTTTTGGGTTTTATTTGCTGTTCTTTTTCCAGCTCCTTAAGGCGCAAGGTTAGGATGCGTATCTGAGATCTTTCTTCCTTCTTTAGAAAGGCCTGGATTGCTATATACTTTCCTCTTATGACCGTCTTTGCTGTGTCCCAGAGGTTTTGGGTTGTGGTGTTATCATTTGCATTGACTTCCATATACTTTCTAATTTCCTCTTTAACTTCTTGGTTAGCCCATCATTCTTTAGCAGGATGTTTTTCAGTCTCCAAGTATTTGTTACCTGTCCAAATATTTTCTTGTGGTTGATTTCGTTTCATAGCGTTGTGGTCTGAAAATATGCACGGTATGATCTCGATCTTTTTGTACTTACTTAGGGCTGATTTGTGTCCCAGTATCTCATCTATTCTGGAGAACATTCCATGTGCACTGGAGAAGAATGTATATTCTGCTGCTTTAGGATGAAATGAATATATATATCTGAATATACCTGTTAAGTCCATCTGGTCAGTGTGTCATTCAAAGCCATTGTTTCCTTGTTGATTTTTTGATTAGATGATCTGTCCATTGCTGTGAGTGGGGTGTTGAAGTCTCCTACTAGTATGGCATCACTATCGATGAGTTTCTTTATGTTTGTGATTAATTGACTTATATTTTTGGGTGTTTCCACATTTGGCATAGAAATATTTACAATTGTTAGGTCTTCTTGGTGGATAGACCCCTTGATTATGATATAATGCCCTTCTGCATCTCTTGATACAGTCTTTATTTTAACGTCTAGATTGTCTGATATAAGTATGGCTACTCCGGCTTTCTTTTGTTGACCATTAGCATGATAGATGGTTCTCCATCCCCTTATTTTTAATCTGAAGGTGTTTTTACGTCTAAAGTGGGTCTTTTGTAAACAGCATGTAAATGGATCTTGTTTTCTTATCCATCCTGTTACCCTATGTCTTTTGACTGGAGCATTGAGTCCATTAACATTTAGAGTGAGTACTGAAAGATATGAATTTATTGCCATTATGATGCTTGTAGAGTTGGAGTTCTGGTCCTTTCTAATCTTTGTTGCTTTTGAGATATACATATATATTTTTTAAAAAATTTTTTTCATCTTTTCTCCCCTCAGAGAGTTCCCCTTAAAATTTCTTGCAGGGCTGGTTAAGTGGTCACAAGCTCCTTTAGTTTTTGTTTGGGAAACTTTTTATTTCTCCTTCTATTTTATTTCTCCTTCTATACAGCTTTGCTGGATAAAGAATTCTTGGCTGCATATTTTTCTGATTCAGCACATTGAATATATCCTGCCACTCCTTTCTGGCCTGCCAAGTTTCTGTGGATAGGTCGGTTGCAAACTTGATCCGTCTTCCCTTGTAGGTTAGGGACTTTTTTTCCCTTGCTGCTTTCATGATTCTCTCCTTGCGTGAGTATTTTGTGAATTTGACTATGGTATGCCTTGTTGACAGTCGGTTTTTGTTGAATCTAATGGGGGTCCTCTGTGCTTTCTGGATTTTGACGTCTGTGTCTTTCCCCAGGTTAGGAAAGTTTTCTGCTATGATTTGCTCACATAACCGTTCTACCCTTATTTCTCTCTCTTCCTCTTCTGGGACCTCTATGATTCTGATGTTCCTTTTTAATGAGTCACTGATTTCTCCAATTCTTAAGTCATGTTCTTTTGCCTTAATCTCCCTCTTTTTTTCTGCTTCATTATTCTCTGTAAGTTTGTCCTCTATATTACTGATTCTCTGTTCTGCCTCATCCATCCTTGCCTCGGCTGCATCCATCCATGATTGCAGCTCAGTTATAGCATTTTTAATTTCATTCTGACTAGTTTTTATTTCTTTTATCTCTGCAGAAAGGGATTCTAATCTATTTTCAACTCCAGCTAGTATTCTTATAATCGTGATTCTAAATTCTGGTTCAGACATCTTGCTTGTATCTGTGTTGGTTAAATCCTTGGCTGTCATTTCTTTGTGCTCTTTCTTTTGGGGTGAATTCCTTCATTTTTTCATTTTGAAGGGAGAAAAGGAACATTTTAATGAGGTAGAAAATTAAAATTAAAAAATTAAAATTAAAAAATTAAAAAAAAACACACACAAAATCAAATAAATGATGCTAGATCCTAGGTGTGTTTTGGTCTGGGTGTTGAAAGTGGTTTCACAGATTAGAGGAAAAAAAAGGGGGGGAAAGGAAATCGTTTGAGAATTTGAAAAAATGAATACACTGAAGTAGACTAAAATGAGATGATGGGAGTAAAATAGAATTTAAAAAAATTTACACAAAAGTAAAGAATGTAGTAGAAAAAAATTAAAAATATTTTTAATAAAAATTAAAAATAAAAATGAATTTTTTTCTCCTTCTGTATTCAAGAAAAAGAAAAGAAACAAAAAAGAGAAAAAAGAAAAAAGAAATCGTTTGAAAATTTGAAAAAGTGAATACAGTGTAGTAGACTAAAATGATGGAAGTAAAATAGAACTTGAAAAAATTTGCATGAAAGCAGAAAATATAGTAAAAAAATTAAAGAAAAATATTTTTAATAGAATTGAAAGTAAAAATGAAGTTTTTCTCTTTTTGCATTCAAGAAAAAGAAAAGAAACAAAAAAGAGAAAAAAGAAAAAGAAAAAAAGGAAATTGTTTGAAAATTTGAAAAGGTGAATACACTGAAGTAGACTAAAATAAAATGACGGAAGTAAGATAGAATTTGAAAAAAATTTACACAAAAGTGAAAAATATAGTAAAAAAGTTTAAAGAAAAATATTTTTAATAAAAATTGAAAATAAAAATGAAGTTTTTTTCTTTCTGTATTCAAGAAAAAGTAGTGTAAAAGAGAAAAAAAAAGAAAATTGAATGGATGGACCTGCTAACAGATTGAAATAGGACCAAATTACTTCATTTTCCCCTAGAAGTCAGACTATGACGCGCTTTATAGTCCATAAACTAAGTAGGCAGTGAGACACGTGTTCTTGAAGAGCGAGGTTGGCCCAGTTGGGCGGGGCTCAGTGTAACGGCTCCGTTCTCCACTAGATGGCGCTGCTAGCCTACTGGGGTGGATTGTTGCGGTGCTTGTAGGTGTGCTCGTTAGGTGCATATGTGCATGCGTGGCAGCGTTGAAAATGGCCCCCACCCAGCTACCCAGTCTGTTCTCCCCGTCAGCAATCGCGCACCCGTCGTCTGTCTTCAGCTTTTGTCCACTTCCCGCTTTTTCACTGTCCGTGACCAAGACCCAGGCAGTACCTCTCTCCTGAGTTTTGTCTCAGGTGCGGCTGTTTCCCCCCGCCCCTTACTTTTGTAGGACTGCAGCTTTGGCCCGTTTTGCCCCTCTGCGGGAGGGTCTCACTGAGCAATGGCCGAATGAGCAATGGCTGAATGTCGGCTGCACCCAGGACCGCTTGCTGGACCCTGCCGCTGCCAGTGTCCCGAGACTGCGGCCAGGTGCCAGCCTGCCCCGGAAGAAGTTCGCGAGATAGTATAGCGGCAGCTTTTCACGGATTACGGAAAATCACAACACACATCTAACACCGAGCCTCACCCTTAACGACCCTGTTCCGGCACCAGCGGATGTGGCCGTTTTCTGGGATCTGCTGGGACCAGGTGGCTTCAGCAGTCTTTACCAAATGTCCTTCCAGCAGTGGAACCGCTTTTTCCCGTGTGGCCTGAGAACCTCCCGGACCCCACTCTGCTCCTGGGGATTCGCCCTTCCCACCAGAGCATCGCCAGGTATGGAGCTGCATAGTTGCAGACTTTGCGCTCCCCTCGTTTACAGTCTTAATGGAATTTAAACACTCTCCTTTCTCCTTTCCCCTTTTTAGTTTAGTCCCTGTGGCTGTTTCCAATTTTCCACTTTCTCTCCAGCTGCTTTTGGGAGGGGTGCTTTTCCTGTAGTCTCCCCCCGCCCCAGTCTCCATCCTCTCTCCTCTTGCAAAAGCACCTCCCTTCCTGAGCCTTCTCACTCCCCAAGTCTACCTCTCCGCGCCGTGTACCTGCTGAATTCTGTGGTTTAGGTTGTGCAGATTGTTGTGTTAATCCTCCAATCAGTTTTCTAGGTGTGTAGGATGGTTTAGTGTTGGTCTGCCTGTATTTCATGGACGCAAGACACACAAAAAACTTCCATGCTGTTCCACCATCTTGGCCCCTCCCCATGAATGATACTCTTCAGGAAGCAAGTAGCCAGTGTGGAGTGGCCTTGCACCTAGACTTCAGATATAGGGTAGGGAAGGATAAGTTTGAAAAGGAGAGTTGAAAAGGAAAACCAAGTGTGTGGTGTCATGGAAACAAAAGGAGAGAATGTTTTAAGAAGGAAGGAGCAGTCAGCAACGATATCTGCTATGACAGGTTAGGCAGCATGGAGAATAAAAAATATCTAGGAGTTAAAAACATGGTGGTCATTGACGACCTTTGCAAGTGTTGTTTGGGGTGACGGGTGCCGAAGCCAGACTAGGGAAGAGTGAAACCTGGGCAAGAGGTGGGGAAAATAGGGACAGTGCAAATAAAGAGCTCTTTTCAGAATTCGGACTATGAGGGGTAGAGAGGGAGAGAGAAGGAGAGAAGCTGGAGGGAGATGAGCTTTTTTGTTGTTTGTTTTTTAAAAAACAGCTGGAGGAGACTGGAGCATGTGTAAATATTGGGAGGACTGGTCTGGTTGAGGTGGAGAGGTAGAAAGTATGAGAGAGAGAAGGGAGGACAATCAGTGTGTGGCTCCTGAGAAGGAACGGAAGGATAGTGTCCGGACTGGACAAGTGGGGATGGACGGACCACGTGGGACCAGGCACCCCCTCTACTTGCAGGAGGGAGGAGTACTGGTGTGGAAGGAAGTTCAGAAGTGGGAAGTTGAGGGGATTTCTTCAGATGGCTTTAATTTTCTCTGTGAAGCAAGAAGAGAAGTCATCCCTGACAGGATATGAGGAGGCAAAGATGGTCAGTGGCAGAAGGAGTGTGCTGAAAGTGTCAAATATTATTGCGGAGGGTACAGGTGACTTGGTGAGAGAAGTGGAATAAAACTGCCCGCTGTCCTCGAAGAAAGCAGGCAGGAGGGAACTTTTAGGTTTGGGATTTTGTTACGTAGGAAAAACAGAAACATGAGAAGAGACTGCAGTGGCTCTAGAATTTCTATTTGGTAGAGCAATCAGATGCAGAAGTGGGAGGACCTGAAGTTTTTTGTGTAGTATTTTCTGTGCTATGATAGTGAGAAGACCCCAACTGTTCATAGTGAAGAGCAGGAAAGACTTATGGAGATTGAGGAGGAGGTAAAGCCCTCATCTTCAACCCCGTGTTTGGCAACACTAAGCAAACTTCTATGAAGGAAGATTGTGAACAAGAAGGCCTGTGCACTCTCTCAATTCCCCGAGGTCTCCTGCGGGCACCCCCAGTACACCCCCACCCCAGCAGCTGGCATGAATGTTCCCACTGTCTGGTGGCCACATCCCGTGGGTTTTTGCCCTATAAAAAGAAGGAAGGAGCTCCTTCCTGGGGAACCGGAAGTGTTTGGGCCAAGTAGGACTCTACATACAACACCGAGAGAATGGGAAGTCCAGGGTCTGCTGACTCCTCCACCAGTGAACTCCAGTTTGCTCCGAATGTTTGCCTCAGTCTTCACTAAGTAAGCAAGAAAGAGAAGGAAGGAGATGACAAGTGGATTGGGGAAAGAGGAAGGAAATCAGTGGACTCTGAGCAAGACGCAGGAGGCTCGAGTTAGTCATTTAGAGCTTGGACGACTATAAGTAATGACCAAGTCTGGGGAGTGTCCGGTGTAGCCCAGAGGAGATCTTCTGGGAGGAGGAGGTAAAGGGACTGTGAGGCTTTGGGAACAGTGAAGCCACCTGGGCTTCTGGAGGATCCTGGGAAGAAGTCTATAAACCGGTGCCAAAACCTTCAACAAGTGGGGGGAAGGGACTAGGCGGTCACAGATGGTGACAGACACAGGAGGCCCCAAGTCAAATGGCATGATGTGAGCCCATAGCCTCAGAGAAACTGGTTTTCTTACAAAAGATTGGGGAAGCAACAATTTTCTTCAACTTGCTCAGGGAAAAGCATTTCTGGATCTGATGATGCTCTTTGCAGAAAACCATGAATCACCATGGAGCTATCAATTTAATCTCATCACATGAACTGGGATTTAGCACAAAGCATTTTAGTGACCTAAGTGGGCAGGAACTGTTACATGGTAAAAAACGTATACACATTTTTTGGATCTTTACCAGTGACCGACAGCTCAAAGGAGCCATGGCTGGAGGAAGGGTGGGAGGACACTGGCAGGACACACTCGAGCAGACCGGTGGCTTGGCCCAGACGACTCAAGTGACAGAAAGTGACGGCGACAGGCAGCCATTGAAGGAAGAGCAGCAGTTAACATGAGGAGAAAGGAAGGACTTGGCAATTTTTTTTGGTGACTCAAATTTAACTTTGTTAACATAGGCTTTTTAGAATGTCCTCAGGGTGCCTGGGTGGCTCAGTTGGTTGAGCGTCTTGCTCTTGATTCTGGCTCAGGTCATGATCTCACGGTTCATGGGATCGAGCCCCGCAACGGGCTCTGCACTGGTATGGAGCCTGCTTAGGATTTTCTCTCTCTCTCTCTGAAATAAGATTTAAAAAAGTTAAATGGGAAGAGACAAAAATTTTTGTCTGCATAGACAATCAAGAAGTTTGCTTCAGCTTTCTGACTGAATATTTAAACTACTAAATTTACAAAGTTAAAACCTTGTCTTTCCTTAAGATTTTAGGTTTGACTAGCTATTTATAAATAGTAGGCTCAGAAGGTAGCATTGGTGAATTTTACCAAAGGAAAGGAAAGGAAATGTTTAGGGCAATTTTAAGTCTGAATATAGATGCAAAAACTCTAAGGAAAATATTAGTAAAGAAATATGACCAGTAAAATATAAAAAGAGTAATATACGCAGACTAACTTGGATTTATTCTAAAAATGCAACATTGTCTTAACACTGAATTGATTAATGTAATCACCAGTATTAACAGAGTATGAAGTATACATTTTATTTTATTTTCTTATTGAGGTGTAATTGACAGACAATACGATATTAGTTTCAGGTGTACTACATAGCAAGTCTACATTTGTATACTTTGCAAAACAGTCACGCAATAAGTCCAGTTACCATGCAAAGTCACCTTACCAAGTTAATGTAATATTATTGACTATATTTCCCATGCTGCACATTACATCCTCATGACTTACTTATTTTATCGCTGGAGGTTGGTATTTCATAATCCATTTACACCCCTGCCCCCAATCCTCCCTCTCCTCTGGCAACCAATCTATTCTCTGTACCTATGTGCCTGGATTTTGTTTTGTTTTAGCGTTTTGGATTCTACATATAAGTGAAATCATGCAGTTTTTGTCTTTCTCTGTCTTATTTCACTTAGCATAATATCCTTAAGGTCCATCCATGTTGCTACAAATGGCAAGATTTCATTCTTTTTGTATGGCTGAATAATATTCCATTATATATATATTCCAATAATATAATGGAATAATATCTATATATCTATATATATAAACATATGTATGTATTTACACACATATATATATGTGTATATATACATGTGTGCGTGTGTGTATACATATATATGTCACTCTTCTTTATTTATCCATTGATGGACACTTAGGTTGTTTCCATAAAATATCTTGGCTATTTTATTTATTTATTTATTTTTATTTTTATTTTTTTTTAATTTTTTTTTTCAACGTTTATTTATTTTTGGGACAGAGAGAGACAGAGCATGAACGGGGGAGGGGCAGAGAGAGAGGGAGACACAGAATCGGAAACAGGCTCCAGGCTCCGAGCCATCAGCCCAGAGCCTGACGCGGGGCTCGAACTCACGGACCGCGAGATCATGACCTGGCTGAAGTCGGACGCTTAACCGACTGCGCCACCCAGGCGCCCCGATCTTGGCTATTTTAAATGATACTACAATGAACATAGAGATGCATAAACTTTTTTGAATTAGGGTTTTCATTTTCTTTGGACAGATACCCAGTTGTGGAATTGCTGGACGATATGATGGTATTTGTATTTTTATTTTTTTGAGGATCCTCCATACTGTTTTCCACAGTGGCTGCACCAATTTACTATCCCACCGACGATACATAATGGTTCCCTTTTCTCTACATCTTCACCATCATTTATTATTTCTGGTCTTTTTGGTGATAGTCATTCTGACAGGTGTGAGGTGATACATCAGTGTAGTTTTGAACCATGGTTATACTTTACAACAGGACTGAAACTAGGAAGGCAGTGGTCACATAGCTCACATCCCTGGGCTTGAGTCATGTCATGACTTCATTTTTTCTATCCACACAGAAGTCAGCAACCCCTATCCAGTTGGCCACACAACATGGTTGGACTCAGCAGTTATTTGATTTCAATATATTTTCTGAAGAGTCAAAGAACTTGGAACTTGATAAAAATCCTACCTTCTTTTCACACTCTTCCTGCCCAGTGAGACCATGTAACCATTACAGATATCAAAATAATACTAGTTGTTCACTCATGGTTTTGCGTATATGTTTGGAAATCAAGCACTATATTTCTTTATTCCAATCTTTAAAAGAGGCTGGCTGCTATGTGGCAAGGTTAGAAGTCACTGATCAGACTTTTCTCCCTTGTAGTCCCATTATGTGTCTGCAATGGCCACTTCAGGTATTTCTATTCCATTTCTCCAGACCTAACTGATGTTCTGAAAAGGCAAGTCTATTCACCAGTCAACAATTAGTAGTTGATTAGTGCTACTATGTTGTAGGGGCTGGAGACACTTCACTGCAAAAAGAGAATAAAATCCATGCCTGCATGAAATTTACATCTAGCTATGTCCAGCACGTGTGTGTAAATTTGGAACCTACTTTTCTATTGCCTAATGGAAGTCTTGCAATAGATAAAAATCATTTGCCTTGTCTTGATAGTTTTGTGTGTTTGGACCTATACTATAACAACTTAACTCTTATATTATCCTGGTGGTTTGGCCCTTTGCTTCTGGGATGGTCCACCAAAGAACTTGAGGGAAATGTCTTTCTCTTTCTTTTTCCATTTCTCAAATATTTCCTGAAATATTTACAAATTCTCTGAATTAAAAAAAAGGACATTTATGAAGTAACTCAACATTGATGCTTCTAATCCCCAGATATATATACCAAGAATCTTGAAATCAATGTAGATCTTCAGTCATTTGGGCCAACATATGGTACAATCAATTTTATTTGGAGAGGTTTTAGTTTTCCTTCCTTCTTTCCTTCCTTCCTTCCTTCCTTCCTTCCTTCCTTCCTTCCTTCCTTCCTTCCTTCTAGAATTAACACTGAAGTCATTCTGCCAAGGATATCTTCAATTTTCTAATCATTACAGTATGATAAATTCAGTCCTCGAATGGACTTTGTGAAAGTTGGGTGATGAATTGCCCTGAGTAGGCATGGAGTGATATTAGGAAGATGGCAAGCTGAAAATGAGCATTCCAGAAGGGATAAAGCCATTTGAATACAACATTAGAAGATATGATATTATGTTTCTAAGTCATTTGAAATTTCTGAGTTACTTAAGAATTTAGTTTTCTTTCCATCAATAAATACCTTAGAGTTAGTTTGGTTGTGAGAGAAATCAATGTCAACTTATTAAGGTAAATGGGAGATATTTTTGTTAGTGATTATATCTATTTTATGACTTGCTAGAGAAATAGGATGTTTTCTTCTTCCTTCTCTCAAAGGACTAGCAAAAGGCCAGTTCCTCCATTTTGGAGGCCTTTGCTCAAGGAGAAAAAAGGATTTTTAAAAGATAGTTATTGAGATAATTTATGTACATTAATCAGTCTAAAAATGCAAATTTATGAGCTTTGGCAAAGATATTCAGTGTGCAACCACCACCGCAATCATGATACAGACTGCCAAAATTCTTGTATGCCCCTTTTCAGCCCAGTCGTCTCCTACCACGCAGCTCCCTGGTATCTCCTGGTATGACCTTTTGTCATAGTTTTGCTTTGGGTAGAATTTCATATAAATGTGCTCTACAGTATCTATCTGTTTGTATCTGACTTCTTTCACTTTGCATAATGCTTTAGAGATCCATCCATGTTCTTGCGATGTATCATTTCTTCCTTTTAATTGCTGAGTAGTATTGTATTGTTTGCATATAGTATTCTAGTATAGATATACAACAACTTTTTAAATCTATTCACCAGTTGATAGATATTTGGGTTGTTTCTAGCTTTGAATAAAGTATGTGACTTTGTGTGGACTTACGTTTTCATTTCTTGAGGGTAAATACCTAAGGAGAAGGATTGCTGGGTCACAGATTAAATGCATGTTTAATTTTATAAGAAATGGTCAAACTTTCCCAAAGTGGGTATAGCATTTTGCATTCCCACCAGGAATGTATGAGAGTTTCACTTGTTGTATATCCTTACCAACACTTGGTACTGTTAGTCTTTAACCATTCTGGTGAACATGTAGGGATATCTCAGTGTGATTTTTTTCCAATTTTATTGAACTATAATTCACTTATAGCATTGTATTAAATATGTACAACATAATGATTTGATATATATATTGACATATATATATGATTATATATATATATATATATATATATATATAAAATGATTACCCCTATAACTTTAGTTAACATCTATCACCTCACATAGTTGTAACTTTTTTTATTATGATGAGAACTTTCAAGATCTACTCTCTTGGCAACTTTCAAATATACAATGCAGTATTTGTTAACTATAGTCATCATGTTCTATATTACATCTCTAGAACTTATTTATCTTATAACTGGAAGTTTGTTCCTTTTGACCCATCTGAAGCAGGCAACTTTACTCTGAGAGATTTTGGTTGATCTTTCAAGGTTCCAAGATGTTTCAAAGAAAGAGACATTGCTTTTTTTTAAATTAAAAAAAAATTTTTTTTAACGTTTATTTTTGAGACAGAGAGAGACAGAGCATGAACGGGGGAAGGGCAGAGAGAGGGAGACAAAGAATCTGAGACAGGCTCCAGGCTCTGAGCTGTCAGCACAGAGCCCGACGCGGGGCTCGAACTCACGGACCGCGAGATCATGACCTGAGCCAAAGTCAGCCGCTTAACGGACTGAGCCACCCAGGCGCTTTGAGACATTGCTTTTTGTATGAGAGTTAACAGAAGAGAACCCTACAGTCAAGCCCATACCGAAAAAATGAAAAGCAGTTTTGGAGATAGAACTAGAAGACTGTATTACTTCAGGAAAATTGTGAGAATTTTTTTTGAGACAACAGAACTTTAAAGATATGCTTTTATATTAACTGAAGATATTCAGAGTTGAAATTGCCAAAGTCTACTTAATACTGTATCTTCTTAACTTAAATCCCCAGGATACTTGGATCTCAGTGAAAATTTGATTGTTGAAGAATAATTGAAACATTCAACTCATATGGCACTCCCTGCGTACCTTGAATTTAAGACAAAATAATCTATAGACTCCAAAAAATATTATTTGCTCTAGGAAAACCTGACCTTAATCTTGGTGAGTGTATATACTTGGCTCTTTACCTAACACTTATCAGTGGCCAGAAAAGGTAGAAGACTCGAATTTTCCCAACACTAAATTATACAATTTAACCCACAATGCTTCTCAGACACTAAGCATAGTAGATGTTAGCAATAAAATCTTTTATTTTGCCACAACTTAAACAACTTGACCTTTTCAGGTAGGTGTTGAAGACACTACCAGATACTTCCTTTTTCTTTGAAAGTAAGCAGGAAAATAACACTTTCTCTAAGGAGCAACTTGATTCTTTTCAAAGACTGACGACTTTGGAAGCTGGCGGCAACAATTTCATTTGCTCCTGTGAATTCCTGTCTTTCACGCGGGAGCAGCAAGCACTGGCCCAGATCCTGACCGACTGGCCACACAATTACCTGTGTGACTCTCCATTCTATGTGCGGGGCCAGCGGGTTCAGGACACCCATCTCCCAGCTTCTGAATGCCACAGGGCAGCTCTGGTGTCTGCCGTGTGCTGTGTCCTTTTCTTGTTGATCCTGCTCACGGGGGTTCTGTGCCACCGTTTCCACGGGCTGTGGTACCTGAAAATGATGTGGGCTTGGCTCCAGGCCAAAAGGAAGCCCAGGAAAGCTCCCCAGCGGGACCTCTGTTATGACGCCTTTGTGTCTTACAGCGAGCGGGATTCCCACTGGGTGGAGAACCTTATGGTCCAGGAGCTGGAGCACTTCGACCCTCCCTTCAAGTTGTGTCTTCACAAGCGGGACTTCATTCCCGGCAAATGGATTATCGACAACATCATCGACTCCATCGAGAAGAGCCACAAAACCATCTTTGTGCTTTCTGAAAACTTTGTGAAGAGTGAGTGGTGCAAGTACGAGCTGGACTTCTCCCACTTCCGTCTGTTTGATGAGAACAACGATGCTGTCATTCTCATTCTTCTGGAGCCCATTGAGAAAAAGGCCATTTCCAGCAGGAAGTGTTTGGGTTGAAGAATAATGGTAGTTTTTAAAATGGAAATATATACAGAATGAAATATTCTCAGTTTTCAAAACTTGGTTCTGTGTTGATTTAGAATTTTACTTTTAAAATTTTAGAATTTTGCACAGGCAATGTTAAACAGATTCTTCAAAAATTGCATATGTTAGTGAAATCTTTTCAGAACAGAAAATTTTTGAAAAATGGGTATTTGCATACAAAGGTCCACAAAATAGTGCAGGGATTATATTAGACTTTCAGTAAGTGATTTTTGACAGATATATTTCTTATTGTTTTATTTACCTATTACAAATACTTTATGTGAAAAAGATACACTGTGAATTTTGATAACTTCAAATAACTTAGAATTTCAGTCAGGTACTCAGAAATATAAATATCTACATGAGATATCCTTTCCCAAATACCTTTTCATATTCTGTGTTCATTTTCAAATCTTAAAAAATAAGTTTTGTAGTGAGTTGTAGGAGGCCTTATGCCAAACTGAAAAGCAGACTGACTAAGGAGCTTTGGAGTCCAATCTGGGTTTGTCACCTAGCTGTGAACCATGTGACTTAAGACAAGTTCTCCAATCACTTGAGCTGAAGGTGTAATAATATCAGAACCATTTATTTAATGTGTTCTTATGAAACTCAGATGAAAAGATATATTTGAAAGTGCTTTGGGGGCACTTGGGTGGCTCAGTCAGTTGAGCGTCCAGCTTCGGTTCAGGTCATGATCTTGCGGTTTGTGGGTTCAAGCCCCGTGTAAGGCTCTGTGCTGACAGTTCAGAGCCTGGAGCCTGCTTTGGATTCTATGTCTTCCTCTCTCTCTGCCCCCCACCCTGCTCGTGTTCTGTCTCTCTCTGTCTCTAAAATAAATAAACATTAAAAAAAAAAAGAGCTTTGAAAATGTTTATGACTGAGCAAGAATAAGGTCTGTGCCTAAGCAGAACGTGCTAACAGCTTTGCTAACTGTAAAATAATCTTTATTACACTGGTAATAACTTGTGGGGAAATAAATGATTTCTATCTGACTTTGCCGAACATTCTAAGAAGTTTTGGGATTACAAAGCAATAACATTAGTTAATCTAGGCAGTTCAATTAAAGACATACAGAGAAAGAACAGAGGTTTTTAGATTCAGGGGGAAAATATCGGGAATAAGTTTTCTTACCTATACACTTGAGAACTCCTGAGGAAGAGAGGTGGAGATTTTGAAGTGGTAAGAACAAAGTCTTTTCAGGCGGCGGCAGAGCCTGGATCATCAGGGAGAGAGAAATATCCACATAGTCTGTAACCTGAATGGAAAATCAGACTCCATCCTCTCAAGTTCACTCCTGCTTCCTGATTAAGTTTGCCTGATATTGGAACGCTTAATGAGGATTAGGGATGTGGAATGCAGCTCCAGAAAGGTAAAATTCTCATTTCAAATCTCAGTTCTGCCACAATTTGCATGGCATTTCCTAGTGTACGAAGAGGAGCAAGAATGCTTCCTCTGCCTCGATTCGTGAAGATCAAATAGTTATAAATATAAAATGTGCTCGGGGCGCCTGGGTGGCGCAGTCGGTTAAGCGTCCGACTTCAGCCAGGTCACGATCTCGCGGTCCGTGAGTTCGAGCCCCGCGTCAGGCTCTGGGCTGATGGCTCAGAGCCTGGAGCCTGTTTCCGATTCTGTGTCTCCCTCTCTCTCTGCCCCTCCCCCGTTCATGCTCTGTCTCTCTCTGTCCCAAAAATAAATAAACGTTGAAAAAAAAATTAAAAAAAAAATAAAATGTGCTCTATGAATATTATTAAGGCAGCTTAATTTTTAAAAGGTAATTTGTTTCCCTTATGAACATTTTTCACTAGTTTCTGCGGCAAGGAAAAAAACCTAAGTCTTTGTTTTTCAATTATTTTGAGAGGTGGTGATGGAACTGAGCATGGTTAGAATTTGGATTCAAAATCCTTTGGAGCCCCACATCTTTCATGAGAAGAGTAGGGACGGGAAATAGGTGCTACAGTCAGTGCACCACCAGGGGCTGCCCCAGGATTTAAAACAAAAAATGTCCTTATCTGCTCCTCAGGCAAAATTTCCTGTTGATCTAGATAGTGACTGGTGAGAGCTATTTTAATATAAGAGAGTATAGACTTGCTGGTGGAAGTGGACCCTGGAGATACAAATTGTTGAGGGGGGGGGGATAGGCATGAATTGGGGCTCCCAAGGATGGACAGGAACGGAGAAGTGGAATTTAAAGACGGTGTGCTTCTGGGTAACGCGAGGCTCTGAATGCCAAAGCTTCTGGATGATACTAGTTGGGTAACTGGCTACTGGGATTGCGAAATCTTCCTCTGTGCTTCGGGAATTCCCACGCGGGGGCCGCTACCAATCTCGGTTCTGTTTTCCCTCCCAGCGCCCTCATCGGACTCGGGCCGCCTCGGGTGGGCCGCAACCTCAGTCGAGGTCACCTGAAGCAGCCCGGGGACAAAGGCGGCTGCGACGGCGCGCGGACCCTCGGCTTCTACTCCGCTGCGCGGCGGTGTGCTCAGCGACATCAGGTTCCCGCACCCGGCGAGAACGCGCGCCCGCCGCGCGCACGTTTCCTTTCGCTCCCGGCCTCGGCCCAGGCGCGTCGCATCCGGAGGCCGCCAGGAGACGCGGCCCGGGGCGGCTCCGCCATCTCCCGGGTACGTCGGGCCTTTCTTGCCGCGCCCGAGAGCGCGCTCTGCTGGCGTCCTCGCTCCTCAGCCCTCCGCCGGGGTGCGCCGGGGATCCCTGCTTCCCTCTCGGTTGCACACGGGGCGCTAGGACGCCGACGCTCCCGCGGCCCCAGCCTGCGCGCCACCCTCCACTCCGAGCCCTGAAGACGAGGGTCAGGTAAGGGCTTTCAGACGGCACGCGTGCTTCCCGCTGGTGGTTTGTCTGCGCTCCTGGGTTACTGCAGGGACCTAACTTCCAAAATTGGATTTCCATCACTGTGGCTGAGAAGTGGGAAAAGTTCAGGACTCAGGATTTGCCTGGGACTCTCGCTCACTAACCCCGAGCCCGGCTTCACGCGCCCTCCGTGTTCTAACATCCTTAAAAGATCTGAGTTATGTCTCTGATGAGAAAATAATTTAGAGCATTTAAGCTTAGACGAGTTCTTTAAAGAATGCCCTGAAGTTCTCCTTCTAAGCTCTCCAAATTCTGGAAATGAGAACTTGTGTTTAGAACTTAGCCGCAAGACAGGATAGTGTTTTTACTGTTTTTGTTTGTTTTTTAGGGAGGGAGGGGGAGAGAGAGAGAGAGAGAGGGAGAGAAATTGATTGATTGTTCAAGTATAAACAAACAGCTCAGCTGGCTGAGATGATACTAATCTTGCAGAAGAAGGTCCTGTTTGCAGTGTTACTAAGAACTTTACCAGAAAGCAAGTGATAGATAGGATGGCCTGACTTGAAAGTAAAGAGAAAAAAAAAAAAAAAAAAAAAAAAAGGAAATGGCAATCATCCTATTTTGACTTGTTCACCAGTATTTTAAGTTTCTTCCTCTTCTAAGCGGAGAACATTTGCATCTTTAAACTTTTTATGATGCTCTTATTTTACGAAAATTGTCACAAGTTTGCAGCATGTTTTATAAGTTTCTAAGCTATCGGTTAATTTTTTGTATCGTTTCCCTTAAGAATTTGGCTTGGTTGGTTAAATAGTAATTGAGCATGATTTTATGGTATAGGGCATTGTGGGTGTGACCTCCTTACAAAGATCTAGTAATAAATGTAAGTTGTATTTACTTCTTATAAATAAGAGGCTTGCTTGTTAAAATTGTTTTCCTCCACAGTAGCATTTAAAATTTACATTCCTTTTTCCTCATACCAAAAGCCATGCTTGAGTTTTTGAATGCTATCTTCTTTCTTATCAATTATTAAATTTAAAAAAATGCAACCATAGTTTCTTGCTGCCTACTCTTAACGGGTTTATTTTCCATATTGCTGAAGAACATGTTTTTGGGTCCTTCTTTCAATGATGGAGTATAGATAAAGATTCTTTTTTGGTTTTTAGGTTTTGAATGTCTGAAAATGTGTATCTCACCTTTACTCTTAAATGATAATTTAAATGGGTACTGACAGGTAGATTGGCAGGTATGTCTTCTCTGCCCTTTGAGGATATTATTCCATTGTTTTCAGGCTGGGTGAGGAATTTATACTCTTTAAGAAAATGCTTAGGCTTTATTATTACTTAATATCATTATTTATTAATTCAATACACAACTTACTGATTTATTATTTTATTGTTATTCTTTATTATTTTTAATTATTCTTTATTATTTTAAATTTTTATTCTTTTTTTATTCTTTATTTTTTTTATTGGGGAATCAATATGCATTTATAATTTGGGAACTTATTTTTTTTATTCAATTCCCCCAAATTTTTATTCTGTCTTTTAATATTTTGATCCACACCAGTGTATGTGGCAGGCCTGGAGTTCTGATTTTTTAGAGGAGGTTTCTAGAAGGCTGGCTTCATCCAGGGCCAGAGGGCAGAGATTTCTGAGATCCTTATTCACATAAGGTATAGCCTTTTCCCTGCCAGGGGCTTAATGGAGAGTGTGCTTTCAATTCTCAACCGAGCCTGGGGCCCTGGGGCCCTTCTCCACTCCTGCTTTACTCAGCCATTATAGCCCTCACCCTAAAGTGGGTATCTGGTTGTGGTTTCTCTGGGGACAACAGGGCTTCAACTTCCTCTCAATTCTGCTTCTGCAGATGTGCACAGCAGAAGTTGCCTGTAATGCCAGGCTTACTTGTCAGACTGCCATCTTTTCCTGGGTCTTGGGCCAGTGATTCCTCACCACTCTGTCAATTTTCTGAATTCTTTGTTTTTTTTTAAGCTTATTTATTTATTTACTTATTTATTTAGAGAGTGGGGGAGAGGCAGAAAGAGAGAGGGAGAAGAATCCCAAGCAGGGATTCGCACTGCCAGCACAGAGCCTGATGTGGGGCTTGAACTCACGAACCCTGAGATTGTGACCTGAGCTGAAACTAAGAGACAGATGCTTAACTGACTGAGCCACCCAGGCGCCCCAATTTTCTGAATTCTTTAAGCAGATGATTTTATGCTTTATCCAGACCCACAACTCTCATTAGATATGACTCCACTCGGTCTAACTTTAGCCATTGCTTTTCCCTTTCTCCATGTCTTACTCTGAGGAGCTCTCTGCCCCATGCTGTAATGTATAGAGGAAATGAGAGGAATAGAAGTGACTGTGATCTTCAGTGTCAAGTTGTTAATGGTAGTTTTAGCATCATCAGTAATTATTATTTGTTGAGAACCCACCATACAATAGGTGCCATATAATACTTGTATGAAATAGCCCAAGATCTCAGCTCGTATGAATTTTACATTTTAGAGACAGAAGGCTAGGACAAATTTAGAATAGATGTATTTGACCTTTAAATCTTAGCCGAAAACTAGTATAGATTTCTTAAGATTTGTGCTATTTATTACAAAATGGAAAAAAATCAAGTAAATTTTCGTTGCCCAGTACAGTTATACTAAGATGATTTTTTTTTTCAATAACTAATTAAGCAGAAAGACAATGGAATAAATACAGTACCAAACAGTAATCTCATCTCATCTTAACCACCATCAGTTTTAGAGGTGGGTACGATACTAGATCTTTATAGGTTAGTTTAGTCTTTATAGGCTAGCTTCCATTGCCGCTGTTTTTGCTCCTCTCATATTCATTATCTTGCTTCCTTTAGTACCTGCTTGTTTTTTATTGTGTACTGGACATTCAACTTGAAACACTGTTTGTAGAAAGAAACTTGAGGCCTAGGATAACGTTACTGTCTTCTGGAGAAAATTCTCCTTTGCTTGTGCAGGTACCTGTGAGCACTAGCTATTCCAGAAATCATCTTAATCCATTTTCAGAGACTAAGAATGTCTGAGCCATCCAGATAAATCAGAGCTGTGCTACAAGCTACGTGAGGGCTTGGTTTCCTCTACTTCAGCCTTACCTTTCCATCCATGATTGGCCTAGACCTTCACCTTTAACTCCCTGCCCTTCAAGCCTGTTAGAAGTGCTATGCAGCCTATCATATGCTTACCGTGTTCAAGGTGATGAAAGACAAGATTCAAAATTTTGGCAGAGAGCTGGAAACTACAAAAAATGACATAGCAGATGGGGAAAAGAATCTAACAGAAATTAAATAAATGAAAATAGCAATAACCAAACATTTAAAAGCAGTGGATGGATTTAACGGTAGATTAAACACAGCTGAAGAAAGAAGAATAAGCTAGAAAATAGACTAGAAGAAAATTTCAAGACTGAAACTTGAAGAGGCAAAATATGGAAAGAACAGCAGAGGAAAAACCATGGAAAATATAGCTAACATAGTGCTTAGATGAAAATTTATGGTCTTAAATGAATATATTAGAATGAAGAATGACTGAAAATTAATGAGTAAGCATCTACCTTAAGAAATTAGAGGGGCGCTGTAGCTCTGTCGGTTAAGCGTCCGACTTAGGCTCAGGTCATGAACTCACAGTTCGTGGGTTCCAGCCCCGCGTCAGGCTCTGTGCTGACAGCTCAGAGCCTGGAGCCTGCTTCGGATTCTGGTGTTTCCCTCTCTCTCTCTGCCCCTCCCTGGCTCGCACTCTGTCTCTCTCTGTCTCTCAAAAATGAATAAACATTAAAAAAAAAAAAAGAAATTAGAATAAGAAGAATAAAATAAAATCTAGAGAAAGCAGAAGGAAGGAAATAGTATTAGAAGAATAGAAATTAGTGAAATAGAAAAGAAATAGAGGATCTATAAACTGAGAAGCTGGTTTTTGAAAACGTTTGTAAAGAATGATAAACCCCAGACAGGACAATAAAAAAAGCTGGCACCAATTACTCATCTAAGGAATGAAATAGGGAACCTCACTATAGGTCTTACAAACATTAAAATAGTAAGAGGATGATATAAGTAGCTGTGTCCATATATTTGCATAATTAAACGAAAACAACAAATTCCTTGAAAAACACAACTTATCAAAGCTGAAAGATGAATAAAAAGAAAATCTGGATAGTTCTGTAGCTGTTAAGCATATTTAATATATTTCACAAAAACAAGAAAAATGTACAAATAATAACAAAAACTGCAGTCTTAGAAGCTGGCATTGGTGAAAGGAGAGGAAAGGAAATGTGTAGGGTGATTTTACTTCTGAATATACTTGCAAAAATTCTAAGGAAATATTAGTAAATAAATATATCCAGTAAAATATAAAAAGGGTAATATATCCAGACTAACTTGGATTTCTTCTAAAACTGCAACATTGTCTTAACACTAAATCAATTAATGTAATCACCAGTATTAACACAGTAAAGGAGGTAATTCATGTTATTATCTCAGTAGATACAGGAAGAGAAAAAAGAATTTGATAAGATTCAACATTCAGTAATCAAGAAAACAAGGTAAAGGTATACTGATTGGAAAAAAGAAAAAACATTATTATATCTGAGTGATGTGATTGTGTACATAGAAGATAAAAATCTACAAACTGGAATTACTAAATCAATTTAGCAGGGTTAATTAGTGCATGGTAAATACATAAAATTTAATTGAAATAAATATATACCACACATAAGTATGTATTATTGTTTTTAAAGCTTAGAAGATCTCAAATGCCTGGGAATAAATATCACAAAATATGCTCAAGACCTCTGTGCAGAAAACCGTAAGATATTATTATGATAAATTAAAGAAAAACCTAAATAAATGGAAAGATGTATCCTGCTCATGGATTGAAAGATTCATCATTGTAACAATGTCAGTAATTCCCAAAGTGACCTACAGATTCATAGTATTGCCATTTAAAATAAACAAGTTTTGTTTTTGAAATGGATAAGATGATTCTGTAATTTATAAGAATATGCAAAATGCCAAGATTAACCAAGCCTCATTTGAAGAAAAACAATAAGCAGGAAGGGCTTGCGCCCCACCCCACCTCCCTCCAGGATATTAAGTTATGTTATACACTGAATGTAGTGATACCAGTACAAGGATAAGACAAACAGACATTGGATCAGAATAGAGAACACTGAAACACACTCACCCCTATGAGGACATGCGATTGTTGACAAAAGTAATATTGTTGACTGTCTCCCCAAAGTGATCTTTTTAAAAATGGTGCTGGGTCAATTGAATATCCATTTTGGAAATGAAATGGATCCTGTCTGCTACCTCAAATATTAATCCCATGTGGTTTATAGGCCTATGAAAGGCAAAGCAATAAAGATTTAGAAAATAATAAAGAGAATATCTTCATGATAATGTAAAAAATATTTTTTAAACAGGACACAAAAATTACTACAAAGAAACAGAACAGAAAATTTAAGAACATCTGTTTATCAGAAGATTCCACCACGCAAGAAGGAAAGCGGCAGAGTGGAAGAAGATACAGGCATACTTTGTTTTATTGCACTTGGCTTTGTTGCACTTTGCAGATAGTGTGTTTTTTACAAATGTGTCTTGTAACCCTGCATTGAGCAAGTCTGTCACTGCCATTTTTCCAACAGCATTTGCTCACTTTGTGTCTCTGTGGTACATTTTGGTAATTCTGGCAATATTATATTCAATATTGTTATTATATTCATTATGTTGATCTGTGCTCAGTGATTATGACTCACTGAAATCTCAGATGATGGTTAGCATTCTTCAGCAATGAGCATTTAAAAATTTGTTACTATTTTTTTATGCTTATTTATTTTTGAGAGAGAGAGAAACACAAACACAGTGCAAGTGGGGGAGGGCAGAGAGAGAGAGAGAGGGAGACACAGAATCCGAAGCAGGCTCCAGGCTCTGAACTGTCAGCATAGAGCCCTACGCAGGGTTCGAACACACGAACTGTGAGATCATGACCTGAGCCAAAGTCGAACACTTAATTGACTGAGCCACCCTGGTGCCCCTAGCAATAAGCATTTTTAAATGAGGTATGTACTTTTTTTTTTTTTTTAGACCTTGCATACTTAACAGACTACTGTGTAGTGTGAACATAGCTTTTATATGCACTGGGAAACTAGAGAATTCACTTCAATGGCTGCATTGTGATAGTCACTTTATTATGGCAGAACTTCACCTGCAGTATCTCTGAGGAATGCTTGTATTTGTAACATATGTATCTTCCTTCCATTTCCAGAGTATATATCTTTATTTATATATAATTTAATATTTATAATAATTATTATAATAGTGACAATCCAATAGAAAACAGTAGGCCAAAAACTGAAACAGGCACATTACAAATGAGGATTCCAAATGATCATATGCAAAGGTGTTCAGGTTCATTATTAGTCCAGGAAATGAAATTTAGACTCGGATGAGATTACACCGCTTACCAGAATAGCTGAAGTTAAAAAGACTGGCAGTGCAAAGTGGTGGCAAGAGAGAGGGCAGTTGGAACTGTCATATGGTGCTGATGGGCATGCAAATTATGGGTTATCCATATTATGAAATGCTGTGATCCATTGGGAAAAAATCAGAAACGTCTGTATATATGGATGGAAAAAGATGTCAAGCCATATTGTAAGGTGAGAAGTGAAAATCCAGAATAAGTATGCACAGTATGGCACCATTTATCTAAAAGAGACAGGAGGGGATGCCGAGCAGTTGCACTGCTGTGGCCGTAAAAAATCTGGCAGCAACAGCTATTAAATTTCCCAGCCAAGTGTGTATTAACATTATTTATATTTTAATTCTCTGTACCTATAAGTTATATAGGCCTAGGGCCTTCGTAATCTCTCAGATTCTGTGCATGTGGGAAATTAGTTTTACCCACAAAAAGTTTTCTTCTTGGGGTTAGATTTTTAAAATTGTTTTGTAGAGCTAATGTAGTGAGCAGAGGAGTACAGACAGCAGGAACGAGAGAGCCGAATAGAGCCAAAGAGGGATATAGGACCCAGGAGGTGGGCAGAAAGACAGTGCTGGATTCACAGTTGTAAACTAGCAGTGGGAGAGAGTGTGCAGACAGCTTTACTCCCCCCACATCCAGGCTGGAGCACTACTTTCTGCACTTACTTTTCTGCAAGGAAGAGAAGGTTCCGATGGTCTGATTGTCCCTCAGCCCAGCAAACCGCCTCGCTCTGCCTGGGGTCCCCAGCATCCCTCCTGTCTGCTAGGAGCAGGTGAAGCATGGGAGCACAGGACCTTTTTCTTTCGGTGAAAGACCGTGCTACCCGCTGGAGCTGCAGTCAGTGAACCCTGTTCCAGTGAGAGCTGCAGGCGGGCTCTGTGAGATCCCTAACTCCCAGCGGGCATTGAGGCAGGGAAGAGGCATGCTTAAATACAAGAAGGCTTGAAGTGCGTGAGTAGGTGATTGTAAATCCATAGGGTTAATTAAGCCTCGCTCTTATTAAACCTGCTTGCTTGTTCATTCCTCCATTCATTCATTGACTCATTCTTTCAGCTCATGCATAGTGAGTCTTGCTCTGTACTCCCAGATGGTATTGGATCTTGAGGTCATGGCACAGTGGCAGAATGTCTGTGTTGGTGTTGCTGGATGTAGCAGCAACATATCCCCATTCATACATTCCATTTGCCGCTCTGTTATTTCCAGGTAGCTCTGTGTGTGCGTGCGCATGTGCCTTATACCTTACAAAACATTTCTCAAGAACTGGAATCATGATATACTGTCAAACACAGTCACTCATTTGAACCTCTTTTATTTGTAGGTTGAATTACTGGACTGGACAATGTCACGTGTTTTGTGGACAGTATGGGTCTTGGGGGCTGTAACCAGCCTCTCCAAGGAAGTGGCCCCTCATCAGACTTCTCTGTCCTGTGACTCCACGGGTGTCTGCGAGGGCCACTCCAGATCTTTAAACTCCATCCCTTCAGGACTCACGGCGGCTGTGAGAAGCCTTGACCTCTCCAACAATGAGATCACCTACATTGGCAACAGTGACCTGCAGGGCTGTGTGAACCTCAGGGCTCTGAGGCTGGAGTCTAATGAAATTAACACGATAGAGGAAGATTCTTTTTTTTCCCTGGGGAGTCTCGAACATTTGGACTTATCCTATAATCACATATCTAATTTATCATCCTCGTGGTTCAGGCCCCTTTCTTCCTTGAAGTTCTTAAACTTGCTGGGAAATCCTTACAAATCACTTGGGCAAACACCTCTTTTTTCTCAGCTCACAACTTTGCGAATTCTGAAAGTGGGAAATATTTACAGTTTCACTGCGATTCAGGAAAAGGATTTTGCTGGGCTGACTTTTCTTGAGGAACTTGAGATTGATGCTTCAAATCTCCAGAAGTATGAGCCAGAGAGTTTGAAGTCCATTCAGAACATCAGCCATCTGGCCCTTCGTATGAAACAGCCTGATTTGCTGCTGGAGATTTTTGTAGATCTTTTAAGTTCTGTGGAACATTTGGAACTGAGAGATACTCATTTGAACACTTTACATTTTTCAAAAGCATCCATCAATGAAACAAATACGTCGATTAAAAAGTGGACGTTTAGAAACGTGAAAATCACTGATGGAAGTTTTAGCGAACTTGTAAAACTGTTGAATTACGTTTCTGGAGTGTTAGAAGTAGAGTTTGAGGACTGTACTCTCCATGGGCTTGGTGACTTTGACGTATCTGACATGGGCAAAATTGGAAGTGTAGATGGGATAGAGACATTAACAGTACGGAGGTTGGTCATTCCATACTTCTACTCGTTTCGTGATCTGAGTAGTGTGTATTCACTTACAGAAAGAGTTAAAAGAGTCACAGTAGAAAGCAGTAAGGTGTTTCTGGTTCCTTGTTTACTTTCACAACATTTAAAATCATTAGAATATTTGGATCTCAGTGACAATTTAATGGTTGAAGAATACTTGAGAAATGCAGCCTGTGAGCATGCCTGGCCCCTCCTACAAACCTTAATTTTAAGGCAAAATCGTTTGAAATCATTAGAAAAAACCGGAGAAACTTTGCTTACTCTGAAAAACTTGATTAACCTTGATATTAGTAAGAACAGTTATCTTTCTATGCCTGAAACTTGTCAGTGGCCAGAAAAGTTGAAATATTTGAACTTATCCAACACCAGAATATACAGCTTAACCCGATGCATCCCCTGGACACTGGAAATTTTAGATATTAGCAATAACAATCTCGATTCATTTTCTCTGACTTTGCCACAACTCAAAGAACTTTATATTTCCAGAAATAAGTTGAAGACTCTACCAGATGGCTCCTTCTTACCCACGTTACAGGTCATGAGAATCAACAGAAATGCAATAAACACTTTCTCTAAGGAGCAACTTGATTCTTTTCAAAGACTGACGACTTTGGAAGCTGGCGGCAACAATTTCATTTGCTCCTGTGAATTCCTGTCTTTCACGCGGGAGCAGCAAGCACTGGCCCAGATCCTGACCGACTGGCCACACAATTACCTGTGTGACTCTCCATTCTATGTGCGGGGCCAGCGGGTTCAGGACACCCATCTCCCAGCTTCTGAATGCCACAGGGCAGCTCTGGTGTCTGCCGTGTGCTGTGTCCTTTTCTTGTTGATCCTGCTCACGGGGGTTCTGTGCCACCGTTTCCACGGGCTGTGGTACCTGAAAATGATGTGGGCTTGGCTCCAGGCCAAAAGGAAGCCCAGGAAAGCTCCCCAGCGGGACCTCTGTTATGACGCCTTTGTGTCTTACAGCGAGCGGGATTCCCACTGGGTGGAGAACCTTATGGTCCAGGAGCTGGAGCACTTCGACCCTCCCTTCAAGTTGTGTCTTCACAAGCGGGACTTCATTCCCGGCAAATGGATTATCGACAACATCATCGACTCCATCGAGAAGAGCCACAAAACCATCTTTGTGCTTTCTGAAAACTTTGTGAAGAGTGAGTGGTGCAAGTACGAGCTGGACTTCTCCCACTTCCGTCTGTTTGATGAGAACAACGATGCTGTCATTCTCATTCTTCTGGAGCCCATTGAGAAAAAGGCCATCCCCCAGCGTTTCTGTAAGCTGCGGAAGATAATGAACACCAAGACCTACCTGGAGTGGCCCACAGACGAAGCTCAGCAGGAAGGGTTTTGGTTAAACTTGAGAACTGCAATAAAGTCCTAGGTTCCTTCATTAAAGGCCAGTCTTGGTCTGGTGGTGGTCTTTATATCACTAGTTGTAGCTCAGTCCATTCTGACAGTTATAGGTGGACCACATAAATGCACTGTCATTTGAAGGCTTGCTTACTAAAACCACTAAAACTGTTCATATTTTGTCTAGAGTGCTGATTGTTTTAAATGTTTTATTATTATTTTTGGGGGGGTGGGGAGGGCTGGGAGAGAGGGAGAGAGGATCCCAAGCAGGCTCTGTGCTGTCAGCACAGAGCCCAATGTGGGGCTCAAACTCACGAACTGTGAGATCATGACCTGAGCTGAAATCAAGACTCGGACGCTTAACTGACTGAGCTGCCCAGGTGCCTCTAGAGTGCTGTTTTATAAAAACTACCAGATTAAAAATTAAATGTTCTTGGCTTTTTATTAATCCTATGAGATGATCATGATCTGAGTCCATTATCGACATCTGAATTATCTGTAGCAATTGGTTTAGTTCATTAGGAAATAGCACGAAGGAACAGATTTCCCATGAATGTGTTGGTCAGTTTTCTGCAAGGATACTCATGCATGTCTGCAGATGGCATTCTCTACCCCACCTAGCTGTTTCCTCACTGTGTGACTGCTCTCAAGAACAAGAAGGCAAAAGGTTGGTGCACTCAGCCAAACTTGTTGCTGTTCCTAGAAAGAAGTGCCTTGAGTCCGCATTAAACTTTACAGTATGCAAAGTACCTAGATGGTGTATTTTCACATGAACTGGGTCTGTCTTTCTGGGTGTTTGATAGGTTTCTCCAGTCATAGTTACTTGAGAAAGTGTATATAACACAATATACAGTAAATTGTGGCTTCCCATGAAAATGAAACTAATGAAGTACAGTTGACCTAGAACAAGGCAGGGCTTAGGGGCAGTGATGTACCCCCTCCCTCTGCACACTCAAACATCTGTGTGTGTAACTTTTGACTTCCCAAACCTTAACTACTAGTCGTCTACTGTTGACTGGAAGCCTTACTGATAACATAAGCAGCCAATTAACACAGAGATTGTATGTTATATATATTATTGTATGTGGTATTCTTACACTAAAGTCAGCCAGAGAAAAGAACATCTTATTAAGAAAACCATACATCTGAGCATAAGTAGACCCATGCAGTTTTAACCTGTGTTGTTCAAGGGTCAAGTGTGAATGAAATACTTAGTTTAGAAGACCACGAAGGAAGCCTCCCACATCCCTGACTCTAATCTTCCTTCAGCCTTTACCTCTGGGTGAAGTTCTGAGTAGTGTCTAGTTACTCTGGCTCTCGGTCCCTGTCTTCTCATCCATTTCTCCTGCAGCATCTTGCTTTTTTCTTCTGAAAAAGTCTTGTTTCTGATTCTAAAAAAGGCTCTCTTTTCCTCTGAACATTTACAAAAGCACATGTGAAGTAAGTAGATCTTTAAACAAGTATATGCCTAGCAATTCCTCAGCGTGACTCAAAAAATATTTGATACACAATAATTTAAAAGATAGATACTACTTCCATATGTTAATTTTTATAAGCTAGAGTTAATACTACATTGCATTTAATGCAATGAAATAAATTAAGCTAAGAACTATTTGTTGATTCGACACACATTTCTTAACTTGGGAACCACATGTGAAAGGAAGCTAACCTCCTCTGACCTGCTCAGTTCTTTTTTTTTTTTTTTTTTAATGTTTATTTATTTTGAGAGAAGGTGAGCACGGGAGGGGCAGAGAGAGAGGGCGAGAAAGAGAATCCCAAGCAGGCTCTGCACTGTCCGCACAGAGCCCCATGTGGGGCTCTGACTCACAAACTGTGAGATCATGACCCGAATAGAAATGACCGAGTAGAAATGACCTGACCTGCTTAGTTCTCAGCCAGGACTGGGTTCGTGTGCTTCATTGAGCTCTGGAGTCAGAAAAACCTGGGTCAGTAGATGCATATCTTTGGGCAAGTCACTTAACCTGTCTCCAAATATTCTCCTGCCCTTAGAATAGGACCAGTAATATCTACATCAAAGGGTATGATGTAGGTCTGAATGTACAGCAGGGTAAGTAAACCAATGAGTGCATGCCCCTTGGTTCCCACTCCCTCTGGAGGGGTGAGGGGGGCAAGAGGACCAAACCTCTGAGAACGGGAACCATGGATGTTTGCGTGGGGTAATAGGGATGCTGGTAGTGGATGTTAGCTATTATTTTTTTCCCCAAGAAGTGACTCATCTTACAGATTATAGTTTATAAATGTATATTTTTCTCTTATGGGTACTAGCAGTGATACAAGGGACCCTGTTTGTTTTTGTTTTGTTTTGTTTTGTTTTGTTTTTGTAGAAAAATATCCCAGAGAAATAAATTCATGAAGTGCATAGCAGATTTTAGGCCTGGGGAAACTCACAGTGTTTCTTCTCTCTCATAACAACTCCTGGGAAGTATAAAGGAGGAAACAGTAGCTAGTCTAAGAAAAAAATGGACAAATTCAGGAGAAGGAAACTTGAGATGCTACAGAAACCAAAGGCAATTATGGACTATTTGCTTTACTTCTCTATGTCCTCCATTAAGTACAATGTTAATTATCATGAGAACCAGATAAATTTAACATGGACTTGGTCTGTAGATTTAATTTCAGTAATTTAAACAGCAATAGAAATAGCTCCATGGTTAATTGCTAGATTTGAAGTAATATAAAAATAATCTTTATTTTTCTCATCGCAAATGTTAAACATGTTCACTGTAGAAATTTTGGACACGAGGTAAAAGCATAGAAAGAACGAATCCACTCTTCCCCCTTCACCTTGGGATGACCACTGGTAACTGTGTAGTGTATAGCTCTCCATAATTTTTTCAACGTATATATACATATTCAAAAAATTGGGATTAGGTTTTCAATGCCTAAACTATGAAGGGAATGGCATCTTTATTGTTTTGTGTCAGATTGTTTAGTGATTATCCAACATTTCTGAACTCTGAGGGTCATTTAGAATTCTATGCAGACACATATGGTTTACTCTCCCTGAGTTGCAAAGGGTTCTAAAGGCTATCCTCCTGCAGCTGTTCATAAAAGATAAATGGGAAATGCATCAGAGGTCAATTTAAGGGCTCCTTTTATAGAAGAAAACACTTTAAGGTAGTGCTTTATCCAACAGTGACGTGTTTTTATTTGTCAATAGACTATAAGCTCAGGAATCTTGTTTTCTCTCCTTAATTGTTGCCCATGCCTGGTATGGAATAAGCATTGAATTAATGAAATATTTGCTGAATAGGGAAATAAATCAGAGTTCAATCTAATAATCTGGATGGTGAGTCAATCATAATACTGAAGCATTGGGAGGTTTCAAGAAGGAAAATTACCAACAGGTAGAAAAAAATCTGAGTGTGAGTTTTTTCATTATGGTTGTGATAGAACTCTGAATAGCATTAAGAACATGGCCTATGTTTTTTTTTTTTATATGAAGTTTATTGACAAATTGGTTTCCATACAACACCCAGTGCTCATCCCAAAAGGTGCCCTCCTCAATACCCATCACCCACCCGCCCCTCCCTCCCACCCCCCATCAACCCTCAGTTTGTTCTCAGTTTTTAACAGTCTCTTATGCTTTGGCTCTCTCCCACTCTAACCTCTTTTTTTTTTTTTCCTTCCCCTCCCCCATGGGTTCCTGTTAAGTTTCTCAGGATCCACATAAGAGTGAAACCATATGGTATCTGTCTTTCTCTGTATGGCTTATTTCACTTAGCATCACACTCTCCAGTTCCATCCACGTTGCTACAAAAGGCCATATTTCATTTTTTCTCATTGCCACGTAGTATTCCATTGTGTATATAAACCACAATTTCTTTATCCATTCATCAGTTGATGGACATTTAGGCTCTTTCCATAATTTGGCTATTGTTGAGAGTGCTGCTATGAACATTGGGGTACAAGTGCCCCTATGCATCAGTACTCCTGTATCCCTTGGGTAAATTCCTAGCAGTGCTATTGCTGGGTCATAGGGTAGGTCTATTTTTAATTTTCTGAGGAACCTCCACACTGCTTTCCAGAGCGGCTGCACCAATTTGCATTCCCACCAACAGTGCAAGAGGGTTCCCGTTTCTCCACATCCTCTCCAGCATCTATAGTCTCCTGATTTGTTCATTTTGGCCACTCTGACTGGCGTGAGGTGATACCTGAGTGTGGTTTTGATTTGTATTTCCCTGATAAGGAGCGACGCTGAACATCTTTTCATGTGCCTGTTGGCCATCTGGATGTCTTCTTTAGAGAAGTGTCTATTCATGTTTTCTGCCCATTTCTTCACTGGGTTATTTGTTTTTCGGGTGTGGAGTTTGGTGAGCTCTTTATAGATTTTAGATACTAGCCCTTTGTCCGATATGTCATTTGCAAATATCTTTTCCCATTCCGTTGGTTGTCTTTTAGTTTTGTTGGTTGTTTCCTTTGCTGTGCAGAAGCTTTTTATCTTCATAAGGTCCCAGTAATTCACTTTTGCTTTTAATTCCCTTGCCTTTGGGGATGTGTCGAGTAAGAGATTGCTACGGCTGAGGTCAGAGAGGTCTTTTCCTGCTTTCTCCTCTAAGGTTCTGATGGTTTCCTGTCTTACATTTAGGTCCTTTATCCATTTTGAGTTTATTTTTGTAAATGGTGTGAGAAAGTGGTCTAGTTTCAACCTTCTGCATGTTGCTGTCCAGTTCTCCCAGCACCATTTGTTAAAGAGGCTGTCTTTTTTCCATTGGATGTTCTTTCCTGCTTTGTCAAAGATGAGTTGGCCATATGTTTGTGGGTCTAGTTCTGGGGTTTCTATTCTATTCCATTGGTCTGTGTGTCTGTTTTTGTGCCAATACCATGCTGTCTTGATGATGACAGCTTTGTAGTAGAGGCTGAAGTCTGGGATTGTGATGCCTCCTGCTTTGGTCTTCTTCTTCAAAATTCCTTTGGCTATTCGGGGCCTTTTGTGGTTCCATATGAATTTTAGGATTGCTTGTTCTAGTTTCGAGAAGAATGCTGGTGCAATTTTGATTGGGATTGCATTGAATGTGTAGATAGCTTTGGGTAGTATTGACATTTTGACAATATTTATTTTTCCAATCCATGAGCAGGGAATGTCTTTCCATTTCTTTAAATCTTCTTCAATTACCTTCATAAGCTTTCTATAGTTTTCAGCATACAGATCCTTTACATCTTTGGTTAGATTTATTCCTAGGTATTTTATGCTTCTTGGTGCAATTGTGAATGGGATCAGTTTCTTTATTTGTCTTTCTGTTGCTTCATTGTTAGTGTATAAGAATGCAACTGATTTCTGTACATTGATTTTGTATCCTGCAACTTTGCTGAATTCATGTATCAGTTCTAGCAGACTTTTGGTGGAGTCTATCGGATTTTCCATGTATAATATCATGTCATCTGCAAAAAGCGAAAGCTTGACTTCATCTTTGCCAATTTTGATGCCTTTGATTTCCTTTTGTTGTCTGATTGCTGATGCTAGCACTTCCAGCACTATGTTAAACAACAACGGTGAGAGTGGGCATCCCTGTCGTGTTCCTGATCTCAGGGAAAAAGCTCTCAGTTTTTCCCCGTTGAGGATGATGTTAGCTGTGGGCTTTTCATAAATGGCTTTTATGATCTTTAAGTATGTTCCTTCTATCCCGACTTTCTCAAGGGTTTTTATTAAGAAAGGGTGCTGGATTTTGTCAAAGGCCTTTTCTGCATCGATTGACAGGATCATATGGTTCTTCTCTTTTTTTTTGTTAATGTGATGTATCACGTTGATTGATTTGCGAATGTTGAACCAGCCCTGCATCCCAGGAATGAATCCCACTTGATCATGGTGAATAATTCTTTTTATATGCTGTTGAATTCGATTTGCTAGTATCTTATTGAGAATTTTTGCATCCATATTCATCAGGGATATTGGCCTGTAGTTCTCTTTTTTTACTGGGTCTCTGTCTGGTTTAGGAATCAAAGTAATACTGGCTTCATAGAATGAGTCTGGAAGTTTTCCTTCCCTTTCTATTTCTTGGAATAGCTTGAGAAGGATAGGTATTATCTCTGCTTTAAACGTCTGGTAGAACTCCCCTGGGAAGCCATCTGGTCCTGGACTCTTATTTGTTGGGAGATTTTTGATAACCGATTCAATTTCTTCGCTGGTTATGGGTCTGTTCAAGCTTTCTATTTCCTCCTGATTGAGTTTTGGAAGAGTGTGGGTGTTCAGGAATTTGTCCATTTCTTCCAGGTTGTCCAATTTGTTGGCATATAATTTTTCATAGTATTCCCTGATAATTGTTTGTATCTCTGAGGGATTGGTTGTAATAATTCCATTTTCATTCATGATTTTATCTATTTGGGTCATCTCCCTTTTCTTTTTGAGAAGCCTGGCTAGAGGTTTGTCAATTTTGTTTATTTTTTCAAAAAACCAACTCTTGGTTTCGTTGATCTGCTCTACAGTTTTTTTAGATTCTATATTGTTTATTTCTGCTCTGATCTTTATTATTTCTCTTCTTCTGCTGGGTTTAGGCTGCCTTTGCTGTTCTGCTTCTATTTCCTTTAGGTGTGCTGTTAGATTTTGTATTTGGGATTTTTCTTGTTTCTTGAGATAGGCCTGGATTGCAATGTATTTTCCTCTCAGGACTGCTTTCGCTGCGTCCCAAAGCGTTTGGATTGTTGTATTTTCATTTTCGTTTGTTTCCATATATTTTTTGATTTCTTCTCTAATTGCCTGGTTGACCCACTCATTCGTTAGTAGGGTGTTCTTTAACCTCCATGCTTTTGGAGGTTTTCCAGACTTTTTCCTGTGGTTGATTTCAAGCTTCATAGCATTGTGGTCTGAAAGTATGCATGGTATAATTTCAATTCTTGTAAACTTATGAAGGGCTGTTTTGTGACCCAGTATATGATCTATCTTGGAGAATGTTCCATGTGCACTCGAGAAGAAAGTATATTCTGTTGCTTTGGGATGCAGAGTTCTAAATATATCTGTCAAGTCCATCTGATCCAGTGTCTCATTCAGGGCCCTTGTTTCTTTATTGACCGTGTGTCTAGATGATCTATCCATTTCTGTAAGTGGGGTGTTAAAGTCCCCTGCAATTACCACATTCTTCTCAATAAGGTTGCTTCTGTTTATGAGTAATTGTTTTATATATTTGGGGGCTCCGGTATTCGGTGCATAGACATTTATAATTGTTAGCTCTTCCTGATGGATAGACCCTGTAACTATTATATAATGTCCTTCTTCATCTCTTGTTACAGCCTTTAATTTAAAGTCTAGTTTGTCTGATATAAGTATGGCTACTCCAGCTTTCTTCTGGCTTCCAGTAGCATGATAAATAGTTCTCCATCCCCTCACTCTGAATCTAAAGGTGTCCTCAGGTCTAAAATGAGTCTCTTGTAGACAGCAAATAGATGGGTCTTGTTTTTTTATCCATTCTGATACCCTATGTCTTTTGGTTGGCGCATTTAATCCATTTACATTCAGTGTTATTATAGAAAGATACGGGTTTAGAGTCATTGTGATGTCTGTATGTTTTATGCTTGTAGTGATGTCTCTGGTACTTTGTCTCACAGGGTCCCCCTTAGGATCTCTTGTAGGGCTGGTTTAGTGGTGACAAATTCCTTCAGTTTTTGTTTGTTTGGGAAGACCTTTATCTCTCCTTCTATTCTAAATGACAGACTTGCTGGATAAAGGATTCTCGGCTGCATATTTTTGCTGTCTAGCACCCTGAAAATCTCGTGCCAATTCTTTCTGGCCTGCCAAGTTTCAAAAGAGAGATCAGTCACGAGTCTTATAGGTCTCCCTTTATATGTGAGGGCACGTTTACCCCTTGCTGCTTTCAGAATTTTCTCTTTATCCTTGTATTTTGCCAGTTTCACTATGATATGTCATGCAGAAGATCGATTCAAGTTACGTCTGAAGGGAGTTCTCTGTGCCTCTTGGATTTCAATGCCTTTTTCCTTCCCCAGTTCAGGGAAGTTCTCAGCTATTATTTCTTCAAGTACCCCTTCAGCACCTTTCCCTCTCTCTTCCTCCTCTGGGATACCAATTATGCGTATATTATTTCTTTTTAGTGTATCACTTAGTTCTCTAATTTTCCCCTCATACTCCTGGATTTTTTTATCTCTCTTTTTCTCAGCTTCCTCTTTTTCCATAACTTTATCTTCTAGTTCACCTATTCTCTCCTCTGCCTCTTCCATCCGAGCCGTGGTGGTTTGCATTTTGTTTTCCATTTCCTTTAAAGCGTTTTTCAGCTCCTCGTGACTGTTCCTTAGTCCCCTGATGTCTGTAGCAAGAGATTCTCTGCTGTCCTGTATGCTGTTTTCCAGCCCAGCGATTAATTTTATGACTATTATTCTAAATTCACTTTCTGTTATATTATTTAAATCCTTTTTGATCAGCTCATTAGCTGTTGTTATTTCCTGGAGATTCTTCTGAGGGGAATTCTTCCGCTTGGTCATTTTGGATAGTCCCTGGTGTGGTGAGGGCCTGCAGGGCACTTCCCCTGTGCTGTGGTGTATAACTGGAGTTGGTGGGCGGGGCCGCAGTCCGACCTGATGTCTGCCCCCAGCCCACCGCTGGGGCCACAGTCAGACTGGTGTGTGCCTTCTCTTCCCCTCTCCTAGGGGCGGGATTCACTGTGGGGTGGCGTGGCCCGTCTGGGCTACTTGCACACTGCCAGGCTTGTGATGCTGGGGATCTGGCGTATTAGCTGGGGTGGGAAGGCAAGGTGCACGGCGGCAGGGGGGGCAGGCTTAGCTCGCTTCTCCTTAGGTGATCCTCTTCAGGAGGGGCCCTGTGGCAGCCGGAGGGAGTCAGATCCGCTGCCGGAGGTTTGGCTCCGCAGAAGCACAGAGTTGGGTGTTTGCGCGGAGCGAGCAATTTCCCTGGCCGGAGCCGGTTCCCTTTGGGATTTTGGCTGGGGGATGGGCGGGGGAGATGGCGCTGGCTAGCGCCTTTGTTCCCCGCCAAACTGAGCTCTGTCGTCCGGGGGCTCCGCAGCTCACCCTCCCTTTGTCCTCCAGCCTTCCCGCTTTCCGAGCAGAGCTGTTAACTTATGACCTCCCAGACGCTAAGTCGCGCTTGCTGTCGGAACACAGTCCGTCAGGCCCCTCCGCTTTTGCAAGCCGGACTCGGGGGCTCTGCTTGGCTGGCGAGCCGCCGCCCCTCCGCCCCGGCTCCCTCCCGCCAGTCCGTGGAGCGCGCACCGCCTCGCCGCCCTTCCTACCCTCTTCCGTGGGCCTCTCGTCTGCACTTGGGTCCGGTGACTCTGTTCTGCTAATCCTCTGGCGGTTTTCTGGGTTATTTAGGCAGGTGTAGGTGGAATCTAAGTGATCAGCAGGACGCGCGGTGAGCCCAGCGTCCTCCTACGCCGCCATCTTCCCAGAATCCCCATGGCCTATGTTTTTGACAGTAGGTGTGTTTCCTTCTACTTCATACAAGTATAATGTCTTCAAGTGTGCAGAGTAGATGTCTGATATGTGTGTGGTGGTCGCTGTTCAACAACTCACCAGCAATTTAAAACAAATTAATTTGGGGAGTCTATCGTTCTTGAGTTAATTCTTTTGGACAGTTCTTTCCTATTCCATTAATTTTACCCCCTCCTGCTAGATTAATTCATTCTTTCAGCAAATAATTACTGAGTGCCTATTATATCCAGCCAGTGCTCCAAGTGCTGGAGATAAAACAGGGAACTAAATAGATAAAATTCTCTGCCTTCCTGGAAGGGGAGACAAACAATAACAAACAAATGTATGGTATGATTTCAGGTGTCGATAAGTGCTATGAAGAAAATAAAAGCAGAGTACAGCAACAGTGATGGTGTGTGCGCGTGTGTGTGTGCATGCGTGCATGTGAACAGAGTGGCACAAAAGAAGAGAGTGGTTTTCCTCCACTTTAATGCAACCCTTGGATGGGTCAAGTGCACTTGGCAGGCCCGGGAAACGCAGTGCAGCTCAGGCCCTTTGAATGGGCTGGGCTGTGGCACCTAGTGCTAGACATTTTGGGAATAATGCCCTCTACACAGAGGCCTTTATGGTGCCAAAGCTGCAGTAATCTTGAACTGTAGATTACTTAACAACTCTGCCTACGTCCTTGAAGATGTTGAACTGGTTAGAAGATACCAGTTGTAACTAAATGTTGTATGTAAGAAGTACATTATCAGCCAAATTAGAGGTAGGATGTCCATGGCGGGTGCTAACAAATGGGCTGCATGCATCAATTAGAAAATGATCACAAGGGGAAAGATGCAAAGTGTGCTCTATTTGTTTATTCTGTTGTTCATGTTAAAACCAAACACAAACAGAGCCCAGACTTGAAAACTCCTTCAGTGGACAAAACCAGGTTAGTCATACAAGCAAAGCTTAATTTAGCTTACTTTGCAGGACAAGCAAAGCTAACTTGACCGAGATCACTTCTTGCTTACACTTCTGATAATCATAAGCAAAACTTAAATTGTTCTCCCCAAATTGAGATGAGGTGATCACTAACCAATTCCCTTTCATTTAAGAAAATTCCCGTATTGTAACCAATCACCATGAAGAATAAACAGTCACTGCCTCCACACTATATAAGCTGCTTTATAACATATAGCTCTGAGCCTCATTCTTTGTTTTGGTCTGAGTGCTCCTGGTTTGCAAACTATCTTTTAGATGTGTGCACAATAAATTTTTACTAATTGCTACTTCACAGATTCATTGGTTTCACTTTTGGTTTTTTTCTGAACTTTTGACATTCAGCTTCTCTCTAAATTCTTTCCACATAGACAGACTGCTTAGGTAAGGCTCAGTTCTCTAAACTCTTGGGATCACCTCTGAAATTAAAAAAAAGAACATCGATATTAAGTGTAGGATCAAGGATTTAAAAATATTTCAACATACAACACATTGCTTCTGGAGTAAGTCTGCTGTACTATTCCAGCCCTAGTGAATAATTAATGCCTTGAACTATTCCAATCACCACGGGTTGCCAGGCCACCAAATAACGAAGCCAATCCAGGATTTGTCCATATAAAAAGTGTGTGCGCTCCCAGCTAAATCTCAGTTAAGGAGGTTGCTCTATATACAGTCAAGTAGCACAAATATTCATGAATATCATTTGCAAATGTAATCAACAATGCAATGAGTATTTCCTTTCCTCTTAATTCTGTATGCTCATTTAAAAGCCCCTTATGTGATTTTTATAGCATTTGATTATCATTGTTATTTACATTACACCAAATTTCCAACAATAAAACAGATTACAATAAAATCTCAAACTATAAAACAACAAAAGGCAAGGGTCATATACTAACAGAGAAAGGAAGAGGAAGATGACGACACTGGAAACCAAGGATCATGGAAACTTCCTTAAGTGAGCCAAAACAGCCTTCGGCACTGTATTGAAAAGAAAACCATCACAGTAAGATATGCTTTTTCTGGTTTCTTTGATAAATTGTGCTAAGGGGATGTAATTAACACATAATATCTCTAATAGCAATGTTACATACATAAAGGCAAATATTCCCCAAGAAGCTTTTCTTTTTACTGACTCTCAATAAAAGGAGTACATGTAATATTCAAAAGCTTATTCTCTCAAGACTGTATGGAGTAACTGATGGTCCTTTGTTATTTAAATGAGCATTTAAGGTGACATTTATGATCATATTATCACCAACATTATAACAAAGCTGCATATATTTTAGTTTTATAAGTTGTTAACCAAAAGCAGTTTGGGACTTGGTTTCCTGCTATCAGAAGGGAACTTCAGAGAGAGCGGATGCACTGGAAGGAGGGGGGAGCATCACACACCAGAGGGAGCTGGTGGCCACAGAGGTGCTCTCTTGCTGTGGCATGGCCCTGAGACAAAAAGATGCTCCCTCCTCTGCTGCCCTAATTCCAAATCTTTCCTTGATTTGCAGTCATCAGAGAGGTGTGGGCATTGCCCCTGGCAGCCATTGTTAAAACTGTACATTCAGGGTTGGTAAAGAGTAGGGGGAGAGGGAACAAGGGAGGTGTCTCCTTCAGCACTGTAAAATTTAGGTGACTGGTACACAGAAAGTCTGGAAAGGCTGTCTTGTATGAGGAGAGACAGTACTTGGCAGGTTGATGCCAACCTCTCAATGTTTGCTGCTGAAGATGGGGCTATGTTTCAATCCCACTTACCCCTGGAAGAGATATACAGTAAAACCTTGGACTGTGAGTAACTTGTTCTGTGAGTGTTCTGCAAGATGAGCAAACATTTCTAATAAGTTTTAGCTTGATAAACGAGCATTGTCTTGCAATACAAGTAGTACGTGACACTGAACGTGACATGATCACAACTGAGCCAATGGTTCTTGAAATTCACTTCGATATACAAGTGGTTTGGATTACAAGCATGTTTCCAGAATGAATTATGCTTGCAAACTAAGGTTTTACCGTATTATGGTCTTGAGCCAGTGGGGTTGAGGACTAAGTCTTTGTGGTCAGCTCTGGATGGGGCCACTGAGGCTTCCTGTGGCCTCAGTTGGAGAACCTTGGTGTCTATAAAAATCCTAGCTGCTGCCATAAGCTGTCTGTAGTTCCTCATTTTCTTTCAATATTATTATCACTAGGGTTTAGCCTAAGACAAGATGAGGCATGGCAAGGAATTTAAAAGACCAAATCCAGGGGGAAAATAACCTTACTCATTCTGGAAATAATAAACTATAGTATATCTTAAAAATACTTTTCTAGGGGCGCCTGGGTGGCGCAGTCGGTTAAGCGTCCGACTTCAGCCAGGTCACGATCTCGCGGTCCGTGAGTTCGAGCCCCGCATCAGGCTCTGGGCTGATGGCTCAGAGCCTGGAGCCTGTTTCCGATTCTGTGTCTCCCTCTCTCTCTGCCCCTCCCCTGTTCATGCTCTGTCTCTCTCTGTCCCAAAAATAAATAAACGTTGAAAAAAAAATTAAAAAAAAATACTTTTCTATATACTAGTTCACATTTGGGGATTTAAAAATTTCATTTCCAGTCTATATATTTATATACCCACCCACTCATCCCATCCACCCATTACCTGTCATCCAACTATCTGCCTACCTATCCATCCATCCACCCACCCACCCACCCATCCATCCATCATCTATTTATATAGCTATCATCTATCTATCTAATCCTTCCATATATTTACCCATCTCTTGCAATATCCCATCACATTCCCACTAAAGCCCTTATAGTAGAATACATGGACTATAAAGTGTATAATGTATCTTTTTTGGCATTTAAATTCCTAGCCAGAGTAGTAACATAGGCACAGGGGAGAAAACAGACTAGTAAGTCATTTTGAAATAGATACGGGAAAACAAAGCTTTCAGCTAAAACTGTAATGAAGATAATGAATATTTAGATTTAAGAATACATTACCAGAACATTTACATAATATCTCACAACTTTTTTTTTTTTTTTTTTTTTTTAAAGGATACGGGTTACTGATCATCCTCTTCAAATCAACCTTCTCTTTGCAGTAAGGGCAAGTCTGCTTTTTACCAACTATACACCAACCTCGGATGCAGAATTCGTGAAAGCTTAAGCATCTCGTTAGGGAAGTTTCTAGATAGTAAGAGGCAAGGTCTGCTTCATGATGGCATAATGGAAATGATCCCATCTGCAGGATGAAGTAGAGGGTGAGAATGGAGGTGAGTCATGACTTGACTGTGCACATCACTCTCAGGAAGATTCTGTAGGCCAATGGAACCCCAGGACTGTGAGTTTGCTGTCAGAGCTGTAACAGCTTTAGGAACTTGCGAGGTTTACATAGCTTCTTGGCCTTACCTGTTCTTCTTGCTGCACTAGATTCTCCCAAGAATTAAATTAGATAAAGAATATGAAAGTGCTTTTTTACAGCAATATTTAACATCACACTGTATTAATACATCTCCTTGCCTCGCTAATTGTGCGTTTCTCATAGATTTACCATAGTGTTTCCTTGTTCTATGTTTTGTGCCTTACTCATTACCTACTACGTAATCACACTTGTCTTAGGCACCTAGACAAGCTTAAGTTACTTGTAGTCATAAACCATAAGTTTATGGAGATTTCTATTGGCTTTATGAGTCTTAAGTTTTTTTTTTTGTTACTGATAAGAAGGGATTTATTTTTAATAGAATATAAACCTAATAAAATTCTGAAACACTAGGCATTTACAAATTCATTTGTATATATTTCCCTGTCTGGAGAGTTTGGCCCTTTGCCCCCAAAGTTGAGAGCAAACCCTGTCTTTTCCCACAATTGCTCCCATTAGAGCTCCTATCACACTGTAGCACGACATTCTATGTATATCCATGTCTCTCCTGGACCACATGAAACCTGTGGGACCAGGTCTCATTCCTCCCTGTCCTTAGCACCTGATGCAGTGCCTAAGTGCCTATTTATTAAATAAATATTTGAGTGAATCACGCAAAACCAACTACTTTTGCAGATATATTTTCTCAGGTTTCACAACATTGCAGATTTGGGCAAAATGAGTAACAGTAATGAGATCCATCCTATTTATTTATTTATTTTTACAATTGTTGATCCCAGTGTAGCTTTCTGAATCAAAATCAAACGATTTTCTGACTAGCCTGCTACATGTCCATGTGAACAGCAATGATGTAGCAGTCTCCTCCCTAATAAATGGGAGTGTAGAGCAGTCAAGACCATGTGTATAATTCCTCAATATTAGATGTGTATGTAACTAAGAGTTTCCACTATTGTACGTTTTTGGAATTGGGTCATTTTTGCAAAAGGCTTGGATTAACATAAAGTGGTGTATTATAGCAAAGATTTTAATAAAAAATTTTTTTAATGTTTACTTTTGAGAGAGAGAGACAGCATGAGAAAGAAAGAGAGAGAGAGAGAGAGAGAGAGAGAGAGGGAGAGAGAGAGAGAATGAGTGGGAGAGGGGCAGAGAGAGGGAGACACAGAATCCATAGCAGGCTCCAGGCTTCAAGCTGTCAGCACAGAGCCTGACACAGGGCTTGAACCTATGAACCACAAGACCGTGACCTGAGCCAAAGTCGGAAGCTTAACTGACTGAGCCACCCAGGTGCAACATTATAACAAAGATTTTAAACCCAAACCCTTGCAGCCCTTTATTCAAAAGGGCTGGAGTATGGCCTCATCTTCCAGATAGGTATAGAGTTCAGGAGTCATAGAGCCAATATTGAAATGTCCACGTCCTCTTAATATCCTGTCTCATCTTTAAATCTCGATCCTGAAAAGTCTCCAAGCTGGCAGAGTTGCTGGAGAGCAATACTCAGATTCCTTCCCCTGCCCCACCTTGTTAATATGACTCACGTTCACCCACTCCTTGCTAATATGATTCATGCTAAAATGGGCCATTAACAGTACTCCCTGCAAAGCAAATTTAAAAGTGACTACATTTTAGATTACATATGCCCACATGCACAACAATCCCTAAGGGGTTTTAAAGGTGGAGAGAGAAAATATTTCCACTTGCAAATGGCATAAGGGGCTCTGTTCCAACACTTGAAAAGTAAATCGTATTTAAAACTAGGGCCAGACTTGGAAGGATAGTTTTTTGGGAAAGGTATCACACTGGAAAACCACCATAGAACTCCATATGGGATATTTTTGTGTTTCTTACCTTAAAATGGTAAGGCTTAAACGTCAGGAGTAAGGTCTCCTATTGCATTTCAGATGCATTTACTCCATTTTTTAGCTCTCAGGATTGAATAAATGGAATCTGTCCAGATTAAACAGAACCTAGTCATAGGCACTGCACATCTAGAGTATTACTGAGTTAGGTGGGCTTCAGAGGCAAAAGACAGATGGTTTAACCACCTCATAATGCCAGAGGGTTGAACTGAGTACAGAGCAATATTATAAAGTTGGTATTGTACTATAAAATAAAGATAAATGATACCTTCTTTTCCCCTATATTTAGGAGAGAATTAAAATACTGATTGTCGGCCAATTCAAACACAACTTTGGTATCCAGAGTTACATATTCAGGACTCTTGATCCTAGATCTTTCCATATGTTGAGGTCTTCCTCAACGGTTATTGGAATTCCCAGAGAATGCTGGTTTCCAGGCCCAGGCTTGTCTGCATCCTAACACCTAAAGATCTATCAGCCATTCAGGGCAGACCTCGCAGACAGAGGAGCCACATGGTTCAAAAACTAGATGCTCAAGTTTTGGTCCCTCCTTTTGTAGTCGGAGGTGTCCTGCTGCCTGTGGCGTTATCTTCTTTCCAAGACCAGAGCTGATAGCTGGTTGACCCCGCTATCACTGTTGACACAAGTTCCTAGGATTATTTCTAGGCAAAGCATACTTTGTTGTTTTCAGTCCTGTGAGATTCAGAGGCTCCACCTGGACAGTTCTGAGTTCCTCTCTGAACCTGAAACTCCACTTTTTCTCACCCCCACACCTTTCTCTCCCAGGTTCTTCTTGGCTATCTGTTCACGTACGGCTTTGCCAACTTTCCCAGCCAGTGTCTTGGGCGGATGCTACATACAGCCTTTCTCTCTGGGTAGCATGAAGATTCATTTTTACAAAGGAAATCACTGGCCAAAGAGGTTCACCTCAGTTAGCGGTTCATTAGTTAGCAGAGATTATCAGAATGTCTCAGCGAGAGAGAAGGTGGAGGACAAGGACCTGGGGTTTGGGGATGGGAGCTAAGCAAGGCAGAGGAGATGGGGCTAGGAGGAGGGGAGGAAGGTATGAGACAATGCTCCCTGACTTGCCATGACCAACACAGATTATTTGAAAATTGCCTCCCATCATCGGCTTGATGAAGCCCATATGGTTTCCCGTGAAAAGGATACATATGATTGCATGAGAGCTGGTAGGTGTTTTCAATGAGCCCTTCTTCATTGAGCTCCACAATGATCTTCTGCCCACAGACGGCGCAGACATTGTCTGACAAGCTCCTTGTGGGCATCCCACTGACGCTGTAGAACTGTTTGGGGGAAATGCACAGAGCACTGTTAGGAGAACGCATACCATTCATTCTCTGAGCACAGGAACACCACTTCCAGGCTTTGGGACATAGAGTTTTCACTGCTTCTTCATTGGTTTAGAACTTGAAACACCTTTCCTCCTAGGAATGCTTCAGTGTAGTTAGGGTCTCCAGGCAAAAACCCACTGAACTCCAAATGGACCCAGAGTACACTGCTAATTATAACCTCCAATTTAACCTCCCCATTGAGGAATCCTTCAAGAGGAAAGGTTTTTATCCAGGGCTGTAGTTCCGAGTCACCCAGGAAGCTTTTTAAGCTTACCTATAGCCTAACCCTTTCTCTTATTCTGGAGACTCTGATTCACAGATCCGGAGTAAGCTCAGGCAACTCTATCATTTTTACTTCCCATGTGATGAGAGGGAGCATAGACTAATCCCATTGGAAAGCAATGTTTTTAGAATTCTAACCTGGGATACCTGCATCTTTCCAAGATGAAGGTGGATGAAGAGTGGTTCCAATATTGGCAGCACATTAGAATCCCTAAGAAGCTGTTTTTTACAAAATAAATATTTATTTAAATATTGTTTTATACGTAAAGGAAAGATATGAAGATAGTACCAGTTCCCATATACCATATACCCTATTCCCCTATTATTACCATCTTACATTAGTAGGTATCTTTGTCACAATCAATGAACCAACACTGACACTTATTATGAAATAAAGTACATACTTTATCCAGATTAGATTTTTAAAATTTTCTTATGTTTTATTGTATATTTGAGAGAGAGAGAGAGTGAGAGTGAGAGAGTGCACAAGAGGGGGAGGGGCAGAGAGAGATGGAGACACAGAATCCGAAGCAGACTCCAGGCTCTGGGCTGTCAGCACAGAGCCTGACGTGGGGCTCGAACTCATGAGCAGTGAGATCATGACCTGAGCCAAAGTTGGACGTTTAACCCACTGAGCCACCCAGGTGCCCCTATTCGGATTAGATTAAAAAAAAAAAAACAAAAAACGAATGTCCTCATTCTGTTCCAGAATCCGATTCAGGATACCACTTCGTTGTTATGTTTCCTTGAGCTCCTGTTGGCTGTGGTGGTTTCTCAGACTTCACTTTTTTCTATGACTTTGACAACCTGGGGGAGTATTTTGCGGAATATCCCTCAATGGGAATTTAGCTGATGTTTTTCTCTTGATTACAGTGAGGTTATGAGTTTTAGGAACGAAGATAACATTCTTATCACACCATAGCAAGGGTACGTGCTATCAGTCTTATCACTGTTGATTTTCACCTTGATCACCTGGTGTGATGCAGTGTCTGTCAGGTTTCTCTACTATAAAGCTACTCTTTTTTTTTTTTTTTATTCCTTTCTATTTTGTACTCTTTGGAAGGAAATTACGAAGAACAGCCCATTCATAAGGAGGGGGAAGTTAAGCTCTACCTCAATATCAGTGAGTCTTCTCCAGAGAAAAGGAACTGATAGGGTGTGTATGTGTGTGTATCTAGATGGGTGTTTGATCAAACAATCGAGCACCACAGCCTACCCAAGCTGACCCCCAAAAACGTAACCAATAACCTTCTTAAGGTTGGAGTATCTACATAAATTACGTGGACTTCTGCATGAGAGATTTGTCTATTCTCCTCCATTCATTCATTCATTCATTCATTCATTTATATCAACATAGACTCGTGATATTTATTTTAAACATTTATTCATTTTTGAGACAGAGATAGAGCATGAACAGGGGAGGGTCAGAGAGAGAGGGAAACACAGAATCGGAAGCAGGCTCCAGGCTCCAAGCTGTCAGCACACAGAGCCTGACGCGGGGCTTGAACTCACGGACCATGAGATCATGACCTGAGCCGAAGTTGGATGCTTAACCAACTGAGCCACCCAGGTGCCCCTAAAGCATCAACTTAAAATTTTTTTTCAATGTTTATTTATTTTTGAGACAGAGAGAGACAGAGCATGAGCAGGGGAGGGGCAGAGAGAGGGAGACACAGAATCTGAAACAGGCTCCAGACTCTGAGCTATCAGCACAGAGCCCAACACGGGGCTCGAACTCACGAACCGTGAGATCGTGACCTGAGCCGAAGTCGGACGCTCAACCGACTGAGCCACCCAGGCGCCCCTCATGATATTTATTTTATACTTTGGGTTATAACCCAACTCTGCTGCTGCTACTATTGCTGCTACTACTACTACTACCATTACTACTACTACTACTATTACTACTACCACTACTACTATTACTACTACTGTTACTACTACTGTCACTACTACTACTACGATGACTACTACTATTGCTACTACTACTACCACCACCACCATTACTACTACTGTTACTACTACTATGACTACAACTACGACTACTACTATTATTACTACTATTTGGTTGCACAGATTATTCTAGCGTTTACCATTGGCAGCTTTTTCAGTTGGCTTCTGTGTCTCTGACTTATCCTCATAATTGTGGTGGGGCTTTTTGTTTGCTTGTTTTGAGCACTTCCTTAACTTCTGGCAGTACAAGGTACTCCGGGCTCATTTGTATATTCCCTGCCAAGACCTAGAATCAACCATTTCTCCAAGGAACCTTGGTTCCTTTTATTGTAGAATGGCATTAGAAAAGATATGGGCACTAGGTGTGCTCACTGCTACTGGGGTGTCATTGCTTCTGGGCTTCTTAGCTGATAGAGGAAGGAAATAGAGCTGTATATACTAACCCATGTGTATACCATAGCGATAGATGTTCCTATATGTATCCATCTATATTAAGACACATGTAATCTATATTATGCTAAACATGATCTCAGACTGATGTCTTTAACTCTTATCCTTTACTATATGGATCATTCTAGCCTTCTCTCCTTGAGTGTTAATAACCTTCTGAGGGTGAGAAACATAGCTCCTACTATGGATCATCCATTTACTGAGTTATTCAGTTGCGGGATACATGGATAGCAGTATCAGAATTGAGAACCCATAGCCCCGAGGGAAAACACTTTACAAACTAGAGTACAGTACTTATGTTCAGTTCCTTTGCTTTTAATCTTAGATCTCTACTCATTTCAAAGTTACTTAGGTCAGCGCTTTCTTCTCCTCCCTTCAGTGTGGTTATTTCATGTATTTGTAATACAGTTAGATTCTTCTGTCACAGTCTACATTCTGTCCTGGCATTCTCTCACATCCTAAATGATTTTTCGGATTTGTATACATTGTTTCACTCCTTCTGCTACAAAGTACTATTGATTTTGACAAATGCATAGTGTCATGTATTTATGATTACAGTGTCATACAGAATAATTTCACTGCCCTAAAAAATTCCCTGTACTTCATCTATTCATCCCTGCTCACTCCCTAAACCCCTGGCAACCACTGATCTGTTTACCATCTCCATAGTTGTGCCCTTTCCAAAATGTCATATAAATGGAATCATATAACATGTACCCTTTTCTGACTGCCTTCTTTCAGTTAGCAACATGTATTTACAGTTCATCCATGTTTTTGCATGGCTTAATAGCTCATTCCTTTTCCTGAGGAGCTTTTAAAACAAAGCAGATGCACTGGCTCCACTCCCAGAGATTCTGACTTAATTAGTCTGGTGTGGGGCTTAGGCAGTGGTGTGAGAATGGAAATTGCTCCTCCTTTGCTTCCTCCTTACCTCTGTCTCACACACACACACACACACACACACACACACACACACACACTCCCATCAGTTCAAGTCACTCGTGGCTGTGACAATGGCTTGAAGCAGTGGGTTTTATATGTTTGGTAGATGAAGTTAAGTTGACAGAGGATGACAAGAAGTTGAAGCCTGGTGGGGTGGGATCAGGTGAGAAGTCTCCAGAAAGTTGGCACTTAAAAACTTGTCTTGTGAGGTTGAATCTCTTCTTCCTGGTCCACTGGAGAACAGAGGACACACAACTCTTCTCTCTCTCTCCTGTCCATAAATAAGTACAAGAGGCTTTGGGAAATTTTTAAGAAGTATGACTTCTGGCTTTTGCTGGAGGAACTAGGAGTGGAAATGCTCTCTCCTTTGCTCACCTTAAACATTATAAAAAAGGCAGTTGTCCCATAGATGACACATGGCAGGGGACTTCCAAAAGGTATCTTGTTCCGGCATTTCACCACAGAAGTCAGATTCCAGGCTATAGGAAAAGAGTAAGATAGAGCCTACAGAGATGGAGAAGGGCAGACTGGACAGGGATGAAGTCAAGGTCATGTCTACTTAGTCCTGCCCCATAAATGGAGAGAGAGAAGAACAGTCTGGAATTGCACTCCTCCCTTGCCATCCACAGTAGCTTTTCCATTTCGTATCTGCTGTGTACCAAGAGGCCAGCAGAGGACAGAGACATAGAATTCCTGAAACCACTAGGTCATCCCAAAGCCCCTGGTTTGTGAGTTTTTACGAGATGCGCATGTGTCAGACATAGATGAGTGCTCCTAATACCTGAATATGAAATCCATCTAACCAGCAAGTATGTCCATTTGGAGTTTCAATCTTAAGAGAGTTTAAGAAAAAGCTATTAGGGATACTTTCTAAGTCCCAGAGACCAATATACAGCCAGAATATATTTAGCACAGTTTTTGTATCTCCGACTTCTTCTAATGCTATCTAATGATAACTGATCATTATGAGGAGTAAAGATTGATTCTCAAGTGCTTTATGTGCATGAAGTATGACTTTCTGTGTTAGGCACAGAATATAAAATTTAGTATAAAATATAAAATATAAAATTTTTTGTCATTATTTAATTTTTAGTAATCTTTCAATGTGGGCAATTGGAGTATGCTAGAGATGGTTACTTCCAAATAATAATTATTTTTTTAATGTCTATTTATTTATTTAGAGAGAGCATGCGTGCATGAGCGGGAGAGGGGCAGAGAGAGAGGGAGAATTCCAAGCAAATTCCACGCTCAGTGCAGAGCTGGATGTGGGGCTTGATCTCATGATCTAGAGATCATGACTTGAGCCCATATCAAGAGTCAGTTGCTTAACCGACCGAGCCACACAGGTGCCCCCCAAATAATTATTTTATTTAAAAAGATGCCTCTGGGGGCACCTGGCTGGTTGTCAGTAGAGCATGCGACTCTTGATCTCAGGGTTGTGAGTTTGAGCCCCCACACTGGGCTAGAGATTACTTGAAAGTAAGTAAGTAAATAAATAAATAAAGCCTTATTTCCCAACAAATTTCTATAAATAGGAAGTATATTTTCTAACCAACTAGTAAAGATAATTTTTGATGCAAGGAGAATTAGGGAGCAGTTGGTCTGGGAGAACCAAAAAAAGACTTCTCTGTTTCCGAAAATGGATGCAAATGTGTAAGATGAGACCATTTCTCCATGCACCATAAGTAGTTTCAGAGAATGAAAGCAACACTTACCCCTATAGTAGAAGCCATGTAATCCGAACAGATCTCTGCAAAATCTCTCCCCATTACGCCATAGTAGAGGCCATAGAACAAGGATACAATGCCAAAATCCATGGAATCTCTAGCCTTGATTCTATTGAAAATGACAGGGTAAGGAAATAAGAACGTGGTATATGAGGGGCTTGAGAGGGTTGCAGCTTAGAAGAAATTTCCTGCCACAGTCTCTAACAGAAAGTTGGGAGTACTTTTTTTAACTGATTTTTTAGACTTTAATTGATTTTTTAAAGCCTCTTAAAGTCTCTAAATTCTCTTCAAATGTTACCACTCCATGGTAAGTGGGCGAAGTAATTCTTGAGAGGGTCTTTTAACTGGTGGTTTTGAAGCTGCGCTGTTCAAAGAAAGGCCTGCGCAGCTTGTAAAACTCCTCATCTCCCCCCTGCACCCCAGGCCAATTACATCAGACTCTCGGGGTGGGGCCTGTGCAGCAATATTTTTGGAAGCTCTCCAGACTCCAGGTGATTCCAGTGGGCAGCTAGCATTAAGAACTTCTTTAATGGAGTAGTGTTTCTCAGCCTTAAATATAGATTAGAATCACCTGGGGAGATTTAAGACTCTGCTGCTCTGGAGCTGTGATGTACGTGGCCTGGGGTGGGGTCTGCACAGCAGTGCTTTTTAGAAACTTCTCAGGTTGAGAATCCCTGCTATCAAGCTTAGATTTTACAGAATACTTTCAAATACTTCACTTGCCTAACAAATATTTGAGGTAGATATGATTAGCTACCTCATTTGCATTTGAAAAAATGGAGATTTAGAAAAAATGATTTGCTTAACATGACGATTGGTACAAAACAAAACCAGGGATCACACTTCAATTTTGAGGCCCTTTGCTACTATGCCATAGTGACTACGTGTTAATCAGAAAAACAATATTTTGCAAGTTGCATCATATTTCAAATATAATAGGATTCTCTGATACCCCCGCATCCCATTTTTAAGAGAAACACTTCTTTAAAAAGTAATTAGCCCCTAATTTAATTTCTGAATCTTAAGAATTGCACATATGGTTTGTTATATCTCTCAACAGCTTCAAATATTAGCCCTGGGCCTGGGTAGATCTGACTGAGTCAGAAAGGGAGGGAGGAGTGGAGGGGAGCTGGTCGGTCGGTCCTGGAAACTTTTTCTAGTTGTTTTGTGCTCTGTGAATTTGAGGAGGAAATGGTAAAGGCAGAGAGTTTGTAGACTTAGAGGGTACAGCTCTTTTTGTGATGGGAACTGGGAATTCCAACACAAGTGGTGGCTTTATCCTTTCAAGATTTGCCTGGGTATATTTGAGAATTGAGATAGTGGGGAGGAATGAAGATGATCTTCTCCCCATGTTCAGGGGAGGACTAGTTCCTTCCCAGCCTGAAGGGTTAAGTTCTTGCTATGCCTCGTTGTAGGAGAGGTCATGGTTAAGGAACTTATATCTTATGGAAAGTAGTCTTGGGACAACTGTAGGCTCAGTGATTTCATAAAATTCCTTATGAATATTTTTACATTCACTAAAATAAAGTTATATGGACAATATGCTGAAAAACAAAAGAAATCAGTGTCTTTCTATACACAGAATAATATATTAATCATAGATCTGTACAGTTACTTTCTATCCCTTTCCTGCTAGAAAATGGTAAGAGCTCCTGCTGTGAAAGTTTCATGAAATGCTTATAAAATCAGATTGCTACGTTGCTGTAGGAAGAGTCCTTCCTTTCAGAGCTGACACTCCATCCAATTGCCTGACCTATTTTATGAGTTGCCAATGTTTGCCTTTTGATTTCTGGTAAGGTCCCAGAGGAACTTCAATGTGAGAGATATTCTGGGGAATTTTTATTTGAGCTGCTTTCCACAGCCTTGTGGTATGTCTTAAATTTCCTTTCCAGGCCACAGGTTGATTACACAGCCTTGGCTCTGCCCATGAGAACCTCGTCCACAGCACATCTCAGCAACCATTTTTTCAAGGAGCTCAGTTCTGAGTTATAATTATCCTGATTTCCTTGATTTCTCACAAGACTTTCTTGTTCTGTTATTTCCTTACCTCTCATTCAAGTTCTAAGCACTTAGTTTTGTCCTTTTCTGACTGTCCCCAGCAAAAGGGACTTCATAGGTACCAGAAACAAAATTCTAGAGCAGTGCTGTCCCCGGCAATATAGAAATACAGATTGAAAATTTCTGAGTAGTCACATTAAAAAAAACCCATGAAATAATTTCACCAATACATCCCAAACACTGTATTTCAACATGTGGTCAATATAAAAATTATTTTCTCTTTTTATTTTTTTAACAGTATTTTTCAAACTTTGAAATCCAGTTTGTATCTTATAGTTCTAGAACATTTTATTTCATAGTTTAGATGCTCATAGTGACATGACCTATTGTATACTGCACTGGACAGCATAGTTCCAGAGGTTTTGAAGGAAGAAGATATATACAAGGAAATGACACTTCAGAATTTTACGGAGGGGAAATTTGTAGTTCTGTAAGAATTACTCTACCGCAAATGTAGGCCTGCTTTTAATGGTGATGTTCAAAATTTGCCTATCAAGTACAGATTTTTTTTAAAGTTTTTTGATGTTTTTATTTATTATTTTTGAGACACAGAGAAAGCATGAGCTGGGGAGGGGCAGACAGAGGGAGACAGGAACCAAAGCTGGCTTTGCACTGACAACAGAGACCCTGACGTGGGGCTCAAACCCACGAGCCTCGAGATCATGACCTGAATCAAAGTCAGACGCTTAGCCAACTGAGCCACCCAGGCGCCCCTCAAGTACAGATTTTCTTTAAAGCTTATAATTTTTTGAAAACTTTTTATTCTGTAGGGGTTCCTCTTATACTTTTCTAGTGGTTTCCACCAATGACATCTACTATAAACAATGTGTGTATGGAACATTGTAGGGCCAAATGATCCCTGATACAGAGAACTTGACCAGGTGAATATTGCAAGTAAGTGCTTGGAGATATTAATGTCTTAATTGGAGATACTTACTTGAAAAATAAATTGAATCCACACATTGTAAACATGATGGCCAAATAACCCACAACACCAAATGCATAGCTGAGTTTGTAGATTAGAAGAAACCATTTGTAGACCAATCTGTGGATTGTAAAATAGGGAGAAATACGGAACATGATATTTTATCTTTTTCAAACATTGTTATAAGTCGATTTTTAATTTCTATAATTCTATTTATTATGTAATATAAAGAACATAAGTAGATTATATCAGCTAAACTCAATAATAATCTATAGTTTTAATATAATACCAACAAAGTATATAAATAGTATGCACGTGCATATATATATATACATATATATATACATATATATGTATATATATATATTCATTGCAGTTTGTTTATGTTCCTCATGTTAGAGTGGCGTTCAGAGATGGTTTCTCCACCTGGAACCCTGCCTCCCCTAACCCTCCTCCCCTGCCCTAGGGTTAGCTTAGAGTGGTTTTGGCAGGAGTAGCTTGGAGTAAGCAAAAGATGAGCAGAGAAGTCAAGGCTGTGGGGCAGGGGGGAACCTCCTCCCCCAGGAGTGTTGCCTGCTACCGCTGCCCCTCCACCCTCCAGCCCAAGGACAGAGGTCCTCGTTATCAGGCTCAGCCTCACCCCAACTCCTCTCCACTCACAGAGCCCCTCCCCTAGCCCTGGGATGGAATCACAAGTGTGCCACGGGCTGGTTTTCTCCTGCTATGTGGATGGGTTCTTTGTGTATCCCAGCACATACAGTGACCACTCTTAGCACCTTTCCTTCTTCCCACAGGGTCAGAGAAGTGGGAGATGGGGATTGAGGGCACAGGTGTAGATGATTTAGAAGGGACCTCCTTACCCTGCTTGTTTCCCTTATCCCTGGCAGTAAAAGCCCTTTGAAAACCTACAGAAAGGGCGACTGCTTCATGTCTGGGAGGATGTGGGAAGATGCATTCATGGTGCCACAGGACAAGGTTCTGGCCGGTGGAACGAGAAGTGATGGGAGGAGAAGGAGCAGCTGGGGGACTGTCCTTGTGCCCAGAGAAAAGAAGGCGGTGGCTGGACTGTTGCTTCCAAGGGAGCTGGAGAGCAAGAGGCAGGCCGGCCTCTCAGCTCTCCCTCCACACTTTTCGGGAGCCAGGTTCCCGCCTTTATTGCACCAAATGCTTATTTTCTGTTTTTACTGATTTAATGTTTCAATGTTATTTTAAAAGATGCCCTGTGTCATTGAATTCCAGTCAGAAGGGGCCTGCTGAGGGGTGCCTGGGTGGGGCTCAGTCGGTTAAACATCGACTGGACTCTTGATCTCAGCTCAGGTCTTAATCCCAGGGTCTTGAATTCAAGCTGGCTTGAGCTCCGTGCTGGGCATGAAGAAAAAGAAAAGAGAGAAAAAAAAAAAAAAAAAAAGGAGGGACCTTCTGAAACATGATGCTGTGAATGGGGTTTGTGGGCTGGCTTGAGAAATGAGTTGTCATTACATCATTTTATGGTGGAAAGCTTCCCCACTTCAGGGCACTTGGTACCAGCGTTTTGTGGGCCACGCCTCCTCCTGCAGGTGTAGTCCCGCCCCATGGGGGAGGGATCGGCAGTGGGGAGTTCGGAGGGTCCAGAAACTCCGCACGGACTGCACGAGGTGGGTCAGGTCGCTCTGAGCCTAAGTCACCTCTAAAGGAGGGCAGGCGGGGCTTTGGGGATCTCTCTGCCACAGTGACTCGCGAGCCTGCCGGTTCTTCTCGGTTGCCAGTGCCCGGCAGGCAGTTAGGATCACTGCTCAGTGCAGCCAGATGGAGGCGGAAGTTTACGTTGCTCCAAGAGGTGAGCATGGGAGGGGGGCCCCGAGAGGGCCTCCCCTTCTCCCCCACAGCACCCGCCAGCACCAGAGTCGGGTTCAGGAACTCCACATGTCCTGGACTTCCCGTACCTGCTCTGCCCCTACAGGGTCCCCTCGCAAGGTTGTGCCAGCATCACAGGTGTTTCGATTTTTTAATTGCAGGCCTTCTGTGTGTCATTAAGGCAAAACCTGCTTTTGGGAGCCAGGCGGGGGAGGGGGGGTGGGGGGGGTGGTTCACACTCTGTGTGGTATTGGTATGATTCTGGGCTCCCCCTTCCCGTTACTGCCTGTGGGACTCTGGCCACCCTACCTAGGACTTCCTCCTATGATTGCCTCATTCATAGAGTGGGGGGATAGCACTAGCTCCTAAGGTAGTTCTGAAGATTATGTGAGATAATGTATTAATGTTCAAAAGATCTGACACATAGTGCTCAATATGCATATAATTATTATAGGTATGTTAGATTTTCCAAATCCCCCACCCCCAAATCCTCCTGCTTATGGGGAGTACAAGTTTCTAGAGCACTGGAGTCCAGAACTGCCTCGTTACTTAGATTACACTGGAAGGCAGAGAAACCAGGTTAGGAATTGTGTTTGTGCTTCAGAGCAGCCTCCAAAAGGAAAGCTTGGCCTGGAATTGATGTGACCAAGCCCAGCTCTTTGTGGCGGTTTTTGAGCCTGAACCCTACTGCCATAGAGAGTTCTCTGTTACTCCCCCCTTCTCTGTTACTCTGCCCCACAGCAAGGGCTTGGTATACTCTGCGGGAGGAACAGCTGGTTTTTAAACTGCATTGGTAGAGGTGCCTGGGTGGCTCAGTCCAAGGTTGAGTGTCCAAATTCAGCTCAGGTCATGATTTCCCGGTCTGTGAGTTCGAGCCCTGAGGCAGGCTCTGTGCTGACAGCTCAGAGCCTGGAGCCTGTTTCAGATTCTGTGTCTCCCTCTCTCTCTGACCCTCCCCCATTCATGCTCTGTCTCTGTCTGTCTCAAAAAATAAATAAACGTTAAAAAAAATAAAAAAAAAAACAAACTGCATTGGTGTGAGAGACCACTCCTCTTGGGTTTGCTTTTGCACCATGCCCGTTAGATCTGACCAGCTTTCCTAGCCAGTAATGAAATCCTGTTTCCTAATGGAAAATAGCTAAGAAGTGACTTACCTATGATATGATCAAAGATCCATAAGGATCGTTAGGGCCTACTACCACTCATCAACAGGAGCTTCTTTATCCAGACTGCTTTTCTAGAAGAAATGGGGTCCTAATTAGCCTCTCCTATTGTTGTCTCTTCAAATGGTGGCTGTGGGTCTTTTTTTAAATGTTAGTGGAACGTGTTGTCTGTCAGGCTATGCTGGGGTCAGGGCTGTGCAGGCAGGAGAAGCTGAACTGTATGCCCTGCGGGCATGAGGAACAGAGGACAGGGGCCCCACCATCTGAGACACATGAGCCATGGAGAGTAATCAGCGAGCATTTGGCTATTTCTTGTCATGAAGTTCCTCTGCATTGAATGCGCTCATGTGCACAGAAATACTGCGTTTAACTGGGGTAATTCATTCTACAGTGGAGAAGTGAACTGTTCTCTCTGAAATACAATATAGATTATATCCAGGGAATGAAAGCAAGTGCATTTTGGCTCATCCAAAATTTGGATCACTTTCACAAGTTTTAAATAACTTCCAATATTTTTTAAGAAGGAGAAAAGGTACCATATATCCATGTACAGATGGGTAAACCAGGCCATACAAAGGCTGTCTAAAGCCCCAAATCGGCCAGTTCAGGAGGTCTCCTACCACCACCTCAGAGCTCTTCCCAAATGGGATTAAATTAAAATATTAACCAGAATTCATGTATTTGAATATAAATTTTTAAATTTTATTTATTTATTTATTTATTTATTTATTTATTTATTTACTTACTTACTTATTTATAGTAAACTCTACACCCAATATGGGGCTTGAACTCATGGCCCTGAGATCACTAATTGCATGCTCTTCCAACTGAGCCAGCCAGGCTCCCCTTGAATATCAGTCTTTATCATTACATTGATTTATCTGACTTTTCTCACTGAATATTTTTTCTTCTCCAGAGTAGGAAAAGTTGATATCCGTCTCTCCCACTTTTTTTGAGGATTAAAAACAAACATCTGAATAGCTAAATAATCCTAAAAACATTTCACAGGAGCTTATGATTTGTTCTCCAACCAAGATCAAAATGTGACATTGTCTTATTGCCATGTAATGCCTTACACATTTTCTCTCTATCCCATTTCAGTTGTATCTAGATTTAGATTCAGATCTTATCTGCAGAACAAGGAGAGTGAAAGCAAATTTGTGGGCACATTATGAGATTATAAGCACTTTGGAATGATTTGTGGACAACATAATGGAATTATAGAAATGTCAAGAGGTTGGCAATGGTAGTTAAGATAAGCATTGGAATATTAAAGCCTCATTTGTTATGAGAGGAGTAAGTTGGCCATTACTTATGATTTACCCGAAATAAAATACATATATAGTTGTTAGAAATACAAACATCTAACTCTTGCTCTATTATAAAATGTGTGTGACACAACTTATGATGGAATCATACAAAATGCTGAGCTAAAAATAAATATGCAAATAGTGTTGTAGAAAGTTAAAACATTTTTTTAAATGTTTATTTAGTTTCGAGGAAAAGAAAGAGAGACAGAGTGTGACAGGGGAAGGGGCAGAGAGAGGGGGAGACACAGAATCCGAAGCAGGCTCCAGGCTCTGAACTATCAGCACAGAGCCCCACATGGGGTTTGAACTCACAGACTGACAGATCATGACCTGCGCCGAAGTTGGACGCTTAAGTTGGATGCTTAACGGATGGAGCCACCCAGGCGCCCCTTTGTTCTAGAAAGTTTAAACCATAGTTTGACTTCTCTTTCTTCTGGCTGTCATTAGTATCTGAAGTAATAGATTTTACAGGTATGTCCAAATCACCATTAAACAATGAGCATAAACAGTGGTATAGCTAATCTCCAAATAGTTTTGCTACTGAAGGGCAAAAAAAGTGTGATGCCCCCTCCCCCATCTGGGAAAATGGAATTAAAGTATACTTCTTAATGTTTATAATAAAGAGGGTGTCAGGGAAGGAACGAGTGGGATACATACCTTGGTGTTCTCCCTGAGAGGGGTTTTCGGGTAGCTCTGAAGAGGACGTAACTGGTAATAACTGAGAACATTCCCCACATAGACAGAAACCGCCACCAGTAAAGTTTTATCGTGAAATACAGAGGGACAACCCACATCTGCAACAGTGTCACCAGCTGTCAGAAAAAATGAACAGAAAGTCTCTTTCAATGATTGAGGGCCCAGAATGTCATGTCCACTATTAAATGATTCAGAAGCTACTCTGGGGGAAACCACTGTCACCATCTCGTCTATAACATGCAACTGGGTCACCTTCCAGCTGTAAGCTCTTCTATACATGCTAAGTTTTGGAAGGAATTAGTATGGTGGTCTGAAAATTCAAATGGGAAATCATCCAAAACATTCATTTTTCTTTTACCTCTTTTCTCCGGGATAGTTCAGATGAAAGCAACTTTGGGCTTCAAAAGCTGTGTGGTTTTGGACAAGCGAGCCTCACTTTTGTTGTAAAATTAGGGATAACAATGCCTGCCCTTCTTGCCTGTGCTGAGGTGGGGATCAGACGAGACTACGGATGGGAAAGTGCTCTGGAAATAGTACTGTAATATATGGAGCCAAGGGGCTGTTGTTCCTATCATGTACATGTGTGCAAATACATGGTGACATCAAAGGGAGGAAGTGGCATCACAGCAGCTTCTGGGACCTCTTCTGCCTGCTTCCCAGTGCACTCTGCAGGGTGAACCTTGGAGTCCCAACTGTGGGGCCCCCTCACCCTTGACTATTGGATTTGCAGCCCACCTTTTGCTTCTTGTCTTTCCTTTGCTTTTGTTTTGCCTTTTCCAGGCAAGCCAAGGTGGGGATCAAACTCTTCCCTATTCATCTGTGTGTAACTCCTTCGTGGCCTGTACCACTGACCTGAGTCCAAGTCACCTTCAGAGGGTTCTTTAAGTTGGCTGGCCCTACTCTCATGTGGCAGGAAGCAGGGTAGACTGAGCTGATGGGTTGTGAGTCAACAACTTGATATGGTTACCATAGTGATGCTCCCATTCTTTAGACCAGGCTTAATGCCAGCTATTACCTCTCTTGTGAAAAAACAGCCAGCAGTAACCTCTGGTCTTATGTTTTAGCACATGCAGACTAACCCCTATTACTTGCTCAGCACCAAAGTAAGAGAGGGATGGCAAAGAGGTTTTGTCTCAGGTGTGGACTTGAATTGGCAGTGGCCCCTGGCAATGCTCTGTTGAGGAGGATTCTGAGCCTGGGTCCTGGGGTAGTGGAAAGAGCATCATGATTGCTTAGTTATGTCTGCCAGTGGTGTGGAAGCAGTTGTTAGGGCATGTATTTCATGTATTTTTCATCTGAGTGTAACAAAGACTGATATTATTGATTTATCTTTTTCTTTCTTTCTTTCTTTCTTTCTTTCTTTCTTTCTTCTTTCCTTTTCTTTCTTTCTTTCTTTTCCTTCCTTCCTTCCTTCTTTCCTTCCTTCCTTCCTTATCTTTCTTTCTTTCTCTTTTCTTTCTCTTCTTTCTTTCTTTCTTTCTTTCTTTCTTTCTTTCTTTCTTTCTTTTCTTTCCTTCCTTCTCCTTCCTTCCTTCCTTCCTTCCTTCCTTCCTTCCTTCCTTCCTTCCTTCCTTCCTTCCTTCTACTTCATCTTGGTGATAAAAGGAGGCAGCTGAGGAACAAAAGCCTATGGATATAATTTTGGGTCCTTTAATAAGGTCTTGGTCATAATAGCCTTAAGGTCATAACCAAAATTATTTGATAAGACTTCAAGATGTGCATGAAAAAGACAAGGCCATAGCCGTTCCTCTTTCCACATCAAATAAGAAGACATTTCCAAGGTTTTTCATTTTTTTTATTGCTTCATCCTCATAAATGAACTGATATGAAGTCTTCTGACAGTTGCTCTAAATCTTTGGGAGAACACTAGAGTTGTTATAAAACATGCATTTGAACAAAAATACACATGGAGCCAATCTAAGGTGATTATCTGGAGAGTGTGGGAGGAAAAATACCCTATAACCTCCCTTTTTTGTTTTCAAATTCCTGGCAGTAATTTCAGGGAATAGTATTTTTTTTTTAAGTTTATTTAATTTTGAGAAAGAGAGTGTGTGGGTGCGCAGTGGGGGAGGGGCAGAGAGATAGGGAGAGAGAATCCCAGGCAAGCTCCATGCTGTCAGCACAGAGTCAGGGAAGAGTATTCTTTACTCTTGCCTAAATTAGTCAGATACAAATGTGCCTTGATTCATTGAGCTTCGCAGATCCCATGTTTTTACAAATTGAACGTCTGTGGCAATCCTGTGTCCAGCGCATCCGTCACGCCATTTTTCCAACAGCATTTGCTCACTTTGTGTCTTTGTGTCATATTTTGGTAATCCTGGCAATATTTCAAGCCTTTTCATTATTATTGTATTTGCTACAGTGATCTGTGATCCGTGATTGCAATTCACTGAAAGCTCAGGTGATGGTTAGTATTTTTTTTTTAGCAATATTTTCTAATTAAGGTAAGTACATTGTTTTTTAGACATGAGGTGATTACACACTTAATAGACTACTGTATACTGTGAATGTAACTGTGATTTGCACTGGAACACCAAAAAGTTCATTCGACTCTCTTTATTGTGATACTTGCTTTATTGTGGTGGTCTGGAACTGAACCCACGTTATCTCAAGGGTATGCTTTTAATTGCTTTAATTTTCCATCCTACCTTGTGAGTGTGGTTATAGCTAATATGTGAGTTAGCACCTTTATTTATGAAATCAAGATAAATATATATCCAAACAGGGCAAACAGCTTTACTTAAGGAAGTAGAATACTGTTCCTGAGGACCAGAGACCACATAGTAGGTAGTTAAGACTCCATTTGTGTCTACTTTAGCACTCAGCATTAGCAACTCTGACCCTCTGCTATTGCTAATAAAGGTGTACAGCCCCTTAAAAGAAAATCACACCAGAATTTTGGTCATTTATTTCCCATAGCTGATTTTGGAGATAGCAATCTATGATAAGTGATACGTTTTCTGACTTTTTTAGTTCATTATCTCTGATATTAAAAAAGGAAACAAAAAGGGCACCTGGGTGGCTCAGTTGGTTGAGCGCCTGACTCTTGAAATGGGCTCAGGTCATGATCTCACAGTTCGTGGGATCAAGCCCCACGTCAGGCTCTGTGTTGACATCATTGGGCCTGCTTCAGATCCTCTCTTTCCCTCTCTCTCTCTGCCCCTTCCCTGCTTGTGCACACACATGCTTTCTCTCAAAGTAAATAAATAAACATGAAAAAAAAAGGAAACAGACACGAACTTCATCTTGCAAAACCTGATCATCGATCTTTTGCATTTTTCATCTTTCTGTTTGAACAATTTGATTCATCTTTACATTTCCCCATAAAAATACTGAAATTTTTTGTAGTAGTAAGAGTCAGTTCATTTTAATTCAGCAAAACTGCCACGCTCCTATTTTTATACTTTAGATCATAAGCTAAAATTGACAAGACTAATCCATTTCCTCAAATCCATGGAGTTATTACAATCTATAATATTTTGGAGCAATGATTGGATTATATTTTTATAATACTAGGTCTCATTGTGGATCTATAAAAGTACAACCCATTTCTAGATGATCCCAAATTTCTCTTACTTGATGCCTGGGTTTAATTAGCAGTGCATAGCAATGTCAAATGTACAGACATCCCACTTCTTAAAAATAGGCCTTAGAGGTCAGAAACAAAGGGAAAGCAAAAGAACATTATAACATATCAGGTATGAAAATATTTGATTTCTTAACTAAGTGTATACCCAATGCCATATTTTCTCAACATGTAAGGGGAAAGGTCAGAAATTTGCATTATGAATTCAATTAATTCTATGAGGAGTCATTTTGAAATGAGGGCCACATTTCATATCAATTTAAAAGGTTATCAATTTCCAGAGCAGTTAAAACTTCTCATTTTTAATAGCAACTGCCACATATGAAATGTAGGAATTTGGTGCCTCATAAATAAACACACGAAATATGTGAAATCGAGGTGTATGCATGCGAGAGGAGGCCTGGCAGCTGGGACACATTAATAATGCCAGAGGGGTCACCATCTGGGCATGTGCATATAAAACACATCTGCATTGCTGGCGAAGGGCAGCCTGTGCATCTGTATCACATCACCAAACGTTCTCCCCACCCACACATCGTGGCAGAAGGAATTTCCTGACGAATCACATGCTGCCCAAAGGTACCATGTTTTTTTCTTGTATCTATGCACATAAGGAACCTGAAAAGAACAGCAAATCAAGTCAAAACAAAGGTATCTTTTTATTTGCCTAATTATACAGAATGATGAATGGATCACACAACATGAGAGAGGGAGAGAGAGAGGGAGCGAGAGAGGGAGAAGGAGGTGGGAGGGAGGGAGGAAGTTACGTGATGCTCATTTCCTTTGCACTGCAAATCCCAAAGTGTTTGCAGCCATTTGTACATGTGTCTGTGTGTGTTTGTATAGGTGGAGGTGGAGCAGGAGCAGGGAGATGCCAGAGGTCAGCAGGAAATTCCCATGTAAATAAAGGACTCCAGGAAGTACTGTTGCTATGATTAGCACACAGGCAGTGAAGGGAAGTATGGATATAAACAAGTAAACGTTGGGAACTTTGGCATGTGGAGGGCTATTAGAAATTCACTTGGTCCTTATTTCTAGTTCCAAATCAATTCAGACTGTTGATTTTGCTCTTTGAATTCTTAAAGGAGATTGTGCCATGCAGTGTTAGGTATGTATGTGACTATGCATGTATTTGTGTGTTGCCTCACTTAAAAAAGATTTGAGCGGGCCTAAGGCTTTACTGGTACAGTAATATGTTCTAGTGTTTCACGGCTATTAATAGGCAGGAAGTTGATTTAAATAGAGCAATGTTTCAATCTGTAGCAAATTATTTGCCTGTGTGTTGAGGCAAGTTAACAGTGTGCCTGAAACCCAAATTCTTTGTATGTAGTCATCAGGCCTTCTCTTGATTTGAAGGGAGGTAAAAGGAATCTTTTTTGGCACCTTCCCCCTATTTCCTTCAGATATGAGAAATAGGAATATATCAAAGAAGGTGGAGAGGCCGGTGTTGAATGAAATTTTATTTTTTTAATTAAATTCTGTTTAAAAATGCTGTTAAAAGCGTTTGGAAATAATTTCGTTTTGAAGCTCTGCCATGTCTACAACATATCAACAGCATCAGTTGAAAAGAGAAAAATTCAAATATCCAGATGCTCTGTCTATATTTTACTAACCATATGACTATTTGGGAACACCCAGGTATTTAGTAGTAGTCCGAACAAAATAAGAATTTTCCACTTTCTGTCTATTTTCTCTCTTCACTTTTTGATATCACCTTGGAGCAGGTGATGTTATATTTTCAGACTTTGTTTTCTAAATAACATGGCTCCTTTGCTTTAGGTATTTATAATAAGCCGCTCTGATGTCCACAGCTCCTACAGACCACGGAACAGAATCTAAGATTAAATGATCACTTCAGAATATAGACATATTAAAAGCTGTACTCTGAAAATACCTTGAGCTTTTGGATTAATTCCCTCACCTCTGAAGCACATGATCCAAATTATGCATGCAATGATGTGAAAATAGGGGCGCCTGGGTGGCTCAGCTGGTTAAGCATCCGACTTCGGCTCAGGCCATGATCTCAAGGTTCATGGGGGGTTGAGCCCCACATCGGGTTCTGCACTGACAGTATGGACCCTGCTTGTGATGCTCTCTGTCTCCCTTTCTCTCTGCCCCTCCCCTGTGCTCTCTCTCTTTCACCCTCTCAAAAATAAATAAAAACTTAAAAAAATGAAATAATGTGAAAATAATGCCATTTTACATATAATATATAATACCCTCAGGGTGTAAATATATAAGTAAACTGGCTCCCACCTTCTGCCATCTATGTACTTAATTGTTCCATCCCAGTAACATACAGAGCAATATCAGAATTGTTAACCTGCACTCCCATAGGACAGTTTTACCAACTAGGTACAGTGCTCATTTACAGTGTCTATTGCCTTAATCTTACAGATTCCTCTGATTTCCAAAGGTACGTAGCATCTGATTCTTCAGATGCTGATTTCATCAGTGAAACCATCTGGGCTTGGAGCTTTCTTTGGTAGAAAGATATTAATTATTGGCTGAATTAAAAAATAGATATAGGCCAGAGGCAGAATATATGGGGTGACTTAAATGGGTAAAGCTAGTCAAAGGGTACAAACTTCCAAACTTCTAGTTATAAGATAAAGAATTCTTGGGGATGTAATATACATTATGGTGACTATAGTTAACAATAATGTGTTGTATATTTGAAAGTTGCGAAGACAGAAAATCTTGAAAGTTCTCATCACACACGCAAAATTATAACCATGTGTGGTGATGATGGATGTTAACTAAACTCACTGTGGTAATAATTTCACATCATATGCATAAATCAAATCATTATATTGTACACCTAAAATTAATGCAGTGTTATATATCAATTATATCTGAATAAAAAATAGAAATAGGCCTATTCAGGTTATTTATTTCTCCTTTTTTGAGTTTTGATATAGTTTGTGTCTTTCAAAGAATTAGTCTATTTCATTATGGTTATCCAGATTTGTGGACATAATATTCCATTATTTTCTTTTTATGTCCATAGGATCAATAATGATGTCCCCTCTTTCTTTTCTGATATAGTAATTTGTGTCCTCTTATTTTTTTGGTTAGCTGGCTAGAGCTTTATAAACTTTACTGATCTTTTTCAAAAAAGTTTCTCAGTTTTTGGTTTCACTGAGTTTCTCTATTGATTTACTGTTTTTTAATTTAATTGCTTTCTGCCCTAATTTTTAAAATTACTTTTCCTCTGATTGCTGTAGGTTTAAATTACTCCTTTCCCTAGTTTCCTAAAGTAGATGCTTAATTTACTGATTTTAGATCTTTCTTCTTTTCTAATATATGCATTCAATGCTATAAATTTCCCTCTAAGCATTGCCTTTCCTGCATCCCACAAATTTTGATATGTTGTATTTTCATTTTCACTTAGTTCAACTAATTTTTTAGTTTCTCTTAAGTACTTCTCTTTGACTCATGTGCTATTTAATCTCTCAATATTTTGGGATTTTGTTCAACTATCTTTCTGTTACGGATTTCTAATTTAATTTTTGTGGTCTGAGAGCATACTTTGTATAATTTCAATTTTTTAAAAAAATTTTTGGTGTGTTTTAGGCCCTGAATGTGGTCTATCTTGGTGAATGTTCTATGTGAGCCTAAGAAGAATGTGCACTCTTCTGTTGTTAGATGTATTCTATAAACATCAATTAGTGCAGGTTGATGAATGGTGCTGTTCAGGTCAACTCTATCCTTACTAATATTCTGCTTTCTTGATCTATCAACTACTGAAGGAGGGTATTGAAATCTCTAACTAAACAATGGATTTGCCCATTTCTCCTTGTAGTTCAATCAATTTTTGCCTTGTATATGTTGATGCTTCTTGTTAGGCATATACATGTTAAGAATCGTTATGTCCTTTTAGGGGGGTCTCGGTGGCTCAGTCAGTTAGTATCAGAGTTCCAGTTTTAGCTCAGGGCATGATCTCATGGTCATGAACTCATGCTTGTGAGATTGAGACCCACAATGAGCCCCAAGTCAGGCTCCACTATGGGTATGAAGCCTCCTTAAGATTCTCTTCTGCCCCTCCCCTACTTATACTCTCTCTCTCTTAAAAAAAAAAAAAAAAAAAAGAGTTGTTATGTCCTTTTAAATAACTGAATCTTGGGGCACATGGGTGGCTCAGTTGGTTGAGCCTCCGACTTTGGCTCAGGTCATGATGTCCTTGTTTGTGAGTTCGAGCTCCATGTTGGGCTCTGTGCTCACAGCTCAGCGCCTAGAGCCTGCTTAAGATTCTGTCCCCCTCTCTCTGCCCCTCCTCCACTTGCACTCTCTACCTCTCTCTCAAAAATAAACATCAAAAAAATTTTAAATAACTGAATCTTTTATCATTATGTAATGCCTCTTTTTCTCCCTGATAATTACATCTTTATTCTTATAAGTGAGTTTTTTGTCAACAACATATAATTGCGTCTTGTTTTTTGTTTTGTTTTGTTTTTTATTCATGGTGACAATCTCTGTCTTTTAATTGGTGCATTTAGACCATTCACATTTGATTACTGATATAGTTGGATTAATATCTACCATATTTGTAACTTCTCTGTTGCATAGTGTTTGTTTCTTTCTTTTCCTCTCTGCCTTCTTCCTTTTTTAGACTCTTTGGCTTTAAGTGAGAATTTTATGATTCTATTTTTTCTACTCTATTAGTATATCAATTATATATTTTTTCATTTTTTTATGTTTTTGGTAAGGCTTCTGGTCAATAGTAGGCTATTAGTAGTTATGGTCTTGGAAAGTCAAAAGTTATATGCAGGTTTTCAACTGTGTGTGTGGGGGGGTGGGGGGGCAGCATCCCTAACCCTCCTGTTGTTCAAGGGTCAACTGTAGATTGTTACTATTACTGCTTTGAATGAAGAGTTATCTATTAGATTAAGAATAAGAAAGAAAAGAATTTATTTTATCTTCATTTACTCCTTCTCTGACACTCTTTCCATTCTCTATGTAGACTTGAGTTTCTGACCTATACAATTTTCCTTCTTTCTGAAGAACTTCTTTGAACATTTCTTGTAGGTCAAGTCTCCTGGTGATGAATTCCCTAATCTTTTTGTTTGTCTGAGAGAGAAAGTATTTCACTTTCACTTTTGAAGGATAATTTGTCTGGATTTAGAATTCTAGATTGGTGGATTTTTCTTTGAATGCTTTAAATATTTCACTCTATCCTTTCTTGCATATATGGTTTAAGAAGAAGAATCTGATGAAATTCTTGTTCCTCAGTAGGTAGGGTGTTTTTCTCCCTCTGGCTGTTTTTGAATTTTCCCTTTGTCTTTCTGCAGTATGAATTTGATATGTCCAGGTATAGATTTCTTGGTATTTGTTCTGCTTCTTCTCTGAGTGTCTTAGGTCTGTGGTTTGGTGTCTGTCATTAATTAAACAAAAATTCTTGACCGTTAGCCCTTCAAATATTTCTTCAGCAGCTTTATTTCTTCATTTTGGTATTCCAATATGTGTATATTATGTTTTTTGAAATTGTTCTACGGTTCTTGAATATTCTTGTTTTTTAAAATTCTTTTTTTCTCTTTGCATTTCAATAATATTATTGAATTTTATTGAATATTGAATTATTGAATATTATTATTATATTCAATAATATTATCTTCAAGCTCACTGATTCTTTTCTCAACCACATGTACTTTATTGATAAGCCTACTGAAGGCATTTTTCATTTGTTTCAGTTTTCTTTTTACTTTAAGAATTTATTTTTTTCATGGACTTTCCACCTCTTTGCTTGCATCACTTATCTGTTCTTGCATGTTATCTACTTTTTCCATTAGAGCTCTTAGCATCTTAACCATAGTTACTTTAAATTCCTAGTGTGATGATTCCCAAATCACTGCAATGTCTGGGTCCGGTTCTGATGCTTGCTTTGTCTCTTCAGACTGTTTCATTCTCCTTTTAGCATGACTTTTAAATTTTGGTTGAAAGGCAAACATAATGTGTGGGGTAAAAGAACTGAGATAAATAAATCTTTTGTGTTAATTTGCCTGGGGGTTGGGCTGTGATTAATGTTTGCTGTAGGTATCAGAGGCTTTGATTTCCACTAGTATACTTGTTTCTCTCTCTCTCTCTGTCTTTGAGCTTCCATCAAAACTCCTTCTTGTATAGCCTCTGAGGCTTGCAGCTCTTTCAGCTATAATCCACTGTTATACTGGGCACCTGCGATGTGGTGGTAAGGCAGGCGGACAGTGCAGGTATTCTATTCTGTGATTAAGTCTCAGTCCTTTTGTGGGCCTCTGTCTCTGTGCCATGATCTTTACAAGTGTCTTTAAACTTTTAGCTTTCCCTTTGGATGAGACAGGAAGGCTAGAGGGGGCTGGAGTGGGTAATTTCTCTTCCCCCGCGTTGGAGAAGGCTCTGATTTCCATTGCTGTGTCTCTGTGATGGAGAACACTCTGGGTCTAGTTCAGAATGATTACTTTTCCCCTCCCTCTGCCAGAAGCACAAAGGTTTTTTGTTTGTTTGTTTGTTTGTTTGTTTTCCCCTTGGCTCTACACCATGGGAATCTGGTGGCGTTCCTGGAGCTGGAAACCTAAAATAATATGAGGAAGTCCCTAAGACTGTGGCCGCCAACAGTTTCCCTCTCACACTAGTCTAAACTCCACTTCCAGCAATTCTTTGAAGTTACTCCTTACATGTTTCTAACCATTGTGCGGCTCTTGGAGCTTCTGCTCCCAGTCAGGAGATCTCCGCTGTGATTCCCTGCATTCCCGTCTTTCCAGATTTTGGCTGGTGGTTTTCCCACTAACCTTAATTCTCTGATAGATCCGAGAAAACTTATTGACGTTCAGTCTGTCTAGGTTTTTCTTGTGGTAAGATGGGGGTGATGACTTTCAAGCTTTTTACCTGTCAGAGCTACAACCAAAACTCATTCCTATTTTTAAAAATTCCATCACTTGAAATATCAGGAAATGGAGGCTCACTGTGGTTAAATGCGTGGCTGAATTCTTGTAACTAACTCCTAAGCAGGTACTCTTCCCTTTACCATCCTGCCTCTGGTTGCTATTAACACATCTCACAAAATCAGCCTGGGGAACAGTGTGTGGGCAAAGCATATGGCAGAGCAGAGGGTGTGGCAGGAGAAGCAGGTGCACTGCTTTGAAAAAAAACAATACATTGAGATCTTGTAACAGAGAGTGCACATTAACAGCTGAGTATTGGCTTTAGGTTTACAAAAGGGTTCAGAAAAGGATTCTTTTATTAATAAACTGCTTTCACTGTGTGTGATTGAAAATTTTAAACTATTATATATTATATCAATATCTTTTGAATGCATTCAGAGTTCAACTCATGGTACTAAACACTCACTACGTATCAGTCACCGTGCTAGAAGTTCTCACAGGGAAATGTTTTTGAATTCTAGTAACTTTGGAGATAGGTTCCCATCTTCAGTGTTTCCATTTTGCAGATTAGGAAAGCATGGTGCAGAGATATTTAAGGAGCTTATCCTTGACATGAAAAAAAAACCCAAAAAACTAGTGAGGTTGGATTCTAGTCTCCACTCTGCAACTAGTTAGTTATATAATCCTGACTGAGTTTTTTAATCCCTCTGAACTGTAGTTCACAAAGGGGATAAAAAATAATTATCTTCTGGAGCAATTTAGATAATGTATAAAAAAACACTTAATCACAACTTAATAATAAGTAATTTATATGTAAATATTTATATATAGTAATTTATATACAAATCTGTTACTATAGGAATTATAATTAAAATGTTATAAATAATGTTACTAATAAATTGATAGAGATTATAAAATTGAGTAATAGAAATAAACTGTATTATATGGCCCCTTGTAGAAAAGAGCCAAGAACTTCATGAATCTTATAAATATGTTCAAAACTCTCTGTAGTTCTGCTAGATGTCACATGATCTTAGACGCCAAGAGAAACAATGTAAAAGTTAGGTTTTCCCTGGATGATAAGGCTGTTCAATTCAACATTGTGGAAACATGTCCTTATCAAATTCCATCCCAAAGATGGGTGCCTGGATGACTCAGTCGGTTGAGTGTCCAACTCTTCTTGATTTCAGCTCACGTCATGATCTCATAGTTTCGTGAGTTGGAGCCCCACATCTGGCTCTGCACTGGCAGCTCAGAGGCCTGCCTGGGACTCTCCCTCTCTCTCTCTGCCCCTCCCCATTCTCTCTGTCTCTGTCAAAATAAATAAAAATAAACTTTCAAAACAAAAGATGTTAAATTGAAGAGTATGTCAGGTGCAGGGTTTTTTTGATACAGTTTATGCAGAGTACAATAAGAAAGCTGGAAACTAGTGCTGGAATCAGCTATTATTGCTCTGGAAACCATTTCCAAATTCAATGGTTACAGATTTCACCACGAGTTCCTGAAATGGCTGTGTTCTGATGACTGGCTCTGGCAGTGAACTCTTTAGAAGAAATGCAAAGTATGGGGCAAATCTGAGGCAGCAGTATGGGAAAGATTAGCCTCACATGCTGGCTCTCAACTTCAGCCAAAGATTGTCAACAGAGACATGCAGGGAAAAGGGGCTACTCCACCCATTCCTTTGGGACAATGCATAATATAGATTGACCAGTGGGCAAAGAAGTAGGAAATATTCTAGAGGGTAACCGTGATTATGAGCTAATCTAGCAGAGTCCCAATAGAGCTACCATGAGACCAAAATCTGTCCTTGACCACTGTGGGCTATCTTCATTTGGGTTCCCGGCTTTGTTAAAGTGCCAGGCAGGATCACTCTAACAGAAGCCACTGGGGTGCCTGAGTGGCTTAGTCGGTTAGGCATCTGACTTGGGCTCATGTCATGATCTCACAGTTCATGAATTTGATCGCTGTGTTGGGCTCTGTGCTGACAGCTCAGAGCCTGGAGCCTGCTTCGGATTCTGTGTCTCCCTCTCTCTCTGCCCCTCCCCCACTCACACTCTGTCTCTCTCTGTCTCTCAAAAAATGAATGTTAAAAAAAAATTAAAAAAAGAGAGGCCACTATCACAGTCATCTGGTCACCTCCAAGGGGATCCTTAGGACCACAGAACCCCTCTTGGTAGCCATAAAATAGAGGACCTGTGTGATAGAAGAACACAGAAACAGCAACTTTGGGGAGAAGTGGGGTGACTAAGGGAGTCCAGTTGTTGGTGAAGGATGGGGTGCAAGTGAAAGTAACAGGCCTGGAAGTTATTCCAGGCAGCACAGCTTATGTAGTGAGCAATAAGAAACAATTTGGGAAGAACCCTCCAGCTAACCAACAGTTGTTGAGCTCAAGGATGTCTGCCTGGGACCAGTGTAGCCTGATTCATTAAGGGCTAGAACCTCCAATGGCAACAAGTCCTTCAAATGGCCTCTGATCCATGGGCAGGTCTATCTGTGGCTATCTACACAGGTAGAGCCATTGTGTGAGCTCCACATTGACTGATGTGGTGATACACATCTTCAGAGAGTTGACAAAGGGGCAATTTCTTCAAATACTAGACAAGGACATAGTCTTGGGATAAGCTGCCTCGAAAGCCATCAAATAAAAATGGTGTTGGAGTAGTGGGGTATAATGCAGGTCAGGTGGCTCATAAGGCATTTCCTTTCAAGGGCAGGGGTTTTCCATGCAAAATCTGTACTTATGTTGCCATGGAAACTGGACATGTTTTAAAATATCTAATCCAGATATAATTATCAGTTATAAAGGAATTATGGAACAGGGCTATGAATGGTTTCCTTAAGAATTCAGGTTTCTTCTTACTTAAGGACTCCAGAGATTCTGTATATTAGGTTATTTCCATTTTGCAGATAAGAAAACCATGGTTAACATATATTATGGAGGTTTTCTTTTGTATAAGTGAATAACTAATGAAATTTTATTCTAGTCTTTTTCTTTTAAAAACAATTTGTTCAAGTGCAATATAGAGGATGTTTATTAAAATTTTTTTTAAATGTTTATTTTTGAGCGAGAGAGGGGAGAGAAAGAGAGAGAATGAATGAGTGGGGGAGGGACAGAGAGAGCGGGGACAGAGGATCTGAAGCAGGCTCTGCGCTGACAGCAGAGAGCCTGAGGAGGGGCTTGAACTCCTGAACCTCTAGATCATGACCTGAGCCAAAGTCGGACATTTAACTGACTGAAACACCCAGGCGCCCCAGGGGATGTTTATTTTAATTGACAAGACAGCACTGGCATGGCAGCAAATGTGTTTGCTTAAAAAAAAAAAAAAAAAAAAAAAGGATGTCCCTTTCTAAATAAAATGTTCAAATTGTCTGAACTTAAACAGTATGCAGAATTCAAAAGGGAATAATTTTTGTGATGGTTAAAAATGAAATACAATAAAATACTGGTCTAAGCCAGCATTTCATACGTCACAGATAAGTCTTCTTATACAATGACAAGTCCAAGACCCAGAACCATGTAGTGTTAATTGAGGACTTTCTTCCTGTGCAACATACTCAAATCTAAATGACTGGTTCTCAAATGTGGTCTCAGATCAGTAGCATCAGCACCACCGGAGAACTTGTTATTCATGCAAATTCTTGGGCCCCTATTCAATCCAGGACTTTGGGGGTGGGACCAGGAAATCTGATTAACAAACTGATTCACCTCTCCAGGTGATTCTGATGCACCTTAAAATTTGAGAACCACTGCTCTTAAACATTGCAGTAGGAAGGTCTCAGGTCCAACATGGCCTGAGCTACGATTCTGAGCCCATGAGATGGCAAAGTTCCAGGGGACTGCTCGAGTGGGATTGGTGTATGAAAATGGGATCAAACTCTACTGATGAGGTCAGTGCAATGTTGGCATCAACACATTTCCATAGATATGCAAATTATCAATGCCAAGAGAGTTTATTGCTCAAAGTTAGCCTCAATCTTCTGTTTCTGCTATTCCTAATCCTCCTTTTCCTAGGGCATTGGCAGAAGTTGCTATTGCTAAAGGAAAATTGGTTTACTTAAACCAGGGATTCTTGGTCTTGTTACTATTGACATTTTATCGCGAAGAGCTGTCCTGTGCACGTTTAGTGGCCTCCGTGGCCTCTACCCACTACAAGCCAGAAGTAATTCCCATCCTCCTCTCCCTTCCCACTAAGGCGTGACAATCAAAAATGTTTCCAGATGTTGCCAAGTATCGCCTGGAGGCAAAACTACACCTCTTTGAGAACCATTGACTGAAACCAAAGCATTTCCTTCAAGGGAGGGATGTGGCAGGAAGAACAGGATTCCAGAAGTCCCCCTGGGGCAACTCACATTGTAGGACCGGCCATGCCTCTGTCTCCACTGTACCAGCACTATCTGGGCGATGACCAGTGCGCAGAGGAAGATCAAGATCATCTCCACGTGCATGGACTCATGGCCCCGGTGCATCTTGTACATCCTTTCCTGCTGCAGGCTGGAACCAGCAAATGAGGTCATCTGAAAAAGGCCTCAACCCTTGCACAGTATATTTAGGAAAAAAAAAAAAGTTTGGGCTCATAGAAAGCAATTGGAGGTTTCAAATGTAGGGGGTTTTAAGCTTTGATTATAGTTTTCCTGGTTGTTTTTTTTAATTAAAAACAATTTTTTTAAAAATTTTTCCTTTTCTCCCAGGCTTGAGGAGGGGGCAATGGAGAGGAGGAACCTGAGTTCATCAGGGATACCGATTCCTCTCAGCCCTTAGCTTGCCTGTGTGGTTTTGGCCTCAGCCTTGTCCTTTCAAGTTAAGGGATGGGGCTGAAAAAAATCACTGATGGGCTCTGGACAGACCTGCATACCAGTCCCATCGCCACACAGACTTGTGAAAGTGACTCATCCTCTCTGCAGCTCAGTTGCCTCCTTGCAAACTTAAAATAATGGCCCCTCGGTACTTCACAAGATTGTTCTCGAACTGCAAACCCCATGTTATTTTATTTGTTCTTAAATAAGGAATAATAATTATTATTAAATTATAATAAACTATGTAATATATTATATAACATATAATATATAGATTATTATATTAGATTAAATAATATGAAATTTCCATTTCCGAAAGTCAAAATAGTAAAATATGGTAATTTCAAGTAATTTTTAATATTTTGAAGTAAAAGGATATCCTGCAGATGGTGCTAATGGAGAGAATGTTATCCAAAGGCCTCCAGAAAACTCCTGAGTGAGCCGTATAAATTTTTTTTTTTTCATTATAAGGAGAAAGAGGAAGCCTAAGTATTATCTTAGGCAGGCATATTTAGATGATGGCTGAATGTTTCAGTTTTTAGTTGGACTCTTGGTTTTGCATAACGGTAGAGAAAACACTATAACAGTATGTCATCTGGTTTAACTTCCTATAGCAGAAGTGGCTTCAAAGAAAGCTTAGAGCAGTGGATCTTGATGTTGCTGTAAATTGGAAATCACTGGGGAGTTTTAAAAGTCTCAATGTCCAAGCTGTGGCCAGATCAATTAAATGACCATTTCTGTGTGCTATGGGCTGAACTGTGGGCTTCCCCACATTCATATGTTAAAGTCCTACCCCCCCTTCCCCACCAGTTACCTTAGAAGGCGACTGTATTTGGAGATAGGAACTTTAAGGAATAAGGTTAAATGCTGTCACTGGGTGGGCCCTAATCCAATCTGACTGGTGTCCTTAGAAGGAGATCCGGTTATAAACTCACACAGAGGGAAAACCATATGAAGATGCAGTGAGAAGGCGGCCATCTGCAAGCCAAGGAGAAGTGTCAGGAGAACCCAAATGTGCTGACACCTTGATCTGGGACTTCTTGCCCCCAGAACTGTGAGGAAGTAAATTTCTGTTTAAACCACCTGGTCTGTGGTACTTGTTATGGTAGTTCAAGTTCCCAATGTGATTTTAAGATGCAGCCAAGATTGAGAATCACTGGGCTAGAGGAAGAGAGAGCAGTCCAGGGTCAAGATTAGGGCAACAGGGAAAATTATGAATGTTGCCAATCAAGTACTTTATAAATAGTGGTTAGCATTATCTTTCATCCCCAGTGGGGCACCATGAGTCACAAAATCTCTTGAAGTTTCTTTCCACTTATGACTAGATATGGTGTGAATTTAGTGTGCACATCAGAAAACACTGCAGAGCTGTGTCTGGGTGGCTCCGTTAAGCATCTCTTGATTTCGGCTCAGGTCGTGATCTCACAGTTTTGTGAGTTTGAACCCCGAGTCAGGCTCTGTGCTGACAGTGTGGAGCCTGCTTGGGATTCTCTCTCTTTCTCTTCCCCCCCTCCCCCCCACCACACTCATGCTCTCTCAAAATAAATAAATAAACTTAAAGAAAACCCCACAAACACTGCAGGGTAATACTCTGTGCCATAAGATTGTAGCCTTTTAAAGGCACCCCTTGGGTATGTGGGTTGGGTTCTTCCCCCTTTACTAATAATTTATTTTTTTAAATTTTTAAATATTTATTTATATTGAGAGAGAGAGAGCAGGGGAGGGGCAGAGAGAGAAAGAATCCCAAGCAGGCTATACTGCCAGCAGAGAGCCTGATGCAGGGCTTGAACTCACACGAAACATGAGATCATGACCTGAGCCCAAATCAAGAGTTGGACGCTTAACCTTATGGGAATGAGCCATCCAGGAGCCCCTTTACCATAACTTCTACAGCTACTCTAACGAGTAGAGAAGTACTAGGTGCCTCAGAAAAGGGCACTGAGGGTGCCCCCTGCTGGAGAACGTGTAGAAATGATCCTGTAGAGCCTAGTAAATCTTGCCTGAGGTCAGCTTCTTTGAGATGGAATCTTAGAACGTTAATGCTGGAAGGCACATTAGACGTACTGAAACCCCTACACTCATCAAGTGAAGAAGATGAAGTCCCTATCAGGTAAACAACCTGAATAAAATTACATTGTTAATAGTCTTTGTGTTGGAAGCGAACTTAAGAAACACAAATGATTTCCAGAAGCTCATTAAAAAATACACTTGCTCCTCTGAAGAAATGGGAAGTGAAGAAAAATAAAGGGGTACGAGAACTTATAGTTTTTACAGGCACAACAGCAAAATAACTATTTAATATTCTATTTAATGAGAAGACTTTCAACTTAGGCCATGTAGATAGCAGAGTGAATTTATCATCAGCCTAAAATAAGACTTGCATGGATATAAAACAAAATATGCTTTGTGACATTCATCTATTATATATATAATTATATATAAGGAAAACACTCATTATATCATTATAGATAATGAAAACATCTCAAAATAACCTATGTGGATGTACTTTGAAGGTATCAAGTAGTATGCAAATGTAATAAGTATTTCCTATTTTGATTAGGAATACATTCATAATTGATTACCATAATGCAAAAAAGGAGGAACTTTTCATTTTTCATTTTTTTTGGTGCCCACAGGGCCCTACTGGCCCCAATGTAAGTACCAGAACACAGGGGAAATAGCATATAAAGAAAACCAGATGTATCTTATGCCTAAAATAAATACTAACTTGACACTGTCCTATTTTGAAGGACATATAAACCCAGCTTTGTGGGACTGCATGAATCACACTGTAGGAAACAGATGAAATCCTTGTGGTTTGGTTTATCCTATCTTTGTGCATGCATGCTAAACTAACCCACCTTCTGTGCCCCGAGAAATTTACAAATAAATGATGGCTTTGTTTGATTTCTCAAACTGTTAAGGTGGAAATGTAATTTTAGTTAAAGTGTAAGTTTAAACAATTAAAATTCTAATCACTTACTTCCATTCATCATCCGCAGAAAGCTTTGTGTGAGAGATCTGAAAAAAAAACAAAAAGAGCCCTTCTCAAAACTTCTTCATTTGTTCAGCTTGTATTTTACAGCATTACATGGGAAACTCAAGCCATGAAAAACAGTGATGTTTCCTAGTACTACAATAACTTAGGATGAAAACCCTAATAGAATATTTGCTTATGGAACTAAGACACACACACACACACACACACACACACCCCAAAAGAGTAATTAAGTTACTGTTAATAAATATTTGATTCTGCTCCTGTCAGAGAATCAGATGAGGCTCCATTCCTGTAGTTTATTTGGCAATTCAGTCGAGGTTGTAGAGAGTGGCCTCCCAATAAGCAGTGTCCCCTTGGCTTTTGGGATATGATATGTAAATCCTAAAAAGAAAACATCTGTTGCTGGTGTCTTAAATGATGCCAATGAGTAAATATCACCAAGTTCAAGGTTTTAGAGACCGAGCTGACCAGAGGCTCGACTTGTTTGGGGCATCTTTTGTGTCCTCCTGTTAATTTAATTTAAAGCCTGGCCCCAGGGAAGAGGGTAATCTGGCCTTGCCCTTGCAGACTGAGTTTGAGAACACAGAGACTAGGAAGTGTTTTCGAATGACCTACAGATTGTAGGCACATGCTGCCTTCCCTTGATCACTACTAATCTATTACATTTGGTCATCTGAAACCTTTAAGGCAATCCTTGGAAAGACATAATCTTATAACTTTCATGGAGAACACAGCTTAATCCCTAGTCCTATATGTTAAAAGCTAAAATCCCCAATGACAGCAAAGAAGGGAATGCAAAGAAGACATTTGTTACACACATCTGATATTAAGTACGTGTTTTTTCTATATGTTTTATTCAAATGGCACCAGCAAATCTGACACATGGAATAAAAAAATAATGCCATCCATTCAATCTAGGATTTCTCTGACTTGGGATAAACAGGTTTCATTATAAAATCTGTGCTTCTGCCACAAGATTGAGGGGTTCCCTTAGAAGAGAGAATAACACAGCTAAGTAGAGGCTTAGGCAGTATTTGCACAATGCCAGGACTTGCCAGATAATGCCAGGAAGGAGGATAATGCCAGGAAAGAGGAAATGGGTGAAGCAGCAGGTGATGCTGGCAGCTTCTCTATGGTTCCCTGATCCCATCAGGTGGTCCCTGATATTCAAATGGTGGTCAAAACAACTGGAGAGCCTCAGGAGGTCCACTGAGAGGGCTAGTTGAATCTTTAGACCCCAGGGTTTCCCCAGCCCCATCTTCTCTTAGGGACAGTGAGGTATCTGGCTTGGGGCTGGGCTGGGGCAGGCAGAGACAGTAGGGGGAAAAGGCACAGTGCTTGTGCATTCACTCCAGCCCTGGATGTGTCCATTTACTGTGCCTCTCCCACAACCCTTCACCCCACATCTGGGGCCAACAGGGAGTCAATGGGGCACAATCACTTTATTACTGTGGGCAGAGGACCCTGGGTGCCTATGGGCTGGGGGTTGGGGGTTGGGACACATGGGGTGGGTTGGGAGGTGGCCCTTGCACTCTCCTGCTTCTGGCTATCCCCCCATTGCAGGGCTGAGGGCAAGAAGCAGCATCCCTGGGGTTGGGGAGAATAAGGCCCTCTGAGCACTGGGATCTTCCAGGAGCATGAGGACATTACTGCTCATTGCTGAGCTCCTGCCTACCACCTGCCAGGAGAGTCCACCATTGGTTTCTGAGAACAGCTGAAAGTTGTTGCCTCTGGGGAGTGAAAATCAAGAATGGGGAAGGTGGAGTGGTGATGGGGTCCCACTTAAGTCTTGTAGAACTCTTTGACTCTTTAAATTGTGGATATACAGAATTTTAATAAAAATTAACATTAAAAAGAAAACATTTCCATAAGATAGTTTTCACTTAAAAGTATGACAAGGAACTCCGATGATACAAATGTTATTCCTCTTAATTAAGTTGCTGAGTTCCCTACATCTTGTATCCTGATCTTTTGCCTTTCTCTCTTCTTTTCAGCTTCCTTATTTTCCATAATTTTATCTTTTATATCACTGATTTGCTGCTCTGCTTCATTCATCCTCACCATCATGTCATCCATTTGAGATTGCATCTTGGTTATAGCATTTTTAATTTCAGCCTGACTAGGTTTTAGTTCTTTTATCTCTGCAGAAAAGGATTCTCTGGTGTCTTCTATGCTTTTTTCAACCCCAGTTAGAATTCTTATAATCGTGGTTTTAAATTCTAGTTGAGACATCTTAATTATATCTGTGTTTATTAAATCCCTTGCCATCATTTCTTCCTGTTCTTTCTTTTGGGGTGAATTCCTCTGTCTTGTAATTTTGGAGGAAGAAAAAAGTAATGAAATAAAATAAAAATAAAAAAGAAAACAAACATTAAATAAAGGAAGCTAGATCCTCACTATGTTTTGGTTTGATAGTTAAGAGAAGCTTGATGGAAAAGAGAAAAAAGAGAAAAGAAAAAAAATTAAAAGAAGAAATTAAAAATTAAAAAAATTAAATAATTAAATAGAATAAAATAAAAGAATAAAATTAAAAATTTGCTCTTTCTGTATTTAAGAAAAAAAAGAAAATAAAGAAAAAAACCAACATAAACAAAAACAGCAGCAAAGAAAATGAATAAACAAATGAACAAACAAAAAGAAACCCAAATGAAGCTCAATCCAGTTTCCCACAGAACTGAAACTCTGCAGCACAAAATGATCCATATACTAAGTGGGTGGAAGAGATCTGTGCTTGTCTTCTCGGGGAGAGACCTGCTGCTCTGCTTCTCAGGCTGATTTTTCCTAGTGGAGATGATATGATACTCTATGTGGAAAACCCAAAAGACCACCAAAAAATTGCTAGAATTGATCCATGAATTCAGCAAAGTCACAGTATATAAAATCAATGTCTAGAAATCTGTTGCATTTCTATATACCAATAATGAAGCAGCAGAAAGAGAAAACAAGGAATTGATCCATTTATAACTGTACCAAAAACCATATGATACCTAGAAATAAACCTAACCAAAGAGGTAAACGATCTGTATGCTAAAAACTATAGAAAGCTTATGAAAGAAATTGAAGAAGACACAAAAAAATGGAAAAACATTTCATGCTCATGGATGGAAGAAACTTTTTTTTTTTTTTTAATATTTACTTATTTATGGGGGGGAGGGGCACAGAGAGAGAGAGGGAGTGAATCTTAAGCAGGCTCCATGCTCAGCGCAGACGCAGAGCCAGACACAGGGCTCAATCCCACGACTGTGAGATCATGACCTGAGCCGAAATCAAGAGTCGGACGCCTAACTGACTGAGCCATACAGGTAGGTGTCCCAAGAACAAACACTGTTAAAATGTCCATACCACCCAAAGGAATCTACACATTCAACGCAATCCCTATCAGAATAACACCATCATTCTTTATAGAGGTAGAAAAAACTACTCTAAAATTTGTATGGAACCAGAAAAGACTTTGAATAGCCAAAGTAATGTTGAAAAAGAAAACCAAAGCTAGAAGCAATCACAATCCCGGACTTCAAGCTGTATTACAAAGCTGTAATCATCAAGATGGTATGGTACTGGCACAAGAACAAACACAGAGATCAATGGAACAGAAAAGAGAACTCAGAAATGGACCCACAACTATATGGCCAACTAATCTTTGACAAAGCAGGAAAGAACATCCAATGGAAAAAAGACAGTCTTTTCAGCAAATGGTTCTGGGAAAACTGGACAGCAACATGCAAAAGATTCATTTTTTCTTACACTATACAATTAATTCAAAATGGATGAAAGACCTTAATGTAAGACAGGAAACCATCAAAATCCTAGAGGAGAACACAGGCAGCAACTTCTTTGACCTTGGCTGCGGCAACTTCTTACTAGACATGTCTTTGGAGGCAAGGGAGACAAAAGTAAAAATGAACTACTGGGACCTTATCAAGATAAAAAGCTTCTGCACAGTGAAGGAAACAATCAACAAAACTAAAAGGCAACCAACAGAATGGGAGAAGGTATTTGCAAATGACATATCTCATAAAAGGTTAGTATCCAAAATCTATAGAGAACTTACCAAACTCAACACCCAAAAAACAAATAATCCAGTGAAAAAATGGGAAGACATGAATAGACACTTTTTCAAAGAAAAAATCTAGCTGGCTAATAGACACATGAAAAGATGCTCAACATCACTCATCATCACGGAAATACAAAAAAAACCCCACAATGAAATACCACCTCACACATGTCAGAATGGCTAAAATTAATAACTCAGGCAACAACAGATGTTGGCGAAGATGCAGAGAAAGGGGAACCCTTTGGCACTGTTGGTGGAAATGCAAACTGGTGCAACCACTCTGGAAAACAGTATGGAGGTTCCTCTAAAAGTTAAAAATAGAGCTACCCTATGACCCAACAATTGTACTACTATTTATCCAAAGGATACAAAAATGCTGATTTGAAGGGGCATATGCACCCCAATGTTTATAGCAGCGCTATTAACAATTGCCAAATTATGGAAAGAGCCCAAATGTCCATTGACTGATGAATGGGAAAAGATGTGGTATATGTATACAATGGAATATCCCTTGGTGATGAAAAAGAATGAAATCTTGCCATTTGCAACCACGTGGATGAACTAGAGTGTATGATGCTAAGTGACATAAGTTAGTCAGAGAAAGACAAATATCATATGATTTCACTCAAATGTGGGACTTAAGAAACAAAACAGATGAACATAGGGGAAGGGAAGGAAAAATAAAATAAGATAAAAACAGACAGAGAGGCAAACCATAAGAGACTCTTAATATAGAGAACCAACAGGGTTGCTGGAGGGGAGGTGAGTGGGGGGATGGGCTTAAATGGGTGATGGGCATTAAGGAGGGCACTTGTTGGGATGACCATTGGGTGTTATATGTAAGTGATGAATAACTAAATTCTACCACTACTGCACTATATGTTAACTAGTGCTGATGAGGAAAACTGGCCTTCTCATGCCCTTCAGGTGTGTTGTGTACGTTAAAACAGTTTCTCCAGAAAGAAATTTGGCAAGGCATGTCAAAATCTAAAGTGTTTGTTTATTCTATGTAGAATAGCATAAGAATAATCTCTCACAAAATGAAAAGACAAATACACAGGGAAAGATGACACAGGTGTTTACATAGTTTTATTTATAATATTGAGAAATTGGCAACAATCTATGTGTCAACCCATGGGGGATTGGTTAATGAGTTATGATATATCTATAACAAAGGAAATCAATTGGCTCTTTAAAATGATCATGCAGATCCATATTTATTGACATAGAAATATTTCCATGACATATTTTAAGAGAAAAAGCATGCTTTGAAAACAGTTGTATAAAATATAAGCCTATTAATGTAAATATACAGTTACGTAGAATAAAGAAACATCCAGAAGAAAGAGATATCCAGAGCAGTCACCAAAATGCTAACAGGAATGATCCATGGGTGCTGGTGTATACTGGAATATTTACTCCTTTTTTATATTTGTCCATATTGAATATATTCTGCATGAACATATGTCATTTAAAAATTTTTTTTTTTGATGTTTATTTTTGAGAGAGAGAGCACAAGCAGGGGAGTGGCAAAGACAGGGAGGGAGACACAGAACCCAAAGCAGGCTCCAGGCTCCAAGCTGTCAGCATAGAGCCCAACACAGGTCTTGAACCCATGACTCCAGAGATAATGACCTGAGCCGAAGTCGGATGCTTAACCGACTGAGCCACCCATGTGTCCCTGAATATATGTCACGTAAAAGAATTTAAGACGTCATTTTGATTCCGCTTCTCCTTTCCCCTGCCTCCTTGTCTATCAATTGCCAAGTCTTTTTTCCCTGCAGGACATTCCTGTTTACCTCTCTTCCCCTTTAACTCCCTTCTGAGCTTCAGATTCTTGTATCCACATGCCTTCTACATATCTCCACTTGGATGTCCTTCAGACACACAAGCTCAAGCTGCCCCAAACTGAGCATAGTAATTTCCCTCCAACCTGGTTCCATCCCAGTGCCCCCCTCTCACTCAGTAGCTCTACATCCCACCTAACCAGTTGTTCAAAACAGAAATATGGGATGCCATTCTTGACCTTAATCCTCCACTTCCAACCCAGTACCCTCCTGCAGACCTTACCCAAATACTTGGCGAACCACTTCTTTCCACCTCAATGGCCTCTACGCCTACCATTATTCCTTCATTCAACAAACATCTATTGATTACATCCTGGATACCAGGCACTGGGGTAAGAGCTGCCATACCATAAAGGTGAATAAGACATACAAGTTTCCTGTCCTCATGAATTGGGCCTTGTGCTCTAGAGAAAGTGTGGACAATAAACAAGTAAAGAAAACAATGACCTAATGTGGTAAATTCTATGAAGAAGCTAAACAGAACGTGTGATAAAGAATAACCAGCATGGGGAGAGGCTGTTACTTGTTAGACTGGTTGGCAAGGCCTCCCTGGGCCTGAGGACGGATCCAACCTGGTGCGCAGAGGGTTCTCTTCTTCCAGGGGGGCTCCTACCTCCACTCCTTTTCTCCCTTCAAACAGTGAGGGTGATCCAATGAAAAGCAAACTGATCACATTTGTTCCGCCGCTCAAAACACAAGTGGCTGCCCTTGTCACTAACACAGCTCCTGTGGCCCTTTCCAGCTTCTTTTCTTTCCACTGCCCCTGCACAGCCTCTGCTCCAGCCAAGCAGAACTTTTCTGTCCCCTGAATGCTTTTCCTCCACCTTTTTTTTTTTTTTGCTTTTCAAACCCCCTTTGGGGATGCCCTGGACTCTGCTTCCTCCAAGAGCCTTTTGGGTTAGGCCTCCCCAGTGGGTCCATTGTCCACCGAACATTGTTACCCCATGGCATGGTCATTGGTGATTTATTACTTGTCTTACTCCACCACTGAATACTCCCTGTCTGGTAACATCACACACTCAATCAATACACAGTTGACTTTTGAACAATGCAGGGGTTAGGAGCACCAATCCCCCCACAGTCAAAAATCTGTGTAAAACTTTTGACTCCCTGGGACTTTACTACTAATAGCCTACTGTTGACTAGAAGCCTTAGCAATAACATAAATAGCCGAGCAACACATATTCTGGATGTTATATGTATTGTATACTGTATTCTCACAAGAAAGTAAGGTAGAGAAAAACATGTTATTAAGAAAATCATAAGGAAAAATGCATTTGGAGTACTGCACTGTAAATAATCTGTGTGTAAGTGGATCTGTGCAGTTCAATCCTGTGCTGTTAAAGGGCTAACTGTATTTGAAAACTGCCTCCCTTTTAGTGCCAGCCCTCATCATTTCTTACCTCAGCTGCTGCCTCCAAATTAGTTTCCCCACTTTCAACTCTTCACAAAAATCCATCTGTTAGAGAAATATCGCTAAAATGAGTGGCAAAACCAGAACAGTAAACTCAAACTACTGCTATCCCTGGGACGTATGTGAGCAGGAGCTAAGGATGTTAGGCTTGGAGAGCTGTGTTCAGTGATATGGAATCCATATCACTGGGCAAGGACAAAGCTTCCACGGATGGAGCGGTAGGGAGGGGCTGTGTCTGGCCTACTCCAAGGTAGAGAACAGTGTTGAGGCAGAGATGGGTCCTCTGGGGAAATCAAAGCCTGCAAAGCAGGCCTCAGACAAGCAGAAAAGAGAACTGCTGAGTCCATGCTGTCTACTCTCTTGCACCCTAACTTTGAGGAGTCTCAGGAGCACATAGGGTGTAGCTGGCTTCCTAGGCCACAGGGAGAAGGAGGATGGGGAATAGGGAGAGGGTGTTTGGCACAAAGAGGTACACAGGGAGCTGGGCAGACTAGAGTCCCAGATCATGAGGTTATATGTTTATTATTTATTCACTTATTTGTCCAATAAACATTTCCCAAGGCCCTGCCATTTGCCAGACTCTGTGCTTTGTTCTGGAAATAGAGTAGCCAGCAAAGCAGAACAAGGTGGGATTAAGGGACAAGCTCTGAGTTGCTCCCAGGACAGAGTTAACAGGGGACCACACCTCCTGAGGGCAGTGGGCAAGGCAGCTATGGCACCCTTAAGGGAGAGCAAACATCAGCTGCAGAACTGACTCTGCCAGTCTTCTGCCCTTCCCAGCACGCAGACTTCTTCATCCATAACGCTCTGTGAACGATCTGATCTGGGTTTGAAACCAGCAAGTAAGTCATGGAGTTCCCTTATAGCTTCCCCATGTTAGAGAATCAATCTCCAATGCATAGCATGATACAAAACTTGCCATAACCCAGCTTTCTCTTCCTACAAGCCTTCATGAACCCTGGATTTCTGCCAGGGTCATAGTGAATATCCACTCTCACCCCCACCTTTCTCCATGGTCATTTCCCACCCCCCCACCCCCAAATTTTTTTTACCTCCAAGTAATTTGGTATTCCCATTTCCTGCATGGAGAATTCTCATTTCCTCTCATGGCCACATGGAATCTCACCCATCCCCCTGAGGCCCAGCTCAAAAGCCCAGCCACCCCCATCCACCCAGTCAGCCTTGCCCACCCTCCCTACCAGAAGCAATTCCTCGCTTCCTAGAAATCCTACAAAACTTCACTTGAACGGTAATTTCTTTGGGGACAGTAATTTCTTCCTACCCTCTATGAGTTATTTTGTCCTTGTTATGCTGGGATGTGAGTTCCCAGAGGAAAGGTCTACCTCTAACTGCATCCCCCGTATCCCAGGAGGAGCACAGTTCCTGCTATGTGATCATGGCCTAAGAATCATCTATAAATGAAAAATAGTAATGACGGGGTTTGAAATCACCATGGGAAACCTAGCGGGGATAGCTAGCCTACAGATTCTCAAAGCTTGAGCATCAGCACCTCCTGGGAAATAGTCTGACTTGCAAAATGATGAGGCATTATCCCAGAGGTCCAGAATTAAAAACCCTGGGGGCAGAGTCCAACCATCTGTTTTTTACCTAGCTTTCAGAGTGATTCTGATGCTCGCTGCAGTTTGAGAACCATACAGTCAAGCCTGATGTACACCCAGCACCCTTCAGCTGTCCTCTTCCTTCACCTGGGCCCTGGGGCTTCTGTCGGGGAGCTGGAAGGAGAGAGGGGCAACCAGTACTGAAAGCAAGGAATGGACAGGGATGAGTCGGATAAAGCTCATTCTGGAGGAGACGGAGTGGGGGAGGCGGGGTAAGGGAGGGGAAAATGAGGAGTAGGGGATGAGAAGGGAGAGGAGCGGGAGAGGGAGAGAGAAATGGAGAGGAGTTCGGCTCCCGTGGGGTGGGGTAGGGAGAGGCGACGCCACGAGCACCTTCCAGAAAGGTCATCCGTGCCGCGGCGGGGGACTCGGAGACCAGTCCGTGCGGCCACCCAGCCCCCGCGTGAGCCTAGGCACCCTGGCCCCGTGTCCCACCGCCTGCGCCCGGCGCCCGGTACCTGCTCGTGCTGGGGAGGCGCCTCCAGCCCCGGCGCCGCCTCGCGCACCGCGGCCCCCGCGGCCCCCGCGGCCCCCGCGGCCATGCCTCCGCCGCGGCGGCTCCAGCGCCCCGCGGGCCGGGGAGGGTCTCCGGGAGGCCGCTGGGGGACGCCCTTTCCGGCGCGAGCGCCGGGTGCCATCTGAGCCTGCGGCGGCCCCGCCCCGGGCCGTGCGCCTCCCCTCCGCCCTGCGCCCGCGTCCCACCCGCCTCCTCGCTGAGGAGACCCTTTGGGGATCTTCCCCTCTGCAGACAAGCAGTGGTCGGCCATCGCGGCTCGTACAACATCCTGCGCCCGGCCCTGTGGGCTGGATAGGGGCCGGCGGTTTTATCACCAGGACGCAGGGCTGGAGGCCGGCTCGGAAGTAGGTAGGAAGAGATGTGGGGCGTACGGAGAGTGAGAAATGGAGGTGAGAGAGGGAGCGAGGGGTCGTTTTCTCCTCCTCCCTTTTCCTCAGAAGCCTTCACCCGAAGGCGGGAGTTCAGGTGGCTGTCCAAATCCTGGGAGACCAGGAGCCAGCTACACCCTATGTGTTCCCGAGACTCCTCAACCTCTGTTGCATCTCCAGTGGCGTTCCTGTCCCAGGGCCCATAGCCTCTTTTTTCCTCTTATCTGCAGTTTTAATAATTTGGACAGGTCCCTGGTGAAGTCACACCTAGCACCTCCAAAGATGATGGCGGGGGGGGGGGGGGAGGGCGGGAAGAGAGAAGATGGAGCCTCTAGGCCGGGGTGCACTTCCCCCTGGGAAATCATTCCCACCTTGCCTTTGTCCCCCCCACCTTCAGGGGTGTTCTCCTTGACCTCAGCAGTAGGCCTGAGCCTGCACTTACGGCCCAGAAAAGGCTGGAACATTTGGGGAAGCTTTTAGGAATGCACTGGTGTTAATGGAGGGCAATAGACAAAAAGGGAACAGGTAAGTAGGCAGTCTGACTTACAAAATATGGCTTACTCCATTCCAGTTTGTGATGGCTCATAGTTTTCAACACCTACACGGAGGTACCCGTGGAGGCTGCTGGACACATCTCTGCCATGGTGGCCCTGCCACCTAGCAGAGTGTAGACACAAACATGCAGGACAATTAGTTGTGTTTCCTGTTCCAAGTACTGTGCTCTGTGGTAACGCATTCGGTTTTCACAACAAGGTCACAAGGTGGGTGGTGTTATTAGCTCCATTTTACATGAGAACATTGAAGCACGAGAGGTGCAGAAGTTGGCCCCAGTTCCAAAACTAGTAGGTTAGGTACAGTGGGAATTTGCCTTTTGGATTCAAGGGTGGACAGGAGGGCTCAACTATGATTCAGGACCTGGGGACCAGTCAGAAAGCTATTGCTATAGTTCCAGTGAAAGACAGCAATGGCCTTGGTGGTGTGTGTGAGTGTGTGTCAGGGTGGGATGGAAAGGAGATGGAGAGATCTGGATGGAGCCAGGAGATTTAGTTAACAGAATCTATAAGACTTACTGATCCTCTAGGATCCTGCCTGGCATTTGGGCAGAGGGTGCTGAGAATGGGAATACTCAAAGAGCAGGAGATTTCTGGGTATAAAGATAATGAGTTCATTTAGACATGTTGCCTTCCTGCCTAGCTCTTGGCTTGTCTTCATGTGGCAAAGGCCATTTTTCTCTCCAGTCCAGGATGTCCTCGAATTCATCTGGATTCCTCTAAGTCAGCCATCTGCCCTCCCCAAGCCCCTATAAAAGGTCCAGATGGAAATAGAATTTCCCTATCCTATAAACTCTGGCCCATTATCATTACCTAAGTTTTGGCTCCCTGATATGAGATTCTCTTCCTTGGTTGATTGACACCAGAAATGTCTACATATTTCGCTGGAGACACAGGTAAGCACAAAGGGAATTCTCTTCCTTCTGATTTCAGCTCAACAGCCATCAGAGACTAAAAGTCAAAAAGTTCATTTCTTCTCCACTGGTGGTGATGGACTTACTCTACTCCACTCTATCATGCCTGGTTCCTTTAGTGACCCATTTCCAGATATAGGACCAATATCTTGTTTCCCAGAAAGGTAACCACTGCTTTCTGGAGTGGTGCACCTAACCAAAGTTAATTACTTTGCAACTCTGTTTTCCAAAGCAAATGCTTGGCAACTGACTCTCATAAATCCTGGAATAGACGAACAGCATTCCTGTCGCTTAGTGCTAATCTCTTCAGCATATGAGCCGTAGTTCGCGCATCCTTCTGTCATCTCTTGACCTAGAGCCCTGAGGCGATTGTAATGATGTACTGAAGAAAATAAGCTGATGTCATAAAGGTGTTTCAAAAACCAGGTGGATTCAAGAAGAGGTGGATTCAAGAAGAGTTAGAAAATACTAAAATTAGAGTTAGTATGGTGTCTGGTGCAGGAATAGAGAAATAGACCCATGGAACAGAATAGAGAGCCCCCAAATAGACACATGCGTTTGCAGGAAGCTGCTTTTATGACAGGAGTTGACAAATCAGCAGGGAAAGGATGGACAATTAGTAATTAGCTTGCTATGCCAAGACAGAACAGGTGGTTTAAAAAGCAAAAGTTAAGGAGACAATTAAAAAAAATATCTTTGTCACCCCAAGGTGGTAAAAATATATTAAACAAAACTCAGAAACAACAAATCATAAAGGAAAAGGTTAGTCAATTAGTCTATGTTAAAAATTTTTGATTTCTGTACAATAAAAAGTTGACATTAAAAAGCAGCAAGCCATGGACCGAGGGAATGTATTTGCATATATCTACCTGTCAAAGAATTAGTGCTCAGGAAAAGATAGAACTGTTAGAAATTAATTTGTAAAAAGTGTAAATCAATAGAATGTGGGCAAGGAGTATAAACCAATTTTAAGAAATAAAATTATGAGATGTTTTTGTAACTTTAAGGGAATTAATTTTTACATTTATGTATATGCGAGTTAATCTAAAATGCATACTTCACAGGAACGCCTTGTATATTTTAAATTACTTATTGCAAAGTGCCTGCCTTCAGCCTTCCTACCCACTTTCTGACCAGCACTCATTGATTTTTCCCCTTTCTGCTGTCCTTCCCAGGACAACTGAACTGCCCTAGGCTGATGGTGCCACCTAATGGTTAGATCTTACAGAAGTCTGCTCTATTGTCTTACAAAGGGGTCCTTTTCAAGGAACTTTCTTTTTCAATTTTCTCCTTTCCTCTTTTCTCATGTCTTTTTTCATATTTACAGATAAAAATATATAGTTGATCCTTAGCCTCCCAGCTAGAATGAGTGATTTCAAATGTCTGTAACCAGGTGTGGTACTGGTCACATGGGGTAGGGTGGTAGAGGGAGACAGTCCAAACAACTGTGGGACCTCCCTGCCATGAAGGAGGTGGCAGTCTTACAGTCAGTCTAACCGGGGGTAGGATGTCAAATTCAAACCATCCAGGCGATGGGAGTGTCTGAGAGAGTTTGATCTCAGAAATCAGTGTGAAAGAGGCACCAAAAGCTCTCCACTTCTGTGATCCCTGGGGTCGGGGCAGACTGGGTCATAAATGGGGGTAATGGTTTCTAAAAGGAGAGGGACACTGAAGCTAGGTCCTACCTTGGTTGCTGAAATGGCTGCATAGAGACACTCCGGCTAACTCTTTTTCAGTCACTCCCACCAGCTAACCCCTCTTGGGTGCTAGGGTGGCCTTCAGGTGCAGACACTAACCTCTTAGTATTGGTAGAAATCTTGCAAGCTAGTCTGATTCCCAGTTGCTAGGGTTCCTGACTACAGCCCCAGTTGCCCTGGCCTCTCGGCCTTCCTGGATAGACCTTTTCATCCTTTAATTAAATCTTCCTTTGCTTAAACACTACCCCTCAAGATGAATGAAAGAGCCTCAACGTTATTGCTTATCTCATTCTTTAATTATTAGTATTCTGATATTATTGACCACTATTCTTTTTTTTGGCTGAAATGTACAGAGTCTAGCTATATTATGATAATGTGGAGTTTTGTGAGCTGGCTTGGGCCCGCATCACCATTTATAACATCACTTCTTTGGGAAAGTGCATTCTGCCTTTCAAACTACGGCCTTCCAAATGCACATTTGGAACACAATCCTTGTGTGAGCTGGGAGCCCTGTTCCCAATGTCTGTTGGCCCAGGGCAGCCCCACGACCAAATGACATGTGGTTTAAGGTTCCTGTCACAGCCGGTTCATTTAAGTAATGTTAGCTGGAGCTTAATTCAGATTCTCAGGTTTCTGGTTCATTCGGAATAGGGGGGGCAGCAGAGTCACAGTGTTCAGACAACAGCTTGTGTGGGGCTACCCGCTCTCTATAGAGGCATGGCACATTCCTGCTTTTCCGTGGTTTACCCTGTAGGTTTTAGGAGTGCGCCTCTTCTGAAGGCAAGCTTTTTAGTTCTGTTGAACAATTGATCTTAAAAAGAAGAACCCCTTTTAAAAACCAACTAGGCTTTCAAGCTCAGAAGTTCAGCTAGGGTCATTCTCATTTATTGAGTTCAGGGGCCCTCTCAGTAGGAGGGAAAACCACATTTAAATCCTTGATGGGGCTCCTTGCCTTCCCCTCTCCTTGTTTTCCTTTCCCGGTGCCTGCTTGCAGAAGTCTCATCTTTAGTAAGTTAGAAGCCAGACAGTCGGGCCAGGCAAACCAGTCTCCACTGTCCTAACTGTAAAAGGAGTTAACATTTATCAAACACCCACAGTGTGCCAGACACGGGGCTGAACATGTTATGTATCTGATATCATTTAATCCTCAGAATGAGCCCCAGTGACAGGTGTTACTGCCCACATTTTACAGGTGAAGACATTTAAGTTAAAGAAATGAATTGCTTTATCTAAGAATGTATAGCAGCAACCACTGCTCCGTTGGCTCCCTGACCCCTGGGTTGTGTGGGAGGCCACTGCTTGGGGGGTAGGGGAGTGGGGCAGAAAACTTGGTCCTGGAGTGGAAGCTGTGTTTGTCATCTCCAGATGAGACCAGGGCCTTGCCCTCCCAATTCCTACACCTCAGGTTAATTGCCAAGATCACATTGCACCTCTGTTCTGCAAAAGTCACATTCTCACAGCAGAAAAATACTAATGTGCCTCTTTTCTCTTGACTTTAGATATTTGTCCTACTTGGGAGCTTGAAACAGATCAGTTATAGAAGCAATAACAAGTAGACACAGATTTGTTTTGCTGGAGTATAAAGCCTTCCAGTGAGTATAAACCCTCCTGGCCTTACACTCCCATTTCCAGTGATTGTGCTTGTGCCCCAGGCCTCTTCCTGGCTTATGGAGGGAGAGTGAGGACAGGAGTTAGCCCATTACCTGCAGACATCCATTAGTCCAGGAAGAAGGGGCTGCTGTCACTGTGGCCACAGACTTTTGCCATCTACCCATAACAGGACCATTGAGATCTCTGTACGTTGATTTGGATACAAACTTAAAATGCAAAAAGAGGCTTAAATTGTGCCCTTAACATAATTCCATGCAGTGCATATACTACTATATTTTCTTTTGTTTTGTTTTAATATTTATTTATTTATTTATTTATTTATTTATTTATTTAGAGAGCAGAGGAAGGGCAGAGAGAGACAGAGAATCCCAGGCAGGCTCTGCAGCTGTCAGCACAGAGCCCAACACAGGGCTTGAACCCATGAACTATGGGATGATGACCTGAGCTGAAATCAAGAGTTGGACACTTAACTGACTGATCCACCCAGGCACCCCAACTACTATTTATTTTATAATGTGTCATTGTTAATCAGAAGGGGGACACACTTTTACCAACTCTTAGAGATGCTGAGTTGTGGTTAGGAGAAGGAAAGCAGTGTATAGGGTAAGGCCTGAGTCTGTTCCATTCTACCTGTTATTGCTTCTTATAATGAATGAGCATAAATTTTGGTGTTTAGCCACGTAACTCTAAAAATATGTGGCATCCATGAGTGTTGGAGATGAGTTGCTTTTCTAATGTATTCTATAAATGCAGTAATCCTGGCACACTATATAAATAGTTGAAATAGTGCACGCATGGAAATAAAACACGTATCTATTTATTTTTTTACTTTATTTTAGAATATCAGAAAAATGGAATATCAGTGTTTTTGATGTTTGTTGTTGATGTCAATTTTTCTTTGGGAAGGATTTCAATTATTCTAAGTTACCAAATGGTTATAAACAGAAATTTCATGCTGGGCATGTTGTCTAATGCCTTTTGAAAATTTAATATTTTGGCATAAGATTGTATATGTTTAATTTTTACACTAGACACATTTTGTTCTGGTCTCAAGGAAAATTTTAGAAGCCATCCTGGATACAATAGTTAGAGGGTAATTTAGGGAAGTTAGACTTTACTAGTTTAAGATTTTCTGAATCTTACAAATATCCATAAAGGTGGTCATAGTTTGGGGGACAACTTTAGGTGAACGACTCAAAGGAAGTTTTACCCTATTAGAAACGTGGAGAAGGACATTGTGTGGTCTCAATGCACTGTAATACTTGAATTGGGTCCTGCCTATACTACTGGCTCTCTAGAGTTTTTTGGAGAGAGGGTCTTTATTTTTTCACCTTAGTTACTATTGTAAAAAAATTGGGGCGCCTGGGTGGCGCAGTCGGTTAAGCGGCCGACTTCAGCTCAGGTCACGATCTTGCGGTCCGTGAGTTCGAGCCCCACGTCAGGCTCTGGGCTGATGGCTCAGAGCCTGGAGCCTGTTTCCGATTCTGTGTCTCCCTCTCTCTCTGCCCCTCCCCCCTTCATGCTCTGTCTCTCTCTGTCTCAAAAATAAATAAACATTAAAAAAAAAAATTAAAAAAAAAAATTAAAAAAAAATTTTTTTAATGTTTTTATTTATTTTTGAGACAGAGAAAGAACATGAGCAGGGTAGGGGCAGAGAGAGAGAGGAAGACACAAATCCAAAGCAGGCTCCAGGCTCCAAGCTGTCAGCACAGAGCCTGACACGGGGCTCGAGCTCACAGACTGTGAGATCATGACCTGAGCTGAAGTCAGATGCTTAACTGACTGAGCCACCCAGGCTCCCCTAAAAAAATTTTTCTTTAATGTTTATTTATTTTTGAGAGAGAGACAGAGAGAGACAGAGACAGAGCATGAGCAGGGAAGAGGCAGAGAGAGAGGGAGACACAGAATCTAAAGCAGGCTCCAGGCTCTGAGCTGTTAGCACAGAGCCTGACACGGGGCTCAAACCCAGAGCTGTGAGATCATGACCTGAGCTGAAGTTGGACGCTTAACCAACTGAGCCAACCAGGCGCCCCTCCCCTTAGTTGCTATTGTGTTCATATTCAAAGTATACATTTACGGCTTTATTAATAGTGAAATGAGAGTGAAAAATCTTTTGCTAATATGTCATCTGAGTGAAGAATCATCAAAGAGAATAGTTGGAGCTGGTAACAGAAGCATGAAAATCCTGATCATTTACTGGGCTTGGGGTAGGTTGATCATCTTTGCTTTTTAAATGGCTTGAGGACTGGAGGGGACACCAGCCCATGAAAAATACCACCAGTAAGAGATATTCATGAATGGGGGAAAAGTTTGTGGAAGGTGAAGTTAAATTTGGTTTAACATGGTTGCTTTTGAAGCATCTCTAGGCCATGCAGGCAGAGTTGTCCACAGAGACAAACTCACTCGAGAAGAAAATTAGGGATAGAGAGAGAGATTTGGTGCTTGACAGTGGTGAACTCTATAGGAGTGAGTAAGGGTGTCCAGAAAGCCTGTATCGTGAGAAAGGAAGGAGGTCCAGGAGTATAGTTGACATGACAACAGGATTTATAATCAAACAAATTTGGTTTCAAGACTCAACTATCACACATTCGTGTATGACCTTTAAGCCTTGAGGCATCTGACTTTTTAAATTTTTTTTAACGGTTACTCATTTTTGAGAGACAGAGACAGAGTACAAGCAGGGGAGGGGCAGAGAGAGAGGGGGAGACACAGGATTCAAAGCAGGCTCTAGGCTCCGAGCTGTCAGCACAGAGCCCGACTCGGGACTCGAGCCCATGAACTGTGAGATCACGACCTGAGCCAAAGTCAGACGCTTGACCAACTGAGCCACCCAGGTGCCCTGGGACATCTGACATTTTTCGCTAACAGGCTTGGGATATAATTCACATACCATACAATTTGCCATGAATCAAAGTGTATGAATCAGTGGTTTTCAGTATATTCACAAAACAAGCAATTGCCACTGCTATCTAATTCCAGAACATTTCATCACCCCAAAAGAAACTCATTCATTAGCAGACACTCTCCATTTCCCACTTCCTCCATCCCCTAGCAACCACTGATCTGTCTGTGTAGATTTTACTGTTGTGGGTGCTTCATATAAATGAAATCATACAATATGTGGCCTTTGTGTGTCTGGCTTCTTTCAGTTAGCATGACATTTTTGAGGTTGATCTATGTTGTAGTATGTATCAGTACTTCATTCCTTATTATGGCTGAATAATACTCCTTTAGATGGTTATACTACGTTTTGTCTATATACTGTCTATATATTGTCTGTATATTATTATTAATATAATATATAATATATATTATTTATTATATTATATATTTATAAATTATATATAAATTTATGTATATAAATATATAAATTATATATATTTGTATATAATATATATTATATATATATAATATAAAAGTAGTTTTGTGGATATATGTTCTCAGTTCTCTTTGAGTATATGTTTAGGAGTGCTATTGCTGGGTCATATAGTAACCCTATGTTTAAGATTTTGAGGAACTGTCAAGCTGTTTTCCAAGTCAGCTGTACTATTTACAACCCACCAGCAATGTATGAGGGTTCTGAGTTTTCCACATCTTCACCAACAGTTGTCATTATCTGACTAATAGATTGTAGCCATTCTAGTTGGTATGGAGTGTATCTCACTGTGACTTTGATTTATATTCCCTAATGACTGATAACGTTGAACATCTTTTTCATGTGATTATTGGCCATTTGTATATCTTCTTTGAAGAAATGTCTAGATCCTTTGCCCATTTTAAGATTGGGTCACAAGTCTTCTTATTGTTGAGTTTTAAGAGTTATTTGTGTATTCTGGGTACCAGTTAACTTACCAGCTGTATGATTTGCAAAGATTTCCTCCCATTCTGTCTACTTTCTTTTTATTAATTTTTTCAATGACATGCTTGGAAGCACAAAAGTTCTAAAAGTATCTATTTTTTCTTTTATATGTCTGCTTTTGGTATCATGTCTGAAACAAATCATCACCTAATCTTAGGCAGTAGAGATTTATTCCCATGGTTTTTTTTTTTTTTTTCTAAGAGTTTTATAGTTTTTGTTCTTACTGGGAGATCTTTGATCTACTTTGAGTTAATTTTTGTATGTGGTATGAGATAGAGGTCCAACTTCATTCTTTTGCATGCTGATACCCAGTTGTCCTTTCTTCATTTGCTGAAAAGACTACTCTTTCCCCTTTGAATTATTACCTTGGTCACACTTGTCATAAATCATTTGCATAAATATAATGGTTTATTTCTAGACTCTCAATTCTGTTCCTTTGATCTATGTGTCTGTCTGTCCTTGTACTACACTGTCTTGATTACTGTAGCTTTGTATTAAGTTTTGAAAGTCTTCCAATTTTATTTTTGTTGTCTAAGGCTGTCTTAGCTATTTTTTGATGCCTTACATTTTCATAAGAGTTTTAGAGTCAGCTTGTCAACTTTTGCAAAAAAAAAAAAAGCATCTGGAATATTGATAAGGATTGTATTGAATCTATAAACCAATTTGGGGGTATTGCTGTATTAGCAATATTAAGTCTTCCAATTCATGAACATGGGATCTTTTTATTTAGTTCTTTAATTTATTTCAATGATGTTTTGTAATTTTCAGTGTACAAATCTTGCATTTTGTTACATTTATTCCAAAATGCTTTATTGTTTTTAATTCTATGGTAAATGGAATTGTTTTCTTTCATTTTTTTATTAATTTTTTTAATGTTTATTATATTTGAGAGAGAGAGAGAGTGAAACAGAGTGCAAGTGGAAGAAGGGTGAAGAGAGAGGGAGACACAGAATCCGAAGCAGGCTTCAGGCTCTGAGCTGTCAGCACAGAGCCCAATGTGGGGCTTGAACTCACGAGCTGTAAGATTGTGACCTGAGCCAAAGTCGGAGACTCAACGCTCCAGGCACCCCTGGAATCATTTTCTTAATTTTATTTTTGAATTGTTCAATACTAGGGTATAGACATATAGTTTATTTTGTATGTTGAACTTGGATCCTGTAGTCTTGCTGAACTCATTTATTAGTTCTAATAGTTTTTTAGTGGATTCCTTAGGACTTTCTACATACAAGATCATGTCATCTATGAATAGAGGTAGTTGCTTTACTTCTTCCTTTCCAATCTGGATTCTTGTGTTCTCTCTCCCTTTCTTTCTCTCCCCTCCACTCCTGTCTCCTCCCCTCTTTCTTCTTCTCTCCTTTCCTGATCTCTTCCCTCCCTTTTCCTCTCCTCCCTGTTCTCTCTTCTCTCCTTCCCTTCCCTCCTTTCTTCACTCTCCATGCCCCCCCCCCATTTCTTTCCTTAGGCATTCTCAAGTGCTTACCTGTTATCTTTTGATACGATCATGATCATGTGGTTTTTGTGCTTTGTTCTATTAATATAGTGTATTACATAGATTGATTTTCTCATGTTAAACCAAGTCAGCATTCCTGGGATGAATCCCACTTGGTCATGGTATAATTCTTTCAATATGCTGCTGGATTGTTGAGGTTTTTTTGCCTCTATATTCATAAAATGTATTGGCCAGTAGTCTTCTTTGCTCGTAATTTCTTGTGATTGTCTGGTTATAGTAATCACAGTACTGCTGGCCTCACAGAATGAACCGGGAAGTGTTTCCCTCTCTTCTATGTTTTGGATGAGTTTGTGAATGACTGATGTTAATTTTTAAAATATTTGTTAGTGGGGTGCCTGGGTGGCTCAGGAGGTTGAGCATCCAAATTCATCTCAGGTCATGATCTCGCGGTTCGTGAGTTTGAGCCCTGCATCAGGCTCTGTGCTGACAGATCAGAGCCTGGAGCCTGCTTCCAGTTCTGGGTCTCCCTCTCTCTCTGCCCCTCCCCTGTTTGTGCTCTGTCTCTTTCACTTTCTTTCAAAAATAAACAATTAAAAAAGTAAAATATTTTTTAGAATTCGTAAGTGAAACCCTCTGGGCTGGAGCTTTTCTTTGTGGGATTTTTTTTTTTTAACTAATAATTCAGTGTCTTTACTTGTTACAGGTTTGTTTAGATTTTCTATTTGCTCTTGAGTCCGCTTTCGTATTTTGTATATTTCTAGGAATTTGTCAGTTTTGCTTAGGTTGTCTAATTTGTTGGCCTAAAACTCTTCATAGTATTCCCTTACAATTCTTTACCTTCTGTGAGTTGGTAGTAATATTCCTTTTTTACTCCTGGTTTTAGTGATTTAGATCTTTTCCCTTTTTATTTAGGTCAGTCTAGCTAAATTTTTGTCAGTTTTGGTGATTTTCTTAAACAATCAGCTTTTATTTTCTCTATTGTTTTTCTGTGCTCAATTTTATCTGCTCTAATCTGTATAATTTCCCATCTGCTTTTTTTGGGCCTTGTTTGCTCTTATTTTTTTAAAGATAGAAGGTTAAATTATTGAATTGAGCTCTTTCTCCTTTAAACATTTTTTTTTTCATATTTATTTATTTTGAGAGAGAGAGAGAGAACAAACAGGAGGGGCAGACAGGGAGCAAGAGAATTGCAAGCAGGTTCCATGCTGTCAGCGCTGAGTGCAATGCGGGGCTCTAACCTGTGAACCCTGAGATCATGACCTGAGCCAAAATCAAGAGTCAGATGCTTAACTGACTGAGCCACCCAGTCGCCCCAGATCTTTCTCATTTTTTAATGTAGACTTTACAGCTGTTTCCCTCTGAGCATTGCTTTAGCTGCATCCATTTGTTTTTAGTACATCGAGATTTAGTTTTCATTCACCTAAATTTCAAACACATTTAGGAATGTGTTGTTTAATTTTCACATATTTGTGAATTTCCCAAGTTTCCTTCTGTGATTTATTTCTAGTTTTGTTTCATCATTGTTAGAGAACATACTTAGCATGATTTGGGTCCTTTTGAATGTATTGAGGCTTGCTATACGGCTTAACACATGGTCTGTCCTGGAGAATGTTTTCTGTGCACTTGGGTGGTGAGCTCAAGGATTTCAGGGCTGATCAAGGAAAGACAGGAACATGAGATGGCAGTATTGCACAATAATATTATTGGGCCCTATTTTGCTGGGGTTATAAGAGAGGGGAAGTCTCTCCCAGCAGGCGGCTAAAAGGGGAAGAGGGAAAGGGAACTCTCAGGGAAGAGGGGAATGGAGGGGGGCTTATGTGTTTAGAGGATGTCATTCAGCAGGAAGTGGGGAGTATCTGAGTCAGAGAGCACCAAAGGGCATCAGCGGTTTGAGGTATTTTATGGCCACGAGGTTTGTGGCTAGCAGATATTTGGTGTAGTTTTGCAGGGTATGCAAAACAAGTGGGTTATAAATGGCTAAAAATATGATTATTTTGGTTATATTGAAAGCAATTGGATATGTAAGAATTTGAGTTTGGCTTTGAGCTGATGGTGCCAACTTGCTGTGAAAAAGAATAAACAACATAAGGGCCAACATACAGGGGCCATCTTGGCTCATGTATATAACAACTGGAGAAAAATGTATATTCTACTGTTGTTTGGTGGATTGTTCTATAGATGTCTGTTACATATAGTTGGCTTTAGTGTTGTCCAGATCTTCTGTTTCCTTCTTGAACTTCTGAGTATTTGTCCAATCTACTAATTGAAAGTGAGGCTTTCGAGTCACTAGTATTGTTGGATTGTCAATTTCTCCTCTTTGTCCCCTCTCTGCACATCTCTCTCACTTTCTCCTTTGCCGAGGTAACTCTCTCATATCATCATAAGTTGCTCAGGATTTATGGAGGTGGTCAGGCTCTGCTGGGCAGGGGGTAACTTTATTGGTTTGGGGGCGGTTTTCAGTTTAATTTTCCTTTTCTGGCCTTGCATCACAGGCCAGTGTTCTTACTCTAGTCCTCTATTGGACACGAGTTTAATGGAGTTAGGCCAGGAAATGCTACACTCAGAACCTCTCCCCTTTCATTTTCAGTAGCTAGTGAGTGTTAAGACTGTTAAAAGTATGAAAAACTAAAAAGGGTATTATGACCTCTTCATACCACCTCCTAATTTTCCTTCTTATTTTTTTTTAAGTTTACTTATTTATTTTGAGAGAGACTGAGACAGTGTGAGTCGGGGGGAGGGGAGCACAGAGAGGGAGAGAGAGAGAATCCCAAGCAGGCTCTGTGTTCCTAGCCTGACATGGGGCTTGAACCCACAAAACAGTGAGATCATGACCTGAGTCAAAACCAAGAGTCAGATACTTAACCGATTGAGCCACCCAGGTGCCTCTCCTTCTTATTTTAAAAAGTGTCAGTAGGGGCGCCTGGGTGACTCAGTCGGTTGAGCATCCGACTTCGGCCCAGGTCATGATCTCGCGGTCCGTGGGTTCGAGCCCCGCATCGGGCTCTGTGCTGACAGCTCGGAGCCCGGAGCCTGTTTCAGATTCTGTGTCTCCCTCTCTCTCTGACCCTCCCCTGTTCATGCTCTGTCTCTCTCTGTCTCAAAAATAAATAAACATTAAAAAAAAAAAAGTGTCAGTAAGTATACTTACTATGTTAACTGTTTTGATGCTTAAAAAAATTTAAATATCAAAAATCAAATGCTTTTCTCATTTTGTCTTGTTTTGGAACCCCTGCTTTATTGGCACTCTAAACACAATATTTTGCCCATCAAAGAATTAAATACTACAAGAAGTCTCCCTTGCTGCCTAGGACCTGGGACCAATATCCGGGGCATGACTACTACCCCCCTCCTCCCGTGCCCATGCAGACATCATCAAAGCCATATGTATATCCTCTTCCACCAAATGTCTGTTCACGTATTTTCACTCATTTTCTAAGTGCATTGTGATTTTTTACTGTTGAGTTTTGACAGTTCTTTATATATTCTGGATACAAATCCTTGGTCAAATATGTGGTTTGCAAGTATTTTCTCTAATCTTTAATTTATCATTTCATTCTATTGACAGGTTCTTTTTCCCCCCTTAGTTTTATTGAAGCAGAATTGACAAATTGTAAGACATGGAAAGTGTACAATGTCATGACTTGAGGTACTTTTAACAGTAGTTTTTGGACAGTAAAAGTTTTAAATTTTAAAGAGATTTAATTTATCAATTTTTCCTTTTATGGATTATGCTTTTGGTACCAAAAGCTCTTTGCCAAGTACTAGGTCTTCAAAACATAAATTTATCTTTTGTTTTTTCCCAAAACTTTTATAGTTTTATGTTCTACATTTAAGTCCATGATCCATTTTGAGTTAATTTTTGTATACAATGTGAGGTTTAGATTATTATTTTTTTTGCCAATGGGATATGCAATTGTTCCAGCACCATTTGTTGAAAACATTATTCCTACTCCATTGTATTACATTTACAACTTTATCAAAAATTGAGCAGATTTGTATGGGTTCATTTCTGGGTTCTTTATTCTGTTTCATTGATCATATGTCTGTTTCTCCACCAGGACCACACAGTCTTGATTAGTGTAGCTATAACAGTAAGCCTTAACATTGGGAAGAATGATTTCTCCTACTTAAGTCTTGTTCAAAATTTTTCTGGCTGTTCTAGAGCCTTTACCATTCAATATAAATTTTAGAATAATGCTGTCAGTGTTTACAAAGAAGCTTGCTGAGATTTTGAAATAATAATTACATTAAACCTATAGATCAATTTGAGGAGACTTGACATCTTTACAATACTGAGTTTTCCAATGTGGGAACATCGTATATCTTTCCAGCCTTGTATACCTTGAGGAAATCTAACATGGTTGTAGTGTATCATTCTTTTAATACATTGTTGGATTTGATTTGCTAATATTTTGTTGAGAATTTTTTTATCTAAGTTCATGAGAAATATTGGTCTCTAGTTTTCTTTTTTCCTGCTGTTTTTTGTCTAGTTTTGGCGCAGGGCAATACTAGCTTCGTAAAATGAATTGGGACACATCCCCTCTTCTACTTTCTGGAAAAAGTTGTATAAAACCTGTGTCAATTCGTCTTTAAATGTTTGGTAGAATTCTCCAGTGAAAGTTTCTAGGTTTGGACATTTTTATTTTACTATTATTGTTTTTTTAAAGTTTAATTATTTATCTTGAGAGAGACAGAGAGCACAAGCAGGGGAGGGGCAGAGAGAGAGGGAGAGAGAGAGTATCCCAAGCAGAATCTGCACTGCCAGTGTGGAGCCCAACAAGGGGCTCAAACCCACAAACTGTGAGGTCATGACCTGAGTCGAAATCAAGAGTCAGATAGCTTAACTGACTGAGCCACCCAGGCACCCCTTGATTTTACTGTTATTTTAATGTGAACTTATTTGTGCCCTGAAGAACAAATGGGACTCAGAAAGACTGTGTCCAGGAAGGTCTGGAGAAATTTGGGTCTCAGTATTGTCTGTCACATGTATGTGTCACATTAGACTGTGAGCTTCTTCAGAGTGCCCATTGTGTGTTGGTCATCATTGGAACCTCAGCACCTAAGAGAGCGCCTGGCACAGAGTAGGTTGCTCAGTGTGAGATTGTTGAATAATTGAATGAATTCTCTGCTCTAGGGTTGCTGCAGACTCGAAGCTTGGTGTTGTTGGAGAAGCCCAGTGAGGAGAGGGTTTGAGTCTTTCTTTGGAGGTGGAAAAATCTCTTTGGAAGAAAGGAGGGGCTGATGGTATTTATGGCTCCATTTCTTCCTCCCATCTGCCTGAGCTGCTACCACTCAGGCTCTGACTGCCCATACCAACTAGAGCAACCCATTGTGCCCAAGAACCTGAAAAGCATGGTGAGCTGGTGGAACAGAGGGGCATGTAGGGGTTAGGACTAGGACTGGCTGCAGACTGGTGCTCCTTCCTGCTGTGGATATGTCCTTATACAGAAACAAGGTCTGAGAATTATACCTCAAAACTGAGGATGGACAGATGAAAATGTATTGAGCTTAGGCATAGTTTATAGAGTAGTCGCTCTTTATTATTTTAGAGTTGAATGGTGTCAGGTTTGCAGAAAATAATTATATTGCCTAGGTCTCTCTGAATTTCAAAAGCTACCCCAAGGTGTTTTCCACTTGTACTGTAGTTTCTAGTTGGCCAAGTGGTTTGTTTCGATATCCATTAAATTATACAGTTTTAGAAGATTTTCTGACAGAGCTACATTTGTGTGTAGGTGCACATGACAGCACATGCAGGCAGGAGTGAATGAATAGGTTTTTAGGTGTACTTCTACTGGGGACCAAGTTATTAAGTTCTAGTACTTTGCTCATTTCATAGCATAGCAGAATGCCTGGATTGTTAAATAAATGATTGTTATTACTCTGTACTGGGACATCTTGTGGCATTTAAGTCCTTTGATTTGTTCTTCTAGCACTGTGTGTATGGGCTGCTACCTTTAGTAATTGAAATTTTTTTTGTAGCACTCACCTATCTGCCTCACATTCTGGACAATCATGGACTGCTTCAAAAAATTTTTATTATGTTGAATTGCTATTCGTTTCTGGGCTAAATGTTGATCCATTGTTTTGTAATTTGAGAATTTTGGCATTTTATGGATTATAAAAGCAATGGACCTTATGCTAGGTTACTGGTAGTGTCGAGAACAGTACCTTCAGCATGATAATTGCACAATAGTGTAGTTGATTGGCCAGTGTGTAAAACTGATTATAAATACTGAATTTTAAGGCTCTCTCCTAATAGAAGATATTCTGGTGCAACTCACTGAAAGTTCTTTCCTTGAAAGCATCTTTACCCTGATCCTAAGCTCAACCTGAACCAAACATTCTGTTTTGTACCTGAGTTAACCACTCTGTCCTCTGTGCCATCCCTGGGCATGTGCACATCTCCCTCTTAACACAGAGTATTGGAGTTATTTGTTTATATGCTTCTTCCCCTTATTGGATTGTTAGCTCCCTTTGGGTAGGACCCATCTCTATCTCTGGTGCCTAATCCAATTCCTAATTCAAAATATAAGCTGAAGGAGGGCTGAATCACTGTATTCACCACATGGAACACTGCCTGGATGCAGGAAAGCATTCACTATATTGCTGAATGAATACATTAATGGTGACAGTTCGTGTTCAGTGAATCTTTGATGAGTTAATGAATTAGTTTGTTGTTATGCACTGTGTTTCATGGGCAAAAATCATAATCATAATCCAGTTGTAGTAACTGCATGAGGGATACATATGCCTGGATTTGGTTTTCAAGGTGACCCTCTTCCCTCATCAAGAACATTGAAAACCTGATGGTAAATAAGAGTTGGAAGGTAAAAAATCCAGTCAAATTATCATTTGATGACAGAATTTGCAATGAGGAATGGAGGGTGCTCTTAGATAGCATGGATTCTTTCTAACCCTATGAATTTCAGTACATCAATTTGTGCATGTGGATAGAAACTTTGTCCTTCATGCACTTAGGAAATGCTCCTCAAAATACTTCTATAGATTTGCTCAACTCATTTCTCAAGTTATTTAGAAAAGGGAAGAGGAATTGCATGCATAGTAGATACATAGTTTTCCTATTTTTTAACTTTTTGTTTCAGCTGATCTCCTACTTGTGACATTTTAGCAGTTTACTGATAGATCATGGATCATCTTAGGAAGCACAGAAATTCAGTGTCTTCTGATTACTTGCTTTCTTTTTCCAATAGTGGATGGACATTCATGTTTTCATATGCCAACGAAAGAAATCTGATACTTGGAAAATTAAGAATACAATCATGATTATTTCAAGAATAATAATGATAAACATGTATTTCATATATATTTGAACCATCATGCAAAACAAAATGAAAAATCAAACCAAAACCTACGTGCTCTGCCTAAGCATGTCTCATTGGCTCATAGCTTCATGGAAGATGGGAACAGGCGTTGGAAAGGCCATAGAGAGGCACGTATGGCAGAATGCAGACATTGGAGTGATGCCTGAGCTGCTGATGCCTCAAAATATGACTGAAAGAAGCCATGTCTGGCATTCACTTGCTCTTCAGAGCTGAGGCTTTTGATTCCTGTTATATATATAGGAAGGGGCTTTTGACTTAACTGGAGAGGGAGCATTCAGGTAGATCAGTTTTTTCCAAATTATTTCTTTCCATTAGTTTTTGATGCATTGTACATATTTCCCCCTTCTAATCCCTAATTCCTTGGTTTACTGTTTCCATTCTTTTGTCTTTTATCTTCTCTTTCTCTTTTTTTGCTTTTTACAGGGTCGGTAGTCTTCTGTTCCAAATGCTTAAAATGAGTGTTAGCCTTGATCCGTGAGCATCTCCCTTCAGGTCCAGTCCAGAGGTGCCTTGTAGGAAGAGAGGGTTGTATCTCGAGTTTGTGGAATCAGATGAGAAGCAGTCACGTGGCAACTTGGAGGAAATGGAAGGGATTGTAGGAATCCTGTAGCCGAGGTAGTGGGCTGTATTGACTTTTGGTGCCAAAAGAGCTTTAAGTACTGTAGAGAAGTCATGGATGTATGTTCAGGACACTTTTAAAGTAAATCAGTAAAATGTTATCAGTGAAGGCTTCACATGAATGCCGGTAAAAAATTCAGATTTGATGGGGATACTGTTACTCTTACATATTAACTGTAATTATACTGCATATAACTGGTGAGTTATAAATATATAATCATAACTGTGGTTATTTCTTTTGTTTCCGTCCCTTATACAAGCTCCATAAGAACCAAGACTAATGCATGTACCCCAGCACTTAGAATAGGGCAAGTCACGTGGCAGATTCCCAATAATTATTTGCTAAATACATGAGTGCCACCATGTTTCTATATTTCAGTCCTAGCTGGAGTAGATAGAATTTGTCATCCGAAGGCCCTGAGTTTCAGCCCCGGCTCTGTCTCTTATGAGCTGTGCCATCTAACTCCTCTGAGCCATAGTGTCTTCATTTAATAGAATTTCTGTGGAGGTTTCCAAATAAAATAATGAAGCATTCGCAGGGACATTTTGTGGATGGATGTCTATCTGTCCTCTCACTAGCCCCTGCCTTTCAGTGGATATTCCTCAAATCATGGCTCTTTATCTAAAGGGTTAAAGTTTAAGTGGAGAAGAAGCTAACATTTTTTGAAATGTTTTTCTTTTTTTTGACGTTTATTTCTTGAGAAAGAGAACGAAAGGGGGAGAGAGAGAGAGAGAGAGAGAGAAAGGAGGGAGACCCAGCAGGGGAGGAGCAGAGAGAGAGGGAGACACAGAATCTGAAGCAGGCTTCAGGCTCTGAACTGTCGGCACAGAGCCCGACGTGGGGCTCGAACTTGTGAACTGCGACGTCATGACCTGAGCCGAAGTCGGATGCTCAACAGACTGAGCCACCCAGGCATCCTGCAATGGTTATTTTCATTATGAAAATCTCGGGAAAGGGAAAGCACAACTTCAAGCTCATGAACCTTAGTTTTAAAGTAGGATTACCATATAGCTACAGCTGAACTGCTGAGAAGGGACAAAAAGAGGAAAGTCCTTTGTAAAGCCTGCAAATCGCTGCCTCCCCACTGGGCCTGCAGTGGTAAAAATCTGTGTGAGATGTGGGGCACAAGGCCCAGGTGGTGTAGGGGGGAGACACTTTCCTGAGTCACCTGAGAAACAAGACATTTTAAACTGTGGGAGGGCTGGGCCTCAGGAGAGGGGAAGTGACCACTCTGTACGTCACCCTTCCCATTTCCTTCCATTTAGAAGAAAAGACAGAAAACAAGCAGTAGGTAAAACAGGATGTAAAGTTTATATACAAGAATATAATGTTTATCTGAAATATTTACAGTGTTGGTTAAAGCAATATTTTTACAACTTTTTAAGGTCAACTACTATGTATATTACAGGTAAGCTACAATGGTTGAATTTGCAAAATTAAGTAAAAAATGTTTTAAACAAAGCTTAAAGTACTCAGGTCAATTATGAAATCTGTCTGTTTGCCCTTTATTTGAAGAACTCGTGCTGTGATGGTTATTGTGCTCTTTATAAATGGAAGTACTCTACCTGGAAATGTAATAACATGCTACTGCTGTAAGTTCCCAATGAGGTTGTGAAATGACAAGTGAATTTTAAGACTTAGGCTCTGAGTCTCAGGCTGGAGCCGAGACATGTTGAGATAACAGCCAGCTTTATCTCAACGAGGTTTGTGACCCACAACAGTTTGGGCCACATTGAAAAATGAAGCTATTTGCACGTTATGGCAACCTTAGCAGAAAGTGAAAAACAGCTGACCCAAACCAAACAGAAAACCAAAAATATCAGACCCAAGTCACGGTTGTAGCTATTCAACACTAAAGCGAGCTATTTAAAAACTTCATAAAAATATTCATGATTTTATTAGTTTAAACATTTCTACATGATCTGGGTGGGGTTTTCCTTTATGTGAAAACAGCTACCCCTTCCCGAGGCCTCCTAAGGCCTTATAACTCAGGAGATGCTGGGGGGTGCAAACGTGCAAAAGGCGAGGGAAACCGCTCCAGGCGGGGGCTGGAGCTGCAAGAGCCTGTGCTTGGGGAATGAGAGCTGAGGACCCAGAGCGGAGATGGTGAGCCTAGCCCTGGAGCTGGCCTGGGGGCAAACTAGCACTGCAGCTTGCGGATGCTGCGGGAGATGCGCTTGAACTCTCTCTGCCCCTTCTGCCACCGCTTCACTGAGGTGATCACCAGCTCCCCGCCCAGCTTCTGTCCCATGACCAGATAGGGCGCGTTGATGTCATTCATCTCCTCGCAGGTGCACTGCAAGCTGTCTTTGAGCCACAGCACCGACTTCTTCAGGTCCCTTTCAGACACACCATTCAGCTTATAAATGGTCTTGCTCTTGGTCTCCAGGATGATTTTGGTATCTCTGTTGATGTAGGTTATCTCCTTCACTTTTATTTTCAGTGCTATGAAGACGGGAGGAGACAGAATCACACTGGTTGTAATAAGGGAATAAAGTATAGAGTGGGGGCTTTCCTCACCCCGTTCCACTGCATATTTGTTGACTTGGCCTGGGGGAGGGAAGAAGAGCTTCCTGCAACTAATGAGACTGTCAGGGGCTGAGGTGTGGGGGGCTGGGGGCTGGGGGCAGCAGGTGGCTTCATTTCTAAAGCCTCAAAGGGTTTGCCAGGCACTCTATTTCAAATCAGCCATCCTTTCAAAATTCTCTTAGCGGGACTCAATTAATTAACTTCTCTTCCTCACCCTTGTGTTCTTGTGTTTGTATGTAGGTTGCATGTGGTTCGTGCTTTCCTCAACAAATGACTTCCCCTATTGGAAACTTCAGCATGAAAAGAAATGCCTGAGTCTTAGGTGAAACGTGATCCTTCTGTGGCCATAAACTTTAAACTCAATTTATTACGTTGGAGAGGTTTTTGGACAAACCTGTAAGGAAATTATATCACACAATCATTGTTTTCTAAAGAACAGACTACAGGGAAGGAGAATTGATCTTACAGCTGCATTTGATTTGGTAAAGCAACTAAGAGAAAAAATATCCAAGACTCTAAGACCACAACATGTTTAGCTGTAAAAGTGCTTTTCTGAAGATCTCACTCTCATCTGCTATCTTTTGCTTGTCCAAGGCCGAGGCATTTGCAGATCATATATGTACCATTTCCAAAGTGGATATGTGGACTCACTAGAATGCTAAGACCAAAAGTAAATGGTTTACTATAAAAGACACGTTTTACAGTCATGAACAATCTGGTTTGGGAAAGAAAACCCTACAAACATACATGCTAGAATTAAATTTCAAGACTCCATGAAGGCAGGGAAAGGGTAAAATTTTAAGGTTGGAAAGGATCATCCAGTTAAAATCTCTTATTGACACACAAAGAACCTGAAATCCAGAGAAGTTAGTGATTTACACAAGGTCACCCACTTAGGTTGTGTCCTGGCTGAGTCTAGTTCTCGGAACCATGGTCCCCAAACCCCCTTCTTTAATACCACTGTGATTTCTTAAGGCAGCATCAAATTTCTGGTCCAGGTTACAGCATTAACATCCCCAACTGTAATGTGTCCTAAGACTGTTAATGACACTGATTAAGTGTTCCGTATAGATGATGTGCCAGTGACACTTCCTGATTTTGATGGAGTTCAGTATATTATTAGTAACAGAGGAAGAGGGGTGTGTGTGTGTGTGTGTGTGTGTGTGTGTGTCTATAACTACTTTGGGGATCTCTCTCTCCCTCCCTCTCTCTCTGTTTCAGAAAGGGAATTTGAGTAACCATGGCTTTTCCAGCCCACCAGGAAATGACTGAAACTTAACCAGATAAATCAAAGATGCTGTGATTTGGCCAATCATTATTTTGTCTGATGTACATCTGAACCATAGTACTGAGTTCTCAGGGTTTATAAGACTTACGTCATGGAACAAGTCACATGAAAAGATCACACGTTCCTGTGGCCTCTGCATAAGGGGTTGGGGGTGGGAAAGATGCATGGTGGGAGAAGTGATTATATGTTGCCTGGAAGTTTGTCTATAGCACAGATAGAGCATGTGTGATAGAGCACCTGGTCAAAATAAACATTCTTGATCTCTAAATATCAGAAAACCATTACTTTTAACCAGGAGGAAGATTTATTACTCATCTTTTTCTAGCTATAAAATAATCAACTTCGCAGAAGCTTACCATGGGACCAGGCATTTCCTCCCTGAATTTTCAGCTGGGACCAAATATAGGGAATCAAAGCCCCAAAATAACTTTTTCTGCCCTGGAAGATGCGAATGGGGATGCAGGAAGTGGTAGGAGGCAGAGGTAATGATACTGTCTGATCCAACAATAGGTTGTATGCATGGGCAGGCAGTTCTGGGCTAGGAGGCATTCTGTATTTTCCCTGTACTTCAGGAGTGCAGTGGGGAAAGAGTGTGATGCTTTTGTGGATTATTTAAGTTAAATAAATCAGATTTCTACCCTTGTTCCTTCTACCCTTCCATCACTTTCCAAAGTACAGAGGCAATATGAAATACTGCTTATAACACTTCCTATAATTCACGGTTCATTATCTCTTTAGAGACAAAATTAATGTGGGAAAATAGAAAACAAAGCTGTGAGGTAATATGTGTGTGTGATACCTTACATGCAGGGATATCCATGTTGTTTTGAAAGGTTTTCTCCTCTAAGGAGCGAGAAAACTAGGACATACCTTCCCCCCGCACACACACTCTCACACACACTTTTTCTGGGGGAGGGGCTAGGTCTTGATACAGCATCCTTAGGAAGGGGGTCTTCTGTGAGGGAAGCCATAAAGCAAGCATTAATATGTGTGTGTGTGTGTATGTGCACATGCCTACATTTCAATCATTTTAGAGCCCCATGATATAACTAGCTTTTTCATGGAAAGTCAGGAGAGAGATCTGTATTAAATCTAATGCAAAGGACATAAGTTGCCAGAAGGAAATGACATTTTATAAACATTTTAGTGTAAATTTTGTTAAAATTATGTTTCTTTTTTGCCTTTAATCAAATCTTTTTATCATGGAAGCTCAGAAATGTGTTTGGTAAGGCTCTAGAGATCTGAGACCGCTGCTACCCGCACGCCTGCCTGCCCTCTACTACTTAGAGTTGTATATATTTAAATATAGACATACGAAACCCTATCATCGCTTTTGTGGTTCTTGCTGAGGGGACAGACTGGTTGGGACTCAGGGTCGCCTCCTTTCTTTTTTTCTTCCTTGGCAGTGTGAAGTTTTTCACACTGTGGCTGATCTGGGATCAGCTAAGGTTAAACCCAGGACACTTCTGGAAGAGACTGGAATGGTAAGGAACAGGGACTGGACTGTTTCCAGAGTTTCAGGGACCTGGACAGGTCTGAGATTGCTGGGATGGCAAGTTGTAAGGAGAGAGTGGGAAGGTAGCTCCCAAAAGTGGGTGGTGAAGTAATTTCTCTCAGTTTCAAGGACTTTGTTGAGTATATAGAAATGTTAATACAGATCAGTTAGAATCCATTACTGTTTGATAGAGCAGGGATTATATCTGCTCGCCGGTGAGTTCGGCGCCTTCTGCCTGAACAAATACTTTTCAGGGATACCAGCCTCTCACACACATCAAAAGGTGTCTCCTCTTGGAATAGGATGAAAACATGAATGTCCCAGGGAATGTCTGGGTGACGTTCATGGCCATTTCTGACTCCAAAGTTAGCACTGATTTCTGGGTCTAGCTGGGCTTGGCCCTTACCTCAGAGCCCTGAGGACAGTGGATAGGTGGTGATGAAGCTCTGTGTGGACAGTGTTCATCCCTCTTTTCTCATACAATACTCTCCTAAGGGTCGTGACCCACCCTCTGTGAATCTGGGTAACATATCACACACATTATTATCTCCAAGCACTATGTCATCATGGCACCTTTCATATATTTTGCCAAAGTAAATTCCTAATCTTTGTTTTTTCTTCTTTTTAAATTTAAGGAACTCCTCCCCTCAAATTATTAGCCTATACCTTGGACATAGTCACTAGTGATAGAATGCAGAGGAGCAAAGAATTATGGGCTATGAATAAGGTAAAAATATTTCTATTTGATGCTGGAACAAACTTTTATATCTAGCTAACTTAATGCCTTCAGTCTGTTTTTGCTGGGGCTAATATTTACATGCTTTAATTCCTGGCACACATACCTAGTGAGTGAAAGAACATGGCCCAAGATCATGCTTATTGGCAAGAAAAAGCCAAAGTGAAATGAAAAATGTGCCATTCAAAAGTCCTAATTTGAATAATTCTCAGTATTTGACTGAGACAGAACAATGAGTCTCACCTAAAAAGATACAACTCAGGCAAGATAGTTACAGAGGGAGAAAACTGGGATAGAGCAAGTTAGATGACTTTGGGAAAGATCAGCTATGATAGTATTTTACCCAAGTCTTATCCAATAACATCTTAATGATTTGTACCTGTAAGTGGTACTGGCAAATAAAGCTTTTGTATGTGAAATCTTTGTTGTTGGTATATTACTTACCAAAATCATTTTTACAAAGAGTTTCCATTATGTCGTTGTCATCCTCATTTTTATTTTTGCAGGCTTCACATACCTTTGGAGCTAGAAATGTGAAAAGTTAGTAAGTTTGCTTAAAAGGGAACAGCAGGTGGCGTTTGTAAACAACTCAAAGGGGCTTATCCAGGCCACAGTAGCAATTGTTCTGTAAGACCCCAGCTTCTGCCTCTTTGAAAAAGGATCACTCATTCCCAGGAAAGTCTTCTGTGACTCCTGCTTTCTCATGGGCAAAACAAGAATGCCTATAGTTGTGTTTGAGAAATGACAGGTCAACCCCCCTCCCTGCAAAAAGGGTGTTTGCGGGCACAGTGGACAGTTAACTGGGATGGGTTTTGGCTTTTTAGCTCTTCCTCCTCACTCCTGAGACAGATTCTGTCTCTGAAATTCAAAGTTGTTCCCAAAGCTTCTCTGAGGACAAAGCACCAGAAGAAACCTGGAGGGGTTTTGGAAAATTGGTTACCACAAAACATAGCCAAAAGATTGTCTTTTTCGGCTGCAGGACACCAGCGTGGCTCAGCCTCTGCTGGGCTCTTCAGCAGAGTTGCGTCTCAGGAAGGCCACTTCAGGATACTTTCAAGTCTGGACAGGGAGAGGTGGCTAGTGTTGCAGGGGTTACATACCGGTTCTTCCCACCTTGAAACACACCTCGGTAATTACAATAGCCTGCTCTAACCGCTTCTGTATCACCCTTGTGCTTTTTGTCAAGTCTGTGGTTGAATTAAGCTGCTTTTATTTCATGGTTATCTTCCTTCCTGTGCGGGTTCTTCTTGCCCCTCTTTCTCCATTTCAAACTGTCAGAAACAAACAACCCCCCACCCCCTTAAAAACCCCAAACCAAAACACAACCAACCAAGCAAAAAACCTAAAGCTTTTCCTGAAGTGAATCATAATTGAAGCTAACTGTCTCTGGGGGTCTGACCAAATGTAGGAATATGCACTAGCACGATGATCAGAGAGCCTGCTGGTGGGGGTGGGGGTGGGGGTGGGGGGGGAGAGAAAACATACTGTTCCCTTTCTTGCATTTGTAATTGTGCTAGTGCTGTGTTCAAAATTTAGGAGAAGTTTGATTTTCATTCATATGAAATTGAATTTTCACAGAAAAAAACTTTATGTGACTCAAGATATCAGAGATATGTATCAAATTAGAAAAATTGCAGAGCATGTTTTGAAGACCATAAACTTTTATTCTGAAGGGGGGAAGGCGATTTGGAGAAATGTACTTTATAATGTTGGTGCTGGTGGTGGAAAGAAATAAAAACAAAAGTCACACACATAAAACTGTCCTTAATTCCCCTCACTCAAACAAAATGAAACATTTCCAATTAGGAGCTCTAGGAATGTATATAAAATGTTACTAACCTGTATTGGTTGGTCTGTGGTATATGTTGGACAAATGTTTGAAATATGCCAAACATTTGCAATAAATTAGAAATCTAACCAATAAGATGATTGCAAACTGGAGGTGCCTGCCAGAAAAGATTGCTGAACAACTGTGCATTTTCTTTAACCAGTGATGGCTATAGGAAAACAATTAGAGATTGAAAAGTAGAGCCTGCTGGAGCCCTGCAAGGGATGAAGGAGCTCCCTTTCCATCCCCAGGGGACCTGAATCAGCTCAGACACATTGTGTATGTTTTTCTCTCAGGAAGAGTATCAAGAACCCATGAGGTTTTCACTGCTTTGATGGTTTTTGCACAGGAACTTCCCCCTCTGTTTTCTAGAAACCTGGGAAACTCTCTTTTGCATGATTTTCTCCAGTTAATTAAAACCACTCCTAAGATATAAGATGATTAGTGATAGAAAAATGCCTGGAGATGCCCTTTATGCCCTCTTCCTTAGATCACTGAGCAGTAAGTACAACCAGCGCTCAATTTCAACATGCTCCGCGAGCCAGTCCGGCTTTTATTTCCAAAACCTAAGTCGACAGAGAACAAAAAATACCTTAAATGACTATGCGTTTTGGCTATCGTGCCTGCACGAGAATGTTTCCCTGCCTAGAATCCTGCCCGGTGGTGAGAACGTGTTGCGGGAGGCTGAGCAAGGAGCACAGCACAGCACCACTTCTAATGATCTCAAAAGTGCGATCTCCTTTAAAATTAACTGTGCATCTCTAAGGGGGAAAAATGCCTTTCAGTCCTTCGCTTTTTCTTTTTTCTTTCGCTTTTTTTTTTTTTTTAAACTGTCTCTAAGAGCAACTGGTGTAACTCAGAAGGGAATGAGAGACTTGGGTGTGTGTGTGTGGTGTCTCAAATTTGTCACGAGGACAAACTACAGCAAGAAGAACGTTTGCCTCACCTGGGACTGGTACCCCTCGCGGGGACACATCGGGATGTGGGTTGTGGGCCTCGAGATCCCCACGGAAAGCCTTAATGGAGCTGGGTGGGGGCAAGAAGCGGGGAATATGGGGGAAAGGCTTACCTTCCTCGGTGGCCGGCAGGAGGTGGTCGCTGCTCGCGAGGGGGATGCAGAGGTCGTTGTCCTGGGGGAAACGGTCGCACTCGAGCATGTCTGGCCAGGGGAAGCCGAAGGCGGACATGACTGGAGCGCAGCGGTCCTTCACCTGCACGCAGAGAGAGTGGCACGGTTGGATGGTTTCGTCCAGGTCATCGAGGCAGACCGGGGCGAAGAGCGAGCACAGGAACTTCTTGGTGTCTGGGTGGCACTGCTTCATGACCAGCGGGATCCAGGCGCCCGCCTGCTCCAGCACCTCCTTCATGGTCTCGTGGCCCAGCAGGTTGGGCAGCCGCATGTTCTGGTACTCTATGCCGTGGCACAGCTGCAGGTTGGCCGGGATGGGCTTGCAGTTGCTGCGCTTGTAGGAGAAGTCGGGCTGGCCGAAGAAGAGCCCGCGCGCGGAGCCCAAGCAGCAGTGCGAGGCGAGGACGAGCAGCAGCAGCGAGCCAGGGCCCTGCGGCATCGTGGGCGCGCGACCCCCGGGGGGCGGAGAGCGGAGCCGGGGAAGCGGGAGGCAGCCGGGGCGGAGTTCGTCCCGGCTCGCTCGCTCTGCTCTGGGCGGTTCGGGGGGCCTGGAAAGCGGGCGGCCGAGACGCCGGGCGCCGGGAGGACTGTGCGGGCGAGAAGCTCTCCACTCAGCTTCGCGCTGCAAGCCCGAGCTCAGCTCCGGGGGGCTCCGACCCGGGGGAGCAGAGTGAGCCACTGCTGGGGCCCAGCCAGAGTTTTCTTGGCCTTTTTTATGCAAATCTGGAGGTGGGGAGGGGGGAAGAAAGGGAGGAGCCAGTGCAGAGTAATCCGAGGAGGGTTGGTCACTACTCTCTAGGTCTTGTTTTCCGTTGAGAATGCCCCTCACGCGCTCCCTGGAAGGAAATTCTGCCCCCCTCCCCGGCTCCCCGCCCACTTTAGATGCTGCTGATCGCGTGCTCAAGGGTTGCTTTAAACAACAAACAAATAGACAAGCCTGGCAGCTGCGCCCCCCCTCCTCCCCCCCCCCCCCCCCCGCCCCGAGAGTGTGGAGCACGGTTTGCGGGAGATGGGGGAACGCTGGGGACGCGATGGGCGGCCTCGCCACCGGGTCCCGGGGGAAACGCGCTCCGCCCCCTGCGAGGCCCCGGTCGGGGGTTGTTTGACCCCAGCCTGAAGTTTCTGCTGGGACCCCGGAGCTGTGCGGCAGAACTGCATCCCTCTGAGCCGAGAGCTCAGGCTCTTTGTGCTTTCTTCGGCTCGCGCCCGGGACCTGTCGGCCCCAGGCCGCCTAGGCGAGCTTGGTTTCCTCTCCAGTCTGCAGCCACAGTTCGCAGCGTGGCCCATAACTATACCGTGTGCTGCCCCCTGCCCTTTTAAAAATCAGAATTACGAATAAAGTCGAGTGAGCAAAACTTTTACATGGAAAAGGGACTAAAACGTTGGGGTGGTTGTGTTGTTGGAATACGTCTAGATTTTGCCGTTGGGGAAATGCCTTTGCAGAATCTCGTCAGGCCCACACAAGACTGCCCACCATTTCCCGGTTTTGGATAAAAGACCTGCCCTCCCCCCGCTCCTTAAATGAAAGGGATGACTCAACGCTCGAAGGTAGCGCGGGCCCTAACACACACGGGCTCTCGCGGCGCGGCGCTCAGGAGCGCGGAACGGAGTTTAGGCCCCGTTCCTAAAGGCTAGTGCCAGGCCCATAGGAGTGGCAGAGAATGCGCCAGGTGGACAATCTGGGAAGGACTGGGGAACAGAGGAAGGAGCCCTGCCTGGAGATCCACGAGCGCTAGTCGTGGCCTTGGCAGCGTTGGTTCATTCATCCTGCACACGCCAGCGGGCACTGAGTGTGCAGAGGTGAAACAGGTTGGCCTTTGCTCTCGTGGAGCTAGGGCTCTACTACCCTTGAGGACTGCAAACAGTAAGTTTACAGCTGGAAACCGGAACTTGGGTGCCAGGAGGGGGAAAGTGAGTGTGTGTGTGTGCGTGGGGGGGGGGGCTCCTTTCCCGGAATCACCCAAGTCTCCCCTAGGGGTAGGTCGTCTCCGCCCCCTCAGCCTCCCTAGCTGGTTGGAGGTGCTGATCCAAACAGATAATCCGCTGAGAGCGACCCCGCCAAGGTTCTTTCATATGTAAGGTAGCTCATTGTTATTACTTCCCGGCCTCTAGGAGCTATCCACAGGCTCCGTCCGAAGCTTTCCTATTTCCCTCCTTCCGGAAAGATGCAATAGATCCGGCAGCCTCCCAGGTCCAAGTCATCTGGCCTGCTTTGGGGTCCCAGTGCTTAGGGGAGGGGTGGCGAAAGCCCACTCAGCGTCATCGTCTATCCCTTCCTGGCCGTAAACACACCAGGAAAATCTCCGCCTGGACGGAGAGCATTATCTGGACTCCAAGAATCTATGCCCCCCAAAGTCCAGCTTCCATCTTTGATCCGGGTGCTCAGTTGGGCAAGGGCCGGGGGTGGGGGAGTGGGTGTGGGGGGGCAGCAGCAGAAGGCTGCTCTTCATCGTAACCAGCCCTGGGCCTTTTTCGTTTCTAACTAAAGCACCAAGAAGCCTAAAACTCGCATTCCCCAACACAAACAATTTTGAAAATAAACCCCACATTAAATGCACACACATCCATCCAATCGAGCAATTAATCAGAGCCTGAGCACTTGAGAGATGCTAGGACTTCGGTCCGGGGGCGGGAAGGGGCTCTCCCGCCTCCACCGCCCCCCAGCCCCAAAGCCCTCCCCTGGAGTCGTCTCGGCCACTCAGACCCCTAGCGCGGGACAAAGGAGCCCCAGGCCGGTCTGGCTCGTGTAAAACGGGACACGGCCGCACACTCGGGAGCGGCCGGGAGCCGAGGAGCCCCGCCGACCCGCGCGGCCTGAGGCATTGTTTCCGGAGCCCGCGCGGCCCCGCTCGCCGCCAGGGGGCGCCGGGAGCCGCACTGGAGTCTCCAAGGCCGCCACGCGCGGCGCCAAGCTTTGGCCTTTCAGGTTCGGAGGCCCGCGGATCCCCTATCGCACCCGCGCCACCCTGCTTCGATCTCATCCAGCTCAGGCTGCGTCTTTCTTCCCCACCTCACGTCGCGCCCCACTCCCTCTCCTTTCAATTTTTTCACGCCTGGTCAAGCGCGTGCCCGCGTGACAGGCGCACCCACGAGACCAGAGGATTGAGGAGGAAAAGGAAAATAACCTCCCACAGAGGTCAGGACGCGAGCAAGGCCCTCCGTCTGTGTGAAAACCGCACGGACGCCCATGCCTGGTGACAGTCCCGGCGAGCCTCCCCAGCCGGGGTCGCTGTGTCACCGCGGAGAGATGCGCGCACGTGGTGCTGCCGCGCGGCGTCGCCTTCGCTCCCTGGACTCTTCTGCGCTCGGGCCTCCTCAGAGCCTTGCCGTCTATCAAGAGCCAACAAAGGCTTTTGCTTTTACAAACCGAGAGCCAGCACTTACCGCCCATCCCCCGGAAGCTCCCACCCCCACCCCCACCGCCGACCGTCTGCCCCGTCCATTTAGTAGTAGCCCCTTTTAGGAACGGAAACTGTAGTCACCCAAACCCAGGGTAAGCGGTGGTGGGCGCTCCCTCCTCTGAAAGGGGGATGCCCATGGGTCTCTGGTGATGGGATTGGCCATCTTCCCCCTACCCCGCGCCTGCCCCCACAATGAACGACATCCCATCCAAACGCTGCAGGCCTGGAGAAGACCATCCGTTTTCTGGATTTGGCCCTGCTTCCCTGCCTGAGTGTTGCCTGTCGTCCAAGGCACTCAAGGATCTCCAGGCACAACCTTCCTGCCGGTCTTGCCCGAACAACTGGGCTGTGCTAGCTACAAGTTTCTGGGCAGGCAGGCCCCTCACAGTCGTGCCCAGAGGTTCTGTCCTGTGGCTGGGGTCTCCAAGTCTGGGGCCGGTGGCCCCTGCATCAGCGGGGAATCGGTGGAGAGCCGGGGAAACGGCGCCTCCCACCCCCACTCGCGAGCACGGACTCAGACTGAGTGGGAGGGTGAGCGAGAGCGGGAAGAAGCACGTGTGCAATATGCCGGTTTCTTAATTCTCAAAACGGGCTACAGAAGGGCAGTCTTGAATTGGCAACAAGCTTCTGAACCGCAAGATGACGGTGCCACTGACCGGCCTTCCTTTCGATTGGAAGCCTGCGTTTCGACGCCCCTTACTAAAACGCTCGGCCTCCGGGGAGGCTTTAAGCCTCGAGGGCAACGCCTGAGCCAGGATGACGCAGCTGCGAGGGGCAGGCCAGGAACGGGCTCGGGAAGCGCCGGCAAGGACGACCTGCGGCTCGCAGGGAGGCTGCACTAACGCACCGAGGCCCCCCCCCCTCCGTCTCCTGAAATCCTCACTGCCACCCGGCAGGTGGGTGTGGGTGTTATCACTCTGCAAGTGAGCAGTCACGAGGACACTGAGGCACGGAGGGGTTAAGCCACTGGAACCGGGTCACACAGCGAAGTACAGCTGCTGGTGTTACGCGTGCCGTAGCTGGGTGCAGTTCCGGCCTTGGCGGCCTTTGGGGACGCGTCCAGACCAGTTGGGTGTTTCCAGCAGCGTCGTCTCTTGGCTGTCATCGCGCGCAGGCCTGCCGGGAGGGGTGGGGGGGGTGACGTCACCGCTCGTCCCGGGGCTAGGGACCCGGGCCTTCCTGGCTCCTAGCGAGACCCAAAAGCGCGCTAGCCTGGGCTTCTTTCCGTGGGATTCGCGGCAGCCATCTGGGGGCGCCATTTCCCAAAACGGAGGGTCCCTCAAGGGTTGCCTTTCGGTTTCTGCACGCTGTTGAGGCTCTGAGGTCTTTTGCGTTTTTAAAAGTTGGCCCTGAGGCTGGCTTTTTTTTTTTTTTTTTTTTTTTTTTGCGGGGGGGGGGTGGTGTCAGGGGAGAAGTTAGCTTTCTTTTCGCCTTTGGCCTTCCCTCGGCTCACGCTCAGCAGTGAGGGCGCCGCCTGAGGCCGGACGGGAAGACTGTCGCCGCACGCGCAGGCGGGGCAGGTGCCAACCGCCTTCCCGTCGCGCACCCCAAGGGTTCAGACGGGATTTCCGATACCGAGGTCCAGGCCTGCGACGGGAGGGCCCCTACCTCTCATTTGAAGAAAACAAGAGTCCAGTCGGAAGACCAATAGTTTCCCGCCTGCTAACCCAAATTCTTGCGCCTCTCTCCTTTCAGGTTTCAAGGGGCCGGCGGGTCCCAGATTGGAGCTGAAAAAACAAACGAAGGGTCTAGGGAGGCTCTGACTCGGCGCCCCCTTTTCGCCAGGAGGGGCAAACTGGCCGAGGGAGGGCGCAGGAGGGGCGGCGGGGACTGCGGCTTAGGTGGGCGCTGTGCCGAAGCCCGGGCGGAAGGCTCAGAGCGAAGGTTCCCCGGCGGGTGAGGCTGGGGCGGGCCCTGGTCCCTCTCCGCGGGCCACCTGGCGGAGAGAGAGCGAGCTATAATCGCGCGTGTCACTGTCAGCTCTCTGGTTGGTTGGTGCAAAGCCAGCGTGAACCCCCCCCAAGATCCAGGGGCCTCTTTGAACCGAGTGCCGCACACTTGCTCTTTGAGAAAGGCCTTTGTAAAGCCAGTGGGGTGGGATACTTGTGGAGTTCGATAGAATGATTAAAAACAGTCGCTCCGAAATGATAAAAACAAAACCAAACCCAACCAACTAACCAAAAACCGATTTCACTTCCAATGATAATCTACTGCAACAGGTCGTTTTCTTGTTCTTCTCCAGCCACATGAGTGTATTTTGGTCATACACTGGTTTGGGACGGACTGAGAAAGATACTGAGAAAGATATTTTTCTCAGGCACATCATAGAGGCTGCCGGTGGTTGGTGCCTTGGGAAAGACCAAGTTCTGTTTCTTTTATTGTTAACCTCGATGAGAAAATGGCTGTAGATAATTTGGGGAGAAAGGATGGGGCTAGGGCCTGGCTTGTCCTGCTTGCATCCCTGGACTGCTTCTGCTTCAGAAACAAAACAAAAACACAAAACCCAACCAAAGAAGACACCTGATGCTGTTCAATGACACAGATCTCTGGGAAGGAAATTCCATTTGTTTAGTGTACACGTCCTCCCCAGCCGCCTTTCGTTTACAGCATAAGGTCTCAAATTTGCTGGACCAATAGTAATTCCTTGGTCTTGGGGCTCAAAACTTTAAAATTCGTGTCAACTGTGTACGCTTAGTTCCTTTGGCACTCTTACATATTTATTGAGCACCCCGTATATGTAAAGAGCTCTGTTGGATACTTTGCCTTTCTTCTTCCCTGTCCCTTACTTTCCAATTTTCCTGTCTCTTTCTGGGGTCCCAGCAGTTTATTGCTCACTGATGTGTTGCAACTGCTGATGAGACTCTTGAAATGAAGCATCTCCTAATTGCTCACGTTAGGAAATCCTGAATGGAAACAGCAAAATCCCAAGGCCATTCATAGAGGGCGGTCCAGAAGCCACAGTGTTTCTCTGGGAAGAAAGACCTGCTCCATTGTCTGATTTGAACAGCAGGGGTCACTGGCTAAGCTGGTGTTTCACTCTGGTGGGAATTTATTGCCATCAGATAAGAGCACAGAGTCAATACAATAAAGCCTGTTGGCTCTAAAGCAACAGATGGAATCTGAGTTCCTGCACACATGTACGATCTTTCCAGAGACAAATCCCAGAATAAAAAGCCTTTTGTCATTCTTACTGAACTGACTTTAGGGACACCTTTCCATACTCTGTATTTGTTTGGGTCTTCCTAATGGTAGATTTTTATGCTGCCCAAACTAAGAAATTTGTCAGATTTATGAAAATGATTCATCCTTGTTTTTTGACATGCTCAGTTTGAGTAAACCACAGGCGTTCGCACCAACAAAGAAATCTGTAACTTAGATTTTTGGTTGATTTGGTATAACCTGTAATTTCAAACTATAGTATCCCGGATACACAGACTCCGTCCACTGAGTTCATTGGCACTAAATGTTAACAAAGTTTCATTAGTAAGCCTAACATTTCTTAATAGTTTGTAAATCTCCATTGGTACAATGGGGAGTGAAATATTCTAGAGAAATACTTCCAAATGTTAAATTGGGTTTCTGGTAGATGGCCAGTCGGCAAAGTGTCTAGTGACCATCTTGGCCATGCTGTCCAGAGCTTTGCTGTCTTCCCTTAGTTTCCTTGAAATCTTAATTAATTAAAGAAATTCACAACAAGTTCTGCCCTGGAAGGAAATAAGTAAGAAAAGAGTGCTTTTATGAGTGCATTTAACTTATTATTATTTGTACTAGTTCAGAAACCTTTTTCCATGTCCAAGTTTGTCTGGATTAGAGCTTCAAAACGAACAAGATTTCTAAGGTTTTCTGTGATCAGTTCTTCTCTGGAATAAATACTGAAAGCATGTCTTTAACTCCCTCTTGTTTGGTATTATTAAGTTGGAAACTTTGACTTGTTATGCTAGTTATGGTTCCATTCAGAGGAGCTGTGTGTAGTGAGGGTGGAGGGGAGGATTAGGGAGAGGGGAAGTCAATGTTGCTTGTGCCCAGCCCCAAAATGAGATTTCTCTCATTTGGAAATCAATTTTTTCCCCCTGAAAAGGCATATTATTCCCTAGGATATTCTCATGGTATCTGAAAGACGTGGACAGGTAGTCACTGGAATGATTTCTGGGGAATGTTATCATGTCACCACAGGAAGGACAGTTATTCTGCCCTGCTCTTCTCTTCCCCGTAGATGATATAATTAGCAGCCTAATGCCTTAAGGGAGGAATTTCTCAAGTTCTTTGGGGTTTAAGTCCATCCACCCAATCAAAAGATTATTGGGTCTCTACCATACACTGCGAGGTTATCAAAAAGTCCTTGGATGTAAGGGGTTTATGGTTTAGTATTTGTAGATAGAAATAAGATTTCCACTTCTCTGCATTTAGCTTAAAGATGATGATGGCACATATTTCTGTGGGTAAAGACTTTTCCCTACATTAGGATAAAGGGCTATGAAGATTACAAAGATTCTCATAGAGCAAAATATGTGTTACTGGGAAAAGGAATAACAAGGCCTAGGCATTTGCAGGTCATGTCTGAGAAACTTAGTTGCTTTTTGAATTGTGATAGAATATAGTCTTTTGTAGTCCTAAGCCTTATTAGAAAGCAATCAAAAAATCCTTCTATAAAAATCTTGAGAGATCAGTCCCTTGCCTCATATAAGACCAGCTTAAACTAACAAAGGGATTAAATTCTGTCTAGTTTATAAATTTACTTTCAGAGAACAATATTCAATGTCTTTAAAAGTCCTAAACTGTAATAGATAGATACATGGGAAATTCTCATTAACAACCAGATTAATGATGTTATTTTCCAGAGTTGGATTTTACAAATCAACAATGGACAACTGAATAGGAGACTGAAGGGAATGGATTGAAAATTAGATCAAGTTAAAGTGAAACTTTCATTTTTCACTCATGAATTGATTTTCTCCCCCAAATGTTTCTTTGTTGTTTATAAAAGTAATACATGTAAAATGCTCAGGCAACACAAAATTATAAGGGGGAAAGTGGAAATCTCTCTAATTTCACTGCCTGTATCAGGGCGCCTGGGTGGCTCAGTCGGTTAAGTGTCTGACTTTGGCTCAGGTCATGATCTCATAGTTTGTGAGTTCGAGCCCCCCATCAGGCTCTGTGCTGAAGGCTCAGAGCCCAGAGCCTGTTTCAGATTCTGTGTCTCCCTCTCTCTCTGACCCTCCCCTGTTCAAGCTCTGTCTCTCTCTGTCTCAAAAATAAATAAATGTTAAAAAAAATCAAAAAAAATTCACTGCCTGTATCTACAGAAAAAAGTGGAAAATAGTTATATTCTTTTAACTTAAGAGAAAATGAATGTACAAAGCTTTATAAAAATGCAATCAAATGACACATACCATTTGTAACAAATTTCCATATGTCAAGAAATGAAGATCTATGTCTTAAAAATTACCTTTGCATATAGTATTTGAACCATATTTAATTTTTTGAGTGGATTCCCTTGTACTGATGTTTCCTCTCCAGTTTCTTACCAGCTCATAAGTGACACTGCTTTCGTAGTGGTGAATTATGCATATCATGATTAAGATGGGTTTGGGTAAGCACCTCATTGTCCAGATTTCTCCCAACATAGACGTTTGATAATATCTTTGGGCATTTGGAAGGGTTGGCTACAACTCAGAGACTATTTCTTGTATTTCTCAATGTGATATTTCCCATATCAACTTGGTTGAAAAGAGGAATTTTAGATTTGCAGTGAAAAAAAAATTCAATTGAGCTTTTCTCCTTTCCTCTTAACCTCAAAAATGGCGTGGTTAGAATTTGAGACGGGTTAGCTCTTATTTTTCTGAGCCATTTTTTCCCATTCATGTATTTCAAGTATCCCCTTGTGCAGAGAAGAATGTACTTTGGGAAGCAGAATTTTCTGGTTCTTGGAGAACATACTTGGAAGGCTAATTTCTGCCTACAGTGAGGGTGATTGACAGGGAAGGTGGGGAAAGGTTGAGTCATAGTTGAGGGTTATGGCTCCATGATTTTATGTTGTCAGGGGGAAGAATATATTCACTCTCAGATGTGTGTAGTTTGGGGAGGGGAGTGTCAAAATAGACCTGATACACTCACATAATATCAGTCCTTTTGTTCACATACTATATGCCCACCAGATCTCATATTGGCATGAAATAGCTGGAAACTCTTTTGTATATTGTATCTATCTATATTCTACTTCCATGATTAACATAGCTAAAATAGGTTTTTGATTTACAAGATATAATGGGCTTTTTTTTGTGTGTGTGCAAGGATGTTCTGATTATTGATCATTAAGATGTATGCCATCCCTTGCTTTTATAGAAGTAGAGAGGATGTACACTGATTTTTGCAAATTATTTTTCCCAGTTCTCCTTGTAACCACACGTTAATAATCATTTTTAAGATGGTGAAGTTAAAATGATATTTGGCCATTGACAGAGCAAGTTGACTAGTTTACTCAGAATTACACATATGGCCCTGGGCTTCAATATGATGCAAATCATGGATAACATATAATACTGTTCAGTCAGGATGGGCTAGGTTATATTGCTGTAACAGTCATCACCAAACAACAGAAGTTTATCTCATATTAATGCAAAATTTGCTGTGGGTTGGGGGGCCTTCCAGGGCAGCCGTTTTCCCAGCTTAGCATTCCCAGCTGCTTTATTTTATGGCACTTTCATATCAAGATATGCTCCCATAATCACTTCACAGACGGAGAGCGGGCTGTTGAATCCATTACCAGAAGTTAAGTACTTCCATTGGGAAGTGATATATGTCACTTTCACTCACGTTCTATTGGCCAACAACAGTAAGAAGGCCACCCCTAACTTCAGAGGAGTCGAATGTACAGTTGTGCCCTGTGGCTGGAAAAGAAGAAGAATTAGATATTAGGGAGTAGTAGTAATGCCTACCACACATATATACATGTGCCATGTCTAATTTCATGCTTTGTCTAGTGCTTAAGCTATTGCTCATCAATAACTGTCAAGTAATGGGAAATACTGGTAAGGTTTATAGATTGATATGCTATAAGTTGGGCTTAGTGAAAAAATTGATAACTGGGAAATATGACATGAGCCTTTTGTATGGTTATATTTTGATCTGTATCAGGGCAGAATCTATATGACATAAAACTAGGTTATGATCTGATTCTATTGCATTTGTAACTGACTTTGTCAATTAACATTAAGAAATAAAAATAGTCCACTGTTAGGAAAGCTAGAGAAATAGAAAGCTGCTCCCTGGAACTGAGAGGCCTCAGCTGATGGGCCCTGTACAAGTTCTTCTACATTTCTAATTGGCAATTTTAATGAACTCCTATACGTATTTCCCTTAGGAACCCCTATAGGAAATAAGTGCAATACCTGAAGGCCATACTGAAGGAAAAAATGCTTAAGAATGTGTTTACCTTATATAGCTCAGAAAGCAAGCACTTACAAGGATGTAACCTGGGAAAGTAGAACTTTTTTTTTTTTTTAAAGAAAGTGACTTTCTGAATTGATTTCTTTAAATAAAATGAAGTCTTTCAGCAAACTGAAATGTGTTGGGGCTATAGCCAGAAATCCACTTTGATGGTATATTTTGTATAACACTCATTACTGTTCTTCATGGGTTAGATTTAAAAAAAAATTTTTTTTGAGGTGATCCAGCTATGAAAATATGTTCAATGAAATGTAAATTGCCAGGAAATTAGCTAAAGAGGGTAGATTGAGAGAAGAAAGATAAAGGAACCCTTTAAGCTATCTTGATGCTCTTGTTTGCCATGGAACAAGGAATGCCAAAAAGAGGAAGAACAGGCTTCAAGACTCCCCAGGGGAGGAGAGCCAGAGTCTTTTTTGTCACATAGGGGCAAATGAAGATTGCAGATGTTTTCTTAGTTTTTCTTCTTCAACACAGTTGCAACCCAAGAAAGCAAATCCTGAGATTTAATTTGAAATAGATATTTGCTACTAGATGATACCAGCTTCTTCCAGGCTATTGGTAAAAAGTCACACCACACAGGGTTTGAATCTGACCTGGTGGCTTTCTAAGCTGTGATCCTGGACACATGACCTAAACTCTCTGTGCCTCAGTTTCTTCACCAGTCAGATGTGATTACTAATGCGCCAAGTAAGGGTTAAGGGAGTAAAGTACTTCAAAATACAGAGTAAGTACTTTATGTAAGGGCTATCTCTTATTTTTATTCTACCAGGTAGTCATTAGTTCATCGTGTCAGCCAGTTCCACCCACAGAGGCTTCCTCTGGGAACTTATCATGTAGATGTAATGAAGTGTTAAGAGACTTGCCCAGGTCACAAATAAAAGCCCAAATCACCAAGAGAGTTCGAATGCCACTCAGCTGTGAAGGACTGGGCTGGAAATGAACTCCCCACCATCATTCCAGAAAGGGGAAAACAAATCTGACTTACACTTTACGCACATTAAAAAGAAAATTGGTCTCACTAAATTGGAAAGAGATCCAATTATTTAACAAATTTGTTACTGTCATTGGAATTTGAATTTTAAGTCAAAATTGTATTATAACATAGATGACAAGTAGTTGAAATATTAACTGAGGGAAACAGTTTTGGCACTCCAAGAAAAACCCTTGTAATTAATCTTCACTGGTAATCTCCTCAGGGTAACCATTACTAATTAGAAACATATTTTGTCAACCCATGCAGATTTTAAGCCTGATGATGGCAGGAGTATAGTTTTTTTGTACCGCCACAGCCCCCAGACTAAGTGGTATGATTTGCATACAGCAAGCATATAATCAATGTAGTTTGTTACCACTCTGAGTGAAAGTTAAATATCAAATCATACATTTAAAGCAAACACAGAGCAGAAGGATTTCCTGGAAGGGAGCCATTCTCTTTTCCAATCACATGCAGTTGTTGAGAGACAATCCAAGTGAAAGAGTAAATGTGGTTTTGACAGGGTGAGGTACAACATCTGGAGTCTGGCCCTCTACCCGGAGCCTTGACCTTCTCTTTCAAAAATAGTAGACAGATAGGGCTCATAGAAAGATGATTCATATAGCATAAGAGTGTAACCTTGTAAAAACCAACCAGGACAATGTGACCAGTGTTTTGCCGATAAATTCACAGTGAGAGTTATTCTCAGCATAAAGGCATTTAAATCTCTTTGGGTACAGATGATGCAATTATCAGTTTTTCCATTCCTATGTCCACTGCATGGTGCTGATCAACATGGTTCTATTAATCAGTTAACTCATCTTTTACAAGGCTGACATACTTAGAGGTGTTATTTTATTATGTGATTAAAACTTGGCGTTACTTTTTGAAAATTGTGGTAAAATAGAGCATAAAATTTCCCATTTTAGCCAGTTTTAAGTGTACAGTTCAGTGGCATTAAGTACATTTGTTAAATTTTTAATGAAAGCACTATTCACATTTTAGGGAGTGTACTGCCTATTACTACATTAACACTTTTACCAAAGAGGGGCACAGAAAAACAGAGATACCATGATCAGTTAATGGGTTCTCTTAGCAGCAGCTTTGTAAAATGATTTGATGGCATAGGAAATAAAGTTTGTCTACCAAAATGAAAACGTTGTATTAACAATAGCCATTATTCTTGCTATTCTTTTCTCTGAACAGAATTGGTTAGGCTAGCTAATAACTGCATGCAGATCACAGTTCCCTAAGCTGAGTTGACTCTTCACAACCAGCAAGAGTAGACACAGATCTGCTGACTCTTGAGCCTGTCAAGAGATTCTAGAATACTGCTTTCTTATGGTTATTGCACCTGTTCAAAGATCATCTCACATCTCTGTGACTCTGACATAAAGACAGGGGAGCATCACCCTCCTTCTCATCTGGAAAGACAACTCCCAGTCCATTTCCTCCCATTTGGTAAGATCCTATCAGTCCTACAAGTTCCATTTCAAATACTCTTCTTCGAAAACTAGGGAAAAGATGATGGCAGTGGTAAAAGACCATCAAAGAGAAACGAAGGAGCCAAATAAAGGAGGGACCAGAAGGAGTCAAGTGAAAGAATTTAAAAGTGCTTTTGTTTCAGTTTTAATTTCTAGATAAGAGACCCCAAAGTATACTTGATCATGGGAGTGATAGTTCTTTTTCATGGAGAAACTGAAGTGTGTAGACAAAAATGATAAAACTGAAGTGCTGGAAAATACATTTGAGATCAGCTAGTCCCTTCTCCCACCCAGTGTGATGTCCCTATCAGGGCTTCATCCAGTTTCCCCCTGAACACACAGAGTGATGAAACTCCCTCATGAGCTCTTTTTCAAGATCATCGAACTCCCTTTACTGTCTCTTGCATTCATCAAGCAACCATGCTATAGGGGAGGATGCTGTGTTGACTTGTTAGGGCTGCCATAGCAAAATACTACAGACTGGGTGATTCAAACAATAGGAATCTATCTTCTCACAGTTCTGGAGGCTGGAAGTCCAAGATCAAGGTGGCAGCAAAGGTGGCTTCTCAAGGCTTCTCTCTTTGGTTTTTAGATGGGTGCCCTTTCTCTGCCTCTTCACATGGCTGTCCCTGTGCTTGCACACCCATGATTTCTCTTCCTCATCTTTTAACAACAGTCATATTGGATTAGAGCCCCACCCTAACAGCCTCCTTTTATTTAATTACCTCTTTAAAGACCATATTTGACAAGGAGATCTTGAAGGACAGAAATCCTGCCTTCTCCATCTTGGGCTGCCAGAGTCTAGCACAGTACCTAGCATTCAGTACTCAAATGAATCACAACCAAATGAGTTGAAATGCATCTCTTTATTCATTGGGCTGCCCTGCTGGTTGCCAAGCAGGATTGGATCAAAAAGTCTGGAGAAATGTGAGAGAACATCTTCATGATGGCACTTAGGCACACCAGTACTTTTGCTGCTTTGAAACCAAGGTGATTTTCCATGTGGTTGAGCACCTGATCCCATCAGGTAGGTTTTAAATGTATAACTGTCTTTTGAGATTTTATACCTATCACTAATGTGATGAGTTTTCATTGCAGTTGAAGGGCATTCATATTGGAAACAGGTGCCGACTAGAATGTGATGGTTTCTCATTTCCAAACAGCTAGGGGCAGATAATTGCAGATATTTGAAAAAGCCAACAGGTTCACTCTAAATGGTTCAATGAACTACTCTTTCTATTCTGCGTAGACAAATGTTACCATTGTTTATTTATGGTCTTTGGGCAGGTTGTTATATTCTAGATTACTTAGATTCAATGAGGCATATTCTTTCATTATTGTTATTATTTCTTTGCCCTTCTCATTTAATGATATTTACAAGTTCTTAGGTGTAATACGTTCTTATTTAGCTGCAGAATATTTGTCCTGCTTTGACTAACGACACATCACTCAGTTTCACCCATCATTGACTGCTTAGTTGGTGGAGTCTGCATCTGGCTTCCCTGTTTCTCATTATGTACACTTCTTTCTAATGTCACAGATGCCCTTATGTGGGGACACTTTCATTTTCTCTATTTGCTTCTGCTTCTGTTCTGATGTTCCTTGCTACATTTTTGTTGCTATTAATTTTGAAAGGTCAATTGTTAAGAATATGTCTACCTCCATAAAATAAATATTTCAAAGCATATATTATTTTCATGTCCATTACCAGTAATTTTTTTTTTCATTTTGACTTAATTAGGTGAATATGGAGGATAAATGTCCTTCTTGAGCAAAATATAATGGTGATTATTCTCCTTGGCCTTTGAATATCACACATCTAGGGATAAGGAAGTTTTCTATGATTGAGTACAAGGCCTGGATACATTCACATACTGCATTATTGCTTTCAGCCATAGGAAATTATGTTAGTGATCAAGAGAATGGCTGGCAGTCATGGGAACACTTCACTTGTTATTTATGTAGTAGTTATATGATCATTTTAATATTATATCCTATGTGGCTTGTGGTTCGGGGATCAGACTGCCTAATCCCTGAGCCACAAGGGACATCTGTGAATCCACTGTCCAGTTCCTAAACCAAAAGCACACAGGCAAACAGACTATTTATTATGGGCAGATCCTTCCACAAATTGGCAGATGAAACTCATTCTGATGTAGGGAAAGATTGATGTTGCGGGTATTCAAAAATGACATCCATTTCCATAAATAACTTATAAGATTAAAAAATGAGACAAACCTCACATTGGATGTGAAAATAAAGAATTAGGAAAAATGAAAATAGTGACAAGCTAGTAAACCTACAACAGTAAGGTCCTTTTGCCAAAGAAATAGGAAATCCTCAACACAAATGTTAGAAAACCATGTAAGTAATCTTACTTGAGGGAATAAACAAGTAATGATGACCAATGTTTTATTCAACAGAACTATATAGAATTAAAATAATAATTTAAAGTAGTTTCTCCATATGGAACTCGCTTGACTGTCAGACTTCCAGAAAATACTCAGAATAATACTTTGCTAATGTTCTTGTACAGATTTGTACATTTCCAACTTTTTATACCTGTACCTACTCCAAGTGTACAGAATGTGTATATTTTTCTTAGTGAGAACTGACAACATGGTAGTTTTTATGAACTTTCATGTTATCAAAATTTCATATTATCTAAGTTTTGCAAGATTGGGGTCCTGCTGCACTGAACTGTTAGGAGAATGCTGGTCAGGGTATGTGGTAGGTGGTGGGGAGGGTGTCATCAAGAGAAAGAATAGGTACTTTCTTCCTATAATCTCCTTGTTAAATCTTGTTTTTGTGGTATAGCTGAATACTGACATTCAACCCTTGTATTCTTGAGACCCTGGCTGTTGATTACCAGGCTCTTGTGAGGAGTTTTCTGGGTGTTCTTTGCTGTGATAGTTAAGTGACAGCAGCAACAATGGGGACTCCTGCAACAACACTGCAGCCACGTGAAGCTTGTAAAAAACCTTGTGGCACCTCCCAGTGGACTGATGAATAGGTTCTCCCCCTCTGTCCCATAAGGGGATGATATGGGGACATTTTCAAAGGGTATAGGCCACCAAGATCAGGCCTCCCAGTGAGTTACTTTACTCTTGAGAAATTACAGCAAGTTATTAAGCAATTTTATTTATTCTTTTACAAGGAAAATTCCAATTTTCTATTCCTGGCTTGTTTTACACATCTTACTTGGGGACATCATTTTTCAGGCTCATGAGTGTTGTCACTGCACTTACGACAGGCTGAACTGAGCAACAGCATGGAATGATAATGTACAAATTGATCTAACCAAATTTGGCTTCAAGGTCTACAAAACATCACTGACATTAATTTTCCAAGGGAAGCAAGTATTCCTGTTAATTTAATATCTGAAAAAGACTTGTGTATCATCTTCTAATGTCCTTTTGATTGGCATTGGAGATTAGGAAGGTGACCCAGGTGGCCATACTGCTAGAACATTTATGTTCTTCTTTGGCGACCATCTTCCCTCTGGGCTCCTGGGAGCTGTTTCCAGTGGAATGGAGAGCAGAGAGAATCATAATTATGTCTCAACCTGGGTTCATCACCCAGTAGGGACCTGTATTTCTACATGTGCCCTTATAAATCTTTTAGCTAAATCAGGGCTCAAATGTAAAACCCAGGTCCCTAAGGAACTTTTTAATATAAACCAAAGTCTAGTGTAAGCTGATTTTTTTTTAACTTTGTGAAATGTATTTACTCATGACAGTTGCAGATTTAGTACAAAGTCTTATTTATTTTGCATTACACTAAAAACAAAAACAAAACAAAAGCCAAACAAACAAAAAGCAGAAACATCCCTTGCTAAATTTCATATAAATTTGATCTATGAAAATATAATTTAGAAGCTGGCAGAATATTTAGAGGTAGAATATTTAGAGGAATATTTCTGCATGTTGCTACCATCATTATTTTGTTTTTGCTTTTTAACAGAATAGTATATACTCATAAGGGGATAAAGTAATGAAAATATGACAAACTTGTCCTTTCTGGTTGTTGTTCTGTCCTGTGACAACCATATAACCTGATCCTGATTCAGTTGGGTTTAGTGAGGTTAAATCCCAAGTAAGTAGTGTTCTGGAGTTAATCTCCTAAGGAGTTCGACCCTAAAAGGAGGAGATTCTGTCTGGCTGGCACTCCGGGAGCCAAGCACTCCTTTCAAATCTGGATTGGCTGACGCTACATGTTCAAGTCCAGACAGTGATAAATTGCTCATAAATGAAAAGACAAGAAAATAATGCAGTGATGTTCACTGGCTCTGATCTTGGTTATTCCAGTTCTATTGCTGTTTTTTTGCTACAGATCTTTTTTATATTGAGCATTTGGTTCCCAATTTGAACGTCTGAATTTGAATGGCAGACTGTTACTGGAAACTGTTACCAAAAACTATGCTGTCTGGAAATGATTCCTGGGATCTCTAGAATTCTACAAAGAAATAATAGAAAACCCAGGGACCACTAAATGCCGTGTGAACTGCTGGGAAAAAATAGCTTGCATTTTCTGGAGGAAAGGTGACTCTGTATTTATGTAATCATTTCAGTTATGATTCTGCTTATTAGCTGTAAAACCCAGAAGTCATAAGGTTAATAGGAACCTTTCCAAAGATACATACGTTAAATTTAAGGAATAAGGTCATACATTCACAGAATTCAAAGTTTATTGGGAGGGGGATCTGTCTCAAGTTAGGGTCCTTATAGGGAACACTGGCTCCTGGCACATACTTTCTTGGTGTATGTGTTCTTTCTGTCTCTGTCAAAAACTGCTTGTTCCTCAAACCAGCAGAAGCTATTTAAGCTTTAAGCAACGGATACCCCCTATACTCAGCATCATGTAAGAAATAAAGGTATGCATTCCATTCACCTAATTAAGAAAGAGCCTCAGTGTGCAAGTTTGCAGTATTAGTGATATGCTTTGTATTGTAGTACACTTCTTATGTTGCACTTATTTTTTTTGTTTGAGTTTTTTTGTTGTTGATTCACATTGAATTTCTAGCTTTTAATTCATTATAGTTCAAAATTGATTTTCTGTTTTCAACATGTGCTAGGAACTGTGTTCAAAAGGCTGTGAAATTTGCTATAAATGAATAAGACAGAAGTAATACAAGCAAAGTATTAGGATATGATAAAATTTCAACCTCAGGAGTAACAATAAATGCACATTAAAATGAGATTTTTCCCCCCTGTGAAATTATCCAAGATTTAAAAAAGGGGGTATTGGTAAAGCTATGATGCGAAGGCTCTTTCTTGTATTGCTGTGCGGATGTCACAATAGAGATGCAAACCAAAAGCCAACCAAAAGGGAAAGATCAAGATTAGAAACTGCAGAGAAAGTTCCTGGGAAGGCTAGCACTTGAGTGAGGACATGGAGGAAGGATGGAATTTAAATAGAGGGTGGAAATGGAAGGCAGGCCACACTTCATGATTAAAGGTGGTACCTTTTTTGGTGGTGGTACCATGTTTCGATTGGGATTAAGGGTGGTACCCTGTTTTGGAGATTTATCCATCTTGGCACATCAGCTCTAGCTCAGTAATTGTAATTTTTTTTTTACAGTATTCCATCAGATAAATGGAATTCATTCTCCTTCTGATAGACAATTAGACTGTCTTCTCTCCAAATTTTTGTTGTCACAGAGAAAGCTACCGTGAACATCTTTGCATACTTTTCGCTGTGCACACTTGAGAGACTTTTTCCATGATGTGTACTGGGGAACAGGATTGCTGAATCATGGGATATGCAATGATAGTCCAAATTGCTCTCAAGGTGTCTGTGCCAATTGAGGCTCCCACAGACAATATTATAGGAGGGCTCTTATTTTCCCACATCCTTACACTTAGTATTCACATATATGTATTTTATCACTTTGATGGTGTGAATGTGTATCATCTTAATTTTTTCTGTTCCCTTATCGTGTGAAGTTCAAAATTTTTTTGTGTGTGTATTAATAGGCCATTCAGATTTCTTCTTGAGCAAATTGCCTGTTTGCCCCCATTTCCTATTTTTTAAATCTTTATTGACTTATAGATCTTTATTCTAGATATCATGTTTCTAAAAAAAAATCAGTGAAATGAATTGCGAATATTTCACTTCCTCTGGGTCTTGTTTTTAAAACTGTTATTATGGTCTTATTTCATTCCAAAGTAATTTTAATTCAGACAAAATTATCAGTCTTTTTGTTTACGGTTTATGCTTTCTATGACTTGTTTAACCCTTTCTTGACATATTTCATAAAAAGAGGATCCTAATATTCTTTCTAGAGATTTTGCTTTTCATATATATGTCCTTAATTAGCCTGGGACTGACTTTTGTGTACGGTATGAGATAGGGTTGTAATACTTTTTTCCATAAGGATGTTCAACTTTCCAAGCCCATAAATAATTCTTTTTCTATTTTATGTATTTATCATATGCCAGGCAAGTTTATAAAGAATTCAGTGAGCAAAAGGTTTGGAAATCCTTTCAGTGGTGAAGTGTGTGCATATACCTCTGTAGTCAGAGGTATTCCAGAAGCAGCAAAAGAATGGTGAATACAGATCTGATTGAGTTTGAATTCCAACTCTGGCACTTATAAACAAAGTAGGGAAAAAAGAATGCTAACAAAACTAATCAATTTCAAAAATTTGGTAATGAAATGAATATAATTGGACAGAAATTCGGGATAGAAATATGAGCTGTCCACATCAATTTCAAATGGTTGGAAAGGCTAGAATACAAGGCTCTCCACTGGACTCTGGAAATATTAGAATGAAATGAATGGGACTCTTGACAATACCAACCCAAAGAGCTTTGACTAAATAAATTGAAGAAAACAGTATCAGTGAGGAGCAAGGTATGTGTAAACTTCATTCTTGGTGAAAGAACTGTCTACAGAGAGAGCGCCAGGACTTGGCTCACTCAACCTCATTCCCAGCAGCCTTGTCCCTTGCCTTTTCCTTTGAAATAGGTTGAAAATACTAAATAACTTTTCTTAGACACTTTCTACCTGGGATGGCCAGTGATGCAGGTGTACAGCATTCCTTCTCATGCAAAAAGACCAAGCTGGGGCCCCTGGATGGCTCAGTTGGTTGAGCGACTGACTCTTGATTTTGGGTTAGGTCATGATCCTAGGTTTGTGGGATTGAGCCCCACGTGGAGCTCCATGCTGAGTGTGGAGCCTGCTTGGGATTCTCTCTCCTCTCTCTCTCTCTCTGCCCTTATGCCCTGCTTCTCAAATTAAAAAAAAAAAAAAGACAAAACTGTTGGGGATAAGTTTTTTAGTCTTCTCACCTTGTTGCTTCCTGGAAATTAGATGTAGGATCTGGAAGTATAGCAGCCATCTTGTGATCTCAAGGGCAGACATGTGGCATTCTGAGCTACTCTTGTCAGCCTGCTGTTTCTACCCTTAGAGTTCTTGTTGCCAGAGACAAAATAAAATCATGTCTGTGTAAATTATTGCAGTGAAGGCTTTTATTTTTAAAATTCATTTGTAGCCAAACACATGCCTACCTGATAGAACTTTGATCATTCATTCATTCATTTAATATCGGTTATCACTGAAAACATTTACAGTAGTAGGTGCATGTTAGTGAAATGAGGGAAGATTGAAAAGAGGAAGGGAAAGGAGAAGATGGCACATGTTCCTTGTATATTTGGAGTTTAATTTCTAATAGGAGAAATCAGACATTACCACAGATAAGAATCAGTTTATGATAAGTGCCCTATGTACCAACATCTGGCCCCAAGTATTCAGATGATCTTCTACAAGACCTAGGATTCATTGTGGCAGTTTAGGCACCACATGGGCATATTTATGCATCAAACACTTGATCCTAACATGTCATGTATTCCCTAAAGTCACATTAAGACTATTTTGTAGTATGAGATATTCAGTGGTATTTTGTACTACAAAAACAATACATAGAAAATTACTTTGGGAGCTATAAGACATTTCGTTAAAGAAACACAAGCATTCCAATCTACCTGTTATAGCCACAAGATGGTCTCTATTCTTTTGGTGTGGTGTGGAAAGAAGCAACCTGCTGCCATTTTGTATCAGCATTCTGTATATACAGCGCACAAGAGACAAGAAGGCAGAGAAAACACACTTACAGCCAAGAGTGGGAGTTAGGATGTAAACTCCTGGGATCTTTTTAGCTTCATTCTGGTATTCCTCACCATGACTAATTTCTTGTTTGCACATTTCCAGGACAATGTGTTAGTTTTATTTCCTGATCATAATTTCATGTAGAGATATAATCTCACTTCTTACATTACTGATCAGTTCTAGATTTAAATTTGGAAGTGAATACTCTATGCAGTTTCTAGTTCCCTGATCCAGATGAATCCTTCCACAGCACAGATAGGTCCTGCCACCTATCTTCTTTCCATAGAATGTCCTTGCGTTCTGGTCAAGGGCTGAAGACATGGTGACAGTGGGAATGGGGGAATAAGACTAAGGCATGGCCAGGGAAGGGCCCAGCTCTAGCTCATCCTTGGTCTAAAGAACCTCTAGGAAGATGAATTGGGGGCATTTAGGATCACCAGTTTTCTTTGAATTTATTAGTGTTCTTGTAAGGCTCTTACCAAGGGTTTCACAGTAATCCTGGTCGTAGACTTGAATGTATGGTGTGTGAGTCAGGCTGCCCCATGGCCTATCCCTGGCCCTTTCAATCTGATTAGACCTTGGCTGGGGCTGTAGAAGAAGCAATTGGAAGTAAAAGTGTCAGGGTGCAAGGTTGAGGTTAGAGGAAGTTTGCCAACTCATTGCTATGGTACTGAAATGTCTTCTCTTGGAAAACCTTCTAAGACTTCCATGCTATACTTGCTAAATTTCTTAGACCAGGATGGTTTAGCTATGGGAGTAGGATGTGTTGGGTCCTTAGGCTTTGATCTTTAGTTTATGGAAACATACTATGGGATGATATGGTTTTAGCCCATTTGTCTTTTCCTTCTTTTTTTGAACATTCTCCTTCTTGATTAAAAAATGCCTTGCTTATAAGATCAAAAGTTTGTGATAAAGATTTTATTCCATATAAAGTCATTTAAACTGTTTTTGTTTGTTTCAGAGATTGCTTAGTCCATCTGTGATTATCTCAGTGCAATTTTCCTTGATATAAACAGAAAGGTTTTAAAAAATTCAATGAATCCCAGTGTTGGTTAACATTAGATTGGCTCATGTTGAAGTTCATATTGACCTCAGAGTACAAGTTTATCTTTTGAGGTTGTTTTGACTTTGGGAGGATAGATATTGGAACTTTCCATAGAGAATACTGCTTGGCTGACTTGTTTTTCTTCTTCATGATGTTAGAAAGAAAATCTCCCTGACCAGAAGCCTCACTCCTCAGCCAAAGCAGTGGTCCATCTGCAGTATCACTGTCTATACTAAGAAACAATCCCAATATCAGTTGATCGAGCACCCAGCAGGAGGCTAGAAAGATGGTGCTTCTGTTTTATAGATGATGTTTCCATGGTCCCAGGAGGGTCAAGAAACTTGGTGAAATCACTAAGAAATGATGCTGTTGTGGTGTGCAGATGTGATAGATGTAGGGTAGGGGAATGTGAGTGGGTCCTAGGATTCCTGATTCCCAGTTCAAGTTCACACAAATCTATATTGCACAGCTGGCCTGTGTAAGCTTGTTGAGTGCTCCCGATGCTGATCTTTAGGAACCTGAGACTGAAGACCAGGTCGGATGGTAAGGGAGTCAAAACTGGTCTTGCTACTCTCTCCTCTGTTTGGTAGTTGGTCACTACCCCTTGTCTTTCAAAATCTCCTTAAAACTTAATTAAAATATCAAAGGAAGATGTCCCTGTTTTTTTCCTCCAAGAGTTGAGTCAGTTTTCTGCCATGGCTTCCTAGTTGACTTTGTTCTTTAGTCATCTCTGCTCTTTGCTGTATTTCTCATTCCTGCTGAGTCTTTCCTGTAGTTTACAAACATATTCAAGTCCCTTCTGTATTAAGAAAAAAAAATCTCTATTCTGCTTCCCTTACTCTCCTTTTATTCTTTCACAACCCAGCTTCTTGAAGGAGCTGTCTACACTATTTCTTTTGCATTTATAAAAATTGAAATATATTTGACATATAACATTGTGTAAGTTTAAGGTGTTTATTTGATACATTTGTATATTTCAAAGGATTGCAATGGTAGCATTAGCTTCTATACTCAATTTATCCACTTTCTTACTACTAATTTATGTTGAGCCCACTGTAATCCTTTCATTGACCATTTCACCATTCTGTCAAAGGTCACTGTGATGCCCTAATTGTCAAGTTGACAATTAGATTCAGTATTGTTCCTTCCCATTTGACTTCTCTGTGGCATTTATCGGTTTATCACTCAATTTTTTGTAAGATAAATTATCTATTATAATTACCTTTATATTGAATTTTACCTAAAATATTAAAATTTACCATTAAGGTAAAATTTAGCTTCTTTTTCTACATTAACCTTCATTAGCATATATATTACTCAAATATTTAATATTAAGAACAGTTGATAGACTTTATTTTTTAGAGCAGGATTGGGCTTACAGAAAAATTAAGTGGAAGGTACAGACAGTTCCCGTATACCTCCTCTTTCCCCTATCACAGTTTTTACATCTTGAATTAGTGTGGTATATTTGTTACAAATGATGAGCCAGTACTGGTATGTCAGTGTTGACTGAAGTCCTAGTTTACGTTAGGGTTCACTCTTTGGGTTGTACAGTTATATGGATTTTGATAAGTGCGTAATGTCATGTATCCACTGTTACAGTATAATACAGAATAGCTTCATTGCCCTAAAAATCTCCTATGCTCTATCTGTTGGTCTCTCTTTCTTTTTTCTGGAGCTCCTAGCAACCACTCGTCTTTTTATTATCTCCATAGTTTTGTATATACTTGGTATCTTACAGTATGTAACCTTTTCAAATTGGCTTCTTTCACACAGTAATTTGCATTTAAGTTTCCTTCAAGTTGGTTTGTGGCTTGCTAGCTCATTTCTTTTTGTCACTGAGTAATATGCCATTGTATGGATGTACCATAGTTATCCATTCACGGTTTGAAGGACCTTACGGTTGCTTCCAAGTTTGGGCAATTGTGAATAAGACTGTAAACATCTGTGTTCAGGTTTTGTATAGACATACATTTTCAACTCATTTGAATAATTATCCCTTAATTTTGAAGTCCTATTCTTCTGTGACTTTCATGGTGTCCTTCTCCTTTGGTTTCCCTTCTAGTCTTTGATTATCTATTCATGTTTCCCTTTGCTGATGCCTCTTTTGTCAGCCTCTTAAATGGAGTCCACCCCCCCCCCCCCACCCAGTGTTCTCTGTGAAGCTTTTTAATATTTTCAGTATTTCACATATTCTTCTTGAATGGCCTCATCCACTCACAGGACTTAAGTGATCATCTCAATGTTGTGCCCTAAACCTGTATTTCCAGTGCAGACCTTTCCCTCAAACCCCAGGCCCCTGTGTGTGCTTCATTTCTTGGATGTCTCTTAAATGGAGATGTGAGCAACACCTCAGAGAGGAAGGACATCCAATTCTGGGGACTGTTTTTCACATGAAAGTAGAAGTGTTCCTATTTCGCTGACATACATATGTGAATGATGAAGTTTTTCTGCTGTATTTCCTCTAACGCAGGGCTTCTCAACCTCAACATTATTGACATTTTGGCCAGAAAACTTTCTGTTGTAGGGGGCTGTCTGTACTTTGTAGGATGTTTAGCAGTATCTCTGGTCTCTACCTACTAGATGCCAGCAGTACCTCCCCCTGCCTCCCAGGTTGTCAAAACCAAAAAAAGTCTCCTGATACTGCCAAATATCCCCCGGTTGCGGAGGAGAAGGGGAATCACCCCCTTGAGAACTACTGCTCTCATGTAATACACTTTCCACTACTCTGTCTTTGCTCACACTGCTTCTTTTTGAAGTGCCTTTTCTCAGGGTGAAGCCAAGAAGCTTCTACTTATTCCTTAAGACTTGGTTCACCTCCCTTACAAAATCTTTTCTCATATCCATTCCCTTTTCTTTTTCTATAGAATTACCTCTTCCTTTGTGCCTCACTGTCCTCCTGTGATGTTGCTGTGCTTGCTTATTTACACGTATGCCTCTCTGTATGGTGAACTGATTGAGGGTTGGCATCATGTGTTAGTCTTTGAATCCCCAGCACCTCACAGTATGTGGTAATTAATGTGCCCAATTAATACTGTTAAATAAGTGAACCATAATGACCCCTGCTGGTCAAATCCTCTATGATAAATTCTCACAACACTATGTACAGCTCCTTCAAAGCACTTATTTCAGTTATAATTTTCCATTTTTTTAGTGTGATTATTAAATTAATGTCTTTCCCCCTCACTAGGCAGACCATAATAAGCTCCATGAAGGCAGTAGCTATAGTTGTTTTTGGTCATCATTGAACCATGTAGTGCTTGGCACTTAATAGGTGCTCAGAACATATTTGTAGAATGAATAAATGATCTTGGGAAAGAGTGGACTTTGGAGGTTCAACCTGGACTTATTAATAACAATCACAACAACTGATGTTAGTTTAAAAAAGTGTTTTTTGGAGGTAATTATTCTCACTTAAGACTAATAAGAAACCCTGGTAAAAAGGTATTGTTTCTGTCTTACAGATTAGAGGGCACGTGAGAAGACATGTGGTGTAGAATTCTAGTAAGAAGAGTCTTGATGGGATTGATAGAGACAACTCCTTAATGATGTTTGACCCACCTTGAGACAAATGGAAAGACTGGAGATAAATGTGAGTAAAGAGAAATAATAATAATAATAATAATAATAATACGAATGCATGGAGTATCACTCATTGATTTACTGGTCATTGATTTCTTGGTGAGATCTTTATGGAAGGATGGCCTTGTTGCTGAAGATGAAAGTATTGGAAAAATATATAGCTACTGATGAGACCATGTGAAGATTTGCTTTGTGTGAATGTGTGTGTATGTTGCATGGAGATATTGTCATGCTATTTAGCAAGGCAACTGTTTCTTGTTCTCAAGTCAAGACTATAATGGAAACCCAAGAGAATTTCTCTTTGGCCAGAGAGCCTTTTATGTTGTCCTTCATGGCCTTTGTTTTCATACTTTTGATCACCCACAGATGAATCCAGGAGAACCAGAGACAACTTCATAGACTGGAAAACCAGAATGAATTTGTGTACATTTCAACTTAAAGATACTGTTTAGGGGAATTAACATCATGATGTTGGAAGGTGTTATTTTATTCACAAATAATTTGCAAGATCTATTATGTGTGAGATTAATCACATGTAAATATTTGGTAGAAGTAAGGAAAATTATTCCCTGTGAAATGGACCCAGTGGTGGGAACTGGCCCAAGGAGAAGAGGCTGTGTTTCACTTTTCTAAGCATCCCCAACAGAACTGCTTATTCTCTGAATCTGGAAGAGATCCAGTGGGATTTAGTTTTATGAGGTTTAATGTAAAGGTGTTGTATTTCATGAGATGAAATCATAACACAGTGGGTTGCAAGAATTTTGAGAGATTATTTTTTCAGAGTGTTTGGCAAGCCCCACTCTCTAGAGAATTTTGTGTCTAAAAGAGAAATATAGATCTTCTTACATAGGATTGAAATGATAACTAATCTTTAATCCTTTTTAGATGGCCAGGGTTTGACTGGTTAGGCTGATTGGGAATGCACATAGCAGGTCTGACCTCTACAGTTGGCTTTTTTTGGATCCAGGACTTCCAGTGCATCCTAAAACTTCACGGTACATGGGCAATGCATTTTTTGGGCCCCCACTGCTAACCCATGATTAGGGATCTTTTTATTTACTTATAGACCATACTACACCTTTAGGCTTTATGCAGTTTGATTCTTCATCATTTTTGACAGTCCAAATGAACATTTGGCCAAGACGAGAGAATGCTATCAAGCTGTATCTCAGGTTTCTTTCCTCTCCTGCTCCTATTTTGTTTTCAGCTGAGAAACGTTCTCTGTCTCTGTTTTAGAGAAAGCTGAGCCATTCCTTTGACTTAGGTTTGACCTTTTTTTACTTTGTTCTGGAACACATATAGCTGTCCTTGGGCTAAATATCTTTCTACTTTTGTGACCATTTCATCTCCAATTTCCCTGCAATCACCAGGTTTCTCATGAATGGCAGGAGAGAAATAAGACCCTGTGTGTGGGAGGGGTGGGGGGTGGTGGGTGGGGGGTGGCAATCTGGTGCCTCTTCTTATTTCCTGATTTCGATGTGTGTGGAAGGTAGTTTTCATTCTCTGTAGCTTAGAGTCTTCTTGAAATGTGGTTGAGGCAAGAATGTTTTGGAAGTGCAATTAATTCAGCATGGTTGTCCAGCAAAATGTAAGCCTCCCTCTTTTCCCAGGGAGATTCCACCCCCCGCCCTGTTTCAGAAATAAATAGATGCAATCTTAAGACTTTAAAAACATTATGCAGCAGCCGACATATCATCTGTAATGATAAAAAGATGTGCACATCAGCACAGATGTGTTTGTATCAATTCGTGTGCATGATATATATCATGTGGAGCCTCTAGTGAATTCTTATGGTGATACTGATGAAATTGGTGTTGTGGAGGAAGGGAGCATGGAGGTTTGAGTTATTATCATCAAGGAACAAATGTTACATTCCTTATCTTTCTCAAATGCTTTTCTGCAAATACATGTCAGAGCAGGCTGTCATCTGGAGCGACTCCAGCTTTAGGATGCTTTGAGGAGTCAGGCAGAGGGAGGTTAAACAGCTGGGACATAATCAACAAGAGGAACAAGCTCGTTTGCAGCTGTGGACTATCACCTATCACCTTGTTTCCCAGATTTGCCTGCTCACCTGGGGAGTGTGTTAACACTGGAGAGTTTTGAAGACTTATCAAATCAAATCAGTCTCTGGTGGAGGGCTCAAGGAAATGGAATTTCTAACTAGCAGACCAGTTGATTGCTATGATCAGGCAAGTCTGGGAATCACTTACCTCGTATAATCAGGATGGGCCTTTAAAAAGAGGTGGGTTTTATGAGTGGGTGTGTTGGGGGGTAGGGAGGTATGCAGTCAAGGACAAATCCTCCGTCTGTGTTTGCTGAGAAGTTACTGAGAACATTGCCCTCATATTTCACAGCGCTCCCTCTGTGGGGCTCCACCCCCATGTACTTCTCTCCAGGTTTGTTCAAGAAAGACTTTTGTCTTTCCTAAGAAATTGGTCTGTTTTCTTCTATCAAATGAGAAGTTTTCCACTTATACAACTCTCTTTGCCTCAGTTGCCTGGAAACATGGTGTCAGTTTAATGTTCACTCAGCGATGCTTCATCTATTGTGGTTGGTCTGTTAGATTTCCTCTTTCTACTATTGTGTTACCTTTTAAAAAATCTCTATTTGATGAATTGCATGCTGTTTTATAAGTGATTTCCAATCTTATTTTCCCTTGAAAAATGGCAGAGTGTGAATATATAAAACTGAACTCTTAATTAATAGTTGCTAGTGGAGGGAAAATAAGATGATGATTTAAATGGTGACTAATTTGGACTTTGAATGCAGTTGTAGCTGTACCACACAAATATGCATCTTATCCTGGCTTCTGTCAACGATTAATGTGGTTGAGAACCAATGAGGGAGTGAACCAGAGGCTTAGGTTGATTGTAAGTATTTGGGAAGGTGCATATTTTGAACTTAATTAGTGTGATTTGTTTATGCAAATGATAGTTCTGTGAAGGTAGGGGATTTTTTTTCTCTTACTCATAATCCACAGGTACGGATTTGAATAGAGGTATGGTAGGCAGCGCTTTGACTTCTTTTGTTTTCAAATTCAAATGAAAATACATCAAGGTAATACACAGAAATGAGAAATACAAAGTAAGGTAGAAGAAGTTATAACGAACAGCAAGTCCCCCACGCCATCCCTTCAACAATGCCTTTCAGAGGCAATCATTTTGTACTGTTTCAGCTTTCAGTTCTGTAAGTGGCCACCTTGACTATTCCATGATCTTTGAATTGGTCTTCGTTCGCTCTTTGCTCTTTTGAAATTTTATGATTCTGTGCCCAGGGAGGTCCCTTTACAGTTTTTGTGCAGCATACCCCAGGTGCCCTTATAACCAGAAAACTCACTTTCTTCAGGTTGGGGAATATTTGATTGTTATTTCTCTAATAATTTCCAGCTCTCCATTTTTTTTTCTATTTTAGGAGATCCTATTGGATCATTCCTCCTAGCAGCCTCAGTTGTCCCTTTTTCTTCGGTATAGAGAAGATTTTTTTTTTTCTTCCTTGAAGGTAAACACTGGCTGACCGATTGCTCATTGAGCAGAAAAACTGGCGCAACTTTTCCATCTACAAAGTCCATCCAATTCCCTGTTTTCTGCTCCATTGCTCAGAACTTTCCTCCACTCTCCGTGCCATCATCTTTGCGTTTCTTATGGGAAGATCCTTTCCTACTTCCACTGTAGCCTCGTCTTGCACGTATTTGTGGCTGCAGCTGTCTTTGTTCTGTTGCTTCTGTCAAACTGCCTCTCTTAAACTTCTTTCATTAAAAATGTGTTTATGGGTTTATTTCTACATGGATGCCTATATTTTCTCTTTTTTTTAATGTTTATTTTGAGCGCGGGAGGGGCAGAGAGAGAAGAGAGAAGGAGAGAGAAAACGTCAAGCAGGCTCCACAGTGTCAGAGCGCAGCCTGACTCGGGGCTCGAACTCAGGAACCATGAGATCATGACCTGAGCCAAAATCAAGAGTCAGACGTTTAGTTGACTGAGCCAGCCAGGTGCCCCCAGATGCCTATACTTTCACTAGACCTTTGGCATATTAGTCAGAGTAGGTTAGACTGTGCTGTGGTAACAAACAAACCCCAAATCTCAGTAGCTTAATATAATAACAGTGTATTTCTGCGTCAAAGAATCCAGTCTGATATTCCAAATGTTTGGGCATCTCTTCTGACCAGTTCTCCTTTAGGCTGTGAGTCTTTCACTTCCAGGCAGGACAGATATAGAGAGAAGTAGAGAAAGAAAGAGAGATATTTTACAGAGAGGTTTTGAAGTGTAGTGTATCACGTCTGTCAACATTAACTGGCTGGACCCATCAAGAGAAGCTGAGAAATTAAATTTTAGTTGTGTACCTAGGAAGGAGAGAAGAATAGGATACGGATGGTCCGGAACAGTTTCTGTTACATTTCATCAGCAGGAAAGGCAGAGGTGTGTGTGTGTGTGTGTGTGTGTGTGTGTGTGTGTGTGTATGTGTGTGTATTCAGTTCATCACCTTGAACTAGAATTACTTCTTATCCTTTACTTGATTTTTTTCCCCCAACGAAAATCAGAAGAATATCATCAAGAAACAGCCAAAGATGTACTTGGTAAGCAGACTTCCCTTGATTTCTACATTTATTAGTCTGCAAATAAGTATGGATTATAAAAGATTTCTTTTAAAATATGCTTAAAAAACTATAAATATAATATTCATCATGAAAAATTTGAAAATATCAAATTAAAAGAAATAATTACTATCAGCTTTATTTCTTAGCAAAAACAGTGTTAACATTTTGGTATATTTCCTTTCATCTTTTTGAGATATATATATATACATATATATATATATATATATATATGTATATATACACACACACACACACACACACACACACACTTTTTATTCTGCTTCACTATTCTATCAATTGGTTATATTATACTTTACTAAAGCATTCCTTTATTATTGTATCTTTATATCATTCAAACATTTTGCTTTTATAAGCATTGCTGCTATAAACTTTCTGAAACCTTATTATTATTATTATTTGCATTCAGAATTTTTCCTTAGAAATGGAATTACGGATCACAGAGTACCAACTTTTAAGGTTACTAGATATGTTTTGCCAAATTATTTTCCAAAGGACCTCTCAATTTAGTCTTCCACAACATTGGATATTATCATTTTCTTCTAATTTTGTACATGTAAAATGTTAATTTGATTGAGGTTTTAACTATGTGGGACAAAGAAGATTTCCTTGTTTTTGTAACCAAGTATACTTCCTCTTTTTATATTGTTTGTTGATGTAACTTTTACATTTTGTTATTGGAAGTGAAAGATTTTTAAAATGAGTTTTTCCTATATGAAACCTCGTACTCTTTGTCCAAATAATTTTATCATGTGCTAGAGGCTTGTGTAAAAATACATCAACTTGGTTTCAGTTTACCAGGAATCGATTCTTTATATTGTTGCCTATTTTTTTTTACAACGATGTAGGAATGAGCTATGAACTCACTTTGGGGAACTTTGTTTCTTTTCTCTTTCAAGGGGTTATGGACAAGAGATTACTCAGGAAGTTTGTGGGTTATGGACAAGAGATTACTCAGGAAGTTTGTGTAATGATTTTGCTTAAAGATAGAGGAGTGAGTGCAGAGTATAGTTTATTGGGAAAGGTTAGGCAAAGTCTTAGGGTTGGGAAGTATGGATGGGGGGTGGAGAGCAAAGCAGTTGGCAGAGAGTAAAGGGTGAATCTTGCTCAACATTCAGAAGTGAAATGGCCAGGGGTGGGGGCAGCTGTGATGGGAAGATAGTTAAAAAGAAATGACAATGGGAGTTTATTGCAGAGAGAGGCTGGCAGATATCTGCACAATCAGAGCTTCAGCTACAGCCAAACAAGGGAGTTAACGATTATTGAAATCACTAAGTAAAAGTGCAAACCTTGTCAGTCTTCTACACTTCAGTCTTCAAGTGTATATAACTTGTCTTGATCTGTTCTGAGAAGTTGCTTTGATGGGAGGAGGAGACAAACTTAAAGCCCCTGTGGTCTGGTGACCAGGAGATGACAGTGAGAAAAAGACAGAAAGGGAGAGGTGGAAGATTCAAAGATGCATTTTCCCTATTTGGTTAGGGTGTGATGCACTGGGGACAATGGATTGGAAGTATCAGGAGAGGGGAGGATGGTAAAGGACAAGTTATACGTGGCGGCCGTTCCCTGAACAAGTGTTGGTGAATATGCCAAGACTCGGAGAGAACTCTTGTTTTCTGGTGCAGGTGGGATGCAGGTGTATATGAAAACCATGGCAGGCGGAATAGGCTGCCTGAGTTGCTTCTTTGGCCAACGGTATTTTAGCAACATCTGTGGATATACTTCATGTTAGAGGCAAATCTGCAGGGATATATCAACACGGGGACTGTCAAGGACGCCTCTGTTCCTAATTTTTTAATGTGTCGAAACTTGCCAACTCTGCAAAAAATCCCAAACAAACAATACTGTGATTTACTGTATCTAGGTTCAGAGTAGAAGTTTATTTAACATATTGGTCAATGATACAGAGGGAGCCAAAAATATGACAGCGGGGATTAAATGTCAGGCCAGATGTATCATGTGTGAACATTACTGGATGGTGCAAAATAACACAATACCTTTGGTTTGGAAGTATATTAAATTATTTGGAAATTTTTACTTGAGGGGAAAACTCTGGCTTTGAGGATTCTGTTAAAAATTAGTAATTCAATCTAATAACTATATCTTATGCAGAGTATTTGTTTTTAGTTTAATATGGGAATACAAAGAGTAATTTTTAAAACTAATTTTCTGACTTTCAATTTCTGGAGATCTCTTAGAGCAATCAGAACTGTTATTGTCTAGAATAGGCTTGGCAAATAAAAGTCACTAGATTTCAAATAAGCAAAATAATCAGTATTAAATGCTGCCATGTTGGATTTCTTCCTTATTCTTTTGAAGCCCTGGTAAATCTCTCTAATTTCTTTACTATGCACTGACCTGTGGGTGTGCTGTGGAAAGTGTCTCATCATGAAGCAAATATAATACTGGGATAGTTTTTTTATTTTAAAGTTTATTTACTTATTTTCAGGATGGGGAGGGGCAGGAGGAGAGGGGAGAGAGAGAGGATCCCAAGCAGGCTCTGCACTGTCAGTGTGGAGCCCGACGCGGGGCTTAATCTCACCAACCTGTGAGATCATGACCTGAGCCAAAACCGGGAGTTCGATGCTTAACCGACCGAGCCACCAGGCACCCCAATACTGGGCTGATTTTTATTAAAATTGTTAGGAATCATTGATTTTCTATAATTGCTACTCATATTGATAATTTGTATCTTGTAACCTAAATACACACATAAATGGATGAAGTCCTACTGTTCCACTTTCAGCTGCTGCCCCAGCTGAGAACAGAGTGATAAGTATCTCCTACTTTTCAAAGATGGAGCTAGAGACATTTCTGCCAGACTTAGTAAGAAGATAGCAGAGCTAGTCATGGAACCATCAATCTTGTCACCCCACTTCAGCCTATCCAAGATAAGGGTGGACTGTTGAAAGGTGGGTTGAAGAGAGCCATCAAGGTAAAGCATAAGGAGTTAAAGGTAAAGAGTTGTGTCAGGCCAGGAGGTAGTGGCTGTGTGTGTGTGTGTGTACATATGCATATGTGTACATATTTTGTGGGGAGAAATGGGCATTTTGAGAACTGCTCAGAGAGAGTGGGCATACTTTAAAAAGGAGAGTCTATCATTTTACTTCCCGCCTGATTGTTTGCATGGTGGCAGAATCGTGGGCCCACTTTCCTGGGAGGGATTTTTTAGAAGCTGCCTAGCCAAGGGAAAGGGATGGTCACAGGAAGGCCTGTAATCTCCCTGGAAATAGTGTCAAGAATATGAATTTTCTAGAGGCCAAATGCACATTGAGATGTAAACCCAGGCATGAGTCATTAAAAAAAATTTTTTTTTAGTGCTTATTTATTTTTGAGAGAGAGAGAGACAGAGACAGAGACAGAGTGTGAGCTGGGAGGGACAGAGAGAGAGAAACACACACATAATCGAAAGCGGGCTCCAGACTCCAAGCTGTCAGCACAGAGCCCATCGCAGGGCTCAAACCCACGAGCTGTGAGATCATGACCTGAGCCGAAGTAGGATGCTTCACTGACTGAGCCACCCAGGTGGCCCTGGCATAAGTCATTTTTATTGGACCTTCCTGAGAGGATGAGACCTGAGGCCCAGAAGCCTCTTTAAGAACGAGTTTGAAACTCATTCACAATTGATGTTCAGACCTGTCCTGATATGACTGACTAACTATACCAACTATCTCTGTAGCAGCTCCCCCCATCCCTACTTCATGGGAACCAGGTTTAGGGAAGATTGGGAACAGGGTCCCTGAAAGAAAATCACAGGAGTTAACAAGGCATTTGAAAGGGTCTGTCAGACCAAGCCCAAGACCTGGTGTCAGAAGGGCACAGGGACCAAAGATCACTGTGCTCTCCCTCCCACACTTTTGTGTTCTTTGAGGGAGAAACGCATGTGAGGCAGAAGTGAAATAACCATGCCACAAGAGCCTCTGATGACACACTTGTGAGTGTTCCTCACTCTTCTGAACAAGAAGGACATCAAAAGAGATGTTTACTGTGTCAGCTGGAGAAAGGTAGTGGCAGTTGTAAGGTGGACACTGTGAGGAATGCCCAAAGTTGGCAGCTTGGAGGAGGCTGAAGCCTGGGAGCAGCTGTGGTTAAGAGCAGGTCAGCGTGAGATGTAGGGGCCTCAATAAGCAAGTGGCAATGACTTTGGAACCCGGAAGCCCAGATCTGTGTGATGGAGAAAACAGTTGGGAGCACAGGGCAGGCTGGCTGAAGATGATGGCTCAGCTCTGAACATACGTAAGTCACCTTTTGCCCCTCTGTTTGCCCCTCTGGAGCGTCTCAGAAACAGAGGAACAGGGAGCTAGAGGTAATTACTGTCTAGTGGACGAGGGTCTTAAAGTGGTTTTCTAGGGCCTGCAAACTGGATGGGGTTTTGGGGACCCCTGCATTATGCAACAAATTCAAGTTTGATGCCCCCCACCCCACCCCCCCAGAGTATATTTCTTTAGAATGCACTGTGATACCCATTAGCACTTTAGAATATTGGTAAGAATGGACAAGATTGGTGACTTTCAGCATTTAGTTGGCTTTAAAATATCTGGCCCAGACTGTTATCTAAAGCTAAAATCTGTACAGTTCATGAAGAAGTTAATATGAAGCAAGTCCCTAGTTGAGGAGCAAAAGGAAACAAAATCTACCCCAAATGCTTTGAAGTGTTGCTGCTTTTCTGGAAGAAAGTTATCCACGAGTGAAATTCATCGTAGAAGGACTTGAAATGGCACAACAGCCGATTTTATTGGAAAGAAGTGGCACCCGTGCATAGCGGAGACCTCTCCCTTTCCATCAGATAAATTTCCTAGATGGCTCCAGGGTCAATGTGCAGTCTTCGATATATGCACACATATATTGTAACCCCAAGAGAAACATGAAATGATTTCTTTGTCCAGGGGAATTTCAGCGGCAGAATACTCCATGACCCCCTAACCTCCCAGCCCTTTTCTCTATGTATCCTCTTTCCTCTTGCCTTGTTTTGTTGAGGGATTTTCTTTTGTCTTCTGATTCTGCTTCATTTGGCCAGTGCTCTGCGGGTTTTGGCACCTGGGAAGTTCTGAATGTGGCCTTTGTGTTTGTTGAACTGCACTGTGCCCAGCCAGGCAGAGATGATCACTAAGCTTTTCTATAGCTTCATAACTGCAAATTGCTCAGCCATTTGTCCTTTAATCCTCATAAGCCCTTTGTGCTGGAGGCAGCACCCCATTATCATCGCCCTTCATTTTCCAGTCGAGAAGGCGGACGATATGTGACTTGTTCAAGGACACAGGTTGAGCTGAGAATCTGCCTGCTTGGACCACAGGAGACTTGCCCATGAAGATAATGGCAGCGAGGCTGAACTGGGTAGAGTGGGCTACACTAGGGTAGGCTGAGGTTTGCAGCCTTTTGGAGGAACCCTGACATCCAAGATGCAAGGCATGAAAGACTCGCTGGGTTGGGGGCGGGGGGACTTGTGTCACAAAGAGGAACTAGTAAACTCAGATGATTTCTGCGTGGTAGTGTGTAGAGATGCTGTTGTGGCTGGTGCTCTGTGGGTTCCTCAATTGTTTCAGGTGGTCTATCTAGTCAATAATGAGCCCATTAGAGAGCCTCTGTTCAGAAGCACAGATGCCAGCCCTGTCTCTACCCTTTGCAAACTCATCCTCTTCTCCTCTCTGCTGCTTTCTTTCCCCCACCTTTTGAAGGTGCCCTTTTTTCTGCTTCACTAAGGAAACACAGGTCATCAGGCTTTTTGCTACCTCCACTGAGCTGTCCTTTCACGAATCCCCTTCTTTCTTTCTATTTCCAAGAAAAAGATGATCTGGCCTTTTTTTCTCACCAATCCTCCCCCTTTGACGGCATTTGACCTACTGTCTTAATGATTCCCTCCCTCTTCCCAGTACTGCTTTCTGGCATTTAATGTCTCCCCTATTGACCTGAGCCCCTACACAGATATACATTCAGTGCTCCTTTACCGATTGCAGTCTATTTGAATACTGTTGCCAGCTGTCTGTGTCCCTCTTTTGCTTGCAAACTCTTTGAGGGGTGGATTCTACTTATTGTGTCCACTTCCTGCCTCCCACCTTCAACCTCCTGCTGACCCAGTCTTATCTCAGATACTACGGATGTGGTGTTCACTCTAGTATTTTTTTTTTTTTGGTCGCCAATGATCTGTTATTGGCCATACTGAGTGATGTTTTCTGGATTCATTTTTTTTTTTCCTGCCACTTTGCCATTATAGATAATCCTAGGCTCTTGGAATCTTTTTCTCATTGAGTCCCATGATGCAACCTGTCCTGGTTCCTTTCTGTGTTGGCCTGCTGCCTGTTTCCTTCACAAGCCCCTTCAAACATCTCCAAAGGTGCTGTTGTATTTTATGTCCCTCAGAGAACTCACTTGGTGCCTTCTCTAATGACCTGTAATTATGACAGTTTGACACCCAAATCTCTACAGCTTCCTTGAAATGATCTGTTGTGCTCTAATTCCTAGTTTCAGACTTATCACTGGGTATTTCCAAATTGCTGATATGAAGGCAGCTGAAGCAAAATGTATATAAAATAGAATTTATCATCTGCCCTCTAAAACCTGCTCCTTCCTCCTGACTTCCCATTTTTGTTAATTATGTCACTGTTATATCTTACAGCCATCTTGATCCCTTTCTTTCCTTGTCTCGTGTCATCCAATTAGGTCCTATCTCCTTCTCCATCACGGTGCCTGGAATCTGTACTTTGCCCTCCTACTGCCATAGTCCCTTGTCAGTGCCTCTGACCTTTGCTTCCTTCATCCCCATCACTTCCTAAGTGGCCTAACTGTCCTCCCTCTCTCTGTGCTTTCTTCTACAACCCATGTAGTGCTTTCTCTAGATGCATTTTCCTAAATTTCCATTTGTAGTTACAGGTACTTTAATCACATCACTTCCTGCATCAGAAATTATCAGTGATTTCTTAATTGCTTCTGAAATCAGCTCCAAACGTAACTGCCTTGGGGTCCCTTGCCTCTGGGCCCTGGCCCACATTTCTAGCCTCCTCTCTCTCCTAATTTCCCACAAGATTCTGCTCCATTCAAATATAAAATCCCTGAAATGTTCCTTGTTTCTTTTTGCATCATTTCTTTGGTTTATAGCATTTCCTTCTCTTTCGACACCCTCTCTCTGCCCTCTGTCTTCAATGCTTCAAGATGCCCCATTCTACATGGCCCAGTTTTTTTTTTAATTTAATTTTTTATTTTTTAAAATTTGCATCCAAATTAGTTAGCATATAGTGAAACAATGATTTCAGGAGTAGATTCCTTAGTGCCCCTTACCCATTTAGCCCATCCCCCCTCCCACAACCCCTCCAGCAACCCTCAGTTTGTTCTCCATATTTATGAGTCTCTTCTGTTTTGTCCCCCTCCTTGTTTTTACATTATTTTTGTTTCCCTTCCCTTATGTTCATCTGTTTTGTCTCTTAAAGTCCTCATATGAGTGAAGTCATATGATTTTTGTCTTTCTCCGACTAATTTCACTTAGTGTAATACCCTCCAGTTCCATCCACGTAGTTGCAGATGGCAAGATTTCATTCTTTCTGATTGCCGAGTAATACTCCATTGTATACACACACACACACACACACACACACACACACACACACCACATTTTCTTTATCCATTCATCCATCGATGGACATTTGGGCTCTTTCCATACTTTGGCTATTGTTGATAGCGCTGCTATAAACATGGGGGTGCATGTGTCCCTTCGAAACAGCACACCTGTATCTCATGGATAAATGCCTAGTAGTGCAATTGCTGGGTCATAGGGTAGTTCTATTTTTAGTTTTTTGAGGAACCTCCATACTGTTTTCCAGACTGGCTGCACCAGCTTGCATTCCCATTCATGGCCCAGTTTTTATGCCACATCTACTTCAAGAGGTCAGTTCAGGAAGGAAGGAAGGACAGATGGAAGGAAGGGAGGGAGGGGGGGTCCCTGTAATGTACCAAACAGCTATTGAACAGACATAGTCATTCATGTGCCTCTGTGCTCCCTTCACTGGGGCCCTGGAGCTGTTCTTCTCAGCCTCAGCTGCACGTAGAATCACCTGGGAGCTTTTAAAAGCACCAGTGCCAGGCTGCATCCCAGACCAATTAAATCATAATCTCTGTGGCTATGGCCCAGTTATTAGTATTTTTTTTTTTTTTTTTTTTTTATTTTTGGGACAGAGAGAGACAGAGCATGAACGGGTGAGGGGCAGAGAGAGAGGGAGACACAGAATCGGAAACAGGCTCCAGGCTCCGAGCCATCAGCCCAGAGCCCGACGCGGGGCTCGAACTCACAGACCGCGAGATCGTGACCTGGCTGAAGTCGGACGCTTAACCGACTGCGCCACCCAGGCGCCCCATATTAGTATTTTTTTAAAGCTCACCAAATGGTTCCTATACGCAGCCAAGAATTTATGTCTACCATGATGTGACATTTTTGTAGACTTATTTTAGTGGTACCGTATTTTGTTCTCTGTCAAACTGCTGGTCCTTGAGGGATTCTTTGTTTCTGTAGCCTCCTTGGTGTCTACCACGGTTTCTTATACTCAGTGGGCCTTCAAAGAAAAAAACAAAGTTTTAAATGAATTTAAGAATGGAAAACAAATAAAAAGATCAGTTTTTAGGGAGGAACACAGATTGGCTTTTGGCTATCCCACAGTAAAAATGATGAATTGAGAATCTCTTACATGTAAAATAACCTGAGACTCTTAAATGCAGAGAATAAACTGCGGGTTGATGGGGGGGGGCAGGGGAGAGGGAAAAATGAGTGATGGGCATTGAGGAGGGCACTTGTTAGGATGGGTGAGCACTAGGTGTTGCATGTAAGTGATGAATCACAGGAATCTACCCCCCAAACCAAGAGCATACTATATACACTATATGTTAGTCAACTTGACAATAAGTTATATTAAAAAAATAATCATAATGAAAGAAAAAGTAACCTGGTTCAAGTGTTTTGTATAATCCATTTGTATCCAAGCAGTTAACATGCCAACTAAGTATTTATTAATATCTGTCTGGTGAGACCATACCTTGTCCATATGGGCAATTAATAAAATGCCGTGTATGCTTCAAATACCTTGAATGAATACACATTGTACCTCATGGATTGTTATCAAGGTTAAATGAGTAAAGCTCCTGGGAGAGAAAAAAGGCTTAAAAATCATAAGTTAAAATATTTTTAATGAAGCTGCATTTTTGAAAGAATTACTTGCATTTGTGCATTCTCCCTTTCTTGAGCACCATTGAATATTTTCAGCTCAATGGAAAACTAGCATTCTCTCGCTTCCTTCCATACACTATACATATTCCTGGTACCAATGTGTGGATGTTGCAGAGCCTCTTTTAGTCTGTGGGGACAGGAGTGAACTTAAATATATTTGTATCTGGATTTTGCTATATTCAGGGTGAGGAGGCCCCTTAGAGAAGAAAAGAGAAAGAAGCAGGACTCCTGAGCTAATTCTTTTGTTTATTTATATTTTTTAGATTATAAAGGCACAGGATATTTCATGGAGTGTGATTTAATGGCCTGGACTCTGGAGCCAGACAGATTTGTGTTCAAATTCTGGCTTCATTTACCAGCAAGGTTGACTTTGGACAAAGTGCTTGGCCTCTCCAAGTTTTGATGTCTTCAGCTGTAAAATAGGGAGTTAACATTTATATCTCAGTGTCGTGGGGAGGGTTGAGCCATATAATATAGTTAGGGAAACTGACAGTAGGACCTCACAAAGGTTTCCATTTCTTTAACGTCCTGTAGATAACAGGGATTTATTTTTTGCCCCATGACCTTGGTAGACTTTCTCTTCATTTTTTCACTGCCTGCATTTTATTGGTAGTTTTGTAGACAGAAATATGCAGTTTAATTTTGGATCTGAGAGTTTTTCATTCTTAGAACCCAATAAGGGATTTCTTTTTTCTTCTGTAAATTCATTGAATGTTGATTTCCTTTGTAGCGTCTTTGCCATAAATTCTACTCACTACGTATAATTTAAGTAGGAGAAATGTAATGGCATTACATAGTTACCCTTATATGGAGAATGTAGGACAGTATTCTAACTTTGTTTCCAAGGAATTAACATTTCCACTTGAAAAGACTTCTAAACTGAATTTCATTTGCTGAAACTTCTGGAAACTCAGATTGAGGAGTCTTCATACTTTTGTACAAAACAAGTCTTTGGTGGGCTTCTATTTAATTTATTGCCTTGTACATAGATTGCTTGAAGTGGTCACAGTAGTCTCTTATAAATCACAAACAAGCGTTCACCCTCATTCCAGTTACAAGCCCTACACCACCAGTCAAATCTTACCAAAGCCCATTTTAAAAATCTTGAAAAATTTCTGACATTTTGTTAAAACAACTGGAAAATAGATTTTTCCTGTCTCCCTTCCACATTCCTTTCCTCATCCCTCACAGTACACTTTGTGTAGTGCTATTTTGAGTCTTCCTTATATTTCTTTATATATGTACCTTTTATGCAACCTGAAATTAAATGTTTAGGTATGAAACTGGGCACTTTGCTGCCCCACACAGAAACACTTTATGAGTTCAGCTGGAAGAGAGCCGAAGTGCACACAAAGTTGATGTCAAGGGCTACTTATATTGAAGTAAAATTAAATTTATGGATTGGAAAAGGAAGCCTAATTTTTATGTGCCTCTTCCCTAAAAGCCAACTAAAATCTAAGAAGAAAGAAAACTATCTGAGCCAGTGTAAGTGGACCTAACCCATTTCATTTTCTGAGACTGATTTTAGTTCATTACTTATGGGGTGAAGGCAGAGACCAGTTCATTTGGGATTAAGAATGATTCTAATACTAGGGTATAATTATGTTAGCATTTTTTAGTACCTTGCTTAGCTAGCCTGGGTCTTTAAAAAAATTATTTTTTAAGAAAGAGATAAAGTACATTTTAATCCTCTGAATTTATACTCATTGCTCAGCATTTCCAATTCCTGGAAAACTCATTAGGTTTTATTAGTATTGCTTCTTTTCTAGCTTTCTCCGTTACAGAGCTACACTTCCCCAACGGACCACCACATCTTTGGGTTTCTAGTCCTTGGAATTTTGCTTCCTAGTTCCAGAGCTAAGGAGCCAATTTGCATTCCTTCCTTGTCCCAAAGTCCTTCTCCTATTTTGAATACCTCTACTTGTCTAAATTTATCAAGGGGGAAAAGGAATGTATCACTTTGGCCTGAAAAATTCCTTGCTGAGTCCCTACTCCATTAAAAAAAAAAATTATAATATTTGGAAGGAATTGGCCAATCCCAATTCTTAGGCCTGAAAAGAACCGTTTATTTCAGAGAGAATCTTTTTGTGAATTTTTTTTTTCTGTATACATAGTGACTGAAACAACTGAAGCTTATTCACACACCTTGATTATTACTTCATAGTACAGAAAGTAGGACTAGCAATCATGCTGGATTGAATTTCCCAATATTTTATTTCAGATAAAAGAGCCAGGGTAGAGGATGAGCTCTTAGATAAGGTTTTCCAACCACTAACCCAGATGTGATTTTCATCTGAGCAGCTGGGAAATCTCAAAGTTTCATCCAGGTAGGTTTGATAATGGTTCACATACATATTCTAGGGTTGGATTCTGTGCCTTAGTCATAGAATATTGCAATTAGGGGGAACCTTAATGGTATTAGTTAATTACTCTCCTCCACATTCTACAGATGAGAAAATGGAGTTTGCATGGGATTTCAGAGGAGGATGAAGTTATCTTTTAGTTTAGCTTCTCTCCCAAGGAAAGAATCTGTACCTTGTAATTTTAAAATTGGATCATTCACTTTTCCATCCTTGACACTCTCCTCTTTGAACAGAACAGGTGAACAAAAATTCAATAAAATGATAGACAAATATGTTTTCATTTAATTCAAAACTTGGCACAAGGATTTATCCTAAGTAAAGGCAAAGAGGAGATATAACTGGTAGCATTCAAACTGTTCTTTATATGTTGCTTTCCTGAGTTGTTTCCTGAAAAACAATTGATTGGTATGAATACGCCCAACCTTCCACTGCTGAAAATAATACCCCTCCATTTCTTTGCTCCTTTTCTTCATATAAACAAGCCTATCAAAGAATGCCATGTCAATAATAACACTTTTATAACACTTTTACTGAGATACAAATCATATACCATACAATCATACTCATTTATGGCATAAAATTCAGTGTTTTTTAGTAAATTCACAAAATTGTGCAAACATTGCTGTAATCAATTTTAGAACATTTCATTACCCCCAAAAGAAACCTTATACCCTTCAGTCATCATCACTGCTTGATCTTTCCTCTCCCAATCACTAATCTACTTTCTGTCATTATAGATATTCCTATTCTGGACTTTTCATATAAAAAGAAGAATGTAATAGGAGGTCTTTTGTGACTGGCTTTTTTCACTTAGCATAATGTTTTCAATTTCATCCATGTTGTAGCATGTATCAGTACTTCATTCTTTTTTATGACCACATACTTTTTCATTGCGTTCATTTTGTTTTCCCATTCCTCTGTTGATGGACATTTTAGCTATTCCCAACTTTTGGCTATTATATATAATGCTGATGCTGCTACTAGCATTGATGGATGTATGCTTTTGTTTTTCTTGGGGGTATACCTAGAAGTGGAATTGCTAGGTCAAACAGTAGCTCTATGCTTAACTTTTTGAGGAACTACCATATTGTTTACCAAAGTGGCTGCACCCTTTTACATCCCTAGAAGCAATATATAAGGGTTTTGATTTCTCCACATTTTTGCTAACACTATTATCTGTCTTTTAAAAATTATTATTTTAGAGAGAGACAGGGAGAGTGAGTGTGTGAGCAGGGGAGAGGAGCAGAGAATGAGAGAGAGAAAGAAAGACACAGAGAGACAGAGAGTCTTAAGCAGGCTCCGTGCTCAGTGCAGAGCCTGATTCAGGGCTCAATCCCATGAGCCCGGGATCATGACCTGAGCCAAAATCACAAGTCAGGTGCTCAGCTGACTGAGCCACCCAGGTGCCTTTTATTACCTGTCTTTTTCATTGAAGCCATACTGGTGGATGTGAGGTGATATCTCATTGTGGTTTTGATTTGCATTTCTCTGATTACTAATGATGTTGAACACTGTTTCATGTGCTTATTGTCCATTTGCATTTCTTTGATGAAATGTATTCATATAATAATATCTTTAGGAAGAAAAAACACATACATTGGTAAGTCAAATAGAAAAAGATTTGGAGCAGATTGTTAACAGGAGGTTAGCATTTGACTGGAGAAATCCAAAGAAAAGATTTCATCCTAAGTGGCTATTAGGATTTTCATGTATTGAAAAGAAAGAAAGTAGAGGAAATAGGAATGTAAAATCATATATGCATATTTGTATACACATACCTAATATGCACACTATATTATGTATATATATATATATAGTTACATATACAGTTACATATATAGTTATATATATAGTTATATATAGTTACATATAGTTATATGTATATAGTTATATGTATATAGTTATATGTATATAGTTATATGTATATAGTTATATGTATATAGTTATATGTATATAGTTATATGTATATAGTTATATGTATATAGTTATATGTATATAGTTATATGTATATAGTTATATGTATAGTTATATATTTCCTACCTGACAAAGAGTGATTGAGGCAATAAAAGAGGTATATAAACTCATTCATCTGTTCAGTAGGTACCTTCTATATTCAAGGCATCATGTTCAACTTAAAGGGTATTTTAAATGACTAAAACAGGTTAAATAACTGTTAGGCAGGTAACCGAAAATACCTTAAAGCATCCATGTCAACTTCTACTCTCTTTATATCACATGCATAAGGATGATGGCATTCTGAATAGATGGAGTCATTTTGACTCATCCATTTGTACTCAGCCCACATAATGGGTTAATCAGCGAGTCTTACTGGTATTTTTCAAAATATTATTTCATTTCAAGTACTGTAAAATCCCAGATGAGGCATTTGTTACTTTATGCTTGTATTATTGCTTTAATTGGCCTCAGAACTCTAGTCTGTGCACTTCCTTTTATTTCAAAGACATGACAAGATGAATTTTTTTAGAACAAAAGAGTAGCACCCTCTGCTTTTATCATTTCATCATGTTTCTCAAAACCTTCAATGACTTTTTTTCTTATTTCATTAAGTCTATGTGCTCTGCCAAATTTAAAGCTCTCTACAATGTTGCCTCTTTGCCTCCACCAATCCATTGATTAGTTCATTCAATATATATTTTTGGGTGCCTACTGTGTGCTAAGCATTATGCCAGGGATGAGAGTACAGTGAATAAGGTCCCTAACCTCATGGAGTATGCTGTCTAGCAGGAGCCTGAAAAGGAAACCATGGAATAGACAATGATAGAGGGATGCCTAGAGCATGGTGGGAGGGAGCCTAAGGGATGGGTTTGCACTCTCACTTGGGAATTAATGAAAGCCTTCTTGGAGGAAGTGGCAGAATGTGAATCCCAGTCAGTGAAGGAGAGGAATAACATTGTTCCAGGTGGAAGAAGTTGTGTAGTAGGGACCAGAGGTGAGAAAGAGTCCACTTACCTGATAACAGGAGTGAAAAGTTAAAGACAGAGTTGAAGGAGTGGGTGGAACAGGGTTCAGGCTGAAGTGGAGAAATTAGTCTTAGAAAGGAGGAGGAAAGGATGAAAGAAGGGATACCAATTACATAGAGTTGGTGATGGGAAACAGAAGCAGCTGCTATCTTTTGTGATGGCTCTCTTTTTTCCCCCTATAAAGCAGGAGCTGAGGGGCTCAGCTTCAGGTGGGAGGTGAGGACTAGAGGTGGGAAGTCTGGAGAATGATTTGCAAGAGTTGCTGTGTTATGAGAGAAACAGTACTGTAGGGCAGTGTAGGGCCGATGGAGATGGAAACCTGTGAACCTTCACTGTGGTAGTGAAGCATGCAGGCTCGGAAATGAGATACACCTGCCTTCAAGTTGCCTCGAGTCCCTACTCTGACATTGTGTGTATGACTTTGGGCAGGTATGTAACATCTCTGATGCTCAGTTTCTTCATGTAGTAGAGATATTATCAGTATACTGGGTTGTTCATGGGGTTGTTGGGAGGATTAAATGAGATAACACATGTAAAGCATTTAGCACAGTGTCTGATAGGTAGTAAGCACTTAATATATATTTTCTATTATTGATATTGTTGTTATTGTTAATATGATAATAGTGACTAGCCAATTTGGTCCTTAGCCACGCTACGCAGCATAGATGTGGTATGCAGGAAGTGGAAAGTTGGATGTCCACAGAACTAGGCTTTTCCAGGAGGACATGATGGAAGGCCAGCTGGGCAAATGAGTTGATGATACTGGCAAGAGAGTGGTCAGGTAGTAGAATCAAAGTTGGATGGGGGCACCTGGGTGGTTCAGTCAGTTGAGCGTCTGGCTTTGGCTCAGGTCATGATCTCACAGTTTGTGGGTTCAGTCCCCACGTCGGGCTCTGTGCTTACAGCTCAGTGCCTGGAACCTGCTTCCAATTCTGTGTCTCCCTCTCTCTCTGCCCCTACCCTGCTCAGGTTCTGTCTCTCTCTGTCTCTCTAAAATGAATAAACGTTAAAAAAATTTTCTAAAAGAGAATCAAAGTTGGTTGTATGAAGCAAGTCAGATGGAGCCTATAGGTAAGTGTATGAGAAGCAGCTCAGTGAGTGAACTACGACAGGAGATTATGATGAGAGAGTAGGAAGCTTAATATTTCAGAAGTGGTGTTATAAAAAATATTGTTACTCTACATTAATATGCTTGCTTACTCAGGATGATTAGACTTGATAATTTATCCAGTAAATTTCTCATTACCTCTTAAACCCTAAGAGGTAGGCAGATCAAGGCATTGAGACAGTTGGACAGGAGTGTTTGCAGGTTGGGATGAGGACTGTGAGCCAGGTACTGGTGTTAAGTAAATGAGGGAAGTGACAGGCAAATATGGCAGATAAAGACGACAACGTTGAAGAGGAGTGGAGTTTTCCCAGAAAAATGGGAGGAGGAATGATCTGAGAGGTGTATCAGGGAATAGGAAAGATGACTCACTCCATCTTCAAACCTTGATCATGAAGGCTCTGGAATATTGTCAGCCTCTACTTAAGAGAGGGAGTCAGAGGAAACCACATCCTCAAGGATAACCAGCTTCCCTCAAGGCAAGAAGGCTGAGAGGCTGTTCAGGTGGTTGAGGATGGAGGGCAGCTGTGGTCCCAAGACAAGAGTTTTAAAGGCATTGTGGGAAGCTGGTTAATGAAGCAGCAGCAGCGGCCTCAGCAGCAGCACAGAACACTGGGAGGGGAAAGGCTGGGAGTACCTCCAGATGGATTTCACTTTCTTCTGCGGGATGTTCTGTGAAATTGGTGGCAATTCCATGGGGTCAAAGAGCTATGCTGTGGCATTGTTTGTCACTTTTTGATTGATAGTCGCAAAAATTTTTTAAAAGATAAAAAACACTTGGCCTTGAGTACTGGACTATTAAAGTCACATTTTGATTTGAATTTTCATTATTTTAAGAAAAATTACTGCTATACCTTTTCAACCTACTAATAATCAATGGAGTTTAAGCTAAAATCTGTCAGCTATTTCTGTGACTTGACCTAGAAATATTTATGATGATTTTGTTTCATGCCAGTTAGCATCCCAGAGATTCCGGTAGTTCAGAAAAGAGAGTTTCATAAGTTTCAACAGTTAGCACATATGCTTTTATGTGAGATGAGAAACAGAAGAAAGAAGAGGTTGACTTACTTGATCACTTTCAATTTTTGAATAAAATTCTTTCTTTTTAATATGCCTACTCTCATGAGAGAACTTATTCTGTTTACAAACGTGATGAATACTCATTGTAGAAAAAAACCTTAAAAATCTAATAGGGAAAAGGTAAAAGAAAAAAGCAAATATTCCCCTAAAATACCCCCACTTGGTGTGTGTGGGGGGATGCTGTTCACTTTGTAAGGAATGGCCTAGGAAAAATGTTGGTGTGGAACTCAATAAAAAGTATGGAGAAAGGTTATGATATATGGTTTAAGATTTAAGTAGCGTTATTTCATTTTTGTCTTAAATACTTGTTATTTTTATCCTATAAGTACAGTGAAAGCATTCTAGCTTTCCAACGGCAGCAAATTCACCAAGAAGCCTCTGGCTATTTGTTGCCAGTTCCACTGTGGGAGGGCATCTGTTTAGTGCTGGACAACCTTACAGTCAGGAAAGTCTTTTTTTATATGCTTTGTGCTTGTTAGAAAACATTTACTTGTGGTCAGATTTATGCTTTTTGTTGTTGTTGTTTTTTAAAGCCTGATAAATGCCAGCAGCTCAGCATCCAGAGTCTTCTTGCTTAGGGATTATATTTAAGAAACCAATCTGGGACATTTTAGACTCAGAAGAACACTATTCAGTCATAAATTATTGCCCCAGGGTACTAAACATTATCGAGATTGGTTTCCTGTCATTGAAGAATGACTTGACGTTTAACAAAAACCAAGAAGCCTAGTGCCTGTCACTGTTGTTGAAATAGGGTTTGAGAAACCCTGTCCAATTCAAGAGAGCCTCTCAGTGGCTGTGAAGAGAAAGCTCTGAGAAATATATTCCCCAGTGTGGATTTGCTAGATTGGGGATGTGTGTTCCATTTTGAACTGTGATCTTTCGAAACACTTTATCTGCTATATATGTTCGTTCATTTGACTAGGGAGTGGGAAGAACCTTATGAGAAAAGGTCAGAGTGACCTGTGGTCAGTTATTACAAAGCTAGGCTGCTGGTGGGAGAATTAGTAGATGACATGATTTGGGGGACATGACCAGGACTAGTTCACCTAAAATTATTTATCCCATGTGTCTGCACAAGTACCACTATCACCTTTTAGGGGATAAAAATCGCCTGCCTAAGAATCACGCACTTGCATGGAGACCTAGAATTGAATAGGGGGAGGAGCTCAGGTTTTCAGGTCATTCAGGTGTCATCCTCATCAATTGATGATAGATCAATTGATTCTATCAATTACATCCTCTTAGAGATAGGAAGAGGTACACTAACACGTATGCTCTTTCCCCCCATTCATTAAAAAGATGTGACTTTTGGCATGTATTTATTTCTACAAAATGCTCTAACAGCCTCCTTACTGAAGCTTTTGTCTATGTTTTGAGCCTGCAAAGCCAATGTATGTGTAGCTCAGACTGTAAGCTCTGTAAAGGCAAAGGTCATTTCTATTGTGCCCACAGATGTATCCCCAGGACCTCACAGTGAGTGCTCAATAAATATCGGTTGAATAAAGAGTAGGAAGGTGGATGTGTCTCTTTGGACTGACATTGCCTGGCTCAGTAAGACTTCATTATTTTCTAAGATGGCGCAGTGAGATAATTTAGTTGCAGCTAATGTGAACAACTCAAAATACCTTCAACAGTTACTGCATATCTTTTCGTAATATTTTGTATTTTCCATGTGAGTGGCTCATTTTACACAATTCCTTCTGAGAGGTGGGCAGGGCAGGTATTATTTGTTCCCAATGTATAGAGCTTGTTTAAGTAGCAATTTAAAAGCACCATGTGTCATGAAAACAGTATATTTTGCTATAGTTTTTCAAGAATGCTTGTGCTTTTACAAAGTGAATCTTATCAGAATAGGTAATGTGAAGATCTGTGAATGAAGGGGAGTTCCATGATGTTCTAGATTAAGGATTTCAACCTGGTAGTAAAGAGAACAGTTGATTACTCAGCACTCCAAGTGAATGTCTAAAGTTGACCAGGCAGAACATCTCTTATGATGTTTTACTCAAAGAAAGGAGATTCGTTTTGATCATTGTTCCCTGAGGATGCTTTTATTTTCTCTACGATCCAGAGATCATCTTCCCCTCCAGTTCTTTCAGAAACAATACCTATTCCTTGCCCCTGCTCTGACCATGTCCAAATTCTGTACAAGGACTGTTATGTATCTGCCTCCCTACTTATGGCAGAGGCATTTATGACTCACGGAATGTCCACGTGTTCCCTCACATTTACTCACCTTTTGTAGCAAAGCAGGGCAATGTGACAGCTTCTGGCCAATGGGTTGTTGCAACAGTGATGCATGCCGTCCCAGACTCAAGCGTTTAAGGGTCCACGTGAAGCCCTCCAGCTCTCTCCAGCTCTGCATTAGTAATGTGGAGAGTGTCGGGATGTGGCGCATCTGTCAGTCTGGGTCCCTGAGTCGCTATGTGAGCAGGCCCTTCCTCTTGTCCACATGTCTGCTTCAACCCTGCAAACGTGAAGGGTAAATAAACCTCTGGTATGTTAAACTTCTGAAGCCTCAGGGTCAATTTGTTAATGCCTACCTTGGCTTATACACCATTAGACTGTACTCTCCTTAAGGGCAGAGACTGTGTGTGTGTGTGTGTGTGTGTGTGTGTGTGCGCACGCGCGCGTGCGCACGCACAATATTTAAAAATATTTGTATCCCAGGCACCTCACACAGTGCTTGGCATATGGTAGATGCTCTTAGTGTGTTCCTTGTTGAAGGGACAAATTCATGGAAAACAGTATCTGAATGCATTCATGTTTGGCCAAGTTAGGTATTCACATTGAATACAACATGAGTTGTCTTGTCTAATTCTGAGGTGTTGACTGTTCTGAGTCCTTCATTACCCCCTTGTCTCCAACCCCCCCTCCTTAGACATGTTCTTGTCTGTAAGGGTCCAGGGTGCTGACTGACCTGCTTGGCATTCTGGGAAAGAAAAAGGTAGAAAACCCTTGACATTTTGTTTAGTCACTTCCCCTGCTCAGCCCATCTTCTCTCACCCTCAGCTGTCTTCATTTTTATACCTCTGCCTCTGAATTGTATTTGAGACAAAACTCAAGCTCTGACTTGACATTTCCTCTGGCTGAGAAAATTGGGAACAAATAATTATAATTTTGACATCTGGGCTCTTTTCCTGTGCTGTGTGTTATAGCAAGCACTTTACCTGAATGAATTTCTTAAATTCTTACAACAGTCTATACGATAACCACTCATATTAACCCTATTTTACAGGGAAGAAATTTTGGGGCACCATGAGAGTAGTTCGCTTTAGGTTTCGCAGCAAGTGTGAGTAGCAGAACTGGAATCCCTGTCTAGGCTATCTGAGGTCAGGGCTGATGCTCCTAGCCATTAGGTGCTTCTCCAGCCTCATTGTCCTATTTGTAACCTTCTCTAGAGCTTCCCTGGATGCTGGACCCAGTGTCTGGACCCCACGTCTCCGGCACCCTGGCCCTCACTTACCCCACTGGCCACGGCTCACAGTCCCATATCCTCAGATTCCTTTGCTAGAGCGATTCTTTCATACAGTTTTGTTTTCTCTTTTCCTGAACACTGTGCTAGCTTCCCTGTCAGTTGCTTTGTCCTCAGGACCCTTGGAGCTGAGCAGTACCCCTACCCAGGACCTCTCCCTCCCTGGGCCAAGAGGGATGGTCAGTCCTTCTACCTGGTCCTCTGCAAGACCTCTCCCTCCCCTGGCTGGGAGGGATGTCTCAATCACTTCTAGGCATTAGGAGGATGTTGTTCTGAGGCATATTTTCTGACTTTATTCTCAACTGTCAACACTGAGCATTTAGGGCCACGTTGTTCCTTTGATGGGCAGCCACAAAATCAAATTGCTTGGCTTGTCTCCACAGTGATGTTATCCTCATAGGCCAGAGGACTTCATGGGGAATGCTCTGAAAGTTCATAAGACTTGTTCAACTTCTTAACAGACATACATAGACTGGGCGCTGAGGATGCTTTGTGCTGTTTCTAAGATGTTAGAGTCTAGAGAAATCTGAGGTTTCTCAGGTTGAGACATCCCTCCCAGCCAGGGGAGGGAGAGGTCTCACAGAGGGCCGGGTAGAAGGACTGCCCATCCTTCTTAGCCGGGGGATAAAGAGGTCTCTGGTAGGGGGGCTGCTCAGCTTAAAGGGTCCTGAGGACAGAACAACTGACAGGGCTTCCATTTGTTAGGTTCTGAACACTCTTCATCAACGTATTTTTTAAAAAAACTTTTTGTATGGATACAATGAATGTACACATCTTCAGGCACAGTTTTAAGTAAGACGCAGGGTAGGAAGTTATTTCCAAGAGCGAATTCCCTTAAAATTTCTGTGAGTTGATTTACTCCATAGTAAGTCTTTGAGTACCTCCAGAGTTTCTGTAGGAGGGTCTCAGAGGAAGGGTCTGTCTTCTTCCTGACTTTATATAACATTTATTATACGGTTCTTCTGTTTTTTGTTTTTCTAAAACAATGTATGCTCATTGTAGAAAATGCAGAGAAGTTGTTGTATCCAAGTCTAAGTGGGCTCTTGCTGAAATTTTTGATGCCTCTGTATGTAAATCTCTGCTCCTCACTTAAACCACTAGACACTAGACTGACATTTAAAGTCAGGCCACTACACTGTGGGTTCAGGGTGGCAACCGGGGGCTCTGCTTGGAGTGAATTATGCCCTGTACGCTGTTGAGGAGAGGGTCAAAAGTGCAGCTGCGAGCTAAGAGACAGAGAGCCCAGGAGAGCAGAGGGGCCCCCAGAGGAGTGTGGTTGTGCTGCCCCAGAGAACTCTCACCACGAGCAGTACTGTCCTCACCAATAACGGTGGGTGAAAGTAATAAACAGCACTTGGATCTGGAATTCCAGACAGCCACAAACATATCAGCCTAAATTTAAAGTGGCACTGCTAACAGTACATCTATAATTACATCTTATTTTATTAGTTGCAAAGGATAATTGCATCCAGAAAATTCCCAATACAAATGTATGCTACGAAGATAATGTATATGTTGCTCTGAGAAAACAATGTGGTAGAGAGGTTTCAATAATGGTAAGTGATTTTCTAGCACTCATCACTGATTAAACACCATGTGGGTTGTAGGAAAACAGGGCAAGGGGAGCTGCCAGAAGTCAGGATGTCTGAATCCTCCCTAGACTCTCAAATCTTTTACTCTCTCAACTCTCTGCCCCTAAGTGTCTTGGGGGGTGGTTGGGAATAGCTTTAGAAAACATGAGGCAGGCATTTACATTCTTGGGACTGGATGCTCAGGGAGCTGACTTTGGTAGAGCTGAGGTTAGGCCAGCCCTGGTGCATGCACCATTGGCAAAATGATCGTGATAATATACCCTTGCCCTTTCAAGATAGCCTACTGAATTCAGAAGGGGCATCGAATGCCATGCCTTTCCTCATCTAAGCGGTATGAACACAGATCTCCTAACGGTTAATGTAATTGTTTTAAGCACTGGAATTTGGGAGTTTGAAATGTTGGAGACCAAACACCATGTCTTTGAATATTATAATTTTCTTGTATTAGGACTGGGCTTAATTGTTTTTATTATTATGGTATATATCAAAAACAAAACAAAACAAAAGAAAACCAGAGGGCATTGTGCTGTCCATAGCAATGCTCAGAAAATCTAATTGTTATTGATGAAATTATCCAGAAACTTAAAATACTCATATCTCTCCTAGAGAAATAACCACTTTTAAGCATTTTTCACATAAAATGGCAATCTTTGCTATCATAGCTTCCATTTTTATTTATTTATTTGTCATATAAGTCATACCTTTTAAAAGCTGTTTTTAATTTTTTAAAAAAAATTTTTTTTTTCAATGTTTATTTATTTTTGACAGAGAGAGACAGAGCATGAACGGGGGAGGGGCAGAGAGAGAGGGAGACACAGAATCGGAAACAGGCTCCAGGCTCTGAGCCATCAACCCAGAGCCTGACGCGGGGCTCGAACTCACGGACCGCGAGATCGTGACCTGGCTGAAGTCGGACGCTTAACCGACTGCGCCACCCAGGCGCCCCAAAAAGCTGTTTTTAATTTAAGAAATGGTGGACTGTTCCCAGAGCCAATGAAGCAGTGATTTGACATAATTCCAAATTATGCTTTTGACTATATCTGATAACAATTGCCTGGAAGTTACATGATGTATATTTATCAGTTGATCAATGAAACAGTTTTATTTTCCACTATGGTCTTTTTGGAGAGTTGCTATGGGATGGATGAGGCAAGGAACTTGAGCTGGAAGAAAGGCATGCATGGAATTAGTATTTTTTCTTTTTATCTTGTTCTGTGGAGATCCCAAAGATCTCTGTTCTTTTCCCTTACTACCTTCAGTCAACTGTCAGAAAAAGGAATAAAGGGGTAGAGGAAAGGGAAAAGAAACAGAGTGGAAGAGGGCATAAATGAGGTCCCTTTTCACTGAAGGAACTAGAACATGGCCTCTCCAAGGCTGCCATACAGCTGCTCTTTGTATATTGGAAAGAGGCTTAGTGAGGGGCCTAGAGATTCTTGCGGGCCTCAGTGGAATACATTCAGCCAATTCAGATGTTTCTAGATATATCTGAAAGATGTAGGGGTAAACCTGCCTGAGGATTCTAGTTGCTTAATGGGAATGAAAAATGCTTTGATATTTTGGGATGGGCAGCTAGTCCCAGCACCAAGAACCTTCAGGCATTGCAAAGGGTTGACATTCTACCATGGTGGCCTAGAAGCCAGGAGCTACATGAGGAAGTGGGAGACAGCAGCACAAGAAATTTCCAGAGACTATTTTTGAGTCCAGAGAGAATCTATGTGTATGGGTATATCTGTATCTATATCTGTAGCTATAATTATCTATCTGTATGTAATAAATGTGGGCTAGAAAAATTACTGTGATGTGTGAATGACCACATGGTAGGGCAGCCCTTATCCAGTGTGAGATGGCTGCAGGAACTCACCTTTTTTTTTTTTTAAATTAAATTTCTTTTTTTAATGTTTATTTATTTTTGAGAGAGAGAGAGAGAGAGAGAGAGAGCGTGAGCAGGGGAGGGGCAGAGAGAGAGAGAGAGAGAGAGAAAATCTGAAGCAGGCTCCAGGCTCTGAGCTATAAGCTCAGAGCCTGATGCAAGGCTCAAACTCACAAAATGTGAGATCATGACCTGAGCCGAAGTTGGACTCTTAACTGACTGAGCCACCCAGGTGCCTTGGAACTCACCTTCTTTATCTGTGACCACAGACTAATTTCCCCCTCCCCACTCTTCCTTGACAGCATAGACAGTCAATGCCTGGACTTCCAACCTCTCTTCATTTTCCATTCACCTCTCTGCTGGTCCTGAGTGGAACTGCTGATCGCAGGACTCTGGAAAGAGAGAGAAATAAGGAGAGTAGCTTCCCAGCCTTGTTTCTAGCTGCTTTATAATGCTATTTCTGTGTGATGATGTCAACAAATGACTTCCTAAAGGACGTTGGGGGCACGTTTATTTCATCCTTGTTATTCCTTCGCATTATTTTTTATTGCTCTGAATTTCTGGATTCCATCAGTTAGAGTGGTTTTCTTTCTCTTTCAAGGGCAGAGTCTTTCTAGGTCCTTCCATCATTATGTAACTGGGGCTGTAAAATATTCTGGGGTGTTGACTTGTTAAAATCCCCAGTGGATACGTAAGGACATTACTAATCCAAACACTTTTAAATGTCCACCAGGAAAAGAAGAACATATATTTTTAAAATTTGCTTTATGTAGGGTGGCCTCCTGAATAAAGCTGTTTGGGGACAAATTGCTTTTCCTGGGAGAATTTCAGAACTTCCTACTCCTAATTAGCTTAAAACGTGTTTTAATTCTTGGTTCATTTAATCCTTCATCCATTTATTTCTTTATCAATAGATATTTATCAAGTGCTTGTTGCATACCAGTCACTGTACTGGGCACTGTATGTAGAAAGGTGATTGAGGCACAGTCTCTGATGTTCAGTGAGGAAGACAGATTCATAAGTGAGAGTTATGATGTGTTCCCAGTGGGATGATAGTGACTAGAACAGGATATCATGAGAGACCTGGCTCAGAGGGGGCATCAGGCACAGCTGGGGGCACTGGGAGGGCTCAGAGGAGGGAGTGAGGCCCAGGCTGACACTTGCAGGATGAGGAAGGTTAAGAAGGGATGCAAAGGGTCAGGGGGAGAAGGATGGAGACTGAAGCAACCCATCTGACTTGGTGAGTAGGGGCTATTAGTGACATCAGCCAGATCCAATTCAGGTAGGATGGTGGGAGTAGAAGCTGTATTGAAGCAGGCTGGGGTGACCCCCAGGGAGTGAGGAAGTGGAGATAAAAGAGAAAGGGTGGGAAAAGACTGACCAGGGACTTTGAGATAGTCTTGGTCTTTTATTTGTTTGTCTGTTTGTTTATTTGAGAGAGAGAGAGAGAGAGAGAGAGAGAGAGAGAGCTAGCAGGGGAAGAGGGGCAGAAGGAGAAGGAGAGAAAGAATCCCCAGCTGGCTTCATGCCCAGCATGGAGCCTGATGTGGGGCTCCATCTGGGGACCAACTGTGAGATCATGATCTGAACTGAAATCAAGAGTCAGTTGCTGGGGCACCTGGGTGGCTCAGTCGGTTGAGCATCCGACTTCGGCTCAGGTCATAGTCTCACAGTCTGTGAGTTCGAGCCCTGCATCGGGCTCTGTGCTGACAGCTCAGAGCCTGGAGCCTGCTTCAGATTCTGTGCCTCCCTCTCTCTGCCCCTTTCCTGCTCACGCTCTGTCTCTGTCTCTCAAAAAATGAATAAATGTTAGAAAAAAAATTAAAAAAAAAAAAAAAAAGAGTCAGTTGCTTAATCAACTGAGCCACCCAGGCCCTCTGCTCTGAGATAGTCTTAGAATCAAGAAAGTGTTTTATTTATTTATTTATTTATTTATTTATTTATTTATTTATTTAATTTTATTTTCAGGGTTTGAACAATCTGTACAATGTTCCAATAACAAACACAAGGATGAAGGGCCGGGAGGGATGGGAGGGAGGGCACCTTGATAGAGCAGGATAGGTGACATGAACCTATTTGGGAGAATGAGTGGGCCTTATTCCAGAAGGCACTCTGGAAGTCATTCCAGAAAAGCAGTTAGGATAGTCCTTGTCTGTAGAGTGAAACTTACTTTTTGGTGTCCCTTTAGTTTAAAGAGACAGAGGACACCATCCTCCCAAACTAGAAACCCCTTGGGTAGGATATAAGGCAGCAATCATAAACTCTAGTGTGAGTAGAGGGAGGTATATGGGGACTGGGGTCACCTGGAGTGTCTCTGCTCTCCTGGGGGAGCAGATGATGCAGAGCCCATATTTGTCATGGGAGGATAGGGGACCAAGAGAGGCCAGAAGTCTGGATTTTTATGTGAAAGCTCCCAATTTAAAAATGTTGGCAAATATTAAACAAACAAACAACACAGCATGTGGGTCAAACAAGATCTATCTGCTCGCCTAATCTGCCCGTGGGTACCAGTTTGCAACCTCTGATTTGAAAGACCTCTTTTAGGGGTTAAGTTTATTCTGGCATTTTCATGTGACAAATCCATCCTCCCTGAATAACTATGGAGAAAAACATTAATATGGAAAATAACATGGATAGTTGGAGAAAAGAAGCACAATAATGTGTTTAATCCTCCTAAATCTGGTTATATGCTGTGACCTTTCCAGGACTTTAATTTTAGTAAGTTGATTCCCTTATGTCCATGCCTATTAACTGAATTTTCTTTCCTCACTTTAAAGTTCTCTGAAAAGTTGGATTGCTTCAGGAACCAGAAAAGACTTAATTACTTAGCTTATTACTAAAAATAAAATGAAGAACAGTACTTTTTTTAATTCTTAAATTGGGCCCTTAGACTACAGGGTAAGTCTGAAAAAAATTATAGATACAAACAGGCAAGATGTCTGCATGTGCCAAGGGAAATTGAGAACTTATATAATTTATGTTCTGCATGGTTTTGACTATTAATCATATGTTTGTGGCAGGATAATGATTGATGATACATGAAAACCTTGTATCATATAAACCTTGCATGTAAGCCTTGCATTAGGGAGGAGGTAAGGAATGATCCTTCAATTCAGAAATTTGATGAAGTCAGCTACGAGCATGCCCTAGAACAGTGGTTCACAAACTTAAGTGTGCATCAGAATCACCTGAAGGACTTGTTAAAACATAGGCTGCTGGGCCCTGTCCCACAGTTTCTGATTTAGTAGGTTTTTTTGGGGGGCAGGTGGAGGGGCGGGGAAGGGGGCAGGGTCCAAGATCTGCATTTCTAGTAAGTTCACAGCACCAGAAGCTGCTGCTGCTGATCCAGGGACCATCCTTTGAGAACTTCGATTCTAAAACGTCTCTAGGCTTTATTATTTATAGATATTATAACTGGATCATATTATGTTTACATTTACTTAAATTCATCAAGTCTCTTGCTTTGCTAAATTGCAATAAATTGCTAATGCTGATGTATGCTTTTGAACCACTGGACTGAAGATCTGTTATTAGTTGTGTGAGAAGAGAAGAGGTGCTGGTCCACGCAGGAAGAAAGTCTTTATCATATATGGCCCAGGTTGTCTATTCTCTTTTGGATGCTGTTGTTTCATCTGGGGTGGGCTTGGTGACACAGATATATATCTTGATTATCAAGCTATTGACTATCAGCTCCAAAACCCACCCTCTGCACTGTGCTTTGTGATGCAGGGGTTAGAACTCTGCCATCTGCTGGGCCAGCGGGCTCCCAGCTGGTTTCTGCCAATAGTAGGCCCTACAGGGGATCTGCAAGGATGGGAGAGGAAGGACTGGATCCTTTCGGTCTACTACTTGTTTTTGCCAGTGTTGCCCCAGCAATGATTATTCAGTTGGGCAGTGACCATTGGTTCCAGTTTCCAGTTTTTCCCCCATTCTCAGAATAAGGCTCATTGCACCCCCTCATAAATATAGCTCCAGACAGCTAGTGCCTTTTTCCTTGGAGAGCTGGGTTTTAGCACCATAGTCGTTCCTCCAAGTTCTAGAGATACCAATGCTAGCCAAGCAGCACATTTCCTTGGAAGTCTGAGTCCTCACTCTTCAAGGTCGCTACTTAAGTCTTCCTCTTTCTTTCTTTCTTTCTCTCTTTCTCTCTCTCTCTTTCTTCTTTATTTTTCTTTTTAAGTGTTTGTTTATTTTTGAGAGAGAGACAGAATGCAAGTCAGGGAGGGGCAGAGAGAGAGGGAGACACAAAATCCTAAGTAGGCTTCAGGCTCTGAGCTGTCAGCACAGAGCCCAACATGGGGCTCGAACGCATGTACCGTGAGATCATGACCTGAGCCAATGTTGGAAGTTTAATAGACTGAGCCACCCAGGTGCCCCCAGACTTCCTGTTTCTAATGATTGCATTTGCCCGCTTTAGTTCCCCCAGCCCGAGAGTTTGTAGCTGCCTCTTGCTGTAACTATCTCAGTGTTACCTCAAAGTTCCCTTTTGTTTTTCAGTCCTTCAATATTTGTTTAAATAATTCCTGTATTAAATTCTCTCTTTTAAAAAAGTAACTGGTGGGTTTTTGCTTTTCTGACTGAACACTGATAACCAGTAGTGTCCATCTTACTGCTTTTAAATTCCAGAAGTTGGTAGTGTCATGTGCTTCAAAAGCTGCTGAGGAGGTGTATAAACTGCTGTGTTTCTCCAGCTGTGGTTCCAGGGAACACTTGAATCAGAATCAGAATCAGAATCATTTAGGAAGCTTGTTAAAAATACACTTCCTAGGGCACCTGGCTCGTTCAGTCAGAAGAGTATGTGACTCTTGGTCTCAGGGTCTTGGGTTTGGGCCCCATGTTAGATGTTGAGATTACTTAAATGAGTAAATATACTAAAACAAAAACCCAAAAAACCCCACTTGGTCCCTAACCCCAGACCCTCTGCATTTTCTAGGTGAGTGTTCTTGATGGTTGTAATGATTAATTTTATGTGTCAACTTGGTTAGCCCATGGTACCCACTTGTTTGGTCAAACACCAGTCTAGATGTTGCTGTGAAGGCATTTTTAGATGTTATTAATATTTAAATCAACAGACTTTAAGTAAAGCAGATTACTCTCTCTAATGTAAGTAGGCCTCATCCAGTCAATCGAAGGTTTTGAGACCAAAGACTGAGGTTTCTGAAAGAGGAGGAATTGGGCCTCAAGATGACGACATAGAAACTCTGCCTGAGTTTCTAGCCTGTTGGCCTACTCAGTCAGTGGATTCAACCCTTACCTGAATTTCCAGCCTACTGGACTAGCCACCATAATCAAGTGAGCCAATTCCTTAGAACCAATCAATCAATCAATCAATCTATCAGTCCTATTGGTCTATTTCTCTGGAGAATCCTAATACAATACAGGCGGGCTCAGGAATCTGCATTTGAACCAGCCCTCCAGGTGATTATGATGAATTGGGCTGTGAACCTTTACAGTGAGAGTTTTAGAGAGAGTGGAGAAGACCGTAGAAATGGTCCCCAAGTGCTTTTGAACAATTAGTTCATTTGTACATGTATTCATTAGCTATTTCTCAGGGGATAACCATGGGCCTAGGAACTATTTCAAGCATTGGGCATATGGCAGCATGCAAGACAAATCTATGCATCTCTTTCCAGGGTACTAAGTTCTCACTCCAAAGGACTTTAAAGGTGCATCTTCCTGAGCAATTAAAAAAATAAGACCTAGTATACATTTTAAAGGTGTTCAGCTATCTTCCCCTATTTTTACACTAAAGCATTTCTCTTGTTTTGGTAAAAATATTTTAAACTAAATTCAAGAAGTATTTACTGTGTGCCAGGCATTATATTAAATACTTTCCCCTTTAGGGGTTCACAGTTTAGGGAGGAAAATAAGCTAGCTACTAAAATACAGCAGAATTGTTCTAAAGCATGAATGTGGTATCCTGGCAGGACAGGAAGGGCTCCATCCTGAGGTTAGCTGTCGAAGGCAACCTCTTCTTTAATCTGTCTGAGGGGTGTGACTTGACACAAGACTTTCCTTGAATTGATAGAGTTGTGTTGCTTTGTATAAAGCAAACCAAGCTACCAGGACTGCAGAATCAAGCTACCAGAGTAAGGGTACCCCATCATTCCAACCTGCACCACAGATCCTGAATTTAGTTTCTGTTGGCTTCTCTTTAATTGGTGCCAGACTCATTGTTGGTGTGTGCGTGTGTGGAGTTGAGGCAGGAGGTATTGAAACTGAAACTGCTGAAGGGAGACAAGGCTTTTTCTTTTTTTTGCAATACTATGCACATTTGAGAATAAGTTTTAATTACCATATGTAATAAAATTAAGGTAATAATATTCTTATTGATAATATGGCATTTTTCTTTGTATGTTGTATTTAGTAAGTGCTTGGTTCCAAGTTTCTCATAAGGAACAGATTTTCCAGGAGATCTCAAAGGAATGTGCTGCATATTTCATGTGCAGATACGGAAGAACTGGAGTAGATTAGTATCTAAAGAATACATGTATCCTGAAATAAAGACAGTTCACTCACATTCAAACACTACTTTAAGTTACTGGGTCCAACTTCAAAATATACTTTTGAAGATAATTTTTTGAAATCACATGGCCATGTTCAAATTAATCGAGGTGAAAGGAAAGTTAATGCTTGATTTATTCACCAGTGAAAACAGGAGAATTTCTGCATCGCAAATCTTTTTATGCCACAATATTTGAGTTATTCATCCTTTGTGAAGATGATGCCAGTAAGGGCATTCTGTTTGTATCTTCGTGTTTGATAGTTAAATCATTTCATTTTTATCAAAGAAAGAAGCCCAAGTTCTTATCACTTTATATTGTCATCACAGAAGTTATACATACACATACCTGCATGTCCAGACACACATGCACACATACACACAGTAATCACATATCATAAATGAACAACTTGATAAACTCTTACTAGCTGAGCTCACCCATGTAACCAAAATCTGGAGGGAGACGTAGAATATCACCGGCACCGCAGAAAACCCTCATGCCTCCTTCAAGCCTTACCCCTCCCACAAGGGTAATCGCTATCCTGCTTCTAATAGCACAGCTTAGGTTTGCATATTTTTGTACTCTATATAAATAATACATTATACACTCTTTTACTTATATTTTATTTAATGTTTTGATGTGGATGTATACATTGACTCATGTTGGCTAATATTTGAATAAAATGACAAGGAGCCCTTTTCAAATGTTGAAAAGCATGTTTTTTGAGAAGACTTTAGCACACACATTCTCAAAAGCTCTGAATTCCTTTTGGGATTTTCTCTAAACTCTAGAGTGTCATAGCCAGTAAGAGCTGAGAGGTATAAACAATAGAATATAAAATATCCATTAATAATTTTTATATTGCTTACATGTTAAAATGATCATATTTTGGATATATTGGGTTAAATAAAATATATTATTAAAGATAATTTTATCTGTTTCTTTAAAAATATGGCAACTAGGAACTTTAAAGTTACATATGAAACTTGTATTATATTTCTATGGGTAGCATTGATTTAAAGAGTCAGCAGGGCTCAGAGGGGCTTAGTGACTTGAATAGTAAAGATTCTGAGTAACATTCTCTTGATGACATCAGCTTTTATGATTTTCCCAGTGGACAGTGTCCTGCTCTAAGCTCTCAGGTAAAAGGCCGACACATTGATAGTGCCTAGATTTGGGGGAGAGGGAGATTTGCTCACCTTGCTGTACTTCTGCCATATCTTTAGAACAAAGTTGCTTCAGACATGCATCAGTTTAACCAGCAACTTCTGTGTTTTCATCCTGCGTTATGCCTTGGTTCAAATTGGTCCTCTTGCTGAAAGGGCCTCCTTTCTTCTACTCTCCATTAGGTAGTACCTGTCCCTCACTTCTTCTCTAGGCCTCCCTTCTCTAGCTAGAACAGGCATGGATTCCAAAAGATTCAATTTGCAAAAGTTTGTTGCAAGTCAGTATGGGGTGTTCATTATACACTTTCACAACAAGTCACAGTAGCGGCTTGGGTCCTCAGTCAGCTGATTAGGCTATTTTACTCATAATATACCTATAATAGTATTTACATTTCTATTTCAGATATGCTAATTAGAGACTGCAGGGGATACAGTAGACTCAGAATATGTGACAGGAAGCACAGTCCCTGTTATAGAGGAGGGGAGGGTGGCTAAATGCTCACCAACAATTCATTAGACTTCTGCATAAGTGAAGAAACTTCAGTCACTTAGACATCCAAATTGGGTGAAATAGACAGAACTGTGCCCTGGACATAGGATCCATGAAAATGTTGGCTTAGTCATTTTTGCAACTGGAAAATCTATGGGAAAGCCATGCCCTTAATGCACTAAACTCTGCCTTGAGTTTGTTTGTTTGTTTGTTTGTTTGTTTCCTTCCTTCCTTCCTCCCTCCCTCCCCCCCTGTTTCTTTCCTTCCTTCTTCCCTTCTTTCCCTCCTTCCTTCCCTCTCTTCCCTTTCCCTCTCTTCCCTTTCCCTCTCTTCCCTTTCCCTCTCTTCCCTTTCCCTCTCTTCCCTTTCCCTCTCTTCCCTTTCCCTCTCTTCCCTTTCCCTCTCTTCCCTTTCCCTCTCTTCCCTTTCCCTCTCTTCCCTTTCCCTCTCTTCCCTTTCCCTCTTTTCCCTTTCCCTCTCTTCCCTTTCCCTCTCTTCCCTTTCCCTCCTTCCTTCCCTCCTTCCTTCCTTCCCTCCTTCCTTCCTTCTTCCCTTCCTTCCCTCCTTCCCTTCCCTCCTTCCTTCCCTCCTTCCCTTCCTTCCTTCTTCCCTTCCTTCCCTCCCTCCTTTCCTTCCTTCCTTCCTCCCTCCCCACTCTCTATTTCCTTCCTTCCTTCCCTCCTTCCCTCTTTCCTTCCTTCCCTTCCCTCCTTCCTTCCTCCCTCCCCACTGTTTCTTTCATTCCTTCCTTCTTCCCTTCCTTCCTTCCTTCCCTCCCTCCCTCCTTCCTTCCCTCTCTTTTCCTTCCTTCCTTCCTTCCTTCCTTCCTTCCTTCCTTCCTTCCTTCCTTCCTTCCTCTTTGCCTCTCTCTCTCTCTTTCTGTTCCTCCTTCTCCACTTTCTTTTGAAATATTTTATAAAGCACTAGACTCTTAGGCTCGTCTTTGCTCTATGTCACTTTGGGTTCTTATCACTCAAGAGTCTTCTTCATCCTTACGATCTGGGGTGAGAAAAACTTCAGACTTTTCCAACTTTGCAACACCACCTGAATTTCTGACATATTTATTTTCAAACCAAGCAGTTTTCCTGAGTTCACATCTTTCATGTAATTTTTCTGCCAAATGCAGTCAATAACAACCAGTGCATATTAAAATTCTGTTTTCCAGCTTGTCCCTTTGAGTTGCAAGTTTTTTTTAGGTACTTCCCAGGTTACTCAGGAAACAGTTAACCAAATGTAATAAGCATTATCAACTGTTCAGCCTCTGGTAATAGTTTTCTCAGTGCTTGCTGCCTAACTGCCAGTGTCACATATATTTTTTTTATTAAAAATTTTTTATTGTTTATTATTTTTGAGAGAGAGAGACAGACAGACAGACAGAGAGCAAGCAGGGGAGAGGCAGAGAGAGAAGGAGACACAGAATCAGAAGCAGGCTCCAGGCTCTGAGCTCTCAGGACAGAGCCTCACACGGGGCTCGAACTCACAGATCATGAGATCATGACCTGAGCTGTATTTGGCCGCCCACCCGACTGAGCCACCCAGGAGCCCCTCCAGTGTCACATATGTAATGTTTGTTGTTGTTGTTTGGACATCACTGTCTCACATTGGGTATCAACATTTGTGTTTGGTCAGGATAGATAAAATTATGATTTATTAACAAATCTCAGTGGCTTAGCACATTGAATACTGCCAGGTTGCTCCCCAGAAGGGCTATTCCCACTGGGATTTCATAAAAGTTTCCTCCATTTGGCCCCACATTATCTAGAAAGTGTCCTATTATCCAGCCTTCGAAGTTTTGCCAATCTAATGGTGTGAAGTGGTTGCTCATTGTTTTAACTTGCATTCCTCTAAGGACGAATGAATTTGTACATCTCTTCAAAAGTTTGTAGTCTTTTAGGTTTCTTTTTTGTAAATTGTTCATTGTCCTTGTTCATTTTTTTCTATTGGTGTTCTTCCTTGGTTTGTTATTTTTAGAGGTTCTTAATATATTCTATTAGTCCTTAATTGGTTTTACACACACATGTTTTTCCTTCAATTTATCATCTGTTTGCTAACTTTATCAATGGTATACTTTAAAAATTTTGTCATAATCAATTATTATAACAATAATTTTGCTTTGAGCTTTTAAGTTTTTATTTAATACTTCTTCCTTTTATGTCACAAATATATTTTCCTATATTTTCTAATATCAATTTTGTAGACATTTCTTAAAATAAAAAAATATTTTTAACGTTTATTCATTTTTGAGAGAGAAAGAGACAGAGCGTGAGTGGGGGGCAGAAAGAGAAGGAGACACAGAATCCGAAGCAGGCTCCAGGCTCTGAGCTGTCAGCACAGAGCTCCACGTTTGGCTTGAACTCATGAACTGGAAGATCATGACCTGAGCCAAAGTCGGATGCTTAACCAACTGAGCCACCCAGGCACTCCTTTTTATTTTTATCTGTAGAGTGAGCCAGTTTTGCCAAAAGCAGGACCCTGTCTTTAACCTGTTTATATGCCTTCCATAATATAGAACAGTATGCATCCACAAAATATCCGTTGGTTCATTTAATTTAAAAAATGTTATATTTCTAAATTGCTATCTCAATTGAGATTTTTTGGGAATTACTTATATTGTGTTCCCTCATTATAAGTGTGATTAACCCCCAGAAAGTACTGTAAGCTTCAGAGTACTTTTAAAATTGTTGCCCTTGATGACCAAGTTTAATAATTGGCTCATTCGAGCTTAAATTGAAGGTTTTTGCTTTCTCTTAAAATGCAGCTACATTGGGAGAGGGGAAATATGTTGAGAGGGGTCCAAGGACCTAGCAAGGCTTGGATACAGCCATCTCTGGTGTAGGCACCCATTATGTCTTACCAGTTAGGACCAAAGACTGGCAAAAATCCCAATATTTTGGCTTTTATCAAATACATGAATTCACACACAAAAATGCACATATCTTATATTACCTAAGTCCTCGGGACTCTCATTTATCTGTTACCAATTCTTCATTCATTTCCCACACTTCCAAATCTTCTCACTCCACTCAAATGTTTTCAAACTTAACTATTCAGTGACAGGAGACTGACTCTGCCTCCTACTTTATTGAAATATTAGGATCATTCAACACAACTCTTTTTCACCTGAACATTTCTGGTTCTGAGCATCCTTCTCTGTTATTTTGAAGACACAAGTACCTCTCCTCCTTTATAAGGTTTAACTTTCCACCAATGTGTTGACCTCATCTCTTTGTTCTCCTTTTTTTGGATTTTGCTTTGTCAGTTATCCTATCTCTTGCCTTTGTCAAATCTCCCGTTGTGCTGGAGCTTCTTTTTGTATGATCATATTCACATAGCTCCTAACAGAAGAAAATCTCACTTTGAAACAACCTCTCTTATGTGGTAATAACACAAACTGGCTTACGTAGCATCTACTTCAAGCTCTTTCCTGTTCTATAGGGGTTTTATGTATAAAATGGACAATGTATACAAAATGTATATAAAACCTACATTTCCTTTTTTTTTTCTTTTTTTTTTTTTCAACATTTTTTATTTATTTTGGGGACAGAGAGAGACAGACCATGAACGGGGGAGAGGCAGAGAGAGAGGGAGACACAGAATCGGAAACAGGCTCCAGGCTCCGAGCCATCAGCCCAGAGCCCGACGCGGGGCTCGAACTCACGGACCGCGAGATCGTGACCTGGCTGATGTCGGACGCTTAACCGACTGCGCCACCCAGGCGCCCCAAAACCTACATTTCCCAGAGTACATTGATCCAGGGCTCTGGGTGTGAGTTAGGCTCAGTCTGTTAGAGATACCTTCTTGAGATTTGGAAAATGGAAATAAAATGAAACGTCATGAGGCCAGACTCACACTTCTGGCCATGAAAGCTGCGTGGTTTTATGACACGGCTTTGGGAGTCATTCTTGGAAGATTAGCCTTAAATTTGTCTTTTCAAACTTCTCACTTTTTGGCAAGCCATTTCATAATTTGTCATAAAAGTTTCCTTTCTACTTAAGCTGGCTAGAAGGTTTGGGCAGTTTTCAGAGGTTCTGTGTGATATATACTAGCATCACCTGACTGTGAGTAGTCATGGCACTACAGCCCAGCCCCGGGTGGCCTTGAAGAAGAGTGGTAAAAGGAGAACCTCCCAGTGGGGTGGACATTGACCACAGTGCATGGTTGCACTTGGCCTGGTAGAAGAGACATCCTGGTTCATAGACAAGGGCTAATGGTTTGGCTAGAATCTTAAGCACTTGAAAACGACACACGGACGGAGGAATCTGGTGACAAGGACATCTGAGGAAGAGATATAGGGATAAACCTCCCCAAATGGGCAGAGCATGAATATATTTATGTCCTATATGAACGTTCACTGGGAAGCGACCTTAGTAAGGATGATCAAAATCATTGGGTGGACAAGATGAGTGGCTCTGTTCAGTTTCCTTCCCCAGCCACCTCTGTCCTTATTCGATGAGCTCATGAATAATGTGGCTAAAGCAGCAGGGCTAGAGGTTATGCATGGTCTCAACAACATGGACTTCCATGCAACAGAAGAAATAGGGAATCAGCTAAGCTGTAACCTGCAGTGGTAGAGACCAGCACCCAGCCTTCAATATGGTATTCTCCAGGGGATCAGATGCCACTGTTGGCAGATTGATTACACTGGATTACTTCTGTTGCAGAAGGAGCAGCACATGTTCTCACTAGAATGTACCCTTACTCTGAACACAGATTTGGCTTTCTTGTTTCTGCCAAAATCACCATCTGGGAACTTTAAGAATGCCTTATTCATCATCATGGTATTTCATGTAGCATTACTTCTGAGCAATGGACTCATTTTATAGCAAATAAAGTGTGGCAGTGGATTCCTGCTCAATCAATTCACTGGTCTTACCAAGTTCCCTAACACTCTAAAGCAGCTGGCCAGATAGAATGGTGGAATAGCTTTGAGAAGACTCAGTTAGGGTGCCAGCTAGGTAGGAACACCTTCAGTGGCTGAGGGAATGCCCTCAAAATGGTATATATGCTCTAATTCAGTAATTAATACATGGTATTTTCTCACTCATGGCAGGATTGATGTACCCAAGAAATCAAGGAGTGGAAATGGGAGTAGCTTCTTTCACTATTAACCCTAGAATTCTATTAGCAAAGTTTTTTTTTTTTTCCTATCCCTGTGACTTTGAGTTATGTAGGAGACTTAGTTTCCAATAGAGGACGTTTTCCACTAGGGGATATAGTAATGGTTCCATCAAAGTGGAAGGTGAAGGTGTCATTTGGCCATGGGTGGTCCTCATATCAATGAATCAATAAGCAATGGTAGGGGGATTACTGCGTTGTCTGGGAGAATTGGTTCTCACTATTGAAGGTTGTTACTAAACAATGAGGGTGAGGAGGAAAGTGTCTGGAATTAAGGTGATCCCAGGAGAGCCTCTTTGTACTCCTAGGTTCAGTGATTAAAGTCAGTGGGCAACTATGCTATCCAACTCAGGCAGGACTTTTAATAGCCTGGACACTTCAGGAATGAAGTTTTGGGTCACCCCATCAGGCAAAGAAGTATGACCAGCTAGAGTACATGCTGAAGGCAAAGGGAATATGGGTATGGGAAGGGAAAGAGAATGGGTAATGGAAGAAGGAAATTATAGATATCAGCTAAGACCATATGACTAGTTGCAGTAAAAAGGTTTGCAGTAGTATAAGTTTTTCTTTTTTCTTTTGATAGGAATATATACATTATAAATTATATATAATATATAATTATACCATATATAACATATATGATACCTATATCTAAAAATTATTTGCCCCTCTTCCATTTCCCTTTCATCTAACCTTATATCTCAGTAAAGTTATAGGCTATCAGAGGGAAAGTGTGACTTAGAAGAAGAAGCATCACCAAAAGATGGATAAAGGGACTTTGTATCTTTTTTTGGGAGAGAGAGTTAGTGTTTTATATTGGACAAGAGTTACATACTGTTAGGTAGAGGAGTGACTTTGAATGTATTCTTCTTTGGAAGTTAAGTATAGTTAAAAGAGGTATATGGACAAGGGGAAGACTGTGGTGGCTTTGCCATATGTCAATTAGGCTAAACTTGAGTTTCCCAGAATTCATTTCCTCTGTGATTTCTGGTTATAATGACGTTAGCATTGACTACAAAAGAAATATGCATGAACTTTGGAGGGTGGAAATGAAGCAATAAGCCTCGTACTCTGAGATCGGTGGGGGATACAAGGCACCTGCTGCTCCTGCATGGAGAGACTGATCTGCTGGTTCGCCTTGTTGACACAGGGCAGACACTGGGCCCACATTCCAGCAGCTCCTGTCAGGTCTCCTCTTTAGTTTCTCAGAATCATAGGTCAGATGTGTGCATAGCTTCATGGTGAAGGGCGCCGATTCCTTCTGTACATCACAAGCGACATTGAGGCTGGAATAAAGGTTCCAGTTTGCCCTCAACGGTTTTCCTACTTCACACCCATCCTTTCTTTGCCTGCTAGTCCTCAGGCCTGCACCAGAAACAGAGAGACAATAGCCTTCCATTGGATTCTTTACCAGTTCTACAGTTGCATAAGGTCATCCCTACAATAAATCCCTTATTCCACATTGCTCATAGTGGTATTGCTTCTCTGTTCAATCTTGATTTATACAAATAGCTTCTGTTTTTTGTTTGTTTCTTTATTACCAGACCATGACCAATATAACTTGCCAGGTAATGGTCCATCTTTCTACTTAATTTGATAGGCCAGTGTTAAATGGCTGAATTCATTTAACTTAAAAGTTCATTCTGTATTTCTTCTTTATCACCAAACACTTGTTTCCTAATCTCTTCTCATTCATATATGCATCCAGCTAGTGTTTTCTAGACATTGTGGGAATGTAGCAACAGGTAAGGTTGGTTCCTGACCTCAAGAGCTTATGAAAAAAAAAGACATGTAAACTTGAAGTTTGATTTTTATTAGCAAAGTTCCACTAAACTCTTTAAAGGCCTTTGAAGATTGTCAAATCCAGTTCCTATTTGCTTAACTTCATCTCACTTAACATCTCCAGAAGCAATGGGGATTGGGCACTGCTAGTTATTTCCTATAAAGTGAGCTCTATAGGAGCAGGGTTCTTGTTTGTCTTGTTTTCTGCTGTATCCCCAATACATAAAATAGTATTTGGCATGAGGAGGTGTTGATAAATATTTGTTAAATAAATGACTGAATGTATCTGCTCCTTTTTAAGATTTGTTCTTTCATTGTCTCTGAGATACTGTCATCTCTGTATTTCTTCCACTAATCCTCCCCTGCCATTTTTCATTGGTCTCTCCTCTGTAAATACAAGCCTTCCTCAATATCTTCAATTCTCTGCTTACCTCCTCCCCCAGATTATATTTATTTATTAAACAAATATTTAATGGACATTTAGCATGCATGGGAAATTATCCTACTTTTGGCTCAACAGTGAGCAAGTCAAATCTGTTTCTGTTCTGATTCCATCCAGTTGATTTCAAACACCATCTATATAAAGATGACTTCAAATATTTAGACTACTTAGATCTTTTTAAAATGGATGCTCTTAGCTCAAATTTAATATGTCCATAACAGAGTTTGCTGTCATTCACCAAAATATCCTTACTTGTAGGCACTATTATCCTTCTGTTCACCCTTTATCTTTTACAGCCTGATAGTTGTTCACTCTTGTTGCTTCTTTTTCATATCCATCCCATTCATTGCTGCTGACCTCGTTTAGCCCTTGTCAGTTCTCACCCATGTGTACTGTCAGCAATCCAACTCTGTTCCCTTGGAAGGCTCTTTATGCCCTCTTTCCCACTGCCGCAGGGATAATCTGCCTCAAAAGCTTTCAATGGCTCCATTCCTTTCTAGCTTAACATCTGAGGCTCTACATCTTCTGTCCCTAAATCTCTTGATCTACATTTATGTATTTCACTATTTTTTACCCTTCCTGAACTTGTGGCCATTTCTTGGTACTTTATTTGCCAAGGGCCGATGCTACTTTCTCAGTCTGGAATGGCTTTTCACTTTCTCCAATTGAAATCCTCTTGATTAGCCAAGTTTTGGCTCATCACCACCCAAGAAATGCACAAATTAACTCAGAAGGAATAAATTATTAATTTTTCTGATTCTTCACTGCGCTTTTTCTGTTTCATATTATAGTAATTCTTCACTTGTTTTCCGCCCCTGGCAGACTGTCAGTTTTTAAAAATGTTTTATTTATCTTTGTGTCTCTGACAATGGCATCTAATATAGGAACTGATGATGGTAGATGCTCAATATATATTTATTTAAATAAATATGCTGGAACAAGAAGAAAAGCACTTTACCTAGGGAGGAGGATGCAAAGTGGGAAGGGTCTCTACCAAGTGGGACCAACAAAGTACTTAGAGCCTGGGAATATCAGAGATAAACCTTTACAAGTGCTGGCCAGGTGAGTGCAGGGATATAGGGGAGTTTATAGAAGGAAGGCAGGGGAGTTCAGCTATGGAAGATTTGAAACACTTTTGACCCCAGTGGTCATTCTCATTCTGAAACTATTGAAAATGCCTCTCACTTTTTGAAAAAGTCTAGTCTTGACTAATTTAAGCATCAGCCAGATCTACTTTCCATCTTTCTTAATTTCTCTTTGATGCTAGAGCCTTTAGAGCACAAATGAAAAGGGAGCTGTCTTGTGGAGGGATTATAAAAGTTGGAAGGGCTTATCATGTGATGCCTGATTTTCTCTGCCTGTAGAACCTCTGTCTTTTCCATCATAAGTATATCTTCTAAGTAGAAGTCAAGAATCTTAAGTGTTACTATATAGTAAGGATTATGCATTTGGTTGAATGTAATCCTTCTTTCCCTCTCTCTCTCTACACACACACACACACACACACACACACACACACACATGCAATCACACACATGAGAGATTTAAGCTAATGGACATTGGCCTATATTGTATTCCTGCTGCATCTACTCAAAAGGGGACTTGCAAACGGGTTCATTCATGACACAGTGACTCAGTAAGGAGTGGCTTTCCTGGGCTTGTATACATGATCAGGCCTCTTTGATCTGGTGACTCTGTCATTTTGAAAAACTTTAATTTTTTCCAAAACAGAAGAAAAATGCAGTTTGCTTTGTAGAGCAGAGATAGTGGTGAGGCGAGTTATTTATGAGTTATTGCAAAATACCACAAAGCAACAGCAGCCCAGGAAGGAAAGGGCAACACAGGCAACCTGTTGACAACTCTCTGGACAAATTGGAAAAGTGTGTTCCAGCGGGAGTTGGGATTAACGATGAATAAACCACATCCTCCACAGAAAATATTAAACTTGGGAGTGGAAGAGATTTCATTTCTTTGTCCAGGCATTGGTATTTAGAGCTTGCAACCAGAAGGGTTGTGGTGAAACGTTTAGTGCTAGAAGATGTATTATTATTCTCCTGGCTGTTCATCATGTGGAGGGGCTGATATGTGTTAATTCAGGATTATTAGAAATAGATGATCTTTGCAAAAAAGGGACAGTCTTTACTGTAATTATTGTAAGGTACATTCTGTGGTCATCCTTTTTTTTCTTATAACAAAGAATCCTGAATAAAGTTTACTTATACCAGGACAGCTTGTGTTCCTTTCATCGTTTTAAGAATCTCAACAGCTTTGCTCTCAGTGTTAACATTTTGACCATCCACTTCAGATACTCCATTTTTGTCTAGAGTCTATGGTCTACTCAACTTAGGTTTCATTTTGGGGCCAGCTGTCCATGGCAACTCAGACATCATGCGCATGTTCACAGCTTGCACTGAGATGCCAACTCAACTTTAGGTGTGTTCTTAACTAGCAGGTTGTAATCTTTAGTTGCAAGATTCAGCCTTGACTGGAATCCTTACTAAGGTTGCCCACAGCCCTACATCCTTTCCTAGGGAAATTTGGCAATCACCTAGTAAGATTTTTCACTTAGATCATGTTTTGGGTTCTCAAAATATGTCTACAAGAAACGGACTATATTTTAAAAAGAAGTGGAAATTAAGAATTCATTCATGTTGATGTGCTTGTCTATTTGATAACTTTCGAAAGATCTTCCTTCATGTTTTGAGCATCAGCTCCACTTTAGCAACCAGCCAGTGGTCAGTGTTATCTTCATCTTAGTGACGGAGACCAGATACCTGGAAACATAAGCTTCTTACTTCATGGCCAGGCCTGGCCACTTAGCCTGCTGAGAGGTTGGAACTCCTGATCTTTAGGTTTTGTTCCTTTAGTCACTACTTATGTGTCCTCCAGGATCCCTTTCAGCTCATTTTCCATAAGCATTAGCCAGGTAACAAACAGAAAATTCGACATTGAAAATTTTCCAAAAAATCAGAACTTGTACTTTTTGGCACATCTAATTCTTACAGGGGGGAAAATACTTTCCAATAGCATCTGGGCATAAGAATGAGCTTCCTAACTAGAACAAGGTTCTTAAAAGTAGGAAAAGTATTTCATATTTACTTTAGGTGCCTGAAATTTCAAACTTGCGACTTTTATGTAAAACGTCTGAAAAAGGAATAGCCAGTAAAATATTGAACAGTAACGTGCCTAGTTAGTCCCTGTGTTGAAAAGGAAAATGAAGAAAGCACTGAGGACTGATGGTGAGGGACACCAAGTCAAAGGAGAAGGAGAAAAGAGAAATAAAGTAGAAACTCATTTTTTTTTTCATATTTTGTTCCCCCCCATGCCCCAAATCTTGACAGAAGACAAGATTTGTTGTACACAGGGCCTGTAAATCTTAGGAAGAAAATAGAAAATTTTCACATGGGCCACCTTTGCTCGTGCGCACCTTTAAATTTTCAGTAATGAATCTTCTGTCCGTTGAGATTTCATGGGAAGTCAAGGGGTTTCCTTGGCCTCTGCTCTATACTCTCACATTTCCCCACTTACTAAGAGCATCTTGCCTGGCAACCTCTGTCCACTAGACCATGGCAGTGCTAGCAGACTCAGAAGAAAGGTGAGGTGGACAGTATGCTTTTTCATGGGGCCTTTGAACAACACAATCAATTTTATCTCTAATTCATAAGTGTCCTTGCTCAGCTCATGAATAAAACCCATTTTTCGTTCTTTTAAAAATGATTAATTCATCTAGATAGCAGTAGGAAATCGTTTGCCATGCGGCACTGAAAAAGTAACTTACCTTCTCTGGGCCTCAGTTTCCTGTAAAAGTAGGATTTGACAAGTTTCTTTCCATCACTAGAATATTAGTCTACTTTTAGTTTATTTCTAAGCCAAATAAATGATAATATTTTCTCTTGTAAATGGGCAGGGAGATTCTGCTACTTATCCAGGTGGCCTTAAAAGTTGTTGCCTTTCAAGCACTGAGCTGTTGGTGTGGAGTTTACTTCTAAGCCACCTACTCTTTGATTGGGTGAATTTTTATTTGTTTGTATGTATGTATGTATGTATGTATGTATGTATGTAGTTACTTACCCCTCTATGAACAATGCTTACTTGTTTCTAAGAAGTGTTGGAGGAAGTCATGAGATGTTCATAAAATTCTGCATGACTTTCAGACCAAATGCTGAATAAATATAAAGTTGGGTTATCCCTAGCAGCAGCTGTCTGCAAATTGGGCCATACTCTTCATGGCAATTGCTTTTGGATAGGGAACAACAGAATGACTTATTTCTCAGAGTACATTTTTTTCCAAATTGAGAGCTTTAAGGGAGTGTTACATTTGGTTCCTTAAAGAGTTAATTCTGAACTCTCCCTCATGACTGACAAAGCCCTACTGGGCCTGGCCTGTCCTGATAGATCTGACATCATTTCCCACCACTCATGTCTGTTCATGCCAGTCACTCACCTTCTTCATGTCCTTTGGATGCTCCCAGTGGTTTCTATGTTAGGGCTTGAGTACTTTCTCTTGCCTCTAACTGGAATACTCTGTCCCCAGATTTCTGTGGCTGCCTCTTTCTTGTCTTTTGAAGTTCTGCTTACATGTCACCTTCTCAGAGAGGGCTTCAGTGGCCACCTAATTAAAACTATTTCCCATCCCCACTCCCTCCCCAGTCCAGTCATGGCCTACTCTATCACTTGGTTTCATTTTCTTCACAGCAATTAATTCTAGATAAAATGATCTTGTTCATGTATTTGTTTATTGTGTCTGTCTCTTTCCCTTGTAGAATGTTATTTCCTTTAGAGCACAAATTTTGTTTTGGTCACAACTCTATTCAACAACTATTTATTCAGTGGACAAATAAATGAATACTCTATACCATTGCTGTCCAACAGAACTTTCTACAATGTTGAAAATGTTCTATAATTTGCACTATCCAATATGGTAGCCACTAAGTCACATGTTCCTATTATATGCCTGATATGTGGCTGCTATAATAAAGAAACTGAATTTTAAGTTTTGCTTAATTTTAATGGATTGAAATTTTAAGCCATCTCATGTAGCTGGTGGGTACCATATTGGACACTGCAGCTCTTCTCTGTTTTTAGCACTTAGTGATTGAATCAGTAGCAAGATACCAATAGCAATGTCAGTAACAACAGCAGTGGCAACTTTTGGAGTGTTCTTTTTATGTTACTTTCTTTTTATCTCTTACTGGGACCAGTGGAGAGAATACCCTCATTTTATAAGCCAATGCAAAGCCATGATGCAATTTTATTCTTTTTTTTTCCAATAAAACTTTATTTTATTTTTTTTTTAAATATGAAATTTATTGTCGAATTGGTTTCCATATAACACCCAGTGCTCATCCCAACAGGTGCCCTCCTCAATACCCATCACCTACCCTCCTCTCCCTCCCACCCCCCATGAAACCTCAGTTTGTTCTCAGTTTTTAAGAGTCTCTTATGTTTTGGCTCCCTCCCTCTCTAACCTATTTTTTTTTCCTTCCCCTCCCCCATGGTCTTCTGTTAAGTTTCTCAGGATTCACATAAGAGTGAAAACATGATGCAATTTTCAACATCCATTATTGGGAGCAGCAGAGAAAGTTTTATTAGCTGTCCTATACTTTTCATGGTTGACCTTTTTATTATATGTTTTCCTTTTGTTAATAATCTGTTAGTCAGTTGTGTGGAGTTATGCATCTGATAGCTTCTTAAGAGATAGGATATCAAATAGCTTTCAATTAAAAGAGCCTGATTGCTTAACTGAGTTTTTAAAAAAGAGTATGCCTCTTTTCAGAGGAAGACCTTCACTATTATATGGAACTCTTACGCCAAACTGTAATTTATTAAGGGAAAGCAAAGAGAACCAACACCCCCATTCATAGTTAAGTCAGAACAAAGCTCTTTTGTAAAGAAACTGTTTATGTACCCTCAACACTTTCAAGGCATCATTCAGGGTGTATTACCTCACAGGTGATTTACATTTTCTGTTTAGTATCACTTCTTTCCTCAGTCTGTGAAAGGAGGTTGAATGGAGAATTTTTTCCAGGTTTGCAGCTTTCTGCTGCTTAAGCTTGTAGAAATACTCCATGTATTTGGAAGTGTGCTGCTAGGGGAATAACAGTTTTAAGACTGCAGACTTGTCCATCGTTTATCATCATTATATGGTGTCTGTCAACGAAAACCATTTCCCAGAATTCCATAAGGAGTTGCTCCATGTAGAAGCATGGAGCCTTGTGACAAGAAAAAGGCATTGCAACGAAGAGTAATAGAAAGGGGGGTGCGGGGGGGATAAACAGAAGCTTTTAGAGCTAATTCATGGCTGGCGTCATCTCCATTAGCATTGGGACCGTTTGACGTTGAGTTCAGAGAACATGACCAGGGCTGGTTTCCATCTGTCATGGTGATTAATGGGAGTATTGTTAGGTAATAATAGTTTAATAACATAGCTGGAGCCAAAGAGGCACACCAAAAGTGTATATGTAATTCTAAAACCAAGAGGAACTATGGATAAAACCACAAGAGCCAGGAAATTGGGGTCCTGTTCTTAGCTCTACCCCTTAGAAAAGAGCAGCCAGGGAGACATTTTTCTCAAAATTGAAGAGAGTTAAAACAGTCCACCAATGAAGTGAAGAGAGCTGTCTTAGCTCTCAAGAAGGGTGGCATCATGGTGATTTTAATGTACCTATGTCTCAAGGACTGAAAAAGTTTGTTAAACCAAAAATCCTCTGAGACCTTATGGTTGAGTTAACAATAGCCAATGCATTAAAGAGGAAAATAGATATTTCTTATGTTGATAGACTAGATTCAACTTTTCCATATAATATCCAGATTATATGATATGGTATTATCCAGTACTCAATTCAGTGGCTATCTACCATTGATGGTAAACCTAAATAGTCAAAATTGTCTTGCTTTTGTGAGTCTGTAAGAGGCAAAATCTGTTCAACTGGTAACAACATATTTCAATGAAATTGTCCTTTCTCTCGATGGCAGCAAATGTTGGTGGGTCAGAGACCTAACATGACCCCCATACACTTAGAACCTAGACCATATGGGCTTTCACTCTAAAGTGTTGGAACTTTATAGGGGAGAAATCACTTTCTATACAGAAAATTGGCAACATGAGACGATTTACATGTTGGCTTTCCTTCCTGCCAAGTAAAGAGCCACCTGACCTAACAAGGTGCTATCCAGTTTTTACTCAGAAAATTTCCACCAAATGTATCTTAGCATGAATGGGAAAAACATTCAGAAAGTAAAAGTAGGCTTATATAAGAGGGAAACAGAATTTGGCCAAATGCCATTCTGGACTAGGTGGCATGCTGACCTTATAAGTTATTGCTCAGTGTTTGTTTTATCATGGTATCAAGATAGTTTGAACCCTACTGGGAGAGAGGGAAGCCACGATGCACTAAAGCTAAAAAAGACACTTGAAAGTAAGTAAGGGACTTGCTCCAAGAGAAGGAATAAGAGTCTTTGTGTGTGTGTGTTGGGGGGGGGGGGAGGAGTGGTTTGTTTTATCCTCGTGGTTTAGACTATATTTCCTTTCCCCAGTGGTTTGTACTATATTTCTTTCCCCATCTCCAGATGACTGTGCTGGGGCTCTGGGATCTAGAGCAAAGTTTTAAGATTCCCAGACCAGGTATAGGATTTGATTATTTTGGAGAGCGGATGGATGCTCTTCATCTGTGCCTGAGCATAGGCAAATGGCTATTTGCAGGTGATAGAAGGATCATTCCTATCAATCAAAACCAGAGGAGAGAGGATGCTGGATGTCTGCTGTGTATGTTTCTGTTTAAGTTTGGTTTCAGTTGGGGTGTGTCTCTACTGAACACAGTTAAAGAGGGGGGTGTGACTTCAGTGGGAGTGCAATGTTTTGTGGTTGCTTTTCCTTTCTTTGCAGCCAACAAAGAGGAGGAATTCTGATAAGATGGATCAGGGTGGGACACCTGCGTGGCTCAGTTGGTTAAACATTGGACTCTTGATTTCAGCTCAGGTCATGATGTTTGTAGATCCCCATGTTGCTTGGGATTCTCCCTTTCCCTTTCTTTCCCTTGCCCACTCATGTGTGTGCTCTCTCTCTCTCTCTCTCAAAGTAAATACATAAACTTAAAAAAAAAAAGAATGGATCAGTGTCAAGGATATTTATTGGCCCACAGTACAAGGGTGTGGAGCTTTCACGTAATCAGAGAATGAGTTCAAAGTCTAGTCTTGTAGTGGTCTCATTTCAGACTTTTTCTTCCTAGGAAGCTTCTCCTGCCTTGGAGAGGTCTTGTAGTAAGAAGTCAGATTGGCTCAAGGCCCTGTAAGGAAATTCTTGTTTTCCCTTCATTTCTCTTCAACTGGTACATTTCCTGGTACATTTACTTCAACTAACATTTTCTTGTCATCAGAGTGATAGGATGAACGTGAGACTTTGATGTGAGCTGGGGATCAGAGGCCACCTGACCTCCCTCTGGTCTTGATGTAAATAGAAAAACTATCATGGGGTTTGAGGCAAAGCCCTCTGGGTAACAACAGAGTTTGCCTGGTCTTCCTCTCTGATCATTCATTGCTCTCAGAAACATCGAACAAGGAGGTGGCTGGGTTGAAGGATCGTGGGTCCCCAGCCATTATTCAAATTCTAACTTAACAAGACATGATTTATAAAGTAAACACTTTTAGTGTCTATTTTGAGGTTGCTTATATTAAACTCAAACTGCCGCATATTTTACTTCAAGCTGTGTGGACACAGATGGATCTATCTGGGATCTGAGGTACAAAATTTATAAGAGAATACAGTGATGTTCTCGTGGTACTCAAATCAAAAGGATGGATACCTTTTCTCTCTTTGGTTAGAGTAGCTGTAAATTGGCATAGTTGACTCACAATAGTGTAATGAGCGTTAGCTTGGAAGTTAGGTCTATTCAGCTCTTGGTTCACTCTCATCAAGGTGCAAAACCATCTGGGTCTTTCCATTCTACAAAATGAAGAGAATTGAAGTCAACAACCTCCAAATTCCCTTTCCCCAATACTATGCTGAGATAACAAAGTGGAGGACTGAAGCAATTCCAAAGGGAAACTAGTGACCAAAGTCTCATTTGTTTAAAATACAAACATTAAAGAACACATACAAAAATCTCCAATAGGTTACTTTAAAAAGTTAAGTTTTAGATTCCTTCTTAGTTAAGTAATTAGAAAAGTTTTCTATCTTCAGTTAGTTGAGGCAAAGGCATTTTGGGAATTTGTGTATGTTTTATTTGAAATTTCTATACAATTAGTTTAATTCTTGACTTAAAAGATTTTTTTTCAATGTTTTATTTATTTTTGAGACAGAGAGAGACAGAGCATGAGCAAGGGAGGGGCAGAGAGAGAGAGGGAGACACAGAATCTGAAGCAGGCTCCAGGCTCTGAGCTGTCAGCACAGAGCCCGACGTGGGGCTCGAACTCACAAACTGCAAGATCATGATCTGAGCCGAAGTTAGATGCTTAACCGACTGAGCCACCCAGGCGCTCCTCTTGACTTATTTTTGAAAACAAAGACTATACCACTTATAGAACTAGTATATGTTTTTTAATATTTTATGGTCTATTTATTTAATGTTCATGTTATTCTCCAAAGGCACACTTTATTGTTCTTCATATTAAGCACCTAGTCATTTACATTCATGTCTCCAATTCCTTGTTTCTCTTGACAACTTATTCTTGTTACTGTTATCTTATCTTTGGTTCTCTGAGTGCTCACGGAGGAGTTGTTTGCAGTTGCATGCCATTCAGACTGTGGGTTTGATTTCCACACAGGCCAATTGTTTTGCCTATTCTTTGGCCGTAGCTTATGCCCCTTTTCCACCAGCTTGTCACAAGTGAGCCCAGGAGAATATGGATGGCTCTGTACAAATCTGTTGCCAATGTTGGAAACAATAGTTTAAAGTGGGCTCTCCCCTTATGTTGGGTCAGTAATGATGAGGTCATTATTGCCAGGCTAAGAAAGTATGAGGGTTTTCCTGGAGAAATCATTTTGGCATCCCCCCAATAACAGAGTCACTTGCAGATGGCTGGAGAGTGAAGCAGAATGAGACAGCTTCTCTCTGTTCCGTTGCCTGCTTTCCTTCAGACCCATCCTGATTTCTTCTAGGCACTGAACATGTGACAATGTTTTATGGCTGGTTTACTTGAACTGATGATTTCTGAGTCCCATATACTGTTATAGAGCAATATGGTAGCTCTCCAGTGTGGTAGTGTCAGAAAAAAAGGCCCAAAATGTGACCTCTATTTTATAGCTATGATTTATGTTATGGTTTACATTGCAATTTCTTTAAAAATTTTTTTTTAACGTTTATTTATTTTTGAGACAGAAAGAGACAGAGCATGAACGGGGGAGGGGCAGAGAGAGAGGGAGACACAGAATCGGAAACAGGTTCCAGGCTCCGAGCCGTCAGCCCAGAGCCCGACGCGGGGCTCGAACTCACGGACCGCGAGATCGTGACCTGGCTGAAGTCGGACGCCCAACCGACTGCGCCACCCAGGCGCCCCATAAATGTTTTATTTATTTTAGAGAGAGAGAGCGCACTGGGGAGGGGCAGAGAGAGAAGGAGACACAGAATCCGAAGCAGACTCCAGGCTCTGAGCTGTCAGCACAGAACCTGATGTGGGGCTCAAACTTGTTTACTGCAAGATCATAACCTGAGTTGAAGTCGGAAGCTTAACCGACTGAGCTACCTAGGCGCCCCTGTACATTGATTTTTAGTTTTAGCCCAGTCACTATTTATTTTCCCTAGGTCAACTTGCCTTTCCATTAGAGCAATTTTAACTGGGTCAGAAAACTGAGGTAACAGTTTTGTCCTCAAAAGAAACTTTTTTTTTTTTTTTTTTGGAGACTTAGAATTTTACCCTTCTAAAACCCAGTGACTTCATGTGCAGGGAGTACATTGAGTCAGCATGGAAGTTAATTCAGCATGAACACTTTGCTAAGGATTTTTCCAAACCCCACATTTACTTCATTTTTGTTGTTGATTATATACACCAATTGTTGTTAAGCAAAATAAAGACATACGGTAAGACATATAGTGTGTATATCCAGGCCGAGTGAAAGTGCTTTTTAGAACTCTTGTAAGTGGAGAGCTTTTATGTCTTGTTTACATCTTCACATTCTCTGAGGGGGGAAAAAAAAACCCCAAATCAAAAAACTAAAACTTGGCCTGGTCACCGCTGCCTCTTGGTAAGATCTGCTGAGAATCTGGCTGTACCTTTTCACTGTTGAAAGTCTTTTATAACCTGACTAGGAATTAGGCAGCTTTTAAATTTGGCAGCTCTCTGGCCCCCATGAAGGACTCATTTAAATCCTTTCTCACTTGAGCCTGAATTTTAACTACCCCTTGTGGATTTAAATGAGGATTATTATGTAATTAGATGAGGATGGAAATTAGATTAATGTAGGGGAACAATGGAAAAGACACCATATTAGATAATTTATAATTCACATATCTAGATTTTATTGTGGCCATCAAATTGCTAATATAGAAACCTGATAAAGTATGCCACAAATGATGAAATTGGTGCATAATTTGGAAAACTATAGTAGCAATAAAAACACACATAGTTTTTATGGCTCTGAAACAAATTGCCTACATAACCTGAAGCCAGGTTTAGTTGAAGTGACTAAACTAATTAGATAAGAAATAATGAATGAAAGTGAATATAGACATCTAAATCAGGTGAAGAAAAGTTGTATATAAAATCTGTATGTTATATTTGTATCACGTCGCTTTTTTTAAGGTATGTGAGAAAGGAAATTGCAAATTAGGTCTGATGCTACATATACTAAAGGCCAAAGTTTTCAAACTGTACAGTATTGTTTGGCATAAAACATTCTCTCTTCCTGGCCCCCTTCGGTCACTCCTAAGCACAAGACCAATATTATTTATCTCCTTGGAGCTGGGCAAATGTAAAAGGTAAGTTATTAATTTGACCCTGGTTCAGAAAAATACTGACTAATTATTAATGCATAATTCACTTCTTTGGAAGAGCACTTAAGAATTAAAAAAAAAAAGGTCATATAGTAAAGTTGACTTTTTCTTTCTTTTGGTGTTCAGATTTATGAATTTTAACACACTTATATATCTGTGTTACCACCAGCACAGTCAGGTTACAGGACAATTTCATCACCCCTAAACACTTCCTTATGTTCTCCCTTTGTAGTCACACTCTTTCTCCATCTAGTAGAATATTTTTAAAGTTTTTGTGCAGAGTTGTGTGTCAACGAACACACATCCCTAAGTCATCACTTCTGGCTCGTTGTAGAAGTGTATTCTCTCTTTTTCTCTCATCTTGGTAGTTTGCTCATATGTTCAGTACTTCCTGAGAATGCCATGCAATTGACAGATTTCCCTAAAACTAAATGGGGTTGGGTTGTGTATGATCATCTGATCCAAAGGTAGGTTGCGGAGGACGTTTGCTGGAGTAGTGCTTCAAATTGCAGGGATTGAGCTGCTGGGAAGTAGCAACGGCCCAGGGAGGAGCCTACAATGTGGGACAGGTGGGATTTATACCCAGGGAACAGAAATGGGGGGAAAAAAATCACAGGCTGAGGAAGTACCCGAGCAAAGCACACAGGAGAGAAAGTGCGTGACACAGGTGAAAATAGCGGGTAACTCTTGAGTGACTGGTAGGAAAGGCATGTAGAGGGGGATAGTAGACATAAGACTCAAAGGTTATGTCAGAATATGGATTTTATTTAGTTGACAGTGCGGGAACATTGACTTATTTCTGAGCTGGTGAGTGATTTGGTTTGAAATGTGCCTCCAGAAGAATAATCATGGGGGACAAACCAGGCTTTGGGGAGAAGAATATGTGGGATATCCAGAAAAAGATCCCAGTGACACTGGGACTGCTTCTTTAATTGCTCATCAGTGAAGATGAGCTGGACATTGGTATCAGAATCCTCTGTACAGGTGTTATGTTTGGATTTATAGAAGCCTGAATAGCAGCTTGCATATTGTTCTTAAAACATCCTTTGGTCACCTGTATTAAGTTTGGAATCAAAGAACCCTTCTAGATAGTGTTAAAGAGACATGATAGGTGGTATTTACATCATTATTAGATTCAAGAATCCAGTGCCTACAGGGGAAAAAGCTATTAACTTCACAATACTTATTCTTGTATGAGTGGACTACACATTGTACATGTAAGAAAAAATAATAGCAAACTCATCCCTCACATATGTGGGAACCCATTCATTCATTTATTCATTAATTCATTCCAAAAGCATGCTTCAAACACATATCCTATAGCCTGTGGGTCAGGCTAGCCTTCAGGATACTATGGCAGCCACTTATTGGCCATCTTAGCTTAAGCCAGCCTGGCTAGACTGGTTGGCTCTCATATTTTCAGAGAAGTTTCCATTGTTATCAACATCTTTTTGGACATTAGTCTTTTCTATCCGCTTTCTTACATTCTATGCTTTCTTCTATTTTCCTGCTAATCTAACCCAGACTCTTGAACCCTGCACCCTCTGGTCTTCTGCATGACCTGCCTGGTTCTTTCTTGCCTACTTAGCTCATTACTTTAGCTGATCCTTACTCTTGCCTGTTTCAGGCTCTGATGGGCTTACCTGGTGCTGACTCATGACCCATTTCTGGTATTATTTCACTGGGGCATATTACTCCTGTGGACCTCTTGTCTCATTTATTTCAGACCACTGGCTCAACTTTGGCATTGGTTTCACATTCCATCTCCCACCATTGTTGCAATTTTCACTTGGGCAGTACCAAATTGTTTCAGGCATCTGTGCTCCACCCCACTCCAAAAGAAGCATGTTACACCTGAATATGTCACAAATGTCCTCAAATGGCATGAAGAGTTGGGTTTCGCACATTCAGTTCAGAGAATATTTTTTATTCTGCTTTAGTTCCAGATTAATAATTAGAAAACTAGATTTGGATTTGCTTCAGATAGATACAGGAGATATATATATATATATATATATATATATATATATATATATATATATTTATGTCTGTCTTGGTTCAAAGAGAGTTAAAAAATATGTTCAGCTCTGGGACCAGGAAATTAGAATGGTTTCTTCTAGTTTTAAATTCATGATATGATTAGAGTTTTTGCTTGGATTGGAGAGAAAATAGACAAGATGGATGTGCCAACTGTAGTGAATAAGTAGTATGTCACTGGAGGAGCTGGACAATGGTGAAAGTAAAATTGAATTTCTACTGATTGGCTGGGATGCTGTGAAATAGAAATAGAAATGTTTCTGACAGTCCCATGTCTAAAGCACAGGGAGGGCAAGGAAGATGCTAACACATGTGGCCTGACACCACAATGTTCTCCTTTGGGACAAAGAAGACAGTTGACCTTCGTCCCACACACGGGAAGCTGAATTCAAGAAATCTGTGAAACATATGTTCTCATTTCTCTGAGGATTACCAAGAAGAGTGGTGCTTTGCCCAGGAAAACACCGAGGCCTGGATGTTAGAGTCAAATTGATTTCTTGCAAAGACTATTACATTCTTCCGTGACCTTCTTAAAGGGGTTTCTTAGGAGTACTTGAAACTCCTCAATCCCGGACACACCTCTCCCACCTTGACATGATCGAGTGGCCTTATTTTCCCCATTCTGAGAAAAACGACTGCTCTGAAGGTGTCCTGATGGCCGTAGGAAAACACTGTCCCTCTGGATATTCCTCCTACTAGTTAAGCTGTTCCAGGGGAATGCTGGAAATACGGGGTAGGACGAGAGCAGAGCTGTTTGCAGTTGGATTTCTCCACGTCCCCAGGATACCGAGGACCTCTTCACTCACTGAACACATGAGCCCACTCAAATTTCATCACTTGTTCTGCTAGCATCTGTCAAACACGCACAGCGAGATTACAGAGACTGGCAAAACAAAGGCTGGCTCTCCTGGGAAGGAGGTGGAGGATGTTAGTGAAGATGCACGTCTTACAGAGCAGCAGATGTTGCGAATGTCTCTGGCCAGTGTGCAGTTACAGCTTTGCACACACACAGAGGACCTGATAAAAGACAGGTGTGTGGTGGGCAGGCTGTGTGTGAGACATCAGAGGGAGGGAGATGACTTAGGACGAGAGCTGCACTTGAATGATGCTCTCCGTGCTCCTCTTCTCTTAGTACAGCCACCACTAACTGAGCCAGGAGCTTAGTCCCTTCCAGGCACTGGGTGAAGTGCCCTGCTCTTATTCAGTTCCTTGCAATGGGCTCTGCTATTCTCCCCCGTTTTATAGATGGGGAAACTGAGGCTTAGAGGTATTGAATAGCTTGCCCAGGGTCAGAGAGGTAGCACACGTGGAGCCTGAATTCAAGTCCATTTTTGGTTAGAAAACCTTAGCTTGTAAGCATTGAAATTAATGAATTAAATTTCTCTGCACCTGCAATTGTGGTAAGTGAGTTACTTACTCTGATGACTGAAGTGCCCTTCAATTAAAAAAGTCAGTTTGTTATTTACAGTCTTTCATTTCTCCCCAAGGAGAGGTGCTTGAGGGTTAGGGAAATTAACTCTTTCCAGGGTGGCGTGCCCTTTGTCCCACCTTACCATAGCACTTTCTTGAAACTGTCAGGTCCCTGTTCCTTGCTCCTCCTCTGACAGCCTGCAAATACACTGCCTGTGCTGCTGTTCCAGGGCTCTTGTAAGGTGCTCTCTGTGTGGAAAAAGAAAGGCTAGAGCTAAGTAAAGAGAATCTGGTGTGCTGGGGCAGAGGTGGACTGCAATATTTTTATTTTTAATGTTCATTCATTTTTGAGAGACAGAGTGCAAGCAGGGGAGGGACAGTGAGAGAGAGGGAGACACAGAATCCAAAGTTCAGAGCCTGACATGGGGCTCTAACTCACAAACTGGGAGCTCATGACCTGAGCCAAAGTCAGACACTTAACTGCCTGAGCCACCCAGGCACCTAGAGGTGGTCTGCAGTATTAAACAGGTTAGTCAGGGTTGGCCTTCTTAGAATGATATTTGGACAAAGGTCAGAAGGGTGTAGGGTGTGTGTGTATGTGTAGTAACGTAGTATATCTTTCCTCCCAACTGGATTGTAAATTCCTTGATGGAGGCCATGTTTTGTATTACTTGGTATTGCATATGCTAGAATCAATACCTAAGACACAACAACCAATACACAATACTCAATGAATTGAACACACAAGAGATTTAGTGAATTGCTACCAGGAATGAATTAGGTATGAGTTAATAGTGGGGCGATTTTATTTTCCTTTAGGAGTCTATTTCAGCAAATAATACTTTTGCTCATCTTTTCTCTGGCTATAAAGCTAATTTATGCTTAATGTAGAAAACTATGAGAACCCTAAAAACATAAAGAAGAAAATAAAGATCACTCCTAATTCCAACTGTCAGTATCATTGCTACTAAGCATTTTGGGGTATTTTCTCTCTCTCACACACACATACACACAAATATATACAAGTTAAAAAATTACGATTGCATTTAGCAATGATACTAAAAAAAATCAAAAGACCTACATATTGGGGGCATTGACCCATTGTAGCCCCTTTGTGTTGGATGGTGCGGAAGGCTGAGGGGCCCCTGAGTGGGGGTGGGTGCAGCAGGGGAGTGCTTGGGGCAGTGACTCTTTTTCAGTACTGGCCCAGGTTGGCAGGATCAGTACATCTTGACTGACCACTGGCCCTGAATGCACTGTCTGAAGTTTCGTGCCTCACTTCCTTTTACCTAACATAACACACTGACAACATTATCACAGGTCTTTTCATCGAGTTTGTAATTTCAAAAATAGTTTTATTTTGGATGTTTACTTTAGTTACAGAACTACAAGCATCAATTAAAAAATACCCAAATGCTTTTAATACTCCTTATCTTGAGAAAAGCAACCACAAAGACCCTACCTTTCCTCTACCTTTCCTCAGCTCCTAACAGTTTCGATGGCATTCTTGCCTCTGTCGGGGCACTTGCTTAGCTTGATGTGTAGACTTCAGAGAACCATGACATTTGGGAAGGAAAAGATGACAAGAGCAAAGTAAATGAACCCGAAAGGCAGTGGATCTTGGTTGCTTTCTAGCCCCAGCTGGGGGACACTTTAGTGCGTCATGACAGTGCTCTGGAGTGGTAATGACTGAGTCTCCTCACCCTCAGCTGTCCTTCTGTCTAATAACTATTGTCTCCTTATGGCTGCTGCTGCTGGGGCTAGTCTGTTGCCCAAAGCCAAAAGCTGAAAGTTCACATAACCTTTAAAAAATTTTTCTTAATGTTTATTTATTTTTGGGGGAGAGAGAGAGAGAGAGAGAGAGTGAGCGAGCATGAGCAGGGGAGGGACAGAGAGAGAAGGAGACACAGAATCCGAAGCAAGCTTTAGGCTCTGAGCTGTTAGCACAGAGCCTGACATGGGGCTCAAACTCATGAACCATGAGATCATGACCTGAGCCAAAGTCGGATGCCTAACTGACTGAGCCACTGAGGTGCCCCATCATGTAATCTTTTGAAGAGCACTATATAAGTAAATTGAATCCTTATAATGAAAACTAGTTGAGCAAACAATGTCACACCATGTAGCTACATGCATTTCTTAAGATGAAAAACATCACCAACCACAAAAAGAGACATGGGATAGGGAACACAGTCTGCTTTATTATGTGGGTTTTGAAATTAAACCTATTGTTTAGAACAGAGGTGCTGAAGTTCTCAGATTAAAACAGCGGATTAAATTTATTTATTCAACAAATGATGGGTCATTCATTAGATGCCCAGGCATTGGACCAGGTGCCAAAGATAGACAAGTTTCCCGTAGTTATAGAACTTTCATGGTACTTCTAGGGGAGTTTATTAAATGGAGATAGAGCAGTGATTATGCATTTCTGCGTTTCATAAATGTGAATAGGAGTGTACAGTTGTTTCTCAGGGAAACATTAACTTTACTTATTTTAGGTCTTGAGCTCCTTCTACATGGAAGAGATTCTTTATTCTCTCCCCCAAAGTTCAGTCCAGTGTCTTATACATGTGTATTACACACATTGCAATGTACTGCTATGCTTTGTATCCTCTAAGAGGGACATTTTTTAATGTGCTGAGACATTGAATGTTGAAGGATATTTAGAAAAATCCTTCAAAATGTGGAGAAAAAGTAAAGTTGCATCATGAGAGAGTACACACATGTCAGTTCAGCCATGTCCCTCTCCCATGGGGGGAAGAGCCTGAAGAATTAAAGAGAGATGCTCACCTAGGGCCCATCTGAGTGCCCAGAATCTCAGAATTCCCTAGGTCCTTAGGGGCCTTGAGCCTCTGACCCGAGCCTGCAGGGGAGTCTTCTGTGGCTCTCTCTTTTTGAGTGTTGACTGTGCTCTCACCGTGTGCTGGTGTCTTCACCCATGCATGCAGGACCCCAAGTGTAGGATGGAGCTGGAGGAAGAAAGTGGTTGGACACCCACAGATGTCAGGTATGAGCCTGCATATAGCTATGGCAACTTTCTTATTGGCTAAAGAAAAAGGTGAGGTTAGGTGGTGTGTGTGTGTGTGTGTTTAATGTTTACCTAAAATTTTTCCCATTACCACCTATAGTTACCCTCTGATAATGTTGGTGGAAGAGAGATACCTTTTGTTAAATGAAGGATTCCGTTTATTAGTGCATCCTCTACAGTTAAAAAAAAAATTCTGTAGAGGAAAACTAGAGCATTTATTTTGTGCATCATTGTATTCTTTGAAACAATGGATTACGTCTTAATCCTGCATACATTCTTAAAATGAGAACTCCATCTGGGAGGCCTAACCTTCCATGGAAACGTCTGGGTTACACATGTCCATCCAGTCCTTTGCCAAGTGCTTAATGGAGCACGCAATTTTTGGTAAGATATGCTGGGGTTCTCTGGAGAGACCTAAAAGACAGAGTGGGGATGCTTGGGGTAGCCTGGCATGCACATCATTTGGGTCCAGCCTCGATCACTCAAACCATTTGCTTTAAATAATTACAATTAGACACTCTTCTGTTTGTGCTCTGTCTTTCTATTTTTAATGCTATTAAGTTTGAAATAATTGAAGATATTTTACTGTCAGTTGTCCAGTTTTTCTTTGGATATATTCCTGTCACTGAAGTTAAGACAAGAGTTGCAGAATCCTTAAATCAATAATCTAATAAATCTGCCCTCATGCTGCTCAAGGAAATACAGGAAATGCACTCCAGTAAATCTTTCTTCATAAGCTTTATGTAGTCCCAAAGTCACAACTGATGGCAGTGGCTCTTGCTTTGGGACCGGCTGCAGAATCACAGACTGACAGGGCTTTAAGGGATCATGTGGTATCATTGCCTCATTTCATAGGTGAGGCATGAAGATTCAGAGAGGGCAAATGCTTGTCCAAGGTCACAGAACAAGTAGACATGACAGGCTGGGATCCTGGACTTCATGATATACTTAACTTCTTTAGTTCACATGATTGCAATTAATGATCATGTGGTTCAAAGAAAATTTTTTTCTGGCCTAAGAAACCTAAATGAAACTCGAAAAGAATACCTATCCTGAACCTTATGTGCTTGTATAATGAACCATTTTGAGTAAATTAGGAGTTTCACTTAGGACTGATGTAACTCTGGGCTCATTCTAGCCTTTTACATAAATTATCAATTCTTGTTATTTGCAGCAATTATGTCTTATAAAATCACTGTGAACACTGAATTAGCGAACACTGAGACATTTTTCCTTGAGGAAATACAGGCTTGGGTTCCTATGAGACTGGTCACACTTTCATCAGTCAGTCAATACCTAACTTGTTTTATGTGTTTCTGTTTAAAGACAACTTATTTAATATGTATTTTTGGTTCATTAACATTGAACTCAGGGCCAACAGTACTATAACTCATGCCTGAGCTAAGCTTACCTAAAACATATTTTCTCCACAAGGCACTCACATCAGCCTTCTTGTGCATAGGAACACTAGACAGCACTTCAACACTGTGCTTGGGGGCCATTTTAAACTAACAAAAATCACAAAAAATGTAAAACACGTGGCATTACATAGTCTGTGAAAAGGAAACTTGCTTATAGTATGAGACCTGACAAAGGAAGGCAGAGGGTCGGCTTGTTTGACCTCAGCTGGGAATGTGTGTGTCGGGGACGCCCAATTTTTCACCATTCCACGCATGTCCAAAAATGACCTCAAAATGCTGCATTGATTTTAAGGTTACAAATAAATTTTAGGAGGTGGATTTGCAGGTAGCAAATTTATGAATAACGAGGGTCAATTGTATACACAAGCTTGCACACATCACCGCATATTATATAATCTTGAACATTAATTTTAGCCTTCGATTCTGCTTCCACCTGGCGGCCTTTTACCTCTGCATTGGTGGTATGATTTTAGGGGTAGCCCTTAGGCTCCCATAGAAACCATTTGTTTCAGTGCTCCTACTTCCTAAACATTGTGCTGCTGGAAGACTCCTGGAGGCAGATCCAGGCCCCTGACCCCCTAAATCACAGAAATTCAGCAAGAGTGGGCCCCCATCCCAAGCATGCACCCTTTTCTCCCCCTAATTAGGCCAACTTCTAACAACTGAAGAGGTGAGTCTCTGTCTAGGGTTGTCCCTAGGATGCTGCCTCATGTCTGTTTTTGCCCTCAGAGTTCTGTCTTTGGCCTCTTTCACCTCATCGCCACTGAGAAGTGCTTATTATTCCCGTGGGTAACCACAGCCAGGCTCCCAATTTCCAGATCCTTATTTCTTGTGACACCTTTCTTCTGAACAGTTCTATTTCTCTAGTTTCCTCCTTGACATTTCCACCAGAATGATACCCTGGAAATTCTGCATCTTCAAAAGAGGTCTCATTGCCTCCTGCCCCATCCCAAAGCCTCCTCTTTCTTCCACTTGGGTCCTTGGCTACTTGGGTCATTGTCCAATCAGTCACTCAAGCTTGAAATTGGAGGTGTCCTTAACTCCTCCATGTCCTTTACTCCCCTTGTCAGATATTCTATGAAGTCCCATAGCACCTACCTTTTTACTGTCTCCCCATCTGATTGTGTCTCTCTAATGTCATTACCATGGCTCTATTCCAGTCCTCAGTGAGTTTGGCTGCCAGTTGTACATGTCTCCAATTCACTCTCCACACCGCTCCCAGAAAGATCTCTACACACATATGACCATATCATTCTCCTTCTTTCTTTCAGGAACTTTCAGGAACTTTCCACTGACTACTGGGCATAATTTAAATTTAATAAGGTCATTTTATAAATGGACCCTGGCTTTGACTCCTGTTTCATCTCCATCACCCTCTTTTTGACTTTGTGATATCATGATATAATAAGAAATAAATTTGTATTTTTTCCCTGCTTCCTGACACAGGAGCTTCTAAAACACTTGGAATTTCTAGAGTGGTAGTGGTGAAGGGAACATTTTTTGTTATTCACAATAAGCCCCTTTCAGCCATACCTAGTTTATGTTAATGAGGGGACTCTTACTGAGTCCCTTGCCAGCTTAGATGGGGGTTGTTCGTCAGAGGAACCTAAATTGGACATTTCAGTCCAACCTCTGGGGAGTTAATCACCAATGCCCAATGATTTAAGCAATCTTGCCCACCTTATGGGAACTCCATAAAACCCTTAAATGACAGAGAACTTCTAGATTGGTGAACACCTCTGTGTGCTAGGAGGGAAGGGTAGCATGCCCCAGCCTTATGGGGACAGAAGCTCCTGAGCTCAGGACCCTTCCAGATCTCACCCTTTGTATCTCTTCAGATGGCTCTTCATTTTTATAATGTCCTTTATAATGAACTGGTAGTAGTAAATAAACTGTTTTCATGTGTTCTGTGAGCCATTCTCACGAATGATCAAACCTGAGGATAGAGCTGTGAGAACCCTGATTTATAGCCAGTCCATTTGAAGTACTGGAGGCCCAGGACTTTCTATCGGCATCTGAAGTGGAGGCAATCTTGTGGGATGGAGCCCTTAATCTGTGGGGTCTGTGCTAACTCTGGTATTATTGTTGGAATTGAATGGTAGAACACCCAGTTGGTGTCCAGAGAGTTATAGAATTGGTTGATGTGAGGAAAATCACCCCCACCCCCACCCCCCACCCCCGCCAAATTTGATATCAGTAGCTTTTTGAGTAGAAACAGATTGTAACTAACTACATTCTTTGAAGTTCTTGAAACATCCCATGCTCTTCCTGCTTGTTTGCCTTTATGTTTGTTCTCCTCTTCGCCTGGAATATTCTTCATGCACTCATTCACCTTGTGAACTCCTGCTCACTCAATAACAGGTGGCTAATAGTTTGTCTTTCCTGTGAAGCTTTTCTTGACATACACAATATAGTTAGCTGTCCCTTTGAGTGCCTAGAGACCTTTGAGCAAACCTTAATTATCTCACTCTATAATGGAATTTTAAAATAATGAATCTGGTTTGGACCAGATGTTGCATTTTAGGAGCCTGAGGTAGATACATGAAGAAATACTCAGTAGGTAGTTACACAAAGTCAGAACATCTAACTCCTATGACAAAAAGCAAATCTAACAAATCTAGGACTTTATGGAACTCTAAGAGCTATTATTTTATCTTTGTAGGAGACCTCTCTTTTCTACTTCTCTTCCTGCATATGGTTATTTTGTGGCCCCACTCATATCTGGGCTACACTGCATTAAGTTGACAGATAAATGTCATGAGTTAGATTGTCAAATACTCTTTCCCAAGTCCAGAGTTACATTAACCTCTGAGAGAATATTGCTGATTTCATGCCTGCTTTTCCTAATACACATTTAAATTATCATATTTTTTCTCCATGAAGTGTCCAGGCACAGCTTTGAGAAAGCTGCTTTTGGTCTCATTAACCCCATTAAGAGGACTACCATGTTTTGTGATCATTAGGAGACCATTGCTGAAGTCTGGGCCCTGGGGTCTGGCCAAAGGGCAGAATAAGCATTTCTGTGCTGGTCATTCAAGCCAAAAGCATTTGTACTTTTAGCCATACTCTTTCCTTGGAAGAATGAAGCAGTCCAGTTTCATTTCCATTTTAGGGAGCAAATTATCTTTCTTGTTGCTTTTTTTTTGTTTTTGTTTTTTGTAGTTATCACACTCTCTGAGCCTTAAATTATGTTACACAGCTTAACACATAGTATGGACTAAAATAATAAGTCTGTTTAGCTAAATTAGGATGAATTTTAAACTATGCTATGGCTGATTGTCTCACGATGGCAAATTTTTACTTTGCACCCTCCACCTATAGGACTCCCATCTTATATAAATACACCTGTAGAAAATTTCCAGGGAAAGGGTACTCATCCTTCACTTTTGTGCCTGACTTACACTTCATTTGCCTGTGATTGAGAGGAAATTAAAAGAAACTCCAAGTTCATCTGCTGCTGCTATGTTGTCTGACATTGTAGGTCTCCCACACTTATTTGGAGAAAATAAGTCCACTCCTCCAACTAGCCTTGATTTGTAGCAGGCACTTGTTGCAAAGATATCTGGAAGGAAAATTCAGATTAAAATTGATCATTCTCCTGAAGTCAGTCTTTTCTTACTATAATATTCTATATGTGGGAACCATAGTCTATGTGGGAACACCGTGCCCCTTGACACTCCCATATGGTTGATCTCCTTTTTCCAATGTGCTACACTGTTCTTAGATGTTCTCAGTTTTATGAAAACTTGTGGGGCTCATGACTCCCTTGAGAAGCCAACTTTGGCAATGAAGATGCCCTTTGTTAGAGGAAATGGTCTCATTCCTCAGACAACACAAAAGCTGTATCCGTTCGTGGTCACATCATAGGATACTTGCTGTGAATCCATCAGACTTCTCATTTCTCTCTTTTAATTCCAATTTATACTTTTATTACTAGGATATTCCTTTAGTAAAACTCATCTAAGTATTGACCACTTTCTATAGGAAAAAAAATATCAGTTATGTCCATGAAGAATTAGACAACTCTTGTTGAGTCTCTCTTTTCATCCTGTAAACTAGAACCTGTCTTTCTAAAATTCTGTTTAATTCACTGAATGGTTCCCTTGTTTTTACTCCCTCTTATTCTCTGATGTGTTTTACTCCATATTTTAGACAATGTTAAAAAATACCTATAATCAATCATTCTCTGATTCTCTTAGTTACTTCTATTCACTCAGCAAAATTTCAAAGTGAAGTGAAATTAAATAAAATTTACAGGCACTGCCAAATTCCAAACCTACTGACCTGGCCAAATGGACTTACAAAAGCGTTCTCCAGTATAAACTTTAATATTTTCCTATTGGTTAAAAATTCCTTCCAAGAGATGTCAGACAAATAATACAGAAGGAAACATTTTCAGGTTTAATATTTTAGACAAATCAAGGTTCTTAGGATGGAGACCACTATTTATTTAAAACAAAGAAGCAGAAAAACAAACTATATAGGATATAAGATACATTTAGAATGAGCAAAAAATTTATAAGACACATTTATAATGAACAAAAAAATTCGTGGACTGTTCCCACATACCAGCCTTTAGCAACTTTTCTAGCCCAAAGAGAGCAAATAGGTGATCCTTGTGAGTTTACAGGTTAAGTTGAAGTAGAAGCATGATGCCTGCTTTACTGTACTGATTGATCATAAGTGCTAGTCTCAGGCTGGGCACTCAACAGGACAATTCTAACCAATCAAAGAGGATGGTTGGGATTCACTGGAGGTCTTCCCATGCCAGTGTTCAAATATGTGTTTATTTCTAGGCTCTGTTACGTTTTCATCAGATATGTGTTGTTCTTTCTGCCAAGAATAATTAACTCATTGCTCTGTGTATTTTTAAATCAAAATAAATGATAATTTATTTTCCCCAAAATTGATGTTGGCATTGTCACTACATGAATTGGAATAAAGAGCTGTGGATTTAGAGTTGCCAGTATCTTTTATCACTCAGTCTAATTGATTACTTGGAAAGGACAGGGGTAGGCATATTGAGGGAGGGAAAGAACAAAAATCTTAAAATCTGATGAGGATAAGAGCGATATACGGAAATGTGGCTAGCTAACATAGTATCTGATAAGGGCCAGATTAGTCTCGATCTGCTCTCAGTTTATTTACTTTGGAATGGGACAGTCTCATTGAATGAGTTTGGTTTTAAAATAATTGATTTAAAACAAATAAGACATTTTAGTGGAATTTCAAATTGATTTTAAAAATATTTGGCTTAAACTCTTGGAAAGTAGGTCATATTCTTTTTAAATGTTTTTCTTAAAGGTACAGTATATTATGTCTTGTTGGTGAATATAAGGAGAAAGCTTGAACGGGATAGTGGCGAATCACTCTTTGGGTTTAGTTCTCAAGTGTGAACGGAGGTGAGCAGCTAGATGATTGACAAATTTCCTTTTAGCTAGCTGTATGTATGAGTCTCATATGGATCTGTGCTTGAGAGAGGAAAGCAAAACTAGGAGAATCTCCAAAGTAACAGAGGATTTAAAAGACCATTTTGCTTCTTGAGTGAAAAAAAAAAAAGAAAGAAACATTAAGTTATGGGGCATATTAGAGTTAAACATATAGATCATTGTTAAAAAGATAACCGACCTAGGATTCTATGTGTGCCAGTATTCCATCATGTGAATTAAATATGACTAAAAGAGAGGCTGAATTTGGTTGTTTCCATGGCCCCAAAGAGAGGGGACAAGAAAGTTTCACATTGCTACCTTTTCTAGGCCAATCTTGATACTATAGTTAATTGCAGTGATGACATCTTTTGTTGGAATACATTGCAGTGGAAAGAGACACTACTTCTGTCAATCAACAAGTTTAAAGTATAATGCCAAGAGAAAGAGACATTATTTGTTAGGGCTCCAGGGAAAATCACTAAAGTAATGGTGCTCCATGAGAGAGATAATACTAGATGAGAAATACTGAAATAATGGGAGCAATTGCCCAGAGGGCTTCCCCCCCTCACCTCCTCTGGACTTAGCTTTGTTAATCAAAAAAAGAGAATCAAGCCTGGACCAAGGACTACAGTTCATATTAAAAAAAAAATCCTAGTTTTCCATCTCTAATTCCTATGATTGTGCAAATCTAAATTAAAAACATTGGGAACATTCAATATGTTTGTCATGTATTTTTTAAGCCACAGTAACAGCTCGGTGTAGTACATTATGCACAGAGAAAAGAAAACGAATAGCTTAACACCAGCTTTATGAAATTAACTAGCTCCAAACAGAGAACTAGCCACCTGGTCAGGTTTCAAGTTTTTGTCTTAAATATTAATATTCCAGAAAAGAAAATGGATTCTTAGAGTCTAAGGAAATCAGTGATTTTTCCAGCATCGGCTTGTTTTACATAAGCAACTTGCCCCTCACAACATGACAATAATTTTACATAGGTCTACTTAATGAAATATGGTTTTTTTTGAAATAATCGTCTTCCTTTCTCAAGACCCCATGATGTCCAATCTGTCCTCAATATCTCTGAATCTCAATCTCTCTCTCCCTCTCTCTTTCTAGTAATAAGCTATTTCCTGTTTTTACTCTCTGGACCTGCATAGCCCCAGAATTTGATTATGCACTTAGCAATTCCAAGGTATCTATTTGTGTGTGTGTGTGATGAAGAGATATCATAAAATATGATGATGATGTCATCAGATGTTTAAAAACAACAAGTACCCAGGGGTGCCTGGGTGGCTCAGTCAGTTAAGAGTCTGACTTTGGCTCAGGTCATGATCTCACAGTTCGTGGGTTCAAGCCCTATGTTGGGCTCTGTGCTGACAGCTTTGGATTCTGTGTCTCCCTCTCTCTCCACCCCTCTCCACTCATGCCATCTTTCTTTATCTCTTAAAAATGAATAAAAATGTTAATTTTTTTTTTTTTTAAAAACAACAAGTACCCAGAAGTTGAACAGCAAAGTAGTCACCTTTGGAGACTAGATGTTTGGAATGCGATGTCTCTGCTCTAAATAATTTTGGAATTTTTCTTTTGGAAAGTACTTTAGAGCCAATGAATGGGAAATGCCAAAAAAAAAAAAATCCCTGTCATGATTATACAGTGTTTCTTTTGTACTAAAATACATGTTACCCAGCTTGATCATCCACCTGGTTTGGCAGACTGGATTCCTTTATCAGTCAGGGTTGGGAAGAAGCATATTGCTCACTTACAGAAAGAGTGAGAGAGAGAGAGAGAGAGAGAGAGAGAGAAAAGTTGAGGGGTCTTTAATAAAGGATCTATTTACAGAAGATGTGAGGAGGACAATGTGAAACCAACAAGAAATGGGGGAGCCCTTATGGTCCCTGGACCTGGAAGGGATCAAAGGAGGGGTTTGCTATTAGAACGCAGAATGAGATGTAGGTGAAAGCTTTCTCGTTGGCCTGGGGACCATAGGGGAGGAAGTCAGCCACATTTCTGAGCTTATTGTCCTCTTTGCTTTAAAATTTCTGATGGTGCTTCACTTTGGCCAAACTTGAGAGAAAGCCAGAGAGCCCGGGGAACCTTAATAGAGCCCATACAGATGAGTCTCCCAGAGCAGAGAGGCATGAAGAGTGGTTCCGGAGGGGCTAATGGAGAATATCCAGCACAGCCATTAATGACTTTCATCTGTGACCAGTAATCCAGCTCACTCTGCTGAGGACTGTCAGGAGGATGGGGTGTAGCTTCTGAAGGCAATTCTAAGAAAAGCATCCCTTATATAAACTGAGAATGTAAACTCACTAGAATAAGTATGCAACCAACAGAGGAAATGGATGTTTTAGTTTATTCATTATAATTCAGCCTTTTTTCTTCATGGCCATGTCTTGTCTTTTGACAGGAACATGACTGAATGGTTTTTGATACATTTAGTCTAAGACATCTTCATAAGACTTTAGGTAGAAATGTGTACTCCTTATTGAGACCGATAAGAGAGAATGGAAAAATACAAAATGACAAATCATTGTATATGTATTTTTTCTTAATGGAGTTCTTTGCATATATTTATTGGCCATGTTCATGAGTGAAAGAAAGTCCTGAAAATCTAACTAGGATTGGGGTTTGGGAATGGGGATTAAAAACAAAAATTACCTATGTTTATAATAATCCAGATCTGCCTGCTCTTGGCAGTTTTTACTTCATTGAACCTATTTTAATGCCTTGGCAGGCTCAGCGATGTTTTATTTTTGCTGGAAATTAAGAACATGGGCAGTAATCATGAGTGCCAAGAACAAAAAAGACAAATTATATTGAGTGTGCTCTGGAAAGCTTTGGAAGTGTTGGTCCCTGAGCTTTGACTTGCTGGATTTGGATATGGATTACCTAACCGGACTTCAAATTCTCTGGTACAATCAGATCATCTTTCATCCAAAAAGGAAATTGAACATTTTTTTCTATGAACATCATGTCGAATTTTAATTTTGGTATTATTATTCAGTTTTATTTATGGTCACTATCAGTTATTATTCATGGTCACTATCACTGTCTATTGAACAATGGTGGCTCATACATTTTAAATGGGATACCAGGAGAAAGTATTTATTGTACATCCTCTCAGGTGAATTAGAGCAGAATAAAATGTGTTATCAAAATTGGCCTTTGGAGCACTTGGGTGGCTCTGTCGGTTAAGCCTCGGACTTCGGCTCAGGTCATGATCTCGTGGTCCTTGAGTTCGAGCCCTGCGTAGGACTCTGTGTTTACAGCTCAGAGCCTGGAGCCTCCTTTGGATTCTGTGTCTTTGACTCTCTCTGCCCCTCCCCTGCTCACCATGCTCTGTCTCTCTGTCTCTCTCAAAAATAAACAAAGATTAAAAAAAAATTAAAACTGGTTTTTGTCTCAAAGAAAACTCCAGGTTCAGATTTTTCAGTGGTGAATTCTAGAAAATATTTAAGGAAGAAATACCAGTCTTACACAAACTCTTTTAGAAAATGGAGAGGATAGGAGTATTTCCCAATGATTTTAGTTTTATGAGGCCAACATCACCCCAATCCTAAAACCTGTCAAAAAGATTACAAAAAAAGCAAAACAGAGAAAATTGCAGACCAGTATTCCTCATGAACATAAATACCAAATCTTTAATAAAATTTCAGCCTATTAAATCCAGTAACATGTAAGAAGATATTCCATAATAACAAAGTGGCAGTTATCCCAGAAATGCAAGGTTACTTTAATTCTTCAAAACTAATGAATGTAATTCACTGTGTTACCAAAAGAAAAAAGAAAAAAAAAATCACATGATCATTTCAATAGCTGCAGATTGGTCTTTTGCTTTTCTTTACATACATTTGAATTTAAGTTTCTTTATTTTTTTAAAAAAGGAAGAACAGAATATAAAGAAAGGTAAGCTTCATAATTTAAAAACTCTGCTTAAAGTTGTTTGCCTATAACAAACAGAATTTTTTTAACAGAAATTTAAAATATTCCTAATAACTCACATTTTAGGGGTAAATTGGACCTCAGCTTGGGTCAGGAATAAATTTCATATCTGTGCTGTGCACACCCACAGCGTTATGCTTTCCATGTGTCGTAGATCCTCAGCCTGAGATCTATGGGCTTCCACAGCATCTGTCCAAACCAAGATTCTGAAATATGAGGGGTTTTAGATGTGGCTGGTGTCATCAACCTGAAAGGGGATGGGAGAGGCATCCAAATCAGGGCTGAAGTTTAATGGAAAGCAACTTTATCCATGCATGCCTGCAGTAAATAACTGAGGACCTACTTCAGGCAAAGTACAAATTAGATGAAAGCCCCTGCTTTCATGGAACATATATTCTACTGGGATTATATGCAGTAATAATATGCTTATCTTTCTTTCGTATATCAGACATCTAAGGACGAAGTTCTAGGTCTGCCACAGGATTGGTAGTTTACTAGTAGGTCAAAATATAATTTCTAATCTTGTTCATTTTATTTTTGGTCAAAGATACTCTACTTTCTTTATCGTCCTTACCTTTTCTCATCTCTGTAGAGAGCTATGCGTGCATGTTTCAGGAATTAGCCTTGCTTTTCTTCTTGGCCTACTTGATCACAAAGCAAACTTGACAGAACTTTTGTTTCTCCATCAGAGGGCAATTGATCCCAGATGGTAAAGCTCAATCATTTAAGAACTATTGGTGGATACATTTTTGTGAATAGTGTTTATGGGCTTCTTCATCTTCTTCTTTTGGTTTTGTTGTTGTTGTTCTCCAATGCCTTCTTAAGAGTTTTGAGCAGAAGTTTTAGGCCTAGTTTTCCTTGGACCTTTACATAGTCAAAAAATTTTCTGATTAATCTTACTTAGTGTCATGGAAGAACATGAAATATGTTATTGTCTCAGTCAAGTTTCAAAGAAAGACTTGAGGGTCTATCAAGGTAGTGTGACTCTTCAAACAAGTATAGTAAAAGAAATTAAGCTGAATTCTCCAACAGTTTCTGTAGATATATTATTACTTTGGACCTTTAGTGTTAGGAATGATTTGGTATTCTATATGATGGGTAAATATATGACATGATACAGTGTATCTCCCAGTGGAATAGTATGGAAATGTTTATTTTACAAATGTAAAGTTTCTTTTTTATGTGGAGGTGAAATTTGTATTAGGTCCTGAAAGAGGTGAGTAGGGATAATTTCTTCCAGTGATTATGGCGTTATTTTCTTGTTCTGTTTTGGTTGTTAATTCCAGGATTCCTCTGTGATTTTCTGGAGTTTTTTAGATTGAATTCTTTTTTTTTTTTTAATTTTTTTTTCAACGTTTATTTATTTTTGGGACAGAGAGAGACAGAGCATGAATGGGGGAGGGGCAGAGAGAGAGGGAGACACAGAATCGGAAACAGGCTCCAGGCTCTGAGCCATCAGCCCAGAGCCTGACGCGGGGCTCGAACTCCCGGACCGCGAGATCGTAACCTGGCTGAAGTCGGACGCTCAACCGACTGCGCCACCCAGGCGCCCCTTAGATTGAATTCTAAAGCACTGTTATTTCTCAAGTTTTTTGAGGTTCAACTGAATATGCGTGGTTCTTGACATCTAATTATTCCTATATATAAGTTCATAATGATGATTAGGCTTTGTCTTGTCTCAAAGTTTTTTCCTAAATGGAAATTTGTCTATATAATACCATAATATAACATAATACTATATAGTTATCTAATTTATATATAATCTAAATAATACCTAACATAACATAATACCATAACAGTTATCTAACTTACTATTCTTTATCAACATTTCCTGTTACACTAAATGTTGACTTGATATTAATCACTCCCACCCCAGTTTTACTTTTGGCTCTGTGTTCTGGGTTAGATTCTCCTCTGTATTCAAAAAAATTATTAGATTCTTAATGACAAGGACAGAACCTTCCATTGGGTGGATACTCTCATAGGTAGTCAGTACAATTTAATTCTCAGTTATGTATCTATATTTTATCTGGAAAAAATGAAAATCAGCAACCATCTGGAAATATTCCATTTTTATTCCACAAGTAGTTAATGTAGAGGCTCCTAAGATTTTTCTGGAAGCCCATTTCCCTCTGTACATCTGGTTAAACAATAGGCGAACTACAAATTACCCAGATTTTAATAATAAGCAGTAAAATAAATTAATTAAGGATTGAGGTGGTCCAAAGAGATTGTGCAAACCTAAGTGCTCCATGATATATTTCTGATGGCTTTTTAGATGAAAAACATTTATGATTCATAGATGACCCAAGCTAATGTAATTTATCAATTGGAAACTGGCAGGCAGCCATGAAACCAGCATTTGCAGAGATCACGGTAGTCGTCCCGCCTTATCTATGGTTTGGCTTTTTGTGGATTCGCTTTCCATGCTTTCAGTTCTTGTCTGCTGAGGCTGGAAGCAGATGATCTCCTTCTGGTGCATTGTCAGAAGGACAATGACGCTAAGTCACTAGGCCTGTGTCATTCACCTCACTTCACACAGGCTTCTTATCATCTCACATCATCACAAAAAGAAGGTGAGTACCATACACAATATTGTGAGAGACAGAGATAGAAACCATATAAACATAACTTTTATTTTGGTATATTGTTTTAATTAGTATTGTTGTTAATCTTTTACTGTGCCTAATTTGTAAATTAAACTTTATCATAAGTATGTATGTGTAAGCAAGAACATAGTATATACAGGATTCGATACTATCCACGGTCTCATCCACTGGGATCTTGGAACATACCTCCTACTGTATTGTGTCACTTAATCTTCCAACAACCTTTTTAGGAAAAATGCTATTTTTTCCTATATCACAAATGAATAAACTGATAACTGGTCCAAGATCAGGCAACTAGTTAGGAATAAGACTAAGACTGTAATTTGGGTTTATGGGATGATTTATATAGGATAGTAATCCTGGCTCTACTTGGAGAATTTCTACTTTGAAGATTACCAGAAACAAAGGAAAGAGAAAACTACTTGGTCATCACAATTTGAAAACAAAAAATTACAGAATTTATCAGTACTGGAAAAAATTACAACAAATGAGTAATTTTACTAGACAGGTAGAGCAGAGAATCAAAACTCTCCCAAGGCCCCTCAACTCACCTTTGGAAGAGGATTAAAGCTGGTACATGGCAAATAAAACTACCAGCATGAAGTTTGCCAAAAAGTCAAAAAAGGTTGCATTGTCTTTTTGTTCTTGTCAGTGCAATTTCTCTATCTCAAGGACAAAGACTACTGAACCACATAATTCGTGATGTCACTTGTATGAACTAACAGCGTTTTTTGAAGTAGGTATTCTAATCGCTAAAAACAAACTGCTTATTCAGGCCAGATAAATGAGCTCTTCTCAAGAACCACGTAATTCACTTTCCTCAAAGCTGGACTCTGTCTTCTGTCTCCTCTGTCCTTTGATGGACAAAATCATGCCCCAAGTCTGAAGACAGTGGTGCTGCCTGTGGTTTCTTTTCTTCTTTTTATATTTTTGAATATTGTAAACACTTATTTTAAATACTTTTCCCCATGGATCTATTTTCTCTAATTCTTGAGGTGCCAATTATCCCATCATCTGCTGGTTTGTTCCTCTCATGGTTTGTCATGTTTATTGTTAGCTCATATACATCAGAGGTTGTTTTGAGAGCCCTAGCCCTGGGCCTTTGTATCCCTGTAGACTGTTTTGGGGGTGGTATCAGTTAGGACCTTACAGATTCCAATGTTTCAGACCATTATTTCTGTTAATGTGTCACTCTTGGGTTTCTGTGCCACTTGGGAGTGGAATTTAGACTTTATACTTGAACATGCATTGAGATCAAGGCTTCAGTGACTGACAACTCTTCTTTCATCTGCTGCCTCGGGAAGAAAATATGATTCCCGAAGCCAGCCGAGGCTAGTGGGCAGAGGTATGTGTTTTTGTTAAGTTTTATTTATTTTTGAGAGAGAGAGAGAGAGAGAGAGCGAGCGAGCAGGGGGGAGGCAGACAGAGAGAGAGAGAGAGAGAGAGAGAGAATATCCCAAGCAGGCGCTGCACTGTCAGCACAGAGCCCGACGTGGGGATCAAAACTCACAAACCGTGAGATTATGACCTGAGCCGAAACTAATAGAAGCTTAACAGACTGAGCCACCCAGGCACCCCTAAGCAGAGGTGTTTTATTCTCTCATTCCTTTATCTCATGTATGGGTCAGCTCTTCATGGTCCCAGCTTTATTCAGAAGGCACAGTTCGATCCCCCCATTTTTCTTGAGCCTGATTTCTTATATTTTTGCTTCCCTGAATACCAAAACCCAGACTTCAGCCTCTTGGATCTGTATCTGAAACTGAAACTGTGTGGGTCATTTGTCTTCAGCTCATCACTGTCGTTTTGAGTTCTCTTTTTTTCTGGTATATGGAACTTTCTCTTTCCTGTTTTCACTCTCAGCTTAATTTTCTTTTGTTATTAATATATTTTTTTATTCAGCATTTCTATGTGTCTGTAGTGGAATGGAGTGTCTTGTGTGTCAACTCAGTTTACCATATTGTTTAGAAGCTTCCCAAAACTGAATACGTAATATCTTTATTCTATTTTAAATGGTTCTAGCTACCTGTTGACTTTCCAGAACATTTTGTTATGCTAACCTCTCAGTTATGCTTATGAGATGGTTATTTATATATATGGTGATACCAAAGTATGTGTATAATATGCTAGCTCATTAAAAACTAACTTATTTAATCACTGTGGTAGTTAAATAGATAAGAATTCAGAAATGGCCTTGAAAATGATGGGAAATTGATTTAAATTCAGAATTTACAAGAAGGCTCTTTGAAAGGTTTAAAACACAATTTGCAGAGTGCCTAAGGGTTGAAAGTTACATTGACTCTTTTGAGCAATGAAACTTTGGCAAAGGATATGTTTTAATGAGCCTTTTTTTTTTTTTTTTTTTTTTACACTGAGAGTGAGAGAAAACTGGAGTTCTACTTGCTGTATATAAAACCCTCTATAACCTGTTAACAGGTGTTCCAAGAATAAAGAAGACTACTGTTCTGCTCTCCTGTGAGACTTCTTCCATGTTCAGACTGGTTCAGGTCTAACCATAAGGGTAGGGTAGAAGATTACACAGTTAAATTCGTCCTTTTTTCTAGCTTCAGAGTCAGAGAAGAAGTAGATTTCCATTATGGGTGTGGAAGCAAATGCCTTTGACAATACTTACTATTATATTTTTCTTTGTCCCTTTCTTTCCCCCCTGGGTCTTGGGAGGAAGATTTTAAAGTTTTTTGTATATGACTCAGGACATCTGCTTTCAGGTGAAATTTAGTTTTTGGAGGTTATGCCCAGGGAAAAGCTTTCCTGGGTGTTCTTTCTAGAAATACAATGCTGACAAGTAAGGAGGATCAGAAAGCTGCACTTCTTTGGAACAGACTATTCCAGAATAGAACTGTAACCATGTGCCGATTTCAAGGATATTTGAAAAGAAACCATGGAACATGTCACATTTTGACTCATTTGGGGTTTATTGTCAGTGGGAAGGAAAAGGAAGGCTAAAATAACTGTCTAAACCTGATAAGATTCTTGACCCGTTAGGAATTTCTCTCAAGATGTAGGAAATGAGATTATCATCTTTTCACAGGGGTCAACACCAGGGGAAGGGTTAGAAGAGTGTGCAGCAATCAAAATAAAAACAAAACACACCCCCCTCTTCTACCCTCACACCTCATAAAAGTAAAATCCCAACCCAAACAATGAAAACCCAAGAGCTCTAAACAAAACCTAATACACTGAAAGATCCCAATAAAAATATGTAGTGCTATATAAAAAAAAATTATCAGGATGTTTTGAAAGCTGTGGGACATCTGGCAAGGGGTGGGGGAAGGGTATAAAAAGGTAGAAAAAAATCAGGCTCTGTGATAATAATAGGGAGTTTCCAAAATCTCAGGAAAAAACCTTAAGGCAGGGTCTCTGAGTCCCACTCCACATAGTAAAACATCTGTTTGGGTTCTTTACTTCTGGGGCTCATCAGTGAGTCTGCCTCACACTGAGATCTTATTGGAAAAAGCATATATGAAATTCTTGTACAGGGAAATCAAAACTGAGTCTGGACGATACCGTGTTGTGAAGAGCATAGTTTTTGCCTTGTTTAGCTTGGGATGCATTTTCATTCTTACCAGCAGAGATTTGTCTCCAATTCAGGTGGTCTGTTTCCAAGGGGGAAAAAAATTCTGAATAATAAACATTTTTAATTTCATAAAATCATTTCATTGTAAAAATAAAGATAGCAGCTAATGGCTTTAGCCAAATTATGGCCAAAGCGGTATTGTGGATCCGTGTTTGAAGATAGCCATATTCTGAGCATTTCTAATGGTACTGGCACAACCTGTGGAAGACTTACCACCTTGAGAAGGAGTCTGGGTGAAGTCACCTAGTTTTTCCAGTTTGAGAGGTTTCCTTTTTTCTGAGTCAGAATTTTCTATGTGCCAACTCATGTGCCAAGTTGAATGATCAGGTATGCATTCTTTTTCCTCTCTCCTTCAAAAATTGAGTTGCATATTAAATTTTTATATATATAATAACAACAAAAAAACCACAAATGAAGTTTCTTGGAGGAATAGAAGGCTTTGGAAAAACTGAACTCTATCTAGCTCACATCTTCTTTCCACAGTGCACCAGGCAAGAGGTTTGGAATTTCCCTTTCTCTATACTAAGTTCTTTTTTCCCAGAGTAACAAACTCATGACCTTGTCATAAGGGGAGAAGAGGCATTCTCTCTGTACTGCAGTAGAAGAGAGACACTATGTGACCCAAGTCTTCCAGATAGAGATTTTTTGTTGCCTTGTCTGAAACAAAATGTAGTGCCTTTACCTAACCTACACACATCTGAATATGAATATAAGAGTATCAAAAGTGGAACATATGGTCTCACCAATTCTTACCATCCCCAATATTTTTTATTAGGTGACTCGGGTTTTAAAAATAAAATATACGCCCTGTTCATTTGGGAAAGGGCTGTAGAGATAAGGTAGTGTAACCTCCAACAGTTAATGATGAGAAATTGAGGTCCAGATAAACAGAGTCTAGAACAAGTAGTCCTCTTAGTTTCTATGTTTGATTAGGTTTTTTTGTTTTGTCTTGTTTTTTGTTTTGTTTTGTTTTATGAATGAGTCCAAAGGATGATTATTCCAAGACAAAAAAGATTAAGTGTCAGTAATTCATAATATCTGGGAACTTCATTATCCTACACACATTTAAGGGTATCTCAAGAGCCAGTGGAGAAGAATGATTAATAAACTTGTGCTGTTCTTTGGAAAGAATTGTGCAAAGTTATTTCTTCAGCAATTACTCTGTAGAATTAAGTAAACTTAATAAGATTCCTCTTTATAACCCTTGCCCCATAACTCTTGTCCCACAGTTCAAATCTTAAATGTGTATTGTTTGGCTTCTTTTGATCATAGACATCTGACGTTAAGGGACAGTACTTCAAAACTTAACACAATGTCTGGGTTTTGTTATGGATGATCTATGTGAATCTCTTGATAATACCAGGAATGGGAAATCTTCCAGGATTATTGCTTCTACTTGGTGACTAAACATAGAAAGCCTCTCTCCAACATGGCAAATATTGAGAAATTTGGATTTTCAGTTTATGAAACCTCATTGTAAAAAAAAGAAGTGATTTTTTTTTTTTTTGCACAGTAGTTAGAACAAAGGAAAATTCCAAGGGATCATTTGTGATTTTTATTTCTATCTTACAGTGGTTCTTAACTGGGAGCACATTTCCCCTCAGGAGACATTTGGCAATGTCAAGAGGCATCTTTGGTTGTCATGATTTGGGGTGGGGGAAGTGTGCTACTGGCATCTAGTGGATGGAAGCCAAGGATGTTGCTATACATCTTACTATGCACAGTATAACATCTTTTTGCTTTCATGGGATAATGTTTATCGGCCAAAATGTCAACATTTCTGAGTTGAGAAACTAGTTATCGTGCATTCTTCTTTCATAGTATTTTAACAGTTTGTGTGATTTGTGATGGCTGGCTAACCCTTATTTATATGCCACAACATGGCTGAAGCCCAGCACATGCTATGCCCATCTTTTCAACATTTTCTGAAGTAGAATTTCATAGATCAGATAGGGTAGTGGTAGACAAGCCCTCTGTCTCCTGACTCCAAAATATCTTCCTGCAAGATCAGAATCCCTACTAGCATTTTATAAACATTGAAATTGTGCACGTTATACAACTGCAAAAAATGTGACATAAGAATTTCTCAAAAAAAGCGAAACAAAATGGCTGTACCCTTATCCCTTCTCTCACCCCCCCATAAATATGTTAGAGTCAGCCTGGACTGTCACTGGCCTTTTGGACATTAAAAACAATGAAGCAAGAATGAGAGGGAAACATTCTCCTTCTTGTCTTAAGCCTATAAAACTGCAGTGCATTTGGGATAAAGTATTTTGCATTTTATGACCACTTTAGTTTACTATAGAAGAGGAACATCAAATATCTTTATCTGATTTATTACATTGTACATTGTTCAGGTTTGGCTAATGATTGGAGTGTATTTGCCTCTTCCTATGTATTTGAACAGAAAATGAACAGATATATTTGCCTTCTTGCCATATTCTGAAGTGTTCATTTGTAGTTATGTTAGTACTATCTTCATAGGCCTGCGCTGTGCTTGTTTTCATAGTAACTATGCAGCCCTATAACTTTTTAAAAAGGTGATCTGTTTTTTTCCCCCAGTGAATAAGAATTTCTTGCCTTTCTACTTTGTGGGTATTTTTGTTTGTTTGTTTGTTTTGGTTTTTGTTTGTTTTTTGGTTTTGTTTTATTGTTGTTTGGTAACCCTTGGTTTGGGAATGAGAGCAAGTGGAAGAATGAGAGGCTGTTACACACATTGAATGGAATCTCTGTCTAAACCTATAAGAAATATGGATAGGTTCCCTTTGTGTTATATAGTTCTTCTCTATGATTATATGATAGTCATTATGGTGTAATGAACTATATAGAATATCTAAGTGTTCAGCCCATTCAGTACAATGAACATTATCAGTACAGTGAACATTATCAATAATAATACCTAAGATCACTGAGCAAATCCTGCTTTTCTTACAGATGACAAAGATAAAGCTTGTCTCATATAAGGCTTCATTTATAAAGAAGAAAGCTCGACTTGCTTGGTTAAGAGCTTTTAAGTGGCCAAGCAGGAATTTCAATTCACACATCCAGGTTCTTAATCAGATTCCATGCTCTTAATCAGAAGTTGATAGCTTCTCATTGAAATATAGCAAGGCAGACTTCAGTTGATGGTATAGGATTGCCCATTTCCTTGAAGTCTTGAAGTTTTCTCATTGTCTCACTAACTGCCAAATTTATCAGTTTGTTTTCTGTTCTCATTTGCATCTATAACATTCCAACATTTGACATAGTTGAGTACCCCCCCTCAGTCGCATCCCTTCTTGAGCCTTCTCTCTGGCTTTTATCAGCAATTCTTCCATCTCTCTCTCCATAGGTCTTTTCTAACTAAAGTTCCGTTATCGTACTTTATCCATATTAACAAGCTCCTCACCAAATTTCTGACTCCTTAGCCCTATCCACTTTTCTAATCTCTGATCCCATATTTCTAACTGATTGCTAGCTGACTTCACTTGAGTGTCCTCAAGCATCTTTAATTCAGCAACTTCAAAACAATGAACTCAAACCATCTTCTCCCTTTGGCCTTCCATATCTGTGAATAGCTCTATGTTCTCCAAGTCCTCAGGTTCAGAACCTTGGTGTCTTGTTCAACTCGTTCACTGTATCCTGCATCCAATAAACTGTCAAGTCACATAGAGTCCAGTTCTGCAGTATTCTGTAGTCATCACTCTCCTGTCCATCCCTATCACCCACCCCTGCCTAAATTGTAAACCACACCTTTCAATTCTTCTTTCTGCCCGTTGAACTCTCCATTCTAGTCCATTTTAGGTTCTTTGAGAGAATGTTCTTCATGTTGTCATATTTCTGATTCTGTCTTCTACTTTCTCAAAACCATCAGATGTTTTTAATGACATTCTGGGTTATGTGCATGTGCATCTAGGCTCTTCTGACACCAAGCAAATTAATCTACTTGTCATTACGCAAACATGTTCCACAGATTTCAGCCTCTGTGTCTTGACTCATACAGACACGCAGACTTCTGCCATTGAAGTTCTCTTTATTCTTCAAGTTCTGCCTCAGATATTACCTCATTTACAAAGCCTTTCTTAATTCCCAGTCCCAACTCTTGGTCCCTATAGTTTTCCATCAGTTTCATGTATTTTATGTCTATAATATGCCACTTTTCCTACTCTACATTTCTATAATTTTTGTTTATTTACCCTAGTTATTTTCACTTTCTTTTAGTAAAACTAAAAGCTTCTCTAGGCAGGTATCATGTTTTACCTACCTTGGTACCTACTCATGGGACAGTGCCTGAGACATGAAACTCAATGACTATTTGTTGAACCACAGCAATGCTAGTGGGATATCTGGCACAGAGAGAAGAAAATTCATATATGAAAAAGATAGTTGTCTCTAATTTCCTGCTGCTTCTGGAAGGGCTTTTTCAAAGTATCATTCACCATCTGGCACATAGTTAACATCTTAAACTTCTCCATGTCACTGTACAACAACTTTTTTCTGCCTAGAGGTCAAAGAAACCTCTAGAGTTGTCTGTTGAGATTTTACTGACGCTTCCTCTAGTAAAAATCAGGTTGGCTGGAAAGTAAAAACCACAGAGGTCCACTTGAGAAAAACAGAGCAGAGAAAACAGGAAATTCTGGGTTGATGAGAGGTACCCACTGGTGTGAGCTATTGACTGAGTTATGTACAAATGTTTCCAGCATAGTGCTAATATTAAGCAAAGTTTATAAGCATTCCACTCTTCCTCTTCCCTTAATATCTTCTCATCTGCCTCCTTCTGGTCCTTAACTCCAAAAGTCCTTCAACCCCACCAGGACCAACAATCCATTGATTTTTCTTTTTAAAAAAGACTTTTTAAAGAGCAGTTTCAGATTCATAGCAAAGTTAAGAGGAAGGTAAATACATTTCCCATATGCTCTGTGTCCCCACATGTACATAGCCTTCCCCATTATCAACATTTCCTATCAAAGTGGTACCTTTGTTTCAAGTGATGGATCTACACTGATACATCATAATTACCCAGAGTCCATAGTATACATTAGGGTTCAATCTTGGTGTTGTACATTCTGTGGATTTGGACAAATGTATAATGGCATGTATCCATCATTATAGTATAATACAGAGTAGTTTGCCCTAAAATTCCTGTTCTCTGCTTATTCACCTCCCTACCTCCAATCCCTGGCAACCACAAATCTTTTACTGTCTCAGTATTTTGCCTTTTCCAGAATGGCATATAGTTGGAATCATGAAGAATGTATCCTTTTGAGATTGCCTTCTTCTACTTAGTAATGTACATTTAAGGTTCCTCTATGTCTTTTCATGGCTTGATAGCTCATTTCCTTTTAGAGATGAATAGTATTCCACTGTTTGGATGTACGACAGTTTATTCATTCATTCACCTACTGAAGGATATCTTGGTTGATTCCAAGTTTTGGCAATTATAAATAAAGCCACTATAAACATCTGTATGCAAGTTTTTGTGTGGGCAGTTTGCTTTAAACTCCTTTCAGTAAGTACTAATGAGCATGATTACTGAATTATATGTTTAGTTTTACAACAAAAGACTTGCTTTGCTCCATTGTGTTGCTGTTGCTCCTTTGTCAAAGATTGAGTATATTTATGTGTATAATGTTTTTTATACATTGTTGGATTGATTTGCTTTTTTGCTGAGTATTTTTGTATCTATGTTCATGAGAAATATTATTCGATAGTTTTCTTTTCTTATAATGTCTTTGTCTGGTTTTGGTAAAAGGGTAATACCGGCCTCATAGAATAAATTAGAAAGTATCCCCTATGATTCTATCCTCTAAAAGAGATCCTAGAGAATTGATATGATTTCTTCCTTTAATGTTTGGTAGAATTCACTAGTAAACCCACCTGGGCCTGGTGATTACTGTTTTGCAAGGTTTTTAATTATTAACTACGTTTCTTAAGAAATAGACATAAGCCTATTCAGATTGTCTGTTTCTTCTTGTGTGAATTGGCAAATTTATCTTTGAAGGAATTGGTCCATTTTATCTAAGTTATCAAATTTGTGGCTATAGAATTGCTCACAGTATTCCTTTATTGTCCTTTTAATATCCACAATCTGTGATGATGTCTATTTTTTTCATTTCTGATATTGGTAATTTGTGTCTTCTCTCTTTTTCTATTAGTTAGCCTTGCTAGTGGCTTATTAATTTTATCAATCTCTTCAAATAACCAGATTTAATTTTATTGACTTTCTTTATTGATTTCCTATTTTTATTTCATTGATTTCTGCTATAATTCCTATTATTTTTTTCTTTTGCTTATTTTGTATTTAATTTACTCTTTCTTTTTAGTTCATAAGGTGGATGATCTACCAATTTTAAAATGTCTGTCTCCTATACCTGACCTTATTTATTGGTTTCCTTTCTGTTATGAGTTGAATTGTGTCCCTTCTAAATTCATACATTGAAGTCTTCATCCCAGTACCCCAGTACCCCAGTACCTTATACCTTAATTGGACCTTTACAGAAATAATCAAATTCAGGTAAGGTCATTAATATGGGTCCTAATCCAATGTGACTGAAATCCTTATAAAAAGAGGCATTTTGGTGACAAATACCACAGGGAGAATGCCATGTTAACATGAAGATGACCATCTAAAAACTAAGGAGAGGTCTGGAACACTTTCTTCATATCCCTCAGAAAGAACCAGCACTGTCATCTTTATTTTGAACATCTGGCTTCCAGAACTGTGAGACAATAAATTTCTGTTATTTAAACCACCCAGTTTGTGGTACTTTGTAACAACAGCCCCAGGAAACTAATATATCTCCCTACCAGCAGAAATGCCATTGTCTGTCATTATTATTACCCCCACAAATCCCTTATTCTAGTTTATGTTTGTCATACTTGTCTGGCAGCCTACGTCTTCCTTACCATCCTGGTTTAATCTAATTCTTTGTCTGCTCTGGGCCTGGCTTTTGCAGCAGAGCACCATGAGAGCAAAATGCATCCATGTCTACAGGCCTCACTTGTAATCTAGGTTGGCTAACTTTAAATGGGACCTTGGTGATGCTCAGCTACAATACCACATCATCTACTATCTGAAATGACTACTATAGACCTTCTGTTATCTTTTCAATTTTCAACACCTTCTTTCCAACCACATGCTCTGGCGATGACCTTGCTACCTAGCTCACTGAGAAAATGGAAGAAATTAGAAGAGAACTGTGTGTTCTCCACCACATGCACCCATCCATACATATCTGTATTAAGGCACTCTCCCTTCTCTCTTGTTATTATGAATGAACTATCCATGTCCTGTCTTTATTCTGCTCTTCCCTTTGTGCACCTGATCCCATCCCTCTTTGCCTATACAAGAACATTGTTTTAGTGATTCTCCCTGGCATCTTTCTCAACAGCCTTCTTAGAGGCTGATTTATGTCTCCTCCAGATTCATATGTGAAGTCAACATTTGGTGTCCTAGTATGTGACTGTGTTTGGAGACAGAATCATTATAGAGGTAATTAAGTTAAAACAAGGTGATTAGGGTGGACCCTAATCCAATGACTGGTGTCCTTATAACAAGAGAAGACCAGGACATAGACATATACAGAGGAAAGACTGTGTGAAGACACAAGTAGAAAATGGCCATTTACAAACGAGGTAGAGAGGCCTCAGAGGAAACCAACCCTGATGACACCTTGGAACTCTATCCTCCAGAACTGTGAGAACATACATTTCTGTTTAAGCCTCCTAGTCTATAGTACTTCGCTGTGGTAGCCCTAGCAAACAAATACTAGCCTGCAAACGTATTGTAATTTATCTCACCTTAAACAACCTGACCCTTTTCTTGATTCCTTATTTTCCATTTGTTTCTTCTTTCCTTTGTTTCTTCACAGAAAAACTTTGAGCTTTCTGTGGCTCTCCACTTTGGCTCTCCATTTCCTGTTCCTCCTAGTTTCTTTTCTACCTCATTTTCTAATCCCTAAGCACTGGAATGTCCCAGGGCTTAGTCCTTTAACTTCTCTGCTGTTATTTCCATACTTATTCTCTATATGAATTAGTCTCATGGCTTTTAAATGCCACCCATGAGCTAGCAACAGCTCAATTCATCTCTCTAGCCTGAAGCTCTCCATACATCAGGGACATCATAAAAAGGGAGAAACTGCTTGCCCATCCATAACTGTGTATCCATTTTCTCACTCAGTACCTCTACTTGGAAGTCTAATAGCCACTTTGAACTTAATATGACCCATACTGGACTTTTGATTTCTATCTTCCACCTCATAAAACCCAAAATCTTGCTCTCTCACTGCCTTCTGCAGCTCATAGAAAGCTACTCCATCCTTCTAGTTGCCCATGCAAATGACATACAAGTAACAAAAGCCTTAAAAACCTTGAATCCACTCATTCTCTCATGTTGCTCTATCGGAAAATCCTATTGAGCTCACCTTGCAAATATATCCAGAATCTGACCACTTCTCATCATCACCTCCATCATCACCTCTCTGGTCCAAATCGTCCATCTTCTCTGACCAGATTGGTGCAACTACCACCTAACTCTCCTGCTTCTATCCTTGCATTTGCCACTGCCCACCTGCTTTATTTTAACTTCAATACAGTAAATAGAGTGATCCTTTAAAAATATAAATCAAACCTCTTGACTTTGACCTCTCCAACAAGTCCCTCACTTAGAGCCAGAGTCCTTTACTATAGGCTTTTAAGTTCTAGAATATGCTCCCCAACTCCCTGAACCCAGTACTTCTCTGAACACATCACTTTCATTCCCCTGTCTTCACTTACTCAACTCTAGCCATTCAGATTTCCTTCAAGTTTCTTAAAGATGTTGGGAAGATTCCTACCTTGGAGTCTTTGTACCTGCTAACCCATCTGTGGGGAATGTTCTTTCCGTAAGGAGAGCACTTATGCTATGCTCACAATGGGCCACGTCTATCCTAGTGCTTTGCAGATATGAGTGCATTTCATCTGCATGTCCTTCTTTCAGATCTCTGATCAATCTTCCTTTTGCTAGAAAGGCCCTCTCTGACCCCTTATATAAAAAAGCCACCCCCTCCCTGTCTGTCTCCCACATCTCTCTGTCCTCTTAACTATGTTTCTACCTATAGCTCTTATCACTATCAGTCATAAGCTATATTTACTTGTTTGTTTTCTTATTATATGTTTTTCTTCACTGAGATTTAATACATTTCATGCAGTCAGGAACTTATTTCTTCACTCACTGCTTCATGAATCACTGACTGACTGAATGATGGATTTTATTACTTGGTGCTACCTATAAACTAACCTGAAATCTGTAACCCACCAACAAGGGCTTCTGACTCTTTTCTATGGAGCAAGTATTGGATGTGCGTGCCAGCTTCTGAGGTTATGGAGGAGATTTCAAAGAACATTTAAGTCACTCCTCTTAAATAACTTTTTTGTGGGGCACCTGGGTAGCTCAGTCAGTTGAGTGTCAGACTTCAGCTCAGGTCATATCTCATGGTTCGTGGGTTTGAGCCCTGCCTCAGGCTCTCTGTTGTCAGTGTAGAGCCTGCTTCGGATGCTCTGTCCCCCGCCCTCCCCCCATCACTTTCTCTCTCTTGAAGATGAATAAACATTAAAAAAAGAAGAACTTTTTTGTTAGGGTGGTAAAACAATTCTAATACACATGACACAACAAAGATTTTGGTGGGTAGAGTTAGGGATGTATCCTGGAGAGCTCACACAATCAGGCATAGCTTCTGCAGGGAAGAGCATTTTTTTTTAAAGTTTATTTATTTATTTTTGAGAGAGAGCAGAGGTAGGAGCAGAGAGAGAGAGGCAGAGAGAGAATCCCAAGCAGGCTCTGTGCTGTCAGTGTGGAGCCTGATGCAGGGCTGAATCCCACAAAATATGAGATCATGAACTGAGGTGAAATCAAGAGTTGGATGCCTAACCGACTGAGCCCACCTAGGTGCCCCAGTGAAGAGCATTTTGATCCAGGTCTTGAAGGACTTGGTAGAAGCACTATGTGAGCAGAGTTACAGTGATGGGAAGAAGGCCAAGATTTCAAAAGCATACCTATTTAAATGTCTGAGTGTATTCATGTATATATTTAACCACTACTTGGTCTTACCACAAAATAACATATTAGTTTATTCAACATTTTGTAGCTTTTAAAAGCTAGCAGTAGATTTTTGGGGAAGATGGTGGAGTAGGAGGATCATAAGCTCACCTCATCCCACAGATACAACTAGATAAAACATCAGTGTAAATAACCCAGAAAACAACCTGAGGACTGGCAGAACAGACTCTCTACAGCTAATGTAGGGAAGAGGCCACATTGAAAGGATAGGAAGGCTGCCAGAGATGTGGTTGGGAGCCAAAAGGACCTACAGGACTGTCAGCGGGAGGGAGGGACTGGTTGACACAGAGTGGAGAGAGGACTGGACCTGTCTCAGGTATCACAGGCACAGGCAAACTGCATGAGGAAGATAAATCCCCATAACATTTGGTTTTGAAAACTAGAGGGACCTAATAATCAGCAAGGCTTAATACCTGGAGCTCCCTCTGCTCTGGGAGAGCTAAGAGGGCAGAGTCCCTGTCATTAAAGAGACAGTACAACAAACAGCCCTGCTGAGATACAGCAGAGAAGCAGTAGTTTAAAAATGCCTGAGGTATACAGGGAAGAGATTTATTTACTAACCTCAGTGCATATGCTGGAGGGTCAGGGTTCTTTGGGAGATGTCTTCAAGAAGAAAAGAGCTGGCAGATGCCATTTCCCTCCTTCACTCCCCACCCTAGATACACAGACACCTATGGGAACCAGCACAGTATGAATATTCTCTACCTAGCTTGCCAGCACCTTGCACCCTGCCCCTACATTCTCCTATGGACTTGCCCTCTCCTCAGCCGGAATTTTCCCAGGTGGCTACAGCTCCCCTCTTGCAACAGACCTGCAGGGATCTTGTGCCCTGCCCCCACATTCTCATGAGGACTTCTCTTCACATCTCAGCCTGGGCAGGTGTTTTCCCAGGCAGCTTCAGGTCCCGTTCCACAGTGGACTGCCTGAGACCTTGCTGGCACCATGTACCTTCCCCTCACATTTTCCTGCAGACCTGCACCTTCCAATATACCCTTGGCCAGAGCTTATCCAAAGTTGTGCCATGAACTTGTGGAAGTGTGCAACTGCCCTGACAGGGACAAGGACCACTCCAAAGTGACTCCTATCCCATGGAGAGGGGAAGATAACCACACATACTGTCCAACTGTGGCCCCAGTAGTGGGCTGGGGACAGACATCTGGTATGACTGTAGGCCCCACCTACCCACAAAAACTTCTCAGGGACAACACAGGAAAAGTGCCTTGGTCTGACTAAACTCAAGTTCAAGATAGTCCCAGACTGTCCCACTACAACACAGAGACCAAACCCTGCCCACAATAGGCAAAAAGAGCCATTGCAGATGACTGGACTGAAGGCAAATGCAGCCTAGCCGCAAGAGTAGGGTGCACACAACACACATAGGAGACACCTCTGAAGCACCAGGTTCTGGTGAACAGAAGACATTATATTGTAGGGTACTACAGGACCTCTTCTTCATAAGACCATTACTTTTTAAAAAATTTATTCATTTTAAGATAACAAATGGGCAGGAGAGGAGCAGAGAGAGAGGGAGTGAAAGAGAATCCCAGGAAGGCTACATGCTGCTGGCAGGCCTTGAACCCATGAACTGTGAGACCATGACCTGAACTGAAATCAAGAGTTGGATTCTTCACTGGCTGAGCCACCCAGGCACTCCTATAAGACCATTACTTTTTTTAAAAAAATGATTTAACTTTATTTTTTATTCTTTAAAATTTATATCCAAATTTGTTAGTATATAGTGAAGCAATGATTTCAGGAGTAGATTTCTTAATGCCCCTTACCCATTTAGCCTATCCCCCACCTCCCACAACCCCTCCAGCAACCCTCAGTTTTTCTCCATATTTATGAGTCTCTTTTGTTTTGTCCCCTCCCTGTTTTTATATTATTTTTGTTTCCCTTCCCTTATGTTCGTCTATTTTGTCTCTTAAAGTCCTCATATGAGTGAAGTCATATGATTTTTCTCTTTCTCTGACTGACTAATTTCACTTAGCATAATACCCTCCAGTTCCATCCATGTAGTTGCAAATGGCAAGATTTCATTCTTTTTGATTGCAAGACCATTACTTTTTTTTTTTTTAATTTTTTTTCAACGTTTATTTATTTTTGGGACAGAGAGAGACAAAGCATGAACGGGCGAGGGGCAGAGAGAGAGGGAGACACAGAATCGGAAACAGGCTCCAGGCTCTGAGCCATCAGCCCAGAGCCCGACGCGGGGCTCGAACTCACGGACCGCAAGATCGTGACCTGGCTGAAGTCGGACGCTTAACCGAGTGCGCCACCCAGGCGCCCCAAGACCATTACTTTTAAGAGCAGAAGACATAACCAAGTTTCCTAACACATAGAAATACATAGTCAGACAAAAGGAGGAGACAGAGGAATATGTCCCAAATGAAAGAATCTGTTCACAGCAATAGAGCTAAACAAAATTGAGATAAGTAATATGTCTGATAGTGAATTTAAAGTAAAAATGGTCATAAAGATATTCACTGGGCTTGAGAAGAGTGGTGGGTGACCTCAGTGAGACACTCAAGGAAGAGTAGAAATCATAAAGAAGAACCAAAGATGAAGAATTTAATAACTCAATAACTGAAATATACTAGAGGGAATTAACAATAGACTAGAGGAAGCAGAAGAATACATCAGTGACCTGGAGAACAAAATAATGAAAAGCAATCAAGCTGAACAGGAGGGAGAGAGAGAAAAAACAAACAAACTGCAAACAGACTGAGGGAATGCAGCAACACCATCACTCATAATAACATTTGCATTATAGGGATCCCAGAAGGAGAGGAGAGAGAAAAGAAGGCAGAAAATTTAGTTGAAGATAGCAGAAAGCTTCTCAAATCTGGGAAAGGAAACAGGAATCCATAACCAGGGGGCAGAGAGCATCCCCCCACCCCCCCACCCAAATCAACCCAAGGAGGTCCACACCAAGACACATAATAATTAAATGTCAAAAGACAGTGATAAAGATAATTTTAAAAGCAGCAAGAGAAAAGAAAGCAGTTACATACAAGGGAAACCCAGTAAGGCTATCAGCTAATTTTCAGCAGAAACTGCAGGCCAGAAGGGAGAGGCATGATATATTCAAAGTGCTGAAAGAAAAAAACTTGCAACCAAGAATACTCCATCCAGCAAGGCTATCATTCAGAATAGAAGGACAGATAAAGAGTTTTCCAGACAAACAGAAGTTAAAGGAATTCATGACTACTAAACCAGCTCTATGAGAAATGTTAGAGGGGACTCTTTGAGTGGAAAGGAAAGACCAGAAGTAGGCATAAGAAAGTAGAAAAGACAAAGACAGTAAAATTACATATATCTATAAAAATCAGTCAAGGCATTCACAAAATAAAAGGATATAAAGTATGACACCATTACATAAAATGTAGGGAGAAAAGTAAAGAATGAGTTCAAACTTAAGCAACCATCAACTTAATATAAACTGCTATATGCATAAGATGCTATATACAAACATAATAATCACAACTGAAAAGTAATAATAGATATGTATGTAAAAAATAGAGAAAAGAATGAAATATACCACTAAAAAAGCCAACAAACCATGAAAGAAGAGAGCAAGAGAGGAATAGAGAACTGCAAAAACAACCATAAAACAACATACATAATGGCAATAAGCACATACCTATCCATAATTACTTTGAATGTAAATGGACTAAAGACTCCAATCAAAAGACATAGGATGATGGAATGGATAAAAAAGCAACACCCATTTATATACTGCCTAAAGGAGACCATTTCAGACCTAAAGACACATGTAGATTGAAAGTGAAGGGATGGAAAAGCATTTATCATGCAAATGGAAGTGGAAAGAAAGCTGGAGTAGCATTACTTACATCTGACAAAATAGACTTTAAAACAAAGACTATTATAAGAGACAAAGAAGGACATTGTATAATCATAAAAGGAACAATCCAACAAGAAAATAATACAACTGTATTTATGCACCCAACATGGGAGTACCCAAACATAAAGCAGTTAATAACCAACATAAAGGAAGTAACCAATAGCAATACAAAAACCAACAAGAAAACAAAGGCTTTGAAAGCTACATTGGACCAGGTAGATCTAACAGATATATTCAGAACATTCCATCCTAAAACAACAGAATACACATTCTTTTCAAGTTCACATGGAACAGTCTCTAGAATAGATCAGATATTAAGTCACAAACAAGTCTCAACAAATTCAAAAAGATCAAAGTCATATGATGCATCTTTTCCAGCCACAACACTATGAAACTAGAAATCAGCCACAAGAAAAAATCTGGAAACAGCACAAATACATGGAAGTTAAATAACATGCTACTAAACAATGAATGGTTCAACCATGAAATCAAAGAGGAAATCCAAAGCTACATGGAGATAAATGAGAATAAAAACATAGCAGTCCAAAATTTTTGGAATTTAGCAAAAGCTGTTCTAAGAGGGAAATTTATAGCAATATAGGCCTACCTCAAGAAGCAAGAAAATCTCAAATAAACAATCTATCCTGACACCTGAAGGAGCTAGAAAGAGGAGGAAAAACTCTCCAAACCAATAGAAAGAAGTAAATAACAGAGTAAAGCAGAAAGAAATGAAATAGGTACTAAAAAACAATAGAACAGATCAATGAAACCAGCATCTGGTTCTTTGAAAAGATCCACACAATTGATAAATATTTAGCTAGATTCATCACAAAAAGAGAGAGGACTCGAACAAAATCAGAAAAGAAAGAGGAGAAAGAACAACTGACACCACAAAAATACAAAGAATTATAAGAGAATATTATGAAAATGTATATGCCAACAAACTGGACAACCTAGAAGAAATGGGTAAATTCCTAGAAACATATACTTTCCCAAAACTAAATCAGGAAGAAATAGAAAAATTGAACATACTGATCACCAGCAATGAAATTGAGTCAATAATCAAATATCTCTCAACAAACAAAAGTCCAGGACCAGGTGACTTCACAGGTGAATTCTACCAAACATTTAAATAAGAGCTAATACCTATTCTTCTCAAACTATTCCAAAGATATAAGTGGGAAAGCTTGAGGCCAGCATTACTCTGATACTAAATCCAGATAAAGTCACTACAAAAGAAGAGAACTGCAGGCCAATATCTATGATGAACATAGATGCAAACAAAACAAAACAAAAATATTAGCAAACTGAATCCAATAATACATTAAAAAAATCAGTGACCACAATCAAGTGGGATTTATTCCTAGGATTCAAGGGTGGTTCAATATTTGCAAACCAATCAACATGATATATCACATCAATAAGAGAAAGGATAAAAACCATATGATCATTTCAATCAATGCAGAAAAAGCATTTGACAAAGTGCAACTTCCATTCATGATAAAAACTGTAGGGGCGCCTGGGTGGCGCAGTCGGTTAGGCGTCCGACTTCAGCCAGGTCACGATCTCGCGGTCCGTGAGTTCGAGCCCCGCGTCGGGCTCTGGGCTGATGGCTCAGGGCCTGGAGCCTGTTTCCGATGCTGTGTCTCCCTCTCTCTCTGCCCCTCCCCCATTCATGCTCTGTCTCTCTCTGTCCCAAAAAATAAATAAACGTTGAAAAAAAAAAACAAAACTGTCAACAAAGTAAGTTTAGAGGGAACATACCTCAACATAATAAAGGCCATATATGAAAAGCCCAGAGCTAACATCATACTTAATGGTGAAAAACTGAGAGCTTTTCCCCTAAGATCAGGAACAAGACAAGGATGTCCATTCTCACTACTTTTATTCAACATAGTATTGGAAGTGTTAGCTAAGGAAATCAGACAAGAAAAGGAAATAAAAGGCATCCAAATTGGTAAGGAGGAAGTAAAACTTACAATGTTTGCATATGACATGATACTATATATAGAAAACCCTAAAGACTCTACAAAAAAACAAAAACAAAAACGAAAACAAACTACTAGAGTTGATAAATGAATTCAGCAAGGTCACAGGATACAAAATCAATATACAGAAATCCATTGCATTTCTATGCCCTAATAATGAAGCAGTAGAAAGAGAAATTAAGAAAACAATCTCATTTACAATTGCACCAAAAAGAATAAAATACCTAGGAATAAACTTAATCAAGTAGGTGAAAGACCTGTACTCTGAACACTATAAAACACTGATGAAAGAAATTGAAGACAACACAAACAAATGGAAAGATGTCACCTCACACCTGTCAGAATGGCTAAAATAAAAAACACAAGAGGCACCTGGGTGGCTCAGTCAGCTAAGCATCCAACTCTTGATTTAGGCTCAGGTCATCTGGAGGTTTTGTGGAATCAAGCCCCAGGTCGGACTCTGTGCTGACAGTGTGGAGCTTGCTTGGGACTCTCTCTCCCTCTCTCTCTGTCCCTCCCCTGTTCACATGCTCTCTCTCTTTCTCTCAAAACGAACAAATAAACTGAAAATAAAATTAAAATTAAATAAGATAAAAAAACCCAGAAGAAACAACAAGTGTTGGTGAGGATGTGCAGAAAAAGGAACCCTCATGCACTATTGGGGGGAATGCAAACTGTATAGCCACTGTGGAAAACAGTATGGAGTTTCCTCAAAAAATTAAAAATAGAACTACCAAATGATCTAGTAATTCTACTATTGGGTTTTTACCCTAAGAATACAAAAACACTAATTCTAAGTGATACATGCACCCTGATGTTTATAGCAGCATTATTTACAATAACCAAATTATGGAAACAGCCCAAGTGCCCATTGATAGATGAATGAATAAAGAAGAGATGATACATAGATATATATAGATATAGATGCTATAATATAGATATAGAATTGAATATTAGTCATATAAAAGAATGACATCTTGCCATTTGCAACAACATGGGTGGTTTTAGAGGATATAATGCTAAGTGAAATAAGTGAGAGGAAGAAAAATACCATATGTTTTCACTCATATGTAGAATTTAAGAAACAAAACAAATGAACAAAGACAAAAGAGACAAACCAAAAAACAGACTCTAACTACAGAGAACAAACTGGCGGTTACCAGAGGGGAGGTGGGGGGGGCAACAGTGAAATAGGTGAAGGGGATTAAGCATACATTTATGGTGATGAGCACTGAGTAATGTATAGAATTGTTTAGTCACGGTAGTGAACACCTGAAGCTAATATAGCATTGTGTGTTAACTATCCTGGAATTAAAGAAAACTAACAATACATCAACAACACCTTTCTGAGACAAACCACATCCAGTCTTAGTCAATTTGTTTCCTCATCTATAAATAAGCATAATAATACCTTTTTTATCAGGTTGGCAGAAGAATCAGTATACCCGAATGGGTTCAAATTCCGTCTCTGCTACCTTCTAGCTATGTGATCGTGGACAAATAGCCACCTCTCTGTGCCTCAGTTTCCTCATATGTAAAATGCAGTGATGATAATAAGTACCCTATAGGGTTGTTTTAAGAATTCAGTAAGTGAATAGATGTAAAGTGCTAGAACAGAGGCTGAAATGTTGCCAGGGCTCTGTTGTCAGCTGTTGTTATTTTTATTATTATTATTTTTTCATGAAATTTATTGTCAAATTGGTTTCCATACAACACCCAGCGCTCATCCCAAAAAATGCCCTCTTCAATACCCATCACCCACCCTGCCCTCCCTCGCACCCCCCATCAACCCTCAGTTTGTTCTCAGTTTTTAAGAGTCTCTTATGCTTTGGCTCTCTCCCACTCTAACCTCTTTTTTTTTTCTTTTCCTTCCCCTCCCGCACGGGTTAGCTGTCGTTATTTTAGAGGATTAAGTATGGTTAATGTCTGTGAAAGTGATTTTTCACATTGCACAAATGTAGGGGGAGTTTCGAGTGTGTATGTGTGGGTGTGTGCATTTTTTGTCCTTGGCCACTGCACCGAATAGTGGTTGAAGGTGTGGGCTCTGCAGCTATCCTGTCTGGAATCAAATTCTGTATCCATATGTACCAGCTGTGTGACTGTGGGAAAATTTCTCAACCTCTCTGTTCTTAAATATTCTTACTCATTTGGAAAGTAATAACAATATTAATAATAGTAATATTTCCTCTGTTGTGTAGTTTTGCGGTATAAATGCAATAGTACATCTAAAGTGCTTTTCCCACTGGTTTGGCATGGTAAGCACTTAATGAATGTTAGCTATTATTATTAGCTCTTGTTATGGTGGCTCCACATAACTGAGGCCTTAATGTACCAGCTCTATTAGTTCTTCAAATTTTACAGCACAGTCTGACCTCCTGTGTCCCTTTTGGCCAGTAAAGCGGATGGTGAGAGGCCGAATAACAAGTCCCAGCCTTGGAGTTAGCTAATTCTGCCTCATAACATGCAAACACTTAATACTAATCTGGATTTTTCCCACCCTGGTTAATCATTACTTTTCAAAAATGCTGACCAAATCTGAAAATAATCTCCAGTTCTGTCATTAATTTAAGAAGTAATGTTTTCCAGTGTGGCTAGCCTGCTCAAACCACTCTCCCAGTGAATTACATTCATTACTGTGGTGGGTATTCATTTTTGTTAAATTAATCTTTTAAGAGTGAGTGATGACCATAAGAATTGGAATATTTTTGCTCTCTGAGTGGGAATTCAGTTAGAAGTTCGACAAGGCCTTGCCAGAATAGCAGGGACCTGTGGAACGGGTCATGTGGCATGATGAGGGATGCTGTTGCTATTATCTTTAGAGTGGTTGTGGTGTTACTGGATGTGATATCCTGGTGTGCCACTGGTTATACGGATTCTCCAGGATGCTTCCCTGAAAATGATGGTAATTTTTGCCTGGATAAGTGGTTCTTGTTTGTTCTGTACTCTGAGATTGGTGAAGGCTAAAGTGTATTATGATAGGAGGAGGGAGAGGCAGTCAACTGACAATGAATCAACTCCCCCCCCCCCCAAAATGTCATTTGTAGTTGCCACATAAAACAGCTCTGTTTCTATAAATACACATTAATACCTAAACTGATCTATTTTCTTTAGAAATGTGTCTCTAGCAGATGTATTTACTTTTATATGCAGGATATTTGACCTGCATATTAATTTATGTCTTATTTCTGTTGCCGTAGGGTTTTGCTTTTATTACCATAAGGCAGTCAGGCATTTATGTTCCCTTAGCTCAGGGGCTTTGGGGTTATAGGTCAAGAGGAGAAATTGTGAGGCATCCACAAGGGAATGCCTGTCTCATCTTTGCTTTCTGAAAACTTGGGCTCATTGAAAGAAAGGATGTTGGATCCCCCGTGAGGAGAAGACAGAGGAGAGTATCTCAAGAGTGGAAGCCATTGCAGGCAAACCAAGGGAGGTTGGGCTCGCTGAGCTGGGCATGGATAGGGTTGGGCTGGAGGCTCTCTGCATTCGGTGCAGGAGCCCCTCTGTGGAGGATTGGGAGACCTGTAAAGGGTGGACTGTGTGTTCTTCAGCCTTGAAAACTGTGGTGAGCCTCTCTGAGGACCGGTGCCCACTGAGAGGGCATCTCTGCATTTCTTGGGAATCAGGAGGAATTGACTAGGAGAAGGGACAATGCAAATGATGGCAATTCCAAAACTGATACCTCACGTAGTTTTCCAGCCCTGGGGAAGCCCTGGGTTTGAGGACAATTTATTTGAGGGTGTGGAGTGATTCTCAGTACTGACTAGAGTTTGCCACTGGCTTCCTTGCGTGAGAGGTCATAGCAGATTTAATGATTTAGAGAAATGAATGAAACTGAGATTTTCTATATCCAAGAGTGGTGGAAGGAAACCCATGCCTATCACATTTATAAGCCTGTAAAGGGAAGTGGTAACAGTGAATGTAGCACAGAAGTTACCATGAAGTGTAGTAGTGGCATAGGTCAGCAAGAGCTGCTCATTGTGATGCCTGTCCATGTAAATAGACAAGAGCCATTCCTTGCTTAGGGGGGAGATCTAGGCATCTTTGTGTGATACTGTGCAGAAGAAAGCCTCTTAAATGACCCCAAACCAGGAGAGCTCATACCGACCATGAGGGCACTGAGTTCTGCCCTCTAACAGAGGCACAGAGAAAGAGGCATTGTTCAAAGTGACAGTGAGGGCTGGGGCACTGTTTCTCAGGTGAACCGTGAGAAGCATTTGCTTTAAGGAAACTATTTCTCGTTCCAAACTCAGGAAATACGATTTTACCTTTGTTTCTGTAGTTCACCAGAAAAAGATGGAAAATGTGGCTTTGAATAGAAAATGAAACATTAATTGGACAATACTGACCATCACTTAAAGAAAAAGAGATTAAATGAAAGTAATGAGCTGTCCCAACCACATCAGCATCTATTCAAACCATGAGCAAACTCTGGTTTAAAGCCTTTCCTGCTTTTTTAAAGAAGAATCATGGACCCTTTTGGCAGACTGGTGAAGTTTATGGACCCCTCTCAGAATGGCATGTAAAAATGCATTTTATAAAATACATAAAGTTAAGAAGAAAAACAAATTTGGGATATGTTAACATTTTTGTTTCTTTGTTAAAGGCATCAGATGATAATAATGATAATAATAAGCATTGAGTCTCACAATTAGCATACTTTTGAAGTAGTAATAAGCAAATGGTAAATTCTGAAATTTTGAGAAATATGAAAATACCTGTGCTTTTTGTGTGTGTGTGTGTGACCAACCAAAGGAACTGTAATAATGAAAGGAATTACTAAAGTTCAAGTAGAAAGTAGTGAAAATAAAGATTATTTTTCCCCATTTAAATGCATTGATCTCCTAAATTCCATCAGATTGTGAACCTTCTGCTAGCATTTTGAGGAAAACATAACTCTGTTATGATGCATATGTGTGTGTGTGTTTGTGTATATGTGTGTGTATGTGGGGGAGGATTTCTTCCAATTTAGGAAAAATTTATGTTTTCTTCTATGGTTGGACTATTTATTTGTCATTTCCTATGAGCTGTTTCTGTGGGATTCTTAGAAGAATTTTTATTTTGTCCAAATAAAACGTTAGGTTTTAAAATACCTCTATGAGAAAAAATTTTGAGGAGCATGTTGCACAAAGAGAAGGCTGTGATGAAACCCTCCAAGTCTAGAGAAGCTTCAGGCTTTTTGCTGGAGCCATTGGATTTGGCGACAAGCTCAGCCACTCCGGAGCTGGAAGAAATGGAAGCAGTGATCCAGAACAAAAACGAAAAGAAATTTTAAAAGGCTTCTGCCTGAGAGAAGGAAAGGGGGGGCAAGGGTCAGGCTGCCAAGAGAGAAAAGCCCTGTGCCTTCTGATTTATTCACTTTTAGGGATGGCTGGGTCTCTTCGGAGGTAAAGGCAGTTTCTCGATCAGAGTAAGCAGCAGCCCTTGCAAACTACAATATTGCTTTCCTGAGATTTGTCTCTCAAAAGGAGAATTGAGTGTCTCTTAATGTTCTCCTTGGAGTTCCTCTGAGTAGTGGCCATGCTTATTATTTTGCATGAAGATAAAGCAATGTGGACTTAGCTGTTTTTCCATAACAGCAATAGAAGCCCTCTGTCTACATATGGAGACATGTAACAAACTGTTGTCTAAGTTTCCCAGTTGAGCTCCTTTGAGCAAGCTCTCCACTTAGACATGTGTCTGAAGTGTAGTTCTCTACCCTGTAGGTCTCTCTCATTCACATCTATCCCCTCATCTACTTAAAAAACATACCCCCATAGGTGGTGCTTTGTCTGGTGCACAAACATTCTGTTATTTTTGCCTGTCACACTTGTATTTCACAGTTTTAAAGAAAGGTTAGGGGAAATAGCTTTGGAAGAAGCAAAGATGTCAGGTATTTAAAAATTATCAATGCTGTTTTAAAACAAAACCAAAGTGTGATTTCAAGGAGACCAATGCAGCGAAAGCATAAAAAATCACAATATGTGTATGGGGGCACAAGCATGAAAATCTCATACTATGTATGATTAGAGAAAAGATGCTTTTAAAAGTCTGAATGGTATAAGCCGGTGCCAGGCACAGAAGTAAAATAAAGGGTTTATATATAGTTTAGAATCTAGGTGGCACTTCTGTTTCCAAATATTATGGACTACAGCATTTACGATGTTGATTCCAAGCAGTTTGGTATCAAGCATAAACAACCTCATTCAATGTATCCAACAAACTTGTGGCCAAAAGACCCTCCCTCCAGTCAAGACTTTGGAAGGGAATATATGGACAGCTCTGTGGGAGTTTCATCCTAGAGACACTTAGCAGTGGGTTCAAGGTCACTGGAAGGAGAAATAAGCACTCGTTGGTTCTTGGAGTTTCTTCCCTCTCAGGATGAACGATATCAAGTTTTAGGGCTTGGGGCTACAATTCCCTCCTCTCCTCTAGAAAATTCTTTTCAAATAAAATGTTACCTTTAAAAAGGTAACATCTTTGCTTCTTCCAAAGCGATTTCCCCTAACCTTTCTTTAAAACTGTGAAATACAAGTGTGACAGACAAAAATAACAGAATGTTTGTGCACCAGACAAAGCACCACATATGGGGGTATGTTTTTTAAGTAGATGAGGGGATAGATGTGAATGAGAGAGACCTACAGGGTAGAGAACTACACTTTATGGATGGGTCACTCAAGACATTTTATTTTACAGATAAATTGCTAGCCTGCAAAGCTAACTTCAATGATTTCATCTTCAAGTTCTCTATGCTGAGGATTTTATCTTTGTCTTTCTTCACATTTGGAAATTCCATTTTTCTCCTGCTAATTGGGATTGTGGGAAACAGAAGTCTTCTTCCTCTTTAATTTACCTTTCTTCATTTTGGTTATCTGGCTATTTTCTTTTCTTCTCCTTCTCCTCCTTCTCCTCCTCCTTCTTCTCCTCCTCCCCTCCCCTTCCTCCTCCCTCCCTTCCTCTTCCTCCTCCTCCTCCTCCTCCTCCTCGTAAATGACTGCTTTAACCACAGGGGCAAGTGCTTGTACTGGTCATTCATTTGGAAACAGTCTAGTGGGAATCTGATCCCAAACCATCAAGGTGTCTGCTTTTTTCTCTCCACTTGAGAAAGTCAAGATTAAGCTAGCTTGTGCTTCCTTGATAAATAGACTGAATGCAATTTTGAATCAGGGTAAACCAGTGTACTTCTGTCAATTATTTAAGGTTAGAGTTTTCTGGAAATGAGTAAATTGGAACAAGAATTTCCTTTATTGGACTTCTGTACAAATGAGAACAGGAGGAAAAGAGAATTTTCTGATTCACAAAAAGGCAGCCAATGTTTACAGACTTCCAAAGAGCATTTTTCCAGACATGCTGTCAACAATATTCATTCTTTGGGGGCAAAATGAGTTGATGGATTATTCACCCTACTTCCAGTATAGAAAGACTAGAGCTAAGGTAGAGACAGCCTGCAATCAAACATCTTGGGGTGCAGTGGTGCTCACAATGGGACACAAATTCTAATTTGTGAGCTAATGTTGTGAGCTGTGCCAGAAATCTGTTGATGTAAGTTGTCCTTTTACTTGCTTATATAAAAGCAGGATACATTCTTCTCAAAGAAGACCTTGTGGTTCACATTTGGGTGACCGTATGACCACTTCTAAGCAACGTGCGTTCAGAGTCCCTTGATGTTATGGCCGATTTATTCTTTATTAAGTCACTTTATTAAGTCCTGATAAAACCATAATTCTAAATGTGTTATGGTGGTTGTATCAGATAGTTAAGCACCAACCAGGGGAAAAAAAAAAAAGATTAATGCTGCTGATGCAGGGTGAGTCTATTCTTGGTCCACTTAATTGTTCACATGTCCTGACATAGCCATTTGGATAGTGAATATGCCTCTGGGAGACTTTAATACTTTTTTTCATACGTTAAATAACTACCCTTTTTTTCTTATTTATTTATTTATTTTGAACAACTAACAAAGTTGTGTCTTTTTTAAGTTTATATTTTATTTTAGTTAGTTGGAGAGAGAGAGAGAGAGAGAGTGAGCAGGGGGTGGGGCAGAGAGAGAGTGTAAGAATCCCAAGCAATCTCTGTGCTGTCAGTGTGGAGCCCCATGTGGGGCCCGAACCCTCAAACCATGAGATCATGATCTGGGAAGAAACCAAGAGTCAGATGCTTAACAGACTGAGCCACCCAGGCAACCCAATTTGTATTATTTATTTTTTGAGTACAGTTGACACACAATGTTACATTAGTTTTAGGTATACAACATAGTGATTCAACAATTCTATGCGTTATGCTATGCTCACCACAAGTGTAGCTGTTTTGTATAATATTTCTCACTTTCTGTCCTTAGTTACATTTTCACCTAAGTCATATTTCACCTAAGTCACCTAATTCAGGACTTCTTTAGGTAGTCTGTTATTTTCTTTAAAAGTAAGTTTTAAAAACTGTTATCACACAAGTGGCACCTAATTATTGTAGAGGATTTAGGATATGCAGAGTTAACATTTTAGAGCATATATACATATATATCTTCATATTCTATATTTTAAAATGAATTTGGGTAATACTATGCATACTATTTTAGATGCTTTTTGATATGTGAAATATATTTTGATATGTGAATATATTGTGAACATTTTCCTATATCTTTAAGTGGCTCTCTACAATATAATTTTTAAAGACTGCATGATATTTTATTGTTTCTAAGTTACATAGTTTAGACAATACTCTTTGAACATTTATGTAGATTCTGTTTTCAGCTATTATAAACAGTGCTTCTGTGAACATATCTATAGACAAGTCTTTGAGTACATCCATGCTGATTTCCTTAGTATAAGTTCCTAGAAGTAAAAAGATTGAGCCAGAGAACTGTGAACATTGCTAAGGCTTTTCCTGTATATTTTCAAATGGCCTTCCAGAAAAAACTATACAAAGTTACATCTCCAGCAGCCACATAACCCTGGCCTTTCCTTTATTTTACCTCCAGCTGGTTTTACTTCTTCTCCCTTTTGATACTTCTTTACAAAATTGCAGCTTCAGGTTTTTAAGTGAAGTGGTATATTTTCCCCTATTTTTCATGCTCCCCTTGAATGCAGATGTATCGATTCCTTCTTCACACAGATTTTTAGACATAAAGATAACTGATAAGAATTGTCACACAAGAGGAAACCTGTTTGCCATCACTGCTTTGTGGCTGAAATAAGATAGCAGATGGTCAGAGACCAGTCAAGCAGTGGTATCACATGTCATACTCCACCATCAAGACTTGGCAGTGCAGAGGGCAGGACAGGACTGGAGCAGGTGGCTAGCTTTAGTGGTTCTATGTATACTGAGAAATCAGACCTAGTAATAAGGAGAAGGTCTGGGAGTAGTGCTTATGGTCTTCCTCTCACATTCAAGGTCTGGCTGCAGTCTAAGGATCTGTGGGGTGGTAGAGGGAAAACTAGACAGATTCCTCAAGGATTAGGGAGCCAAAGAGGGCTCCATTAGGGAAGCTCCCTACTCTGTTAGCTAACCGAAGTCAGCAGTGAGTTTTAAAATCTAGGTAAAGATGCTCTATCTTCTCCTGTGTCTGGACTTTCTGTTACACCTTTCCCCGAGGTATTATTTAGAAGCTGCCGGGGGACGCTAGCTGCTTGCAGATGTGAGTGATCAGCACTGGGCCAGCAGCAAAGGTGATCGATTCAGACATAAGCCATTATTGGCAGTGCCTGTGTGGGTATCTGCTGGCTGGTTTCTTCTGGCTGTTTACTCACTAATTGCCTGGAAAACAAGACCTTTAACCTCTGTCTTGCATGGCTCTCTCTCTGTCACAGACGAGAGTGTGACCCCGTGGGACAGCTTCTCTGGCCAGGCTTGAACGTTTGAAAGCAGGAAGGGCTGGGGATGTGAGGGTTGGCTTGTGATTTAGAACAAAACCAAACCACTTTAAAAATCAATTTTTAGCTGCCTTAGCTCTCACTTCGTAAAGCACTTCTCAATAAAAGTTTCTTGTAACAATGAAATGTTTCTTCTGCCAACGTTAAAAAACCCTTTTAATAATTGCCTTATTTTTCTAAAAAAAAAAACAAACAAAAAAACCCACACAAAACTATGTGAACATAATAATTCAGGGGAAAAAAACAAACCTTGACGCTTTGGATCTTCTTCAGCTAGATTGCCGGCAGACTTATAAAAGCCTTTTTTAATTGTAAAATATGCCAGGAAATGGAGAATGTTTTTATTCCTAATTCAAATATTCTTTTAAAGGGAAAAAGCATAGTTTCCCAGATAGACTTTTACCTTCTTACCTTTCTGTTAACTCACTGAGGCTGTGGCTTGACTGCAGAGGACTGAAGACCCCAGGACTGGCGGAAGGCTAGCCTGTGCTCTGTGGTGGTACACTTTCACCTTCCCTTCCCTTCCCTTCCCTTCCCTTCCCTTCCCTTCCCTTCCCTTCCCTTCCTTTCCCTTCCCTTCCCAGCTTCCCTTCCGAGCTTCCCTTCCTTCCATTCCTTTTGCCCTCCTCCCCCCATCCCCACTGCCTTTCTTTGATTCAGTTCTTGAAAGTTCTGCCACTTTTCATTGTGACTTAGCATGGTTCTTTTTTTTTTTTTAATGTTTATTTATTTTTGAGACAGAGAAAGAGCATGAGTGGGGGAAAGAGAGAGGGGGGACAGACGATCAGAAGCAGGCTCCAGGCTCCCAGCTGTCAGCATAGAGCCCTATGGGGGCCATGGGGTGGGGGGGAGGGATGGTGCAGCTCCAACTCACAAACTGGAAGATCACGACCTGAGCCCCAGTCAGATGCTTAACCGACTGAGCCACCCAGGCGCACCTGCATAGTTCATGATAATACTAAAGCTTAACCAAACTTACAGTTTGACTGAAAACAACCTTATAGTTTGTGTGTGTGTGAATAGCATCATAATTTCATAGGTATGTTCCCTCTCTCACGTGACCATTTATATGAACTAATAACTGAAATATGGGAAGGAAACAAATTTCATTTCTGATAGGTGTTCTCATTGCTTGAGATTGGAATCCTCCTCTTCAGAATGAAACAAGGAGGCCTTTGAAAGAAGTTTTGCAGGGAATATTTGATATTCATCTTTTTTTACATCGCCAGAACCTATTTTTTTTTTTTAATTTTTTTTTTCAACGTTTATTTATTTTTGGGACAGAGAGAGACAGAGCATGAACGGGGAAGGGGCAGAGAGAGAGGGAGACACAGAATCGGAAACAGGCTCCAGGCTCCGAGCCATCAGCCCAGAGCCCGACGCGGGGCTCGAACTCACGGACCACGAGATCGTGACCTGGCTGAAGTCGGACGCTTAACCGACTGCGCCACCCAGGCGCCCCGCCAGAACCTATTTATTCTATACCTAGAAGTTTGTACCTTTTGACCACCTTTGCCCATTTCACCCCCCAACCTCCTGCCTCTGGTGACAGCCAGTCTGTTCTTTGTATCTAAAAGTTCAGTTTTTTTTTTAAATTCCACATATAAGTGAAATCATACAGTATTTGTCTTTCTCTGTCTGATTTATTTCACTTAGCAGAATGCCCTCAAGGTCCATCCATGTTGTGGCAAATGGAGGGATTTTCTTTCTTCTTAATGGCTGAATAATATTCCATTGTATATATTTACCACATTTTCTTTATCCATTCATCCATCAACAGACATTTTTGATACACATTTTTGTGTATCTTATCTTCACTCTCAAAACACACATTCTCTCTCTCTCTCTTCCCACCACCCTCCCCCTCTCCTGACCAGCCCATTTTATAGCTCCATGTAGCATCTTTTTGTGGGGGTGAATTTACGTGATTATAATACTTTGGTCTCTAACTCTAGTTCTACTCTCACTTCTAAATTCAAGTTTATAAGCATCTGGGGATAGAGAGAAAAGGGCCATGACAATGTTCATCTGCCCTGCCTGGAATGCTGATTTTTCTGGTTCCTAGTAAATGAGTTGAGTTTGTTCAGGCAAGACCAATAGTTAGGGGGTGGGGGTTGAATGCCTGGCCCACTACCATGTTAATGTAGATGAAAGTCAATGTGCAGACCAGCTGTTCTCTCTTCTACTGTGTACATGACCAGAAAAAAGAGAGAAATATCCTGGAAAGTAAATGCCAATAGAGCCTCATTAAGAAAGGAGTAGTTAGATATTTGCATTAGATCAGTTAGAATTCAGTTAAAGGTTGTATTTGTACTATCTATGGAAGCTTGTTGAACAAAAAATTAGTTTATACAAAGTGAAACATTCATTTTACTTAAAACAACATTTTAAGCAGATCAAAAGCATCATTTCTCTAGTAAATAATTGTCATAACTACAACAATTTTTACATAATTGTGACACTACAAAAGTTTTGGAGTAATGAAGTCAGATTTCTTTAAAAATATGAATAATAAGAATGATAAGCCTTACATCTACCTAAGTATAAAGCTAACAAATATTTATTTCGGTATTCTTATTTGAATCTCATGATACTCCGAAGTGGTATGACAGAAGTTATTAGGCATATTTCAGACATATTTTGGGTTCAGTTTCAGACCATCACATTAAAGTTAGCATCACAATAAAGCCAGTCAAATGAATTTGTTGGTTTCCTAGTGCATATAAAGTTGTGTTTACACTATAGTATAATCTATTAAGTGTGCAATAACAGTATGTCTAAAAATCAATGTCTATACCTTAATCAAAAATACTTCATTGCTAAAAAATGCTAACCATCATCTGAGCTTTCAGTGAGTTGTAATTTTTTTTTCTGGTGGATGGTCTTGCCTTGATATTGATGGCTGCTGATTGATCAGGGTGGTGGTTCCTGAAGACTGGCGTGGCTGTGGCAGTTTCCTAAAATAAGACAACAAGGAAGTTTACCACATCGATCGACTCTTCCTGTCACGAATGATTTCTCTGTAGCGTGTGATGCTGTTTGATGGCATTTTACCCACAGTAGAACTTCATTCAAAATAGGAGTCAATCCTCTTAATCTTGCTGCTGCTTTGTCAACTAAGTTTATGTAATATTCAAACTTCTTTGTTGTCATTTTAACAAATCTTTACAGCGTCTTTACCAGGCGTAGATTACATCTCAAGAAGCCACCTTCTTTGCTCATCCATAAGAAGCAACTCCTCATCTGTTAAAGTTTTCTTATGAGATTGTAGCAATTCAAATATAGTAATAATGAAAAGTTTTGAAATATTGCAAGAATTACCAAAATGTGACACAAAGACACAAAATGAGCAAATGCGGTTGGAAAAATGGTGTCAGTAGACTTGCTTGATGCATGGTTGCCACAGATGTTCCATTTACAAAAAAAAAAAAAAAAAAAAAAAAATCCAGTATCTGAAGTGCAATAAAGTGAAGTGCAACAAAATGAGGTATGCCTGTATCTCCATGTGCTAGTTGGGGTTCATTAACTTCAGTTGCCATAGCAAGTAACCCTGAAATCTCAGTGGTTTAACACAACAAAGATTTCTTTCTCACTTAGGAAAAGTCTGATGGCAACTGGGCCACCCCTGTCAATCTTGCAGCTACACCAAATTGAACATCTGGAACATTTGGCCTCTGAGGTTGCTTCAGCTGAGAAAGAAAGAGATCGGGATGGTACATTGGTTTATACTTGCCTTGAACTAGGGTGACCCAGGTCACACGCTTTCACATTTCATTGGCTTGAATTAGTCACGTGGCCTCAACCTAACTTCAGGGAGTTTGGGAGGTATATCTGGAGAACTCTACCATTCTCCGCCACACACAATTTTATAAATACAAAAATCTTAGTAATTAATAACTTGTGCAAATCCACACAGATATTAAATGGAGAAGCTGGGTCTTCGTTCAGGTCATTTTTTTTTTTCTAATTTTTATTTTAGAGAGAGAGTGCAAGCAGGGGAGAGGGGAAGAAGGAGAGAGGGAGAGAATATTAAGCAACCTCCACGCTCAGCATGGAGCCCAATATGGGGATCAATCTCATGACCCTGGGATCATGACCTGAGCTAAAATCAAGAGCCAAGTACTCAACTGACTGAGCCACCCAGGCACCCCTTTACTCAGGTCATTTGACTCCAATTCCAATGGACTTAAAGAATGGTATATCTCTACATAATAGTGTAGATAGTTGGTTAATTTAAATAATCTCTCATTTAATACTTAAGGCATTGAGACAGTGGTATTTGTGCACATTTTGGGAAAAATATAAGGGAGGACTCTGATTCTTCTTGTTGTAAGTATTATGTGGAATCATACTTCGATGATGATATTGACTGTATCAATCACTTTGCAGGCTTGTTATATATATTTTTTATTCTCTGCATTACCAGACCTATGACAAGGCAGTGTGGTGGAGTAGAAAAACCATTGGCTTTGGTTCCAGGTAGATCTCTATTCATATCCCTGAATCACCACTTATAAGTTATGTAGTATTTTGAGCAAGTTATTTAACTTCTATTACTTTCATTCTCTTCATCCATATAACAGAGATAACGATATCTATTACATAGACTTAAAAGTATAAATATACTATTTATAAGGTGCCTGGAAATGGTATATACTCAATAAATGTTTTCCTTTTTGTACCCCTTAAAAAGAAAGTTTGGGGCACCTGGGTGGCTCAGTCAGGTAAGCATCGGATTCTTGAATTTGGCTCAAGTCATGATCTCACAGTTTATGAGATGGAGCCATGGTGACAGCAAGGAGTCTGCTTGGGATTCTCTCTCCCTCTCTCTCTACCCCTCCCCTGCTCTCTCTCTTTCTCTTTCAAAATAAATAATAAATAACCTTTAAAAGTAAAAATAAAAAACAAGTTCATGAAGCAAGATATTTTAGATTTAAAGGATGAAGTGGGAATCCACCTCAATGCAAAGAAATTTTATCAAATCTTTTTTAAAAATCCAAATGTGAACACTTAAACAATGGGAAAAATGTCCAAGCTTGGCAATGAAAAGCAATGTGAAGAGATTCAGAGATATAATCAGTGGCTGGGTTTGTGAAGTTAGATCAATGAACTTGGGCTGATCTGTGTTTCCTAGAGTTGAGAAGTGTAGATTTTGATGGGGCATCTGGTACTGTTTGTCTCTGCATAGTCCTGTTTTATTACTACACAGGAAGAAACGATGGGATGATAAAAACTAATTGCAGCAATGATGAACTTTCCATATGAAAGTCTGAAGCTGCTGTCAGTTGGTAGAACCAGAGGGCTCTCTGGGAAGTATCAGCACTGGTGTGGGGAATGGTGTCAGAGCAGCTTTTTGTGTGTTTGATTTGCAGGTCATAACCAGCTCCTCCTGTATCCTAAAGTCATTATCACTTGAGGGTAAATATCTTCTGGCTTTCTTGGGCAATGGAAATAGCACTAGATTTGAAGCATACTTTGGCAGATATCTTCATAGCTGTACGGAAAATGTGTCTATTGACATATGGATTCCCGCAGAGAGATACATACACTTTCAGATTTTCCTGATGTGAACATTTGCAAAGTCCCAAGTCTTAAGATCAGTGCAAATCCCTGTTGCAAAGGGGTTTTAACTTTATCCTTTCCTTGAGGAGTGTGGTCACCTGGTTGTTGTGTTATAAAGTGAAAAACGAAAACAAAACTGTGAGAATTGCATAGAAGTTGAAATTCACCATCTCTCAGAATGATTTTTCATAGAAATTGCCAAAAGCAGATCTCAAAATCCCTGGGTAATTTGTTCCAGGGTCTTATAACCCTTCTGACTGGAGGAGTCAGTGATGTGATAGTTAAAGGGGCTTTCTCAGTAAAGTGTGGTAGAGACTGGATATAAAATATGCGTCTAAATCCCAAATCAGGCAAAGTGCTAAAGAGACAAATTGTTGTTTTCTGTTCATAGAACTTCCTCTTACAGTTTTAAAAAGCAATTTTAAAAAGTTCCTTTTTTTTTTTTTAAAGACAATCCTGAGCATCCTGGATTTAGGGGAAAATAGCATAAATAGCATTTTGTGAGTTAGGGTAGATTTTCGTTTGTTTGCTTGTTCCTTAATATTTCCCTCCTAAAGTGTCAAATGATGGTCATTTCCATTTTGCTTTTTAGTTTATTGAGCCCTAACTCTAGGTAATGTTTTTGGTGTGGGGGACGCAGAGGTAAGAAGAAAACAGAAGAGGTGTCTGTTCTCATGGAACTCACATTCTAAGACCAAGTCTAAGCAGACAGTGTGGGATCTGTGTCATACAAAATTTTCACTGGGTCACTGGCCTCTTTCACATCACTGATCACTTCTATATATCATTGATAATTTCCTATGTTCATTCATTTTTTTAACCTGTCCATCCATTTATTTATTTAAAGTGGTCTAGAAATCGCTTAGTACTTCTGAGTAAACATATTCCACAATTACTGAAGACAAAGGTCAGATTACCCTTCCCAAGATTTCTACACTCTATGGAATACACTTTTTAAAAAATGTTTATTTATTCATTTTACTAGAGAAAGCATGAGCAGGGAAGGGCAGAGAGAGAGAGAGAGAGGGAGGGAGAGAGAGAATCCCAAGCAAGCTCCACACTGTCAAGGCAGAGCCTGACACAGAGCCTTGATCTCACAACCATGAGAACATGACCTGAGCCAAAATCAAGAGTCTGATGCTCAACTGACTGAGCCACCCAGGCACCCCCATGGAATACACTTTTTAATCTGTGTTCCCAATTTAAGGATGTTGGAGCCTGGAGATGATGAAGGCTCACTGACAATAACAATCTCTAAATTCGCTGTTCTGAGGATCACACTATTATGAGGAGTTTAAAATTCAGAAACTGGCTTTGCAGAAAATAAAAATCATAGTCAAATGGATACAAGTTATTAAACATGATTTAACTAGAATATATTCAAGTTATTAAACTTGGAAAGGAGAATTTGAGAGACCTCCTGCCTTTCCCCTGTTCCAATGTCCTTCTCTTCCAATGTGTTCTGAAGCACAATAAAGAGAAAAACCCCACTGGCTAAGAAGAATATTGCCTAGCTGTGCTATAATTCAAAACAGATTTCTAAATCTTCCTTCTGGAAATTTTTTGGGTCTCAGAACTAAAGGCATAACTGAGTGTGAGTGATCCTGCCAGTATGAGGGCTGAAAATTCAGTACCTTTTAACAAATTTTTTGTCGAGGCAAATAGAATAGAAATCAAACCAATTCTCTGTAACTTCCATCTCTCTTAGCCTGCCTTCGAACTTGTGTCTCTGCGTTCTGTGAGTTTGAGAACTCTTGACGACTGATTTGTAAACAGAAACTGGACAATGTGGTTGAACAGGGAGGACAGCACTTTCTCCTTCCACACTCCTCACCCACTCCTCTTGGCTTTTATGTTTTTGTTAAAGGTACCTCTCATTCTTTGGTCACTTGGCATGGAGTCGTCTATGAATTTTCCTCTGTTTGCTTTTAGCATCCATGGTTTCCAATTTCTTTTTTTATTCTACTGCCAAGATATCTTTTTTTCCTTCTCTACTTATTCATTTTATTTCTGCTTCCTAATGTCCCTGTCACTCTTCCAGTATTTCACTCCTCTGAAATTGCTTCTGTCAAGGTGACCGATGGCCCCCTTGTTGCTAAAACCCAAAGTCACTGTTTGGTTTCAATCTTAGCCTCTCTTTCAGCCTGACTGAACACTAGTGTTGAAGGTCACTGTCTCTGAGACACCCTCATCCCTCAGTGAACCATGGTGCCACCTTCTGACTCTTTCCTTCCCTGCTGGCCATGCCTCTGGGTCTCCCTTACTGATGCTTCTACCTCTGGCCAAGCCTCTAATGGGCAGAACTCAGCTCCCTTCTCTACATTTTGTAGGTGCCTTCATCCATTCTCAGGTAGCTGTTATTTTATTATGAAGGTAATGCATTCACTTGGCTAAAAACTGTAAGATGTAGACATAAAAAAATATAAATGAGAAAGTTTACCTTTACTCCCGTGTCCTCGGCAGTTCCTTAGACCCAATTACTTTCAACTACCTGCATCTTTTAACTCTTTTGCTTTACCTCAAGACTATACCTCCGTGAATTTGTTTGTTAACTTTAGATAACATCTGTTAATTCCTCATTATGAAGGAAGAGGAATTAACTCATTTATACTTCCCTCCAAATTTTCTTATTATATTATTTGTAGTTTGTCCAGTGCTTAACTTTATAAAGTTCTGAACCCCCACAGATATGTCAGTAACTTTGGATGAGATGACAAAGAGGTGACCATGCCTGTACTTTCTCCACTTTTTATCCCTTCCAGCTAACTTCTCTGAGCTCTGCATTGCTTTCTTCTACTCATCTTGCCTTCCCTTTCATCCTTTTCCTCTTTTCTTCCTGCCGTATTTAGAGTGATCAAGTGTTTTCTCTTCCTCAGGTCCCTCTACTGATTTGAAAAGTGATTACCTACACTTCATAATTCTTTTCAGTGGTTTCCCTTGAAATGTTAATACGCATACTGCCAGCAGCCTAACATTAATTGGTGTCTCTATCCTCTTCTGAAAGAAGATAGAATCATAAAATGCTTTAACCCAAACTCCCTCTTCCCATCTTCAGTGTTACTGTTTTTTGATACCTTGGTAAAACCTAGGTTTATAACTCCCTAAAATAGATTTTTTCAAGTGACCACGGTGAGAGCCATGGAGAGGCCCTGCTCAGATATCCCTTCAGTGAGAACTTCCTGCACAGAGGGCGGTCAGCTGAGAGCCTTTCTCTGCCATCAGTGTCAATCACAGCAGTCACACTGGAGCCCTGCACCCCTGCCACTGGCCATGCTCAGGCGGAGCACCAGAGCCAGGCATTCTGGGTTCCCTGCTGGCCTGAGGCTTTCTCAGAGATGCACAGCCATCTCGGACTCTTCCTTCCCGATCCTTTTTCACTTCCCCTCTCCTGTCCCAGGGGCCAGATCCATGCTGTCTCTGAAAGATATCCCCGACTGCTCCCACCTCTTCTCCCCTTTACTTATCACAGGGAGTTCCCTGCAGCAAAGCTCTTGTACTTCTGATTGCATCGTGGCATCTGCTTCCTCGAGAATTTAAAATTATAGCAATATTTCCTGATCATTCCTTTTTGGTCATTTGTGCTTCTGGTACTCCCGTTTGGCCTTAGAGTATCATCTCATTCTCCTGAGTTTGGCCTACAAGGCCCTCTATGGCTGGGTGTCTCCCTAGGTGTCCAACCTCATCTCACACCGCTGCCAATCAATGTGGCAGCACCAGAGACCTCCTTTGAGCTCCTCGGATAAACTAGGCTTTTCCTTCTCTAGGGTTTTTCTGTGCTGGCTCCTCTGCTTGGAGTTTTCCTCTCCCATTTCCCTCTCATCTTTACATCTAGCTTAAAAGTCACCCCTTCAGGGATGCCTTTCCAGATCATGTTGCCCCCTCTACAACTCTTTATTCTCTAATACAGCGCTAGTTGTGTTTATTTCGAGTGTCATTTTTTTTTTTGATGATTGTTTACTTGTCTATTTTCCACAATGTAACAAGCCGAGATTGTGTTTCTTTCATTCACCTCTATAGACCCGGCACTTAGCACAAGGCTTGGAACAAAATAGATGCTTAATAAATATTTATTTAATGAGTGAATATCCTCTCCTTTTATTTTCACTGACACCACTCTTACCTCTTGTCTGAATCATTGCTATAGAGCCCTTAACGGCTCTTACTGCTCAGCTCTGCTAGATTAATCTTCCCCAAATGTAGAACTTTGAAAGTTTCTTTCTGCTCAGAAAAGCATCAAGGACACCCCATGACTAATAACTGAGATTCCTCAGCCTGGCACTCAGGACTGCCACAAAATCCATCTCTCTAGCCTCACCTCCCTATATTACTATATTACCCTTACCCTCAAGTACAGCTGGACAGTAACTACTGACTAAACATATTCTGGGCCTTTCTATCTCCGTGCCTTGTGCTAATCTACAGCAATGACTAACTGTTTCTCCCCTTCCCATCATCTTTTTAAGTCAAAATTGATGAGGATCTTCTCAGTATAAACTCTTCCTCTTCCTCCTGAATGAAGGTGAAGCCCCTGCTCTACAATGTCATAGCACATGGTTTGAGGCTTAGTGCATTCCCATACTTTCTTAACATTAAAATGATTGTCGACTTGTCTTATTTTGCTTTACCAGAGTCCAGGATCCTCCACGACAGGGACTATCTCTTATATATCTTTGTCTCCTCTAAAATGCTCAGCACAATACCTTCCTATTAATACATTTTTATGTTTTAAACTTTACTTTTATTTATAAATTATAGTTTAATGTTGATATCACTTTATTTTTATGACGATGAAATCATTCACATATGTTACAGAAGATAGGAAAGATAAAAAATACAGAGAATAAGAAAATCAACTGCAATTGGACCACCTTTGAATCATTATTTCTTAGCATTCTGTTGTGTTTCTTTTTATTTTATTTTTTCTGTGCATAATATTTGTACTAGCAGAGATCATACTGAATATAAAATTTCGTGTTTTGGAGATTTCAAGTTTTCATAGAAACTTTATCCAAAATTATGGTCGTATGAGTTTTACAGTGACAAATGCTCTTAGTTTTCTTTTAACAGAAAATGTCTTTATTCTGTTTTCATTATTGATGGATATTTTTGCTGGATATAGAATTCTGGATTGACAAGTTTCCCCTTCATCACTTTAGAAATGTGTTCTACTCTTTTGACATCCACAGTTTTTTATGAGACGCCAAAAGTCAGTGAATTATTCAATTACTATCCCACTGTATACAATGTGTCATATTTCTCTTGCTGATTTCTAGATTTACTTTTTATATTTGGCTTCTGATTCTGACTCTGATTTCTGAGTTCTAAGTCTGATGTGTAGTTACCCATGCTGATGTTCATAGAGCAGCTTGAATCTGTACATTTATAACTTTCACCAAATTAGCAAAAGTGTGGTCAGCACTTCAAATAGTTTTCTCTCCATTTTTTTCCTATTCTTTCTCTTTCTTGGATTCTAAAGACATGCATGTTCTACCACTTGATATTATCTAACCAGTCTGTAAGACTCTTTTTTTTTTATCCTTAATCTTTCTCCGCTCTTTTCTGTATGTGAATTGGGTTAGGAAGCCAAGAAATACATGAGTAAAGTAAACTTTTAATTGAAAATGAGGAACAAAATGTATTCTGGAGGAATGAATAGATGTGTAAGTGCAGCAACAAGGATCATGGTGTATAGATATATGAGGAGGGGATAGTCTTCTCAGTGTATCTGTTGAATGTTCCAGTTTCTCTGAGAAAATATTTATTATAATTGAAAAACATGAAATAACATGCAACTGATGACATCAGATTTATAAAATATGATATGTAAGCCACAGTTCTATGGGTTCTGTGAGAGTGTAAATGATTTTTTTCACCACCAGAGAAATTAGGGGCAAATATTCTGATTTCCATGTTATGGAGACACCTACTAAGTACAGCATTCATTTGTGAGTTCTTTTCATTTGCCACTCCCCATTTATTTACATTGTGATGTACTTTTTCATGGGGAAGATTTCATGTAGTCTATGTTTATTTGGAGAAACTACAGTGAGAATTGAGAGATGGGGGAAATTTGGAGATTATGCATTGTTTCACAGAGTTTACAGAAAAATCAAAGGGAAGTAAAGTAGGGGGTTATACTTTTGCTATTTAGAACAGAAAAATGAAAAAAATATTGGAAGATAAGATTTTTTATGGAAGTCAAAGATTTTTTTTGTCTCAGGATTTTATTTAAATGTAATTGCATAATTAGAAGACAGGTGGTTGGTATGTCTCTATTTCATTATTTTTAAGTAATCTTCATAGTTTTTATCTTTTTTTTAATTTCATAAATCATATTTTATCATTATGGCTCTATTTTTTTTAATGCTTATTTATTTTGAGACAATGTGAGAAACAGAGTGCAAGCAGCAGAGGGGCAGACAGAGAGAGACACAGAATCTGAAGCGGGCTCCAGGCTCCGAGATGTCAGCCCAGAGCCTGACATGGGGCTTGAACTCACAAACCGTGAAATCATGACCTGAGCCAATGTCAGACACTTACCCAACTGAGCCACTCAGGTGCCCCATTATGGCTCTATTAATGTGTGTTTGGTTGAAGGCAAAGTATCAATGCTTTAAAATATTTGAAGACAAAATTTGAATAACTCTCTAATAATTCTCGCATAAAAGCATTCTCCCCACACAGAGTTAGCAAGATGCTCACATACACAGAAGCATGTATCTCAAGGGAAAATGTCTCCTATAAGTTTTTGAAAACCTTTTTGGAAAAATATTAATTTTTAATTTAGTAGAGTAAATTGGTTATAGCACATAAACAAATAAATCTGTTCTCAACCCCTAATCCATGAATGCTCAATTTAAATTTAAGTATTTCTAGATAAACTAATCAGGAACAGTTTTTCTCAAATCAAGCCAACCATCAAATTCCTTTGAAAAATACATTTTCCTCTCTGCTTTGAGAATAATCAATTGATCTTTCATTTGTTGCTTTACTTGTGGGCAAATGAAAGCATATGAGGGGCATCTCCTTGACATTAAAATCTGAAAGTGGGGTCATGGAACTCTTGAGATGGTGCTCAGCCCTGGGCAGTGACTCTCTTTCCCATTTGGAGTGCTGACTGTGGTGAGGTGAGGGCCAACAAGAGAGAAATCCAGGTCCCCTGAGATTTTATGGAGAGTGTTTTGTCTTCCTTGAGACCTCTCACAGCTTTAGCTCTTCCAGCTTCTTGTTGTAGACCTGACATAGGGAAGTGAGAGGTGTTGATGTTGGCAGTACAAGGGCTGGTGTCTTGATGCTGATATCCTTGATGGAGGATGAAGCTCTTGTGAGTCTCCAGTCAGTGGTTGTGGACCAGTCCCCTGGCTGTGGCTTGTGGCTATTGTCTGCTAAAACTTCAGTGAAGGAAGAGTGCTCAGATGTGGAGATGTCCTGGTTACTCTGGGTAAGCAGGCCCCCTTCTTTGAGCTTTAGGTCTCTGACTTTTTCATCTGTTCCAGCCAACTTTTAGCACTCCTTTCTCAACTCCTGTCCATAGATCCTCTCCTTCCCACTCAATTTATGGAATCCCAGGAAACAGCCCAATATCAGATATTCATTTATGTGTTTTTGTTAGGGAGAGGTGGTAGATCTATTTTAAGACTTAGATCTCATTGTGGAATGAAAATCTTTGTTTGTTACTAACCAAACCAAGGAGGAGGTATTTAGGGGAGGAAAAGGCTTGTTTTGTCTATTTTGGCTGGCTGTGTATGTAACCTAAAAAGTTTAGTATGAATTGTAAATCCCTAAAATATGTTTTTCTGAGGTGCTGGAATTCTAGTTGAAGTGCTGATGAGCTGAGTTGGTTATTAGTTGGAATTCTCCGATGCAGAACAGAATATCTCATCACAGCATTTCCTAATTAACAGTTTCTCTGTCTTATTCCTCTAATAGACTAGGTACTCCTTGCTCAGAAGCTGCATCAATACTTTGCTGAGGAAACTCACTCCTTTAATGCCATTTTCAAAGAATGTTTATTGATTAAGGCTGACTCACCATTCCAAAGAGTGCTAATTTGATAATGAGCTCTCAAATTATATCAGTCTTGGAAATGTTCTTTCAGGTGTTTGCAGTAGTTTGTTAATCCTGCTCTTGTCTCCTGGAACTTCAATCCCAGCTTAATCTCAGATATTGGGCTTGCTTGCTTTTTCTTTCTTTCTTTCTTTCTTTCTTTCTTTCTTTCTTTCTTTCTTTCTTTCTTATTTATTGGGTGTCAGCCTTTATCCCTGTGCCAAACTCTTAGAGTACTGAGCTGAGTGAAATCCTAGAATTTCCTAACTGTTGGTGACTTAGAGATCACCTAGTTGAAAGTAAGATAATCAGGATAACATACCCCATAATGCATGGAAAATGGCTTCCCTGCTCAAGAGAGGTGAGAAACCAAGAATAACTCTGTGTGCCAATTTCACAGACTAAGAGACTTTTATAGTCTCCAAGTGCCATAGAGATTCTGTTGTCGTTTAGTGCTTTTTGCTATTTATGTTACAGTTAACAAGGTCAACCTTGCTGGGAAATGAGTAAGCAACCCAGGTGATCTCAGGAGCTGAGTGAAAGTGCCCTTTTCCTGCCTCTCCAAATTTGCCCCACCCTTGCTTACTGATGTCTAGGATTTCACTAATAGAAACAGAGGTCATTACATATTTTAGGGATGTTTGAAAATCCAAATTACTCCAGAGTGATAATAGAGAGTTAAATCTAAAAAGGGTGTTAATAACTGAAATCTTTGCCTTTTTTAGAAAAGAGAGGGGAGAGAGGGGCTGGAGGGCACTGACAATTTGGGTGAAATTTTCTACTTTAAAGGGAAAAAGACAATTTTTTGATGCAGCCACAGTTTCATTCAAGAGCTACCAGCCTATTAAAATGAATTGTTAAAGTTGTGTGAATATAGCTAGATGCAGATTTTTACATGCTTAAAATCCCCAGAGAGTTGTTCATTAGCATCGTGAGCTGATATTTATACTGAGCATCAAGAATGCTTTAGAAAATATGAACATCCTATTTTACACATATATGGTTTTGAATATTGAAAATGCTCTCCAGTAGAAGTTTTTATTGTGTTTTTAAATGCTTGTCTATATTACATTTTTAGGAGCTAGTGGAAGATAGTCTTATTCTCCTTCAGTGTTTGTGAAACACAAGCCTTCTTTCCTATAGCTTTCCTGTTCCCAGAAACAGCATGCACGTGCACACGCGCGCACACACAAACAAAAAATTAAGAAGCAATAATTCAAGATTTCTGAACATCTTTACTCAGGCTATTTTCTTTCAAAATAATAAAATGTATTACACGTCCTTTTTAATGAAGAGAAAGCAAACACTCTAAAAGATATAACATCTGCTGGAAATATAATCTAAATTGAAAACTTGTGCAGACATAAGGAAAAAGGGAGAAAATATAGGGACAGGAAGTATGGCAAGATGTTAATGCTAAAAGCAGTTTTTAAAAACATCACGCATGATAGAAAGCACATAGATGATTTTTTTTGAGCAAAACCCAAACCAAAACAAAAACCCTAATCTTATCTGAAGATTGATGGCAATGCTTATTTTCTTTGGGCATAATTAATCTTGTAATGTATTCCTACTGAGTTTTAGATCTTAAAAGATGGAAAGGCCATATGCACTGACCATCTGAGGATTTATATTTTCTTTCAGGAGCAGTAATTCTTACCTAAATAACAAGAAGAACTACTTCTTATTTCTTTTCAACGTTAATCATCGAAAGGAAGTTCTGTGCTTTTGAGCTGACATAATATAGTCTCCTAAGTAATCAATATCATGCAAGCCTTTTGGTAAGAGAATTTCTGTTTGGTATGGGGAAAAGAAAACTAATTTGTCAAGACCTGTGTTACCTAGCAAGGTGTTCTGAGGATCAAGCGATATAAAAGTATATTGAAAATTATAAAGCACATAAAGTTCAAGGTGGAAAGTATGATGTCTGATTAGCTGTGCACAAGTAGAGTGAAATACCATATTGCACACTCCTGCAAGCTTTGGGGGCCAGTGCTGTGGGTAACTGTCTCAGTCTGTTCTGGCTACCAAAACAAGATAACCACAGACTAGGTGACTTAAATTGCAAACATTTATATCTCGCAGTTGGGGAGGCCGGAAGTAGTATCAGTGTGCCGGTCGGGTCAGTTTGTGGTGCGACTCTCATCCTGGTTATATCCTCACATGGCCTTCCATTGGATCTCTCTCTCTCTCTCTGTCTCTCTGTCTCTCTCTCTCTGAGAACAGAGAGAACAGAGAGAGAGACAGACACACAGAGATCCAGTGTCTCCTCTTTTCATAGGGACACCAATGCTATCATGAAGGCTATACCCTCATGACTTCATCGACCCCTAATTACCTTCCCACCTCCAAATACCATCACCTTGGAGATAGAGTTTCAACATGTAAAGTTTTAAGGGAAACACACATTCAGTCCATAGCAGTGGGTAAATTAGGCAGCCACTGGTGTGGTGTAATTTCAAAAGTGCCACAAGCTTGGCCCACTTCCTTACAATGGAACCAGTGCTTCGGACTGAGATACTGGCTCTAGAAAGCTTCTGCTGAAAGACCTTCGCTATGTGGTAGAGGTAACAAATTAATTTCCTTTATCGATTACCAACTTTCACCTATAAGGAAGCCAAACTGTGAGGAAAGGAGACACAGGACAGATAATTTTTGAAGATGACTGTGTGAGGGTAGGATGGAAAGTTCCAGACATAGTTAATTTCGGTCAGGACAAGCCCTCGACAGTGACATGGGCAGTGACATGGTGGGAGGTCCTGGTAATTGAGGAACAGCCCCGGCACCAGGGCCCCATGTCATTTGTAGGGAATAAAGGACAGGAGAGGGAGACTGGAAAGAGAGGGACACACTTAAGCCATGTGTTGCCTGTGACGCAGTGTAGCTGTAGCCTAAGCCTATATGCCTGACCTCAGTTCATTAATCTCTGAGCATGTCCATTCTCCTCATAAATGCACCTTTGTTTTCTGCCCAGTGCACAAACATCACGACCCGTGTCTGAGAATGTTGGGAACTTTATGAGGTCCATAAAGTTTTAGCTGTGGTCTAGTCCACCGAGGCCAAAATAAATAAATACAGAGAGTGTAAGGGTAACAATTTTTTTTTTTTTAACCTGGCTTAAAGAAAGAAAAACTACTGAAGCTCTAGAATAACTTAGTCACAGTGGCTTTAGAGGGGATTTCTCCTTACCAACTAAGATTTCTTTAAAGTGCAAGCAGAGAAACTGCAGGCAAAGATGTAGCCAAATTCACTTTTCAGCTTTCTCTGAGAATAATCTGTTCTGCGGAGTTAGGTTAAGAGGTTAAAATAATTGACAAACGATTGGCCGTAAGCCTGAAGCTAACTGGGTAAAAGAGGCAAAATGCCTCGGCTTTTAAGAGTTGGGCTGTTGGGGCAAATATTAATGGTAGAATTAATTACTCTTTATAATATAAGAAGCTTCTCAATGATTTTTTCTCTTCTGTATTTTCTCAAGGTTCAAAATCTGGATCATTCAGATCTCTTGAGCTAACATCCTTGGTGTGCTATGATAATATTAATAGTTATGATTATTCTTTTTTTAAATTTGTTTTAGTGTTTATTTATTTTTGAGAGAGAAAGAGAGAGAGAGAGAGAGACAGAGTGTGAGCAGGGGAGGGGCAGAGAGAGAGAGAGAGAGAGAGAGAGAGGGAGACACAGAATCTGAAGCAGGCTCCAGGCTCTGAGCTGTCAGCACAGAGCCTGACATGGGGCTTGAACTCACGGACCGTGAGATCATGACCTGAGCTGAAGTCAGACGCTTAACTGACTGAGCCACCCAGGCACCCCAGTTATGATTATTCTTAAATACAGTGTTTTGAATGCCCACTATGCGCCACACACTTTTCCAAGAACCTGAAATGCACTAACTAAATTACTTATCACTATGTGAAGTAAGTGAAGTAGCTGCTGTTTTTTTCCATTTTGAAGATGGAAACATAGATGAGACATAGATCAGTTAAGTGACTTGCTGTAGATCACACAGCTAGGAAACTGAGAACATGGGATATAGACAGTATACATTTAGCTCTCAGTTCTTAAGGTCATGAAAAATTTAAGGTCATGAATTTCTAGTTACTCTCTTGACTCAGTGTGTCTTTCACCATCATTGTTATTATCAATAATATTTTGGGGTATCCAATATGTGTATCAGGAATGCAGTTAATTAGTGGAAAAACCATAGTGTTGAGTAGAAAAAACAAACTTCAGAACAACAGCAGAATATGATGCTCCCTGTGTGAAGTGTAATTATTCATACACAAAATGCTGTATAACATTTATGTGATGTTGCATATGTGTAAGCGACACATCAGCCTTATGTGAATGGAGCCTCCTGGTCCATGGGGAGGGTGATGGGATGGAGGTGGTGGTGGTAAGATTCTGGAAACAATTTCTTGAAAGGGGGACATTTGTTAATTCTGAGTGCTAAGACTATAATGCTTTGTGTCTTTTTGCATTTTCTAAATTTCTTTTTTTTTTTTTATTATTTATTTTTTTTTATTTATTTTGGGACAGAGAGAGACAGAGCATGAACGGGGGAGGGGCAGAGAGAGAGGGAGACACAGAATCGGAAACAGGCTCCAGGCTCTGAGCCATCAGCCCAGAGCCTGACGCGGGGCTCGAACTCACGGACCGCGAGATCGTGACCTGGCTGAAGTCGGACGCTTAACCGACTGCGCCACCCAGGCGCCCCGCATTTTCTAAATTTCTAAAAATATGATAAAAAAAAGAATATTTATGGAAGACACTGATTCCTGTGCTGAAGGTGCCTTTATTGTAGTGAGGATTCAGGACACACAGATAAAAGGAGACTTATAAAACAAGGTGTAAATTAGGATCATGGCATGTAAGGCTTGTGTGGCTTCAGAGGAAAAGTTGATCAAGCTCATTAGAATTGGAGAAAGCTTCATGGAGGAGGGGAGATGTGGACTGAGTGTTGAAGGTTTAACCTAGAGAAGTGGAGGGAAGGGAATCCCCGGGGGCCTGTCATGAGTTGGGATCTGCAGAAGCAGAGGAGGAATAGTTTGAAGAGCAGGGCATTGGTTAGAAGTCAGCGCCTGCAAAAGGAAGAGGGAAGGAAGTGTACTGGACAGAGGGAGAGCTCAAACAGTAATGCAAGCCCCACAATGTGGAGGCTGACCCAGTGGGGAGCCCTGCGGGGAATAGTGTCCATTAGAACAATCCCAAGGCAGGCTGATGTGGCTGACCCTTCTTCCCTGACTCACCCCCTTACAGAGGCTGCCTGAGAGAAGAGCATGACCATACACAGGGCAACTCTGCAGCTGATGGACTCACAGGGGGCTGGAGGCTGTCTGCAGACCATTCTCCCCCTCGACTGAGGGGCAGGTTTTCCTTGAAGAGGGATCTTGGTGACACATCTCCACGTTCATCAAAATGTGAGTAATAATAATACCTAGCTCATAGGGATGTCACAAAGATAAGTGAGTTATATGGAGGTGTCTTAGAAGGGTGTTTGCTGCTATTATTGTGTGTGCTCCCATGCCGTGGCTAGACCCGTGGAGAATGATTTCTGGGATGTGATGAACTAAAGTGAGTGCTTCTATAGCTCATTTGCTCTCTCTTATTGCAAATTACCTTGCTTGGAGTCATGGGCTATTTTATGCATTACTTTGTTGGGCAGTTCAGATGGTTTTGACTTTGTTGTCTTCTGGACATTATGGGAGTTACAAAGCTTTTGAATGACCCCAGGCAGCCGGTATGTAAAACTTGGCCCATTTTACCTATTAGACGATAAAACATAAACAGAACAGAAGGAGCCAAGCAGAGCTAATGGGAGATGTGACTCAGGTAGGAGTAGGTTGGAATGGATGGGAACAAAGGCAAAGAGAAGATGTGGCCATGAGTAAGAGCTGAGGGCCTAGAGTGGGCACGACAGGGGCAGTGGGAATGGACACAGAAGGTCTGAAGCATGTTGTAGGGTTTTGCAATCAGGGTTTATATTCTTAGGGTCAGCAAATTCTCACTAAGAATTTGAAAATGCTGCCTTTTCTTTTTGATCATCTGGATGACCACATTTTAACTGAACACCACCATGTGATTTAGGTGTTGTGTTTTCTTGGCATTTGTGGTTGAATGTTGGCACCACGTAATTACCAAAATGATAGCATTTAACATTCAAATATGCTGGTAAGCACGTCTGGCTGCTATTAGGTTGGCAACTTCTAATGTGAAAATCACAATAACCATTCCTCACCCATTCCTCAACTGCTGTTCAGTAGAAGGTTTATTGACCCAGGAGTCTAAACACTAGAAGTGCCCAAAGAACAAAATTGTCCTAAATGATTTTAAAATAATGTTTAAAAAATATCTCTATGGCAATAAAGAATGATTAGCTCTAGAGTGTTTGCTCTAGTGAATGGTCTGAGAATTCAGAGGGCCAGGTAGCATGGGGCAAAAGGATATGTGAATGGCCATAAATGGTCACTGTGGAATCATTGCTGTTCTCCCTCCATCCCTCCTTCTCTCTCTCTGCCTTGTGAATGAGATGGGTTAGTGGTGGTTCTAGGTTGTTCATGTTTTGGTAGGTAATAACCGTGTCAAAGTGTTAAATTTAAAGTATTAAGTAGAACTTTGACAAATACGTCTAACGTATCCCATTTCTTAACCTAAATACTGGGAAGAAAAAGAACGAGATGCATTCATGAAATACTGCAGTGGAGCAAGTGTTTTTTCCATGCTAGTATGCTTTTGGATTTAAGGCTCTAGAAATAGAGGGAATCTCAATCAAGCCACACGTCTGGACATACCAAAAACAAAAAAACAAAAAAACAAAAACAAAAACAAAAAACCCCCCACAAAACCAGATTCAGACTGTGAATGTCAAATTATTTTAATCAATTCCACAGACAGAATTACTTGTTTGCAGTGAATTTTGCACTTGAAGGGAGCTTCCATAGGGCAAGATTCTGGTTTTTTAAGTTGTTTAATGTATTGACATGTTGATTTGGTACACAAGAAAGTGGAATGGTGTGTCCGAATAATGGTGTTTAATTGTTGAGGCTAATGAGAGAAGAAAAAGGTAGGCTTCATATGTAAATGATGTCGGTCTGCCAAATGATGTAGTTCACCATGTGGAGGAAATGTTTGCATTTGTTAACAAAGAGAAAAGAGATTGCAGAGCTGATTCATCACAGGGAAAACAGTAGCATAGATGCTGGATTCAAATTAGTCACATATAGTCATGTTGTGAATAGCGTTTGGCTTTGGGATATTACTAATACCTGGTTCTTCCCATTTGGTCGCTAATATACTGAAGTGTAATCCACCAGGGCAGGTATTTTTGCCAGTTTGGTTGATTGCTGTGTCTCCCCCACCTGTTACACCTCTTATGCCTGATACATAATAGAACCTCAATACAAACCTTTTGGAATGATTACATTTAAATTTTGTTGGTTTTAGGGGTACCTGGGTGGCTCAGTTGGTTAAGCATCTGACTCTTGATTTCAGCTCAGGTCTTAATCTCACAGTTCATGAGTTCAAGCCCTGGGCCTGGGCTTCTCTGTTGGGCTCCTCATGGACAGCCAGTCAGTTGGGACCCTGCCTGAGATTCCCCCTCTCCCTCTGCCCCTCCCCCACTCACGTGAGGGCTCTCTCTCTCAAAATAAATATTTTGTAAAAATTTTATTGGTTTTATATTTTTGTTGTATTAATCTGTAGATTTGTTTTTGTTTTATGATTGGCTGAGAATGGTATGCCATAGAACTTTGAACCTAGTTCTATGCTGTGCACATTTAAATAAGATTAAAAATGGTTAAATCCAACAATGAGAGTCTTTTATTTTATAGGCTTCTATACCTTCCTCCTGTTTGTCCAACACAGTGATGCAATAGGAATAATCAAGTTACAAAATGTATTTTGTGTGTCACAGGAGAAGGGAAGTAGAAAGTGGAGCAAAGCAGAGAGAAGAGGAAAGAGGGGTGCTTGGGTGTCTCAGTCAAAGTGTCTGACTCTTGATTTCGGCTCAGGTCATGATCTCATGGTTTCATGGGTTTGAGCCCCGTGTTCGGCTCTGTGCCAGCATCCTGGAGCCTGCTTGGGATTCTCTCTCTCTCCCTCTCTCTCTGCCCCTCCCCAACTCACGCTGTCTCTGTCTCTCTTAAAGTAAATAAATAAACTTAAAAAAAGAGAGCGAAAAGGAAAGAGATTAGAGATGATAGTAAGATTAAGAACCTGAGGGATTACCAGGAGAAGGACACCATTATTGCTGCAGTGGGTTGAATAATGACCCCTTGCCCCAAAAAACCATGTGTACCCAGAACCTGCAAATGAGACCTTATTTGAAATATGGGTCTTTGCTATTGTAATTAAGGCAGGGATCTCAAGATGAGATCATTTTGGATCAGGGTGGGCCCTAAGCACAATGGTGGGCGTCCTTATAAGAGATGGAAGAGGCAGAGGTGCACAGCCACCCAGACAGGAAGGCGGTGTGCAGGAGGCAGGAATTCAACTGACGCATGTACACGCCGAGCGAAGCTACGAGTTGTGGGCAGCCACTGGATGACAGAAGAGAGGCAGAGAGCAGATTCTTTCCCAGAGCCTCCAGAAGGAACCAAGCCTGCTGACACTTTTTAATTTCAGACTTTTGGGCCTCCAGAGCTGTGAGAGAATCTGTTGTTTTAAGCCACCAAGTGTGTGGTAGTTTTTTACAGGAGCCCTAGGAAACTGACCCAATAGTACTATGGCAAGATAAATAAAACACATCTTTAGAACCGGTGAAACATTTAAAAAAATATTTTAAATATTTTGTTTTCTTATATTCTCCCCCCCCCCAAGCCCTGCTAATAATGTGTCTTCTAAATGGGTTAACACTTGAGAAAATGAGCAGCTCAACTGAAAGACTTTTTAAAAACCACCTTACCCTGACCATGTTATGTTCACAAAACAGATTTTTTTTGCACTCAGGTCTTTTTTTCTTTGACCAGTGCCTCGGTTATTGTCACAGGTTCTGCCCTCTTTCATGGTGAACACACATCTGCCTGTCTGTGGGCACACACTCCAGTCAGGGTTTGAATTTCGTTGTTCCTCTCTCATTAAGATAAAGGGCAAAAATAAGAGGCGGTTAGCTTGCTAAGCAAGTTATCCCAAATGATTGTTGCTAACATCAAAAACCAATGCTAGGCTCGGTACCACGTGTCTCCCATTGACTAATGTTATAATCTGTCTGGGCTTAATCATTGTCACATTTTCATGCATTGTCCGATAATCATTAGTCTCCTTCTTCATGTGAGGAAGACTTTTCAATGTGGCTGTCCAGAAGTTAAAGAGGAAAACTACTTAAAAAAAAATAGGTAGTTTAAAAACCCAATTTAAAAATATTTCCATATATTCACTGAATACATAAAATATCAAATAATCATTGAATAAGTGCCACAGCCATGAGGTTTTATTCCTGGCAGGAAGATCCATAAATTAGATCAGCATGGGCCCTGCAATCTGCTCTTGAGAAACCTGTGCATTCCTTTCCTGTCACAATGGCTAGAAAAGGCACTTTATATTCTACATCCCAAATAAAGCCCTGGGTTTAGAAATGCTAGCGTTTTCATCTGCTTAAATCAGAGTGGGCTCTGAAGGGTGGGGAGGGGGTATTATTTTTCATTTCAACCATTCGAAAGAATTAGCTTTCCAGAAGAACTTTGTTCCTATAATAAACCTAACTAGATCTACTTATTCACTCAAAAAATAAATAAGAGAAGAAGAAGAAGAGAAAATGTGGAAGAGCCAAGAATCTGTCAGCTCCATAATAGTGGTTGACCAAGCGCTGGCGTTGAACTCTTGCAGGATTTCTGCAGGGCCGGAGGACTTTCACAGAGGAGGCGAGTCTCACAAGGAAACAACCCTGGCACAAAAAAGGTCAGAGTCTGACTAAACCAATGTGCTCTGCAGTGTGGGAAGAGGTGGTGCATCTCCGAACTTCATTTCTTGGTTGGGATATTTTACGAAGCAAAACTGCTGTCTCCTCCACCCAGGGGAGAAGGGGATTATCTCACCAGGAGAATGTCCTCAGTTGAGGAGTGGTTAGAATGATGTTACATGTATATTCCTGAAAGCTGGGTGTAAGTCAACTTTAAGAATTGAATGAAGCTTTATTGAGATATGATTGACACATGATGTTGTGTAGGTTTAAGGTATACAGTGTGATGATTTAATATATGTATACTGTGAAGTGATTACCACAGTAAAGTTTGTTAGCACATCCATCACCTCACACAGTTGCCTTTTGTGTGTGTGTGTGTGTGTGTGTGTGTGTGTGTGGTGAGAACATTTAAGATCTGTTCTCTTAGCAGCTTTCAAGTGTATAAGTATGTGTGTGTGTGTGTGTGTGTGTGTATCACAGAATTGTTAACTATTGTCAACATGCTGTATATCACATCCCCATAACTTATTCATCTTATAACTGGAAGTTCATACCCTTTGATCAACATTTCCCTCACTTTCCCAACACCCCAATCCCTGGCAACCACCATTTGATTCTCTGTTTCTGTGAGGTTGGCTTTTGTTAGAGTCCACATACAAGTGAGATCACGTGGTTTTTGTCTTTCTCTGTCTGACTTACTTCACCTTAGCATCATGCCCTCGAGGTCATCCGTGTTGTTGACAATGGCAGGCTTTCCTTCCATTGATGGCTGAAAAATATTCCACTGTAAAACTGAACGAAGTTAGATTGGCACACTTGACTAATTTTTGTGTTATGTTTCCATGTGTTGGGTTTACCCACAGTGAAGCCCCTCGACCAGGGAGCAAAGAGACAGGGGTCCAGTAATGGAGACAACAGATGCTATGGAGACAGTTCCGGGTGGGCACAAATTGTTCCTTCCTCATTTACTAGCACTGTGACCTTAGGGAAAATATTGGATCTAGCTGACTCTCTATTTCCTCAACTGTAAAATGAGGATAACTACAGAGAAATTCAGAGGGTTGATGCTGGGGGATTAAATGATGTAACACGGGCCAGAAGCTCGCTGTGGTCCCTGGCCCCAGGGAGGTCTTCTTTGTGAGGCCCACCAGCTCACTATTATCCTCTACCTGCTAACCAAGTGAGCACCCTTCAGTAGTCCCACTTCTCTGTCTAGGCTCCTATGTCGTGGCATGCTTAAATATTCCTGTATTTCTAAGTTCAGTTAAGATTGGGTGTGTCTATAAGTAATACAGACCCCAAATAGTAGTAGTTTAAACAAGGTAGAAATTTATTTCTCTGCAGAAGTCTAAGGGTAGACAGTGCAGATGGCTGTTCTGTACATGAATCCTCTGGGACTGAGGCAAACTTCCTTTTGTTCCTGCATCGTGCATCTTTCTATTCCAAGCTACTTCCTGATCCATGGTGGCTGCTCTAGCTCCAGCTACCATGTCTCCATTCCAGCTAACATAAATGAAGGAGGAATAAAGAAAAAAAAAATAGGCAAAGACATTCCCTACTGTCTTTTCACAAAACATAAAAACACTTTCATCTTACTACTCATTGTCCAGAACTTAGGCACATGATCACTCCTAGCTATAAGAAAAGTTGGGGTATGTCCAGCCTACAAGTGGGGTTTCAATACTCTGGAAAGGGGGGAATGGATACTGGGGATGCTCTGCACTCATAGCTCTGCATTAACAGTCATTTCAGTTACTGCCCACATGCATAGATGTTTTCTATACACCCCAAGAGTGGCTTGTTTTCTGAACATGATCACTGTCTGCCAAGCCTATTCTTCTCGACTCTCATTATGGGCAGAGAGGCAGAATGTGATGAGTCATTGCCTCCCCGCCCAAACAAAACACAGTTGAAGGGGAGTGGTTCTCCAAGGAACAGGTGGTGCTAGTAAAAGAAGGGGAGACAGAATTCTGGGCAGACCAAACCAAAGTATGTCAACTACGTTCTTGCAACTTGTTGAGGGGGAAGTGTTTTCAACAGAACCCATGAATAAAAGGAAAACTAAATGAATGCCAGTGGAACCATCTTACAGCCCTATTTCTGGCTGTTGATGGTCAAGAAGCCCTCTGACGGCATGACTGGCCCAGAGGTCCTCACTCACAGTGGGAGTGCTACACTGGAATCAGGTAAGCCTGGGGCTGCTCACAGGCATGCCCTCGTCCCTTAAGAATACACACACACACACACACACACACACACACACACACAGGAAGAAAGAGTGTGCACGCATGAGAGAGGAAGAAAGAGAGAATGAGAGAGAAAAAAATGAGCTTTGATGACATATTGTAAGTCCTTGGGAGTCCTTGAGGCCAACTCTACCTTATGTCTGTTTTATATCTAAAATAAGTCCTCTACTTAAAGTTGAGTTGCATTTCTGTCATTGCAACTGAGAGATTTGTGACAAATGTATGTCTCTCCTTCAAAATCCATGAGAAGAAGTGTTCATAGACCTGGCTGTGATTCTGAACTATCAAAGTACTTTGGTTTTAAAGCTAAGACTTAAAAAGAAAAAAAAATCATGGTATATGTATTAAGTAAAGTTAACATTTTAAAATGTCACTATTGTAGAGAGATTTGAAACATGGAGTATGGATTCAGAGTGCCCAAATCTGGGTTCTCCATTTGGTAGATGTTTTTGCAAACTTAATCTGTCAGTGTCTCAGAGACATAGTAATAAAACCTATCTCATAGAAGTGTTCTGGGGTTCAGTAAAAGAGTTAACATTGGTAAAGCATCTAAAATAATGCTTAGCCCATAGCAGGTACTTCCTGGGTGTAGTGCTATTCTGGATCCATTTGTAAATTACTAAGATTTTTTTCTCTGGGGTTTCAGGTATAGATGTTTGACTTAATTTTACTCCTTTGCTCATGAAAAGGTTAATAAACATCTTGTAAAACAACTACTCTATAATTTGCAAACTTAATATTGCCAGATTTTTTGTAGATTAAGATTGCTTCGAACAAGGTAAATCTATACAGAATAAAATGTGGCACAGTTTCTCTGACAGTTATTTGCTATAGAATTCTCCACATAAATCCAGTACTAGGATGGGATATAGCTTTTGCACACTGTCTAGTCTATCACTGCAATGACCTCATCTCTCAGTAATATTTTCTGGAGATTATTTGAAAAGTTGGGGCTCAGAAGTGTTATGTGCCATAGCAGGTACTTTAAGCAGGGCAGGACTGTTGTCTTAGAATCATGAAGGCAGCTGACTCTGCAGACAGTCAGCAGAGTGTCAGAAATCATGAAGTATCAGGATTCCAAATTTGTAAAAGAGATGGACCATGGCGTGCAGGTCTAAAGAATTAGGTTACATTAATGAAATCTGTATCTGACCAACTGACACTTTCTGAATCCCATGGAGGATGATGTTGACCATGTGCTATGTCCTGGAATTACACATAATCTGGGGACATTTTATGAAGGAACACCAGCTTTTGGTTACATACGTGTAAAGCTCTTAGTATACTCCCCTATCGAACAGAAATGCCTATTTAGATGTTAATGCTTCTGCAGACCCTCATCCAGACATTCAAATGAACACTCTTTCCTCTAGGCCAGGCTGCCACCTGCCTTATCATGAGAAAAGGATTGCCTTGGCCTTCAAGAAGACTCCTTGTAACTTCTCAAGGCTGGCTGTTTGTAGCTACAAAAAAAAATGTTTCTCTGTTTCTGACCCCCTCCCCCCATCCAGATAGATGCTTTTTTCCAAAGCCAAATCACAGAATGCTAGAGCCTGAGGTGATGCAGGGATCCTCTTTCCTCCCTGCTTTATTTTATAGATTTGAGAACAGAGGCCCAGAAGGCAAGAACCTATCCAAGGTGATGTAGCCAACAGCAGTGATCCAGACTGTGTCCTGAAAGATCACCAACGGTTATTTCCCCCCCCCCCCCCCGCCCCAGTCATTATTAATATAAGAGCAGAGAGGTCGTTTTTCTCTGTGAATTCATTTGCATGTGACTGTATTAGCATTATTTGCACATTCCACTGAATCAGTAAGTTCAAGGGATAGCTAATCAGGAGTTTGAGCAAGCCAGGACAGTTCAACAGTGCGACTCTAGGACAGACCTGCTCCTTTGGACCTGACACTCCAGTGCCAGTTGCATAACTGACGTGGCGGTCTGACTTATCACCACTCTGAGGAAATCTTTGCCAAGAGTGGCTAGCTGGGAATTGTCACGCTTGTCATCAGAACAGAGGGTAAGGTATTTCATTAGGTAGACCCAGCCTGTTTCTCCCATCCAAGTACTAACCAGGCCCGACCCTGCTTAGCTTCCGAGATCAGACGAGATCAGGCACGTTCAGAGTGGTATGGCCGTGGACAAACCCAGCCTGTTTCTAATACCCTGCAGTGTATGTGAAAGTCAGTGGTTGGTTACTAGCTTGTGACAAATAATTAGAGGCAGGAAAATGCTATTTTTCTACAGTTGGCATCAAGTCTAGATCGTGTTTCCACACCTAAATGTATCCTCACAGCTAATACTGTGTTGCTCTTGATTGCTGCAGAACTGGTGGCACTGCCAACTTTTCATCTTTAAAACTATTCCTGTCATAAGCTTTTTGGCTCTTGACCACAGTGCAAGCTGAGATCTTGTTACTAGCTGGTTTGCTAAAGGCAGTGTAGCCGGAGGTGAAAGAGAAGGTATAAATCAAGAAAATAATTGTGATCTGAAGTTTCTCTTGTTCAGAACTTGAGCAAATATTCATAAGCAAAGTAGAAGCTCTCTGACAATAGCTGTTATTGGAAATGGCCTTTAAAAGGTAAAGACTTGATTCTTAAATGCTTCTGACCTATGTTCCCCTATTTTTCTACATGTCCATGAGTATTCTTTGCTTTCTTTCCATCTTCTCTCCCTTTCTCTCTTCTTTAGTCCTTCCAAATGACCTTCACAATGTTGGAATTCAAGGTAAGGCCAAATGTTCCATGGCTTCCAACCATGAAGGTGCTAGAGCATTGGTTCTGCTGCGCAAGTGGGTTTTCCACTTTCCTGGACGGCCCAGTTCTGCTGCCGTGGAAGACAAGAGTCACATGGAGTGGTTGTGGGAGGCAGCTCCTGAGTCCTAATCCGGGACCACTTCGGGTCCAACTGAGACCACCAGCAGTGGCTTTGGCAAGTGTTTGTGTACAAGAAAGACTGCATGGTCTAGTGGGTGGAAAGAGCACTGTGCTCAGGACAAGGTCAACTGGGTTCTGGTCTTCCTTTCTGTGTGGTCCTGAGAAGATACCCTAATTTCTCTGAGCATCTTTTTCTTCATCTATTAAGTGACCATACAATATCTAATTCCTTTCCAGTTCCAATGTTCATGATTCAGGAGACTCAATTAGATCCAAGGCATATCCAATTCCATTTAATAAGACTCATGTTATGATGGGGTTCCTTTCTACATTCTCAAAAGAAAATAAAAATAGATATTTGTTTTGGAGTAACAGTAATTGAACGTGACTGCTTTTGGTAAAATTCCAGCATCAAGGGGTTTACTAAGCATTGATGGAGGAGCAGAATGAGCAGAGGACCTAATCTGGCTTTTCATTTTAAACTGGAGATGATTTGTTCATTTTCAAAGCACTCATGTACCCAGAAAGTATCAGATAACAACAAAGTACAGTCAGAATTCCATGGAAATCCGTTATTCCCATAGCAGGTAGTGTTGCACAATTCTCCAGTCAAGAGAGTGTCACTATGATAACCACAAGGACCCCTGAGCCAAGTGTTCCCCTGTTCACCCAGTGGACTACCTCCAGAGCTACAATCACCCTGCTCCCTATACTTCATTGAATACATTCACATAAATGGAAATTGTTGGAGAAAACAAAATTTGTGGTTAAATACTAGGGATTAAAGAGGAAAAACAAAACTAAATGAGAACTCTTATTTATGAAATGTTGAAATTTAAAAAAATCAGTGCCCTCCAACAACGTGATTCATGTAATCATCTAAACCAGAGGCTCTCAGCTTGGTGTGGGGATCCACTGGTAAGTCTCTATCCATTTGGGGTTTGTTGAAAATAGTATGTGAGGATATATTAAGTGTAATAGTTTTTTTTTTTAAGTTTATTTATTTTGAGAGAGAGACAGAAAGCAAGCAAGGGAGGTGCAGAGAGAGAGAGGGAAAAAGAATCCCAAGCGGGCTCTGTGCTGTCAGTGATCGACACACAGTTCTATCTCACGAACCATGAGATCACGATCTGAGTCAAAATCAAGAGTCAGATGTCTAACCAACTGAGCCACCCAGGCGTCCCAATGTAATAGTTTAAAGTAACCCATTTGCAAAATTTCATATAAAAAATGAAAGCAGAGTCAAGGCTATTCCTTTAATATTTATTTTTCTCTCATTGGACTCCAGTGTTTTTGGAAGTCGAGGGTGAAAAGGACTGAATTAAAATTAGGATACAGAGATCTGTGTGTTCCCCTGAGAGTGTCGATGAGACTGGGTCTTGCGTGTGAACTTATCTGACCTGGCAGGAAAAAAAAGTTGAAAATATGCTGAGCTGTGAAACAATCTCACATCAACCTATATTGAGCAATCACCAGGGACTCGCCAAGAATGAAAATTTATAAATATATAATTTCTTTCTCACTGGGATTATTGTGCATGTACATGCGCACACACACTCAACTTTCCTTTATTATGTAAGGTACACATGTTCATTGCAAATAAATGAGTATATTTAGATAAATATAAAAGTAAACTGTATTCCCAAATGCAATAATAGTAACCTATCTCAAAGAGTTCCTCTGATAATTAAATGAGTGGATGTAAATGCAGTGGCAGTGCCTGGCCCAGAGCAAGCAAGCACAAATGAGGGTGTTAATTATGGTAATTATCATATACTTTGGTGTATGTCCCTTTGATTTCCCCTCCCAACTGTTCCCCCCTCAGTATTTCCCAAATCAATAAGTGGCATTCTCATTTTTAAAAACTTATTTGGCCAAACATTTCACTGCTATCTCTCTCGCTCCTCCCTCTACCTCATGCCAAATCCTGTAGAACAGATAAACCTGGTGATTGTACTTTTAATTTAACTACTTCTCACCAGATCCCTTACTACCACCCTTGTTCAAGCCATCGGCATCTCCTGCCTAAACTATGGCAATGACCTTTGAACTGGTCTTTGTGCTTCCACTCTTGTTCCTTTACAGACTATTCCCCACCCAGCAGTCAAAATCCTCTGTCACTTTCCTGCTCAAAACCCTCCAGTGGTTTCCCAAAACCCTTGCTAAGCTCACCTCACCTCCCACTAGCTCCCAGCCGTGGGTCCTTGCTGTGCCATGGTTGCGCCTACCATGCTTTACTCCCAGCATTTGAACTGGGTTTCATCCAGGGAGGGCCTTGCTGTCCGTCCCTTCTTACAGATTTCTATCCACATGCCATCTCTTCAGAGAATTCTTCCCCAAGCACACTATTTAAAATAGTTCCCTCCTCTACACTTTAATTCTTTACCCTACTTTACTTTTATTCACAGCACTTATGCCTTTCTGACATTATATTTATATTTATTTGTTTACTGGCTCTCTCTCCACCCTTCTAGATTGTAAATTGTGTGAGCGTGGGATGTTTTGTTCACTGCTATCTCCCCAGTGCCTGGAATAGTGCCTGGAACAGGAAGAACATAGAAATGCTCCACATGTGTTTGGTGAATGGATGAATGAACAGACATCCTCTCTATCCATATGTATGTTATAAACTTTGTCATTCTATATGTTGTTTTGTGCACCACTGAAACATTCTATATTGCATTGTGTGAATTTTTTCTGTCAGTAAATAGACTTTCATGACATTATTCTTATTGGTGGCACAATAGATCTTCGCATGGTGAATGGATGCACAATAATTAATTGAAACAATGTTTTATTAATGGACCTTCAGACTAATTTCAACTTTTTTCAAATTATTAAAAACTATTGACACAGACATCTTTAGGAACACCCTTAAATATAACCACAGGATAAGTTGTTGGAAGTTACATATGACTTTAAGTATGTTCATCTTGGGGGTTGTATTATATCAGATAATCTTCCAGAGGGGTTGCACTGATTTTGATCCCACCATCAGTGTCGAGGCAACATTTATTGCAAGGCTTGTGTTTTATATATAGAAAGATTCTGAAGGCAGAGAGCAGGATTTCATTTACTGAACTTGAATAGCACCCAAAGAAAAGTGAAATATACTCAGCAACATTTAAAATGTTCGGGGGGGTGGTAAGTATGATGAATGTGACGGAGACCATTTTGATTTGAAGCATAAGTGCACTTTGGGGCTACTGACTTGCACAGTAGTGACAGACCTCAAAGCCAAGCAGCAGACCAATAATGCTTCTTCCAACCAGTGGGCAAAAAGATTGTAAGACAAATCATGTTGTAAAGCCTGTGTTTCTGCCCTAACGTGGGATGGTTATGCCATTGTACTTTTGGGTAAGGAGGAAATGGAGCTCTCCAGGAAATACTACTGCAGGGTTTCAAGGATTCCTGGAGCAAAGATGGTTGGACAATATTCCTGAAGGTAAGGATAGGCAATTTAGTCTTGCCAACACATGTTTCCCTGTGATAAGCTGGCCCCCACTCTCCAGTAATTTCCCTTCTATTGTTGTTAAAATGAAAGATGCCCCTGCCAAGAATGACTGATTTAAAAAAAGCATGCATTTCTGTAGTATGATATCTGTTGGTTTTTAATGGACATCCAATAGAAGCAGGATGGTGGTGGGTTACTGTGCCCTGGGAAGCTGGCTCTAAGGAGGTCTAGTAGGCACCTGGTCTTGTGACAGAGTCCTCCCAGTGTTTAACACCCAGGGTTGGTATTATAAGCACTCTTCTACTCTTGCAATTTTCTGCAACGTTGTGTTCAGAGGGAAGAGCCTGAAAGTGTGATATTCCAGAGGGCTGGGGTAAGTTCTTCAGAAATTCCTGTGAGCCAGGGATCAAGCAAACAAGAAAGTCACGGTGGCGGGTGCAGGAAAGCGGGACCTGTGGTCTCGTATGTGAACTTCCATGGAAACATTCCCATGTTTCTTATCCCTGAATTCTATTCTGGGGGGCTTGAGTGTGCCTCTTTTCCTGAGGATGAGGGGGCGGGCATTAGATCTGTATTTTCTGGACTCCAGGATGCAGCCCCCTCACACTCATAGATTCTGTACATGGGCTCAGAGACCACACTGGTGCCTCACTGACACTTTCCCTCTCTTCAGGCTCCCTTTCTCTTGAGTCTGGCAACTGTGGCAGAGAATTTAGATAGGCTACCAACCTGCGAGGATCAAACACACTTCTCCATATTTCTTCCACTGTCTCTTGAGTCTTGTGAAGCATCTCTGTGACTAATAAAGATAGCCAGTTCTGAATTTTTTTGCTCCAGAGCAGAACATAAATTCTGCTAATGTTACAAGGACTGTAAAGTTCTTAGAGAACAAGAAGGATCTTTTGAAAATATTTTGTATTCTACCCTGCTCTCTGTGCATGCTCTACAGCACTTTACAACAAGTACTTTTCCCCCTGAGAATAATTTTAAATTATTACGGAAGCCCTAGAGATAGTTTCTGTAATTCGGGCTCTCTCACAGACGTGTGGAATCAGCAAAGAGAAGCCTGGAGAATGAATGCACTTCTCCAGAATTCTTTGAAGAGCTCCTCTCCGCCTCCCAGGCCTTCTCCCAGGGGTGATGGTTTCCATGTATTATCCTTTCAGTCTCCGGCAGGCCCAACTTCACATGTTGAAGAGTTCAGTCATTCTGTGTTTTCCAAATGCCACCACCCTGGGAGCCAGCGTGGAGCAGGAGACATGAATTAGCTCCCTACCCCCTGCTTCCTGGACCTGCAGAGTGGAAACTAGGCTTTCCATGACTCAGGGTGAGAGGCAGGACTGGGGGCACTGCTGTTCCCCCTCAGGGCATCTGATTTTTATCTCTCAATTTCACAGTTTGTTAATGACATTTTCAAAAGTTCTGGGGGCTCAAAATTGTTTCCACAATTTCGTTTTCTTTTGCATTAAAGGTTTGATTTTGCTATTTTTAACATTAAAAAATTTTTTTAAAAATGTTTATTTTTGAGAGAGAGAGAGAGAGAGACAGAGACAGAGTGTGAGCCGGGGAGGGGCAGAGAGAGGGAGACACAGAAACTGAAGCAGGCTCCAGGCTCTGAGCTGTCAGCACAGAGCCCGACGCGGGGCTGGAACCCACGAACTGTGAGATCATGACCTGAGCCGAAGTTGGACACTTAACCCACTGAGCCACCCAGGCGCCCCTGATTTTGCTATTTTTAAAGACTGAAATTGTCACTGTCCTGCAGTTTGAAGTGTGTGACATTTCAGTATGAAAGCCTGCGTCCTAGACCTGTAAACCAACTCGTTGAATTACTTGAAGGAGAGCTGAATAGTTCCCTCTTGTTTTGATGGAGGACCTGTCCCTTCGGGAGCTGTATCCAGACAGACCTTGTGCAGGTCACATGCGTGGCAGGTAAAGGCAGGAAGCATTTGGGGGCTTGGATCTGCTGGAAATTCTCCTAGGCTGATAAACCAGCGCCTTTCCTGATTTAGACAATAGATTTTGGTTGAATATTTCCTATGTGCCAGACATAGTGTGCTTGGTGCTGGGGGTGCAAACAGGGAGAAGACAGTCTTTGTTCTCCAAAAGTTCAGAGAGTGGAGAGTTATACTGGAGGCTGGAGCCATATCATAGCTCTGCCACTTACTATTTTAATGACTTGGTTAAGCCACTTGACTCTCAGGACTCTGTTTTCTCATCTCTAAAATGGGTTCACATACCTCACCAAGTTGTGATGATCATCAATGGTTCCATCAGGCTACAGACAGCCTGGGGCTCACGCGCAGAGATATAAACAAATACCTGCAATACTTCTTTGTCCTCTAAGGATGTAGTGTCTTACGAGGAAATAACTTCCTCGTTTCCTCAGGGGTGTGGTGAGGATCGGTCACAACGATCTCTGAAACTTTTCTACAATGGTACTAGTGTGCAGTAGGTGCTAAATAAGTGTTGTTTTCCCCCTCAAAACCTTCCTGTGGCCCAGAGGCCTGATCTGTCATAGAGAAATTAGGGAAGTATTTTGTTAGAACATGAAGTGGCCCTCACCATTTTATGTTGTAATTGTATATTAATTTTAACACTTTAAACCTGGAATTCTGAAATCCTGCTTCTCTCTTTTAAATATGTTTGCCAAAAGTACTATGTGTCCATAATTTTAAATAATACAATAATAGCATAAGATTGAAAACAAAATAGCAGTCCCCTGCCTTCCTATCACAAGTCCTACTCCCCAGAGGCAGCTACTCTCATTTCTTCTAACTTTATTCCTTGGCATTTAGCTGTATATTTCTAAATAATATAACAATAGTGCTACTTCTCACTATAATTACTCACTTATGAAAGATGGAAATTGATCTCTCTTTCATGTACATACTTCTCTCCAGCCCCCCATCCTTCCCATGCAGTAAAATCATCATTATTTGTTAAATTATTACCCAATGTTTGCATTTTTAGGACAATGTCAATGTCACTCACAGTTCTCTATGATTACATTTCCCTTCTTGCTTTTCCTAGAGTTTAAATGGTCTTTAAAAAAATCTGCTTAGTGTCTTATTCCTACATTAATTAGTTTCCACATTCTCCAGGAAACACGACTTCAGAAATTGGTTCTACTTTTTTTCTTGGAGATATTGTTTCTGGAATATTTCATTTTCCTGCTCCAATCTGAACTTGAAGACTTCCAAGGCTTGCCGGATAGCTGCTGACTTGGGTATTCCATTTTTTGTTATTCAAGGAATTCTCTTCACATCTAAACATAGTCACTCCTGGAGAACTATATTCCTCATTTCCTGGCTGTCTTGCATTGCTTTATCTCGGTTTATTCTTTTGTTTTTATGGAACACATCCTCTAGTAGCTTTCTGATATAGGATATGTAGAAGGTAAACTTTTTGAGGACTTTGAATATCATAAAACTTTTATTGTACACTTAAATTGATTTACAGTTTGGCTGCCTATGAAATTCTAGATTAAAACTATTTTTTTTAAATTTAAAGATAGCATTGCTCCAGCATCTTCTAGATTTCAGAGTGCTTTTGGAAAATCCAATGCCATGCTGATTCCTGGCCCTTGGTACATGCCTTGTCTGGGATTTCTTAGGGTATTTTTCTTTATTCCCAAATGCAGAAATTTCACAGTGGTTTGCTTTGGTGTGGTTTGTTTTTCATTTATTGTCCTGAGTATTTGGTGGGCCATTTCAATTTGGAAAGTTACGGCCTTTAGTTCTGGGAAAGTTTCCTGTATTATCTGATTTTTGCTTCCATCTGTTTACTTGGTGTTCCTTCTGGAACTCCTGTTAGTCAGAGGTCAGACCTTCTGAATTGATCATCTATTTTTAAAAATCTTTTTTTTCTCTTATTTTCCAGTTTGTTATTTTGTTGTTGTTCTACTTTAGATTTTCTCAACTTTACCTTCTCTTTTCCTATTAATTCTTTATTTTGCATTTATATTTTTAATTCCCACTGAGTCTTTCTTGTTCTCTGAAAGTTTCTTTCTTTTCTTCTAGTCTTATTTCTATTTGTGAAGGCAATATTTTCTTTTATCTGAGGATTGTAGATTGAGGTTTAAGTTTCCTTTTATTTCAGCGTGGTCACTGCTTCATGTATTTGGTTTGTTAATTTGAGTCTCTGCGTTTCATGTATGTGATGGCCACTGGCTGACTGTGCTGATATAGGAGTGAAGTAGGGTTCAAGGTAGAGGTGTACCTAGCATATCTACACCGGATCAGATCAATTCACGCATTGATTACGCATGGACATCATGCATGGATAACCAAAATTCTTTTCAGCAATGGTGATAGAGATCAGTGGTAATTATTTTCATGATTTTTAGTTGCAAACAATTAACCCTAAAAGGGATGAATTTTAATTTTAAGAAATTAATCAAATTAGTATTTCATGTATATACTAAATTTTGCAATTACCAAATAAAACTCTTATTCTTCATACTTCTCTGTGTCATTGCTTTAAATTTTCAATATAAATAAAAACTCAGAGTGTTTATGTAGAATGACAAAACTCAGTAATTCAGAGTTTTCTTCTGTCTTTTCAATTTCTATGGTGTTGTTGTTTACTTTTGAATCTACCGTTTAAGCACAGGAATATGGAGTGCCACAGGGATTGGACATAAATTGTGCTGAAGCAAACTCAGATAATTTGAACCTTTGAATGTACTCATGAAAGGAACACAGACAGCTGAGTTTGTGTTAGTGGAAGAATGGGCTTGGTGATGGGGAGTTTCTCAAATGAACTTCCAGGTAGAGAATTAAAATGTGCTAATTTGTACTTTATATACATATTATTGATATTCCACAGTAGCCAGAGCAATTGTTTGGAACTTAGATATAGAATGGAGTTTTATGTGGGAAGTATTTTATCACTAAGGTTGTTTAAAATTGCTGCATAATTGTGCATAAAAAATAAATAATACAAAGCCAACTAACATTTAGGTGATTTAATTATTGATTTTAAATTCTCTGCAGGCAATCCCTTATTACTCACACTATGGGCTGATGGCTCCCATTCCTGGCCCTTGCCATGAACTGATGCAGGGTCTGGGGTTTTACCTGGTGCTCCACAGAGGTCACTTTCTTTAGGCCTTTCCTCTAGGGCCAGCTAGTTCCTCTGATGGATATATATACACATATATGGCTGCCAGCATTTTGGGAACTGGTGAAGAGGGCTGGGTACTCAGTGTTTGATAGTTTCACCTAATCCTGTTTTCCATAGGAGACTTCCCTCCCACACTATGCAAGTTCTGTTACCCAGCTTCTCTGGCTTAGTTTTTTCGGAAAATAAACCTTCTGTCTGCTTCTACAATGGGAGTCTTGGGGCCATAGTTATTTAGAAGTACAAGAAGGAGGATCTGTGTGCTCCCTAAATAGACTTTCAACCAATTTCTTCCGTTTTCAGCCCCAATCTTCAACTCTGTTTTCAGAGATTCTGGTGCATAAATTCCTAGACATCTCTAGAATTTTGCAGCCCAAATTTTCTGGATATTTGTTTCTTTGCTTGGTGTTCCCCATCATGGTCATTTTAGGCCCTCACTTTCTTTACTATGTTAAGTCAGTTAAGATTAATCAGTGTACTTTGCATCTTCCATAGTTAGTTGCCTCTCTTTTTCAGTGTCATTCTCTGTCATGATCTCTTTGTCTTTGTAGGTTTTTATTACTGAAAATTCTTTTTAGGGGCACTTTGGGATGGAGCAGAGATAAATACATTGTCTCATCTATTTTATTTAATTGGAAGTCTCCTTTATTATTTTTATATAAAAGTAGACATTGAAATTTTAGAGAATAGAAGTAAAAATGTAAATTAGTTTTTTGGTAAGAACAAAATTTCACTCATCAGGGAAATACAAATCAAAACCACAATGAGATACCACCTCACACCTGTCAGAATGGCTAAAATTAACAACTTAGGAAACAACAGATGTTGGCGAGGATGTGGAGAAAGAGGAATCCTTTACACTGCTGATGGGAATGCAAACTGGTGCAGCCACTCTGGAAAACAGTATGGAGGTTCCTCAAAAAATTAAAAATAGAACTACCCTATGACCCAGCAATTGCACTACTAGGTATTTATCCAAAGGATACAAAAATGCTGATTCGAAGGAGCACATGCACCTCAATGTTTGTAGCAGTGCTATCAACAATAGCCAAACTATGGAAAGAGCTCAAATATCCATTGACTGATGAATGGATAAAAAGATGTGGTGTATATATATATATATATATATACACACACACACACATATATATATATATACACACATACACACACATATACATAAATATACATATACACACACACGCATGCACGCACATACACACACACGCGCGCACACACACACACACTGGGATACTACTCAGTGATGAAAAAGAATGAAATCTTGTCATTAGCAACAACGTGGATGGAACTAGAGTATATGATGCTTAGCAAAATAAGTCACAGAGAAAGACAGATATCATATGATTTCACTCATATGTGGAATTTGAGAAACACAACAGATGAACATAGGGGAAGGGAAGGAAAATTTCAAGATTTTAAATAAATTCAAATTATGCTACTTCCTACTCTGCTACCAAATCCCAGAGGGAATGTATACACTCTGCTATAAGGGGTAATTTAGAGGACAAGTTTGAGAAACTGTTGTGAGGCAAGGCAATTTGGATAAATGCTTTGGGAATCTGGTCCTCGGTTGAGAAGGAATCCATGATATCTGTCTGTAGGTCATAAACATCCCTCTTCTAATTTACCAATCAGAAACAGTCATGCTTGGCAAAATATGTTTTCCACCAAGCATCACATGGAACCTAGGGTCACGATATGACATAATCAAAGTAATAAAAGGATGGAGATAGCCTTCCAGCTAAATTCCTATCATCCCTGGCTTACATGAGTCCTAAACCCAATTTGTAGCTCAGAGTAAGAGCTAGCTCAACTGTGGGTACTTTGTGGAAATTTATTTGCTTTTCTTATCCTATAGGTATGGTTCCCAAGGAAGTATTTTTGTTTCATTTTGTTTGTTTATTTTAATTGATAATAACCAGAGTTGTCAAGGGCCCAGAGAAACTGGAACTAACTCTATTATTGGAATCTTTATTGGACATGATTCTTGGTTGCAGATAATATAATTTACTCTGACTACTTCAAGCAAAAACAAAGGAATTTATTAAAGGATACTAAGTATCTCACAAACTACCTCGTTAGGGCAGTGTGAAATGCTTATGAAATCAGCGGGAGGAAGAAATAAGGGAACATTTATTAATCACCTCCTATCCTCCGTTAGTCAAGTTTTGCCCTACAGTGTTAACAACCTTGGACTGTGGGACTGCATATGTATGAACACAGAGCAGGTTCCCATGAGTTCCCAAAAGAGCTCTGGAGAAGGGGGATAACAAGAGAAAAGAGGAAGTCCATGCCAACTTGTTTTTAGGGGTAGATTTGGGGATTGGAGGTTGAGAATGAAATATATAGGGAAAGGCTTTGGGAAAGTTGGGAATATGACTGATCCTGAGAGGGAAATAATAGAGAAAGAGACTTTCAGCAACACCACTGTGGGTTATAAATTGATTCTCTTTGACATGGTTTAAAATGTTCAAGAAAACATTGGAATTGCTTTTAATTACTTATACTTGTTGGACTGTATTTACTTGAATGCTATAGCTTACAGAGACTGGACCACATGGGGCTCTAGTTCATAAACAATTGTTAAAAGTATGAAGTATTCTCCAGTTCATGAGAACCAGTTTCTTCCATAAGAGTACCGTGTCCATGTTCAGCCTCAGTGGATTTTTGATGTGAACTCTCTAATGGCTCTCAGTCAACTGAATTGCATTATAAGCAGAATTGCTTAAAAATGGTCTCTGGAGATTTGACTCAAGCTATGTCATTTTAGTATGAGCTAAGCTGAAAGCCAACGAAATGAGCCTTTAAACAACTGGATGCTTGTTCCATTTTTTCTTTCTCTGACAATTCAGGAAACATCCATGGGACACTAGATTCTTTGGGAAAAATCACACACAAAAAGGAATTTGTGAACTTTTAGCAAGATTTACAAATATTTGAAGAATTTAAAATTTATCTAGTGGCATTTGGAGGCCTAGGTCTAAAGAGATAAATTTCTTCTCTGATCACCAAGTGTATCATTTCTCAGAACTTGCGACTCAGTGATTCAGGGGACTGGAATCTCCCTTTCTCTTGGGGGAGCTGAAGAGTATGTGCACATGTAACAATGAGGGGAGAACTAGGCACTGAGGCTAGTTTGTGGGATCAGGAAGATATCCAAGTTCTGAGCAGGCAAGTCAGAAGGAATCAAGAAAGAATTGAAGGTCATAGCAGGTGGTGGGCTGAACTCAGTAAAGTCAGACCCAAACAGGAGTGACTGGACAGATCTGAAAGGTCAAAACAGAAAACATCTGGACCCCAAGAGGTTGCATAATTCTAAGACGTGGCATTGGCCCAGGAGAAATAATTCTAAGTGAGAAGTTTTGGAGTAAAATAATTGTATTTGCCACTTATTAGCTATATGACTTTGGGCAAATCATTTAATCTCTATGAGCCTCAAACTTTCATTACAAAGTGGGAATAGTAAGGCTTACTTTCTTGTTAGGATTACTGTATGTGAAATGCCTCGTATGGTTCCTTATAGGTGCTCAAAAATTACACAATTATTTCTAAGACTGAAGTCTTTAACAGTGAAAAGCCTTGTTCCTGTCTCCATGCACTCCTACCCTAACCCAATGCTGCTTCAGAGACAGACTAAAGCTACTGCCACTTCCTCTTCCCCTGACCTCCCACCTCCCCACTCTTCACATACCTTTGACCCCACTCTGCTAACCTCAGATAAAACATTTAGAAGCCAATGAAGACATCTGTATAGATGTAGCTGAGCTTCAGTATCCTAACTGGCCTTGACTATAAGAGTGACCAGAACATGGAATAACCTCAAAATCATGCCTTATGAAGCACAATTCAGAGTCAGGGAAATTTAACTTGGAGCAGAAATGATAAAATCAAGGAAAGTATGATAGCTCATGAATTATTTGGTTCAATTTGAATCTATTTTGGGAAAATAATGGTGTCTTAGGGTGGCCACTTGTAGAGGATTTGAAGAGGGAATCTTCATGCTGTGAATGGGTAAAACTCCAAGAATCTCCGAGGTCTTCTAATTCTGAGAGTCACTGGTTTCAGGAAGCCCATGCTGGCCTATGTAGTGTGTGTGGCACTGGTGAAGGTACCAACCAGTTTCTGTAAGGAGCACATCCTGGCACTATTCAGCCTCCAGACATGGGCCATGCCATAAAGTTTGCTTCTTGGCATGTGGAGTTAGGGCCTCCTAACCCTTGTTACGAAAATTCTGTCAAAGCTCTCTCAATACATTTCCTTTCTATTCATCTCTTTCACCAGTTGGCAATTACACGCTACAGAAAGTGTACACAGAAGGGGCTTGTTTTGGTTACCATGTAGCTGGGTGGGAGGGAGTTATGGCTGGTGGCTGATTCTCTGGGGTGACTGGGCATGGGTTATGGGAATGGAGATGGAGTCCCTCATCAGTTTCCAGAGCGTTGCCTCACTAGCACCCTGGAGCCTGTGAATAGTGTTTAAATCAATGGTCAAAGTGGAGAGGGCAGCTTAGTCCTCATTACTCCCCAGGACTAATTGACCTCTTCTGAAAAGGTGCATTCTTGATTTGGTGAGACTCTTCCTCATCCGGAAAGGCCAGTGAAGCAAAAAGATCTAATGTGAAAGGGTGGGGGTGAGGGGTCAAGGGTGGCATTGAAGGGAGAAAAAGGTGCAGAGCATTCACTAAATCATTTCCACCAGAATAGAGGAGAACAAAGGCATCACCATCCTGAGAGCATTTGTTAAAGACTCAAACAGATCAAGCGCTGTACAGAGTCTGGTGACCTTTTCCTGCCCTGGAGACTCTCAGTTTTGTCATTTTGATGAATCTCTAAGTTGTGTTCACTGTGAGTATCTCTGATAGCAAGTAAGTGATTTAACATAAAAGGTCCTTTGAGAAATGCATAAAAATGGAGTCAAGCTCAATGCCACTCCAAAGCATGCCATTTATCTTTAAGTGTTCCCCTCATCTATCTTAGTTATTACACATGAGGTGAGCATAGCATAGCATATACAGTTGTTAAATCACTATGTTGTATACCTGAAACTAATGGAACATTGTCAATTATAGTCAAATAAAAAAGAAATAAAAATAAACCACCAAACTAGTTGTAATTAAGAAGGAAGGAAGGAAGGAAGGAAGGAAGGAAGGAAGGAAGGAAGGGAGAGAGAGACGAGAGAGGGAGAGAGAAAGAAACAAAGAAAGAGAAAGGTAGAATATAAAATTAAATTACAAGAAACAAAAAAACAAAAATGAAGTTTGATTCCTTTTTGAATCTTCTATTGGTGATCTAAAGCTCAGAAATTCATGCTACCAACCCTAAGAGTGAAAACATTTATTCATTGTGTAGGAATCAAACCTCAGAGGAGCCACAGTGAATATTCAATTGGCTGCCTCCTATAGAGTATATGTATAAAAAAATACACAACACCATCAGAACATCTATTTCCAAAGAAAACCAATCATGTTGCTATCCATTGTCAACCTCGTCCTTTTGTTAGCCTGATGCTAATAATACCAAAATAAATCAGAATATAATTGATTTAAGAATTGAGACTCTATTGATCTGCAATTTGATGTAAGTTTTACCTGCAGGCTGTCCACTAAACCTTACATTTCTAGCTGTACAACTTGTTCCCAAGTCTTTCTGACTCTTTCTTTAGTGACAACTTTTCTTTCTAAAAGTTTTCAAGAGTCAATATTGGCACTGTACAACCATGCTGTCCAATTTGTTATTCACTAGCTACATGTGGTTATTTAAATTTACACTTAAAAAATTAAATACAGTCAAAATTTAGTTTTTTAGTCACACAAGTCACATTCGGGTGCTCAGTAGCTACATATGGCTAGTGACTACCTTATTGGGCATCACAAATATGGAGCATTTCCATCACCACAGAAAATCTTTTTGTATAGCACTGATCTATGGTATCATCTGTAGAAATGTGAATCTTTGAAATGTACTTCCTCAGCATGGGGAAAACACATTCTCATCTAAATACCCAGACAAAATGAAAATTTAATGGGAATATTGGCACTTCATTTCATTTTCTTTTTTGGAGAGTTGTAATCATTGAATAAGGACTGCTTCTCTAATGATCCTTACTTATGGTAACCAAGGCCCTGAACAAAAACCACTTTGTCAGTAAAGACTTATACCAGCCATTATATAAGTGGCATAGTCTCCTTGTTACTCAGAAGAAAAGATCCTATAACTGTGACATTTTATTTCTTTGCCTCTTAATGGTCATTTGAAAATCAACCTTCATTTCTCTTCAATTGCTGAAGTTCACCAAACAGACGTGACAGTTTTTCCAACTTTAGAACTGCAAATAAGAGAACGCTAAAGGAAAGGCACACAGGTTAGGGTCAGATCTTGGAATTCCCTCTCAGATCTCTGATAGTAGTGAAAACCCACTCGGAACTGACTCTCCTGGTTTATTATGTGAAACCAGCATTACTCGGGTGTCATAAACCAGAGAAAGATATTATAAGAAAACTACAGACCAATTTCTCTCACAAATATAAAAAAAAACCTTTAAAAAATAATAAATTGAATCCAATAATATATAAAAATAACAATACATCATCACCAAATGGGATTCATCTCAGAAATGCAAGGTTGGTTTGATGTTTGAAAATTAATGTACTTCAACAACCTAGAAAACAAGAAGCATATGATAATCTTGATAGATGCAGGAAAAGAACTTAATGAAATTCAACATTTACTCATGATAAATATTCTCAACAAACTGGAAATAGAAGGGCACTTCCCCATCCTGGTAAAGAGCACCTACAGAAAATCTATAGGTAACATCATACTTAATAATAAAAGACTGAATATTTTCACCTAAGATTGTCAAGGCAGGGATGTCTGCTCTCACCACTGTATTCAATTTTGTACTAGAGATTCTAGTCCGTGCAACAAGAAAAGGAAATAAAAGGAATTCATATTGGAAAGGAAGCAATAAAATGCTTTATTCTTAGGTGACATAATTGTTTACATATAAAATCTCAAACGATTGAGAAAAATGATATTGTATCCAATAAATGAATTTAGCTAAGTTGCAGGGTACAAATCCACTATATTAAAATCAATTGTACTTCTATATACTAGTGATGCATAATTAGAAATTGAAATTAAAAAAAAACAGGATAATTTACAATAGCACCCCAAACAACATTAACAATAACAACCCAAATCATGAAATAATACTTTCAGGGATAATTCTAACAAACTATGTACAAAAAGGCCTAAATAAATGTAGAAATATATCTGGATTCATGAATTGGATGACTCAGTATTGTCAAGATGTCAATTTTCTACCCAAATTAGTTTATAGATGCAGTATCATCTCAATCAGAATTTCAGCATGTTTTTCCTAGAAGTACACAAGTTGGTTCTAAAGTGTATGTGGAAAATAAAAAAGGATGAGAAGGCAAGGCAAATTGGAGGATTCAGGATACCTCAGTTACTATAAAGATACGGTATTCAAGACTGGTATTGGCAAAAGTATAGACACATAGTTGAATGTGGTGCAGTACAGTCTAGAAATATATCTACACATATATGATCAATAGGGAAAGGACAGTCTCTAACAAACGATGCCAAGAAAATTTGGCAGCCATATGCAAGAAAAAATGAACCTTGTCTACACCTCATATTATAAATAAAATTAACATCAAACAAATCATAGAACTAATGTAAAACAAAAACTATAAAACTAGACAAACATAAAGAAAATCTTTGTGACTTTGGATTAGGCAAATATTTTTTAGATAGTATATAAAAAGGACAAACCATAAAAGGAAATATTGATAAACTGAACTTTATAGAAATTTAAAACTTCTTATTAAAAGACATGACTAAAAATGGAAAGAAAAAGTTTGCAAAAAACATACCTAAAAGAGGACTGATCCAGAATGTATAGGAAAAAAACAAACAAACAAAAAAACGCTCTTGTGAAAAAGAAATCAATCCAATATAAAAAAATTGGCAAAAGATTTAAACAGATTTATTAAGAAAGAAATATGAAAGGCCAAATATGCACATGAACAGATGCTAAATATCACTAATCATAGTAAAGTACAAATTGAAAACTAAGAGGTACCATGACACAGCTATTAGAATGGCTCAAAAAAAAAAACAAAAAAAAAAAAAACAACCCACCAGGTGCTGACAAGGAAGCAGAGCAACTGACAGGAATGCAAAATGTTACAGCTACTTTGAAAATAGCTCAGGGGCCCCTGGGTGGCTCAGTTGGTTGAGTATCTGACTCTTGATTTTGACTCAGGTCATGATCCCAGGGACTTGAGATGGAGCCTGGCATCAGGCTCTGCTCTGAGTGTGGAACCTGCTTAAGACTTTCTCTATCCCTCCCTCTGCCCCTCTCCCCCACTCACATTCTCTCTCTCTCTCTCTCTCGCTCTCTCTCTCTCAAAAAAATAGCTTATTAAGTTTCCTATAAAATTAAACACACTTACCATATGATCCAGAAATCCCATACCTAGATATTTACTCAAAAGAAATGAAAAGGTATGTCTCCATATAAACCCGTATGTGAATGTTTTTATTGGCTCTATTCATAGTTGCCTAAATCTGGAAACAACTTAAGTGTTTATGAAGTAGCGAATGGTTACACAGATTGTAGCAACGTCCATACAATGGAATACACTCAGCCACAAAAAGGTACGAGGTACTGAAAAATGCAACTGCATGAGTGAATCTTAAGAGCACTATGATAAATGTAAGAAGCAAGACACAAAAGGCTCCAGACTGTAGGATTCTGTAAATGATATTCTGAGGAAAGACAAAGAAATTAGCAGTGATTGTTAGGAGTTGAAGGTGTTGAATACAAATGGGCTTAAGGGTAATGGAAAAACTTGGTATCTTGATTGTGATGTTGGTTATATGACTGAAGACAATTATGAAAATTCATAGAACTGTATACCCTTAAAAGGATAAAGTTTACTATATATAAATAGTACCTCAATGTTCAAGCAAAGAGAGAGAGAGGAAGAACACTTTGAACTCGTTCTATATTCCTTCTCACATTTTTGGATGACACTTCCATCTTGAGGATTCGATCTTGCTTTGTCACCAGGGAAAAGTCGACTGGCCAAAGGGAATCTGTGGGTTGCCAGTACACCATATGTATTTGCCAGCCTAGACAGCAAGTCTTTGACAGGTTGGCCAAACTTTTTTAGTAGGAATGGTTTCACTGACACTGAAACTATCCAACCTCTTGGCAAGTTTGGAGTCCTGTGCACAGGCCTGAGAATAGCATGATCTGCACAGATGGAGGTAACTGTCAGGAGGAGCTGTCCTTTGGCTACAGCAAGTAGGAGTGATGCCCCAGGACCCACGATTTGAGTGAATCTTGGGTGTGGATGGTAACCCAGCAGAAAAGCTGTTGCAGGGGGGAGTTGGATGACACATGGACCCCTGGTCTCCTGTATACACTTTATATAAAAGCCCACATTCACAGAAATACTTAATAAGTGCCAGACCTTGTGCCTTATCTTAATTAATCCTCACAAGAACCCATTGAGATAGGTTCTAAGGTTTATGTCCATTTTACTTATGAGGAAACTGAGGCTCAGAGAGGTTGCATAAGTTGCCTACAATCACACAGTTAATAACTGGGAGAGCCAGGATTTAAACACGGTTCTGTCTGCCTTTTGCTTCTAGGCAACAGGGGGGTTACTGCTCCCTCCCCTATTTCATACTAGGGTAGTATTTTTACCATGTTCTAAACTCTCCTCCTTATTTTATCCTGAAGATGCCTTTGATATTCACCTTAATTTGATTTCACTTGAATAAAGTAGTTGGACATGGGGTTCAACAACTGTCTATCATATCTTCTTCCAGGATGGGACTGGGGCCTGGGCACAAATCCACGTTGGCTGGTTACCTGTGAGAGAATGTTTTTATGATTTCTTCACTCCCACCTCTACTCTAAGAATAGCCCAGGTCCCATGGAGTCCAGAAGTGAGTTTGTACCCAGACTTCTATTTTTAAATAAATGACTTCCACTGTCCCCTCACATGTCTTCCACCTATTACTACTCCTTCACAGGAAAGCTCTGACCATTGACAGGTTTCTGCCTCTTTGTTTCTAGGGCTCGGGACCAAGGCCATGGTTGTGTATATTTTGTTGTATCCTGCTGCGACCCTGGGAAGTCCAGGTTTACTCTGTCATGTAATACGGGTCCAGGCAGATTCTTCCAGCCAAGGAAAGCTAAAAGAAGCCACCTTAGTTGTCATGGTCACTTTTCACCTTCTCTTTTCTTGGGAATGAATCATGGTGTCATCTTAGAACTCATATTTTTTCTTCTCATTTGAAGGAAGACTTGTATATGTAAGTAATCCATTCCTTCTCTCCCCACCTCCTTAATGATTTCAAGAAGTATACCCAATAGAAAAGAGTAAAATGTTTCCAGAGTGCTCCTGTCCACTCCATTTTGGTCTGGGTGCCTCTGTGCCAGGCTCAACCCAATGGCTCCCTAGTGTATGACTGCCACAGGGTGCCTTTGTTTCTCAGGGTACCCCTGCCCTGCTCCAGTTTTGATCACCCACCTCAGTCCTTCTCACTAAATAGCTCGCTCTAGTATTCCCTTCAGCTCAGAAGTTCTTCAGTCCAAATCTGTCTTGCCTCATCTTCCCCCATTTCCTTTAGTGTCCCATTCTGGCAAGGTGACAATGAATAGCATTAAGATAAAACAATGAATTAATCCCTGCTATTGGCATATTTGGCTATCAGATCCCCTGCACTATTTATATATTTCTTCAACAGAATATATCACACATGATATATGCTGCTTTCCAGAGTGTCAGAATGATATCACCATGGTCATACAGATGGGTCAAAAACCTGACAAATAGGAATGGTCTTGGTTAAGGGAAAGCCACAGCTTGGGAGCATCTCTCGTTTTATAGCTGCTCTCTGATGGGAAGTTTCCATTCTTTCCTTACTCAAAGATAAGCCAAATTTTGCCAGGTTTTGATGCAATTGTAACCAGAGATATAAATACTGCAATGAAGGCATGCAGAAAATAAATAAGGCACTTAGGTAAAATATTTCACTTTCTATTCAGTTCCCAGAACCAAATAGATGCTCTGCTGGTCGCTGTGTTTTTATGCCTCCCTACAGTGGAAATGCTTCAATTCAGAACCATGATGTTGTACTTCTGCACTGAGCCAGTCAGCGTTGTCCCACTCCCCATACAGTGTGTGATCAGGTTTTGCTTCTTCCTTCCTCCACTTGATAGTACTTTCTTTCAAAGGCAGAACCAATCTCACTCATTTTTGAAAGAAGGTGGTAGAGTATAGTGGGTTCAATCCTAGGTTCTCATACCTGAGTGCCAGGTTCAGTCTTGCTTACCACTTCCTAGCTGTGTGACTGGGCAAGTTACCCAACCTCCTATGTAAAAAAATAAGGACACTGGCAGGACCTACCGCACTTGAGGAGTTGTGAGGATTAACGAGCTAGTTTAGGTGAGGGGCCTCAGAGATGTTTCTCAAAATGGTGCCATGTTAAAGCAACACATGTTGCCATAAAGCAACACATGTTAGCTTTGTGATTATTGCCAGTAGGTGTGCTATGGAATCCAGATATAGTCTCTTCCTGGTGCATCTCTTCCTAGTGCAAACCCAAACCTATCCTGAAGTCGCCTTTTTTTCTCTGCACTGTGTTATAAAAGTGGCTATAACTGGAAAAAATTATCATCCTTCAAAGCCTTTCCACAGAGGTACGGAGATGTTTCTTAATAAAACATTCAGCTTTTTGTGGAAGCTGAATATAGACAATAGTCATCTTAATTGAAACTCAATATAAATCCTCTGTAACTACAGGAAACTCCCAGTCTCCTCACATTCTAATGTAGGGGGTTAGGTTTCTGTTGGTCATGTTAGTGGGAGGCCAGTCCATCCCAGGCATGGCTCTCAGAGAGTCTTCCCAGACCTTTACCACTGCCTGGGCAGGATGGACATGATGGGTGGGGAGAGGGGGTTCAGCATGACACCATGAGCAGTTACCAATCTAGTGTGTGTTGGAGGGGAGATAAAGGTGAGGGTTTTGTTTTGTTTTGTTTTGTTTTGGAAAAGTTGCTTGGGATTCTGTCAACATGACTTTCATGCTCCTCATGGTCACCACCAACACTGCACAAAAGATGAGAGCAAAATGCAGTCAAATCTAGGTCCCCATGCATGGTTCCCATAGATGGTTTTGCTTTTAAAGTTGATGGAAACTTGAGCTAAGAATTCTCCAGCCCATCCAGAACGTAAATCTAGTGTACTTGAGATTAAAAATCTTGTTCCAAAATAAATGAATTTTAATTTCTTTATCTTCTACTCTTCTTTCTTGCTCCCTCCCCCCCTCTTCTCCTCTTGTCTTCCTGCTCCTCTCACTTCTCTCTCCTTCTTATTTCCAGGAATGTAGAGAATTTTTAATCTTGTTTAATCAAAGAATGAGATAGCTTTGAAAGTTCTGCTTTGGTTGCTTTCATTTTGAGAAATAAAGTTTGGCATATATTCTCCCTTGTTCAGTGCACTTCTAAAATGCAGACATCCACCACCAAAGGGCATTGCATGACGGTGTATATGCACAGACATAGACATCACCATTGTGAAATAGCAGGTACCATGGAGAATAGAGCAATGAACCATTTCCTCATTTGGAAAGAAAATACCCAATAAAACCCAAGCAAAGAGCCCAAAATAGCTCTACTTCACTTTTAAGCACTCTTGCATGGAGCTACTTACCCGGGGCCAGGACAAATTGGTGCCAGGTGCCTTGTAAATATGCCAGTTTCGTGGATTTTTCACTCTCTTTGTGGGAAGATGAGTTAATAACACATCCTTGCCTGGTGAATACTTGAATCTCATTTCTGAGGCTGTACCCAAATGTGGCCAAATGTGGATAAATAAATCACACTGACAACTGGAAAAAAGGTCCAGGTGATATCAGTGACTGCCTCAACTGAAAAATACTGGTAAGTCACTGTGCTTAGGGGTCATACTTTGTTACAAAGAATATCAGAGTTGCATTATTAGACTGGTGGTTTTCAAGCTTATTATAGCAGAATTCTGATGAAATCTTACCTTGGAACCTTAATATATAAAAGAGAAAGAGTAGAGCTGCCCTGGTTATACTGGGGCAAGGGGACCAGGGTGCTGCACGTGTGGCTTCTTCCTTGGCCTCCACTAGAGCTCCCCCCACCGCCTGTACCTCCACTGAACCACGGAGCTCCTCAGTGTGAAAAGTATGGACTAATATACAGGTTATTAGTGAAGCCCGGATGATCAATTGAGATGCCAGGATCATGCAGCTGGTGCTGCCACGACCTGCAGCCCTCCTGGCTCTCTCAGCTCCATGCTCTATGACACTTAGCAACCTAGCACCATTTGGACAGCACATGACCACCCTTCCTCAATAGGAAGCAAATGTTTAAACTATTTTGACCAAGAATGTAAAGCTATAGATTGAAATAACCTACTTAGAGTCAGCATAGCCCATCACGACTTTCTCCTTTTCCTGTAGATTCAGTATTTTGGGCTCTGAAAACAAAAACATTCTATAACCGAGGTTTGGTTTGGGTCACATGCCTGTGCTTACAGTAGGAGAACCTGGATGGCCAGGGATCCTACTGTCCTGCTGTCCATGCTCTTCTTTCCTGCCATCACCTGGTGCTGCCTGGCTTTGTGGAATGGTGGGGTGGGTAAGCAGCACCGGAATGTGCTCCAGCCACAGAGGACATGAAGCCTGTCCCCCAGGGCCCTCAGCAGGGGCTAGTCCATACTTATCTGGTCTCAGACAGTCAGCGGAGCTAACAAGGTGTGTGTGTCTAAGTAGCATGATTTTTCCCTCTAATTAAAGTAACACTTTATAAGGAACATTTATAAAATACAATAAGCATAAAGAAAGAGTCAAATTACCACTCAAAGAAGCATTTTAAGGTGTATATCCTTTAGACTTTTTCCTTCCTTTCCTCCCTTCCTATTTGTTTTCCTATCTATTTCACCAAAATAGGATCATACTGTTGGTAACCACTTTATTTACCCCCTGTATCATGAACATCTTTTTGTGATACATAGTAATATATAATTGTTAATGGTTTAGAGATATTCCTTTGTGCTATAACTCATCCAACTAAATTTCCACTTCTACTTCTTAACATTTTTCTGCTTTTATAAATACCTTTTCTGCTTTTTTATTCATAAATCCTTGCATGTTTCTCTAGAATGACTTCCTAGAGGTGGAATTGATGGTTATACAAGGTGAACATGTGAACAGGATCATCAAATTGCCTTCCAAAAGATTTCCCCAATTTTGTTCCAAAACCCTCTGTAATAAGTGCACAATTCCCTAGACCTTCATCAACTGGCCAATTCAGGTGACACATTAGTGCCAAGGACACCCAGGCTGGCCAAGCAGAAATATCAGCAAGATGAAGCCAAGTATAGTATACCCAGGGAACCAGATATTGCATTCAAATGGCATTGTAGTTTTACTGAGCATTTCCTCAGATGTGCTATGTGTCAGTTTTCAAAAATTAACACAGAAAAAAGAATTGAAACCCAGAGCGCTTGTTTTGTTTATCCCCTGAAAGAACGTAAAGTGGTGTGTGGACAGACCACAACTGAATTTGGCCCTGAGTCCCTGGGGAGGGCTTGCTGACGCTGCAGAGCCTCTGTGTCATGGGTATGAAACACAGCATTCACTGCCCGATGCGGCAGGTACAGAAGGTGGGAGTAAGGGGCAGCAGTGCAGCCCTTCTCTTCTTTTGTTCCCAGAGGGAGGGATGGGGCTGGGAAGTGAGGAGAGCAGAGGCTGGACTGCCTGCTGGCTGGCCGGCCTCCTCTTGTCCTTACTTGGTGGCCTGAGCTGAGGTCGATGGACGGCAAGATGAGGGTGGCAGACCTCCTGTGTCCCTCCCTCTCCCTCCTAAATAGTTGTCCATCAAGGTATTGGGGGGGGGGGAAGAAAAAGCCATGTAGCACCATCCTTCCCACCCCTGCCTTCCATAGCTCTGTCTTTCCTGTCTCTTCCAGTCTGCTCCCTGCCTCTCCTCCCAACCTTGTGTGTGAGGATTAAGTGAAGCAAAAGAATATGTGCTTTGTGGAGAAGGAATTGAACCCGGTGTGCAATGGGGAGGCCTCCAGAGTATGCTAAAGACCAAGTGAGCTCAGACTCAAGGATTCCAGGCTCCCTGAGCTCAGCAGATCCTTTTGGCATCTTTGTTCAGGCAGAGCCCCGCAGAGAAGACAGAGTCTGAGCTGGGACCTACAGAATGTTCCTTGGTCCCCTGAGGCCTGAATTTTCTATCCTGCAGTTGCCTCCTGCCTTTCGTTCCCTCTTCTGCAGACTTGCTGGTTTGCCCATGAGCTGGATCCCTCTCCTTTCGTGACCTTCTCTTCTCTGACTCACCGACCCTTAGACTCTCCAGTCTGGCCTTGATCACGCCTGTTTTGTCCATGTTTATACCCAGGTTGCCAACAGCAGCTGGAGCAAGCCACACAGCCCTGCACATAGATGGGCAGCAATCTACACCACTTCATGTAGGTGGCCTTGGATCACAGCTGGGCACTTCGCACTCCCCAGCAGCCTTCTGGTTGCTATTATTTCCCACTCTCTGTGGAAGGATTTCCAAACTTTCTCCACTGTCCTTAAACATTTGTCACTTACTACCTTTTTTTTTTTCCAACTCCTTGATGGACAACTATTTAGGAGGGAGAGGGAGGGACACAGGAAGTCTGCTGCCCTCACCTTGCCGTCCATCAACCTTAGCCCACCCTGGCTGACACATGCTTGTGTACTGACTGGCAATTGATCCCCTTTCCAACATTTCTCAAAGGGCTAAATAGAATTATCAAATAGGAAATCCACTGTTTTGAAGAGTTTCCCTAAACTCGGGTGGGGGAGAGAATGTGACAAAGAAGAACACATACCAAAGGAGAGAGAAGTCCCTCAGAAAGGAAGAAAGCCAAGTGTAAATTCTTCAACTCCTCAAACTTCAGGCCTTGCTTGCCCATTATGGGTCAAGTACTCTCAAGCAGACAGTACAGACAGTCCACTTTCCCCATCACCAGGCAGTGACAAAATTCCAGCTGGGTGCCCACAGGATGAATCTTCGTTGTTTCTTAGCTGATCCATTTTAGACTCAAGATGACTGTGGTCAGACTGAGTTTTCAACCGAGATTTAATTAACAATTTTTTCTGGGCTGTGTTCCCTGGAGCATGCTTCGATTCATGCTCACTGGCTAAGTTTTGGGGGGCTTTTAAGCTCTACCAACTTCTCTCAACTTTGGACATAGCACACAGCCACAGAAATGTATAGGGAAAATCCAATGTGTGGTAAAGAGCCAGCATTTGACTCCTTGAACAGAAAGTCTTTATATGTACAGGGACTTGGGGAGCACAGGTCTTTTTCCTGCTCCTCAGGGGATGACCAGTGGTAAGAGTTAGGCTCTGTCAGCATTGGTGGAAGGCCCATCTTAACCTTGCTGAAAGGGGCAGGGGACCAGGCTAATGGGTATCCTCTGTGAGTTTGAGAGGTGCACATGCATTCACTTAAAGGAAGGTGGGACCCTGCCAATTTGTTCGGATTTACTGCCAATTGGCAGTGGGACTGAATCCTCCCTGAGGAGAGCCAAAGAGAGCAGAAGGCCTGGCTGGGGGTTCTGGCCTGACGAGTGAGCAGTAGCTTTCATGTATGGAGTGTCTGAGCGAAAACGGGCCAGGACAGGCCTGGCCCCTCACGATTTACTTCATGGTTTCCTGCCAGAGACTATAATTCTTTCCAAGGGAAAATTTTGCATTTGTTTTTGGTATTTTTAATGTGCATGTGTGCGTGTTTGCTCCTGGTGCTAATAGTATGTATTCATCAAAAGGAACTGGCACATACATTTCCCTTTTCTCACTTTGTGTGCTTGACCCTGTGACCCTGTGTTGTCCTGAAGCCTCTGCCACAAGACCTCTTCAGTCTCCCTCCCCTATGATGATTTCCTCTGGATGATCCCATGGGCATCTGAGATGATCCCATGTTTATTTCAACAGCCTGGGATGTTTTTCTCCTTCCTGGGAAAAGCTCTTTTGGTCCTAGTGAATTCAGAGGTGAAAGAATTCATAAGGATCAAGGAGCCTGCCTCAAACCTCCTCCTATTATAACGTCCCACAAGGACTGGGGAAAAGGTTAGAACACCTCCCTTCAGTGTCCAGAGAGCGAGAGAGGCAGATTACCTTTTCCTGCCAAAGCCATATGGAGCCAGAGAGAACCACAAGGGTGCCTGCTATGGTAGAGGGTCAAATAGAAACAGTACCGCTAAAGGCTGCCCTGGCACCTCCTACTTGCCTGCATTGGATTGCTTTTCCTCATAAGCATCTGGCAAAGTAGGATTATCAGTCCTGTTTGACAGATACGGGAAACCAAGCTTCAGACAAGTTGGTCACTTTCCTAAAGCTACACATTAGTGCGTGGCAGAGAGTATGGCAGTGAGTCTTGTTTGGAGATGAGCGGTATTGTAAGGTTGCACCTGGCTACGTGGGAGACAAACACCTCCTGGAAACCCTGAAACATCCAGGCCTAGCCAGTCCTTAAGACTGATTTTGTCCAAAGCAGAAGAGTTCTTCATCTGATTTGAGGTACGCCACAAAGCTCTGCATAGGTGAAGAAGCTCAACACTGCATAGATGAAGTTCCATAACTACAGCCACTCTTTCGTTTAATGGTTTTTTCCAATTACAGTTAAAAGATCTTTGTGTATAGGGGCGCCTGGGTGGCTCAGTTGACTGTCCGACTTTGGCTGAGGTCATGATCTCGCGGTCCGTGAGTTCGAGCCCCGCGCTGGGCTCTGTGCTGACGGCTCAGAGCCTGGAGCCTGCTTCCGATTCTGTGTCTCCCTCTCTCTCTGCCCCTCCCCCGCTCATGCTCTGTCTCTCTGTCAAAAATAAATAAACATTAAAAAAAATCTTTGTCTATATAATCCTTTGAGCAGTCATTTACATCTAAGTATAAAACAATTTATGCAGTCTTATTCAATATAAAAGCTAATTAAGGATTGATTTTCTTTCTTTCATGCATTTGTTCTTTTAATCAATATTAATGTGAGGGCAAGATAAATATTGTGTGGGTTGAAAGAGGAGTAAGACCTGTACTCTGTCCTAAATGAGCTTGTAGTTTAAGTCAGTATAAGACAGCATACAGTAAGTACCATAAGAATAACACGAAGAGACTTTTAAAAGTGATTGAGAGCAGGAGCTGGGGGTAAATATCTAGGAATTTCAGCAGTATGCATGAGAGAGGCAACATGTGGGATGGGTGTTTTGAAGGCTGATTAGGATTACAAATTGAACTAATGGTGCTACAGGGGGAGGGGACAAGGTGGAGAGAGAAAAGTGGAAGGTGTTCACAGGTGAGGGAAAGCCATGAGCAAAGATGGAGGGGAGGGGAGGAAACCACCACATTTATTTGAGGAATTCAGATTGTTCAGTTTGACTTAAATATAGAGTGTGTGTAAAGGAGTAATGGGAGATAAAGATTAAAAAGGTACAGTTGATGCTTCAACAACATGGATTTAAACCAAGTGGATCAGCTTACACATTGATATTTTTTCAATAAATATAACAGAAAATTTTTTGGAATTCTGCACTAATTTGAAAAAATTCACAGATGAACCACGTAGCCTTTCGTAGAAATATCAAAAAAAATTAAGAAAAAGCTAGGTATGTCACAAGTGCCTAAAATATATGTAGATACTAGTCTATTTTATCAAGTTTAAAGTTACCTAAACTATGCTCACAAACACAGAGCATACCTGGCACCAGGTGCATTGGAGGGAAGTGTAAACAAACATAAAAATGAAGTATTGAGTTGTAACTGCATATGCTCCACGTGAGCAGTTCATCTCTCCAGGACATTGTGTACCACAGTAAAAAGTGATCTCTGACAGTTCTCATGCATTTTGCATCAGTTTAAGTGCAATACTGTAAACAATGAATAACACCACGGGACCTATATGAAGCGCCACTGGTGATCTGGAAGAAACAAAGAGAAACAAAGACAAATCATGACATTGCAAAAAAAAAAAAAAAAAAGAACAAACAAAAAAAAAACAAAAAAAGTGGAATTGTTTGATACACACCATAGATTGAAGTCTGCAGCTGTGGTGGCCCACCATTTCAAGATAAATGAATCCAGCATAAGGACCACTATGGGGGGAAAAAAAGGAAATTTCATGAAGCTATCGCTGCAACTTGAACCATGCCATCAGGAATGAAAGTCTTGCACTTTTTGTGAAAGACCTTTTTGTCTCATATTGAAAAGGCAGCTTTTATGTGGGTGCAGGATTGCTATAAGAAAGGCATACCCATGGACTCTAATATGATTTTTAGAAAGCAAAGTCATTACATGACAACTTAAAGCAAAAAGAAGATGAAGGATCAAATGCCAATAAAGGATGATTTAATCATTTGAGAGAGGGGTTTGGTTTAAAAAAATGTCAAGAGAACAGGGAAAGCAGGTTCTTCTGACCAAGAAGCAGGAGATGAATTCCCAGAAGCGCTTAAAAAATCAGTGAGGAGAAAGGATATCTGCCTAAACCGGTCTTTAATGCAGACAAAAGTACCCTATTCTGGAAAAAAATGACTCAAAGGTCATATATTAGTAAGGAAGAGAAGCGAACACCAGGATTTAAGGCAGGAAGGGACAGGCTAACTACTGTTTTGTACAAATACAGTCAGGTTTGTGATCAGCACTGCCCTTATCTACAAAAGTACTAACTCCTGAGCCTTGAAAGAGAAAAATAAACATTAGCTGCCATTCTTTTGTTTGTACAGTAAGAAATCCTGGAGAGTAAGAACGCATTTTCTAGATTGGTTCCATTGATGCTTTGTCCCTGAAGTCAGGAAGTATCTTGCCAGTAGGGGACTGCCTTTTAAAATTCTTTTGAAAGGTTAGAGAGGGAGGGAGCCAAAATATAAGAGATTCTTAAAAAACTGAGAACAAACTGAGGGTTGATGGGGGGGGTGGGAGGGAGGGGAGGGTGGTTGAGGAGTATTGAGGAGGGCACCTGTTGGGATGAGCACTCGGTGTTGTATGGAAACCAATTTGACAATAAATTTCATATAAAAAAATAAAATTCTTTTGATATTGGACGGTGCCCCTGGCCACCCAGAATACTATGAGTTTGGCACCAAAGGTGTTGGAGTGGTCTACTTGCCTTCAAAGACAATGTCTCTAATTCAGCCTCTAGATTAGGGGGTCACAAGGACTTTTAAGGCTCATTGCACATGGTACTCTATGGAAAGGATTGTCAACGCTAGGGAAGAGAACCCTTATAGAATATCATGAAAGTCTGGAAGGACTACACCATTGAAGATGCCATCATTGTTACAGAAAAAATCCGTGAAAGCCATCAAGCCCAAAACAATAAATTCCTGCTGGAGAAAACTGTGTCCAGATGTTGTGCATGACTTCACAGCATTTACAGCAGAGCCAATCAAGGAAATCATGAAAGAGATTGTGGATATGGCAAAAAAAAAAGAGGAGGAGGAGGGGGCAGAGGAGTGGAAGAGACGGAGGAGGAGGAAGAAGAGGAGGAGGAGGAAGGTGTGAAGGGTTTCAAGATATGGATCTTGTAGAAATTCAAGAGCTAATTGATTGTAGATTTCTGACCATGCTAGAGGAATTACCAGAGGATGAATTGATGGAGATGAGTGATTCTGAACCACAGCCAGACGATGAGGAGGAAGACATAGAAGAAGCAGTGCCAGAAAACAAATTGACATAGACAACCTGGCAGAAAGGTTCTGATTATTCAAGACTGCTATTGACTTCTTTTAGGACATGATGTGGGCAGTGAAACTAAAGCAAACGGTGGGAGAAGGATTGGTACTGTATAGAAACATTTCTAGAGAAATGAAAAAGCAAAAACGTCAGGTAGAAATTATGACGTATTTCTGTAAAGTTACATAAAGTGTGTTTGCCTCTCCTGCCCCCTCTTTCACCTCCTCCATCTCTGCCACCCTAGAAACAGCAAGACCAATCATCTTCTTCCTCCTTGTCACCCTATTCAACGTGAAGACAATAAGGATGAAGAAATTTATGGTGATCCACTTCCAGTTAATAAATTGTAAATAATCATAATGACATACAATTAATAAACCTATCTGTTGTGTATGTGTGTGAGCATCTTCATGTAAAAATCTAAGAACTATATAGCAAAAATGTCATTATCATCATCACTTGAGTATTTGTCCTGTAGAACATTATGTACATGGCTTGTATGGAAGTGGATAGTCTATCCTTACACAGGCATAAGCTGAGTGATATTTAATATAAAATTGACAAGTACAAGGGTGAGAGAGATGTACTGTGTTTCAAAGAATTACATTGCCTCACAGTATATCTCTCTCGCTCTTGTAGTTGGAGAAACTGTGTATCAGCCTATCATCACAGGTAAGTGGTTTTTAAAATTAAATATAAAAGTGTTTCTAATTCTCCATTATAAATATGACTATAATACTGTATGCCATAAAAATTTTATAATGATTAATCCGTTAGTGTATTAGGCTAGCATGAAGCAATCATATTGATTACACTGGCCTGCCATAAAGCAATCATAATATTCCTTCTTCATTATCAAAGCATAAACCATGATACCTATAAATATGAATTTCTTTGTCACATTATCTTTTCATTCTTGATATATAGTATAAACATAAAGATATCATATAAGACAATACTGATGTAGGTACTAACAGATGATTCATCTTGTAAACAGATGACAAAAACTATGGTATTGATAAATGCAGTAGAGTACTGTAAATGTATTTTCTCTTTTTTAGGATTTTTTTTTTTTTTTGAGAGAGAGGGAGCAAGAGCACAAGCTGGGGAGAGGCAGAGGAAAAAGAGAGAGAGAGAGAGAGAGAGAGAGAGAGAGAGAGAGAGAGAGAGAGAGAATTGTAAGCAGGCTCCACACCCAGTGTGAAGCCTGACACTGGGGCTCAATCTCATGAACCATGAGATCATGACCTGAGCCAAAATCAAGAGTCGTGCGCTTAACCAACTGAGCCACCCAGGCGCTCCCTTTAGGATTTTCTTAATAACATTTTCTTTCCTCTAGCTTACTTTATGGTAAGAATACAGTAATAATACACATAACATACACAATATATGTTAATCAACTATTTATGTTATTGCTAAAACTTCCAGTCAATAGTAGGCTATTTATAATTAAGTTTTGGGGGAGTCAAAAATTACATGTAGATTTCTGACTGCATGGTGCCCATGACCCCCATGTGGTTCAAGGGTCAACTGTATTTTGAGGTCTGTTTTTATTTTTTATTTTTATTTTTTTTAAGTTTCTTTATTTTGAGAGAGAGGGAGGGGGAGAGGGAGAGAGAGAGAGAGAGAACACATTGGGGAGGAGCAGAGGGAGAGAGAGAACCCCAAGCAGGCTTGACACCGCCAGCACAGAGCCTGATACAGGGCTGAAACTCATGAACCATGAGATCATGACCTGAGCTGAAATCAAGAGTTGGATACTTAACCGACTGAGCCACCCAAGTGCACCAAAGCTTGTTTTTAGAAAACGTTCAGTGCCAGGCCAAGGAATATGATGTCCTACCTGATAGCAGTGGGAAGCCTTTGAAAGTTTGTGGACAGTGCCAGGACTCAAACTATGCTCAAGGAAGATTGATCTGGAGGTAACTATGGATTGGAGCCTCCTGAGGGGTATTTCTTGAAGTAATCAAGGCCTAAGCTAGGATGATAGTGGTAGGAACTGAAAAGAGAGAACAGATGCATGAGATGGGCTTTGGCTTGGTATGTGAAGGAGAGGGCAATGTTAAAGGTAGCTGAAGCATCAAGTCTGGGTAAGTGGGAGAGTGTGGAAGAGAAAGATGAAGCCCAGGAGAAAGAACTGGCTAAAGGTAGGAATCTGAGTGCGCCATTTAGACACACTGGCTGGAGGTAGCAGCTGGCCCTCTAGGCCCAGCAGGGTCTCACGGGCTGAATGAGCATAACAGGGCACTGGTTGGGAGCACCAGGGAGAGAAGCATGGTCATGGAAGGTAGAAGGGTCCAAAGTTTTACTTCATTCTGTAATACTTTCGTTCTTTGATGGGCCCTATTCTAGGTACTGGGATTCAGGATGAACAAGGACAAGTCACTGTTTTCATGGAGCTTTCTCTTTTTATAGGGCAATTAATTAGGCCAAATACTTAGGCAGAGCCCTAAACCACAGCTTTCCTTCAGTACTTATTCTCAATGGGGGATAATTCAGCATCTGTTGCATCTCAGTCTGAAGGAAGGACTTATAGCTCTTCAAGCAATTCTGGACTCTTCCCAGTCAACACCCCTGACACCTGCCCAACCGCTTACAGCCATCCATCCCCCTGCAGAAGTAACTATTAGTCTCAGTTCTGCCATTGTAGATTTGTTCTGTTTGGTTTTGAACTTTAATATACATGCAATCACACATTTTGGGGGCTTATTATGTTTCAATGTTGTGTTGTCGAATAGAGCGGTAGGTTCTTTTTTTTATTCTTAGGCATTTCACTGCACAAATACTCCACATTCCATTTATCCTTTCCACTACTGGTGGGCATCTGGGTTGTTTTCAGTTTGGGGCTATTAAGAACAGATCTGTTGTGAACATTTGCATCCATGATATTTTAAGGACAAATACACTCATTTCTCTTTGGTGTTTACCTAGGAGTGGAATCACTGGGTATTTATTAACTATTTATTAATCATCAACTATGTATCAGTGTTTGTGCTGGGTGCTTGATATTAAATGTGAGCAAAACAAACATGGTTCCTGCTCTCATTAATTTTACCAACCAGTGGGAGAAGCTGACATAAATAGTCGTGCTCAATGATAGAGGGAATAAGTACTCTGAAAAAAAGGAAGATGTAAGATGAACTTTAAACTTTGCTAGCACCCAGAGGACAGCATGTGATCTCTAGGGAGAACCACATGGCACTGAGCATCAACACACTCCCTAGAAGCCAGTGACTGGTGACCCACTGCTGTCATGGCTAGACTAGAGGTGGGTTTTGAGTAGGGCTTGGGTGGAAGGAAGTGAGGCAGGCGTTCAGTGTGGCTGCCTGAGGGCTCTGCAGGCCCGGTCCTCAGGCCTAGGGTACATTTCTGGCCTTGATCTATGGTTCTGGAGGTGGCTGGGATAATTGAGAGCTTATGCCCCACTCCCCAAAGACTGGTTTTAGCACATATGCAACCTGCATTTTAATATTATTCCTTCTGACTGGAAGCATTTGGAAATGGTCCTTACCCCTGGTTTTAAAAGGTGGCATTATTTTATGAACATTTAGACATTGATTAATAAAATTCCGAACCCATTAACTAATGGGGGAAATGCCAAACTTTTTTGTGTATCCAAGAGTGTAATTGTAATAAAAACTATCCCAAAAGGTAAGTTAAATTATACACAGCCTTTGCGTTTTTTCTCTCCTGATGGCCCCACCAGATGTTTTAAAATGCAGGACACAGGCCTTTTTTCAGTTTTCTCCAGGGAAAGAAGAGAGAAAACTTGGCTCACATCTACTAACTTTCAGGAGGGGCGGGGGAAGAGCTATGGCGGTAGAAGTCTGTTGGGAGTCCCCACGCTGTTGGTTCATACATAAATGTGGAGGCAAAGGGAGAAAACCGTTGGTCTTTTACCCACTTTTTCTTACTTACTCCCACCCGGCGTTCCCAGAGCACCGTCAGGAATTCTGCCCGGAAATGTGTGGCTTTCCCCTCCGCGTGCGCGGAAGTGGCGGCGGCGGCCATCTTGCTTCTTCCTCAGCGAGAAGCTGGGGCGGGTTCCTGGCAGGGGCTCAGCTTGAGGGTGTTCCCCCTCAAGGGGACGCCAGCCAGGGAGGGCGCCCCGCCAGGGAGGGGGTGTAGCGTGGTCAGTGAAGTGTGGTAGTCACCACTCCCAAGCCGCCTTCCCAGGCTCTAAATTTCTTTTGTAAATGGAGATCTTGATTTCTCTGCCTTCCCTCAACCACCATCCAAGTTACCTAAGTCTGAAAGAAAATAAAACCGTCCCCCCCCCCCAACCCTCCCACAAAAACCCTGAGGGACAGGATATGTCAAATCCTTCTGGGCCCTGCGGGCTCATCCTCTGTTTTGCCACGATGAGCTATGGCAATGTTTACAACGCGGCTGCGGCTCCTCTCGCCTCGGTTCCAAGCCGGCTGCCACAGAGCAGCCAAGCCTCCCTTTCCACGGCTTCCTGGTCTTCAACTGCGGAAAAAGTTGTTCTAGAGGATTTCCCTGACCCTTCAAATCTCCCTAAGATGAGTGTTCGCAAGAGGCGCCTGGGTGGCTCAGTACGTTAAGCCTCAGATGGGTCAGGTCATGATCTCAAGGTCAGGTCGGACTCTACTGACAGCTCAGAGCCTGGAGCCCGCTTGGGATTCTGTGTCTCCCTCTCTCTCTGCCCCTCCCCACTTGTGCTCTGTCTCTCAAAAATAAATGTAATAAATTTTTTTTTTTTTTTTAAAAGAGTGTTGACAAGAAATGTTACCTGCTGTCTTTGACTGGAACTGCATGTCACGACAGTCCTTCTCCGACCCTCTGCGGACGGTGACACTGCCCCGAAGTGGAAGCTGGTTTCACGGAGGACCACTGGCCCCAGAGAGTGTCCCTTGGGTCCCTCACAGCTGGCGGAGTGCGGACAGCCTCCCCACAGGAGGAGCACGTGGGCCAATGTTAATTCCTCAGTGTTTACCTTTCCTTTGGGCAGCGTTCCCTATTCTGACTGTCCGTTTGGGAAGCTTAAAACAGTCATTAAAACTGCATAAATACCAACAGCAGGTGATGGACCTGGAGATGGCTGGGAGGATGAACTGGCTTAATTCAGTCGGTTGGTGTTTCTGTGCCACTGCCATTTTTTTTTCTTCTCTTCTCTTCTCTTCTCTTCTCTTCTCTTCTCTTCTCTTCTCTTCTCTTCTCTTCTCCTCTTCTTCTTTCTTTTTTTTTTTTTTTTTTTTAGTAGGGAAGGATAGTTTTCTAAAGTAACACCCCCTCCTCTACATGCTAGGAAATACCCAGGATTCCAACAGGAAGTTCTCGATAGGGGCAGGGTATCTGTCAGAGAAGAGGAGATAAAGACAATCGGAAGAGGCTGTGGTGAGACAGGGCAATGAAGAGGAAGAAGAAAATTAGACTCTAGTTGAGGCTCTGCTGCTAATTTTATGACCTTGGGAGAACACTTTAATCCCTCTGAATTTGGGAAAAGTGAAGAAGCAATATAGCGTATACCTTAAGCAGGTGGGCTCTAAGGCCAAACTCTGGATTCATCTCTAGTCTACTATTTATTAGCTGTGTGAGCTTGAGCAAGTAACTTATCCTCTCTGAGCTGCCGTTTCCTCACCACTTAAATGGGAATATTAGAGTTGTCGTGAGATTTAAACAAAATAATGTATATAAAGCACTTAGCAAAGTACTTGCTTGGCACATATTAAATGTTGAATATATTAGCTATTGGGCAGGCTCCAGGGTAGGCTAATGGAATGCACACAGACAATATTTTTATCTTTATCTCATATATCTCATAGCTCATATAATTTTATATTTGTTGTGCATGCTCAATGTCTTTAATATATAATGACTCTTTGTGGGAATCCTAACATCTTGCCTTATTTGTTTTAAAGTATTGTGGGTATATGTGTTAGAGGTAAGGGAAATAAACCAGATAGTGATACACTATTGTTTCCTACACAAACAAAATAATTTATTGTAGATGTTAGGATTTGACACTTATTACATATTTTAAGATTGTTATTCTCCTTCTTTATCCTTCTATTTTTATTCTAGATTTTTGTCTCAATAGAGCCTAGTTGTTGCTGTATTAATAATCCAGAATTTTAGCTTAACACAAGTTTATTTTTCATAGCCATGATATGTCCTATGTGAATTGGCAGAGGTTCGCTGCACATCAGTCTCTCAGAAACCCAAGATGAGGCTTCATTTTGATGTGTTTCCATGTTCACCACTGTTGGGGGAAGGAATGGGCCAAATTATGCACTGGTTCTTAAGCTTCCACTGATGTAATGCCAGGGCAGTTCTCTGAAGCTGAACTACTTTAGTAAGTTCTTGAATCTTCCTTCTCTAAATAATGATTTTTTTTTTTTTTTACAATTTTACACTCATCCTTTTCTTGAATTGGGTTTTAAAGAAAGTATGGTAAATAATAGGCTGATGGTAATTTTTTTGCAATCATTAAACCAGGGCCCTTTTTACTCTTACAAGGAATTTTGGCACTGTGAGAGGAAGAAGTATTTTGTTTTCTTAAAGTTTCTCCCTCTTCATTCATTTTCGACATATTGTTTTCCCAAATTCCTGCTTTGCTGAAATCCTCAAGGAAAGAAAAATGTCTGAAAGATTCACACTCTGTCATCATCACCTACTACAAAAACTTGAGTACAGTTGGCATGTGATCGTCTCCCACATTCAACCCAAACTATCAGTGTGTGGTACCTGGGCAAGTGAGATGCTTTCAGGGGTCTGACCTACCTCTTCATTTCATGTCCATAGTCAGAATGGCTATGGAATGGGTCACCATGATGGGAGAAATGGACATTAGCAAAGCACATTGGCCATTCACCCAGCAAACATTAAATGAGCACCTACTATGTGCTGAGCATGAGGCCAGTTCTTCTAAGTCACCAAAGTGATTCAGCTGGACTGTGATCTTGGCAAGAGAAGAAAGCAAGTATGGGTTTCCCCAGAGGTCAGTCTGATACACTGTGACCATATGACCTCTCTGCCCTTGTATTTCATTGCTCACTAATACACACTTTTTACTCAGGAAGACTCATCTCAGGGGATCCTAGAAGGACCCCAAACCCACCATTCTCACTGTTGCTATCCAACTCTCCATTACTCTCCTCCTCCACCAATACTGATAACCCCTCTTCTTTGTCAATCCAGATCCTGCCTATCTTTGGAAGTCAGCTGAAAACCTATGTATTTTCTCAGCTCTCAGCTCCCAACACTCACCCCTCTCCTTATCTACAGAAACCCTATTGAACATGCCATCTCTGCTACCTGTTAGGGCAACTATCTAATATGCTTTATTACTTAACCATTTTTTGTGGGAGGGGGTTCCAATATCTTTATATCAGTTTTCTTTAATAAAAGGATCTTGTTTCTTCTTGAATTGATGGATAAAAAGTGACTATCCCATAGAAGGTATCCAATGGTTAGTTCCTGCACAATGTCTAGTTTTTCAGTAATTGATACTTGATAAGTATACATCAAATAGAAGTAAACTTGACCTTGTTCTTTTTTCGTTTTCAAAGAAGGTAGAAAGGGAAGTTGTGGCTGCCTTTATTCCTATGGCTTTGCCTCCTTGCTTTCTAGTTTGGGCACTTGAGAATTTTCAAGGTAGTTTAGGCAGTTGTAGACCAAGATGAATACAATTCAGAGGATGATAACCACTATTTTGTTTAAATGATGACATCTGGGATGTCAGGTCATTGGTTCTTTCAGTGCCGTCATCGTTTTCAGGCACTTTGGTGGGACTCAGATCACAGTTCCTTTCTTTTAACCACTAAGATGTGGAGAGAATAAGATGGAAAAGATGAATTACATAAAATTATATAAGAGGAATTTGATTTCTTCACTAAAACCTGTTAGAAAATGTGCATGGCTTTCACAAGTGAAAAAAGTCTTCGGTTAAGTCAAAAAACTACACAAACAAAGGGTTTGAAGTGACATCTATGGAGGGAGTCTTCTTGGTCTTGAACAATTAATTTTGTATCTCATTCTTAGTTCCTGGTTCTGAGTGGTCCCCTCTTAACCTTCCATACATGAGGATTTACTGGTGTCCTGATCTCATAAGTTAACTTTCTTCCTTTCGTTTTCTTTTGGGCTCTAATGTTTAATGGAGTTAGGCTGCAGGAACATAATTTGTCCCTGTCTAACATGCAGTGTTATGTCTGAGCCTTTTGAGTGAGCAGAATAAATTAGTGTCTTGTTTTATTAATAGTACAAGTTCAGAAGAGTAGGTTTATTTAAAGTGAGAGATAAGTTGCATCATAAGGGAAAAGACTGAATGAAAATGCCACTTGTTGAAAGAAGTTTCTTCGTTTTCTGCCACTCTCCCACTGGGCCAAGCTTTCCTCCTTCCCGGGATCTATCTGCAAGCAGTTGTCAATATCCTAAGCAAGAAACCTGATCATATTTTCAACTCTATTATATGCCTTCCTCCTCATTTCTATAGTCCTTAGGGGCAGTGGAGAAAATGATCATTCTTCATTCATTATTTGGGGGAAGATTATGATCTTTTCTTCTCAGAAAAGAGTCCCCATCTCCTGCTCAGCAATTCCTCCAACTTTCCTGCCAAAGTTATCTTATGCTCCCCCCTCACTCAATTCATTCACTGTCCCCCACCCAGAGGCCTTAGGGAGACTTCCAGTGGCTCTGCAAACGAGGCCTGAGGGTCTCACCTTCTATTCTGAACCCTCTTCCTCTTATTCCTGCACAGTCTCCTCTGCTCTGAATCTGATTGCCCTGAAAGCACACCTAGTCTCATAGTGTTCCAGCCACTCTTGCCTTCTTCCCACACTTCCAGAAACCTTCCATCTCTTTATGAGGCTTTTCCCAACTGCTTGGGAGCAGAATGTCTCTCTCTCCTGGAAAGTCATCAAAGTGGCTTCTCTACAACTCATTACTTCTTACCTAATAAGAATGATAATGGTAATGATAACAGCAATAGCTAACACTTAAATAGCACTTATGTGCCCATCACAGCCCTAAACTAATCATTTTACATACACTAACTGATACAATTCTGGCAACAGTCTTTTGAGGTGGATTGATTGTTAATTCTATGTGCCAACTTGGCTGGGCAAGGATGCCCAGATACGTGGTCAAACATCACCCTGGATGTTTTTGTGAGGGTATTTTTGATGAAATGAACATTTAAACCAGTGGACTTTGAATAAAACAGATTGCCCTCCATAATGTGGAGGGGGGCCTCATCCAATGAGTTGAAGGCCGGAACAGAACAAAAGTCTGACCTCCTCTAAGCAAGAAAGAATTCTGCCAGCAGACGGTCTTCTGATATGATCAGCAGCACCAGCTCTTTCGTGTGTTCCCTGCTGGCCCACTCTGCAAATTTTGGGCTTGCTAGCCTCCATGAGGCTAAGGAACTGCATGAATCAGTTCCTTAGAATCTCTTTCTATATATAGAAATAGGATTTATACATATCTTACTAGTTCTGTTTCTCTGGTGAACCCTGACTGATACCAGTCTGTATTTTAATGATTATCCTATTTTACAGATGAGACAACTGGGGCACAGAGAAGTTAGGTAACTTACCCAAACATCATCAGTACTAGTATGTGATACAATTGAGATTCTGTCCGACTTGGGTATATACTCTCTGCCATGAGATTAAATACATGCCATTTATGTTGCATTCAAAGTTGTTTTGTTTACCAGTCTTTATATGTCTTTTATTTTTTACCTTATTATTTATGTTTTCAGTTGTCAGTTTTGAGTAGACTGAATCTGCCCATCTGATGAATGTGCCATGTAGAGTCCCAGTCTGGACTTTTGAAAGAGTTTAGGCAAGTTGCATGAATGGTGCTTGCTGTCCAGACACATAGTGATTCAGTTTGTCTGCTTCTTGACCATTTTCCTTTTTATTTGATCATCATCTCAAAACAACAAAGGAAGATCCCATAACTTCACTACCAGCCAACATTTTAGGCAGCGTTTTAGGAAGTACCTTTTGCATTCCTTAAGCACATATTTCAGAATAAAATCTATTCAGCATTTTAAGAGACTTGGATCTTTAGAGGTTTAAATGTATATGATAGCTTTCTGTAGATTGTAAAATGTAGCACTAACAGGTGTCAAAACCATCATCACTATTCTGAGGCAAATAGAACAGAGGTGTACCTCTTAGTCTGAGGAGACCTCATGCTGTGGAAACAGTGTCTCCTCCTTGGCCCTGCGACAGAGTCTCGCCTCAGTGGGGTGGAAGTGTAGGAGCCGGTTTCCTAATGTTAAGGTTCGCGCTCGCATTTCCTCAGGCATTATCTCCGTGGAATTGTGTTTCGCGTAAGCCCCCGGGGAACGCATTTTGTTTCTCAAAAGCACTGAGACTGTGACTTCAACAGCTCTGCTGGCACCTTTGCTCTTGGAGCAGTTTTCATTTTCCACTGGCACCATGTGGTTGTTTCCACAGGCATTTTTCTTTTATTTTCTGAGGGACCAGGAGGCGGGACCAGCAGGGTAGAATGTGTGCCCGGTAGCAGACCTTTCTGTCTGTCTCAGTGTCTGTCTGTCTGTCTCTCTCACACATACACATACACAGAGTCGTCTTTAAGCAGTTCACCAAAGCACCATTTCCAGCCTGCCAGGCTATCAGGCACCGGAGTGTTTAAAGTTTTAATAGGCTTAGAGGTGACTGCGGAGTCCACCAACATCTGCGTTCATCGGTAATTTATGACTGCCTCTTATTTAGTTGGTTTAGTAAATTGCACCTAAGAGTATTCTTTGAGACTTGGCAGTCTGGGGTACAGTTTCACGATTCAGCTGTGTTTTTGCCAACTCTTTGGCCCCCTGTCCCCCACCACTTTCTTTTGGATGACATTCTCAAATACTTAATTTGGAGCTTTGGTCTGGAACACACTTTATCAGACACCTTTTGCGTGCCAAGAGACCCCTTATACGTTCTGTTAAGGCTAACTTTCCACATGCTAACACATTTATTTCTACATCATTTTTAAAGTCACCGCATGTCCAAATAGCAGAAGGACCACTTGGTTCTTGCGGCCTCACTTCTCTCCCCAACCCCCCCCCCCCACCCCTCTTCTCTGGATTTCAGTTGAGGGGAAATTCCTCTCTAAGCAGAGAGGTGAGGGTGACGGTGCCTAACCAAACCATAAAATTGTCTATTGCAAAAGACGTTTAAAAGAGCTTACTTTGTTATGAGGTATGTGAGGACATGTTTTGGCCTTACGTGTATGCTCGCTCTAACCATGCCCAAAAGATGAAATCAAGGCTATTATGGGTATAATTTATTTCTCTCTCAAGTCTGTCATCATGCGTGTAGATTTGGGATACTGTGTTTTCCCACTTTCAGGGGTAAGGTTTATATCTGGCAAATACAGATTTAAGGCCATCTATGAAATGTCCCTGAGGCAATTTGTTTACAATTTCACAGAATTTGATTTTCTAGCTGAATCTGTGACTAACTTACTACTCCCTTTTCCTTTCAGTAAGCATTATGGAGAACTCAACTTTCCAGGACTCAACTCCCAATTGTGTTGTTGCCTCCCAATAAGAGAAGGTGTAATTTGTCTGTATTATGATTAATACTCTGTAATCATATAATCTGCTAGGCCAGTGTGATCTTAAGGCAAAATTTGCAATGAACTAGATCCTCCACTCATACCATTAATCTTCTTTTAAGGTCTGAGCAGGGATTAGTGGTTAAAATAAATCTTTTAACGTTCTTTTCTTTATGAGTGGAGAATAATTTAACCACCTTAACCCTTTGTGGTAGGGGAATGGGAATTTAGGTTTAAGTATGAAATACAAACTTCCATCCATGTTTCCTTCAGGATTCATGTCTTCGCCATCCCATTATACTTGTGAGCCAACTGAGAAGTGTCTGAGGCCACATGAACACTTCCCTCTAAAACCCACCTACGCTCTGTGTTGCTCCCTTTCGCTCTTGTCTCCTGGTGCCAAGATGCCTGATCTAAATATAGTTTGTGCATACTGATAGCCAAGACATGGGCACTGTGTATCTACAATCTTTGATTCATTTTGAATCTGATTATTTTCCTCTTATGCATCCCTCCTGCATAGCAGGAGCAGAGAATTTGTCATAAGACTATGACAAAGGATACTCAAAGATGCTTGAAATAAGAAATAAATGAAATAAGCACATTTTCCTTCTACTCAGTGGCCACCAAGCCCCAAGCCCATACAGAATCTTCTGCCACCACATGCTTATACATCACCTTGAAGGACACAAGGTACCAGGGTCAGCCTCCCTGCCTGGTGTAGCCCCCCGCTTTCAACCATAGGCCTTCCAGGGCAAGGGCAAGCAAGAGGGAAGCTGACTTCAGTGGTATTTTTTGTGGCTGTAGCTAGTGCAAACATGTACTTATTTTGTTAGAAGTGCTCATAAGCCTCTTATTTTGCTAAAAAGTAAGGAAGTGCTTGAAGAGTAATGGAGATATACCAAGAGGACAGAGGAGCCAGCTCGAAAGGGCTCCTACTAATTGACTAGGGTGAATTTAATCATAATCATGAATAATGACAGTAATGGATTATAACACATTGGGTAAAATAAAAATCTATGAGTCAGGGGCTCTTAGGTGGCTCAGTTGGTTAAGCTGCCAACTCTTGATATTGGTTCAGGTCATGATCCCACTGTTTGTGGGATTGAGTCCCATGTCAGTCTTGGTACTGACAGCACAGAGCGTGCTTGGGATTCTCTCTCTCTCTCTCTCTGCCCCTCCCCCAGTCTCTCTCTCTCTCCAAAAAGATAAACATTTTTTTTAAAAAACTCTACAAGTTCAGGGGCACCTGGGTGGCTCATTCAGTTAAGCGTCCGACTTTGGCTCAGGTCACGGTCTCATGGTTCGTGGGTTTGAGCCCTGCGTCGGGCTCTGTGCTGACAACTCAGAGCCTGGAGCCTGCTTCGGATTCTGTGTCTCCCTCTCTCTCTTCCCCTCCCCTGCTCACACTCTATCTCTCTCTCAAAAAATAAATGTTAAAAGAAATTAAAAAAAAAAGAACTTTAAAACTCTACAAGTTCATACTGACAGAAGTAAAAATAATAAATAAGGGAAAATACATACTAATAATTATAGAACCCAAACAATCAAGAAACAATAAAACAGAATGCCATGTAGTAAATACATAAAGAATGGTGGGCAGAAAATCAACAATTGATGCTAAAGCTAGCGAGTGAATTTAGTGAGAAACAGGATATTTTCATGATCTCAAAGTATCTCTCCACAAATTACTTATTAATTACGTAGGGACAAATAGTTACTTACAGTGGAGAAATCTGGTGGACATCACCTTATCCAAATGATCAAAATCAATGTCACCAATAATGGGACAAACTAATAGCATGTGCTTCCTAATATGGTGCACTGAGAAGGGCACAGCACCACTTGGTGACATTTCCACCAAAAATGAGTGATCTGAATCTTGTCATAAGCAAACATCATTCAAACCCAAATTGAAGAACATTCAGTAAAATAATTCCCTGTAATATTTGAAAGTGATCAGGTCTATAAAAACAAAGAATGGAGAAGTGTTCCTGATTGAAGGAGACTAAGGAGACAGGACCACTGAATGCACTATGTGTTCCTGGAGTGATCCTGGAATGGCAAGCAATTAGATACCAAGTACATTTGGGGGGACTTTGACACACTTTGAAAGAGGGCTGTGGGTTAAATAATAGAATTACATCAAAATTAAATATCCCTATTTTGAAAATTGCACTGTGGTTTTGTAACAAGGTCCTTGTTGCCAAGAAATATACAATGAAGCATTAAGGAGCAAAGGTATATGATGTCTTCAGGTTACTCTCAAATGGTTTGAAAAATAATGTACATATATATGTATATATACATATACATGCATTTGTGCATATGGATACACACACATTTATCTATCTGCTTATCAAAAGAGAGAATTATAAAGCAAATGGAATAAAATAAACAGTTGTTGACTCAGGGAAAAGGGCATATGCGGTGCACCTTGTGCTCTTTTTACAACCTAAGTTTCATATCATTTTAAGATATAAAGTTACAAAAATATTTATAAGAATAAACTTGATTAATTTGATATCGACAAACAACTTGGGAAAATCACTGCTATTCCACATTTGCTTTCTATCTGAACATACTGGCTACTTCCTTAACTCTCTGCTTGGTGCTTATAGCCAGAGTGAAATCTTTTACTATAACTATGGGTTGTTATACTGAAACCATACACTCATCTGTGTAAGTAAGACAAAAGCAAGCATCCCTGGCGCTTCTTGTCTCCTCAGTCCAGCAGTGAGGAAGGAGAAGGTCCTAGCCCATGGGAGGGAAAGGTTCTCACCACTGAAGGCAAGACATCACACACTGATGACAGAGGTGGGAGCACCCTCTGGTGGTCTGTGGGCCCCTGAGGAATGCTGGGTCTAACTTGCCCAGTCAAGGAAGGCTCAGCAATCATGACAGGAGGTGGCAACAGCAACCACAGAAGGGCATAGGCTCTCTAGAGAGAGTACTCCAAGGGTTTTTGCTTACAGTCCCAGCTGGGTCTTGGCAAGGGCAAACAGGCATTCATCAGGCAAAAATCACATATGGACACATGACCCACCAAACCTTACAGATGTTATCTCTAAAAGCAGTCATACTCAAACATAGCTTTTGTGCCTGAATTCAAACTACTGTTTTCCACAAAATGAAATTACGTTACTTACAAAGAACTTACCAAACTCAACACCCCCAAAATAAATAATCCAGTGAAGAAATTGGCAGAAGATATGATCAGACATTTCTCCAAAGAAGACATCCAGATGCCTAACAGACACATGAAAAGATGCTCAACATCACTCATAATCAGGGAAATACAAATCAAAACCATGATGAGATACCACCTCTCACCTGCCAAAATGTCTGAAATTAACAACACAGGAAACAACAGATGTTATTGAGGATGCAGAGAAAGGGGAACACTCACACTGTTGGTGGGAATGCAAACTGGTACAGCTACTCTGGAAAACAGTATGGAGGTTCTTCAAAAAATTGAAAATAGAACTGCCCTACAACCCAGCAATTGCACTACTAAGGCGTTTGCCCAAAGGAGACAAAATACTGATTAAAAGGGGTACATGCACCCCAATGTTTATAGTGACATCATCAACAATGACCAAATTGTGGAAAGAGCCCAAATGTCCATCAACTTATGAATGGATAAAAAATATGTGATATATATGTGTGTGTGTGCGTGTGTGTACACACACACACACCCACACACACAATGGAATATTACTCAGCCATCAAAAAGGATGAAATCTTGACATTTGCAATGATGTGGATGAAACTAGAGAATATTATGCTAAGTGAAATAAATCAGTCATAGAAAGCCAAATACCATATGATTTCACTCATACATGGAATTTAAGAAACAAAACAGATGAACATAGGGGAAAGGGGAAAAAAAGAGAGAAGGAAGCAAACCATAAGAAATTCTTAACTATAAAGAACAAACTGAAGGTTGCTGGAGGGGAGGTGGGCGGGGGATGGGTTAAATGGGTGATGGGTATTAAGGGGGGGAACTTGTGATGAGCACTGGGTATTGTATGTAAGTGATGAAACTACTTCTGAAACCAGTATTACACTATATGTTAACTAACTAGAATTTACATAAAAATTTGAAACAAACAAACAAAAAAATAAATTTCCTTACTTAAAACTTAGTATCTATAGGTATCAATGAATTTAAGGGTTATCCTGGATCAAAGAGAATGAGCATAGCTGAAATGCAGTATTGGCTTGGCCTTAAGCCCTACAATAGAATATTTTCCAATTCATTGGTTATTGTTGAGCAGATACAACATTTGTAGGCCAGATCATTGTCCAGGTCAATAGCTAACATTGAACTTATCAGTGTAAGCTAGGGTGAACATCAGCCGCTATCATTTGGGGGAGGGGTGTGGGGAGGGGTTTGGGCAGATTTTCAGCCAGGCTATAGAAGTGAGAGAATTTGGGGTATCAAGAAATTTTCAAGTGTTCTGGAAAAAGAACTAGTAAATTTTACCTCCTAAATATACTTTAACTGTTTTTCTAGAGTTTGCTTCCTTTCACAAAAGATTCAGAGTGATTTGCAATAAGAAAACCTTAAGTATCTTTACAGTTACTAATAATGACAGTGGTTTCTCTTCATTGGGCTTTCAGGGCATAGTAGGAACTATGTTCTACTGTTTAATACTCACTACCACTCTAAGAGATAGGGTCATTTTATGAGGAAGATTTGAATCTTCTCTGTTTGTCACTCCATCAGCACTTAACTATGTAAATATGCATGGCAGTGAACTAGAGACAATTCACCGAGAAACCCATTGGTGAGCCCTAGTTTTCTCCTGCAATAGAATTGTGTCCATTTACCTATGGGAGCAATGCTGTTGGAAAGCTCATTCTCTGCAGATTTTCTGCGGCATAATGAATCCCCATTTAACTGTCATATCATGGACATTTATTTTATCCTGGCAGGAACACTGTGTTTAAACACACAAATAAGCATTTCCTTTTCTTTCCCCTTGAGATGCAAACATTCCACAGCAAAGTCACCAAGGAAAACTGCCATGTCCAGATACAGGTTTTTAAACAAAAATGTCATCTTCAAATCCTGATAGGCAAACCCTGTAGAAGTTAAAATTGAAGATTTAAAGATTAAGTAACTAAAATGGAAGAAGAAAGATGAAAATCAGTCTGTATTAGTTTCCTTCCACAACCTGGGTAGTTTATAGCAACAGAAATATGTTCCTTCACAGTTCTGGAGGCTAGAAGTCCAGAAGGATCCGTACTCTCTTTGAAGGCTCTAAGAGCCTTCCTTGCCTCTTGCAGCTTCTTCCGGTTGTCGCTGGTAATTGTTGATGTTGCTTGGCTTGTAGATGCAACGATCCAATGTCTGCTTCCTTTAATATGGCCTCCTCCTTTCTGTGTCCATGTGTCTGAAGTTCCCTCTCTTTATTAGAACACCAGTAATTGGATTAGGGCTCACTCTCATCCAGGATGCCCTCATTTTAATGAGATTGTGTCTGCAAAGACCATATTTCCAAATGAGGTCACATTCACAGATACCAGGGGTTAGGACTTCCATATATCTTTCTGGGAGACATAATTTAACCCACAACACACCTCAGCATTTTCATAGAGAAAAATATGACCTAAGTTATATTAAAAGGAAATCAGATCTAAATCCCTGAGAGGGATAACTATCTGCTGAATGCTCCATTTATATTTTGGCACCTGCTGTTTAGTCCTTTCTTTGCCTGCTCTGAATTGCAGGTGAGGTAAGGGTGAAGATTCCATTGACCTGAGACTGGAAGGAACAACCAAGTCTGCACTGGCCCAATTATCCCTGTTAGTTACATATTTGTTTTTCAGAAATATAAGGAAAACTTTCAGGTAACAAAATATGTAGCTTTCAGTCTAGTGACAACACATAGCAGCTCCATGTTCCTGGGGTTAAGTCTGTAAAGAAGACTCAAGGAGACACACATAACAGACCTAATCATCTAATTGATTATTTTGTCAAATTCCAAAATTTTTAAGAGAAAAAATTTATCTGTGTGCTCAGCCCCCTGATTGAGCTCCCTACTGTGTTTATATTAATGTTATAATTGCTGAGCTGTCTTTTTAAAAATGTTTACTTATTTATTTTGAGAGAGACGGAGAGAGAGAGAGAGAGAGAGAGAGAGAGAGAGAGAGAGAGAAAGCATGCATGAGCAGGAGAGGGGTAGAGAGAGAGAGAGGGAGGGAGAGAGAGAATCCCAAGCAGGCTCCATGCTGTCAGCACAGAGCCTGAGATGGGGCTTCAATGCATCAACATGAGATCATGATCTGAGCCAAAATCAAAGCGTCCGATGCTTAACCAACTGAGCCACCCAGGTGCCCCTTGAGTTGTCGTCTTAAACATATACTGAAGTGATACATCCTTTGGCTGTGCCTCTATGGCATAAGGAATTGAGCATTTTCAGGTTTGTTGCCAAACCCATGACTGAATCTTTGAATTGTTGATGCCACCCCTCTTGCGATAATTGGATCAAAAATGCTATTCAGTTTGCTGCTGGATAATCCATTTCGGATAGTTCAAACTCCCTATTTCATTGTCTATTCACAACATAGCAGTCTCTTCTTAAAATTGGGCATGTCCCCACGGCAGCTGATCCTCAATAGATGCATTGGGGATAAAGATCCACTACCATCCACAAATAAACCTGGGTTGAACTATTCGGAAGAAATACTTCAGACACGTGACTAACATAAAGCTAACCAGTACAGAGTCAATGTTTTACTGCAGAATCTTGTTTAATATATTGAAAACATTCAAGCCCAAATGTTGAGAAAACAAAGTTTGACTCAAGGGCCAAGGCTTATATTTTAATGTAGTTAGTAATGAACGATGGTAAATAACTCTCAAGTTTCATTATCTGTTCACCAAAGGAACACTCTCATGTCTGTAACCATGGGTTTGGCCCTGAAGGGAAAACCTCCCTAAATGATACACTGGGCAGCAAATGGTAACTTAATTTATTCTTTGGAAGTCCAACAAGTCCCTGCTGTTATTAAAGGAGCTAGCTCTAACAATGTGTAGATTGTAGGACATGTCCAAAGCATTGGAATTCTGGGCTGGTTTATATTAGGAGCTTCCTTTCAGTGTATTCTTAGAGAACCCATTGGAGAACACCTAATTTTTCTCTGCCTCTCATGTCAACACAAGTAGAAAACCTGTCAGAGATTAAGCCAGTCAATGTCACCTGCAAGAAGGGCATTTTTGGAATGTTTAATTTTCAGGGTGTGAAAGAGGAAGGGGATTAGCATGTTCTCAAGCAGCCCCTGAGTACAACTGGGGGTCTCAGGAGAGTTTCCAGAGGGTCTCTTCAGAAGCATTAGCAGAGAGCGAGAGAGAGACAGAGAGACAGAGGGACAGAAAGGGAGAGAGGGCAGGGGAGAGATAAAAAACAGGGGAGGAGAGAGAGCGAGCCAGTGCTGGAAACCAATGAGGGGTGCAAGGGAATGAGAAAAACCCTACAACTCCAGGGAGCCAAGTGGCTGTGGCTTGATGTATCCTGCATCTTATTTTCTATGATTTTTCCAGAAAAAGTTGGCAATGAGAATAGAAGAATTGCAAACAATGTAGCATGCCCTTGCCAAGATTTAAATACAGAAGAAACATTCTAAAGGACCATGTACAGTATCAAATTACCTGCGAAGATGAGGAAAGTAATGACTTACATTCTCCATCCTCTGCCTGGTGACTCACCAAAGTGGAAAATGAAGCAGTTGGGGATTAAAGTTATCCCCCAAAAGCGGGGGAGAGGAGTGGCCACAGGAACAGCCGATCCAATTAGCCAAGTTAAAATGTGACCAGAACGTTTGTGACAGGAGGTAGTAGCTAGATGTGTGTTTCCTTCTGTTCTCCATAATCTTCAATGAGGAAAGATTCAATCCTGGCTCAGCATGCTTTGTCTGGGCCATAGATATTTTAAGAAGCACCTAGTGTGCACCGGGTATCCCGTGAGGACATACAGATGATAATTACCGGGCATGTGCATCAGAACATGGTAGAAACAGGTATCCCTGATGCTCAGCTTATAAAAGCCCCTCTCGGTGCCTGGGTGGCTCGGTAGGTTAAGTGTCCGACTTCGGCTCAGGTCATGATCTCATGGTTTGTGAGTTTGAGCCCCGCGTCAGGCTCTGTGTTGACAGTTTGGAGCCTGTAGCCTGCTTCGGATTCTGTGTCTCCCTCTCTCTGCTCCTCTCCTGCTCACGATCTGTCTCTCTCTGTCTCTCAAAAATGAATAAACATTTAAAAAATTTCTTCTAAAAGCCCCTCTCTGTAGTCTTTACCTTTTTGTTAACAGTCTTATTGAGACATAATTGACACATCATCCAATCCACCCCTTAACACTTTGTTTCTATGTTTGTTCACTTGCTCAGAATCTGTCTCACTTAGGAGAGATAACACGTTCTGTGACGGTAACAACCTTGCATGTTTTATTTATCGGTGTACAACTAGCACTTATTGTAGTGAACAGAGTTGCCCCTCAGTAACTAAATATTTTTCATAAATGTATGATGAATGAATAAAAAGGAAAAATATCAGATTTCTAAGGCTTATAAATTGGCTTTAATAAACCACACACATTCTTTTAGTTTTCTCTATAATCAGACAATTTTTTAAATTGGGAAATACCAAGGAGAGAGAAAAGACCTTCATTAGCTAGGAGGAAAACAATACACTCTCAAAACTCTACTCCCCCTGAGTACTTCTCACATGTTCACATGCTACTGTTTGACCCCAACTGTGAGCATAGAGGGACTTTGGTGAGGAAGTCTGTTACCCCCTTTGCAAGCTTGGGAAACAGAAAGAGTTCTGACCTCTGTCTGGAAGGTATTTGCTTTTGCCTCACCCTTGACCTCATTGTTCAGTTTGAATGGAGTCACCTCAGCAAGTAATTCCTGAGTGAGGCTTATGCTAAGATCAGGAGGACAACAAAAGATGTGAGATGCCTGCTTGTCTTTTCGTTGGCCATTTGAATGGGAGAGCAAAACAAATATACTGGATATAGAGAAACAGAAAAGGTACTTTGAGATTTAACGCCAGGCTCACAGATCACACTTTGGGCATGAATGGAATTGAGAGAAAGATGAGAGGAGTGTGCACAAGCAGGTTAGAGAATGCTGTGCAGAGGAGGTGGGGTTTCAGCTGTGTCCTGAGACAAAGAAGACACAGGGACAGCGAAGTAAAGGTGAGGAGGCTTACACTGGTTTAGGGGGCTCTGTGGGGCCTGGCCCTGCTGGAGCAGGGAAGCCAGGCTTGGGGAGGGGAGAGCTGTTTGGATGGGGCCTGGAAGTCCTGATTCTGCATATTCGGGCTTTGGTGAGAGGAGGTGCAGTGGTGCTTGGTGGGCTTTGGCCATCATAGGAGCACCATACTTCTCCACCCTTCTATCAAAGCTCCCTACCAGACTTGTTTTTGCTTTTGTTGTGTTCCTTCCATAGCATGCAAGAGAGGAAGAGTCTTGCCCCCAAGGAGAGGGATTTCTGTAGAGTAAGATTTGCAAATCATCTCAGTCACTTCCAGAAAAGAGCAATGATATATCCTGTGTCCTTCTCTGAGGACACCACCTCAGGAGTTCTCCATCATGGCTTGGCAAAAAACTAAGTCTTTTCAAATTTATTATTTGCATGAAATATTTAATGGCATTATTGGGCTGTGGGCCCTTAGCTTTAGGAAATGGTTTGAGATCAACTTTCCTTCTTAATCATAGAGCTTATTTGCTTCTTTGAGGCAAATAACTAACTAAATAACTAAACAAATAAAATAATTACTCCTAATATCAATAAAGGGTGCTAGTTGTCGCTATTTTAAAAATGAGAGACACTTGGGTGCCTGGGTGGCTCAGTCAGCTAAGTGTCTGATTCTTAATTTCGTTCAGGTCATGATCTCACAGTTCATGAGTTCGAACCCTGAGTGGGGATCTGTGCTGACAGCTCGGAGCCTGGAGGCTTCTTCAGATTCTGTTTCCCTCTTTCTCTCTGCCCCTCCCCTGCTCGCGCTGTATCTCTCTGTCTCTCTCAAAAATAAACATTAAAAAAAATTAAAACAAAAATGAGAGACGCTGGAGTGCCTGGGTGGCTTAATCAGTTAAGTGTTTTTCTTGATTTTGGTTCAGGTCATGATCTCACAGTAATGGGTTTGAGCCCCTGGTTAGGATTCTGTCTCCCTCTCTCTCTCTCTGTCCCTCCCCCACACTGTCTCTCTGTCTCAAAATAAATGAATAAACTTAAAAAAAAATGAGAGACACTAGAAAATTTCATGACAGACTCAGCAGAATTTCTGTGGAAAGATTCAAATCTGAAGGAAGCATTGCCTTCTGAGCTTGTCATTTATCACAGATTCTCATCTTGCCTATTTTGGATGGCAAGGAGGGCTCATAGTGAATATGGACCGAAACTAGGCTTGGTTTTCCTTTCCACAGAACTAATTATGATATTTAAATCACTTTTTATATTTGCAAAGTGAGGCCCCCTAGACCCTCAATCGAGTTACTTCCTTCAACTAAGTTTTTTTTTCCTTTGTAGAAATCTTCAACTTCCTTGTTTTCCTCAAAACTTTTTATTTATTAATTAATTTATTTATTAATATATTTTTTAATATAATTTATCATCAAGTTAGCTAACATGCAGTGTATACACTGTGCTCTTGGCTGTGGGAGTAGATTCCCATGATTCATCACTTATATACAATACCCAGTGCTCATCCCAACAACTGCCCTCCTCAGTGCCCATCACCCATTTCCCCCCCTGCTCCCCCCCACCAACCCTCAGTTTGTTCTCTGTATTTAAGAGTCTCTTATGGTTTGCCTCCCTCTCTGTTTGAAACTATTTTTTCCCTTCCCTTCCCCCATGGTCTTCTGTTAAATTTCTCAAATTTCACATATGAGTGAAAACGTCTTCCTCTGACTGACTTATTTTACTTAGCATAATACTCTCCAGTTCCATCCACATTGTTGCAAATGGCAAGATTTCATTCTTTCTCTTTGCGAAGTAGTATTCCATTGTGTATGTGTGTGTGTGTGTGTGTGTGTACATATATGTATATATATTACATCTTCTTTATCTATTCATCAGTTGATGGACATTTAGGCTATTTCCATAATTTGGCTATTATTGAAATCACTGCTATAAACATTGGGGTATATATTCCCCCACGAATCAGCACTCCTGTATTCTTTGGATAAATTCCTAGTAGTGCTATTGCTGGGTTGTAGGGTAATTCTATTTTTAATTTTCTGAGGAAACTCCACACTTTTTCAGAGTGGCTGCACCAGTTTCCATTCTCAGCAACAGTGCAAGAGGGTTCCTGTTTCTCCGCATCCTCACCAACATCTATTGTTTCCTGAGTTGTTAATTTTAGCCACTCTGACTGGTGTGAGGTGGTATCTCAATGTGATTTCAATTTTTATTTTCCTGATGACTAGTGATGCTGAGCATCTTTTCATGTGTCTGTTAGCCATCTGGATGTCTTCTTTGAAGAAATGTCTGTTCATGCCTTCTGCCCATTTCTTCACTGGATTATTTGTTTTTTTTTGGGTGTTGAGTTTGGTAAATTCTTTATAGATTTTGGATACTAACCCTTTATCCGATATGTCATTTGCAAATATCTTCTCCCATTTCATTGGTTGCCTTTTAGTTTTGTTAATTATTTCCTTGGCTGTGCAGAAGTTTTTATCTTAATGAGATCCCAATAGTTCATTTTTGCTTTTATTTCCCTTGCCTTCAGAGACGTATCAAGTTAGAAGTTGCTGCAGCTGAGGTCAATGTGGTTGTTGCCTGTTTTCTCCAGGGTTTTGATGGTTTCCTGTCTCACATTTAGGTCTTTCATCCATTTTGAGTTTGTTTTTGTGTATGACGTAAGAAAGTGGTCCAGTTTTATTCTTCTGCATGTTGCTGTCCAGTTCTCCCAGCACCATTTGCTAAAGAGACTGTCTTTTTTCTATTGGATACTCTTTCCGGCTTTGTCAAAGATTACATTTGTGGGTCCAGTTCTGGGTTCTGTATTCTATTCCATTGGTCTCTGTGGAGGCTAAAGTCCGGGATTGTGATGCCTCCCATGCTGGTTTTCTTTTTCAACATTACTTTGGCTATTTGGGGTTTTTGTGGTTCTATACAAATTTTTAGGATTGTTTGTTCTAGCTCTGAGAAGAATGCCATTACAATTTTGATTGGGATGTGATTGAATGTGTAGATTGCTTTCTTCAAAGGCTTTTTACAGTGTTGATAAAAACCTAACAAGAAGAGGAAGTTAAGAGAAATAAATGTTGTGCAGATGGCATGTATGAAAGTATTGTGAATAAAACCTGGTCATAGTCAACCCTCAGATTTTAGCTCTAAGATGTTTTAAGAGTGTGTTCTGAGCCCTTCGAGTGCTATGAAATGAATATGGCCATTTATGAGGCAGTTATAAGACCCTTCAGTGATAGTCTGTCTTAGAAACTAGTCTTCAGGGCTGTTACCTTCCACCAAAGATGCATCTTTTTCCTATGTGGCTTAAAACATACTCTTCCTTGGCCAAATCCTCTGAGTACTACTTTTCTTCTCATTTTCCCTTCTGGGGTGTGTGTGTTCCTGCTGTTTGTTCCCTCCTTATATTGTGAAATTTGTATTTGGTTCACAACCAAACCTTTGGAGCTTAACCTTTTATTTCTCTTCCACTGGGAAGCACTTTTCAGAAAGCCTTCTCAAAACATGTCAAGCTGTCACCATGTCCTCCTCATTTTGTTCTGTCATTTCTCTACCTCTTCTCATTTCCTCCTCCCTCTCCCCATTGTGACTTTGCAGGGTCCTCCAAGTGAAAGGATCCTCACATATCCTTCCTCCTCTCCAAGCTAAGAAGCTACTTTGGAACAATTTTCCCCTTCCACACTGATTTCCTTCTTTCCAACACCATTCTCTCCTCACAACTTTTCTCATGGAAATTCTCCTGCTTCCTTTGTCTTCTTACCCTCAACCATCTCCTCTGTCAATGGCAGAAGTACAGTCCCTCAGTCGTTGCCTCTGCTTTGCCCCTCCTGGGATTCTTACACAAAGCTGGCCTTCTAAATGGGGACACAGGCTTTCCAGAGAAACCGTATAAATGATGGTATTGCATTCCTTACCAAAAGCTCATCATCCTCAGAGAAGGCATAGCTATTACTGCCTTTAAAATCAAAGATTCAACAATTTTATTGCAAATTTTATTTAAGGGGTAAAATTATAAAATTAATCTCTACCATGGAAATTTGGAAACCCAAGGGACCTCAGGCATCTTAAACCAGGGATTTTCAGACTTATTTTTTTTATGTCAAAGCTTCATTTTGATCAAAGAAAATCATATAAAGTGAATCGGTATTAACTCAGATTAAGATGTCACTGCTTTGGTTAGGTCTTCTGAGTCTTTTCTACACCTCCCACCTCACTCCTTGACACCCAGGGAAGTTTAACCCATTATGGCAATTTAAGATGAGAAAACCAGGTCTCAAAGTCAAGGAGCTAAACCAGAGGGCCTAACAACTCCAGAGTTTTCCTTTCCAAATGAGAGGAAATGTAGGCACACACTGACTGTAACCAGAGTGTTGTGAAGTTTGCTTATCAATATGGAAAGTAAATAAGCTATGGCTCCGTATATCTAAAATGTGACCTATTTAGGGGCACCTGGGTGGCTCAGTCAGTTAAGCATCTGACTCTAGATTTCGGCTCAGGTCATGATCTCACCATTCGTGAGTTCAAGCCCCATGTCAGGCTCTGTGCTGACAGCCTGGAGCTTGCCTGGGATGATCAGTCTCTTTCTCTCTCTGCCTCTCTCTCTCCCTCTTTCAAAAGTAAATAAATAAACATTTGAAAAAATAAAATGTGACCTATTTAAAATAAATATACTAGCAACAAGAAGCATATTTAATTAATAAAAAATGTGTTTGCTTTTTTGCTTTTGGAGGGAAATCTGAGTTAACGTTTAAGACTCATATCTAATTGAAGAACAGACAGGAAACTTTGGACTGATTGTTCTTTTTCCACTCAATAACTTCTCCCTAACAAGAAAAGGCTTCAGAACAATTCTGCCCACCATACTTTTAAGAAAGCAATTATAGTCTCCACGTAAAGTTGTCACTGAGAAAATTTGTTGTGAGTGTGGGAGAGGAGGAGCCTCTTGAATCTACCCCTTCTTCAGCTTTTCTTCCTCCCAAGGGTTAAAACAGAAATCAGACAAGGACCTTCAAATCAGGAAGGAGGAAAAGGTGTGGCCACAACATCCCTATAATGGAGATAGTTATAGTAGAGATGGGGCCTATCTAGGGGCTGACTACCTTCATAAACATCATTTGGGAAAATCTCTTCCACCCCTATCTGAGTTGCTAAACATTTATTCATCTATTCAAACAATATTGAACACCTATTATAAAGCACTGTGCCAGGTTGAAAATATAATATCACAGAAAGACCCAATTTGCATCCTGCCCTGTTATTGAGTGTTGCAGACTATGAGTCTGGAGTTCTCTCCTGTCCAGCAAGAGTGTGGGTGCAGAATTGAATATGAGAGAGGCTAATGTCCAGGAGGAGACAAGAGCCCTGAACAGTGGTTTCATCTTCGTATTTGTTGAGTTCACAAGATATTACCCATGTGGTAAATGTGAAGAAAACAAGATCTTATGCTTGTGAATGTGGCAAAAACAGACAGTAATCATTAGCTTGTGTGTATAAGAAGCAAAGGGTCTGGGGGGCAAGTGGTGTTTGTGATCAAAGTACAATAGTATATTAGTGCCAAATGGAAAGTAATTTCCTGCAGATGAAATCCCATCTGATCCCATTATAATATCTCGCTAGCTAACCTTGGGTGCTTTCGCCCTGTGGTGGTGGCTTTCTGCCCTAAGCTTTCTTCTAACCCATTAATGTAAGGAAAACCTATTTCCCCACAATTGAGAATGAATAAATTTACTGGGAAATAACACATGTCATTAAAGATAGTTAAGTGGAAGGTAATATACTGTTATGGACTACATGTTTATGTGACCCCCAAATTCATATATTGAAACCTTAACCCTCAGTGGGATGATATTAGGAAGTGGGCCTTTGGGAGATATTTAGGTAATGAAGGCAGAGCCCTTATGTGGATTAGTGCCATTGTAAAGAGATAAAGGGGCCCTAAATCAATCTATCTCTCTGCCATGTGAGGGTACAGCAAGAAGGTAGATATCTACAAGCTGGGAAGTGGGACCAGACATGGGAAGTCACTGGACGTGGGATGTGTTTGTGCCCTGATCTCAGACTTCCCAGGCTGCAGAACTGTGAGAAATCCATGTTTGTTGTTTAACCCACCCAGCCAATGGCATTCTGGTAGAGCAGACTGACTGAGATGCATACAAAGTACTGAACCACAGGCAACTGTGGTACTTGTCCTTCCTCTCTATTGCTCTGTCAGGGAGTAGAGGAAGTTCTTTCCTTTCATGAGGCTCATCCAGTCAAACTGTAGAGAGTAAACTAAAGAGGATGCTCAGAGATAGAAACATGGCTTCTCAAGAAAGTCTTACAACATTTGAATAAACCAGATCCTGGCCTTTGAATATGAGCACTTGGCAGGGATGACATGCAAGTTTTATTTTATTTTATTTTATTTTATTTTATTTTATTTTATTTTATTTTATTTTATTTTATTTTATTTTTTAATGTTCTTTTTATTCTTTTCTTTATTTATTTTTTTAATATGAAATTTATTGCCAAATTAGAGGTCTCTATACTCCCAACATGTTGGCTAAGGATGATCTATTATTTGACTGTTTTAGGCAAGATGTTGGAACAACACAAAACAAAACGAAAGAGAAAAGGAAGAAAAAAGCAGTCTTTTTACAGTCCTTTCATATGGAATTGAATGGGTTCCTGGCTGAAAACGGCTTTTAGGGAGAGAATCAGTCAACATGCTTAGCAACGGCCTGTGTAAAATATGTAGTTGTTTTTACAGAGCTCTTAACTAAGCCTTGGAAACTGGAAAGTCATTTAATACGCTCTCTGGGAGAGGGGATTCTGTGGTGCTAAGAGTAGGATATTACAATTTCCTCAACAAAGAAAAAAAAATACGCACATAACACCTGTGAGGCAGAGTGGAAATCACTTACCGGGGCCATAAAACTGTAGTTTACAGTCAAATTGTTTACCTTAAGGTAACTGTCAGCTCTGATGCACCTCCTTGGAGCCAATATTCATCTGTGGGTTGGAGCTATGACTCAGGATGCTCATTCCAGCCCTGATCTGTAATTTGAACAGCAGTTTTTTTCTTTTCAGCAGCAAGCTCATGTGCTCATCCATTGCCCAAGGGAGATGTGGACTTAGTTATTCACAGAGTGCCAAGAATAAGGGGGTGGTGGAGACCCCCATGTTTATAGAACCACTTGTATTCAACTACAGATTAGTTCTACGTATCTTTAGGTGTTGGGGAAAAATCTGCTGATAAGCTCCCAGATAAGCATTTGCAGTAAACACACGATAAATGTGTTGCCGGGCGGGGAATCACTTAAAATGAAACAAGATGGAGTGTATATGGTAGAGCTTGGGGGTGGGGTTGGAGTTTGAATCGTATTTTTAAACCCGCTAAGGAAGCTTGCTCTATAGAAGAACTAACTGTATTTTTGTAGAGCACACCCATATTCATCTTTTAATATATCTTTTGTGTAAGTCCTGTTGTGTTGTCAGGGCCACACTTTAAGTGAGGGGAAAGTATAGAATAGCTTCGTATTTGTAAACAGGCTCTGGTAGATTGAAAACATTTACTTTGATATTCTTGAAACAAACTCAGATTTGCTTTTAAAAGAGGATCTGGGAAGGAGAAAGAGGCAGGCCCTGGGAGGCAGGCCTTGCTCTCAGCAGGGCTATGCTGGCACTCTGGAGAATCTTCAAGAGGGCAGGTGGAGTGGTCTTCATGAGGTGAGGCAGTTACTCATTAAAATTGTGGGGAAATGCCAAATAACAACCACAGAGGCATTCTCCTCACCATGGGAATCTTTTCTGCTTTATTCCAGGGGATTGAGTCTGTTAGATGTGCACCCAACCCTTGTGTTGTCCAGAAGCTCCCCCATAACCTTTTCTTCTTTATACTGTGAGGTCCTGGTATATAGGTGCTGAGCTTCATGTTTCTTCTGTTGGTACCCTTGAAGCCCAGACCATCTATCAGGCAAGTAATATAGAATCCTCTTAAAAAAAAAGGCCCTGTATGGGGCACCTGGGTGGCTCAGTTGGTTAAGCATCTGACTCTTGATTTTGGCTCAGGTCATGATCTCACAGTTTGTGAGTTTGAACCCCACACTGGGCTCAGTGCTGACAGTGCAGAGACTGCCTGGGATTCTCTCTCTCCCTCTCTCTCTCTCTCTGTACCTCCCCCACTCACTTTCTACCTTTTTCTATTAAAATAAATAAATAAACATTAAAAAAAAGAAAAAGTCCCTGGAACCAAATTGCCTTGGTTGAACTGTGTAACTCTGAGTAAATTGCTTAATTTCTCTGTGTCTCAGTTTCCTCATCAGTAAAAGGGGGACAGTAATAATATTAAATGGGTTAATGTATACAAAGTGATTAGAACAATGCCTTAAAACAGTGATAACTGCCAAATAAATATTAGGTACTATTTTTAGTCAGACTGAAGTTCTAGGCATTCAGGTCCTCCCTTTATTTGGGTCTAGCGTCTGGACATCTATCTATAATGCAGTGTGTATGCATTCCTGCTTTGTTCCAGAAGTAATTTCAGATGGCATTTATGTCCTGGCTTACAGAATACATTTCCATAAGACACTTATAATCATCTAGAGTTGGAAGACAGATCCCATGCTTCATCCCAATGTACCTAAGTCACTTGGCCCAAACCAGCTCATCCTTTTGTTCTCCAAAAAGTCTAAGTACTAGAAGGCAGTGCCTGGGCAGCTTAACACTCTCATGCAGTGGTGTTATTGAGGGTTTTCATACCATTTAATTATAGGCAGAATTGTCCTCTGGATCAGGTCATTCAGAGAAAATTCCATGTCATGGAAACATAAAACCCCATTTCTTTTCCAGGGATGGAGGTCTTCTAAAAAATATGCTTGTCCAATATATATTTTTTTCTTTTTAAAATTTTTTTTTTCAACGTTTATTTATTTTTGGGACAGAGAGAGACAGAGCATGAATGGGGGAGGGGCAGAGAGAGAGGGAGACACAGAATCGGAAACAGGCTCCAGGCTCTGAGCCATCAGCCCAGAGCCTGACGCGGGGCTCGAACTCACGGACCGCGAGATCGTGACCTGGCTGAAGTCGGACGCTTAACCGACTGCGCCACCCAGGCGCCCCTATTTTTTTCTTTTTAAAAGAAATTTTCTTGGCTGGTTTAGGTAACTGGGTTTATTAAAAATGGATGCTATTTATTCTGCCTTTAAATGGCCCCTTCTAGGGAGTCCAAAGGATTTGAGAAGATGATCTCATGCCAGAGGAGGCAGGACTCTCACCTGGATTGTGTCAGAGGTAGGGCAAGAAAACTGTCCTCAACCAAAGAAGTTGAGTTTTAGATCTATTTTGAGTTTTAAAATTTTTATCAATAAATCAACCAATCTTGATACCTTACTATATGGATGAGACCCTATGCTAAAAGCTGTAAGTTATAGACTGTGTCCTTAAGGAACATAAGTTTAGTATAAATGTTCCCTTTTAAAGTAATTGCTAAGTGAAGGTTGTGGCAGGGCCCTGTAATTTGTGCTGTCAATGTCCCATTGCAAATCTCTGTGTGAAAGCCAAGGTTGATGCAGAGAGGTGAGAGCCCATTCAGTCAAAACACTGAGCAGTCTCTGTTGCACAAGCAAATGTGTTATCATATTTGGAATGCAACTGGCTTGGGCTTAAGCTATCAAATGTCCGAGTTCTCTGGTCCAAATAGTTTGGGTGGGATGGCTTTGATTCAAAAGGCTCTTTTGCTGATTTTAATTAGGTAGAAACACAATTTAAGATGAGTTATTCACTGCTTGTTAACCAAGGAAGATGGCCTGAAGCTCCACTCAGTCCCCAAGAATTTCTCAAGTGCTTTTTTTCTGGCTGTGAAAATAGTCTTTCACATCCAGAAAAAATAGGGAGGGCTTATTTAGGGAAATCTATGCCTAGAAACTGTCAACTTTAGATCACTATAAAATGTATAGATATGAAAACAAATGGTCTTAATATGATTATATGCATTTTCTCTATGGTATGTGCACGTATAGATCTGTGTGTAATCAGGGGACCTCCACCTCCAAACCAGCCCTTCATTAGACTGTCATGAATGATAAAACCTAGATGGGGTAGGGGAGGGGAGGACAGGGGAAGGGAGGACAGGGAAGCTGTTTGTGTGCTCATGCACAACAAGGACGGTGTGTGTATGTGTGCTCATGCACACCAAGTGCCTATTACCTCTTGCCTATTCTCACTCGTTCCCTGGGTCTCACAACTTTTCCATGAGCATGAGTCGTTTCTAGTTTCCCTGACACCTTATATGCTGGAGAGAGAAAGGGGCAGCTGCCAGCAAAATGAGCTAAGGCTGTGCTGGTTGCTGCCCTGTCCTCCTACCTAGAATCTGGCAAAAATTCAAAGAGGAATAAATATGATGGAGGAGCTCAAGGAGGAGAAGGGGAGATGGTGTAAGAGGGGTAGACATGGACACATGTTCATGCAATGTATCCATTTATTTAACCCAAGGTCCAGATCAAGCACTGTGTTAGGCTTAGACAATCCAAAATCAATTCACCTATTTATGCATTCATTTATTCAACATTTGTTCAATGACCAGTATGTATCAGACACTCTAGGCATTAGTGTTCAGCAACAAACAAGACAGGAGGCACTGCTCTCATGGAGCTTGCCTAATAGCCTAAGGTGGGAGACAGGCAAGCAAATAGGCTTGACGCTCAGGAAGTGTACTTATACAACCTTGAGGGTTAGGAAAATCTTGCGGGATGAAACTAAACTAAGATGTAATGGATGAGAGCGTTACCAGATGAGACCATCTTTCAGCTAGGTCTTGAAACTGACCAGTAGACCCTAATGTACTTCTTTTGGAGTCTTGTACAACATTTATTTTTTCCTAGCATAGGACATTTGGTGACTTCTTAGATCGAGATGATGCAGTTTTCTTTCCATTCTTTTTGCAATTTGCTAATAATATTGTCACATTCTTTTTAAAAAGGAAATCTCTAATATGTACCCAAATGTATGACATCATTCTTTTTGAAATTTGGGAAGAATTTTGGAAGCAATGCATCAGAGGATGTAGAGAAGTTTCCTGCCACTTTATGAATTGTGATAATCATGTTCTCCATTAAATTGCCTCCAAGGACCAGATGTTGTCAGGAAGGTGGGATAGAGGAACATTTATGCACCACAGGTGAAACTTGGCATGGAGCCTCTGGAGAAGAACCTGGTAGTTAGCAGTTGGTCAAATTTAAGGCATTGCACTCCTGAGTCGGTGTCTCAGATAAACTTTCACAAGTGTCCATAAAGAGACATGTGCAAGGGGGATCATTATAGTGCTGTTTGTGGTTGAAGGTACGTGGACGACAGTCACCATTCAGGAGACATGTGTTGGAAATATGTCATGAAATGCTCTGTAGCTGGTAGAAGTAACCGGCAAAGTATGAAGCATGAGAGACTGAGTGACAATTTATAAGAAACATGAGATCTATAATATAATAACACTCAGATAAATTAATAAGCACATATACAAATAAGAGGATTTGTGTTAAATGTTAGAATGACTTCCTGGTATGGGTAGGGAAAAAGGGGAAGGGAATGAGAGAAGAGGAAGAATTAACTAACTAATTAAATAACACAAGTGAGTAGCCCTTCTTGAACCAGTGTAGATAATGTGCGATGAACTGGGGTGTGATTAAGTAATGTTTGTGAGGTCCTCTAGAAAAAGTAGAAAGAAAAGAAGAATAGAAGGAAGGGAGGGAGGGAGACAGAGAAATGAAAGAGAGTACAGAGGAGGTAGAGCAAAGTAGGAAGGATAGAAAGCAAGGGAGGAATGAAGAGCCATTCTGTAGCCTCCCTTCCCTTGCTGTCCCAGGATGGAAGCTTTCTCCCAGATTCTCACCAGCCTGCAGAGTTGGGCAGGAGAGGACAGCTAGAGCTCACCCACCAGTGTTGAAGAGGCTGTTAGGATTTACAAGATGGAACAGAAAGCTTGGGTTCAGTAATGCATAACAGAGGAAAGAAGAAACTTGGGAGAAATAAGGATTTAAGGGTACTAATGTTGGGGGTAGGGGGTGTGATGGAGAAGTCAGTAGGTGAGGAAGGGGAAAGAGGTCCTTGTGGAATCCATCTGCCCACCCCTCTTGGAGAAGAGCCTGGCCTCGTGAGAAGGTCAGCCACCTAACCACTGGTCACGGTGAATGATCTCACCTTTTCTGGTCCTCATACTCCCCAAGCACTAACTCCACAGAGCCAAGTGACCCCAACCCCTAAGGAGTGGCTCCAGGCAGCCTGAAGGGCGTTGCTGGTAGGGAGGAGGTTCCCTCAAGCTAAGTGTCTCATGAAAGTGACACCAAGCGTTACTCTGGGCCCTGAAGAGGGAAAGAGCAGACAGCTGCTTTTATAGCAGCATCTACTTCATCAAGATAAATCCTATGTCAAGGTCATATTATTTGACATTTATGTAGGAAATCATAGAATCGTTAATAATTGAGGGTGCTTCGTGGCCATGTCTGATGTTTTCTAGCTGAGAAAGCTGAGGATGAAGTAGGTTCAAAAGCCCCAACTTATGTTTCCCTATAGCACTTCCTAGGTCTGAAACTGTCACATTCTTATTATGAAAGTCAGGAACGGGGGTGGGGTGGGGATTCTGATCTGAAAAGAATGAGCAATAGGAAAAGGAAAATGCCTATGCTTCCAAGATTCTGTTTTTAGATAATTATTTTTATTCCTTAAAAAAGGGCAGAGACTAAAAATACTTGACGTATCAGCATGGTCAATCTTAAATTGATTATTCTTCAAGGTTTTCCGTACAACACTGAGAATGAATTAAATTTCCATTCCTGAAAACATCTGACAGAAGAAATTCATACCTTACATATCATATAATGAAAAAGAACACGAGCATGGCATTTGCAGGAGGAGAAAAAAGCTTTCCTGAGAATTATTCCTTGAGATCTTTGAGTTCAAACATCTGTTGGGCAGCTCGTTTTCATAATTGGGAAAGTTGTTTGAACCTTTGCTCTCCCCTCCCACCTCCCTTTCTGCTCTTTTACTTCTATAGGAGTGGAGTAATTAGCTCCTAAAAGAGTTAACAAAATACATTTTATTCTACCTGTTTTACTTTCCTATTTATGGATTCATTCCTTCCTCTCATAGCAAGCACAGTAAAACATTTGTTTTTAATAAGAAAAATAGTTGTTTAAATAAGTTAAACTTTTTTTTTTAACCAGAACTTGCAAGTTCATTTCTGGCATTTGCTCCTAGTTGAGTCCATTTATTTATTATTGTCCCAGATTAATAGCCTTTTAATTAGCAGTTATTAATATAAAATGCAATATTTATCCTCTCATCCGAGGAAAGAGAAAGAAAAACACATATATTTTATTAGTAATTTTTGGCCCTCTGCCATTTGGTAGCTAAAAAAAAAAATAAATGTATATGTTACAGTAAACACACATTTGTTACATTACATTCTGGAATATACCATCTGTATTTGTCTGTGTACTCAGGAAAATTATATATTGTTCACCTGGGTAGCAATTTGTGTTCTGGCAAATCTTTATTTGCTCTCAAGGGAACCTATTTAATATAATTACATTTAATTGATATTTGTGGTGGTGGATTAAGGAAAAAAGAACCGTCATTTAATACGTTTCAGGATTTTATGGGTCTTGTGTTTCTTGGCTTGGTTTTCAAAATACATGTAACCACATTTTTTAAAGCTAGGTACTTGGATAATTCAGTCCTTTATTAAAATAGTACACCAAGAGGGTAGAGTTTAAAACTATCTGACATCCTTCTGCTAAAACAATGAAGAAAGAATTAAATCTTTATCCTCCCAAATATTCTTTTATATTTGTGTTGTCTAAAGGTTTATATGATTAAAATACATTGCCCATGATTTAGCTGATAATTTGGTGCACATCCAACCCCATAGAAAGTAACTGGTTAGCTGCTGAAAGAGGGAAAACACTAACTTTTCTCCCTTCCTCACACTCTCAGCTGTGAATTTGGTTTTCCTCTTATGTCAAATGCAATAGAACTTTCCTTTCTCTGTTTTCCATCAATGTGGAGCAGACGATTTTTTCAAATGATGGCTTTAGGCAAACTTCAGGGCTGCTAAATATGTCAAACTTGGAAAAATGATACCTCAGGTTGTATTGCTGTTAGTTCATAAAGTTGTTTGTTGATTTTTAAACTCTTTTTAAAATACAAGCACTCCTAGTGAGCAATATAGCCACCAGTTAAATAAACAGATTAATTATGTATAAAAATGTAATTGAGACCAGCTAATGCTGACACATGATAGTTGTCACAGACTTTAAGTTGACATATGCATAGCTGAAGACAGAATCAGCTAGCATATTTATGCCTAAGCATATTAATTTTACTTGTAGTGGGAGAATAATTATTAAATAAGAATCCATGAGACACAAATGTTTTTTTCTGACTTTCAAGGAAAAAATGTCTATATAAATGACAAGGTTCCAGGTAAAGGCAGAATACTTCACATAAAGTGAGCCAGTAATTTCCGTAGGCCTGTTCTTCTGTAAGAGGACTGACTCATTATCAGGGCCATTTCACCAAAAGGAACATCCAGTTGATGTCTCTCTTTGCTTCTCCCTCTGTACCCACAAAAAATGCATAAGTGAAAGAGTCTTATCTAACATCTCAAAGGCAATGATGGGAATTCTTTTTTTTCTCCCTCCGTACCCGCAGAAATGCATAAGTGAGAGAATCCTATCTAATATCTCAAAGGCAATGATGGGAATCCATCCATCATCTGGTCCTAAAACTCAGTTTGCCAAAGAGAGAGCAGAACAAGAGTTCACAGGCTGAGTAATTCTAATCCTGGTGGTTAAGAGACAGCATCAGGCCTTCTATGTATGGAGAAGGGTGCTGGGAACTAGGGGATGTGGGTTTCTGACTCTTGGCCACTCTGGACTTCTGCCTCCATCTTTGTAGAAGGAGGGGATGGACAGAGGATTCCTATGAGCCCTTCCAGCTCTACGTTTTCTTGGGATCTTACTCTTTCACCTCTTTAGTTGCCATGTATGCAGATCCCTAGTTCTAATATAGTTTCTACATATAAACTAATAATTATCCTATTTCTGAGGGAAGACTTCTAGTCCTCATTAGTTCTTGTTCTCAGAGGACAGTGAGAATTTCCCCAGCTGAGGTCCATAAAATATGTACATCATTAAATATTAAATTATCCAAACCCTTCTCCACCACCTACCGCCTATTTTCCCAGGTAAAGAAACTGAGGCCCAGAGAGGCCAAATGACTTGCTCAAAGTCTCACAGTATCAGGAACTAGACCCACTGTTCCAGGCAAGAGGCGTTCTGCCAACCAGCTGTGCTGTAACTACTCAATTACTCAATATTGGACAATTTCACTTGGCAACCTAGTAATCCTGAAAGCCGAATAATAAGTTGACTCCCGACATTGTTTTTGAGTTGTTTGATGTTTCAAGTTCTTTTGAGCATTTTTGTGGGTTGAGTGAGGGAACAAGGAGGGCGGGGGAAGAGAGAGACTGAGGAACAGACAGAGAAATTTGTTTCCATTGGAGAAGATGGGAGAAGATTCCCCTTCCTTTGGTAGAAATAACTTAGTCTTTGGGACATGAGAATATATTTCCTGTTGCCTCCCACCTCCTTTCCAGGGCTAATTCCTTCTCTAAGAAATCAACAACTAGAAGAATAGGGCAATGTCAAACTGTTACTTAAAATTCCCAGGTGGGACCACTTGTTCCCGCAACTTTAGTGTGAGGTAGGTTTCAGTAAGAAATTCCTGGGCTGCCATGTCATTTTGCATTAAACCATCAGTTTGTTGGCTTGAGATGACAGCACATAACACATCCAAATAATTTTTCTGTCAAGTCGATTCAGAGAGAGAACAGGGATGAAATATGGAAAAGCAAGTTTGAGAAAGATGGAGTTCTTTCTGATGAACGGAATAGGACATTTTCTCCCTGTTTTTAATTTAAGGTTCTGAAACTATGGCTCTTCACTCTGGAAACTGACACACGTCCAGGCTTGAAATTATCCTGTTTAACATAAAGAAGGGTGAGAGAGTGACAGGGGTGTACTCAATACGAGGTATCAAAAGCCAAAGGGCTCAGAAGCAAGAGAGAAAAATCACCCAGACTCAACAAAATGCAATTTTGGATGAAGCCTGTCCTTTCTTTGATATGAAAATGAATTAGCTTCTGTTTTCCTCACCCTCAATAACCTGAGTTGGGATCACCTGAATTGAGGTATTAAAAGAGCATCACTAGATATAGAAACAAAGCTAGAATAATTTTGAGGATCACTTATTTCTCTAGTTGAATAAATTGGACAGATCCTGACAGTTCATCTACAAAAAATGGAAATCACAATAACATGCTGATCAGGGAGCCTTTTTGGAGGGATGAATGTGTGTAGTCGGAAAATGTGGAATTTGAGGTCCCTCTTCTGCCTTTTTAAGTGTCATGTGATCTTGGAGGAGTTACTTATTATTGTGAAAATGATCATTATTTATTAGATGTTTTCCATGTGTCAGAAACTAAGCTACACTGTTTGTGTATATTATATAATTTCACCCTCAAAATACCCACAAAAGTAGGTATTATTAACCCTATGTCATAGATATGTAAACTGAGGCCCAAGTTCACCTGCCTATGAAGTGACAGATTAAGATTTGAAAGCAAGTTCGTCTGATGTGAAGACTGATGCCCTTAACTAACCACTACTCTCTATGGAAAAAAGTTCTTTGTAAGATGCCAGTTATTGTTTAAGTTAGTGAGTCTTGTCAAGCAATAATTTTATAGTCATCTTGTAAGGTAACTTCAGTTACTTTAAGTAGTACCCTCAGGCTACAAGTAGCATTTATTTGGCAATAAGCAATTTTTGATAATAATGGCCACCATGTATTGAGTTCCTATGCTGTGCTGGATCCAGTTCTAAGCACCTGAGATGTTCTGATGTCTTTAATCCCCACAACAACTTTGTGAGGGAGATGCTATTATTATCCCCATTTCACAGATGTGCAAACCAGAACACTGAGATCTTTATAACCTTCCCAAAGTCTCACTGCTGGTGAGTGGCTGAGCTGGGATTTAAACCCAGGTAGGCTGGGAGTGCCTGGGTGGCTCAGTCAGTTGATTTAGGCTCAGGTCATGATCTCAGGGTTCTTGAGTTTGAGCTCTGTGTTGGGCTCTGCACTGACAGCTCAGAGCCTGGAGCCTGGTTCAGATTCTGTGTCTCCCTCTCTCTCTGCCCCTTCCTCACTTGTTCTCTCTCTCTGTTTCTCTCTCTGTCTCTCTTTCTCTGTCTCAAAAACAAATAAACATTAAACCCAGACAGACTGGTGTAGAACCAAAGTGTATAACGTCACCTCTTTGAAGTATGTGTGTAAACCCCGGATGAGCGAGTTCACAAAAGGAGGTCTTGCTCACGTGTCTGGGGAAGCAGAGAGCTTGTTGATGCTGCAGGTTGACGAGTGGGAGCTCTTCTGTAGAGATTTGTTTGGGGTATCTAGCTACAGGGACTATTGCTTTCTTTGTCTCCTTTCTTAATTAACCCTTATTAATCAGTGGACCCTGACAAAAACCCGAGTCACAGCCTGTGCCAAGCAGCCCACCTTTTAATCCTCCTGACTGTTGAGGACTCCATTCTCAGCTTGGTTGTTGCCTTGACAAGCTAGAGAATTGCAGTATGAAGGACAAGACAGAAGGGAGACCAGGAAGAGGTAAACCCGCTTCATAAGACCTATGGTTGGTTTCCACCAAGCAGCTTTCCAGAGAATCTCTGCTTTGATCTCCATAATGTCCTTGGAACTTCCCTGTGATGCACAAGGTAGGGTCCCTCAAACTCTAGAAGGGTAGAGAACAAAGTTGTGTTGCCTAATAGTCAGTGCTCTTAATTATAAACAAGAGAAGTTGTCTATTTTAAGTTATCTTATACCAAAATGAGTTTATTAGAGAGAGCTACTGAGTAGTTCACAGAATAGTAGGAAGGCCAGCAAAACCAACTCAGAAATGGAAGAGGAAGCAAGAAGGGGTGCACAGGGAAATGGCCTGGTCGGGTACTGCAGCCACTGCCGGTGAGCGCTGGACCCCACCCTGTGGGCAGGAGTGGACCTGGAGGCCTCTGCTCTACCAGAGCTCTGCAGTTGCCCTTGTTTTTTGTCTCACTTGCCTCAGATTCAAACTCAGCTTGCAATAAGCAATTGGCCCATTTTCAAATCATACAGAGCAGGAATTGCCAGAGGTTAGGAAGAGCAAAGACTGGCCTTTTTGGCTAAAGATTCAGAGGTTGGGCAGTCAAAAAAGCATTATAGCTGTCCACCACACGATTACTGATCTATTTATTGGGAACCTAATTTGCCACATTGAATCATGAGCAACTCTGTTGGTTCAGTATGTCCATTTTACAAATGTGGAAACTGGAATAGGGAAGGCTGGTAACTTACTGCCATCTCTAATGCTGGGATCACCTTTGGCAAGTTGCTTCTCAACTGGAGAAGCACCAGCTTAGGTAGGAGGAGTCATGCTTTTGTTCACATATTGGTTGGATGGACGTCCTCTCTTCTCTTGGGAGAACTAAGAACCAAACTGTCTCTTGTAAAGTGCTTCGGCACCTTTGCCATTCTGGCAGGAGCAGAGCCTGAGGTGTCTAAAGAGGAAGGCGGGTAATAAGAAGTGTAGTCTATAAAATGCACAATTTATTTCTATATATTCATTTGCATCTGGTATGCACACAGCTGTTAAATATATTCCCAAAGAACAGAAACATTATCCATTTCCATAATTTTTGAATTATAGAAATATTTAGTAAAACTGAAAATACAGCAAGCTTTTATAGGCCGTTATAGTGATTGAAAGGCCCTGACAACTTCTCATAGTTCACAGTCATGGGAAACATATGTGCAGATCTCCTTAAGGGAGCAAAGATGTGAGAGCATCGTGGGGACCAGAGGGAGATGCTTTCTGTGAGACTTCAGAAATCTCTGAGGCCAGGGAAGAACCACAGAGACCAAGTGGGAAGGCTATCAGCGTGAGCCAGATCACCGACAGGCCCTGGTGTGGAATGGGCATCCCGACAGCACATTTTAGTTGAGCCCCAACTGATATGGCCATCCCGCCAGGCTAACAAAATGTCTTCCATGAGCAGGACCAGAGTGGGGAGGTTTCCAGGATTCACATTTCAGGAATGTGACTAGTTTTTTTTCAGCAAGCTTTCTGTGCTATGTCACATTTATGAAAAGTTACACATTACACATTTTCCTAATTTGTTTTCTTTGTAAAAAGAAAGGCAAAAGGACAAAGAGAGAGACCACATGCTACAGTCAGAAGCCAGAAGACATGTTTGAGAGCTGGCCCACCACTGACTAGCTGTGTTGATCTTGGGCATATTGGTACTTAATTCTTCTAAGTCTTAGATCGTTGTCTACCTCACAAGATTAAGTGAGATAATTTTTTAAAATGCTCCGTGTAACTTAAAGAGATATTCAATGGTGAGGTGTCATTCATAAATGAAAGTGTGCCTAATACCACCTTGGGTATAATTTGGAACACGTTTCTTCTAAAATTCAAGTTAAGTACCCAATAAACCTGCACACGCAAAGTACGCAACGGGTCAATGTATTGATCCCCAGACCCCAAAACAGTAGGAAAATATGGGATATTTCTAATAAAGGTAATGGTATGGACTACATCTACTATTACTCCTCCTAAAACCCAAATAAAATAATAGTAAAAGGATTTGGTTAAAGGCATAAACACCTAAGGAAGGGATAACAGCTTACGAGGTTGGAAAGCAATGGAATGAGCGGTACAAGATTTTTTAAAAAGTGGACAATAGTAGGTAACAAGGATTCCACAAAACCCCTAGTGCAGAGTCCTCCAGAGCCTCAGGCACTGACAGCTCCTGGTACCCCTGGAAGCAAGGGTGAGATGCATCGAAGATACGAAGGATTGGTGGAAAGTCTATTTCAACAGCAATTGGGCCCCAAATCCTCTCTCCCACTACACTCAGCCTGGAGACTGCCCTTCTCTCACCCAACTGAACAAAGGAGGTTCCTGGGGAGGGAAAATGGAGAGTATCTTACACAACTGAGGATTAAGTGAATGTATGTGTGCTGGTTAGCAAGGACCCAGACCTCTTCCTCCAATGGGCTCCTTGAACTCACTGGGCAGCCAGACCCTGGCTCTGCAGGAATTTGGATAAGTGTTTTATCCAGAATTTAACCAGCCCAAGACATAAAACATAAAGATACAGAGTTGGGAGATTCTTTAATAAATGAATGACCCAGCCATATTCATTTAACCAGCATTTAATGAAGGCCTATTATGTGCCAGACACTTTTGTAAGTCCAAAGATTTAGCAGAAAAAAAAAATAAGAAAGACATCCTTGCCCTCATGGAGCCTAAATTTGAGAGAAGTGAAAGAGGAAATAAAAAAAAAAGTAAATGAGTAAAATATATAATGTGTTAGATGATGATAATTACCATGAAGAAAAATAAATTAGGGAAGGGGACAGCAAATGTCTGGAGATGAGACAGGAAATGAACCTATAAATAAAGTGATCAGAAGAGGTTCATTGAGGAGGGGATGACAAAGTAAAGGCCTGGAGTTGCTAAGGGAGTAAGCCTGAGAGCTCCCAGGTGGAGGGCTGCTCAGGACCATGGTTCTGGTGTCTGGCCTGGGACCAGAAGGGCCAGAGGCCAGGATGACACGAGAGGTGTGAGTGCAAAGTCAGGGAAGTCAAGCTGAGGTCAGATGATTAAAGGAGTGTGGGAAGCTGAATAACTGCCTCCAACGATGTCCACATCCCAATCCCCAGGACTTGATGTTACCTTACGTGGCAAAGGGGCTTTGTAGATATGATTAAGCTAAGGATCTTGAGATGGGGAGATTATCTGGAATTATGCAGGTGGACCCAATATCATCACAAGGATCCTCATAAGTGAAAGAGGGAGGCAGGAGAGTCAGAGTCAGAGAAGATGGGAAGATGAAAGCAGAGATGGCAAGAGGAGTGATGTCAGGAGGAGGCCAAGAGCCAAGGAATGCAGGAGGCCTCTAGAAGCTGGAGAAGGCAAGGAAACAGATTCTCCCTTAGAGCCTCCAGAAGGAATGTGCCCTGCTGACACCTTGATTTTATGATTTCCGAACTCCAAAGCTGTAAAACAATAAATTTGTGTTCTTTTAAGCCGCTAAGTTTCTGGTAATTTGTTACAGGGGCCAAAGGAAACTAGTACAGGAGGGAAGGGAGCAAGCAGATCCAGTGTAGTCTTCTATTTCATAAAGTAAGAATTTTAAAAAACAAATTGACCTTATTTTTAAGGCAACCAGGGGAAAAATGCCCATCATTAAACTCTTCTGTGTAATTTATTGCCTTGGATATGATAGCTTTAAAATAAAGATTAAAGCATAAAGCTTTTAGCATAAAGAAATTTAAAGCTCTTGAGTAATGCTTTCACATGTTTTTCCCTATAATGCGTAAGAATCTGTTCTCCCCATGAGCATCAGCCAAATATGACTAGGAAATTTAAATCACTTATCCTTCCAATGTTTTCCTCTGTGCTCCCATTTCTTGGAACTGATCAAGATGGTATGTGTTTCTGCTTGGATGGATTTTTATAGTACTGAATGGAGATCACTAAAGCCCAGGGCTATAGATGCCTACTGAAGAGGTAACACTTGGGGTTTGGGGAAAGAGTGAGTTGAGGGGAGGGTTGGCTAGGAAGTCTTCTGGGGATGCCCACATAGGGAGGGAGATTTCTGCAGAATGAATGAGAGAGAGGGCTGTGAGAGAGACCCCCATGGAGTGCAGTCTCCTCTTTGAAAATACCTCAGGAGAAAGCAAGACCTTTGAGAACAGTGACTTATAAGAAATAAAAGACCAGTGTGTCTTTTCACAACTAGGCTAACATTGCTTGCATTGCTTTACGTGACTTCCAGGAAACAAAAAGCTTTTACATATTTGGCCCTGTGATGGAGATGAAGTGGGATCACCTTTGGTAGGAGATGGAGGCCAGCATGTTGACGTGAGGGCAGTAGCTGGTCTGGAGTCAGGGAGAAGAGTGTCTTCCTAGGGACCGGGAAGGGGATGGATGTGGGCATTGTGGGCAATGCTTTGGAGCCAAAGCGTACTAGTAGAGAAGTACAATGGGTGTCTTTAGAGGATGTTGAGGGGCCCTCATTGATTCACGGAGCAGACTTGGGGGTGGAACTTCCCAGAAGTCACTGGAGCAGTAAGGTCTGACAGACAGAAGAAGACTAGGTCTCACCAGCTGCTCCTTGTATAAGTAGCAATCACTTAAGGTCCATGCCTTTTGCCCCTATTCCAGGCTCCAGGTAAGCTTTCAGGAATCTCATAGCATGCTAAGGAGGGTGGTATTTAACACCTGCAACAACTCTGGTTCTTTCAGTAGGTGTCCTGTGGACTTTGCTTAAAGGCAAAATTTGTGTGGTTTCATGAGAGCAGTGCTGGGCAGCTGAGTCCCCATCCCTGCCTCTGCCGCCACCCAGCTGGGTGACACTGGTTAAGTCCTTAACTTCTAAAGGACTCATTTCCCCATCTCTGTCAATGAAGGGACCGAGATATAAATAATTGCAAATTTTGAGTGGAAGAGTGCTGTTGTATCCTTTCTCTCCTAACCAACACCAACATAAAGCAAAATGAAAGTCAAACCTAAAAAGAGCAGCAACATCACAACCTAAAAAAAAGAAAAGATAATAGTTTACAAATTGCAGAGCCATCCTAAAGATACCATAAAATATAGAAAGAAAAGAAAACTCATGTAAGGATAGTTTAAACAAAAACGAGAACCTATCAAATAAAGTTGTCACCGAGTGTGATGAAATTTGGTGAATTTTATTACTTCTGATGCTCCAAAAGTATCCAAAGTGGCTGTGGAGACCAGGTAAGCTATTTCAAAGGACCCTTTTGAGTGGAGTATGAACAAAAAAATCTTTCAGTTGACAAAATCCAAAGTCCAAAATCCCAATTGTTTGGGAAAACAATTGGCCTCCAGTTGAAAATGTGATGCTCTTCGTAGACCCTCAGTTTTGACTAATAGAATTCCATTGCTATCAGTCCTGTCGGCCGTTGCTCCAAGCTGCCTAAAAACAGTGGTTTCACAGAGCCCACTTGAACTTCTAGCACATCTGGTGCCCTGAGTTTTAGAAAAGCTGTGGTGTTCCCATGTTGCTGATAAGAAATTTGAAGCTTATATTAAAGGTCCAGGAATCTAAAACCATGTATTATGTGAAGCACAAGGAAGAAATATAGCGTTTTAACTTTTTTGCCAAAGGTTGATGCTAAAACCATGTATATGATGGAATCTGAATTGCTCTTTTTAAAGTTGATTCCTTTAAGGCTCTAACAAGGAATTAACCAGGGCCACTATCACCTGTGTCACCATGGGTTGATGTCTGCCTCTTGTGGCGGGAACCTGGGACTATCTGGTCCATTTCCTCTGGATCCTACTCTGGACTCCTTTTCTAGCCTTGCTGTCCCCATGGGGCTGCTTGCTGGCCACCCCCTGAGTGAGCTCTAAGACCCACAGCCTGTTCAGTTCTGTGTGCTGGGCCCAGCTGTGACCATCTCCAGTGAAGATCCTGCCAGGACTCGAGTCCTTTGCATTTTAGTGGTGATAGTTGTTAGATTGCTACTGTCTTGATTCTAGATTTCAAGAAACTGGGACAGTCAACAAATGAGAAAAGCTCTGGGATTTTATCTTGGAAGAGGGCATTTACTTAATTTTGAAGCAGCTCATTCTTCATGGCTACTCACTCAGATAAGAAATCCAGAGCCTAGGGATACAGGGGTGGATCAGTCAATTAAATGTCTAACTCTTAATTTCAGCTCAGATCATGATCTCATGGTATGTGAGTTCAAGCCCCACATTGGGCTCTGTGCTGACAGTGCCTGCTTGGGATTCTCTCTCCCTTTCTCTCTGCCCCTCCCTTGCTCACACACGCTCTCCATCTCTCTCAAAATACGTAAACATTTAAAAAAAAAAAAAAAGAACGAAATCCAGAGCCTAATGTTTGCTTCCATTACAGACTCTTTGATTACTGTAACCGTATTTTATTTATTCATTTGTTTATTTTATTTATTCATTTAATTAGCCAAGAAACTCAGTAATCAAGGTAAATATTTTAGTACAATATATTTTTTTTAATTTTTTTTTTCAACGTTTATTTATTTTTGGGACAGAGAGAGACAGAGCATGAACGGGGGAGGGGCAGAGAGAGAGGGAGACACAGAATCGGAAACAGGCTCCAGGCTCTGAGCCATCAGCCCAGAGCCCGACGCGGGGCTCGAACTCACGGACCGCGAGATCGTGACCTGGCTGAAGTCGGACGCTTAACCGACTGCGCCACCCAGGCGCCCCTTTAGTACAATATTTTTAAAAAATAAAAATTAATGCCAATCATTCATAATATCAAAATTTTAAATTAAGGTTGGATCATTATTAATGTCCTTCCTCTTGCCTTTGACTCTAATATGGCCTGGCACAGTATTGTTACTGATTTTATCTGTGTTTTTTTTAACATCACTTCTGACATGAAATGTATGCTTTTTCTTTCCCCTCTGACACCAAATACTTGTCATTTTTTACACACCAGTTCTCCAATTCTCCAACACCAATTGAGTGTCCAACAATTCAATTCAACTCAATTCTGACACTAACTCCTGGCGATAGTGCACACCCCACAGGTCAATGGCTCAGACCCACAAGACTGCCCCACTTGAGATGCCAGCTGCAAATGGGGTAGCCAACTTACCCACACTTCTGCCTGCTAACTACCAATTCAAGGGTTCCCACAACTCCCTCCTGAGATTCCATAATTCATTAGAATTACTGGCAGAACTCAGGAGTGTGCTTTATTTACTATTACTGGTTTATTATAAAAGATACACTCAGAAACAGCCAAATGAAAGAAATGCATAGGGTATTGGGGCAGAGAGTGCAAAGCTTCTATGCTTTCTCGGGGCATGCCAGCACCCTTCCACATGTTTGTCTACTAGGAAGCTCCAAACCACATCTTTTAGGAGTCCTTATGGAGGATTCATTAGGTAGCCATGATTGATTGACCATTGATGATTGGACTCAGTGTTCACCCCTCTCCCCTCCCTGGAAGCTGGGAGGTGGAGCTGAAAGTTTCAACCCTCTAATCACATATTGGTTCCTCCGGTGACAAGCTTCATCATGAAATCTTTTAGGGCCCAGCCAAGAGTCACTTCATTAGGATAAACTCAGGTATGGTTGAAGTAGGCTCATTATGAATAATATATAATCCTCCTGTCACTCAGGAAATTCCAAGGGTTTTAGGAACTCTTTGCCAGGGATCAGAGATAAAGACCAACATGTATAACTTATTTATTTGTTTGTTTATTTATTTATTTATTTATTTATTTATTTATTTTAAACTGAAGTTAGTTAACATACAGTGTAATATTGGTTTCAGGAGTAGAACCCAGTGACTCATCACTTACATATAACACCCAGTGCTCATCCCCAAAAGTGCCCTCCTAATGCCCATCACCCATTTAGCTCATCCCCCCACCCACCTCCCTCCAGCAACCCCCAGTTTGTTCTCTGTATTTGAGTCTCTTATGGTTTGCCTCCCTCTCTGTTTTTATCTTATTTTTCCTTCCCTTCCCCTATGTTCATCTGTTGTGTTTCTTAAATTCCACATATGGGTGAAATCATGTGATTTCTTCTTTCTCTGCATGACTTATTTCGCTTAGCGTAATACGCTCTAGTTTCATTCACCTTGTTGCATGTATAACATTGTATCGCACTGTCTTTATTTAAAAAATTTACTATTTTTTATTAATTTTGATTTTTAAAAATATTCCACTAAAATATTATTTATCTTGTTTACTGAACTTCGTGGCATCCCCTCAAATTTGGTACCTGGGGTAAGTGCCTCATTCATTTCACTCTAGACACAGCCCTGCTTCTCAGCCACCCATCTTTGGGACCCTGAGAAAGTGTGATGGCAAGGCCCCTAATATAAGCTTTACACATGTCAAATAATTTAGTGACCACTATTATACAGAGATCAGTTAACTTTACCTATACAAATCTGTGCAGATCAGTGGACTCAATGAGCAGGGTACACATTGAATAGAACCATAAAAAGAAAGGGAGAGGGAGGGCTGCAGCCTTCCAAGTGACAGATAGAGGTATTAAACAGGACTCTTAAGGTCAAATTGCCGCCTCATTTATACTCCTGGGCTGGAGAGCTCTAGGGTATCCTGTTACACTAAGAAGTGGGATCCAGCCTTAGTTCAACTTGGAAGCTTTGGATGCAATTATCTCTTGGGGCCTCAATTTCCTTTCATATAATATTGGAAAAAATTGGGTTAGCCATTTCTAGGCTTTTTTAAAAAAAAACTATAAATATTTATAACTTGATTTGTTTTTCTCAAAGAAGATAGGTCTGCACAGTGATTTTCTAAAAATTAGTTTTCTAAAATTTCTCAAACTGTACATCTTCATTATAAATGACGGTGAGTTTAGAAAGTCAGAAAAGTATAAAGGAGAAAGTGAAAATTATTTATTCTTCTACTTCTCAGAGATAACTGCTATTGATGTTTTGGTGTACCTAGTCCCGACACACACATACACATGCACACAACCCATAGGTAAAATATACACTGATTTTGTAAATCTTTATAGATTTTGAAGAGGGTTGGTGGCTGGAAAGAGGATAGTTAAGGAAATCATTCATTTAGAGCCTACTGTGGGCAAGCTCTGTGTTGTTTAAACTTCACTACAATTTTATCTCCATTTTACATATGAGAACGCTGACATTCAGGAAGGCTGAGTGTCTTTGCCTAGGTCACATACCTAGTGAACCAATTATCAAGGCAGGGTGGGAACAGGGACCATTCTGTGGCAAAAGGCTAGATTATCCCCAGCCCACCTCCTTGGGAAAGGAATATGGAAATAAGAGCCTCATTCCACGAATGGCTGACTACATTTTTACTAAAATTAAATATAGTGTGGCACTCTGAGAATTCAAATTTAGATAAAGTCTGTAAGACATCCAAACGTTTTTTTCCCCCCTCTATTTCTAGAGAATGGCTTTTCTTGGGCAGACTTAAATTCAAGTTTTGGCAAAAATGGCTTCATGGAATTTTTTTCTGAATAGAAGGAAGGCAGGTTTTTGTTTTTGTTTTTGTTTTTGTTTTGTTTTTGTTTTTGCTTTTTTTTTTAATTGAATTTGGAAAGCACATACCTAACATCAATACTGATTGGCAGAGATTAAGCAAAGGTTTGTTTTCTACTTTAAACTGTAATTCAAAATGTGTTGCTGAAAGTGGAGACAAAATTAGTACTTTGGTAAAATCTCTAGTGTTCAGGTGCTATGCAGGTTCTTAAATTAGCTATTTGAATCACACACTGTAACGTAATGATCTCACAGCTCCTTGCAGAAGGAGGGGACATGCAGGAATTAGCCATTAGCTGGCAGAAACCCAGGGGGACTTTTGTAGGAACTAAACTGCAATCTGCTTGAATGCTTGGGTTAACTCTGTTACGTAAAGAAAATCTGGATTTAGGGAAAGACAACATTCCATAGACCAAGTTGAAGTATTTGAGCCTACCATGGGCATTTTGTAAAAAGTTCTTACCAAATCCTAACATTTCAAAAAGACAGAGAGTTGAATGGTAATGGTGACTCCTGACCCTTGCTGTATAGGGTGCCAAATTAGCTTCTTCCTTCCTATGCCTTGTGTTTCCCATCAATGAAACCCAAGATGTAAGACTTTCTGCCACCTTCTCAACTCTTACCCTCACTGGCATGTTTTGAAAAGATATCTTCTCATAGATCCACACAGTGAATTCCTAGAAAGAATATTGCATAAAAAAATCTCTGGTATTATACTCTTCCTTCCCTCCTTCCCCCAATGCCAGGACAGGCAAGCCACATAGGGAACTTAGAGGAAAGGATGCCTTTCCCTCATCCGTCCCCCTTTCAGGGTCTCTGACTAAATTGTAACTTATTCCACAGATGGGCGAGTCGGGCTGGTTATAACTTAATCTACTTAGCTGTAAATAATCTTGCCTGTGTCCCAATTTCTTCATCTGCAAATTGGAACTAATATTTATGTTGTAGCTCAAAGGGATTTAGTCAGGCCTAATGAGATCAGTTGTGTAGCGGGTTTGGCGCTTGTTGGATGGAAGGCATTATATAAATATGCCGTCATTTTCATTAGGATTATTTTCATCATAATTTTATGCTAAACACAGCTGTGGCAACATATGTTTTAAAGATTTAAATAAACATTCCTAAATTTGTGAAACCTGATTCACTTTTGCCCAATTTGGCTAAATTTGCCATCATTTTGAGAATTCTGAAGGCAAGGCTTTCAATTCACAAAGCGTCTCCTTATAGCAAGAGTTTACGTACTGACAAGCATAATTTTCTTTTGTAAGCTCTTTAAAAACACAGCAAAATTGTCCAACATGATAGCCTGGCAACTGGAGGCGGGGTTCCCTCACAGGAACTGTGTGAAGGGAGAGTCACTCACAAAAGTAAAACTTGAAGCTATCTCAAAACTGGCTACCATGAACATAAAAGCTTGATTTCTGGAAAAGTAGAACAAATAAAAAAAGCTTAAGTAGTTTTTTTTGTTAGTGTGTTTTAACATAGAGGTCAAATCATGGGCATGTCTTTAGTTGTTCAAAATATCGGTGGTAGGCCACTTACATCTTAGGCTATATTAATAAGTGTTTGCTTCACCCTTCTCCAGGATTAAATGCCTGGTGACCCAGCTGCACAATTTAAATGACCCACAACATTGAATCTCTTGTGCCCTGGGCATAATATGTGGAAGTAGACATAGCCAGGGTTATACCAGCAAAAAGGACCCAAATATTCTTTGGCCCTTTCCCCAAAGATTGATTATCTTCAAGGGTTTTGAGCAGCAGGACCACAATTCCCAAGTTTCTTTTGTTGTGATACAGGTAAGTAAGCAGATAAATCAGGACCAGTTTGAAGACTGCATATGTCCTTTTCCAATGTGCCCACAACCTGGTAAACTCTGTGTCAAGGCAGTGATAATGAGGTTCACAACCCTACAGTTGACTCCTTATTTAACTTTATACCAACTTATTTTCATGCTCAGCAGATTACTTGAACTGGTGATTGCCTGCCTTGGTTTTGTAGTATTCTGGGATATCTCCAGTTACCTCAGAATTATACCATTTTAGAAATATTTTTATTTGACTTATTAAAAGATTAAGTACATGCCCTAGAGTGCTGTGAGAAAGGAGGATTTTTCAAGCCAATATTAATAGTTTGGGAGAATCTGGCATAAATCGATGATGGTAGTGATGACCAGATTTAGAGCTTTACATTAATTCAGGCTTCAGGGGGTGCTCTGGGGAAATGGACCCCCCCTCCAAAAAAAAAACAAAAAACACAGGCTTAGGAAGGTGAGGGTGAAACATTTTTTTCTGGGAGACAAAAGAAAAGAGATGTTTTGCTTTTCTCCATGATGCTAGTGCTATTTTTTAAGCCAAATAATCTCAAACTTTATGAAAACTCGTAAGTTTTCTTATGAGTTATTATTTCAGGAATGAGCTTGTTTTTAAACAGACTTTTAAAAGCAAATCATACACATGTGCTCACACATACACACACACAAAATTTCATTTCATGGGTTGAAGGTGCAGCCAGGATTATCCAACTTATCAAATTTTCTAGATGAATCTGGTGGTGGTGCTCCTTAAGACTGCAACTTGAAAACAACTGCTTTGAATGCCTTCTCTTCTTTTATTTATTTATTTTTTTATTTTTTTTAACGTTTATTTATTTTTGAGACAGAGAGAGACAGAGCATGAACGGGGAGGGTCAGAGAGAGGGAGACACAGAATCCGAAACAGGCTCCAGGCTCTGAGCCATCAGCACAGAGCCCGACGCGGGGCTTGAACTCACGAACCGCGAGATCATGACCTGAGCCGAAGTCAGACGCTTAACCGACTGAGCCACCCAGGCGCCCCGAATGCCTTCTCTTCTAAAGCAATCCATGAGAGTAGCTGGAAATCAGCATCCTCCAAGAAGACACAAGCTCTACTGTCCTCAGAGAGGTACTCTCTGCACTCTCCCTTTGCTCCCCAACCCAAGAAGAGGTACTGGAGGCAAAATATGAAAGATATCCCCAAGGATTCCAAGAAATATTTCCAAGAAATATCTGGGCCAGCTCCTTGGGTAGGGGAAGAGGTGGGGAGATAGGTCTCACAGTTGCCCAGCAAGTAGGGAAATGGAGAGCCATTGTAATGTTGGCCTTTGTGTGGTGTTATGGCAGGGTGAATAACACCAACCCCAAAGATGTCTACATCCTAATCCCTGGAATCTGTGAATCTGTCACCTTACATGGAAAAGGGGACTGTGCAGAAGTGATTAAGTTAGGGATCTTGAGTTGGGGAGATTGTCTTGGTAGCTGGGTTGTTCCAATATAGTCACAGGGGTTCTTATAAGAAGGAGGCAGGAGGATCAGAGGAAGAATAAAAGGCAATGTGATGATGAAAGCAGAGAGAAAGAGACGGGAGTTGCTATAATGCTGAACTCGATAGAAGACAAGGCTATGAGTGAAAGAACGCAGACAGCCTCTAGATACTAGAACAGGGAAGGAAATAGATTCTCCCTTGAGTCTTCAGAAGGAAGGTGGCCCTGCTGACCCATTTTATTTCCATAACCTCCAAAACTGTAAGGGAATAAATTTGTGTTGCTTAAAGCCATTAAATTGTAATTTCTTATAGCAGTAATAGGAAACTGTTGGAGGTGGTCCCTAAAAACCATCCTTCAGGTTTAATGATTCACTAAAAGGACTCATAGGACTAAGGAAAGCTGTTATATTTATGGGTATGGCTTATTACAACAAAAGAATACAGATGAAAATCAGCAAAGCAAAAAGGCACATGGAGAATTTACCATAAATCATATGTCCTAGCTTAAACTATTTGGTCAAACTGGTACAGCATGGCCCAGGTCTTCAGGCATATAAAAACACTCTTAGGGAAAATATTCTGAGGGCTTAGAAGTTATCTCCCAAGAGTTGGCCGAAGGTCAGTCCCTAAGACAAGCTTTTCTTAGAAATATGCAGAGTTTGGGTAGTCCAGGCCTACTGAGTTAATCCTTTCCTGCACAGAGAATAATACAGGTACTTAGGCTGGCAAAGCCTAGGAACATCCAGGTTATAACTGTGGGTTAATTGAACACATTTGTACTAAGCATTTACTAGTTCAAAGAACAATGTGAATTGTTTGGTTTCATCAATGAATTAATTAGACCCAGTTGGAGAGCTTACCATATAATGGGGGAGGCGAACTGTTAAAGGCATGATACAAAATATACTAGACATTGATAAGGATTTAAGAAGTCTTCAAGAAGGAGGTAAAATTAGAACTATAGTTGGAGTGATTAGGTGGGAATGTAAATGTAATCATGACTCTTCTTCTGGATCCCAGAACTGAGAATGCCTTAAAAAACAAACATTGAGGGGCGCCTGGGTGGCTCAGTCGGTTAAGTGGCCGACTTCAGCTCAGGTCATGATCTCGCGGTCCGTGAGTTCAAGCCCCGCGTCGGGCTCTGTGCTGACAGCTCGGAGCCTGGAGCCTGTTTCAGATTCTGTGTCTCCCTCTCTCTGAGCCTCCCCCGTTCATGCTCTGTCTCTCTCTGTCTCAAAAATAAATAAACATTAAAAAAAAAACAAAAAACAAAAAAAACCAAACATTGACTTCTTTCTCATCTGAGCCTCAACAGAGAAGCCAATTAGTATCCCTTTCTTAATAAATACAGAAGTATTTAGAGGCAGTAATCAAACCTCCCCTCAACTTTCTCTTCTCAAGACCATAGGACCTTGGGTGCATTCACAAATTTTATTTCCCAAACTTTTAATCATGTTGGGGCTTCTGTATCAAATTTTCTCCAGCTATGACACATTCTCTGTTCATCATTTAAAGTGAATGGGACTCAAAGCATAAGAGACTCTTAAAAACTGAGAACAAACTGAGGGTTGATGGGGGTGGGAGGGAGGGGAGGGTGGGTGATGGGTATTGAGAAGGGCATGAGCACTGGGTGTTGTATGGAAACCAATTTGACAATAAATTTCATATATTGAAAAAAAATAAAGTGAATGGGACTCTTTAGGGTCCAAGTAATGCAGTCACGGCAATAAATGTCTTCTCCTATTACTTCAGGAAAACTACATTCAAAACCAGGCTTCTGGCAACCCAAACAAGGCCCCAGTTAATAACAGCAAAATAAGGAAGGAACTTAGCAGAGAAAGAAAATACAAAAAGCAGCCCCAGATTCCACATTAGAAGCTATGGAAGGACTATCCTCCACAAGTGGTTTTTTGGTTAACTCACCAACCAACCCGAAGGAAATGTCTCTATATGGTATACAACATGGAACAATAATAACAATAACTAATACTTATTGAATGTTTAATATAGAGTAAATACCTGTTTTAAAGTAGTAACTTATTCAACCCTCCTACCTATCCTAGGAAGTTGATTGTGTTAATATCATCCCCTTTTACATATGGGAGAACTAAGGCACAGAGACGTAAAATAACTTACCTGTGATCACATGAGCAGGAAGCAGAAGGACTCAGAGAAGCAAGAGAAAACAAGGAAAAAGAAAGAAGAGTAGACAGAAGGGTGCAAAGCACAGAGGTGTGAAACTGTGGCACTGGAAGTGGTGGTCGTAGAGGCCTGTCATTCATCTACAGAGTAGCCCTTTGAAGGAACAAGGAAAAGAATATTCATGGGTATGTAGGTGGTGGCAGGCGGGAGAAATCTGTGTCTTAAGAACCAATGTCACGAGCATTCTGAACCCAAAGTGTGCCAAACACTGAGAGGACAGCTCTCAGGAAGAGCTTGCTGTATGCAAGGTCAGTAAATGAACCAACACCCAATTCTCTACACTCAGAGTGACAGCTGTACCTTGGCTCTGGTCTGCTGTGTGCCAGCTCTTAAGCATGCTTTTTTTTTTTTCTACACATCTTCCATTTAGACCTCTGTTGAAATGCTATGGCTTATGGTTAATGCTATGAGCCTAACTCATGGGGCTGAGGGTCTTAAAGAAGATACTGTGTCCAGAAACACTTTAAATTATAAAGTATTATCATTATTATGATGATTACAGATCATCAATTCAGAGTGACAAATGGAATGAGCAAGCAATTGGGAATGAGGAAGTTTGCTCTGTTGTTAAATATCTGGGTGTAGGACACTGGGCTTTCAAGCCACTGTTCCAAATTTGGATCCCCCCTCCACACCCACCTGCTCATCTCATTCCCCTGGATATTCAAGCTGCAGGGGAAGGATTAATGAAGTGGGAACATTACAGAGGTAAAAATGAGCTGGGGGAAGTGAGAGAGAGGAAAAAAAATCTCTTAAAACCTACAAAACCCTTGGTGTGCCCGGGTGGCTCAGTCGGTTAAGCGACCTACTCTTAATTTTTGCTCAGGTCATGATATCACAGGTTTGTGAGTTTGAGCCCCAAGTCGGGTCTGCGCTGATAGTGCAGAACCTGGCTGGGATTCTGTCTCTCTCCCTCTCTCTCCTCCTCCCCAACTCATTCTCTTTCTCTCTCTCTCTCTCTCTCTCAAAATAAATAAACTTAAAAAAAAAAAACCCTATAAAATCCTTTAGCCCTTAAATCTCAAACTTAAGCCACCCCTCATATTAAGAAATGTAAACCAAAACATCACTAACTCCGTTGTGACACAACAGAGAAAATGACTTCTGGTTAGTATGTTGCTAATAATAGTAGAATATCGATCATATTGGCCGCACTTTTTCCCCTCCTATCACTTCCTGTAGGTAAGATATTTAAAGACTTGTTAAAATATGCACTCGTTTTTGGTAAGCACCAAGACAATATTCTACACATCTGTGCATTTGATTAGTGGTATATGTTTGTTTCAAGTGTCAGCACAGTCTGTCAGTTAATAGAGAATAGCTCAGAATTTGAATTCCATAAGTGATTCTGTGATCTGGACCAGCTCCTTTATGATGTACAGCCTTCATGTCTGCAGAGAAGCAGGGGCTGAGGTGTCTGGGGTTGGCTCAGAAGTTCGCAAGGCCAGTGGAGTACATGGGGCTATCCACAGTCAAATGACTAAATGTGGCTAACATCTGAGTCGTGCCACAGTGCACATTTAGCTGGGGTCCAGGAAGATTGGTCCCAGGCACTGCTGTTCAGTGATGATGATGGAACTGAAAATAAGTCCTGCAGCTTCTCATAGCAATAGCAGGACAGAAAGAAAGAAAGAAAGAAAGAAAGAAAGAAAGAGGAAGGAAGGAAGGAAGGAAGGAAGGAAGGAAGGAAGGAAGGGAGAAAACAAAACAAAACAACCAAAACAGAAAACAACAGCAACAAAAACCACCCCAAAACCCTTAGATCCAGTTTGAGCCTCTGTGTAAAAACTAAAGGTGTGTGAACTTTAAACGTGTTTAAAATGTAAAAATTCATTGAAGTCAAAATTGCAGAAGCTTATAGAGTAATATACAGGCGATTATTTGAAATATTCAGTCCAAGTCTGGCTGAGCACCTGCCAACCCTATCACTGATTTCATCCCAGCCCCACACTGTGTTCCAGGCTGCAGCTCTGATCTGAGGAGCTCAAGCAAGCAGACTCAGAGAACAGTTCCTTCAAGGTTAGCCAAACATAGTTTATGGTAAATGTACTTCCCAGGAAATTATACAAAAACATTTTGATGGAATTCTGCATGTGTCAAAACTCAATGTAATTAAATATAAAATTTACAATAAAGCATGTTTAGGAAACGGTGTAATTTTGATTTGTGTGCCTTTTATTGTTCCCATGCTGGTCATACCCAAATGTAGTTGACATGAACCATTTTATAGATGAGTTTCTTGGGAGATATATGTAATGTTTGCCAGGAATTCAAAAAGCAATCCTGTAGGACCTCTAATAGCCTCTTTTGTCTCATCTCTTTTGATTTCTTCCTATTAATTTGTCTTCTGCTTGTAAGTTATTGTCTGTTTTTGCTCTGGGCTTCCCTGTGCTTTGTTCTTTGGATTTCTTATATTCTCTGGTTTCTATCTGCCCTCCCCTTTCTTTTTTATCGTGATATATACCAACTCCTCTCTTTTAACTTGTATGGGTAAACGTGAGCCTATAGCTTTTTAAAAAAATCTACTTGTATAAGTATTTAGAAATGCATAGCATTATTTGACAAGGGTCATTATAGTTGGAACCTATGAATCTGGAAGTCTAGGACAATCAAGTTGACCTTAAGATTCCAGGCAAAGAGAAGACAGGATTAGATTTGGGGACTCAATCACTTCTTATTATTTTAAGCAACAGAAAACGTCAATCATTTAGGTTGCCAAGAGTTTCATTATAGTCTGACTTACAGATGTGATTTGCATTAATATGTGTTTGTAAGTGAACACCAGTGGCTGAGATTTTCCATAATATTACAAGTTTTAAGTTATCTGAGTTTTTCAGGTTTTATCTATGTTAAGTATAACCATAGTCTTGTTAATCTTAGTAACTACCCTCCTGGTTGCCTGGCTATGAAAAGCAAGGTATCTTAGAAAGCTCCATCCTGAATATTTCTGGGACCCGCACAGGAGGTAGTGGGGATTATAAGCAAATCCTGATAATCATCATCGCTGTGGAGCATCTTAACAAGATTCGCCATTCCAGATCCTGCCATCTCCACAAAGGGGGCTGCTGAAATTGGAACTTTCCTTCCTGTGCAGCTTCCTGGAAAATCAGCCCTGCCTAAATGCTGGTGAACTTGGAAACTCATGGCTCTGCAGCCAAGATACTTCCTGGTTGTATTTAAAGTACCAGGTTTTAAATTATATTAATTTACTAGGGCTGCCATAATAAAGTGCCACAAACCTGGTGGCTTACTCAACAGAAATGTATTGTCTCTCTGCTCTGGAGGCCAGAAGTCCAAGACCAAGGTGTCAGCCGGGTTGGTTCATTCTGAGGGCTGTGAGGAACAATCTGTTCCAGGCGTTTTTTGTGGCTTTGGGAGATTTGCTGGGAATCCTTGTTCCTTGGCTTGTAAATGCATCACATTCATCTCTGCCTTCACCTTCACGTCGTGTTCTCCACGCACACATGTCTGTGTCCCTTTTTCCTATTTCCCTTTTTTTATGGACACCAGTCATACTGGGTTAGGGGCCCACCCAACCCAGCATGACCTCATTTTAACTAATTACATCTGCAAATACGGTCGACTTTTTTTATTTTTTTTCCAAATAAGGTCACCTTCTGAACGTTAAGACTTCAACATATGAATATGGGTAGGGGGACGCAATTCAACCCACAACACAAGTAAATATTTCTTTGAAGATTAAAGGTGCAAAGTATTTAGTGAAAGAGAGTCCAATATATGTCACAAATTCTCTTCAAATTCTTTCATCTTCTGATTGCATTTCTCTCCCTCTTCATCTTTCTGTTTGTGGCAGATTGGAGAGAGTTTCTCCTTCACCCCTAGCCAACAAGAGAGAGGAATTAGGAATTAGTAATATAGTGCTGGTTCTATATCCCAGATGGTAAAGACCAACTCATTTTCAACTAGCATGGTGGTTCTTAAAAAATGTTTATTTATTTTCTGAGAGAGAGAGAGAGAGAGAGATAATGAGAGAGAGAGAGTAGGGGGGAGGGGCAGAGAGAGAGGGTGACAGAGAATCCTAAGCAGGTTCCTCACTGTCAGCTCAGAGTCTGACTCACCAAAAAACCAGGAGTTGGCCACTCAACTGACTGAGCCACCTAGGCACCTGTAGCATGGTGGTATTTAATATAAACAGGATGAAGAAGAACAAAAATTCTGGGATGATTATTACTTGAGTCACTTAACAGGAGGTATATTCCTTCTCTACATGAAGCAAGTTTGTATTTTTTTGGGGGGAAAGTTAATACTCAGTATGGTGAGGTGTGAGAAAACTGGATGCAGACCTTTCCAGTGGTGAGACAGCTGGAATTTAGTCCCCAGTCTCCTTCCCCTGCTCCGTTCACGATCTCAGGGCCCGTTCTTAGCACCTTCTCAGCTGGATAAGCTAGGCAAACAAACAAACAAACAATCCTCCATCATCACTTGACCAAAGCTCGATATGCTGGCTTATACAATGCAAGAAGGGGCCATGAGCTTGGTCTTACATCTACCTTATCAGGTCAGGATGGAATTTTCTGATGAAGAAAAGTAGGGCCAATAGAGAACACAGACTGAATTTGGGCCATAAGAAGAGAATGGAGGAGGTCAAATGAAAAGGAAAAGAGGGGTAAGGAGAAAGATAGCATCCGTGTGGAATGCATGAGGCTACAGCTCTTGCTGGGAAGCCCCTCTTCCATGGCCATAGTTTTCTCTGGGTTTCAGAACCTTCTTTTGCTCCTTTGGGCTTCGGGGATATAATGGCTTCCTTCTGTGGCTAATTCCTAGGTGCTTCGCCATCCCTTACAGCTCTCCTAACACTGTCAACATCTTTGCTTAATGTCTCTTCATTAAACTCTCCATCCATCTGACAGGGCCATCCAGCTCCTGCCTGTGTTCAGGCCTCATCTCCCCAAGCTAGTTTTGAGTTTCCACAGGACAGAGATCAAGTCTTGCTCACCTTTGAATTTGCATAACGTTGAATGCAAAGCCTGTGGAAAACTCTACATGGATGGTGAAGGCAGGAAAAGAAGAAGAGTGGGTGTGGGTAGAAAGAAGAATCAGGAAAAGAGAAAGGGAGAAAGGGAAAATACCCAGGAAGGTGGAAGGATGGTGGAAAGGTGGTATAAAACAGCAATGGAGACCGACTCAATTCTCCAGAATTGTATTCTATCAGGGTAAAGGGCAAACACCCAGGAAGAACTGGGGCCCAAGCTGCCATCTTGTTGGAGCCTGCGCAGATGAATCTTCATATTTACTGCCTCATCTGCTTCCACATTCTGCAAAATGACTTTATTGCCATGTGGTGACCACATAATGCTAAAGGTGCAGCTTGAACTTCACCTTTTAAGTTAGAGGCCCAGGGAAGTTCTACTGAGAAGAGCCCATTCAGTGCTGCACAGTCTCTAGCCCCAGCAACTGGGCTGCCCTGGGACAGCAGCCACAAGCCCTCTGACTGCACTCATTGTGCTCCTATGGTATGCAGCGTATTATGAGACTTAGAGATAGGAAGACAGGAGAGTCCCTACCTTATTTATCTTGTGTATCTTCCCTTTAGCACTAGGGACTTTTATGTGTGGTTCACTGCTCTATTCCCAACATCTACAGGAGGTCTTCGGCAAATAGTTTTTGGATGAATAAATGGTGGAAACACTGGACATTTCTTTACCTCCAGAGAGCAGGCTATATTTTGTTTTCTTGGTTCTTCAATGTGCCAGCCCCATGATATTTCCTAAACTACCCAGTGGCCAATCTGGCCCTATTTTGCCTTTGTTGTGATTCATTAAACACATATATCTTCTGCTATTGAGTTAGCTTTCCAGTTTCATGATTAACATAGAAACAACAGGGAACAGTCTTCTGTTGAAATGAAAGAGCACCAAGACTATACCAAAAGAAAGAAAGTACAAAACTGTAAGACCTTCCTCATACATATTTATGCTGTGCTTCGCTTTTCCTATCATTTTTTTTTTGGGCTCTGGAGACCAGCTTCTTCCAGAAGGAGACCCAGGACAGGCACTTCATGTACCACAGCTCTGAAGTAGCTTGAGGAGAGGGGAGCATTCCAAATGTGTGGTTCCATTTTATGAAGAGACAGACTGATGTTAGTTAGGAAAGTGCTTTATTTTCTCCAGAGGTTATATTGAAATGTTTTTTGGCATATCATTTAGTGATAATGAAAATGGCAAAAATAAATGTGCATTAGTCTATTTTATTTGAGATGGGATCAAAGATTCCTCCAACGTGCTGGACACACCATGGGCTTACCAGCAGAAAGAGCAAATGAATAAAAAGGAATCTGATGCAAATACCCAACCAGTATGTATGATCTGAGTTCCAGGAAGAGCCTTTCAAATCCCTTTAATTCTACTGTGCACCATTATTTGTGGAGGTTGCCAAGCTAAGGAAAATAAAATACAAAGCATCCACACTGAACTTTGAACATGCCCTTACATAATCATTTTTATTCCGCCAGCAATAAAACATCCTCACAGGACCCGGAGACCCACATTTCTAAGGACAATGCTTGACATTGATTGATTGCTTTCTAATGTATTTTCCAAGCTACCTGGTTGAATGTTCTCACCACAAATCTGGCTCAAAATCTAGCCAGTCCTTCTGAGTCATCCCTCATGACTATTCCCATTTGCACCCTGCTATTATTTCAGTTGGACTTTCTAATTCATCCTTTCGAGTTGATGGGATACTCTGTAAATTCTCCTTCTACCTGTTCCATTGACTCTGGATAGTGTCCTACAACTTTTGAGAGTAGAGACTGTGTATTTCTATCCCTAAATCTCACAGAACTCTGCATACAACAGGAGCACAATGAGTGCAGTTAGAGGGCCTGTGGCTGCTGCCCCAAGGCAGCCCAGCTTGTCAGCATTGGGATGCTGTGCATCACCGAGTCAGCTTTTTCCAGAGGGGGATCAGCATTCAGAGGGGATGAGGGACACTGAGGGGTGCACAGTTTTAGGGAAATCTCTGCCATCCATCCACAAAGAGGACATGGAAATATAATGAAAGTGTGAAGTACTTATTAAGAACCTAACCAAGAACCAGACCTACCATCCACCTATATAGTTGACATTCTATGGGTTAAGCAACTGTAGGGTATGGGGTTCTGAGGTCAAAGGCTTGTCCCAAGTTCTCACTTCTGGCTAGATGAACTTGGGTGAATCATTTAATTTTTCTAAACCACAGATTCATCATCTGCAAAAGGGAGAAAACATCTTCATGGCCCTCTGCCATGAAGCAGGGTTACAGTGAGAACCTAATAAATATTGAGTCTGCAAATTCTTTGCTCTCATCAGGCCTCTGGCAATGCTTGGCAAACACAGATCACCAGGGACTTCCCTCAAGAACTTCTGATTCAGTAGATGAGAAATGGACCAAGAGTCCAATTCAATGGTTCTCACTCCAGGTTAAACATGAGGGTTACCTGGGAAGCTCCTAAAAAATGCAGATACCACAGGCCCATTCCAGACTAATTGGCATTAGGTGTTTTAAAAAAGCTCTCCAGGGTATTCTAATGTATAGACAGGTGGATAATCAACAGTCTAGTAAAGTCCATGCCACTGCGGGTGATTAAAATTACAAGCTGCTAAAAAGTTTCAACCACCCTCCTCTTAAATATCAGAGGCTTGGAACTCCCTTGCTTTGCCTGTAGCATGTGCTAAGGGAATGGGAAGTGGCATCCCCAGTGGCCAGGTAGACACAGGAAAACCTTTCCAGATAAGTAAGAATCTCTCCCATTTCTTTTAAAGGAGAAAGAATTGTCTTCCTCCCTCCATTATGTTATCATCCTCACAATGAGGAGTCCATCCTTTCGAGATACTCTAATCCTTCATACCTCAGTGTAATGACCCAAGCAACAGGAAATGCCCATGCTGCATGAGTATCTAAACATGAAGATAAGGAGGGTTTTGACACAAGAAAACCCTCCTGATGAAACTGTCACAGCACATTGGCTTACCTTTTGGTATCTTTAATTTGGAATAGAGGTCAACAGTATCCACTCTGAAAACAATTCCAAATTCAAGTCTCCTGGAGTCCCAAGTGTCAAGTGTAAACTTAATGAAGGAAGTTAGGCACAGCCTACTGCCTATGATACTGACCAAAAAGACTTGCTTGTAGACAGCAGTGTTTTCTTAAAAAAATAAATAAATAAAAATAAAAAATAAACAACAACAACAAAAACAACCCCAAAACAGCACAAGAAAGATTGTAAAACGAGATCAAATTATTGTGTCAAGTTTTCTATCTAGATACAAATGTCAAACTTTGAGATTCCCCGCCCCCATACCAGTTTGTATCTTGAAATTCTCTTTATTTCATTTATTTTGTGATCTTTGCCAGATACATACATATATATATGTACATATATATATATATATATATATATATATATATATATGAAAATGTGAAACTTCACCAGGGAGTGTGAAAGAAGGAAACTGATAACAAGTTCCCATGCTGGGGAGAAGTTTCTGAGAGCTGGGGAGGCTGGGAGGTGACTGAAGTACCCGCCTCCTGGCTCTGAAAAGCAAGTCTCCAGGAGTGAGCTGCACCAGGTGGCCAGCCTTCTCACCAAAACTTGTTTTGTTAACTAACTACAATGTAAATAATAAGCAGAAACTCCACCGTTAACCGCTGGGACCATGTGACCCTCCAAGTCTCTTACACAGTTTAACTGGAACATCTTTCTACTCTTTGAACCCATTTTTGAATGGTCTTATTTTCCTTTAGTAACTACTGCATTAAATAACCATGTAGGAGAAAGATTTTAATCTTGGCATCTCAGTTCTGTGAGACTTTATTTATACCCCCAGACCAGTTCCCATTTTTTTTTTTTAGACTTAAAAAAGTGAGATAAGAAACATCTGATTTTTTGCAAAGACGGGCAAGCATTCCACTTGGTTGTTTAAGAGCTGGTTTAAAAGGTCCCTCATAATGCATTTTCAATAAAATATTTGTAAATGAAAACAGCTGATTCCTGTTGTTCAGGAAACAGAAGAGAAAAATAGAAACCATCATGTTTAGAAAAAAACATTATGAGAAATCCTCAATTTCATTAAGACTCTAAGGTTCACCTCATTATTTGGAATATATTTTTTAAATGTTACAAGGAGTTCACATAGTAAACTATGCTACTTGCCTGAAAAGTCTTATTGATGAGATAGGGAATTTGAAGGGACTCCATTTTAGAAAGGCTGCATTTCTGCTGTTTTTCTGCTAGGCCCCATCTATTCATGTTCTATATTTTGTATTTGAGTAAAACTCAAAGAAGCTATGGTCCTACTCCAAGGGAGTAACAAGAAAGTCAGTCTTTCTCTGAGTTTTGTCCTAGGCTCCAAACACTAACGGCTAATAAAGCCAGATCCTGACAGAACATTAACTTCAAAAAAGCCCCTACGGATGATGGCATAAATACCCTCTACCTTCAGTGATTTATCAAATAACACTTATCATTCACCTGTCACTGGCCTTTGATTGAACCCTACCCTGGATTCCTGAAAGAACGGGTATCCTGGACCTTTTTCCAATATAACCCTGTAAGGATGAAGAGACTCATTCTCCTTTCCTTTCTGAGGCTCCAGATGCTGTGCAATACTTTTTCTGTCATTCATGCTATTCAATGAATTCTGCGTTTGCTTCCTCTGGCTTGAGTTTTATACCTATTGTGTCCCAAGCCAGCCCTCTTGGCTGGTCCTGTGGGACCCACTCTGGGTCCTATGAGATCTATTAATTTTGGATTATGCTGCTCTTATTTAAAAGCTATTCACATTATTTTGTGACCCCACATTTCTTCATTTTTGATCATTGCTCTATAATTCTTTTCTTTCTCTGAGAGAGAGAGAGAGAGAGAGCGCATGAGTGAGAAGGAGAGAGAAAATCTCAAGCAGGCTCTGCACTCTCAGAACAGAGCCCCACACGGTGCTGGATCCTACAAACTGAGAGATCATGACCTGAGCTGAAATCAAGAGCCAGATGCTTAACCAACTGAGCCACACAGGTGCCCCTTTTGCTCTATAATTCTTATTCATTTAGATGCTCCAGAAATGATTGTTCCTAGCATCTAAGGACACATTAACATGTGTTGTTTGTCATTGCTTAGTTTATTCCCTCCTTCTACTGACTCAGTAAATCCGCCAAGAATGAGTCAGAGCTAGCTGACTGTAGTTCACAGTTCTACATTAAAAGTAATGCCAAGATTTAGAAAACTCTATGAAAGACTGCTTTTAGAACAAATAATTTGATTTTTTAATTTCTTAGGTGAAAATTGGTTTTCCCTACAAAGCAACATTAGGCAAATCCAAATTAAATAAATTTACCTTAATTATATGACTATTTGTGAAGGAATCATTGTTGCTGTTTTGTATTATTTTAGATTAGCCTTAATAATGCCATTTTGTCATTTTCCTGTATTCATACAGTCAGACTCAGGGTCCAGTACCTTCTCAGTTGGAACTTTTTTTTTTTATTTTTTTTTTAATGTTTATTTTTATTTTTGAGACAGAGAGAGACAGAGCATGAACGGGGGAGGGGCAGAGAGAGAGGGAGACACAGAGTCCAAAGCAGGCTCCAGGCTCCCAGCCGTCAGCACAGAACCCAACACGGGACTCAAATTCATGAACCACGAGATTATGACCCGAGCCAAAGTCGGTCTCCTAACCGACTGAGCCACCCAGGCGCCCCATCAGTTGGAACTTTTTGATTGTGCTAGAACACCATAGATACACAATTATTCAGAAGGCACTTGATAAATCTTTGTTGACTAAATAGTTATCTCATTAGCTACTTTCAAGACTGTTTACATCTTTTCTTTCACTTCTTCACACTCTCCTCATGAGGTAGGTAGGGCAAGAATAACAATCTCCATTCTAGAGGATGCCCCACAGAGACAGAGGAACCAACCCTAGGCCTTCAAATACCAGCCTCCCCCCCCTCCCCCGCTCCCCCCCGCCTCAGGGGATCTTTCTTGCTTTCCATTGTCCTCCCTCCACATCATTGGGCAACCTTGCCCCTCCCTTGGCCTCTTAGAGGAAATTGTCTGGAGACATTTTTGGTTGTAACAGTAGAAAGGGTACTACCTGCATCTAGTGGATAGAGGTCAGGAATGCTGCTAAATACCCTGCAATGCACGACAACCCCCTATAGTAAAGAATTATCTGGGGGCACCTGGGTGGCTCAGTCGGTTAGGAGACCGACTTTGGCTCGGGTCATAATCTCGTGGTTCATGAATTTGAGTCCCGTGTTGGGTTCTGTGCTGACGGCTGGGAGCCTGGAGCCTGCTTTGGATTCTGTGTCTCCCTCTCTCTGTCCCTCCCCCACTAGTGCTCTGTCTCTCTCTCTCAAAAATGAATAAATATTTAAAAAAGAAGAATTATCTGGCCCAAATGTCAATAGTGTTGCTGTTGAGAAACTGTGCTTAACATGTGCCTGAAATACCTTCAGTAGTTTCCAAAGGCAACGATACCTGAGGATCTCAGCTCAGTCGTGCTGAGTTGGAGCACTGGCTGGTTGGAAATGCAAGAACCCAGTGGCAACCAAGGATCTGCCTCTTTCCTGGAGGTTGAAAATCACTTGAAATATTAATGTATGAAGATTATTTCATTTCAGTTTTGAATGTTTTTTCCCTTAATTATAAAATAATACATGCTCCATGCATACATTTTACATTAATGACCATCTTTGGCCAAAGACGACCAAGATCAAACCTAGAGTAAAACAAAGTTAGATTTACTGATTTTACTGCAGCAAGGGAGGCAGGTGGGAATCGCTGCAATTAGGGTGTGTGTGGAGGGCTTGTTATAGGATTAAGCTTGTATTAGATGATGTGATGGCATGTGCTTTTGCTCTGGATTGGGTGCTGTCAGGAAGCGGGACAATGGAAATTCTTTGATTGGGTATCTTAGTAGTTTTTATCTAGGAGGTGGAAGAAGACTGGGCTAATGCTATAATTGGCAAAGAAGCTACAGTCACCCATGTTTGGCTGTTTGTGGTTTGCACAGTGTTTCTGTTTTTGTCTGTGCTTACATGTGTTTACAGAATGGTCTACTGTTTCCCTTACAGTATCACAGTCCGGGATGAAGGTGTGAAATTGTTTACGCTCCTCAGGAGAACACCGTGGTTATTAGAGCCAGTACAGCTCCCAGTCGATAAATGTCAGGGGCTACTTTTTTCTCTCACTTGGAACCCATGGGGGAAAAAAAAAAACCCACAAAGGAAAAAAACAACAAATAAATAAACCAGAAATACCTGTAATCACGCTGTTCTGAGATAAGCAAATTAAAATTTTTATTGTAAAGTTTTTCAGGATTTTTCCCAGGCGTGTAACTGTTATCAAAATAATAGTGACGTTTGTCAAACAAAGTTTTGTAGCTTAGTTTTTTACTTAGGTATCAAGAACATTTTTCTCATGTTGATAAATGTTTTCCTACAGCAGGGTTTTTCTATTGGCTGCAAAATGTTTCGTGAGATTAAGGACCTATAATATGTAATTCCATATTGTTAAACATTAAATTTTCCTATTATAAATAATGCTGGAACAGATATCCTTCATAGCGTCTGATAATTTCCTTAGAATAAATTTCTAAAAGTATGACTGGTGTGTCAAAGAACACCTATAGTTTCAAGGACTGATAATGTTGATATAATCATGTTTTAGAATGGAGCCTCTGTCTGTCAATCAGAAGAAAATCCTAAGAGCTGGGTTAAGGGGATTATCATGGAGGTCTTCTTTGAGAAGGTTTTGTCTTTTAATTCAGAGTTCAGAAAATGACAAATGACAATAAAGGTAAAGTTGTGTAATTAGAGAAAATCTCATTGGTAACTTAATGAGGGACTTCAGGAGAAAGCTAATTTTCACCATGTGAGAGGTGCCTGCAATTTTTGGTTTCTTATAGAAAAATCAAATTTACAAATCAGGATGTTTTCTTCCCTTACCCACGGAGTGGCAAATTAACTACTTTTCTGTCTATGTGATAGAGGAGAGGGTGTCTTTGATTCAAAGCAGAGTGGAATGAGGGACTTGATTCATCAGAAATAGTAAGGGTACATGTTGGATGAGGTTGGATGAAGACTGGGAAACTGAATGGGAGGGTGAAGTTTTGAGTTTTCCTATTTAATTCCTATGTTTCTTTTCTTTCTGTTTGTGAGCTGTATTGGATAGTATCTTCAGTACAAAACTGAATAGCAGCTAGTGGCAACTAAAAGCATCTTGTTCCTTATTTAATGGAACTGGATTTACAGTTTTATAACTGAGTATGTTGTCTGATGCAAGTTTTTGACAAAAATCATTTTTCCAGATTAATGACATTTCCTTTTATTCCCAAGAATTCTTAGAAATTCTTACCAAGAATTTCCATCATGAATGAGTATATGTTCAAATTTATCGATTTTTTCGCATCAAACTTTTTTCCATTCATCTGTTAATGTCATGTAAGAAATTAGTAGGTTGTCTGATATTCAGCTTTTGTTACACCTTTGAACTAACCTCTACTTGGTCATGATAAAATTCTACTAAACTCAGCTAATTTTTGCATCTGTATTCATAAATAAACTTAGACTATAATTGTATTACCTTTTCTAATTTGGGGAACAACTAGCCTTTTAGAAAGATTGGACACCTTTTATTTTCAATTCTTTAAAACAGTTTTACAAAATGCAGATTTATCTGCTTCTACAGATTTGTTAGAACTTACTTCTAGAACAATTTCTTTCCACTTTCCCACCCCACTGTCACTCCGGCTAAAAGGAAAATTGATTAGTCAATTTCTTTAATGGTTACTGATTTTACTAGTTTTTCTATTTTTTCTTGAGACAATTTTGGTAATAGATATTTTTATGAGATATTATCTAAGTTTTAAAAAATGAATTAGAATGTATATTGCATTTGATATTTTCTCATGAGTTTTAAAGTTTTCTATTGTTTCCATAGTTACATTTCCTCTCTTTCCTGATAATGTTTATTCATGCATGTTCACATTATTTTTCTTATTGGCCTTGCTAGAGATTTGTGTATTTTATTAGATTTTTCCAAAAGCTAGCTTTTTATGTCCTCAATTCTCTGTTTCTTTTTTTCTTATTTATTAATATTTGCTCACATCTTTATTTTTTTTCTTTCACCTACTCTTATAGGCTTATTTTTATTTTCATTTTTTAGGTGCTAGGGTTTCATGCGTTCATTTACAGTTCTGATTTTAAAAAATTATATCAGTACCATTTCAGCTGCTTTCTATAAATTTTCATGTGAAATAATTTCATTAGCATCTTATTCTAAATAATTTACATTGTGATTCCTCTTTATCTCATGAGTAAGTTAAGGTTTGGAGTTTGAATTTCCTAACATGAGAGTTTTTAAATTATCTTTTTATTTGATTTACAATTTAATTAATTTTTGGTTAGAGAAGATGGCCTGTATGTTGCTGAATCTTTAAAATTTGTTTAGGTATCTTTTGTGACCTAGAATATGGTCAATACTGCAAATGTATCTATTAGCTCAAGCTTATTATTTTTCTTGTTTAGATTTTAAGTCCTTGCTAATTTTTTTCTCTGCTCAATCTATTTATTATCTTACTGAGATATCTCAAAATATCCTGCTATGATTGTGGATTTTTCCTTTATATCCTTGATTACAATGCCTCTGTGTTCTGGGTGAAGTCCTTAGTTCTATCTTTCAGTTCTCTAAACCATTCTTCATCCACTTCTCATCTAGTATATATATACTTTTATTTCATATATACTGCATTTTTATTTCTAAGATTCTGCATTTATTTTTGTTGTTGATTTATTCTTCCTTAATTTTTATCTCTCTGAGTTTTTAAACATATTTCTATTAATATTTTATCAGACTATTCTATAAAATTAGCTTCATCTTGGGGTGCCTGGGTGGCTCAGTCGGTTAAGCATCTGACTTCAGCTCAGGTCATGATCTCACGGTTTGGTTTGTGCTTAACTTGTCTCTTCCAAAGTTACTCTCCAAGCAGTCAGTGAATACTCATCACTTAGCACACTGTTTCATTTCTGTTCAGGAACAAATGCTACATGCCAAATACGCAAAAACATAAAAGATCATCCCCGACCTCAAGAGATTCACATCTAGTCAGAGATAAGTTAGAAGACTACAGAGGGCAGTGAGGATTAATCAAAACAACATAGATCTCCTAGAATATAATAGGTATTAGGTATTTATTTCTTACATTTCTACTTTCTCCATGAATCATAGGTAAGGAGGCAAGTGAAATAATGAAAGTATCTTAGACTTTTGAGTGTAATGGACAAAGATTAGCTTCTCAGCTTTGCCTACTATTTTAAGGACCGTGGAAAAAAAATTTCAACTCTCAAAGCCTCAATATTTTTATCTCTAAAATGGGAATAGTTGTATTTGTTGCTATGTTGCAATTTATAGTTGCAAATTAAACAAAAGGACCTTGTTTCTCCTCTCATGAGACTTTCAGTTACTAGAAAAGATAGACATTGAGTAAGCTCAGAGTGCTCTGAGGTATGATGGAGAAGCGCTACAGGAATAAGGATAAAGCGCTGCCTAACTTGTGCGTGCAGTCTGCAAAGGCTAGAGTCATGGAGGAAATAGCATTTCAGCTGAGACCCAGAGGATGGAGTTATTTAGGCTAAAGGAGTTGGCAGGTAGGAGAAAAACACGTGTGAATCCTCTGGAGCAGGAAGAAGTAGGATGTGTGAAGACCTGAAAAGAAGCCCAGTATATCTGCAGGAGGGAGCAAGAGGGGGAGGGGCAAGATGAGACCCCTCCAAGCCCTGAGCCCCTGCTCTTGTGTGTGTGTGTGTGTGTGTGTGTGTGTGTGTTTTAACCTTTAACATAACAGAAAGCCATTGAAGATTTTTTTACTCATTATCCATTTATTTGTTTAATTTTCCATATTTTTTTAAATTTAATTTTTTAGTTAGTTAACGTGCAAAGCAATATTGGTTTCCAGAGTAGAATTTAGTGATTCATCACTTACAAACAACACCCAGTGCTAATCACAAGTGCCCTCCTTAGTACCCATCACCCATCTAGCCCATCACCCACTCACCTCACTCTGTCAACCCATAGTTTGTTCTCTATCATTAAGGGTCTCTAGTAGTTTGTTTCCCTCTCTTCTCTATTCCCCGCCCCTTCCTATATGTTCATCTGTTTTGTTTCTTAAATTCCACATATGAGTGAAGTCATATGGTATTTGCCTTTCTCTGACTGAGGCTTATTTCACTTAGCATAATATACTCTAGCTCCATTCACATCATGGCAAATGGCAAGATTTCATTCTTTTTATGGCTGAGTAATATTCCATTGTGTATATATACCACATCTTCTTTCTCCATTCAGCAGTCGATGGAGATTTGGGCTCTCTCCATACTTTGTCTATTGCTGATAATGCTGCTATAAACATTGGGACGCATGTACTCCTTCAAATCTGTATTTTTGTATCCTTTAGGTAAATATCTAATAGTGCAATTGCTGGATTGTAGAGAAGTTCTATTTTTAGTTTCTTGAGGAACCTCCATACTGTCTTCCAGAGTGACTGTAACGGTTTGCATTTCCACCAATAGTGCAAGAGGGTTCCCCTTTCTCCACATTCTTACCAACACCAGTTGTTTCTTGTGTTGTTAATCTTAGCTATTCTGACAGGTATGAGGTGATATCTCATCATGGTTTTGATTTTTTATTTCCCTGATGATGAGTGTGTTGAGCATCTTTTCATGTGTCTGTTAGCCATCTGGATGTCTTTGGAGAAATGTCTGTTCATGCCTTCTGCTCGTTTCTCAACTGGATTATTTGTTTTTTGGGTGTCGAGTTTGATAAGTTCTTTATAGATTTTGGATACTAACTCTTTATCAGATATTCCATTTGCAAATATCTTCTCCCTATTCCATAGGCTGCCTTTTAGTTTTGTTGATTGTTTCCTTTGCAGTGAAGAAGCTTTTTATCTTGATGAAGTCCCTATAGTTCATGTTTGCTTTTGTTTCCCTTGCCTGCAGCGATGTGTCTAGTAAGAAGTTGCTCTAGCTGAGGTCATAGAGGTTACTGGTTGTGTTCTCTAGGATTTTGATGGTTTCCTGTCTCACATTTAAGTCTTTCATCCATCTCGAATGTATAGTGTAGGAAAGTGGTCCACTTTTATTTTTCTGCATGTCGCTTCCAGTTTTCCCAATACCATTTATTGAAGAGTCTGTCTTTTTTCCATTGGATATTCCTTCATGCTTTGTCAAAGGTTAGATGACCATATAGTTGTGGGTCCATTACTGAGTTTTCTGTTCTGTTCCACTGATCTATGTGTCTGTTTTTGTGCCAGTACTATACTGTCTTGATGACTGCAGCTTTGTAATACAGCTTGGAATCCAGAATCGTGATCTCCAGTTTGTTTTTCTCTTTCAGGATTTCTTTGGCTATTCAGGGTCTTTTGTAGTTCCATACAAATTTTAGGATTGTTTGTTCTAGCTGTGCAAAAAATGCTGGTGGAATTTTGATAGGGATTACATTAAACGTATAGATTGCTTTGGGTAGTTTAGACATTTTAACAACGTTTGTTCTTCCAATTCATGAGCATGGAATGCTTTTCCACTTCTTTGTGTCCTCTTCAATTTCTTTCATAAGTGTTCTATAGTTTTCAGAGTATAGATCTTTTCCCTCTTTAGGTAGATTTATTCGTAGGTATCTTAGTGGTTTTTGGTACAAGTGGGATCGATTCCTTAATTTCTTTTTCTGATGCTTCATTATTAGTGTATAGAAATGCAACAGATTTCTGCATGTTGATTTTATAGCCTGAAACTTTGCAGAATTAATGTATCAGTTCTAGCAATTCTTTGGTGGAGTTCTTTCAGGATTTACATTGAATATCATGTCATCTGCAAATAGTGAAAGTTTGACTTCTTCCTTGCTGATTTGGTTGCATTTTATTTCTTTTTGTTGTCTGATTGCTGAGGCTAAGACTTCTAGTACTGTGTTAGATAGTGATGGTGAGAGAGGACATCCTTGTCTTGTTCTTGACTGTAGGGGAAAGGCTCTCAGTGTTCCCCTCCTGAGGATGGTATTAGCTATGGGTCTTTCGTATATGGCCTTTATGATGTTGAGGTACGTTCCATCTATCCCTCCTTTGTTGAGGGTTTTTATCAAGAATTGATGCTGTATTTTGTCAAATGCTTTTTCTGCATCTATTGACAGGATCATATGGTTCTTATACTTTATTTTATTAATGTGGTGTATCATATTGATTGATTTGTGAATATTGAACCAGCCCTGCAGCCCAGGAATAAATCCCACTTTATCATGGTGAATAATTCTTTTAATGTATTGTTGGATTCAATTTGCAAGTATCTTGTTGAGAATTTTTGCATCCATGTTCATCATCAGGGATGCTGGCCTGTAATTCTCCTTTTTAGTGGAGTCTTTGTCTGATTTTGGAATCAAGGTAATGCTGGCTTTGTAGAATGAGTTTGGAAGTTTCCTTCTATTTTTATTTTTTTGGAACAGTTTGAGAAGAATTTGTATTAACTCTTCTTTAAATGTCTGCTGGAATTCTCCTGAGAGGCTATTTGGCCCAGGACTCTTGTTTATTGGGAGATTTTTGATTACTGATTCAATTTCTTTGCTGGTTATAGGTCTGTTCAAATTTCCTATTTCACCCTGTTTCAGTTTTGGTAGTTTGTGAGTTTCCAGTGATTTTCCCATTTCTTCCATATTGCCCACTTCGTTGACATACAATTTTTCATAATATTCTCTTATAATTGTTTGTATTTCTATGGTGTTGGTTGTGATCTCTCCTCTTTCATTCATGATTTTATCAATTTGGGTGCTTTTTCTTTTAGTTTTGATAAGTCTGGCTAAGGGTTTATCAATTTCGCTAATTCTTTCAAAGAAACAGCTCCTAGTTTCATTGATCTGTTCTACTGGTTTTGTTGTTGTTTGTTTGTTTGTTCTTTGTTTCTGTATCATTTATTTCTGCTCTAATCTTCATTATTTCCCTTTTGCTGGCTTTAGGCTTTATTTGCTGTTCCTTTCTATCTCCTTTAGGCTTAACTGGTGAATGTTATGCTCGTAGTTGTGAGTCCAATCTGTTGGTTGATGAAATGAAAAGAAGACAGTGGAGAGGGAGCCAGGAGATTAGTTGGGAGGTTGTTACAGTAGCCAGGGAAGAGATGACAATGGCTGAGGCCAGGGCCAGGATATTAAACAGAAAGATTTGAAAGAGGTGAGTGATGTTGAAGAGGCCAAGTCTACTGGACTTGATGTTGAGTGGAAGCAGGAGTTGAGAGAAAGAATGCAAGTGAAATCCCTCTGCCAAGCATCCGTTCCCACCAGGAGTCCTAAGCATTGGTATTTGTGGCTGCTCAGTACTGCATCCTCTGCAGGTTGGATTCTTAGCACCATGCACATAAGGAGAAATACTAGAGAACCAATTAGTAGGAAGATGGCCCATCTGTTGAGCCAAAGAGAGGTTTTATGGGCTAAATTTTTCATAAATTATGGTCAAGTACAACTGCCCATGACTAAAGTTTCTGCTCCTTTCCCTCCATTCCTCCACATCATAAATTTCATGAATTGAGATTTAAAAAAAAAGATCATTAAAAATTGTCCCATATATACTTTCCTAGTGGATGACAAGAGACATACCTTTACTATAATTTTATTTAATAAGTTGGTTTGTTTAATATTCTGGGCTCAAAAAAAGTTGTCATTTCTTTAATTACTGCCCATTGAATGTCAAGTTCACCATGCTTATTAAATAGTAATTTATAATCACCTGCATTTACCTGATTGAAAAGCTCCAAGTGGGGAAAGTGAGATGTCTGTTGGTACAGTGACTTCATATCACTCTGCTTCTTCTATAGAATGTTCTGAAGGCCTTTTTTCCTCCATTCATCTTTCATGGACACTTAGGTATTTTCCATGCCTTGGCTATTGTAAATAATCCTGCAATGAACATGGGAGCACACATACATCTTTGAGATAGCGATTTAATTTCTTTCTGATATATAGCCAGAAGTTGAATTGCTGTATCATATGAGTGTTTTATTTTTAATTTTTAGAGGGAACTCCATGCTATTTTCTGTAGTGGCTGTATCACTTTATATTCCCACCAACAGTGTATAAGGCATCTTTTTTCTTTGTGTTCTCACCAACACTTACTATCTATTGTCTTTTTGATAATAGCCTTTCTAACAGGAATAAAGTGAAAGCTCTTCGAGGTTTTGGTTTCCATTTTCCAGATGATTAATGATATTGAACACTTTTTGTGTATCTGTTGGTCATTTGCATATCTTCTTTGGAAAAGTTTCTCTTCAGGACCATTGCCCATTTTTTAATTGGATTATTATTTTTTTATTATTGTGTTGTATAAGTTCCTTATATATTTTTATATTAACCCATTATCAGATATATGGTTTCAAATATTTTCTCCCATTCTGTAGGTGGCTTTTTCATTTTATTGATCATGTCTTTTGATACGCAGAAGTCTTTTAGTTTGATATAGTCCCCCTTGGCTATTTTTGCTTTTGTTGCTTGTGCTTTTGGTGTCATATCTAAAAAATCATTGTCAAGACCAATATCAAGGATATTTTTTCTGTTTTCTTCTAGTAGTTTTATTGTTTCAGGTCTTACATGTAATTCTTTAATTCACTGAGTTAATTTTTGTGAGTGGTGTAAGACAGCAGTTCATTGTCATACTTTTGTGTGTGAATATCCAACTTTCCCAGAACATTTTATTGAAGAAACTGTATTTTCCCCAGTAGGTATTCTTGGCTTCCTTGTCAAATATTAGTTGCCCATATATGCATGGGTTTATTTCTGAGCTGTTGATTCTGTTCTATTGCTCTGTGTGTCTGTTTTTATGCCAACACTATACTGCTTTGATTACTATAGCCTAATATATAGATTGAAATCAGGACATGTGATCCCTCCAGCTGTGTTCTTCTTTCTCAAGACTGCTTTAGCTACTGAGTCAGGGATGGATTAAATAGGTGATGGGGATTAAGGAGTATACTTGTCATGATGAACAGACGGTGATATATGGAACTGTTGAGTACAATATTAAACACCTGAAACTACTATAACACTGTATGTTAACTAACTGGAATTAAAATAAAACTTTAAAAAAGATTGTTTTGGCTATTCTGGGTCTTATGGTTCCATATGAATCTTTTTTTGTTTCTATTTTTATACAAATGTGCCATTGGAATGCCATTGCACTGAATTTATAGATGGCCTTGGGGAGTATGGACATTTTAATGATTCTTCTTATCCATAAACATGAGATATCTTTCATTTATTTGTGTCCTCTTTAACTTCTTTCATCAATGTCTGATGGTTTTCAGTGTACAGATCTTTCATCTCTTTGGTTAAATTTACTAGTAAGTATTTTAGTGTTTTTGATTCTATTGTGAATGGGATTAATTTTTTTTAGATAGTTCATTAGTAGTGTTTTGAAATGCAACTGGCTTTTGTATGTTGATTTTGAATCAAGATTTCAATCAAATTTTCAAAATTTCAATATAGATTCTGGAATCTCAGGGATGAAAGTCACTTGATTATGGTGTATAATCTTTTGAATGTATCACTGAATTTGTTTTGCTAGTATTTTTTGAGAATTTTAACATCTATTTTTGTCAGAGATATTGGCCTGTAGTTTTCTTATAGTGCCTTATCTAGTTTTGTTTTCAGGGTAGTGTTAGCCTTGCTAACTAAGTTTGAGAGTGTTATCTTCCTTTTCAATTTTTTTGGAAGGGTTTGAGGATTGTTGTTAATTCTTTGAATGTTTGGTAGAATTCGCCAATGAAACCATTTGGTCTTGAGCTTTTCTATGTTAGGAGGGTTTTGATTACTGATCAGTCTCCTTACTTATTACTGGTTTGTTTAGATTTTCTTCTAGTAGTTATCATGATTCACTCTCAGCAGGTAGTGTGCTTCTAGAAATTTATCCATTTCTGCTAGGTTGTCCAATCCTTTGTTATATAATTGGTCATAGTAATCTTTTATGATCCTTTGTATTTCTGTGGTACCAGTTGTAATGTCTCCTTTTTTGTTTCTAATTGTATTTATTTGAGTCCCCTTTCTTTTTCTTAGTTTGTTTAACTACTGGTTTGTCAGTTTTGTTTACCTTTGCAAAGAACCAACTCTTTGTTTTATTAATCTTTTCTATTGTTTTATTATCCCTATTTCATTTATGTCTGTTTTAATATTTGTTATTTCCTTCCTTCTCCTAAATTTGGGCTTAGTTTATTCTTGTTCTAGTTTCTTGAGGTATAATGTTAGGTTGTTTATTTAAGGTCTTTCTTTTTCTTAATGAGTGCATTTATAGCTATAAACTTCCTCTTAGAACTGCTTTTCCTGCGTCTCATAAGTTTTGTTATGTTGTTTACATTTTCATTTGTCTCAGGATATATTTTTTTATTTCTGTTTTGATAGCTTCTTTGATCCTTTGGTTGTTAAAGAGTACATTGTTTAATTTCCAAATATCTGTGACTTTTCCAGATTTTCTCTGTACTGATTTCTGTTTTCATACCATCTGTGGTCAGAAAAAATACGTGATATAATTTCTAACTTCTTGATTCTCTTGAGACCTATGATCTATCCTAGGAAATGTTTTCTCTGTGCTTGAGAAGAATGTATATTCTGCTGCTATTTGATAATTCTATCTGTATATGTCTGTTTATGTTCTGTATATGTCTGTTAGGTCCTATGCTGTTTCCTTATTGACTATCTGAATGATCTATCTATTGTTGACAGTAGAGTATTAAAGTCCCCAACTATTATTTTATTGCTATTACTAAATTCTGTTAATATATGCTTTATACATTTAGGTGCTTCAATGTTGGGTACATAAATATTTATAATTATTATATTTTCTTGATGATTTGACCACTTGTCATTACATAACAACTTTATCTCTTTTAACCATTTTTAGCTTAAAGTCTATTTGCTTGATATAAGTATAGCTATCCCTGCTTTCTTTTGGTTACCATTTGCTTTAAATATCTTTTTCCTTTATTTCACTTTCAATCTGTGTGTCCTTAAAGCTAAAGAGAATCTCTTATAGACAGCATATTGTTGGATTTTTAAAAAATCTATTTAGCTATTCTATGTCTTTGATTGAAAAATTTAATCCATTTACATTTAAAGTAATTACTGACAGGTAAGGACTTCCTGTTGCCACATTATTGTTTTCTAGCTGTTTTGCAATTTTTGTTCCATTCTTCCTTTTTTGTTATCTTTCTTTGTGGGCTGATGATTTCCCATGGTGAAATGCTTTGATTCCCTTCTCTTATTTTTTGTGTTTTTACTGTAAGTTTTAAACTTGTCATTACTATAAGGCTTACATAAAATATCTTATAGATAGAATAGTCTATTTTACATTGATGACAACTTTAATCTCATACAAAAACTTTAACTTTTCATTCTTCAACCGATAATTCATGTTTTGATGTGATAATTTACCTCCTTTTATATTGTGTACCCATTAATAAATTATCATAGCTATTATTATTCTTAATACTTTTGTCCTTTAAACCTTTATATTAGAGTTAAATGATTAACACATCACCATATTACAGTATTAGAAGACTCTGAATTTGACTCACCTTTACCAGTGTGTTTTATATTTTCACATATTTCCTTGTTACTATTTAGTGTCTATTTCAACTGGAGGACCTTTTTCAGCATTTTTTCTTTTCCTTTAAGAAGATTATTCTAAATTCTATGTAAAACAGTTCATACATCTATTTCTTTAGGATCAGTCATTGGAGCTTTATTAGTTTCTTTTGGTGGTGTCATGTTCACTTGCCTATTCATGATCTTTGTATCCTTGTGCTGGTTATCTCCACATTTGAGTAAGTGGTCTCCTCTTCCAGACTTTATAGGTGTGCTTTGGCAAGGAAAGACCTTTACTAGGCAGCTGATTTGGGGTACTGGATGGGTCAGCTGCTAATGTCTTCAGGCAAGCAGGACTTGCTATTTATTGGGGTCTCTAGTATGGCAAAGCCAGTGCCCAGGCTCTGAGGTTGTGGGGAAGTGCTGCTGTCTGGTCTCCAAAGGTTGGGTGGACCTGCTGGCTGGGTGAGGCTGCAGGCTATGCTCTGTAGTTAAGAGGGACCACTAGCTGGGCTCTGTAATCACCTCTAGTTGTGTGAGTTCACAGTCTTTGTTCCCTGGTAGGGCAGGGCCACCAGGTGGACTCCATGAGTGGCCAGGGCTATCAGCTGGTTGGATGGGGCCTCAGGCTGTGCTCTTCAATTGAGTAGGGCTGCAGCCTGGGCTTTCTGAATAGGTAGGCCACTGGCTATGTTCTATTGTTGGAAAAGATCACTTGCTGGGCTTTCTGTTCAGGCAATGCTTCCAGCTGTATCCCATAGTTGGGTAGGATTGGGGACTGTGCTCCATAGTTGGGCACAGTCTCTGTCTGAGCTCCAGGAGGGTAGGGCTGCAGGCAATGCATCAAGAGTGAATGAGATCACTGGCTGGGCTCCTTGCCGGGGGAAGGGGGGGCATAGGCTCTTTTTAGTAATTAGGCAGGGCTGTATGCTGGGATCTGATGCTGAGTAGGGTTATAGGCTGTGTTCCATGGTTGGGCAGTACCACAGGCTGGTCTCTGAGGCTGCCCGGGGTCACTATTTAAAATTTTTTTTTTTTCAACGTTTATTTATTTTTTGGGACAGAGAGAGACAGAGCACGAACAGGGGAGGGGCAGAGAGAGAGGGAGACACAGAATCGGAAACAGGTTCCAGGCTCTGAGCCATCAGCCCAGAGCCCGACGCGGGGCTCGAACTCACGGACCGCGAGATCGTGACCTGGCTGAAGTCGGACGCTTAACCGACTGCGCCACCCAGGCGCCCCTGCCCGGGGTCACTGTTAAAGCTCCCCGGTTATGTGGAGCCAGAGGCTATACTCAACAGTTGGCAAGGCTGCTGGCTTGGCTCACTGCCCAAGGGGGACTGTAGGATGGGCTCCATAGCCACCTGGGTTCTCTGGCCAGCTTTCTTGTGAGGAGGGACTGGAGATTACTCTCAGAAGTTTGATCATGATTCAAACTTGCTTCTCTGCCTGGTTGAAACCATAGAACTAACTCCATGGCTGATGTTGCCCATTGACTGGGAACCCAAGTCAGGCAAAACTGCCAACTACACTCTCTGGACAGATGAGGCAACTGATTCAGCTCTATAGATGGGCAGAGCCACTGGCTGGGATCTCTGCTTAAGCACAGATGCCAGCAGTAACACATTCTGCCAAGATCTGAGCACTGGTGCTGTAAGCCTGGCTTTTATTCTCCATCTCTTTTTGATCTCCAATGGTCAAGCCCTGTAGATTCTCCTTGTGATTCTTGTGAAACAAGACCCTACTGACCGTCCTGGGAAGCATCCCACAATGCTGTGGAGCTGCATGTCCATCTCAGGTTCTCTTTTCTCACTGTAGAAGCCATAGGCCCAGGGAGGCCCTCTCAGTCTGGTGCTGTGCTAAACTGGGGGAGGAACAAAAGTGAAACTGCTCTTCTTACCCTTGCAATGTGGTCCTTCTTGGTCTCTGGTCCAGGGGGCTGCTTCAGCCTCACCCCCAGATTTTGAGATTTTCACAATGGTGTGTTATCTGTGGAGAGTTGTTTGTTGGCCTTCTTGTGAGGGACACTGAAGTTAGGAACAGCTTACATTGCCATCTGGATGACATCACATCTCCAACATGGGATTTCTTTGGAGGGCAATGAAAATATTCTGAAATCGGTGGTTGCACAACTTTGTGATTATACTTTGCTTTTTCTCCTATGCCTGTGTCTCTTATTCAACTTCTCTATTCACTGCCTCCTTATCTTCCTCCCAAGAAATGTTTGCTTGGATGGATGGTGTAAGAGTTGCCTAAACCAGAGATATCCAGATACTTCAGTCTTCCTCCCTTGACTCTTTTTAGAAGTCTGAGCCAAGTCTTAGAGCACTTTCAAGACATGTCCATAGTCCTGTGCCTAGCGGGGCACCTGACACATGGTAGGTGATCAATAAGTCGAATTGCATTATGTTACTTGTCATTGTCCGCTCTTTAGGGCAAAAAGGTGATATAATGCCTGAGTGTGTCATTTAAAGGCCTACAAATGTAGTGTTCCAAATGCAGAGCTCTATGGTCCTGTACGGAACTCTAGGGATGCTTTTTTAGAGTGCTTGTTCAAGCTCACAAAAGCTCTTTGTGGGTCCCTCCTCAGGCACATTATATCATCCTCTAAGCCATTAAATCAATCTATTTTAATTGGATAATGACTCCCATTTTTGAATCTGTGGAAAATCCTCCCTACCTCCATCTGTATCTCCAGCGGCAGATTTCCAACATCCTGACAGCAGCAGAGCTTTTTGTCCTCCCTGTAGCCCTGCAGCCACCAGGGGCCAAAGACCAATTTGCTGTAATGAATTTAATATGTTTAGTCTGAGCCATACAGTTCCAGGCCAGCCAGAGAGGGCCCCATTTAGGGTTACTTTCCATTAAGTGAATCAAAGAGGCATGTCGGCAACTATGGGCTGAGTTTGCAAACCCTTCTGGTGCCAACCTCATATCAAGTCCAGCTAGCTTCCTAGCCACTTTCTGGACTGTCCTAAGACCTTTTTGGCAACAGTTTATCATGCCTCTGGCTCCTAGCATCTACACTAGACCATTCTCAAGCATGTATTGTAATTCTTGGAAGTTATGCTGGTTGATTTCCCATGGTCCTTGTTAGTGACAAAATATAGTTTTGTGAGTGATCAGTTCCTTTCAATATCTTGGGAACATGTTTTTTTTTTTTTTTTTTTTTTAATATGAGTTGATGAGTATCTAGATTTAAAATAAACCTAAGATTATATTTTCAAAGGAAGGAAAATGCAAAATAGATTAGGAATTGCTACATTTTAAAGACTTTAAGAGATTATCTAGTCCAGGACCCTACCTCTAGAAATAGACTGCTTAGACCTCCAGAACCCAGAACAATCTCTTAAGTGGAAGTTGCAGGGCCTTTGACAAGGTAGGTGCTGAATACCTATTCTTTTCATCTAATCCCCCATCCGTTCATTCCACTGACATTATGGGAAAGTACTTAGCTAGGCATTATAGGAATCAAACGTGAGTTAAAGAAGATACTTGCCTTTGAAGAGTTCACAGTTTGGTACAAGAAACATATAAACACCAACAATGTGATGAGGGCTGTCAGAAAAGCACAGAGGTCTTCATTACCAAAAGAAAATTGGAAAAAAGAAAAGTCAATTTAAATGAATACATTTAAATTGGATACCAACTTTTCCAAGTTGGAAAACTAATATTTATTTTTTTAGTCTTAAAAATAAAATTAAAAATATGAAAATAGTTTCATTTATTAAACAAAAATTTAGATTATTATTTAATTTTATCTTTATTACACTTCTTAGAACATACAAAGACAGGATAAAAAACATTTTTTATGACAAATAGCATTATGGAGTAGAGTACTATCATATAGAGGTTACTTTGCAAAAATATTCAAGAGTTTCATTAGTTTTTCCAAAGACCAATGTCGTTTTGCTTTGACATCTAAATAATTTTATTTATTTGCCATATTTATTGACTTTTGTCAATTGCTGATGTATTTAAAACTGCTAGATTCTTGTTATTAATAATTTTCCACATGATTCCAGTAGTTCTCAAAAAAAAAAACAACTTTCCTCATCTTTGTAAAGCCTTACATTGTTTCCAAGGTTTTCAGTGTCATGTTGTAATCAGAAAGCTTTGGGAACAGAGGAAGAAGAAGAAGAAGAAGAAGAAGAAGAAGAAGAAGGGGGAGGAGGGGGAAGGGGAGGAGGAGGAGAGGAGGAGGAGAAGAAGAAGGAGGAGGAGGAGGGGAGGAGGAGGTGGCGGAGAAGGTGAAGGTGAAAGCAAAGGAGAAGGAGGAGAAGAAGGAGACAACACCAGTGCAAAGCTGGGTGGGATGTTTTGGTGGAGACTAATATTATTAATGGAGAGTTGATTAGTAAGTATCTTCATGCTATGCTGACTATTCGATCTTGTCAAACTCTTTATAGAGTTACAGACAAAGTTACATTTAGAAAATGAGTACTTAGGTAATAACAATCATCTCTACCTCTGCAGTATATAAGAGTTCAGGTGGCATATAAACTAGGAAGATGCTGGAATAAAAAAATTAACATTTATTTATAGACAAAAAGTGGTTATATTGCCATGATTGATTTGCATGGTCAATCACTCTGTGAGTATGACTCAACCACTGATATGATCAATATCAGTTGTAACTAAACTAGTGGTTATTAAGCTTGCTTGAGATCACTGGAGTTATGTTTCTTTCACTGACAATCGAATATGTTTCTGAGGTTTTTCTGATTCTAAATTCACTGAATACTATTTCACCATATGATAGTATCTCAATTATTCACGAATCCTAGAAGATACCATTTTTATTATTCCTATTATATTACTTTCCCAGAATCCCAGTCTTTACAGGATGCTTGAAAGATTGGAAGTTGTTTTATGTGCCAAACACTCTTACCAAAACAATGAAGTTGTCTCCTGGAGTAGTCTACTACTCCATTGAGCCTACTTTGCAAGCCATTTTCTAGCTTGTTAAATGGAATGGGTTGTGAAATGAGGTGCCATGAAGTACAAAGTCCAGAGTTTTAGGTAGATTATACACAAACATTTATGTGATTTCCTCAATAGAAACATATATTATCCTTAATCTTCCAGAACAATTTATCATGCATACATAGTATAAGTACACCATTAAGGTCTTGTTGGAAAACCATTTGAAAACTAGAGCCAGAGCAATAGCAAAGTGAAATAACTGAGGGCAGAAGAAAAATCAAACTAGCAGAAACCAAGTATGGTCCCACCCCAGAGTGAGAGGAAAACATCAGCCTTTGGGACTGCTGATATAGGAACTGACTTTTAGTTTCAAGCAAATAAGAATCTAACACAAACCAGTTTTAACTCAATAATGGGAGTTTATAGGCCCACAAAACCAAACTCAGGACAAAGGACAGTATTGACCTCAGGAATGACTCAATGTCTATTAAGACTCAAATGCTATCAAGACTATCCCTTTCCCATTTCTGTTTGGCATCTCTGCTTTTTATCTGTGCTGACCTCATCCTCTTACTCTCAGATGTTCTGTATCAGTGTGAGGGACAAAGGCATCCCTCACTTTAGCACAGCAAGTCCATCACCAGAAAAGTAAAGACGTTCTGTCCCATCAGAGCGCCTGGGTGACTCAGTCAGTTAAACGTCTGACTCTTGATTTTGGCTCAGGTCATGATCTCAATGTTCCTGAGATCAAGCCCCGAACTGGGCTCTGTACTGACTACAAAGAGCCTGCTTGGGATTCTGTCTCTCCTTTTCTCTCTCTGCCCTCCTCACTCATGTGCTCTCTCTCTCTGTCTCTCAAAATAAATAAACATTAAAAAAAAAAAAAAGAAAAGTTTTGTCCTACCACCTCAGGTGGAATAATTTCTGGAGAGAGCTCAGTTTGGAACACCTGATCATCACCTGTCATCCTGGCTTCCACAGTGTCTGGGGACAGAAGGATACCATAACTGGTCTAACGTGAATCTTCGGACTTCTTATCAGGCCAGGTGGGTAGGTTATGTTACCAGAAAAATGGAGAAAATCTGGGCAGAAAGAGACAACAGCCACTACAGGGACAATCCTTACTTTGTGTTACTTCTCGCCTTTCCGTTCACGTCCTAGTGTTACATGGTGCTTATAGGTCCTCATGTAGGTCATTTAAATAAAATGAGGCTCATCTGACAAGGACTTGAAGTATATTTTCATCAGCATAGTACTCGATTGTGAAACAAAATTTACACAGGAATAGGAAATAATTTACAGATGGCCTGTGTTTAGTTTTTGTGAGCCTATTTACTGTGATTAAACCTGAGAAATAGTGTGGGTTTTCTCCCCTTTAATTTAATTTTAACTGATTTGATAAATTAGAAGAGGTGTGGCAGCAAACACATTGAAAGTCTCAGTTCAAAGTAAATTTGTTTCTAAAAATGTCCTGCCTTCTTTCAAAATGCTATAAGAAAAACCTAATAAAACCTCTTTCATCTCCTTGAATGAAGAACGCAACACACATTTAAATTTATTTTAATAGTATTTTTGGGTCTAGATGTTTATACATTAAGTATATTTAATATACATATGCTTTACATTTTTTATTCATTTATGGCTTGAAACTAGTTTTAAAAGTCATTGAGTACATTGAAACTTACTTAGCTGGTAAAACTTGCCCTTGGCTTTTTAAAGAATCAATCTACTCAAAGATCAATAAACATATATTGAGCATTTCAATAGTTCTGGACTCTGAAATAAGAGCTGTAGGAGACAAAGTAAAAGTCTTTAACAAATTTACTGTTTAGTTAAGGAGACAAGGCTATGACCTGAAATAAGAGAGAAAAATGCATGGCAGAGTATCATATATACAGAAGTCAGCTATTTGATGTAAATCATCTAAGTGAGTGATCAGCTGTATAAGCTTCATGGCACTAGCAGGGTGGGGAAGAACTGTAATCAAACAATAATGACACGCCTTTTCAGTCATTCTCACTGCCTCTATCCTGAGATATGTGAGCTCAAGTCCCCACACGGAGCAAATGTGTTTAAATTAAGGTAGTGTTAGGAGTTGTAACAAACATATCCCAAGTTGTATGATGACGATAATGACTCAAACATGATACAGTTCAAGATGGTGTTGGTGATCACCAGCCAGTGATTCTGAAACCCTGGATGCTTTCATCTTGTGGCTCTTTCCATCAGTATGGAGCTTCTAAGGATGCTTTGCTTGTCTGACTCAAGCCAAAGGAAAGAGGAAACATGCATAGGAGATTTTCATGAGCCAGGCTTAGAATGGCACACATCCTTTCCGCTTATGCTCCACTGACTAGAAGTCAGGTTCATGGCCACATTTATCTGACTTAAAAGCATCATCTAGGTGTGCGTACAGGATGAAGAAGAAACAGGTTTTATGAATAGTCAGCCATAACGTCCATGAACATTGGATTCAAGAAATGAAAAGGAGAGGGGAACAGGGTTCTACTTGAAATGTATCATTTGATGACCCACCCTTTCACTTTTTAATAAACAGTCATGCTGAATCTCATTAATGGAAGGGTGTTCTTCTCCAATGGAAGACACTGATTTGTGGAGTGTGTTCAAAGATGGTTGAGTCTTTTTTGATATGATCAGTTTATACATGGGTAAATATTCCTAGCAAGGGAAGCTTCACAGTGAATCTTCATTACATTCTCAGGCAGGAGTATTGTAATATGAAAAGTAATATAAAAAGATAGTGTGTGTATGTATGTGTGTGTGTGTGTGTGTGTGTGTGATGAAGGGATGCATAAATACCTCCATAAATAATACACATATACACAAACTGTTGCTGTTATGTCAATAGTAGAATATGCATGTTTCTCAAAGTAAGTGGATATATATTTTAAAGTTCCCAGTGGAGTATAAGATATAAGTAATAAGTTTTCAAGACTTGTTCATTCATCTGCACAAAGATGATTTTAATATTTCTAGTTGAATAGAAACACCCAATTTGGAAGATGCTATGGGTGGAATTGTGTCACCATCAAAGATATATTGAAGTCCTAACCCTGTATCTGTGAATGTGACTTTATTTGAAAATGGGGTCTTTGCAGAACTAATCAGATTAAGATAAAGTCATACTAGATTAGGGTGGGCCCTAATCCAATGACTAATGTCCTTATGAGCAGAGGATATTTGGATACAGCGTGACACAGGCATATAGGGAAGGCACCATGAGAAGAGACTAGAGTCATATATGTACAAGCCAAGGAACACTGAGGGTTGGCAGCAACGAGCACCAGAAGCTAGGAGAGAGGCTTGGAACAGTTTCTCAGAACCTGCAGAAATGACCGACCCTTTTAATATGTGAATTTTAGACTTGTAGCCTCCAGAGCTGTGAGAAAATAAATTTCTGCCCTTTTAAGCCACCTGGTTTATAGTAATTTGGAACAGCAGTCCTAGGAAGCCAGCACATGAGTTATACATTTATTGATATTATTGATGCTTACCTCTCACAAACTTTCTACTTGAACATTCTCATGCTTAAAGAAAAAGGTATGCACCAGAGCATAAGAATCGTGACTCTGTTCACTGCCAACAAATGGGTTAACAGTTGGCTGTTGTAAAATCACTTTGGTTTATAAGCAACTGTATTTGAGAATACTTCCCAGAAACTAGCCAGTCTGTAAATAAAGGAGGTTCTGTGTCATTTAAATTATTCATATATATATATATATATATATCATGAGAAGTGTATCTAATTGCATTACATACATGGAAGGAACAAAAATCAATCTTTTTTCTGTTAATGGACTGTCTCAGTAAGTGGAAGTTTTTCTTTTTTCACAAATGAACATTGGAACCCCCCAACTAGCAATGCCTGTATACCTCTTCTCAAGAAGATACTCCAGACTCAATGCCTCTGGGCTTCGATTTAGATAAATTGGATGCTGACCTACCAAACAGAGATGATGCTAAGTACCTAAGGTTGCCCCAAGCCCATGAGGCCATGAACCTGACCCTGATGTCACCAGTGACAGGTTGTACCTCATGGCAGGGCCATACTGAGGGAACTGCCCTCACACACTAACCACCGAGCCCTTGTCCGCTGCAGTGAGTCTGACAGTATGCTTGAGAGAAAGAGGTCGACACTCATGCTGGTTTTACAAGCAATTGTGCTTTTCCTTCCTTCTTAGAGCACATTCAGCACTTCCAGAATATATTTCCTCTTCTAGGAGATTCTTGCTTTTATTGAGAAATTGGTAGAGGCAGTTAAAACCTGTAGTAGCACTTTAGATTTTGTATCTGGTTATAATCACATTTATGGGACGAACACACACATAAATATTCTTTACTTTTACTTTCATATGATAAAGTCTATTTAGATACAATTCACTAAGCACAAACCTCACGGTTTATCTGAGAGTAGGAATGAATTGAGATTGTATCATTTCTCAAGAAGAGTAGAGAGTTGGTCAAGAATAGGCATGATTCTTCATACTGAGCCATGAAATATGAAGATAGCATTAATTGCAAAGGTTCCTCTTTCCCATCTTTTTCATGCACAGGCAACACATGAAAATGATTTCCTGTACTTTGTCTTTTGATTTAATGCTTGCTATAGACATGTGTTACATTTTAATGGGGGCATGGTTAGAGGAGAAATCGTATTCAAACTGTATAGTCACCAGAGTGTGGAGGATAAGTTTCTTGCAGAGATGGAAAGAATTATATTATTGACCACATAAATTAGGTTTAGAATACTTGACAGGATTCTATGATCTATTTCCATGTTGTTTATAATGCTGGGCCCTTATGTTTCTTAGAGAGGTCCCCTATAATTCTTAATCTTTTGGTTTGTTTGTTGGTTTAATTATGAGGGGGTGTTTGGACTCGGGTCACATACAATGTATGTGATAGAAGAAGAGACAGTGGCAATAACAACAAGAAAGTATTGGCAGTTTGAAATTCATAAATGGAAGGTCTAGTTGAACCAAAAATGATAAATCCAGGTAATGATTTAAAACCCTCTTCTAAAGGTGGAACAATTTTTTTTTTCCCTGGAATATTGAATTTTCAGTTGGACCTGATGATATCTAGAAGAGTTCCCTAGAGTTTGGGAGTTTGGGAATCTCATTTTGTTACAAAACAGGATCTTAATTACTTTTAAAATTATCTTTACTGGCCTCTGTCATTTTTTTTCTAATAAAAAATACCACAAAAATTGTCAATGGGTTACACCAGAGTAAGACTCCTGAAGAGTTTGTGTCTCAGAACAGTTTTACAATGACCATTTACAGAAGAGCCAGGATCAAAATACTCATAGGTTGACTGTGATTATCTTAATAGTGTCAGGCAAAGTATCAGTTTTTTTAGGTCATAGCACTTGGTGAAACACCATGAATTGCAACCAATGTAAAAGGCTGAATTTTCTGATTCCCTGCGTGAACTGATGTAACTCAATTATTTTGTACTGGTAGTAACCCTTAGCCACTTATTTCTATCTACCAGATGACAAAATAAGAAAAAAAAAAGATAATAGGTTAAAAAAATTGAAAAACCAGAATTCCCAGCTAAAAATTTCAAAACTACCTTCCTTTTGCAACCCAAAGCAAATATCTCAGTCAGTTAATAGTGGGAAATGTAAAATAGGTGTCACTTCTTCCCCAAGGCATTTGGTATTTTCATATTTTCACAGCGCTGACTTGTGCTCAAATAACCTGACTATCCCTGATGCGATAGCGCATGACAGAACTGTACCTTTACACGGGGACATAGAAATCACAGAAAAAAAAAAAAGACATATTATAGTCCATACTAGAGATACTGACGATTGTAATATTTTAGTGTGAAATTAAAGAATGCAGATGAAAACAGCAAGACACCAATTTACAAATATTCAACTAGCAAGGTTTGTTTATTATGATAACACTGGACACTAACAAGAGGTTGAGTGAGATGGACAGTCTTACACATCATTGTCTGGAAAGTTTTTTTTAAAGATTACTTTAGGAAAATCCCTATTAAATTGCTTTATGAAATTAGATGTGTACCTACGTGAAATATAAAGCAATGTGAATATAACTGTGACAGCATTTCTTTCACCAATTCGTTCTGGTCACATCAGCCTTGTACATGGGGAAGTAGACAATACTGCTTTTGTGTTTGGTTTTTTGTGCTTCCACGAGTGTACTTTTTTCCCCATTCATTCATTCTTTTTAAAAAAGTTTATTTTACTTTCCAATTTCCAATGTTACTAATGATACCGTTTTTCTAGTATTGTTTATATTATCATTATTATACATTTAATTGAAATATGACTAGTATATAACACTATGTTAGTTTTAGGTGTAGAACATAATGATTTGACATATGTATATACTATGAGATGATCACCACAATAATGGTTAACATTCATCACCACACACAGTTATAGTTGTTTTTTCTTGTGATGAGAACTCTTACGATCTATTCCTTAGCCACTTTCAAATACACCATGTCGTATTGTTAATTATAGTCACCACACTGTACGTTATATCCCCAGGACTTACTCATTTTAAAACTGCAAGTTTATATCTTTTGACCACCTTTCATCCATTTCACCCATCCCCCATCCCCTATGCCTCTGGCAACCACTGATTTGTTCTCTGTGTCTATGAGTTCAGTTTTTTCTCTTGAAGACTCCACATGTAAGTGATATCATATGGTATTTGTCTTTCTATGACTGACTTATTTCACTTAGCGTAATACCCTCAAGGTTAATCCATGTTGTTGAAAATGGCAGGAGTTTCTTATTTTTATGGCTAAATAATATACCATTGTATATATTGTTTATGTATATAATTCATATATTAATTTATATCTATAATTTATATGTACAAGATACATATAAATATTCATATATACATATATATGTGTATATATATATATATATATATATATATACACACACACACAAACACAAAATCATAATTTCACTAAGACACTAAGGTTATTTCCATGTCTTGGCTTTGTAAATAATGCTGCAGTGAACATGGGAGGGCAGATATCTTTTAAAGATAGTCATTCTGTTTCCTTTGGATAAATACCCAGAAGTAGAATTTCTGGATCATGTAGAAGTTCTATTTTCAGTTTTTTGAGGAACCCTCATACTGTTTTCCACAGTGGCTACACCAATTTGCAATCCCAGCAACAGTGCACTAGGATTCCCTTTTGGCCACATCCTTGCCAACACTTGTCATCTCTTGTCTTTGTGAAGATAGCCATTCTAACAGGTGTGAGGGGATATCTCATTATGATTTTGATTGGAAGAGTGTACTATGCAATTTTACAATATATATAAAACAGCTTTAACATGTTCATATACTTTGCCTCATGTAATTCTGCTTTTAGAAAGTAATCAAGGTATGTTCAAAGATATATGAACAAAAATGCTCATTATGATTATTTAAAATATGAGAGAAAATAGAAATAAAAGCCCTAAATATCCAAAAAGAGGAGAAAGGCTAAGTAAATGATCATGGGTATAAAAGAATATTCAGCAATTATTAAACATGTAAGACTCAAATCAGAGTCCAAGGGTTCATGAGTGAACGCTGCATGTGGCCCAGAAAATGCCAGATCTAGTTATCCTGTAACAAGAGCCAAAGGCCGACGGGACACCTGGGTGGCTCAGTCAGTTAAGCTTCCAACTCTTGATTTCGACTCAGTTCAGGATCTCAAGGTTTGTGGGTTTGAGCCCTGCGTTGAGTCAGCGCAGAGCCTACTTGGGATTCTCTTGTTCCTTGTCTCTCTGCCCCTCCCCTGCTCTCAGTCTCTCTCTCTCAAAAGAAATAAAACCTGAAAAGAAAAAAAAAAAAAAAAGGCCAAACTTGTAAGACCTAAAACAATTGAAAGTGGAGCCCAACTGAGGATGACCACAGCCGGCTGTGGGGAGATCTAGGCCATTAAGGGCACAGCAAAAGCATGGCTTGTCATGTGTCCATCGGATTAGAGGAAGAGATGACAGTGTTCAGTTGTGATCCCATGTGTCAGTGACCAAAACCCACTTGGTCATGCATGAATCAGATTGCAGGGAAAGACTAAGGTCCTTAGACTGAGGGAATGCCAGTGGTCTTGGTTAGTTCAAGAGGGACATGCTTATTTTTTTCCCCCTAAGAATAATTTAAAGAAACGAAATAGACACAATTGTGTTCACACCTGAATTTGGTGAAGCAAATTGAATCCAACCAGTAGATGCATGGATGGGCCAATCATTATAGAATAATGTGAAGGAAATACACTAAAATATTCATTTTTACTTCTCTCTTGGTGGTGAGATTTTGCATAATTTTTACTTCTCAATAGTTTTTGTTTAAATATGTAATTAGCATTTAGTATTTTTATAATGTAAAAAATATAAAAATAACTATAAAAAAGGAAAAAAAATGTCCTCCCCCAAATCATTCTCTTCTCTCACTCTCTGCACCCACCTTCCCTAATAAGGGTCTGGTGGAAACCTGGGTTCTGACTGTATCTAACCCAGATGAAACCCCTCCAGTTCAGAAGGTATTTCCGGTTTGGGAAGGTTTAGAGCTCCTGGTCAGTTGCACATGAAGGCCGACACCCGATAGTTCTGCTCCCTCTCTTTTCCTTCCTCAGCAGTCGTTATTTGGCATTTTAGCCAAGAAAAAAAGAACTGATAAGCTCACTGGTGGGATAGGGACTTGCTTTTGTTTCAGCACAAGAATTTAGAACCAGGATGTGGTGTTTAATTGCTTTCACAGATGGAAGTTTAAGTCACATTTACACTGAACCCGGTCTTCTTGAAGTCCGCATGGAATCAGTCTAAACAATGGGAAAGACAGATGTGTTTTACTTGGAAAGGTTTAACCTTGTGCTGGTGTCGGAACTGTAGGCTCCCGCTGCTTTGGATCTGCTGGTTGGTTCTCAGCCCCTTTCTGGGATCCATCATGGCACTCTATAGAATGCGGGTTTGTAGCCACCTTTGAGTTCTGTGGAGTTTTGAATGGCAAACATGGATGAAAATATTTGCAACAAGTTTTGTGAAAGATCTTTACGATATTCTGCCAGGATGAAAAGGATGAAATTTCGATTACTTGGAGGCTAACCAGCCTTTGCTAGAGGCAAAAAGAGACTTGTGATGGATTTAAAAGATCAACATGTTTCTTTTAAAAGGACAGTGTATTTTTTTTAATCACTTGAGAAATGAACATGGAGTCTTGATAGAGACAGAATTACCACAGCAAAAGCATTTCTTTCTATCTTCTCAGGGACCTAGCTAGACAGAGTGAAACATGAAATTTAGTGTGAAAATTCTGGAACTCAATATCATTAAAAAAAATTAGAAGTCCATACTGCAGATTTTCTTCCCTAGAGGTAAGGATGGTGATGATTTCTAACAAAGAGATTGTCTTTTCATATCTGTAGAAGTCTTTCCATGTAGGTTTCATATACCATGAGACTCAATCTTATTTCGCTAAAACTCATTGTTTAAATTTTAGCTTCAAACAAGAGAGATTACAAGTTACTTTTTAAAGAGCTATAAAAATTTAGTCTAGAAATACAGATACTTAGGGGATTTTGTTGTACTTTCTTGGTTCGTATAATTACAAGTCATGACATTTTAAACTTAGCTCACCAACACATGGTGGTTGACCCATTCATAGTGAGGAGAAACTGAGATAATTCTGTGGATAATTCAAGTCAATCCTTTTGAACCATTCTCTCTCTCTCTCTCTTTCTCTTTCTCTCTCTCTCTCTCTCCTCTCTCTCTCTCCCCCCCACACACAAGAATAACTAGTATGTAATTTTACAGTTCTCATGTAATTCTAAAATGCTTTAATCCTTCATTTTTCTCATGCATAGTTCATTTTACCAGAGAATGAAGATGTAAAATCAAAATAGATATATGAGCTATATGGAAGCTCTAACTGGTTTTAGTATGTTCTTTTGCATGAAGAGAATTCCAACCTTAGATAAAAAAGTGGGGAAGAGAATCCTTCAATGTGGTGGTGGCATGTTGGAGAGGCTGGTCAGGAGGAAATCAGGGCTCTGTTCTGTGGTATCATTATACACTCATCACCAGTCAGGCTGGTGGGATTAATTGCCAATGGCAATGATTTAATCCATTTCGCCTACAAGACAGAACCTCTCTAACCCCCCTAAACTACAGGGTTTGGAGAGCTTCTTGGTTGGTGAACACATGGAGGTCTGGGATAGGAGGCAGGGTACCTGGAGAGGGCATGGACGCATGGAAACTTCATGTTCCCCTTCCTTCCCCCATACTTTTCCCTGTGCTTTTTTTTTTTCTATCTGGTCATTCCTGAGTTGTATCCTTTATAACAAGCTGGTAATAGTAAGCAAATTATTTTCCTGACTTCTGTGAGCTCTTCTAGAAAAGTGTCAAACCCAAGGAGGGGGCTGTGAGAAGCCCCAATTTGTAGCCAGTAGGTGAGGAGTAGATGGCCTAGACTTATGACTGGCATTTGAGGTGGGGGTAGACTAATGGGACTGACTCCTTAACTTGTGGGAACTGCCACTCACTGCCACTCTGCTAAGTGTCAGAATTAAATTGAATTAAATTGTAGGACACCAAGCTTGTGTCAGAAAATTGGTCAGTGTGGGAAACGAACAAACAAACAAACCCCTACCTTTGGTGTCAGAAGTGGTGTTGGAGTAAAAATGGATCCTAGTAGGATCTTCCATGGTTGGATTTAGTTTGTTTACAAGTTTTTGTTGTTGTTGTTGTTTTTGTAATTAAAAATAACACTGAAATTGAAAGCACTTAAAAATACTCAATTCAAGCTATAAAGAGTGAAATAGTAAAGTAGTAAGGCACCTCACTGCCAAACCATTGTAAAGATTTTTGATTCCCTACAGGATAGTTGTGGAAATGCATCCTACATCGAGGAGATATATTAACTAATACATCAAAAAGTTAGGAACATGTTGTTTTGTTATGTTTATACTTTGTAAATGCACCAGAGACTACAGTCGTAGTTACAATGGTTACAAATGATGAATCCAATTATTTTCAATCATAAGAACAAAATGTTTAAATAGAACGTATGCACAAGAGCCTTGTTCTATGCCTGGCAGATTGGCTATTCAATGTTGGCTGATTTGGAATCTCGTCATTCTCTCTGTGCCTAACCTGCAGCCAGCTGTGCTCCTGTGGAAGCATCCAGAGCTAGGGAGGGAGCCCAGGTCCCTGTCTCAGCCCTGCGTTTCTGAACTTCACTACTGACCTGTAAAATACAATTAACAGGAATCACCTCATAGGGTTGTTATGAAAATAGGAGAGAGGGTAGACATAGAAAAGTGTCTTTTCTCTAGAACATTTAGGCAAATATGTCCTCATCACCATCATTACTATTCTCACATTCATAAACAATACAATAGTTTTTCACATAAGTGTGGGTTTACTTAGTTGAATTCCATAAACAATCTCTACCAGTGAGTAGGCACATAGGGAGGAGGACGGACAGGAGGAAGTAGCATTGTCCCCCTGGGTAAGTCCCTGCCTCAGCCTGAGCTGTGAATCAGCTGTTTTTTAGGATCTCATTTCCCCAGAGCTCCTCGTAGGGTGATGGCTTCACTCAGAGGAAAGACAGATCCACAGCCCCCTTTAATGTGGCCCCTGAATATAAGCTCAAATCAAGGAAACAGATTCGTTCTACACTGGAGATTTACAAGGGCAATTTTGATTATACATGTGTTTTGCCTTCTGTTTAGACTTTGGAAACTGACTTCCTTACTACCCTTTTTAGAGGCAATGCTACTGTGTTAGGTTCATTTCATAGAGGAGGAAACTGACTCCTGAGAGACTGCTAGTCACCTGAGGCAGCACAACTAGTGCATAAAGCACTGAGGGCCACCTTGCTGACTTACGGTTCAACTTCCTTGCAAAAATGGCAGAATGTACAAAAAGTCCTCATTCTCACCAGAGGGGGGCCCAGAAGGTCATGAACAATACTATCTCGCTGATGTCCTCTTCAGCACCCCAGTGAGTAAAGGAACCCATGAGAAAGGAATTTACCAAAACCCAGAAAATAATTCAGTGTGAGGAAAACAAAATGTCTGGTGAATCCATGATCTGGAAAGCATCACTTGTCCTGAATAAGAATTTACTTCATTGCCCTATAGCTAACCTGAGGGTTTCTTAAGGGTTGGAGTGTAAGAGGCTGAGTGCTATTTAACAGGGAGAAAAGTGTCTGCAAAGTATCTTGGTCACTCAGCTGAGGGACAAATCTCTGAGATCCCACCTGGCCACCAGGTACAGTTGGGTGCCACAAGGACATGGCTTGCCTTCAGTTTGAGGATTTAAATTTTTTTTTTTTTTTTTTTTTACCTGATTTCACTGCAAAAGGGTTAATGTCTTTGTGGTTCCTGGCTTGTGGGGAAAGTTCCTCTGTGACTGACAGTTTTATAGGCCCTGACAAATTTGGTCCAGGATAACACTTCACCAGTTCACCAGGTAAAGCATGGCTTTCCTAGTCCAAATGGGAAATTTAGTGTGAAACCAATTTAGTTGCAGGTGAAAATTGAGTGTATGTATCACAGAGGCAGTTTCTCACCACTGAAAAAAAACATGTCCTGCCTGGGAAAGAAAGCACCAGAACCCAAAACCGCCTTTCCTTTTCAGAAGCAATCTTCAGCCAAAAGGAAAAGGAGTTTTATTTTTTGCGAACCCACAAAAATGTGATATTCACCAGTGAGGAAATCACATTTGTACAACTGTATTAAAGATGTTTTTCTCATCCAGGCAAATGGGAGGGTTTTACATGGAACTCCTTTTAGGGGCAAGGGTGAAGGGGTAGTGCTTTTATTTAAAGGAAATAGTCTTCACTGCCTTGGAAGTAACAAATGCTCTAAAGAGTAGACTTGCGGGGCACCTGGCTGGCTCAGTTGATTAAGCTTCTGACTTCGCTCAGGTCATGATCTCATGGTTTGTGAGTTCGAGCCCCACGTCAGGCTCTGTGCTGACAACTCAGAGCCTGGAGCCTGCTTCAGATTCTGTGTCTCCCTCTCTCTCTGCCCCTCCCCTGCCCCTTCTCATGCTCTCTGTCTCTCTCTCTCAAAAACAAATAAACATTAAAAATTAAAAAAAAAGAAGAGTAGGCTTGGAAGTGGTCTGTAGTCTCCCCACAGCCTTAGTCTATATCACTGATTCATATTCAAGTAGAACTCCTATAAACCACACTTTGAACTTTTTTTAGCTAAACATTTTTGATGGATTTAAACCATGGCTTGAAAAACTGGCTTGAAAACATGTACATGGACAACATCGATTTTCCAAAGGACCTGGGCGTGTTAGCTGCTTCTTCAGAGAAATGGGCACGCTTTCTGAGCCCAGTTGCCTGCAGGGAACAGACCGCACTGCCCCCTACGCACCGCCCCCCCCCCCCAAGCCTGCTCTGTCCCTGAGGCTGGAGCCACGCCCTTCAGCATTTCCAGTGATGTCCAAATCCGGCTCTGGGTTCTTCCTGGCAAATCTGTAAGTTGCCAAAATTGTGTTAGAACTCCCATCCAAGGGCAGAGATGGAAATCTCTTGAAAACGTTACAGCGGACTCTGCTAAGCAGGAAAAGGGGAAGAGAGGGCGTGAAGTTTAGAGGTATGCGATGGCAGAGGCTGAGCTGGCCTGGTCAAATGGCCTCGCACAGAAGGAAGTGGTGAGTGGGAGGGGCTGGGACAGGGCGGGGGTGGGCAGAGTGGACAGTCCTGGGGCTCACGCAGTAAGAGGTAGCCCACGCCAGGGCAGGGGAGACATCTCCCAGCATAGCCAGGTCAGACAGAACTTGGCAGAACCCTGGTGTGTTCCAGCGTGGGGGCAGGGTAGGGCACATTGGGAGGGTGGAATGATATGTCAGGGGGAAACCAGACCAACAGACTTTCGACAGGCAGCAGGGGGATGTGGCAAAGCAGAAAAAAATAACATTATGAGTTATTTATAATAACTTGCAGATCAAATCATTTTAGATTCTGAAGACTCCTCAACATTCCTAGTCATCGGTGGGATGGGATTCCTCTAGGGAAGTGTTTCTCAAAGTAGAGTCTCCAGATCGGCCTTACCAACATCACTAGGGACTTTTAAAAACAAATTCCCAGCTCTACTCTAGACCTGCTGAATAAGAAACCCTGGGAGTAGGGCCCATAATCTGTTTCCACAAGCCTTCCAGAGGATTTTGGTACACACTAAAGTTTGGAAACCATGGCTCTAAAGAAGTCCTTCTCAGATTTTAAGGTGCGTGGGAATGACCGGGTGATCCTATTAAATAAAAATATAGATTTGAATTTATTGGTGTGGGTTGAAACTGAGAATCTATATTTCTTTTTTTTTAATAAATAAAATGTTTATTATTTTTGAGAGGGAGGGGGTAGGATGGGGCAGAGAGAGAGGGAGACACAGAATCCGAAGCAGGCTCCAGGCTCCGAGCTGTCAGCACAGAGCCTGAAACGGGGCTCGAACCCACCGGCCGTGAGATCATGACCTGAGCCCAAGTCAGATGCCTAACAGACTGAGCCACCCAGGTGCCCCTGAGAATCTGTATTTCTAAAAACCCTTAGGAGGCTGATGTTGTTGGACCACAGAACATATATCCTGAGAGCCTATGATCAGGACAAGACAAAGCATCCATGGATTATGTCCCAGGGACATTGTGGCATGCTTTTCTACGTGGCAAGAGGAAGGCGTAAATGTGAAGTGTAATCTCCTCTGGGGGTGCCTCATGGGGTGACAAGGACAGGCCTGCAGGTCATGCCACTGCCTTCCCCTGAGGGCAGGTAGGTACTGCACGGTTACAGGAGAGCTCAGGTTGGTGGGTAGTAGAACCAATAGCCATCACCTTTGACAAATATTTGCTAGGACAGGTCTTGCAGGTAGGGACCCCAGGGTATTTTCACTTAAATTCTTTCTGGGGCTTTCCATGGAGCTTCATTTTTGTTCTCTGGGCTGTGTTTCTTTCCTGGAAAAAAAAAGCGTTAGGGGAAAATCAGCTTGAGAATTCCACAAAAAATGTTTACCTAGTAGATTTAATTGGACAGGAAACGGTTTAAGGTGGAAATAGGTAGCCTGAGTTAGACACTTTTAACTTCAATTTCTGATCAATTAGTTGCTTGTTAATGCTATAGAAGTTATTATTAGAGTAAAGCAAACTGGAAAGACTTCTAGGCAAAACCCAAATCCACATCATATTTTCTTTTGGCCAGGAGATTTTCTTTGTAACTGAATAGGAAAATAAATCAGATGAGATGGCTCAGAATTAACCCTAGTGGAGACAGTTAAGAGACTCACTGCATCTCAGTGAATGAGTGAAAGAGAGGTATTGAAAATATATGACTTCCTGAACAACTGTGGGAACAGAATTACTATGTACTGAAGTTGGCTTTATGGTCATATAATATAATATACGGTTAGCGTTTAGTGCTTTGCTTTTTTTGTCTGTTGGTTTTAGAGAGTGTGTGAGCAGGGGAGAAGGACAGAGGGAGAGAAAGAGAATCTTAAACAGGCCCCACAACCCATGGCTCAATTCCCATGACCCTAGGATCATGACCTGAGCCAAAATCAAGAGTTGGATGTTTAATGGACTGAGCCACGCAGGCGCCCCTACTGCTATGTTTAAAAACAAGGAAGTTTCTCTGCTTTATCTATTCTAGTAGACGTTAAGAATTTACTTTGTTCTTTCAATGAAAAGCAAAGACAAGAATGTTATTTTTTTACCCTCATTTTTTATAACCCTGGAAGAAATTTCTGACTATTGAATTAGACAAATCTAGAAGGAACCTAGATTCTTCTTTAAGCTAACAACACAAATCAATATGAGTTGTTTACATCTATGCCATGTTTGTCAACCTTGTGTTTGCTTAGCCTTTAAAGCACTATGATTATTGTTAAATAAAAGTTACATTAAGAGGTCTGACTTCAGGTGGGAGAGTTCTCAAAATATCCTAGTGGAGAGCGACAATCCCAGAAACCAAATTATCTTCCTTTCTCATTACTTCTGAGTGTCTCAAAAATAGTAAAAATAAAAAGAAAGAAAAAGGAAATGAGTTCTTGAATTTCTGGTTTTCTTTTTTGCAATTTATACTGCATACGTGAATTTCCACATTCCACAAAAGGTAGCAAAGAATGAACGTGGAAATGAATTTTAAAAGAGAGACTAGCTCACAGCTTTAAAAAGCAGTCCTTTTAAAATAAGTGTTGGCTGTACTAATATCACCATGAGACAAGAATTATAATAATTTGGACCATGTGCTCCCCATTGAGCTATGTAGCTAAGTCACCCCAGCCTTCTAAGGGGCATAAACAGATCTGATTAAACAGTAAAGTTGTAATGACACATGTATACAAAAACATGTGTGTTTTGTGGCATATGGTAAAAAATTTATATGAATTTATATTCAAAGTTTATGTTGAAAAAATCCAAAATGCCAGGAAAAACAAGGACAATAGTAATAAATAAATATTAAGTGGCAACAAATTAGATAACTTAGAAGAAATAGAAAAATTCCTAGAAAAGTACAAATTACTGAAACTGACTCAAAAAGAAATAGAAAATCTGAATAGACCTGTAACAAGCAAAGAGATTGAATTTGTAATTCAGAATCTTCACACAAAGAAAAGCTCAGGTCCAGATGGCTTCATTGGTAAATTCCAATAAGGGTAGAACTAATACAATCATTTACAAACTCTTTCAAAAAAAAAAAAATTGAAGAGGAAGGAATACTTCTCAACTAATTTTATGATTACCCTGAAACCAAAACCAAGCAAAGATAGCACAAGACAAGAAGCTACAGACTGATACTCCTTATGAACAGAGACACAAAAATCCTCAAGAAATATTAATAAACCAAATCCAGCAACATATAAAAATGATTATATACCACAACCAAGTGGAATTTACCCCAAGAAAACAATGTACTAAACTATATTAATGGAATAAAGGAGAAAAATCCCTACATGATCATCTCAATAGATGCAGAAAGCATTTGAGGCAATCCGTTTCATTATAAAAATACTCTTCAAACTAGGAACAGGAGGGAACTCCCTCAATTTCATAAAGGCCATCTGTGAAAAACACTCCATTACCATCATACTTAATGGAAAAGATGGGATGCTTTCTCTCTAAGGTCAGGAACAAGGTAAGAATGTCTGCTCTTTCCATTTCCATTCAACATTGCTGTGGAGGTTTTAGCTAGGACATTTGAACAAGAAAAAGACATAAAAGGCATTCAGATTGGAAAGGGTGAAGTAAACTATTTCTCTTTACAGATGATATGATTTGTATATGGTAAATCCTAAGAAATCTCCTTCTTTCTATAGACTAGCAATGAGCAATTTGTAAAAGGAATTATGAGCACAATTCCATTTAAAAGAGTATCAAGAAGAAAAACATTTATGAATAAATTTAACAAAAAATGATAAGACTTATACATTGAAAACTGTGAGACATTGTTGAAAAATTTAAAGATAAAAATAAATGAAAAGATATCCCATATACATGGATCAGAAGACTTAGTATTATTAAGAAAACAATAATTTCCAAATTGACCTACAGATTCAATGTGATCCATATCAAAATCCCAAGTCTTTTTTTGCAGAAATGGAAAAGCTGATCATAAAATTCATATGAAAATGCAAGGGATCCAGAATAGTCAAAACAATCCTGAGAAGGAAGAACAAAATGAGAGGACTCACTTCCCAATTTCAAAGCTTACTACAAAGCTACAGTCATGAAGACAGTGCGATGCTGACATAAGGACAGACATACAATCAGTGGAATGGAATTGAAAGTCCATAAATAAACCATTACATTTATGGTCAGTTGACTGCAACAAGAGTGCCATGACAAGTCAATGGTGTGGAAATAGTCTTTTCAACAAATGATGCTGGGACAACTGTATAATCCCACATGAAACAATGAACTTCAACCACTTCTTAAGCCACATAAAGAAATTAATTCAAAATGGATCACAGATCAGTATTTAAGAGGTAAAACCATAAAACTCTTAGAAGAAAACATAGAAGAAAATCTTGATGACTTAGTATTAGCAATGGCTTCTTGGATATAATACCAAAAACATATACAGTTAAAGAATAGGTGAAATTGAACTTTATCATAAAAAAAAAAATTGTCCTGAGAGATTCTGGGTTGGTGAACATGTGGAGCTTTGGGGAGAATGGAGTCTGGAGAGGGCATGGAAGATCCACATCCTTTACCACATTTCTTGCCCTGTGCATCTCTTCCATCTGGCTGTTCCTGATTATATGCTTTTATAATCAACCTGTGATCAACTCTGGGTAGGTTCTCTGAGGACGGATTTGCTCAGTAGCTATTTGTCCACTGTGTGGTTGGATGCCTGAGGTGATCCCTGAAAGCCAGTCTTCAAAGAGGGTCTTTTTTCCTCTCAGGTCATGCACCATGACCAAAATCAATAGGTGAAGGGAATTCATCATAAACATCTGTAGTAGATGCTTTTGGTTGCCACCCATCCCTCTAGCCTCCAGTCACAGGACTCTGATTTTGTGCAGGTGTCCAGGGCTCTACCTCTGAACACAGGAGGCAAAAGCAAGGGAACGATGTGTTCTGAGCTGAGAAAGGCCTCTGTGATTCTATGCCTCTCTCAGACACAGACCTGGACATGCATCGCTGTGGCTTCTTTGGAACCTGAATTCTTTCAGATGTGAAAGGATTTTAATAGGGTTTACTCATACTGTCTACGCATATTCTCTACGTTATCTGCATAATGACATGTTATTGATCAAGAGAATCAACACCATAGAGTTTGGGATGCGAACAAGAGCAAACCAGTGCCCAGAGACTTGGGGAAACTCCCAGTACTAAGGCCAATGCTATGCTCTTGCAGCCCATCCCTCTCCCATTTATCGCCCTAGTAGAGAGATGATTGTATCGCCCTAGTAGGGAGATACAATGATAGGAGTCTATTCAGTGTTTGTTAATTTAAAAACAAATGAATGAATGAATGAATGAATGAATGAAAGAAAATTGAGCCAAGAATGGTACAATCAAGAAAGCGAAAACACACCCCTTTAAATGAGAAAAAGTTACAAATCATATATCTGATAAGGGGCTGGGATTCAAAATAGAAAAAGAATTCTAAAACTCAATAATAAAAAGACAACTCCACCAGTGGGCAAAAGATCTGAGTAGACATTTCTCCAAGAAAAATGTCGAAAAACACAGCAAGCACAAAGATATTCAATATCATGTCATTAGGTAAGTACAAATCAAAACCATAGTGAGATACCACCTGACACTCACTAGGATGGCTGTAATAAAAAAGACAGTAACAAGCGTTAGCAAGGCTATAGAGAAGTAAGAACCCTCATAAATTTGCTGGTGGGAACCAACATGGTACAGCAATTCTGGAAAACACTTTGGCCGTTCTTCAAAGTGCTAAACATACTCCTGGAATTGAAGACATCCATCTCCACAAAACCTTGCACATGAGTGTCCATAGCAGCAATATCCATAAAAGCCAAAAAATGGAGACAACCTCAAATGAAAAACTGACAAAATTATAAATAAAATGGGAAATCTTTGTAAAATGAGATACTATTTTGTAATAAAAAGGAATGAAGGGACACATGCTAATGATGTGGATGAAACTTGAAGACATTATACTAATAGAAAGAAGCCAGTCACAATCATGTACTGGTTGCATTCATATGAAATGTCTATAATAGGTAAATGTATGTCTAGAGAAAGATTAGCAGTTGTGGAGGGCTGTGCAGGTGTGGAGTTGGGGAGAAATGGGGAGTGATTGCTAATGCCGGTGGGTACAGGGTTTCTTTGGGGCTGATAAAAATATTCTAAAGTTAGTGGTGATGATGCACATATCTGTGAATATATCAAAACTATGAAAGTGTACACTATAATTTTTTTTAAGTTTTATTTATTTTTTGAGAGAGAGAGAAGAGAGAACATGAGTGGGAGAGGGACAGACACACACACACACACACACACACACACACACGCACACACACACACACACAGAACCTGAAGCAGGCTCCAGGCTCCGAGCTGTCAGCACAGAGCCCAACACAGGGCTCGAACTCACAAACTGTGAGATCATGACCTGAGCTAAAGTCAGAGACACCCAGGTGCCCCTAAAGTGTATATTTAAATAGCAATTCCTATGGTATGTGAATTACATCTTAATAGAAGATATTTAAAAGTAAATACTATGGCTTTAAGTTTGGAAATCTAAATTGTAAACTATGTAATAATTTATTTTCTCTTCCTGTTTCTCTCTGATAGTAAAATAAGTGTGTTATTTTTTTTTCTACCTATAGTAGCCAGCCTCATATGCTTATTTCCCTTTCTTATGCAGAGCTTGACTGTGTTTAGGAAAAATCCAGTCCAAGAGGGTGAAGGAGAAAGGGAATATTCTTCAGACACCTAGAGTCTGATCCTAGTACATGCTTAATGCCTGGTGTTCCAAAATAAAAGAAATTCCCTCTCTTCAAGAAGTTTTTCTCTTTATTTATCACCTAGTACATTGATTATATCTGATCAGCAGTAGGACCTTAACAATCTAATATAGGAAGGTAAATTATGGGTTTACAAAGAGTTGTAGAACAAGACCCAAGTTGTAAAGGAGAGGTATACCTCATTTCACAGACATGTTTCACTGAAGAGGCAGAGTGATAATAATTCAGTAAAGATAATTGTAAACATTTGTGCCATACTTTCCAGTTTGCATGACCCCTTGTCCAAACACTGCCTCGCTTAACTCTCTCAATAACCCTCTAAGGAAAGTGTTTCCACCCCCAACATATAAAAGAGGCAAGGGTGATTATACATCAACATATTCTACTTTATTCCCTGGGCCATTTTCATAAGTACACAGAAATCCATGATCTGTGAGAGTTTACACGGAAGAACTTTGGAGACAACTTGAAAAACAATAACAAGAAAGTGGATCAGAAAAACACTGCGGAGGAAGTAAAGTCAAGCAACCCCGCTAGTTACTTCTGAGAAATGGGTAACTCTTTCTTTTTGTAGATTACAAAACCATCACTAAAGCACCTGAGGGTAGAGATGGAGAATTTCATCTATTTAGACATCTGCTTAATGGCTTATTTTGCTAAAGGTAAAGCCTTCATTTAATTTGTTATTTGCCTCAGCATGCAGAGGAAGCAATAAATGGAATTGCTACTTGGTCTTAATTCTGAGCAGTAATGCAGATTAAAGTGGAGTCTGGAAATAATAGGAACTATAAAAAAGTGTGACCATGTTATCACTGAATGATTCTGTCAAGAAATGAATGTGTTTGGCATTGCACATAACTTGGAATTTGGAAAAGCAGATTTCAAGAAATTCAGAGGAAGTTTAGATAATTCTATAGACAATATATATTTTTTTAATGTTTCTTTATTTTGAGAGAGAGAGAGAGAGACAAAGTGTGAATGGGAGAGGGGCAGAAAGAGAGGGAAACACAGAATCTGAAGCAGGCACCAGGCTCTGAGCCTGACGCAGGGCTCGAACCCATGGACCGTGAAATCATGACCTGAGTCAAAGTTGGACGCTCAACCGACTGAGCCACCCAGGTGCCCCTATAGCTAGAGTATTCTAAAGGAAATATGCACAAAAGATATAGGGGGCTCAAAATACACAAAATTCGGACCCTAAAACTTGAATAAAAAAGAAGGAAAGTTTTCAGAAATTATCATGCATTCCCAGAGTGTTCTTGGAGCTAGGGTAGGACTCATTCTTAAGGTGGAAGGAGGCCCTTCAAATGAAGGAGGATGCAAAATCATGGCCCGGCCTGTGACAAAAATCACAGATGGACGCAGTGTCAGAATGAGCTGAAGATTTCCAAAAATACATGAGACCTTGAAAAGGGATATTTTTTCAACCATTCACTGAATGAAAAGAACAAGAAAGTTTAGGGCTTTTAACAGGGACAATACAGAAGTAAACAGATAGGTCTAGAAAAATGAACTTTTCCTCCCCTTACCCATGTCCGTACTCGCTGCAAAGGAGAAAGAACTTGAAAAGAAATGGGCAGCCAGATCCAGTGGAGCTGAGATGACAGAAAAGTCGACACAGGCAGCTCAGGAGCAGGAAGAAGTTGTTTAGACCACGTGGAACCTAACTGGGACAGGTGCTCATGGGAAATGAGAAGATAAGGAAGAAGTTAAGTAAATGAATAAAAGGCTGAAGGGTTTGTTAACTGGTAGCTGAATGTGAGGCGACAGTTACATGACATGACGTAGCCACATAATGGGTGGATTTGGGAAGTAGAAACATTGGGGCTTTGTTAACACATTTCTAGTGTTGAAAGCAGGGACAGACAGCCCCACCCTTTGGTGCCGGCCAGACCACATCTGGAGTTTCGTCTTCCATGAAGTGACCTGCACTTTAAGAGGGACAATGAGTAACTAGAGCACACTTTTTTTTTCTTGATAGAGAAAGAGTTTAGAGAAGATGGACAAAATAATCTGAGTCCCTTCTAATTCGGAGATTGGCCCGTGCAAATTCCCTCCCCTTCCCCAGCATTGTCTTTTTCCAGATGATGCCAGCAGGCCAGTTCTGAGGACCCAGAGGGAATCTTGCAGGAGCGACCAAGAGGGTCCTTGGCTTCTTGAGGGATGGAAATCAAATGCAAGCCAGCAGGAAGTGAGAGCAGAGTTTATTGAAGATACAGAGTGGAGATACAGATGGAGCATCTGGGGGGCTTGGAAAGGAAACGCACATGAGTCTCATCTTTGCTTGGGGACTGGGGTTTTTACTGAGGTCAATGGTCAGGTGCAAGTGTCCCCTCAGGCATCCAGGAACCAATGAGAACAAAGGCAAGGGCCCAGGTCTGGAGCCAGAAATCTAGCACTGCTGGTCTGGAATATATGTGTGACAGCTTCCTCTGGTCATCTCACCTGGTCCTTCCTGAGATATTATGTATTCTAAAGAAGTCATTATTAAATCCTAGTCTCTTACAAGGAGAACACTATTTGCAATGAAGCCTGTGTAAAGTGTGTGAGAGTACAGGTCATAGCAAGAATAGAAGCAGGAAAAGGAGCAAAAAGCAGATTTTTATGGAATCCCTGTTTTCCTATCTCACTAAGACCTATCAAAATAATTGCTATTCCTCCAGGGCTGGTCTCCAGTAAAGAAGTGAGACTTGGGATTTTCAAGTGACTGGGGGCCCAGCTTCAGGCCTAGACTGGCCCAGGAAATGCCAATGTGGCAGGTCTGAGTCAAAGAAAATCCTGCCCACTGCTGGACCTGAGGCAAGTTGCTTTTGCTCTGCACCTCATTTTGCTCCTCTGCAAAGTGGGGCTAATCAATCATATGTACTTCAGGGGACTGTGGTGAAGATGAAATGGGATAACCTTTATAGAGAATTTGCGTCAGTTCTTGACGTGTGATCTGACCATGTTGACAGAGAACCGCCAGAAGCATGCATGGAGACGTTTTGTTTGGGGAACGACCTGACTACCCTAAGCTAATCCACGCTACATAAACATCAGGCTGTATCTGCATCTCACTGCTTTCCCTGCAGTTGCTTTTAGGTGGGGCAGTGCATCTAGAACAAAATGGGGAGATAGCCTATCCGGGGGGTCTTTTGCTACTTAGCAATTTCAATCTGACAGGTTTGTTATTACTTTCCTAGAGGGTTGAGTCACTCCCTGCCACTACAGAAATGGAGACAATGGGGGACCTTCTCAGCCCCTAATCACCCCCTCATTCTCAGTATTGATATTTAATAAGGCCCTGTGGGCTTCAGCCTGGCCCTTAAATCCTCAGCATTATCAGGATTCACAAAAGCAGGGATGCAATTCAAAAACACTTAAATCCTGACCAAGAGACTGTGAGGGACCTTCCTGACTACTAACTGGCCCATGTGCACAGCAGAGGTAGACAGGGCACCCTGGTGCCAGGGCCTGGGGCACAAGTGCTCTGGTGTGCCAGACCCTCCGCGTCCTAGACTCCATGGGCTCCAGGAAGGAGCTGGGCCATTCCAGACTGTAGACTGGGGTGGGCACAGCACATCTACCCCTTCAAAGCAGAAGGGTTCCATGGGCCTCTCGGACGCCAAGGAACTGTTATAGAGTAGCATTTTAATGAACTGAGTATAAATGCATTAAAAACACATGGAATAAATGCTCCTTGAAATAAACATGGGTTTAAAAAAATGAAGAGAAAAGCAAATGTTTTGGCAAAACACATTTTGGGTTTGTTTGAACCCCAAGTATTTGAAAACCGTTCAGGCAATCTTACTCAATCCAGAGTGCCATTTAGCTCTCCCATGATGACTAATAATACACACAAAAGTGGGAAAATTCAGCATATTTCTCTAGTCATGGCATTTCCAGACAGAAAGACACAGACCAGCCGAAAGACTTTGAGAGAACATTTTTTAAAATAAGAAATGAAGGCTTTGAATTTTGTAGAGAAATGACAGGAGTTAAATGTGTGTTGATTAACTAATGTAAGACAGGAAAGTAAATAGCGACATTATTAACTTAAAAGTTGAGGTGCATGTTTGGTGCCCAAACACTGAATCTTTGTGTTGATGAGTCAAAAAAATCACGACCAATCTTATTTACAAAAACAAAAACAACACAGACCAAAACACAAACCCCAAATCAAACAAACAAACAAAAAAACCCCAAACCAACCCAAACAAACAAACAGACCCTTTACCAGTTAATTTTCTAACCCTCATGTGCACTTGACTAGAAGGCTTGCCTACCTGAAAGGCTGGAGAACTGGGCCCACAGCACTCTTTCCTGCCATGTGTCCCACCTGGGTCTTCACCTTGACCACCAGGTCTAGACGACTTGTGACATTCTGAGCCCACTCATCCTAAGGTCTCAGGTGTCCTCAAACTGCCTGCTTTCCACCACTTCCCCATCTCTCCAAGAGCTGCTTCCCACCAGCCACTTGATTTCAGATGTATGTCAGCTCAGGTGTTAGTTAACAAGCAAGGTGTTTGCTAACAAAGGCCTAACACCTCCTGGAGGTATTTGCATTTTAATAGGGAACCATTACAAGAATTCGGATCCCTGAAGGAAGGAAGCCTTGATGGTAAAACGCTGGGAGCCAGCGTGGGTATTTTAGAGCAGGGAGCTCTCTCTTTAGATCCTAACACCAGAAAGCTAGCCCTGCCTACAGTTCTCCGGAGTGGAACATGAAATCATCGTTCCTGTTCACTCTTCCTGGGCTGGAGATCAGCTCCCAAGGTGAAGCGGGCATCTCTGAACAGCAGACTCCACAGCCTGGTCCCACGGGATGAGATGTCAGCATTGGCTTTTGAGGAACTGAAGAGCAGTCACTCAACCCTGGAACATTTCTGGGCCAGACTCTGCTTTAGGTGCTGAACTTGCAGGTACAAGTTAAGTGCAGCTGCAAACCTCAAAGAACTTCTCCAAGAACTCACTCTTTAGCAAGGAGATCCCAACAGAGAGGGGAGCATAAAAGAAGAAGTGTGTCCAGCTTGAGGCGAAGGGGAAGTTTCCTCACCACCAACTGCTGTGCCTCATTCGGCTTCTTGTACCACCACACCCACACCCTCATCATGTACAAGTTTGGGGCTTTTTTCAAATGATAAAACTAAGGTGAGTTCATTTTAGAAGTTTCCAAAATTATAAAACAGCACAAGGAAGGAACCAGAAATTACTGATAATGTCACCATCCCTGGAATCAAAAATTAACCGATATTTTTATATGTAGGGATTTAGTTTTAATGACTATATATACATATACAATATATATACATATATATGTATATTAAATATTTATATATTATTTTGTATGTTTTCCTCCCCTTTTACCGTATGACCAGAGTTTCCCCATTATTTTAAAACAAAATTTTGATGTTTATTTATTTTTGAGATAGGGAGAGACAGAGCCCAAGTGGGTGAGGGACAGAAAGGAGACACAGAATCCAAAGCAGGCTCTGAGCTGTCAGCACAAAACCCAATGCAGGGCTCGAGCCCATGAACCACGAGACTGTGACCCGAGCTAAAGTCGGACGCTTAACCAACTGAATCACCCAGGCACCCCAAGGGTTTTCCCATTTTAAACATGCTTTGAAAATGTCATGTTCCATAGAATAAAGGGTAGTAATCAACCAAACAGAATTTTGTGATGTGTTGAGGTTTCTGCAAACTCTCTATTCTCTTTATTAAACACTCAGACTCTTTGGAGAGTTGTAAAACTAAAAATCTTAAGCATAAGGAGCCTGCACTGAGTAATATATAACTTTTTAGGATAATGAATCTTAAGGAAGAAGGTTTGAAAGTATTGCATTTCATTGACTTTAGTTCCTGGAAATTTGAAACATTACTGACTTCCGCACCAGCCATTGCTTTGTGACTTCTGTTACCTTCTCAGCAGTGTTTCACAAACCCTGAGTCTATTTTAGGTTAGGAGTCCTTAATAGGTATTCCATTATAAAGGAAAAACTAACAAGTCTTATTATTTTTGGGAGAATTTGGATCTTTTCTCCCTTGGATGTCAGGGTGCTAGGGATCAGAATGATATAGGCAAAAATATATTTGCTTTGAGATTCCCCTGCCCATATCTATCCAATAAGGTCTGATACTAATTTATTTTCACAGAAGGCAGCCCCATTTCTGAATAGGTATTTTTCTTCTGAAAGGGGAGCTTCTTGGTTTTCTCAGCAATCTGGATATAGCTAGCCACTTTGTAAGACAAAGCTCATTGTACGAATTATGGAAAAACTTCCTTTAAAAACTCCTGGTACTGCAACCACCAGTAAAAACAAGAATCACCTGGAGAGCTTGTTAAACTGCCCCAGGCCCCTTATTCCAATTCATTATGTCTGGAGTGGGCCCAGCCGGCCTTTTTTTTTTTTTTTTTTTTTTTTAAGTTTATGTATTTTGAGAGAGAGAGAGAGAGGCTGGGAGGGGCAGAGAGGGAGGTAGGGAGAGAATCCCAAGCAGGTTCCTCATTATTGTGCAGAGCTCCATGCCAGGCTTGAAGTCCCAAACCGCAAGATCATGACCTGAACCAAAATCAAGAGTTGGCTGCTCCTGGACTGAGCCACCTAGGAGCCCCTGGGGAGACTTATTTTTAACACGAAACCCCAGGGGTGTCTAAGGTCCAAGGGCCACCCTTTGAGAAACATTCCCCTACCACGTAAATGTCCAACTCCAGCAAGTCCCTTCGCACTCTGGCTCAACTCTTGAGTCCCAGCATGCTCAACTCCCAACCCTAGACCCAACCATTTCTGTCATCCTGATGACCCAGTCTTCAGGGTGAGTTAGCACTTGCTGAGTACCAGGTCATTCCTAGTACTTCCCACCTTCCCACCTTCCCAACACACTCTTCTACTCCATACCTTCACGTCATCCCTTTTGTCCAGTGGGGTAGCTGTCCTTTTCCCTCTGGACTTGTGACCAAATATTTCCTCATCTGTGAAGTCTCACCCTGTTGTACAGGTAGAATAATCGGTTCCTTCTCTGTGGTTTTAGAATCTTGCTGCTCTTAAATACGCACAACAGAATTGCTTGCATGTTTGCTTTTCTTCTAATTGGAAGCTCTAATATGGTACAGAGACCATATCATCCTTTTGTGAGCCTGGTGGTTTCCTGCTGTTGTTCTGAGTACTTCTTATATATTAGCTTCTTTCATCCTCCTAACATCTCTATTGTAATATTATTTCTATATTGCAGCTGAGTTAAATTAGTAAAAAGATGAATGAATATTATGAATATTTATTGAATACAAAAATTGAGGTGGAAAAGCAGTGGGAACAGAACCCATGTCATAGGCTTGAGTCTCGTAGGCTTCCCAATCATGGGAAATGATTGTCTATATTGTCATGGGATAATGAAGGTAATGGAACACTGATAATTCAGTATTTGAAAGAAAATTATTTACAAACATCTGTTTCGATTTTTTTTGTATATGTTGTGTTGCAATTATAGTTTAGCAATAGAAGTCATTTCATAATTTTTTTAAGTAGCTATTCAAAAATGTGTTGTGGAGACCTTTCATTTATGGTCACATAGTATTTTCCTTCAAAGATGTATTGTTCTGGACAGATCTTCAGTCAGGCTACAGTAAGACTCTCTGTATCCCAGACATACCAGCTTCCTTTAGGTTCTTAAACACCTCATTTTCCATTCTGCCTCAGAGCCATCACCCATATGGGCCCCTCTGCCTGAAAGGCTCCTTCTCTCCTTGCCCAGTCAATGCCAACTCCTCTTGCAAAGTCCAGATCAAATGGGACCACCCCTAACATTTTTAGGGCTCAAAGCAAGAGTGCAAATGAAGGTTCACCTGCTATAGACAGAATTTAGACTTCTCAGACCGCCCTGAAGTTCCACATGAGGATGTTGTGGTATAAGGACCACAACTCATGGTTCCATGCTAGTGGCCAAAGCTTCATCTCCCTTGTTCGCCCATCCTTGGTTTCTTTTCACATTGTGAAAGGACTGTGAGCATCAAATGTGTACATCAAAGCCCTTGCATTCTCACACTCTACAAGCAGCCCTTCTTGACCACCCCCGAAACTGAAGGTGTTCGTACTTGCCCCTTTGGGATGTTAGACACAGATGAGGTCCTTTAGATGGGGATTCAGAGGTTCAGGGCACCCCAGGCATTGGTGGTATGGGAGGTAAAGCCTCCTTCAAAGTGTAGGTCTGGGGACTCTTGACTCGGTCTATAGGTGATGCTGAGCTCAAACATCCCTTTCTGAAGAAATTGACTCTGCCCCTCAGACACGGCCAGATTCTCCAGTTAAACTTTCATAGCACCTCCTAGTTCCCTTTGTAGCACTTACAATGATAATTAAATAATTCAGTTTAATGAGCTATGCTTAATTGGTGGTATAAGGCCTACAACCCCCCCCCCCCATAAAAATTCAGTTTTACAAAGATGGAACCAAATCTGTTTTTGTTCACCTTGGATTTCCATCGCCTAAAACAGTGTCTAGCACATGAAGGGTGCTCAGTATGTATTTGTTACATGGGTGAATGAAGGGAAGGTTTCTATTATCTATTCACAGCACATAGAAATAATTTAAGTCTTCCAAAAAATGTTACGCAAACTGCTTCACTTTGTCTCACACATCTCTATCATTATCACCATCAAAGTTTTACATGGTAAAAGTTTAAATATTACAAACAATTTTCTAGCATCTTGGTTCCAAAGATAAAGTCGCCACAGGGATCTGTAGAGACAGAGGGTTTAGACAAGATTTCCAGGCACAAGCCCATGCAGATATGTACAGTGTAAATCCTATACATCTACATAGCACAATGCCAATATCACACTACACACAGCTTTTTCTTTCTGGAAAATTACAGAGTTCACATTGTAAGAATCAAACTGGAAGTGAAATGAATAAAATATACCCTTCATAGGATTGCATGCAATTCTACTTAGCGATCTTCATAAAATCTTGAGGGGAAAAATCCTTTTTGAAAGAAAAACAACTCTGGGTGGTGCTCGAAAATTCAGAAGGCAGCTCGAAGCTCTGCCAATGACAACTGTAAGTAATAACATGGTATTAAATTTTATTTTCCATTTTTAAGCCCGAATTTTTTGAAAACCAGCAGGTATGTGGAATTATATTTCTAACAGACATTCTGAAAAAAAATTAATAGTTTTATTTATCTTGGTATGAAAACCTCGATCTTCAAGGGTAAGGTTTTGATTCATTGAGAGATAGGATCCTTATGGACAGAAGGCCTGCATGCGACAGTTTTGGGTTTTAGCTGCTTCCAAGGGTTCTGTTCTTATTTTCCAGCTGCAGATTAATGGGCAAAAATTATCTTCTAAATCTGAAAATCTGTTCTCACTTGAAGGTTCTGTAGTTTTGAATGAACCAGCAGAGATAATATTGTAAATAGATCACTTTTCCCCCAAAACACACCGAGAGAGGACAGAGCCGTCTCAGCCTGGAAGCTGTTTTGGACCTTGACCGTCATTATTCAAGGAGACCTTTATTCCGGGCCGTGGAAATTCAGAGTGCCACTGACAGAAGCACCTTTCTTCAGCAATTGCTGAATTTCTCAGGAGCTTAATAAATCTCTGTCCTATATTCTTTCTGGGAAAGGGCAGACAGCAAGGACTCAAGTTCTAAAAATAAAACCAGTCAAATCAATACACGACGTCACTCAATCTGTCACATCTCCTGTGACCCAGGGCTTCTTAGCACAGTTGGCACTTTGGGCCAGATAACCCAGCCACAGATTTTCTCCTGTGGCTTTTACTGTGTGGTTTTTTTTTGTTGTTGTTGTTTGTTTTGTTTTTGTTTTTGTTTTTGTAGGGGCCAAATTTATACATAACACAAAATTTACCATCTTAACCATTTTTAACTCTCTAGTTTAGTGGCATTGAGTATACTCACTTTGTGCAGCCATCATGGGTGGATAACAGTTATTTCTCTCCATAACTTGTTCATCTTTTGAAACTGAAATTCTGTTCCTGTTAAACACCAACCCCCAATACCCCTCTCCCCACAGTCCCTGGCAGTTACCTCTTTTTTTTTTTTTTTTAAGCCTATATGTATCTGAGACCTTGAGGTAAAAGTGATGAAGCTGCACATGTGTGTATGTGTGTGTGTGATACCATCGTTAAGTCAAAAGTTCCGGGAACTGGGTGTTTTCCTTCCCGTGTGTGTGTTCTGTGGGGCTCCAGGGACCAGGCCTGTGCTGTTACCTCCCTGGCTTCTATCCTGCCCATGCCATGTGTCTACTGTGGAACACAATGCAGGTTGTTATTGGAAGTGTTCCTGCCTTGGTTTTCTCCTCTACAAAGCAGGGCTGATCACAGTGCTATCTACAGAGGATTCTTGTGTGGATTAAATAAATCCACACAAGAGTTAATAAACACAAAATGCCAGGTCTGCCTCATATTCCATTGGGTCCATGCTCTGCACAAGGATGAGAACCAGGGCAGCTTGTATTTGACCCAGAATCTCAGAGCAGTTTAGCTTGTCTAGGTAGAAATAGACATTTAACCCCGTTGTTCTCTCCCTGTTACAATCTATCTCTGAATTGGAGGGTAATCTCTTAGCTACGTATAACTGGATTTTGTTTCCACCCTCTAGGATCAGAAGGCTGAATCAACAGCTCACTTGGAATGTGATTTAAACATGTGTGCGGTGTACAGATAGGACCATCAGCCAGGAGACTCCATGCTCTTGAACCAAGGGATGTTTCTGTTGTCCTGCAGGGGCTAAAACACAAACTACAAGCTTTGCTGAGCCCACCTTTTTCTCTCTCCATAAGGTGAGTCTCAAGCACATGGTTCCTTTTCTGCACCATCTAAATGTTGTTTTTTTTCTCTACAGCATAATTTAAATAGCTTATATAGGACCTGACAGATATTAAGTTGGTGATTATGATCTAACATCAGATTTCACAGATCTGAATGCTGCCTCCATCACTTAACTGTTTATATAATCTTAGGGTTCTAAGCCTCCGTTTCTTAACCTGTAACATGAAAATAGTCATGGTTGCTGCTTCATACAATTATTGTGAGAACTAATGAGATACCAAGTGTAGTGCACTTAGCAAGAAAATACTACCTTTATTGTCCATAGGGATACAGAAGCCATAGCAGACTAGACAGGTATGAGATGAGGTTAGGAAAAAAAAAAAAAAAATCAGTGTTTCTCAAGAAATGTCTTCTGGTGAATTAGAATGATGTATTTGTTCTGTGAACTAAACCAATTACTGTTTTAGAAAGACAACCTCTAAAGTTTGAAAGAAATAGCTATCAATAACTGTTTGTTACATGCTAGGAGATGTGCTAATGGTTTTACAGATATTTTCTCATTTATATCTTAATGTAGTCAGTACACTTAGGAGAAGGTATGATCATCCCCATTTTTCAGACAAGGAAATTGACGCAGACGGAGGCCCATTAACTTGTCCAAGGTCATAGAACTAGTAAATGACAGGACAAAATCCAGTTTGGTTGTGTTCTCATCCACCGTGTAACATTACTTCCAAACCAAAACGTTAACTGATGAGGTCTGTTGATACGGTAATGACCAGTGATGAAATCATCATCATATCACCTAGTTCTAGGCCATGCTACAATATGTGCTCTAAAATTCACATATTGCCTTTTAAAGGAAATCTATTCATATGGGTTATGATAGACTGAGACTAGTATTATTTTTTTTCACACAGGACATAAAGCTAACTGTAGTGTTTGATCAAAACTAAAACTCAGTATGTGAATGATATTAGTGTTCTTTAGTTGTTTGCCTTAAAATTTGGTGGTTATAAAGTCGCTCTTCATAAAGCTTTAGCTTGACCTTTGCTCACTAGCTCAGGCTTGACGACCTAACAAGTAGAGGTATTCATTGTTGGATAGATCTTCCCATTTTTGGATGAGTAAAACTGGTCCTATTTGAAAAGCCCACTGCTTGAGATTGGCTCAAAACCAAATCATAGCTTTAAGAGAAAAAAAATAGCTGATTGCTTATTGCTTTCCAAATTTTTGACATGTTTTCAATGTAGAAAGCTGTTCTAAAGAAAAGTAGGGCAGGGTGGGGAAGGAGAGAGAGAAACCTTGAAAACTCCACAATATACAATCTGCGTCATTTGCTTTACTAAATTGTTGTTCCTTGCCAGTGTCAATAAACTCCTTTAAGTGGTTTAGCGTGTTTGGTTGGCTGTACCTATGCATAAAATAAACAAAGCATCTAGCATTCCCTTTACAAGTGATGACGATGGGTGCTGTGTAACTACCCAATATAACTCTTAATGAAGGAATAATGAAATTTACCTTGCAGAGGCATCAAAAAACAAACATGTTTTTCTAGTGCCTAGGTCCATGACCAACTTCTCAATTGCTGTCTAAGAATTTTATATATGGGATGTCTTAAATTCCAATCCCACATGCAAAACAAGCATCTTAAAACCTGTGCTTGTCCATCTGGAATGACATCAGAGTGATTAATTCTTTCACCCTTTTAGGGCAGTGTCAGCTGAGATTCAGAAATTAATCAAGTGCTCAAGGTCTTAAGAAAATTCAAGCTGTTGAATTAAGACAAGATGTTTGCACTGAGTGCTAACAGGAATGAGGTGCTATATGTAGTAACTCGTTAAAAAAAATGTTATGTACTGAGGTATTTACATGAATTTTCATTGGAATATCCAGTTATATTTTTACATTATACAATGAAGTCTTAAGAATAACAGGCTGTAAGTACATTGTGTAAGAGTTTGTCAGGAGAAATCTCAGGTGGGTTGGGAAACGCAAAGCAAGCTCATTTTTCAAATAATGAATGATAGTATCAAAGGGATAGAGTTTAATTTTGTTGCTTTTTAAGAAGAGTAATAATGAACTGAAAATGCAAATATAGAGTATATTTGGGCTATCTTAAAAATAGATTTTTTTCAAGAAAAAAATGAAAAAGTTAATTACTTTGTTGTGTGACAGTCTTTGATTTTTACGATTGATCCAAAAAAGGGAAGGGATCTTTAGTAAGTAGGTTTGGAACATCAAGTTCATGGTGTCCTTCCAAGCTGGATAAATCAGGAAGAATGCTCTCTACCAAGAAAGGGATGGTCTTTTGGAAGAGAGGGTAATCAACCTAGATTCTTTCTGCTAGGATAAACATCAAAGTTCTTGTGGCAGTTCATAGAAGAGGAATCCGCTTCCATACATTTGGCCAGATTTTTGGCACCTGGCTAAAAAGATTGAGCAACCAAAGCCCTGGCTTGAATTTTATTAAAATTGAGTTTTCAAAGGCTACTCTTCTAATTGGAGTGGAGTGGATTGAGTCCTTTGATTGGGATGGGCCCTTAGTATACACATGGCTTGGAGGACTTTCTCCTTTTGTTTCATTGGAAAACTTTCTGTTTTCATCTCTCTGTCCAGCCATGGCCCTCTCTCCCCACAATATTCTTTGAGGAACATCTAGTCCTCTATAAAACATCTAGTAAAAAAGAAAAAAGAAAACAAAACCTTGTTTTACAAATGCTTGACAAGATTTTTAAAAAGTAATGGAATTTCATACCAAATCTTTGTCTTTGCTTATATCTAAATTTGATTAGATGTGATGCTAATGATTAGGGAAAAATGAGTAATGATAAATGGTTGTTGAGCCAATTAATGGATGAGCATGACTTCCCAAAGCAATCTCGCTGAAATCCTGCTGCAGGTTTCTAATGAAGCCTGTGTTTTCCATCAATTCCCAAGGAATATGAAGGCAGCCATACTCTTTTGGCAGTGGTTTAGCTAAAATTAAAACTAATAACCTTTTGGTCTAATGCCGTTTCTCAAACTGGTGGGAAGCACAGACTTCTGTTGTTTAGTATTTATTGTGTGTATCTTCCAGATTCTCCGTTGAGGAAAAGGTAGTCTGTACCTTGGCCTTGGGCAGTGGAACCCTAGGCATGGGAATCTGTGCCCCTAATTTTCCCAGCAGCACCAGAGCCTTCCCAGGTAGCCTCAGAAGTTAGCCCCTCCTTCTCAACCACAATGCAAAATACATCGTTCAGTGCGGTGCAGATACATCTCTCTGGCCTGTGCTTCACTGATCAAGGCACTTATTTTTTCTTCAAAATTTTTATTGTTAGAATTTCCAAATTACATAAAAGATAAAGACTAGTATAATAAAAATCCATAGGCCTCATTTAGATTTATCAGTTATTCACATTTTTCTCTTACTTATTTATCTATTTATTTACCTTTACTGAACTATTTGCAAGTAAGTTGCAGACACTGTGACACTTGACCTCCTTGGACCTTAACATATTCCTCCTAGGCATAGGGATGTAGCCACAGAACTATTATTATATACCCCTAAACTGTATCATTTAATATGAAGTCCATATTCAAATTTCTCCAATTATTTCCCAGACGTCTTTTGTTGTATTGGTTGGTTGGTTGATTGATGTAGGATTCAGTCATGGTTGATGGATTGCATCTGGTTGTCTTTTCATTCTCTTTTAATCTAGAATAGGTCTCTGACATTTCTGTTTGTTTGGTTCTGTTCTCATGCCAATGACTTTTCTGAAGAACCCAGTATAGTCTTATGGAATCTTCTACATTATGGATTTGCCTGATTGATTTTTCATTGTTACATTCAGGTGCTTTGGCAAGAATATTACGTTGGTTTTGTATATTTCTTAATGCTTTACACCAGGAGTAGTTGATGTCAGATTGTCCCGCCACTGGTGATCCCAATTTTGGTCACTTGGTCAAAGTAGTGACCAGAGGGGTCTCTCTAGAGTGAGGTATATTTCTCCCTCTGGGATTAATAAATAATCCGTGGGGAAACATTTGACTGTGTGACTTTCTGTTTTTTAACAACTTCTCATCTTATATTTTCATGATCCATTAATGATTTTTGCCTGCTACAATTATTACTTGGGGATTGCAAAATGGTAACTTTCCCAATACTATTATTTATTTATTTATTTATTTATTTTTTAAAATTTTTTTAACATTTATTTATTTTTGAGACAGAGAGAGACAGAGCATGAACGGGGGAGGGTCAGAGAGAGAGGGAGACACAGAATCTGAAGCAGGCTCCAGGCTCTGAGCAGTCAGCCCAGAGCCGGATGTGGGGCTCGAACTCACGGACCGCGAGCTCGTGACCTGAGCCGAAGTCGGATGCTTAACCGACTGAGCCACCCAGGCGCCCCTATTTATTTTTCATTTATTAACTGGTATTCTACAAAGAAGAGATTTTTAAATTTCTCAGTCTTGCCCCTTCTCTATAATCATTATGGACTCATTTTTTAAAAATTTAGTGTATTTTGATTCATAGCCATCCTTGTTCTTTTTGACACTCAAATGCTCCCAATTTGGTTAGTGGAGGTTACTCCAAGATGACTCCTGTGTTTCTTTGATATGGTGCCATTAGTATGTGAGCACTTTGTTGTTTTCTTACACTGCATTGCCCCTGTTTTTTCCTTGCCCAAAACCTGGAATTTGCAATTACTGTAGCAAGCCATGGTGTCTTATAGTGTGGAATGTTTAGAAATCATCGTTTAGAAATCAACAGCTAAACATTAACTCTACTCATTCCTATAGGGGAAGTTATTTCTAGCTGCTATAGGTAGACAATGCTAGAATGAATATAAATTATGAGTTTGTATTAATTCCAAAAAAAAATGGAATTGTAAGATTCTTACTTACCTTAATTTTATATTAATACTTCTTTTATAGTTCAAATATTAGTTCCTAATAATATTAATATATTCATTTGTTTGCTTTATCCTATACTGTACATAAAATAGTTTGATAATACAATACCTTTTTTACTACAAACACTAAGCATACTAAGTTTAAATCTTATTTCAGTTCCTTTTTTCCTTAGAATATATCCCATAGAGGATGTACAATTAGAGGAATTGTATTTCAAAGTTAATTTAATTAATTATTTTCTAGGTTTAATTGTGTTTACAATTCATAAGTGGCCTTTATTTTATGCACGGTAAAATTCACCCTGGTAGAGTTCTATGAGGTTGTTACAAGTGTTTAAGTCATGTAACCATACTACAGTCAAGCTAGATAGCATTTCCATCACACTACTAAGTTTCCTCATTCTTTCTGTTCAGTCCCCTCCTTTAATACTCAGCCCCTGGCAGGCACTACTGTCTTCTGTCCCTATGGTTGAGCCTTTTCCAAAATTACCTGTAAAGGGAATCATACATCGTGGAATCTTAAGTTTAGCTTCTTTCACTTAATATAGTGTATTGGTATAATGCAGTTTAATCCATGTTGTGCCAATCAACAGATTTATTGATGCGTAGGAGTCCTTTGTGTTTATGTACCCCAAATTTTTAAATGTATTCAACATTTGGACACTTGGCATGACTTTGAATAAAACCCCTGTAAACATTTTTATGGACACTTCTCTCAGGTAAATAACTAGAAGTGGAATTGCTGATTTTTTATTTTAAGCGTATTTTTTACCTTTATAAGAGATTGCCAAACTGTTTCCCAAAGTGTCTGCATTAATTTGCATTCCTACCAGCAATGAATTAGAGTTCCAGTTCTAGTTGCTCTACACATCCTTAATCCTTATCCACACTTATTCCTGTCAAAATTTCTCTTCCTCCCTCCCTCCCTTCTTTCTTCTTTCCTTCCTTCCTTCCATGTTCCTTCCTGCCTTTTTCCTGTGCTTTCTTTCTTTTGCCATTATGATAGTTATATAGTAGTATCTCATTGTGGTTTTTAACTTGCATTTCTTTAAAGACTAAAGATATTAAGCATCTTCTAATGTTTTTGTTTGCCAACTGTACATCTTCTTTGCTAAAGAATCTGTTCAAATATCTTTCCCACTATTTAAATTTGGATTCTTTGGTTCCTTACTATTGAGTTTTGTGAATTATTTATAGGTTCTGGATCTCTGTCCTATACCAGTTATGTGTTTTGCAAGTATTTTCTCCAAGTGTTAAGTTTTATGTTTTAAACTGTCTTCGAGTACAAAAATGTTAATGTTAATCAAGTCCAAGTAATCAATTTTTTAACCATTTGTGCTTGTGTGCCTTATATAATCTTTGCCTAACAATGTAGCAAAGCTTTCCTCCCAGATTTTCTTATAGTAGTTTTATACTTGTGCCCTATATCTGCTTGTACCCTACATGTTATGGTTATTTCTTTCTTTTTTTTTTTATTTTAATGTTTTTATTTATTTTTGAGACAGAGAGAGACAGAGCATGAGCAGGGGAAGTGCAGAGAGAGGGGGAGACACAGAATCTGCAGCAGGCTCCAGGCTCTGAGCTGTCAGCACAGAGCCTGACGCGGGGCTCGAACTCACAGAGTGTGAGATCATGACCTGAGCTGAAGTCGGACGCTTAACCGACTAAGCCACCCAGGCGTCCCTGGTTATTTATTTCTTTGACACTCATTTTGTCAATTTCTATAGGAAAAAGGCCTACTTTGAATTTTGTTGGCATGGTTTGAATCTATACATCAATTTGAAAGAGAATTGACATCTTCATAAATTAAGTTTTTCATTCCATAAATAGATCTTTTTGATTTCTCTCATCAATGTATATTAATTTTCAACAAAAGTATTCCACATATTTTGGTTAGATATATACTTAAAAATTTCCTATGTTTGGTGCTATAGTAAATAGTACTGTGTTTTCCTAATTTCAAGTTCCATTTCTAAAAATAAGCTATTAGGGAAATACAAATGATTTTTGAATATTAATATTTCTAAATCACTTATGGTTCCAGTAGCTTATTTTGTAGTCTGGGTTTTTCTGTCTAAACAATTATCTCACCTATGAAAAAAAAGCATTTTTATTTATTACTTTTAAATCTGTATGCTCTTTATGTCTTTTTCTCTCAGTCTTGTATGACTGGCTAGGCCTTCCTGTATGATGATGAAGAAAGTCATGACAGAGTGTATCTTTACCTTGCTCCTTATATTTTTCTTTTTTAATTTTTTTAAAGTTTATTTATTTATTTTGAGAGAGACAGAGTGAGCCAGGGAGAGTAGAGAGATGGGCGGGGGGGGGGGGGAGAGAGAGAGAGAGAGAGAGAGAGAGAGAGAGAGAGAGAGAGAGAATCTCCAGCAGTCTCCACACCAGCAGCACAGAGCCCAATATGAGGCTTGAACTCATTAAACTATGAGATCATGACCTGAGCTGAAACTTAGTCAGACCCTTAACCAAATGAGCCACCCAAGGCTTTCTGCCTTGCTCCTTATCTAATATCACTATGAAATAGGATATTAATTACACATTTTTCATAGATGCTCTTTATCAGGTTGGGGAAGTTCTCTTTAATTTCTAATTTTTTTGGAGTTTTTATTATGAATGGATTTTGAATTTTATCAAATACTTTCCCTGCATCTATTGTCTTTTTTTAAACTTGTTGATAACATGAAATACATTAATTGATTTCAAAATGTCAAACCAGCCTTGAATTTCTATGATAGATCCCTACTTGGTCATAATGTCTTATCTTTTTTGTATATTGCTGATTTGATTTACTAATACTTTAGTGAGAAGTTTTGTGTGTATGTTTACAAAAGGATAGTTTTGTTTTGTTTTGTTTCCTTGTAATATCCTAGCCTGTGTTTCATTTTGGGTAATTCTATTAAAGTATCTCCAACTTCACTAGTTGTTTCCTCAGCTGTGTCATATCTACTGATAGCCACATCAATGGAATTCTTCATCTCTTATGCATATTTACCTCTGCCATATATTTATTTATAACATTTCTACTTGAGTCCTTTTTTTTTTTTTTTTTTTTTGGTTTTCATCTTTCTGCTAAAATTTTCCCTCTGTTTGTGCATGTGGTACATATTTTCCACTAGATACTTTTACATATATCATAGTTATTTAAAGTTTATTTGCTAGTTCCAAAATTCCAAAATCTAGGTCATCTCTGAATCTGCTTATATTGATTATTTTGTCTGAGGATTCTTTTTTCCTCCCTTGCTTTTCTCTGTGCCTCATAATTTTTACTGACTACCAAGAGACTAAAATAAATAGAATATATGTGTGAAAATAGGTATACCTCCTCTCAGGCAGTTCAATAAGAAAATTGAGTCAATTTAGTCAGGACCCAAGCTAGGTTTCAGAATTCTGTTGTTTTTCTTGCCTTCAGTTTCCAATAGTGATGCCTTGTGCTTTGGGTGCAGATTGGAGTGATGGAGTCTTTTTTCTCAATATTTTGCTTTACCCTCAGTTTTCAGACATCTCTGCCCACCTGTACCACAAAGAAGATCTCTTTCTGTGGTCTTGCTTCACACACCCCCATGCCTCTTGTTCTTTCTTGGTAATCATTCCTTGCTAGGCTGGAGTTGAGTGCCCAGGGGAGTTCTCTGTTGTCTTGGTCCAGCCTCAGTCTTTGGTAAACCCTGTGTGCCCGGACCTTTGGTGTAGAGTTTTCTGCCCTTCCTCCCCATGGCAGTCAGTCAAACACTACATGTATCTATATCAGACCTTGTCTGGGAGAGTATCCTAGCACTCCCCCAGAGAGAGGAGTACTATACTGTTGATAGAAGATCCAGGGCTCAGGACTGTTTCTTGCCACTCTGGCAGAATTAGAGGATCCCCCCCCCCTTTTTCCCCCAGCAACAAAGTGTCTTTATCTGTGCCCTGGGGCAGGAGAGTTTGCTGTTCTCTCTTGGGCTTAGACATTCTTCTTTGAGAGAAGAATGCAAGCAGGGAAGAGAGCTTAAGTTTTTCACAGTAGTTGCTGATCAACTTCAGGATTGTCTTAGCCAATTCTTGTATGTTTATTTCCCATAAGAACTTTAGAATCAATTTGTCAGTCTTCAGGGGAAAAACCCACTGTGATGTTTTTATCACTGTATGTTTATACATTTACTTGGACAGAAGTAACACTTTTAAGATGTGAACACAGCCTATCCAAGAACAAGGTGTATCTTTCTATTTGTTCAAATCTACTTTTATGTCACTCAGGCATATTTTAAACTTCTCATAAATGTTTTGTACATTCTTCTAGGTTTACTCTAAAGTACTTTGTATTTTTTTGGGTGTCTTTTGGCTCTTATAGATGGTAGGGATTTTTCTGATGCAAATCCATGTCAGAAAAGAGCCGGAATCTCTCTCTCTCAAGTTGCAATGATGACATTTTAAAAAGTTCTTATTTATGAAACTTTCTAATAGAGACTAGAAGACTCTGAGTTAATCTTACTCTTCTTAATTGTCTCCTTTAATGGGTCCAAGTGTGAATGGAGATGGGCTACCAGGCAAGATTAAAGTGAGGGGAGATGATTTCTGCCTGGTCAAGAATACTAATGATGGCAAGCAGAGAGGGGATGACAGTGCTACGATCTATACATGATGCTGGCTTCCACTGGATGGAAAATGGCTAACATTCCCCTGGACTCTATAGTATGAATTTTCTTTTTTTTTTATTTTTTAATGTTTATTTTTGAGAGAGAGACAGAATGTGAGCAGGGGAGCAGCAGAGAGAGAGATGGAGACAGAGAAACCGAAGTAGGCTCCGGGCTCTGAGTTGTCAGCACAGAGCCTGACGCAGGGCTCGAACCCATGAGCTGTGAGATCATGACCTGAGCCGAAGTCGGACACTCAACCAACTGAGCCACCCAGGGGCCCCTATAGTGTGAATTTTCTATGTCTAAAATTTGACCTTCAGCTTTGTAGTTCCTGACAGCCTTGACTGCTCAGCACAGAGAGAGAAAGCAGAACTCCCTTCTCTTAAAGGCAGCCTGGCATCCACTGGATTACAAGACTGACTATATATATGAGCAGAAGACCAGCGTGTTCATCTATCATGAAAGTGTTCCTGCTGGGTCTGAACTGCTGTTTCTATAACAGAATTGGGGTTCATACATATCTTCCACAACCAACAGATGGGGGAATGTGGACAAGAAATGAGAAAATCTTTTTGCAGACATTTGTGTCTCCATCCTTGGCAGAGGACTGTCCTTTAAAGCACGAAACACAATGTTTAAAATGAGTACCAGTATCTTACTTGCAAACAGACAAATGCAAGGGTGGAATTCTTTGTGGAATAAGATTTCTCCCTACACACTAGCAAAAGGCCCACTTATGTCATGTAAAGGTAAGGATTTCAGAGTTACAAAAAGCACAATCAGGTATGACAGCTTAGTAACTTTATTTCTGTGAACTCAGTCCCCATTCCTCTTGACGGTAGATAACAAACTTGTCAATTCAAGGTAGTTAGTTGCTTCTGAGTTAGAGTCAGCCCCGTTGAGTAAATACTCAGCTGTTCTCCATTCTTCCTATGCTCTTTTCTTTCCTTTCCCCCTGGGATGACTTTCTTCTTTCTTTGGAGCGTGGAGACAGCTTCCGGTCAGACTGTTTAACCTGGCCTCCTTGGTCTCAGCATCAGCCTCTGACCCTGCACATCTGCTAAGGAGACAGCAGGCCTTCGCTGGCCTCCAGGCACCTCTGCCCATGCAAGGACTCTCTGTTTCCTCTTTCTTTGCTCCCAAGCCTCCCTTTAGGACTGTCCCCTTCTCTGGTCTGTCCTCAGCCCCCTTGAGGGTGTGGAAGAACACTTGGAAAGCTTTGAGGCCTTCCTGGTTTACCCAGGTACCTCTTGTGCTTGTGATGTACTCAACATTAAAGATTCTTTCATATCCCTTTACTTACATCTTTTTCCCTTTTTAAGGTTTTTATTTTTGCATTTATATCTTTAATCATTTTTAAGCATACTTATTTTAAACTTATTTTAAATGTACTTATTTAGTTGTTCTCCCAGCCTTTGCTATTGCTGGTTGTTTTGCATTAAGTCTCTCAACCTAGTGGTTTGTATTCTCATGAGGTTTGTGAATTTTTGTGTTGTTAGTGCATCATCAGTAGATAGTCTCCCCTTATAGCTCCCGTCCTGTCCCTAACAATGAACTTTTTAGCTTGGTGTTATAAGACTATGTAAATCCTTACTCACACATGGGCTCCTTACACATGGGCAAATACGGGCTTTTGATTTCTCATGGATGACATTGTTTTTTGCCATCAACTTACAGAACAAAAGGATCTTCCTTGCTCTTTCTTGAGAGCATGGATAGAATTTTCTTTCTAGGACCTAGGCACTGGTTCAGGGCTCTGAGTCTTATGCTTCTCCTTGTTTGTGGCACTGTGGCTTGAGATAGAGCTGTCTCCTAAATACTGAGATGCCAACAAAGTCACAAAGCTCTTTGTAATATTTCTTGGAGTTGGTCTCACAATATGCAAAAGAGATAAGTGACAACTACGTAGTTTATGGTTTGCTCATTTCACAAATATTTATTGAGCAACTCGGCCGTGCTGTGCACTTCATTAGACTCTGGATTTCAGTGATAAGCCCAGATACATGGAACATAGAGACTTGCAAAGAAATAGGCAGTGCCTAAATCATCATATCAGTGATCGACCGTTACAATCTGAGATGGCCTCTGATGCAGAGACAATATAAAAAGGAAGTGACAAGAGTTGGCATCTAAAGGACAGGTAAAAGTTATCCAGGTGAAGGTGAGGAATGTTCCATGGGGGTGGGGGAGATTGTGGCTTAAGTCTGTGATTCTTAAATGAGTGGTTTTTCATACTGGCTACATAATAAAATCATGTGGGAAACTTAACATAAAGGTTCCTGGGTCCTGTCCCCAGAGATTGCTATTTAATTGGTCACAGGTAAACCCAGGCATCTATATTTTTAAGAGCTCAGCAAGTTGTGTAGACTCTGTTGTGTAGTCAGAGTAGTAAATACTAGGTGATCAATGCCAGCGGCACCAACAGCATCTGGAACATTGTTAACATGGATTCTCAGGTGCACCCCAAACCTACTGAATGAGACTCTGGGAGTGGGGCCCAGAACAAAATAATGGTGTGCTTCTTCCCCCCTGCCTTCCCTGCTTCATGTGTTTAAAAATAAATACTTAACATGGGGCGCCTGGGTGGCTCAGTCGGTTAAGCATCTGACATCAGCTCAGGTCATGATCTCACGGATTGTGAATTTGAGCCCGTGTCAGGCTCTGTGCTGACAGCTCAGAGCCTGGAGCCTGCTTCAGACTCTGTGTCTCCCTCTCTCTCTGCCCCTCCCCCACTCATGCTCTGTCTCTCTATCTCAGAAATAAATAAACATTAAAAAATTTTTTTAAATAAAAAAAATAAAAACAAAAACAAATAAAAATACTTAACTAAACTGAAATTTCAAATATCTAGGAAGACCAATAAAGTGATTGCTTCCTATGATAACTATTTCAGCGCTTTCTTTTCAATTTCCAAATATACTCTGAAGGTTTTTTTGCTCATTTTTTGGTTGCTTGGGATTTAGTGGCTTTCAAATATGCTTAGTCTCTGACTGGGCAATAAGCATTAGGGGAACAGTATATGCAAAGGTCATGGGGCAGGGTAAACAACATGGAACATGCCAAGAACCGAGGAGAGGCAGGCTGGAAGAGCACAGTGTGACTGATATGGAAGATGGTATCAAAGGAAAAAGGGAAAAAGGTTGCACAGTGCAAGGCCTGGGTCAGAGTCTAAGTGCTATATTTGGATTTGGATTTTGCAAAGATCAACTTGGTCGTTGAGTGGAATGTGGTCTACGTAGGCCCAGAATGCATGGGTTGTTACTGCCAAAACAAAAATTGATGGGGACTTGGTGAATGAATGTTCTGGTCCTTGAACACAGAGGAGTAGAATCTCTTTCACATAGCATGGTAGATTCAGGCTTTATGGAAGAAGGACAATTGAATAGTGAAGTTGGTAAAATAGCATAAGGGAGATTAGCCAGCAACTGGAGTGAAAAATATATCTGAGAATGAAGAACAAATCAGTCATTGACATTACCTGGGGACATGTCAAATATTCCCAGCCCCGTGTTCCCCAAATGCCAACTTGGTGTGCCTGTAGGCTACGAGCTGTACTATTCACATGCTCTCATGTGACTTTGACAATCAGCCAGGTGTGGGGACCACTGAAGTAGATGGGCCTCCATGAGTACAAGAAAGAGGTTAAAAAGGTGACTGGTAAACCCAGTCAGGTCTGTGTTGTCTTACTGATGGTGAGTCATGGGGACACTACCAACTTGGGGTGGGTTTTATAAAACTAAAGCCCTTAAGTTTGTCCTCTGGGATGACTACGTTATCCAAACATCTTGGAAATAGTTTGTGAAAAGGTCTGAACAATTGCAGGCAGCTGCTGTCTTTAGATACTCTTCCATGCTGGCTGCCATATAAGAGGTTCTCCTGGAATATTATCCAACTAACCACCAGCAACCTAGGAAAGCAACTTCTATCACTGAGAGATCTAGGAAGTATCTTCTGTCCCAATATCATCAAAAGTTGGTATCCTCCGTTTTAGATATACTTCTTCAGAGTTTTGGGGAACTCACTAATGATGTGATAGCATGGTTAATTTATGTCGTCTAGTATTTATTTAGGTGTTTTTTTTGGTCACATGGTAAACTGTGAATGGTCTTGCAGTCCTGACCTAGAACATGAGTTGGCACAGGTGAATATTGACAGGGGTAGATCCAGAGAAGAGGGGAAGCGGGGTACAGGGGGCCATGCTGGTGTCTGGGCCTTCCTAGAGTGACACAGGACTTCAGGAGGGCTCATCTGAAGGCAGGAAGTAGAAACCAGGACTGGAGACCAGGGCAGGAAGGACAAGGTGTGCACAAGTAAGCTAGTACAGTCCAGCCTGCCTTCAGTCCCAGGAGTGTGTCGTTTGTTCCTTGGCCACACAGGCAAATCCAGGTTTCCTGAGGTCTGCAGCTGGTATAGTTTGAGGGGTCCTCTTTGAGAAAAATACTAAAAATCATGAAATGATTTAATATGGAAGTGGATATTATTTTATAATGAGATGGGTAATCGCAACACATTACAAAATTTGAAAACACCATAACTACCACATTACAAACTTTAAATTAAAAAAAAATTTTTTTTTAACCTTTTAATTTACTTTTAAGAGACAGAGACAGAATGCGAGCAAGCGTGGCTAGAGAGAGGGAGACACAGGATCCGAAGCAGGCTCCAGGCTCTGAGCTGTCACCACAGAACCCGGCACAGGGCTCGAACTCACAAACTGTGAGATCATGACCTGAGTTGAAGTTGGACGCTTGACCGACTGAGCCACCCAGGCGCCCCAGCAAACTTTAAAATTTTACGTATATTTTAATTAACTGATGTCATAACACACCTCTAAAATACTTTTCCCCTTACATTTCTGTCTGCATGCTCTTCCTTCACCTCTTCCTATGATGGTGCTTTTGTGACATTTTTTACTGAGAGAAGTGAAAAATAATATTTCCATCAGTAGATCTCCTTTCTTTGAGCATGGATGCTCAACATTTGTTGTTTTATCATGGCTAAATAGCATTCTTTCAGCTTCACAAACTTGTTAATGACATTATATAAATATTGAGGATTCTTGTCAAATTTGGAAACAGCTCTGTCAAATCTCTTTTTTATAAGAACTGTAGGTTTCAGATTATTTTAAGCTTCCTTGCACAAGAGCTGACCTTAAATTGTTTTTGAATTGCTGTCATTCAAAAATCGGTTTGTTGCTGTGGCCATATTTTATGATTTCAAATGTTAAAGTATGTGAGCATCCTGCCACACTGCTGGGATCCTTTTTTAGGTGAAAGTGCACAAGAGAGACTAGGAAACTTAATTTTCTTTAGCGTCACAGTAAAACCATCTCTGATTGGCTCATATAGTGGATCCTTACTGTGGGAGGTCGTGGGGAAGAAGATAATCAACACTAACATTTGCTGAGCAGTTAAGTTAAATTGCCATATTTAATTTAACCATTTCGTAAGATACCTATTAATTAGCGTTCTCATTTATAGATGAGGAAGCTGACATCCAAGGAGGTTGACGTCTAAGCAGGAATGTGGAATTGACTACAATTTTCTAGCAGTCATCCCCTCCCTAGATCTGTCTTCCTTGATTCTCACTTTATTGTTTTGCATGAGCTTTCTACCATTCTTGCAGACCAGACCAAAAGCTCCACAGAAATCCCTGTAAGTCGGCTAAGAATGAAGAATAACCACAGATATTTAATGGATTTGGCCAGACAAAGAGAGTACCTGCTTCTTTATAAGGTACTTTCCACATCTTGACTTTGAGTCTCTATTTTATCCCTAAGTGATGGGGAAGCATCCCAGATTCAGACTCGAGAAGGATCACAGAAGTCTTAGCAGGGTCTCAGCAATTTTCAAGTCCAGGGTCTGAGGCCAAGAGGCAAAGGGGTGTTTGGCAAACGTGAGGTTGTAATGGGCCAGAGCCGTTCGGTGGGATTTGTAACTAAAAAGAGATTTCAGACCGTCTGACTAAATGCTAATGGATTGGTCTGAGACAGGTTTTAAAAACATACGGTTTTATCTACTCCTTACAGAGTTAACAGGTTCTGATGACTCTGGCCCTCTCTTTTTGCTGGGCCTGTGTTACCAGGCCAAATAACCTAGCTGCATTGGAAACTGGTTTCAAATTACTTGCAGATGCCTGGAGGCAGATGAAAGCCTCCATGGAGGTGTTCCTCATTCTCTTTTCTAGTCCCCAGACTGTAGTGCCATGTGCTGACACTTGGATGCTTGTTTTACAATATCATTTGACAAGTGGGATTTATGTGTCAAAATTTCAGCCGAAGCCAAGAAAATGTCAGAGTAAGCAAAGAGAGGCAGCATGAGAAAACGAGGAGGGGGCTGCTTTTGGAACCCAGGAGTGGGCGAGTGGTAGAGTGCCAAATCCTAACTGTACCAAGCACACGAGGGAATCAACCTGGCCTCCAAAAGCCACAGATTTCTTCGCTGTGTTTTTTGTTCAGTGCTGTTCCTGCCTTTATCATTAAGGCAACGTTAAGGAAACAATGTAATAAAATCGAGACCTTCCCCCCCCCCCCCGAATGCATTAATAAAGATAACTTATTGGTTCGGGTCCAAAACCACTGGAGCCACATTTAATTTACTGCATTTATTGTTTGGGGATCTGGTATAGTACACAGAGGTGTTCAGGGCCACAGCGACACCAGTGGAAACCATGACAGTTAAGTGCAAGAGGAGAGGTTCTCGCTCTTGGAACCTTCAAAATGTCCTAGGTACTAAATATCTGCAAATCCTTAACACTTCGTCGAACCTTCCCCAGGTTTCACCTTGTGGCTATTTGAAAAGATGAAACACATATGAACACACAAAAAAATGCCTTAAACCCTACTCCAAACTCTTAGAGTTTCCTGTTAAGTCCTACGCAAGATAAATTTCCCTCTTCTTTCTTTCTTTGAGGAAAAAAGGAGGAAGAAAAGGCAAGAGAAAGTTTGAATGTTTCAGTTCCACCAAGCCCCGTGCATTGCCTGCCATATTAAGAGCATGTGTGCATTACTTCATAAATATCAGATGACATGCATCTTTATTTAGACTCAATAAAGAAAAATAATGAGTTATGCAAAGTTATTTCAGACACAGGGTAAAATAGCTTTGCAAAAAGGCACTATTCATGGGGGCCAGCCCAGCCTGGCTCAGGGGCCATCATCTATTAGCTCCAAATAAATTCAGGAAAGAGGTACAGCTGTGGACACCATGTCATGTGCCAAGTGTAATAAGTAGGTTATGAACAAGTCACGATAAAGCATAATAACAAATGCCTTGATTCTCTCCATTCCATCCCTCTCTGTGGATTAAGGCCTCCAGGGTCAGGATCAACTGCCTAGGGATGCCTCAGGAAGTCTGAATGGGTGTCTTCCCTAAATTTATGAAAGACTGAACATTGCGATGGCCATCAGCCTGGGGTTTGAAAACAACTAAACTGAAAATACTGAGATTTAGCAAAAGAACATAGAGTATCCTTCACCTAAAATATGGGGTTTTGTTTAATGGCACTATAGATATACCTTAGATAGAAGTCAAGGCATGTTAAAATGAATACTTTTTTGTTTATTTGATAATAAGGGACAAATATTTTGATTTTAGACGATGTCATACCTTTGTATTTTCTCTCAACCTTCCTATGTGAGATACAGAATGGGTTTTTTGCCAGGATCCTGGACTATCAAAGTGTCTATTTTTTTGATGTACAGATGGCTAAGTAATTTCTCCCAGTGGAAATGGTGTTCACAGGGGAAATTTCATGTGTGCAGTTGATAATTAGTTAAAAAAGAATTCTGGGAAACATACCTGGAGCTCATAGGGATCAAAAATGCCTTATAAAGTGACCCCTGAGCTGGCTTGTTGATTTAGGAGTTTTGGAAATAAAAAGATTGGGATTTTGGAAAACTCCCCTTCATATGATGTCAGTAGGTTAACTATGTGCTGTAAACTGCTGAGAATCAGTATTTTATTACTAGTGGAACTAGCATGAATTACCCACTAAGAGACTGGGTAGCAACTCAGTGCATAAACCTAACATGCACCAACATTTATTTTTCCCGGAGCTCTGTAACGATGATCCATAATAAGGACATTAATTTTACTGGCTTATACAGACTTCTTAAATTCGTGTGTGTGTATGTATGTGTGTTTCTGTGTGTGAGTGTGTGTGTGTATAAAACTTAAAGAAAAATACGCTGAGACATTCAATTAGTGAAAAGAGAGAAAGAGGAATGTTTAGTGAAACAGTTATTTTTAAGGTCTCTGTGCAATGTTAGGAAAGAGGATGTGGATGGAATGGACAAGGCACTGGTATTTGTACCTAACCAGCTCCAGATATTTTGAGAGAAGGTAAAAGTAGGTAAAGGGTAGGTGAGACATGTTCATTTGGGGGTGGGAAACTAGAAGTTGAAGAAGTTTACATCAGTGGTCCTTTTTTGGTGTCGTAGGAGGTGAGGTCCCCTCTAAGGTTCCTGCAAGTGCAGCGAAGGAGCTGGTTTGAGAACTCGGATATCACTGCTCTGTGGGAAATAAGAAAGGCTGAGAATAAAAAGATTGATGGGATGTAATGAGGGCCCAAGTGAGGGTGGCAATGATAAGTATATACAGGTGACTAACTCTTGTAACTTTGTTATGTTCTGCTGAACTCAGCAGGTCAAGAACAGAAAATGGTTGTGGTGGGGTTGAGTGAGGGTAATGAATTATTGGACCCAACATTTGGAGATCACGGGGGGTGAAGAACTCAAAGATGCTGCTGCTGACGTTGCTGGAATTACTGACTATGGGGTCCAAGCTGGGTGAGAAAACTGAAGCCAAGAGATGTTTGGGAGGGTAGAGAGGCATGGTGGGACTGGAAATTTCACAGAACAGATATAACTAGAATGAGAAATGGAAGAACTGGAGACAGAAATTAGAGAGTGAAGTTCTAAGACCGCAGTTCCTGGTAGTGGCAATATCTGAGCTGTGGGTCTCAGAGTAGACTCATGTGTAGGAACAGAGGGTAAAGTCAGGGAACCACAGGCTGGGAAGAGGGCTGAGTCAACATACACATCATCACATCCCGGATGGTGTTAAGGCTCTGATTGAAGAAAAAAATCTACATACGGCGCAGGCAACTTAGTTTTTGAAAAGCTGTTGCCCTCTTTGACTCTCTGTGAAAGTGTTGCCAAGTTGTTGGTTGATCATGCTTTTAAAGAATCCTAGGTGTCAAAAAGCCCAAACAGAAAAGCCCATCATGTTCTTAGTGAGAAGAGCGTGTGTTGGAAGCATCCTGAGGTAGCGTAGGCATGGAAATGGAACTGTGGAGTTCGGGTGGGCTTCTGCCGTTGACTTCCTCGTGTAACTCACTAAATAACGACCTCTCTGGGCCGCTTATCTGTGAAATGAGAGGTTTGGCTTATGTGGTTTGCCAGGAATTCTCTGGCTCTAAATCACATTCAGTTTCAGCAGAATATTTGTTTCTAACCTTTCCCATGCTGCTGTTGCGCTATCCTAATTGCTACCTCTTCTCCACTCATTTCACTCTGCCCCACCTCACCCTCAGATGACTCCTTCTTTCCACTCAGCGATAACAGTCCCGACTAGCTCAGGATAATTTCCCCAACTGCCAAAACTATTTCCAAAATGCAAACTTGCGGCTGCTGATTCACACACTGCTTGAGAAGCATTGCTTCTTTATGACTGGTTTCACATGTATTGCCATTATATCTGGAGGCCAACTCGTTGGTGAAAAGCTGGGAAAATCAGGGAGAAATGGCCACTTGAGACATTATTGTGAGACTCAAAGAGGCAAGAAAGATGAAGCCCCCAAATCACCAACATCATCATCACTAAAGCATGGGGAGTTAAATATGCGTGGCCTCTGCCCTTTCGTACCTTAAAATTGAAAACATTCTAGCTTATTCCAAACCTGGACACACATAAAAGACCATGCACACGTTATCCTGTTGAGGGAATACCTAAATAAATAGCTTAGGGGTCAACAGATACTACACAAAGGCCCTCATTGAGCCTCAGGTCTTATTGGTGCCGTATATTTGAAGTTGATTTACGTCAGGCCCCCGCAGCCAATGAGATGACAGGCAGCAACAATGTGGGGTGCAGTGAAAAGCATTCTCACCACAGTGCCAAGGAGTTCCCCTTTTTACAGGGCTAGATGACCAGAGGGCACAATGAAGACTAAGAAGTTGAGGGAGGGCCTAGGTCAGTAAAGTTCCACCTTTAAGGAGAAAAGGTAGTCCTGAGGAGGGGCCTCTTAGGACATACGCAAATTTCTTTATCTCTATAGCCCTCAGGCCCTGCTGAAAACAAAAAAAACAAAAAACAAAAAACAAAACAAAAAACTGTCACTCTGCATTTCTGAAGCTTTTTGCTTAGTGACCTAGTGATTTGCCCTGAGCAGATTAATAGTCAGCCAATTCCTTAACGGGAACAGCACTAAGTGGTGGGCTCATTTCTTTGTATTTTCTTTCTTTACATTCTGGGCCTCCAAATCCTACATGCCTTAGCATCCCAAACTATAATTTTTGTGTTTCAAGACCAGAGAATTGCCTGTGGGCTTCTGTGCCTCATCACCATGATCCTTTGCTTGAGTTTCAGCCTCTTGTCCAGAGCTATACTCCACAAACGCCTCAACTGGACATTTCTTTCAAAGAATGTCAGCTCACCTTTCTTTGTAATTGTAGTTCTTTCCTATGTAAGACCTAAGATCTCTATGCCATGTACTTTAGGCTTTAAAGTCTATCAGTCACCATGTATCATTTTGCTTAAACAACACGGGCACACAATTTTTTAAAAATTTAATTTCCTAGGACCAATGGTTTCTAGTTCTCCAAGTCTGTTACTCAATGGTTCTCACGTTTGGCTGCATTTTGAAGTACCTAGGGGCTTTAAAAATTGCTCATGTGTAGGTTCTATCCCTAGAGATTCTTTTTTAATTTGTCTTGGGAGCAGCTTGACATTAAGGTATCTGTAATCTCTCCCCCAACTAGTTATAATGTGCAGCCACTGTTGGCATTTACTGCTCTAAATATAAAAAAATTTTTTTCTTGTAGGTGTAACCATTGCAAATTTATTGGTATACAATTGATTAATAAATTCAATACATTATACATTTTGATGAAAGGGAGTTTATAGATGCCAATGTTTCGAATTGTACCTTTGTCACTTCAAACGTCTTATGTTTCACGATGATACAGATAAGAGGTATGTTTTTCCTTCTAGAGGAGTAAGATATGTCTTTTTGTTAAAGATTTGTTAAAGGGCATTTGTAAAAGAGGAGGTGGGGAAGAAGTGGCCTCAGCCAAATGTACATTCTCAGGGAGATCAATGTTAAGAAAGAGTACCAATATAGCTCAAGGGTCTAGAACTTGATTGTCTTAAAGCTCTGCTTGACACGTACCCCTTGGAAAATCCTCATGTATCTCTAATATTAGGTGAGAATGTGCCACTTTGAAAACCACTGTTCTGTAGTATGCTAGATAATGTTCCTTTTTCCCTCCAAATTAATTCCCTACTCTTCTCCACCTTGCTTTCTGCTTCTGGGGGCTGATCTAATTTTTTTTTTTTATTCAGTTTTGAGAAATGGAGGGACAGAGAGGGGGAGACACAGAATCTGAAGCAGGCTCCAGGCTCTGAGCTGTCAGCACAGAGCCTGATGCGGGGCTCGAACTCATGAACTGTGAGATCACGACCTGAGCTGAAGTCAGAGGCTTAACCAACTGAGCCACACAGGTGCCCCTGGGGGCTGATCTAAATAGACAATATTTAGCCTTTCTTGCCCTGGTTTCTGGTTACGTTTATTCAATGAGTTAGGGAAGAGAGTGAAGCTGGGGTGCATATTTTCCAGGGTCCCCTCCAGCAGGGTTTTCTAGGGAAGGCTGACTCCCTTGATCCATGGTCACTGTTCCTCTCAGGTGGTCACCTCTTTATGACTCTCTCCTTCCAGTTTTTGGCAGCTACTCTTTCCTCTTGTCCCTTGGAGGATAGTACCCCAGGGTACTTCCCTACAGTATTTGAAAATAGTCCCTCTATTAAATCCTCCTTACATTATCTAACTTGAGTGTGCTTTGCTAAAGCATACAGGGAGAGAGGAGCCCTCTGTATGACTCAGTAACTTCAACAGAGGTTGCCTGGGATGAGGGATGTCACTGAACAGTGCTTCTCGTTTCTTGTCTTCTCTAATTAGAGGGCACAATAGCTATTTCTGAAACAAACCCAACAGACAAACCTGGTATTATGGCTCTGTCAATACACAGATCCCAGAGAATGAATGCTTCAGCTGACATCATTCAAAGCTAATACAATGAGAACATGGATATTCTGTTCTGGATTGTTTCCTGCCCACATCTTTATGCTTGGCAAATGAGGGATAATTTGACAGACAAACACCAAAGGAGGAATGTCAAACATACACAATACGTACATTCTTCCATCACTTTCCCCCATTTACTCCTTATTTATATACAATTATGTCTTGTTGTTTGCAAATGTTTCTTAGATGTCAGTCTCCAGTCTCCATTTCTTAGCTAGATTGTAAGTTTCATGGGGGGACGTAAACCAAAAACTTATATTTCTTTGGAGCTCTTTCAGCCTGGACATTTTCTACTTAGTTGTCTTCCTACTCAGCTATCTTTTGCATGTCCGATGTGGTGTCAAGCTCACCTATTGAGTTTTTTATTTCAATTATTGCCTTCTCTTCATTCTTTCAACAGAAGTATTTATCGAGTGCCTACCATGCTAGGCATTGGATGCGTTATAGAAATGCAAAGAAAATGCTCACTAGTGTTAATTAAATAAGAGTGTAGTAACAATTGATTTATAAAGATTGGTTAAAAAAGATTGCATGCTCTTATTAATCTTTTATAAAACTCCATTCACCCAGACAGTGACTGTCAGAGTTCTTGGTTGAAAACAATACAAACCAATGTTGGTTAACAAGCAGAAAAGGAATTTATTGGAGCCATACCTTGTAGATTACAGACTGAACTGAAAGTCTGGAGAACCAGATTTAGAAAATGGGTAGACACCTATGGAGGCTCGTAGGAGCCGGAGACAATTTAGGCAAGGACACATGTGGGGAACAGTGTTGTCACATCACAAATGATGGACACCTGGCTGCATCACTGGACCCTTGACCCTGATATCTCTCTAGAGGCAAGTGCTTTCCCTGCTCTGGAAGGTATTGTCAACTATCTCTGTTCCTTGTGTCATACTCACTCCCAGACCCCAGGGTCCCGTGGTGATTATCTGTGGAGCTGAGTTTAGGTCCCTTCCAATTGCTAGGGGTATAGAACAATAAGGGTATTCAGGGCTCCTGGGAGGTGGCACTTTACTTCCAATTAAGACCCATACAATGGAAGATTTCCCAAATCTTGGGAAGGACGCCCACATGCTGGAAGGCCAAAAAATGCCCCTAATTGTCCACCCTATTCATAACGAAGTTTGTAGCCAACACACTGGCGACAGTATTATGCATGGGTAAACTACTTAGGTAGTGCTGACTATTTCAGATACCATGAAGCCAGTGTTTTCAGGATAAATATTAATGACTTCAACAGGAACTGAAATATTCAAGGCAGAATTGGTCATCGTTTAGTTCACTCAAATATTTCTAAGGACAGAGCAGAATTCATTCATTCACGCATTCGTTTCTGGAAGTATTTATTGGCCACATGTTAAGTACAAGGCAGTAGGAGGTAGAAAAAGAACATTTCTGTCCTGCCTAAGAAAAGGAAGTTTGGTTACTAATAAAATGCAGAAAGTGACCCAGTGTCAGAAAATTCACTATTAAAATTTTGGATAAAAAGCATTAAATAAATCCCAAAGAGCATCCTGGTAATGAAGATAATGATATAAAGGAGGAGGAGACACAGCTATCCAGCAAAATATTTAAAAGTCATCTTGAATTTTCTTTGTCCTCTACCTCCAACATCCACTAGATGCCAAATCTAAGATAATTCCATGTGAATATCCTCACTGCAGCTGCAGATCACGGAGAAGCTATTTTGTTCCATGCAGTTTACTAGGCACTTCACGTTCAGTGTTTCACTTGGTCTTCAGAATGATCCTATGAAGTAGCCGGGTATTGTTATTTCCACTTCACAAATAAGCAAACTGATTCTCAGAGAAGATAAGCAGCCTACCTGGTTAGGCAGCTAGTGAATGATAGAACTACGGCTTTTCCTATCTTCAAAACAGAGCTTTAGCCACTGCTCTACACAGCTTTCCACTTAAAAAGTAGACAGGAGATTTTTAAGGGATGTACAAGCCTGGAGGACTTTTCTCAGACTTGAAATAGACATCCTCTCTGCACGTGGCCCTGCGCTCTGGTTTGGTAGGGGGTGGTGGCTGGAATATTTCATTTTGTTTTTGAGTTTGGCATGTGTCGGCTTCTTCTTTAGAAGAGTGTGGATGATATTATTTTTGACCATTAAGTGGTGGTGAAGCATATGGACATTAGATGTTTTGGGGGAGTGCTTCCCGATTGATATCTTAGGCACTTGTATATAGCAGCCTAGTGGTTTCTGTGACTGCCTGAGGCTGGCTGTAAGATGCACAAGGTAAACTGTAAGCAAGCGGACCCTTGGTCGTCTGTAACACTGCTTTGGTCTGGACTGACGATCTCCAGTCTTTTATCATATAAATATTACTGTTTTGTTGTTGTTGTTGTTTGCAACAGTCTTTTTAAAATGAAAGAAAGGCTGAGTCTTGGACTTGACTTTACAGAACACTGCACGTGCCAAAGCCTTTCCAAATCTTACCTCATTTCAAAATGCCTTTGTGGCTGGTTTTATTTTTCATTTCTTTCCCTTATTTTAGATCATTATAACACTTTTTATAGGTCAATGTCAAACAGCAAGACTTCACCAGTATCGGGACTATTGCTGGAAGTCATGCCAGAACACGCAACTGTAATCCACTAAGTTAATGGAACTGCAACATTAGGGCTGGGATTTTACGTCTGTGGAAATCATGAAAACTCACGAACGCAATTCCCTCAACAGGCAGAGAAAAGAGAACTACCTTCTCTACTGGAAGCGGCCAGTCCGCATGCTGTTAATGACTCCACTTGCGGGCCAGGAGACCCTTGCTAGTTCACATTTCAATAAACCATAAACTTTTACATGTGCACTAAACACCAGAGGGCTTGCAATCATATCACTATTGTCTAGATCCATTGAATGCACATCTATGCCATTACAGACCAAAGTGCAAGACGCATACTGTTCCTTTAAACACCTTACATTTTGATCCGGTGACTACATCCTACGTCCCCAGGAGTGTAGCAACATGGAAAATAAAAGTTTTCTGCTCCCCTTTGGGCTCCCCGGACATTTTCTTTTATAGCTGCGGTTTTCACTTGCATCCAAACCTCACATCGTTTTTGCTAAGCAGAGCTAGCAGGGACAAAAGTATAAAGCGGCGATTCTCAACTTGGGCTGCACATTTAAATCATGTGCAAAATTTTTGAGGATCCTGATGCTCAGGTTGCACCCAGACCAATGGTATCAGAATCTCTGGAGGTGGGACACGGGCATTCATGTTTCGTAGATCTTCCCAAGTGGATGTGCACCCAGGCTGAGGACCTTGCTGTATGTAACATGTGTTCTTCTTGGTGGTTTTTCTCTTTTCCCTTTCTGTGCCTCCTTTCTTTGTTCTTCATCACATCTCCTTCTTCCTCCCTCCTAAATGAACCAAACTCCAAATGACTTTTTTCTCTGCATAAACTATTTCAGAATAACATGAAAGCTTAACGTTAACCCCAAAGTCAAATTGGCCTCCTAGGAGAAAGATAATGTTTTAAATGGAAGGCCTGACTTTCAGCACCACGGCAGGCCAATATCAGAGAGGCTGTGGGGTGGGTTTTGTATCTTGACTCAAACTCAGAGTGCTTTGTGAAAGAAATAGCCTGTTCTGACTATTTCAAGAAAACCCAGTAGCTATGGATATCCAGAGGCTGTAAACGAGGGCGGTGTTTCTTAATATGTGCTCTCTGGGCCATTGGCCCAGATCACCTGGACAAAAGCACCAGACCACCTGAGTGTCTGGGATGGGCTCTGGTGATTTGCATTCTAACAAGCTCTCCAGGGATTCGTACATTTTGGAAATCACCAGCACGTTGACTCTCTAATAGGGGTGCCATCTGTATAGTGTCAGCTTATTCAAAAGACTAGAAATGTGAATTTGCAGGAATGTTGATTCCTATGCTAAATAATGTAATTAAGAAGGTGCAAATGAATTTTTATGAGAAATTAAAATATAAGAGAAGTATCTAGTTGTCTCTGAAGCCTTTGGATCTCATTGACATCACATGTATTTGTGTCTTTCTCAATAGATACATAAAACATCCTTGGAGGGGATTTGTATCCTCAAACCTCAAACACTAAAATTTCACACTTCTACATAAAAAAATCTGTGGTTTTGATACAGCTCTGGCCACTTTCTAACTGTGTGACCTTGGACAAATTACCTAACCCCCGTGATTATCATCATCTGTCAGATGGGGACCCCTATGCCTCAGAGACCAAGTGAAAATTTAATAAGATAATAACTGTGACAAGGGCTTTGCAATCTGTGATAAATTACACAAGTGCTGGCCATTGCTAAAGCCACTCGCGTCCAGGCCAACATCTTCATGTTGCACAAAGCTCATAATTGTCTAGCCTTGCCAGGTACACATCAATCACTTTAGTGGCTGGGCTGGGACTCTAGCCCAATGGTCCCAACTGGATCTAGTCCTCTTTCTATTCCACGCCAGCATCTAAATTGAGATGCTTGACTCAAATTTGTATCCTGCTGAGCAAGGAACTCAAAGCAATGATTTGCATTCCTTATGTGACAGAGAAAAATAAACTCGAAGTATTTCAAATCCTTATCTTCTTCTGAACAAAAAGAACCATTTCTCATGTTAGATATCTGAAGTTTGTTTTGCGAAAGAAAGGGGTGAGAAGTGGAGAGAAGGGGAAAAGCGGAGAAGGCCAATCATGCTTCACTGCATGTCTAGTCATTTTTGATTGGGTGCAGAGATTGTGTTATGGTAGACGACATGCCACCAGCAGGAGACAAGTTGCCACCAGCAGAAGCCAAGATGTGAGGGGCAAAATTAAAGAGTGCAAGGAGGGTGGGAAGAGAGGAAAAGCAGGTAAAGAAGGTGGTAAGGAGGCAGAAACTGCTTCAGAAGCAGAATTCCCAGAGGAAAAGAAATGCTCAAGGAGGACTGTTAGGAAATTTAGCTTTCCGAAGCTGTGCAATACAATCTGTTTCTCTTTTCTCCAAGACCCCTTCAGCGAAGGTCTGCATGTCTTTAAATGGATTTAGAGTCAGTTCGTCTTTGTTTGCATGCTTGTTTTTTAGAATGTGTTTGTGTATTGAGTCTGGCATGAAGAAAGAGGAAAAAAGTTTAAGATGGTTACACCTACATGGGTAAATATTTTATCACTACTTTTCTCTTTGGCGTTTAAAAAATTATAGCAGCTAAATAAACTACCATCAAAAACCAAAACAAACAAAAAATCCACAATTGTCAGGGTTCATTAAATGGGTCAGGCTTTGCCTCTATGTCAGGAGTGCCTTCCCCAGGCTGGACCCCCGAGCAAACAGTGTCTTGCAATTTTTTTGCCAGTTAAATCTTCACTTCTAACATGAAGAATTCTGAAACCGATGCTCATCCGAGAGCACAGCTTTTCCACTGTTGTTTGCTTTCTATTGCTTCCCTGTCTCACTGATAGTCTGTATCCTGAACGCTTTTGTATCCTACTTCATTTTAAAAATATATAGTAAACTACAGTTTTTATCAGCACATAACCTTGGTTCCTCATCCTTCACCTCACTTTCTATTTATAACTTGTATCAATTTCTTGAACTTGATTCCTCACTCTCATCACAGGGACTAGCTTCTGGCCTCCCTTCTTGTCTGTGGCTTCTATTTGTCTCTTGCTCTCAGCCATTTCTGGAAACACGTCTCCCCATTCAACCTCTCCTACAAAGCTGAGACTCAGAGCCTAACTAGCAGCTTCTGTGAAGCTCACTCCTGTCCGCCCCCCTCTGCCCCCAAAGCACCATAGAAAAAGCCAGTGCCCTTTTGAAAACAAGGCGATTGTATTCCCTTTCCTTGCTTTAACAACTGAAGGATCTGACTTGTATTTTGAAGGAAGGTGTCTGCACACAGAATTTCCATATTATTATCTGTTGTAGCTTTCTCCCATTTCTGAGGCAGTAATGACGAATCAACAAGCAAGCAAATAATAAGGAACAACTTCTATGCCTCCACATGTAATAATGCCTGTATGTGTGTACTGATGCATGAATCTATCTAGACCTCTACATTTGGTGTTTATTAATTTTTAAGAGGTTTTAATTAGGAAACAACGTGTGTTCTACGCTTTCTCTGTTTGTTGATAAATTCTTTAATTCGTAATCAATTCTATTCAGGCTTAGCAAAGGTCGAGGATATATTTTATTTTTAAAATCCAATCTGTTTTTCCATCTATTGAAATGCAGAGACAGACAGAGACAGACAGAAAGAGAGAGAGAGAGAGAGAGAGAGAGAGAGGACAAGCCCACTCGGGCTACACAGTTTTTCCTAGCAGGTAACGTCATTTTCACCTTTATTTCCAAACTGCCTTCTGAGGGTACAAACGTAACATGATTCAGCCCCAATGCTAATTAGAGCAAAACTATCATCTAAATAAAATATTTTCATAGACTTAAGTGGCATAAATATAAACGGTAAAAAGCTGTTTATATCTACAAAAAAGGAATAAGAAATGAGTCTGTAGAACTCTATCACTGATGCTCTTTACTACCTTTTAAAATCAGCACATTTTCATCATGAGAGTTGCTAAGTTCTTTCCTTGGATGCTGTACCCCACATTTCAGCTCTGCTCCTTCACTGGGGAACACACGAGGGGGGGGATGTAAAGGAAAGATAATTGCAACAACGTGGGGCTTTATGCTTCAGCTGCCAAAACTTTTCCACCCCAAATAATATAGTGGGACCTCAAGTTATGTATCATTCTTTGTGAATAAAGCATAGAACTCTTTTGAAGGAAAACCCACAAAGGAAAAGAGATTTGTTTGAAGGAATCCTCCCTTCCCCTTAAACTTTCCCTCCATTGTCAGGATCATGATCAAACTTTTTGTCTTTACCTTTTCTCCCCCAGTATGAGATAAAGAGAATTTGAAGTGAATTAATTCAGCTTACGTGAGCCTATATGGGGGGGGGGGTAGGCTGCTAACATTTGATTTGTGCGTCTCCATTATCGACCCCAGCAGGTTGTGGCTGGCAGGGATGCCCAAACTCAACCATCCAGTGCTGTCTACTTCCTCTTCTCCAATGGCAGTCACAGCAGCCACATGCCAATGTGCTGAGGGTCACATTTTCCGCCAGCAGCATTTAGCTATTTGGCCAAAGCCTCCAGCAGTTGTGCTGGTTGCCTTGGGACTTGCCTGCAGCGTGGCTCATGTGTTCCTCACAGACTGCCCCGGAAGCGGACTCTCAGGCGCATTTAATTATTAAATGATGAAAATAAGAAACATAAAATAAAACACACAGGTTACCTATGTGTGTCAAATGTGTGTCTTCTGTTTCTGCACATGGTCTTGAACTATTTTGGGTTTCAGGACAGTGCAGCAGGTCTGTTACAATGAATGAAAAGTGGATTTGGAAATGAACTACCAGTTGTTCCTACTCCTGCCCTGTTCTGCAGAAACAGCTCTGTGCTTTGTAATTCAGTTCCCATACATGGCTCTTCTAGCCCCCATTTTTACACCCACTGGGATGCGATGTGCTGAAACATTTACTGTCTACCCACAAATGTCTTATGTTCACAACTGAGTGCTGCTTCTCAGTACTGCTACAGCATTTTTTTTCCTCCACTGTTGATTTTTGAGTATGGAAATGGTTAAAACAATGTCTGAATATTGACTTCCCTTTTTTATTTCATTGGTTCAGTGTTCATAGTAATAAATGCTTCCTGTTAAGTGAAACATCATTGGAAAGTCTGGTGGGAAACAAGAAATATGGAGGGTAAATTGACCCTTCCTGGTAGTGGAGTGGAGGGTGGGGGTGGGAGATCAATCCCTTCTTTCTTTCCCTTTATTGCACAACTAGTCAGTGCTTTGCAAAAGTGGCCTCTGGGAAAAAGTTGCCCTAAGCATGCCTCTGCCGCAATTTGGAGGCCCATCAAAGGTGTGCTGAATCTTTAATGTCCTGAGGGGAAAAATGAGCACTTCGTCACCACTTGGCTAAGGCTTTATTCTCCAGGAATAACCTAAGCATTGGGGAAAACAGAAATAATTAAAAGCAGATATGAAAACTTCCTCCCAGATCAGTCACTGAGCCATGCTGAGGACTCTGGATGAACAAGGGATCAGATTCAAATTATCCACATGTCAATGGAAGTATTTCTTTTCTATTTGGCATTATCTCCTGCAAACCCATCAAGAGATTTCCCTTCCAACAAATGTCCACGTTAAGTATACCAAATAAAAAAAAATTTTTTTTAAGTCAGAAGGGGAGAAAGTTACAAAGAGTTATCTCTTGATATTTGGTACGTTACTTGTGAGAGAAATGCATGACCTGGGTGGGGAGTAGGACCCACTAAAGAGAATCTTCAGGGCAGCTCCATTTGGTCAATAGCTATGACAGCTCAAAACAGTAAGGTTCTGGGGTGCCCGGGTGGCTCAGTTGGTTAAGTGTCGACTTCAGCTCTGGTCGTGTTCTCACAGTTCGTGAGTTCGAGCCCCACATCGGGCTCTGTGCTGACAGCTCAGATCCTAGAGCCTGCTTCGGATTCTGTGTCTCCCTCTCTCTCTGCCCTACCCCTGCTCGCACTCTGTCTCTCTCTGTCTCTCAAAGATAAGTAAATGTTAAAAAAAGAAAAACAGTAAGGTTCCACCCCAGCGAACTGTGTGATGAAACTCGAGGCCAGAAGTACCAGATTGCTCAAGCACGCAGTGACTTCAGTCCGGAAGGTACCTGGCATCATACAAGGTGGCAATGGAATGCAAAAAGGACCTCTACTAGAAGTACAGTAAAACCTTGGTTTGTGAGCATAATTCATTCTGGAAACATGCTTGTCGTCCAGAGCACTTGTATATCAAAGTGAATTTCAAGAACGGTTGGCTCAGTTGTGATCTTGCGATGTTCAGTGTCACGTACTACTCGTATTACAAGACCTCACTCGTTTATCAAGTTAAAATTTATTAGAAATGTTTGCTCGTCTTGCAGAACACTTACAGAACAAGTTACTCTCAATCCGAGGTTTTATTGTACTTCCTACCTGTCCTAATTCAACAGTGATACTGTGAACTGAACAATTAGTTTTCCTTTGAGATGTTTGCAAGTGTTAAGTAATTAGTCTTAATATTCAAATGAACCTCTATTTATCTTAGAGGAAAGTAATCTTGTTACTACCTGGAAAAAAATATGCCCGAGGAATTGGTTTTTAGTCCTGTTACATTTATTTTCCTGGGCACCGCCGACTGAAGACAGAAGAAATTTCCTCGTCCATTAGCATCTGTAGAAATGATGCCTTTCATTTCCAAAGTGCACACATTCTTTGCTGGTGAGTGAACAGACAGGGATATGGCATCCTTCCTGCCACCCCTCATGTTAAGACACATTCCTTCTAAGTAACCTTAACACAGGCCAAGCTTTCCAGAGTTCATTTATAGAAATTCTAAATTCATGCAAATGCATGATTGTGCCAATGAATTAAAGAAGAGAAACAGAATTTAGAAATAGAGCTGCAGGGAAAAAGCTCCATGAGGACCACCCTAGAATGGTGTAGAGATGCAAAGTCTGTTTACAGTAACTGACCTCTGGGAGGAGAATGTGTTATGTTTAAAATAATCCCAAACCAGGTGAGCATGGAGATCTGTGTTGAGGAGAGGCAGGTCAGTGTGGCTTGTGACAAGTTGTGACCCCTGTTTATAACTGGAATCTGATATGTTTGTGCCTTTGGGAGCAGTGGCTGCAGTTGGGCAGACAGGAGGGAGAAACAGAAAGGCTTCACCTAGACTCAGGGCAAAGAGGATCAGAGTGGTGTGGTGGAAACATCTGGAGTGGAAAATCCTGGCTTTGAGTCTAAGCTCTGCGGGCCGGTAGTTGCTTTGGACAATTTGTTTCTACTGTGTAGGCTTCAGCTTAGTCATCTTTAAAATGGTCTGTTAGACCAGAGTGCAAACTTTCTGATCTAAGGAACCTGCCACGCTCTTAAAATCTGAGGACCCCAAAGAGCTTTTGTTTACATAGTTTCTGCTTATTGGTAATCACCATGTTAAGAACTAAAATGAGCACATCTTTAAAATATTTATTAATTCACTTAAAAAATAACAGTAACAAGCCTATTTCATGTTAAAGTATATATGTTTATGAAAATTAACTATATTTTCCAGAACAAAAATAAATTTAGTGAGAAGAATAACATTGTTTTACATTTTTGTACAACTCTTCAATGTTTCAGTTAGTAGAAGACAGCTAGATTCTCCCATGTGCTTCTGCAGATTGAATTAGCTGCAATTTCATGTATCATGCGATTGACATAAGAATGCCACGTGAGGAGACAGAGAGAGGGAAGACTATGTGAAGGGGAGGGAGAAAACCATGTGAGGATGAAGGCGGAGGTCAGGATGGTTCTTTTACACGTCATGGACTACAAAAGATTGCCAGAGGAGCACCAGAAGTAAGACATGAAACAGACTCGTTCCCATAACTTTCAGAAGGGACCAATCCCCCCAGGACTGTGATCGTGGACACACAGGCTCCGGAACAACAAGACAATAGATTTCTGTTGTTTCAGCCATTTTGTTTGATGTTTCTTATTACAGCGGCTTAGTAAACTAATACAGTGTCCTTCAGAGAATTTGCCCATTTTGTCTATGTTGTTGAATATATTGGTTTAACGTTATTCACAATAGGTTCTTATATTTTTAATGTCTATAGAATCTGTGGTGATATGCTTTCTTCTGATCCCTGATGTTAGAAACTTGGATCTCTTTTTTTTATATCATCATCGGTTTGTTTAGAGATTTGTCAGCTCTATATATCTTGTCGGAGAACCAACTTTTATTTTTATTAATTTACTGTATGTTTTTTTCTGTTTTCAATTTCATTGATATGTGCTCTCTCACCTTTGTTATTTCTCTACCTTTACTTAATTCAACTTTAATTTACTATTATTTTTCTAATCTGTGAAGCTGGAAGCTTAAGTCACTGGTTTTCCTAATGTAAGCATATTAGTACTTTGTATTTCTTATCACTGCATCAAAATATAATGATATCATTGTAATGATAATTATATCAAAACATAATGTGTTTTTAATTTCATTCAATTTAAAATGGTTTTTAGTATTTTTTATTTTTTTTCTTTTTGCACACCACCAAAAATGTGCACTTTGCTGCTATTAATTAGGATATTCTTAAGGTTGCTTAGGTCAAGTTGGACAATAGTGTTTTTTAAGTCTTTTCTATCTTTTCTTTCTTACCCTTTATTTTATTGAATATCGAAAGAGGGATATTGATATCTTTGTCTATAATTGTAGATCAGTCTACTTTTTTATTTCTATCAGTTTTTTACTTCATACATTTTGAAACTCTACTAGATTCATAAGCATTTAGGATTTTTGCATCCTTTTGAGGAAGTGATCTGTTTCTCATTAGGAAATGATAATGTTTTCTTATGATTAGCGCTAACACAATAGATCTCTTTCTGTTCTGTTACCTCGAATTTGTGTCTTTACCCTTCAAGTGGGATTCTATATGCAATATATTGTATATTGTATATATGCTATATGCGAGCATATCGTTGTATATTACTTTTTTATTTAATTTGAAAATCTCTGCCTTTCAACTGGAGTGTTGACATTTAATACCATTGTTATGGTTGGGCTTAAATCTACAATTTTGCTACTGTTTTGTATTTCCCCAAAATGTCCTTTGTTCATTTTTCTTCCCTTTTTCCTGCTTTTTTGGCTTAATAGATTTTTTAAATTATTCCTTTTTTATCTACCTTGTTGGTTTATTAGCCGTGGTAGGCTAATAGTGACCATGAATAATAAGATGTCCACATTCGAATCCTCAAAATCTGTTACATTATGTGGCAAAAGCATCTTTGCAGATGTGATTGAGTTGAGAATCTTGAGATGGAGAGCATATCCTGGATTATCTGGGTGAACCTGAGGTAATCACAAGAGTCCTTAGAAGAGGGAGGCAGGTCAGAGAAGAGATAACTCTACTGCTTGTTTTGAAAATGGAGGAAGGGACATGGACCACAAAATGTAGACGGACTTTAGAAGCCAGAAAACGCAAGGGAAGAGATTCTCCTTTAAGGCCTCCAGAAAACTAAACCCGTGGGCCTATTTTAGAATTCTGACCTCAGAGCTGTAAGACAATATATTTGCGTCGTTATAAGCCACTGGGTTTGTGGTAACTTGTGGTAGCTGCAATAGGAAACTAATATACTGGCTATACCTTTTCTGTTTTTCTAATGGTTGCCTTAGGGTTGATAGTAGAGGTCTTTGTTTCTTTATCATCTATCTTCAAGTAATATATAAACTCATGTACATGATAAGACCCTTATGCTGTATACCTCCATTTGCCCTCTTCTGGTCTATGTCTTAGTATCACCATGCATTTCCTTTCCTCAGGAAAACTTTTAATAACTTTAAGTGGTAGTGAGGTCAATGTTAAATTCTCTGACACATACCTAAAGTATTTTGCTGATTATAAGAATGAAATATTCAGACCATCACACATAATTCGAAGTGACAAATATATAGTACATCCAATCCAGTTTTCCTCTAATCCCAAACTCACTTCCATTAGTACTATGTGCTGTATACTCTAGGTGCTGAATAACTATTTGATACATTTTTCACGTAGCCTTTATTTGATATTCCAGGTTCTGTTAGTTCACGTCATGAAACAAGCTATTCTTAATGCTAGGTTAGCTCTAGAAGTTAAAAAGATTTTTTTTCTTTTTTTATTGAATTAAAATTAACATACAGTGTTATATTAGTTTCAGGTATACAGTATAAAGATTCAACAATTCTATACGTTAGTCAGTGCTCATCAGGATAAGTGTACTCTTGATCCCCTTTATCTAGTTCACCTATCCCCCTACCTCATGCATTTTGATTTCACATTTGGTACAAATCCCACTATAAATTGTTATTAATTTTACTTTAACCATGATATTAAAGTTTAGAAAAATATATTTTATATATGTATATAGCATATGTATACATATATATGTGTGTATAAAGTTTAGAAAAATATATATATGTATATATACACATACATATATATATACATATATAGATATATACATGTATATATCTCCACATATTTACTCCTTCCAGTGCTATTCACTCTTCCATGTAGATCCCTATTTCCTTCTAGTATTACTTTCCCTGTGCCTGAAGGACTTTATTGTTTCCTGCAATGCAGGTGTGCTGATGGTGAATATGTTCTGGTTTCGTATATCTGAGAAAGTCTTTATTCTGCCTTTATTTTAAAAGATATTTTCTCTCAGTAAAGAATTCCAAGTTGCATTATTTCTGACGAGAAATATGCTGTCATCCTCAATATGGGTCAGATTGTCTGACTCATTGCATGCCCAGTCATTTATTATTAGATGTAGAAATTATGAATTTTACCTTTTTGGATGCTGGATAGTCTGATACATTTTAACATATTTTTGAGCTTTATTTTGAGACATGGTAAAGTTACTTATAAATAGATCGATCCTTTTGAGGTATACTTTTCAGCTTTTTTTAGCAAGACAAAAACAGCTTTTAGTCTGGGGTAATTTTACCACCTCACTACTGAGACCATGCACTTTTTTTTTTTTAAGTTTATTTATTTATTTTGAGAGAGAGAGAGTGAGCCAGCAGTGTAGGGGCAAAGAGATAGAGGGAGAGAATCCCAAGCAGACTCTGTGCTGTTGGTGCATAGCCTGATGCAGGGCTTAACTCATGAACTGTGAGATCATCACCTGAGCCCAAATCAAGAGTTGGATGCTTAACTGACTGAACCACTCAGGCGCCCTGAGACCATGCCCTTCTGAATAGTCTATCTGGGGTCTTGCATGTTACATGGCTTTTTTTCCACTCTGACACAGGGAAACCCAAACTATCCTAGCCACGTGTGAGCCGATTATTCTGAGTGTTCCTTTCAGATAGTTCTTTCCCAGCGTTGTGTATTTTTCTTTTATGTATGCACTCCTCGGCACCCAGCTGAAGTCTTAAGGGGGCTCTCTGAATATTTCCAGTGCTCGGTCTCTGTACAGCTCTCTCTCCACCACTCTTCCCTGTGAACTTTAGTTGCCTGACCTTCCTACACTACCAGCTGTACTTTCTCGACTCAAAAAGATGACTAGACATCATGTAGGTTTCTCCTTCTTTACCCGGAAGCCTGGAAATTGCTCTAGGAAGTGAGCGGGGGCAATTGTTTGACTCTGTTTATTTCCCCTCTCTTCAGGCCATAGTCATGTGCCAGACATGACTGGCTGTCCAGTGTCTAAAACCATTGTTTCATATATTTTGTCTTTTTTAAAAAAATTATTTAATGTAGGAGGGTATATATCTCCCTATTACTTCAGTCTGGAAGGAAATGAAGTCACCCCACATTAGAAATTATAAATGAATTATTTTTAAAATGTTTACTTAAGTTATTTAAATATGATAATATATAACAATTAAATATAACAATATTTAAATGTAACAATAATTAACGATTTAAAATTGTTTACTGAAGTTATTTAAATATAACAAATATAACAATGTTGCCTACTGACATAAATAACATAAATTTATGGATCTTAAATTAAATCTTTTAAATACATACGCATACAAGTAATGATAACGAAAGATAGTGGGTAAGTTATTTAGCTAGATTGTGGTGATTTTTCCACAATGCATATTTGCATCCAAACATCAACCTGTACCCCTTAAATATATATAATTTTCATATGTGAAAGTTATCTCAATAAAATTTTTAGAAAAACCCAAGAAAGTGGTAAAAAAGGAAAGTAACTGTATTTTCCTGGATTAAAATAACAACAACAACAACAACAAACAAACAATTTTGTAGACTTGTTTTCACACTAAGATGTAACCAACTGCAAGAAACATATTCCCATCCTTATCATGAAAAAGGACCAGTCTGACTTCTAATTTACACCTTATGTGAAAGAAACTTAAACAAGACTGTAGATGTGAATGTAAAATCCAACATTACAGATCCCTCCCTCCAAAAAGCAAAAAGAATTTGTGTGACATTGGATTTGACCAAGAGTTTTAAATATATCACCAAAGCACCATGCAAAGAAGAAAAAAAAATGATAAACTGGGCTTACACAAAAATTCATATGGGAACGTTCATAGGAGCTTTCTTCATAATTGTCCAAACCTGGAGTCAATTCAGGTGTCTTTCAATGGGTAAGTGGGTAAGAAACTGGTACATCCATACAATGAAAAACTCTTCATTAAAAACAACAAACCATTAAAAAAAACCTATTAATTCATGGAAAATCATGAATGTATTTTATTAAGTAAAAGGAGCCTTGTGGATTCCTGAAAAGGTCTGTGGATTTTCCAGGACCTGGAACACATTTGAAAACCACTGCAGTAAAGTAACCCTCCCGAAATTTCTTTACCATTTATGGGATGGATGAGTTTCAGAGGTGAAATTGGACTTCTACTTTCTTTTTGAGAAGACTCCTTCCTGCAGAAAGCTTATGTTCTGAGAGTGAATGTCTAATTCAAAAAATGTTATCAAGCTCATTTTTGGCTACACCTAAACTCTAGTGAACAAATGGCTTTATTATTACTCAATCAGATCTCTTGATCTCTGTCCACTGGGGTCCTACCCTATTCTTCAGTTAGCTCAGACGCCGACTGGGATCTGAGGTGTTATTTTCTTCCTAAATTCCATAATATGTGCTTGTGTGAATCAGTGAATATATGTAGCCCATAACAGAATGATAAAGGAGGCCAAAGTGGGAATAAATAAGGAGTGATGGGAAAAGCTTGCCCAGAGTATTCAGGTCTACCAGAGAAATCCTTGGATTCTTTCTCTGAGCTCATTTCAGCCCAAAGCATGGCCCCTTCCTTGTGTGATATCTGCAATGCTAGATGCACTTAGGTTCAAAAGCATTAATAACAAAATAAATGACTATCATATGTGTCCAGTTATAAATCTTCCCTTTCTCCCATGACGAAAACTCAGCTGCTCACTTTTGCTCTGAAGTTCCAATTTATCTTCCTCTCACACTAAATTCTGGGGAAAGATTGCTAAGCCATTTCAATATGGCATACTATGAGACATGAAGCTCTGGCAACCCAGACGTGTAGCCCCGTCCAAACTCAGGAGACAGCCGCTACCCACATCGTCAATAATCACAGCGTGTTCCAAAATCCTGCTCTGTGGCTGAATGTTTGAAGTACCTCTAAACCTAAACTTGTACAATCTGTTTCTATTTTACCATAGTTCCTCTTTAATTTGTACTCCACTAATCCAGAATTTTACATAATTGAAACACCACTCCTATGATTCTTATTTAATAGAAAATTGAAAATTATTTCCTTATTGAAAATGTTTCAGGCTCTTAAGAATAAAATATTTGATTTTCAAAGCAGTTTTTATCCTTTCAAAATAAAAGCTGCGAGGTTTAGGATTCTCTTAGTTTTTCTTTTGTTTCCAGGTCTAGCGATTCCTTTCTTGTAAAGGATCTTTTGGATTTTTAGTGTAAGCCTGTTGAAAACCATAATTTCTCCACTTCATTCCATTTATCAATCTTTAATATAATTTAAATGTACTTTGTAAAAGAAAAAAGATTTCTTTAATAGATACTGTGCAAATTAAATTCTTCATCATCTAATTATGTGATTGGATGATCTTTTTCTAAAAGAAAAGAAAAGCATGTATGTAAATACAGCTTATAATTACTTAATTAGAAATAATTATAAATGAATAATAGTGCTGATAAGTACAACTCTAGGGACACTTAGAAAATGTATCTGTACGTCCCTATTATGGTACCACAAATAAATGTTTACATCTTCATTTCTGAGGTGCAGTGTTTCTTATGTAGTCACTTATTTTGGACTGCAGTTAGAACACTTTAAGATATTTAGATATCTAGAGAGATGTTTAGAGCACTTTTGAATTTTGTGCCAGTTGCAAAAGATGACACTTTAAGGTAAGCCATTAGTTTAATTTCGCCAGTTTAGTGTAAAAAAATAGTACTAAATTTTTGCGCACCTGGGTGGCTCAGTCAGTTAAGTGTCTGACTCTTAATTTCAGCTCAGATGATGATCTCATGGTTCATGAGAGCCTGCGTCAGGCTCTGCACTGACAGCATGCCTCCTGCTTGGGATTCTCTCTCTCCTTCTTTCTCTCTGCTCCTCCCTCGCTCATACTCTCTCTCTCTCTCAAAATAAATAAATAAGTAAATAATTTTAAAAATAGTACCAAGATTTTATTTTGAAAATGAAGGTGTTTCTATATGCCTTTTCACACATCTCAGACTTGTGGAGGCTAAAAATGATTTTAGAAATGATCACTATCAGGTTACAAAACCACTTGGAACCTGTGTGAATCAGTCATTTCTTCCTTGTTCATTGTCAAGCTGATGCCAGGGATGATGGAATGTATGTACATGCTGTACTTTAAGGGACTGCACAGGCTGACTTCTAACTTGTCATGAGAAGTTTTTCAATTTTAGCTTTTTTGGTCCTAGCAAATACTCTATTCCCATTAGCAAATCTCAGAGCACAACATGGTTTCATTATCAAAGAGAATACCATCTTCTGAGCTCTGACTACTCTGTGGGATCAAGTGGCTTAGCTAACTGAGGCTGCTGGCTATGTGTAAATGACAGCAATACAATGTACTTGGTTAATTTTTGGACCATAATAGGCAGTTGAAGCTGACCATTTTAAAATAGGGACAATGGACATGAAATATCAAGATGAAATATCAATGAATGAATATCAAATTGAAGCAATTTCGTGGACAATGTGAATTAAAAGCAGGCCACTACCCATCTGCTTTAATTTAAATAAATAAATAAAATGTTTTCATTGTCTCAAAAACCAGTTTATTTTCAATAATGTTCACGATATACTTTTCCTGCTCTCTGTGGCTCTTTGGAAAGGCATTAGCAAGAGTTGTTGCCTATGGAAAAGGCAGCTCACTTAGCCATTTACAGGCTACAGAGGGTGGCAGAAAACAGAATTTCCCCACATAAAGTGCTATTGGCCATTAAGCACATGTAGTGCTTCTCCTTAGACAGACTAAATTTAACCAGCATGTTTGTATTCCAGGATGAAATCTGAAAAGTGACTGATGGCGGGGAAACAGGATAAGATCTATTTCACACCAGATTTGTTATTCAAGTTAGCTTTAGAACTAAATATTTTTAGGAGAAGTTTTCATCAACTTAGATTGGACCAAGAATTATGACCACAGACCACAGACACTGTGCTATCCAGCTGGCTTCTCCTATCAATTAGTGCAATGGGGCTATCAAATTTTTACAGGATTAAGTAGACAAAGAGTATATATGCTCAGTTATGCCTCCACGCTATCCACTTCCCACACTGCCTCACCCCCACCAGAGGCTGATAACAAAAATGCCTACAGTTGAAGCCATTAGTGAGGAAGCCTACCAGATGACAAAACAATTATAAGACGCTAAGCAAAGTCATGCTCTGCAACAGAACTGTGTCTGCTTTACCTAGGGGCAAGCCCAGAGCTCCCTCATACCTCTTCAGCACTATATCAGGTACAATGGAAGCTAAAGGTGAGCAGTGAAATGGGTGACCTTGAGCACAAACTTGATAATGGTAGGGAAAAATGGATTGTGAGTATTTTCATAAAAACACAGGGTCTCAGTCCATGAGGCTTTGTAGCAAGTATACCAGGCAGCTGACATAAACCAGAACATCTTGAGAGCACTTTGAAACACTTTTCGAATGCTTGTGATAAAGAAAAGAAGCCTTTTGGGAACGCTCAGTTGTTCCCTCCCCAAGGAAGCAAAGGGAAGCACAAGTTGGACTCCTGAATTGTCCAGAAACTGCAGAGGGTCACAGGTGTCACTGATACCATGAGGGGCCATGGAGGTAAAAACAAGAAAGATGGCTAAATGTTTTCTGTCCCTCAGCCTCCTACCCATGTGGGGCTCCTAGTCTTTCTTCCTGCCAAACTGTCTTCCCTATCATTTCCACCCTTGATTCTTCTGTCCTCTCTCTCTAAATTTTTTTTTGTTTGTTTTTTGGGTTTTTTTGTTTTTTTTAATATGAAATTTATTGTCTGCTAAGTTTTTTTAAGGAAACCCTCAGGAACAGGAACTAACTTTGAACTTGAATAATTATCAAATGAAACTTAACTACATAGACTATCTATGGCCAATTTCATTCGCATACAGGAAACTGATAACTACTTTCTTCTCCCTCCATTACATGTCATCCTAGCAACGAATGTGAAAGATCTTAGGAATTATAAAAGGAGAGAAAAACAGGAATTTAGAACCGGGAGAGGTGGACGTAGCGTGGGGAGAGTGGCAGGGAAATGAAAGCTGAGAAAGTACACAACTCAACAGACATAGATTCCAATCCTTGTTTGCTATAAAATAGTTACATTATGCCAGACAAGTGAAACCCCATACCTTTCCCTGACGTCCTTTTTTCTCAGAGTAATTAACAGAATTAACTGAGATGATATTAAAAACACTTTGGAAATAAGAACCAAACAAATACAAGGTTGTATAAAGTGCCATCTCCAAAGGAAGGCAGTAAGACTGTAAAAACATTTTTGAAATAATGTTGATTTCAACATTGCTTTTGTTTTCAATGGTTTATAGCTCCAGGACACCAAAAATAAAAACAACTCCACCTCATTTTTCATATCCTTGATAGAGAGGATTTTCTGCTCCCTTCTACCACATAGATATATTGCTTTAATCAGCAGGAGGTCTTACACTCCCATCCTTACATTCAGATGTGCTTTTGTTACAGATAGCCTTTGTGATTAACGTAGGCAACTTCTAATATCTTCTAGCTATTCCTGTCACATTTTTATCTATGCTGAAGGGAGGATTATAGCCTGCAAATAGAAGCAGGTAATTTCAAAGACCTGCTTTTGAAAAGCAGGGCAATGACTGAAGTAGTGGAAAGCAATGAAATCCTGTTTCAACTCAGCGCATTACCAGACTGAAAGATGGAAGTTTAAGGAAAGAAGAAAGGAAAAGGATCCCACTATGGAGAAATCATAACAAGCCTGTTAATTGTGGAAGTTGAAAATAAATTGTGAAGAGATAAAGGAAAATTATGAGGGGCACAGAAAGAGCACCATGGGAGGAAGCTTGCAATTAAAAACACAAAAAATGAAAATGAGTCACAGTTGGCTAAGCAGATGAAACGTGAAGGAGGGAAAAAGAAAATATATATTTTTTAAAGGACAAAACTCTTCAACTAAAAGCAAAGTTTGAAAAAATGAGAAGATATCTCAAGAGTGAGAAGGAGCCCAAGGGGATACCTTAAACAGAATGACAGAAAAAATACCACTATAGACCAAAATGGGAAAAGAAAAAGACAGACATATGGGGCAGGTAAATTGAGTAAGAAACACACACAAAAAAATTGCAAAACATGACTGTTTTATTCAAACATTAATGAATGAAGCTCTAAGAGTAATAAAATGTGATTTATTATCCTACAACATGCTAGTCTATCTCTTCTGCCAGCTTCAGCACTTCCACTTTTTTAAGTGACAACCTCTTGTGTTGGCCGCTTCTCCTACTATTTAAAGTCCTCTCTGCCTGGGGGGAAACTTGTATTATTCTTATAGAACTAGTTTAAATAATGCATCAAGGAACCTTGTGTTTTGGGGTGCCCAGGTGGCTCACTTGGTTGAGCGTCTGACTTCAGCTCAGGTCATGATCTTGTGGTTCACATATTCGAGCCCCACATCAGGCTCTGTGCTGACAGCTCAGAATCTGGAGCCTGCTTCGGATTCTGTGTCTCCCTCTCTCTCTGCCCCTCCCTATTTATGCTCTGTCTCTCAAAAAAAAAAAAAAAAATTAAGAAATTAAAAAAAGATATACCAAAAAAGAAGGTGTGCAGTTCCAAAATTTCCTCCAATTAAAAAAAAAAGGAAGCATTAGGCCAAATGGTGGTCAATACCTAAGATGTGATCCAATAGATTTATATCTCTAAATGGGAATATAGTTAATTTACAGGGTTATTGGAGGAGAAAAATGAGATCATACACTTAGAACATTATCTGGCATGTAATACATGTACAATAAATATTAGTTGTCATTATTAGCAAAATAAATTTAGTTTAAATCACCAAACTCAGATCACACTTTTAAAGCAACTGAGGTATGACAGCAAGGATGTGGGCCAAAATATAAAGTTTGACATATTATGACTCCCATGTCAGAAGACTAGCGGATTATATAAATGTAATCTTAGTTAAAAAAAAATTCCAGGAAGAATCCAAAGGCTTTAAATTATTACATTTATTTCCAATCCAGACAAACTGATATTAGGTTATAATTAATAAAGGATTGAGCTATCAAACTCTTAAAATAACCTACAAGGCAACATGTGTTCTTCAAAGGAACATTTTGAATAATGTTATTAATAATTTACTGGTGTCCTTAAAGAGCTGAAAAGGCATGAGTTGATATAGTCTAATGAGAATTTCAAAAGACTGTTGACAAGATTCCATACAAGCTACTTTTAAAATCTGGTCATGGTGTAGTGAAGAGGCTATTTTACCTTGTATAAAGTTTAGAGACAGGAGCAAAGGGTGTAAATAAATGAATGTTTCTCTGAATATAAATCAGTAAATAAGAGAGGTCTATAGGGACTTCATGAATTAATAAGTGATTTGGAGAAGAGACAACACAGCAAAATATTCGTATTTGAGGAGGATGATATCATTTTGGGTAGTTGAGGTGAGACTAGATGAATTTATGAAAGATTGGATTTATCTGTGAGAATGAACAGAAAAAATTATTTTATGATGGACAAGTATAAGGCATTGTATTTGTATATTAAAGAATCCAAAGCCAGAGCAATGGGATGCTAGTTTCTGGTAATGGAAGAAAGCTCCTATTGGACCAAGTATCCTTCAAATGACTATGAACTGTGGGGACAATATAACAACTACCCAAAGGCACTGGAGAGCAAAAAAGACAGGCAGAGACTTGATAGCAGACTATACTTGGAGGGAAGAAATGTCATAAGATTCAAAATGTCATTTTGTCTTAACTTTTTCCCTGAAAGCAGACCCAAGTCTATTCCAGATGAGGTGGCAGAAAGTCCCTAGTCCTACTGGCTTGAAGAATCAGTGAACTAATTTCAGGGGTACTGTAGCAGCTAGAAACTGGAGAGAAAATCTCAGAAAGGAGAAACCTAGAGGCAGATCCCTGGATTTTGTGTATTAAAGTTTCTATTAAATCCTTGACTGATCCCTGAACACTAGGGCAGGCTCCAAGCAGCCCAACTGAGGCTGAAAGAAATAAAATAGATTTCTGCTGCTTCACACAACAGGAAATATAGAATTTATATTTGAGTGCAGTCAAGAAAATTGCCTGATGAAGCAAAATTCAATATTCTAAAGAAGGGCTATGAGAATCTGAAACCTCTACAACATATCATTTGATATATTGGGATATAATACAAAATTAGTGGACATGTGTAAGAATAAGAACATGTGACGAGGGCTCAAATAAAGGCAACCGGTGGAGCAAACCCAAAGATGACCTAGATGTTGAAATTAGCAAAGACTTTAATGGAGATTTCTAACCAGGCTTACTGCTGTTAGGGAAGGTATGTTCAAGTAAGTGAATAAATAGAGAATGTCAGAGGAGAAATAAAAAAAAATTTAAATAACACTTAAAATAATAAAACTGAAACATTAATATCTGAAATAAAATATCCACTGGGTAAGCTTAACAGGATATTGGAGATGACAGAAGAAAGTGCTAGTGAATGTTAAGAAAGTTTCTTTTTTTTTTTTCAAGTTTATTTATTTATTTTGAGAGAGGCAGAGACAGCATCAGCAGGGTAGGGGCAAAGAGAGGGAGAAAGAATCCCAAGCAGGATCCACACTTCAGCACAGAGCCCAGTGCAGGGCTCCAGCTCATGAACCATGAGATCATGACCTGAGCTAAAACCAAGAGTTGGATGCTTAACTGACTGAGCCACCCAGGTGCCCCAGAAGAAAGTTTCTTATAAAGTAGACAATCTGAGGAACAGAGAAGAAAAAAAAAATGCAAAAAAATGTGCAAAGCCTCAGTAACCTAGTGGACAATATCGAAAGGTCTAACATACATGAAAGTAGAATCCCAGAAGTAAAGCAGAGAGATTAGGGCAGTAAAAAATATTAGAAGAAATAATGACCAAAACCTCTGCCAATTTAGGGAACAGCATAAATTTACAACTCAAGATGTTCAGCAAACTATAAACAAGATCAATGTGAAGAAAAGTTTGCCTAAAATATCATAATCAAACTGCCTGAAATCAAAGATAAAGGCATTTTGAAAGCAACCCAAGAAAATTTTCAAGTTATGCACAAGGGAACAATGACACAAATGTGCACTCTTTTCTCATCTGAAACAATAGACTCTAGAAGACAGTAAAAAGACATCTTTAAAATCAGAAAGAAAGTAATCACCACCAGAACTGTATATTTAATGAAAATAACCTGTTAAAATGAAGGTGATAGATTTCCACATTCAATTAATTCAGTGACAGGCCCTGGATTTACCTCTTGCTCTACACAGCTAGAAAACTGGCATAAGTGTATGAAATAACAGTTTAAAAACATTTATAAAACAGGCAGTACAGAATTCCCATCTCTGAAAGGAAACACAATAAGCTGGGCCTACAACTGCCCCAGTTCATGGCCAAAGGGAGTTTTGAGGTCCAGGTTGCACGGCAGGCAGGGGAACAAAAAGAACTTCTTAGTTTCACTGAGTTCATCAGAGAGATATTGGAGATTGGATTTCAGGAAGAATAAATCAGCTAGAAATTTTTGGGGAGGAGTATCATAGAGGAAGTTGCTAGACACATATTACTGACCTAGCATCCCCCCTCCCCCACCCCACACAGAATAAACTCTGCAGAGGGATCTTTCTGAGTTCTTGCCTGAACCCTAATCTGTACATGAGTGAGAGAAAATTACTCAAGGTGCAGGAGAGAACCATTTGAAAGCAGTAAGCTAAACAATTTCTGTAGCTCAAAGAGGGCTAAGAATAGTCTGTGTGCTTAGCAGCTAGAGTGGAAAGATATCATAATGCACAAGGTATTGTGTAGGGTTCTCAGAAAGGCATTAACAAAATAGTGGGGATAAATTAGGCCCAGAGTAAAGGCTGCTCTCTATCTACTCCCAGACAATCTAAAAATAAGTCTCAAAATGATCAAACTTCTCTCAAGTAGCTTATGTGCACACCAGGACAAAGTGTAATACTGTTTCAAAGAATATGATAGTCTAGCTTCCTACTATGTAAAATCCTTCAGATTCAGTGTCTAGAAGCCAAGCAAAAATTAGCAAAGTTGACAGAAGGAAAATAGGACCTGTAAACAGGAGAAAAATCAACTAACAAACAAACCAGAAACGGGAGAGATGATGGCATGAACAGAGAGGAAGAGCAAGGTTGTAGATTTAAAACCAGTTGTATTAATAGTCACATTAAATGTCAATGTCCCAAACACTCCAATTAAAAGATACAGATTGTCAGTTTTTGATTTTTAAAAAGCATGACCCAACTATACGTTGTCTGTTAAGAAACCCACTTAAAATATAAAGGCACACATAGTTTAAAAGTAAAGAGATGGAAAAAAGCTTTAAAGTGCAAACCTAATTATAAAAAAAACTACAGTGGCTCTGGTAATATCTGACAAAATAGACTTCTTCAGAACAAAAATTATTATCAAGATAGAGATCATAATGACTAGTGAGGTAAATTCATCAGGATGATAAAATCCAAATGTGTATGTCCATAATACCAAAAACTTAAAATACATGAAACAAAAATTGGTAGAACTAGAAAGGGATATTGTGGACAAGTCTACAATTATACAGAGATTATAGCTATTCTCACTTGCTGACTAACAGAACAAATAAACAGAAAATCTGTACTGAAATCGACGACTTTATAAGAAGACCACCAAATAGACCTGATATTTGCAGAACGTTCCACCAAACACCAGCAGAATACACAATTTTTTCAAGTGCACATGGGACACTCACTAAAATAGACTATGCTGAGATAAAAGCAACCCTTGAAAACTCTTTGAAAATTGAAATAATAAAAAATATGCTGTCACTATGGATTTAAGTTAAAAATCAGTAACAGGAAGATACTGGACAATGTTTCCAAATATTTGAAAATTAGAGAGCACACTCTAACCCCTAAGCTATGGTCTGAATGTTTGGGTTGCCTTAAAATTCATCTGTTGAAAAGCTAATGCCTGGTGTGACAGTATTAGGAGGTAGAGCCTTTGGGAGGTGATTGGGTCATGAGGGCAGGGTCCTCATGAATGGGATTAGTGTCATTAGAAAAAAATTTCAGAGAGATCCCTACCTCCTTCAGCCCTGTGAGGACACAGAGAGTTGGTAGTAGAAGGCCTTCATTAGAACCCAACCAGGCCTGCTCCCTGATTGTGGACTTCTAGCCCCCAGAACTGTGAAAAACAATTCTGTGGTTTACAAGACACCAAGTCTATGGTATTTTGTTATAGCAGCCAAAACAGACTAAGACGCCTAGGTTAAAGAAATCCAAGAGGAAATTATGAGATAATGTGAACTTTATGAAAACAAAAAACATAACATGTAAAAATTTATAGATGCAACTAAAGCCATACCAAGAGAGTATATTTATATATATATATATTTATATATATATATGTATATATATAAGTATATATATACATATATATATAAGTATATATAAGTATATATATATGTATATATATATAAAATACTCATATTAGTTTTTCTTTCAATATATGAAATTTATTGTCAAATTAGTTTCCATTAAAAAGAAAGATCTTAAACTAATGCAGCTAGAAAAATTAAACCCAGGCTAAATAAGAGGAAGGTAATTATAAAGAGCAGAAAGCAGTGAAATGAAAAACCAGAAGATACATTTTAAAAAATCAATATGACAAAAATCTATAAAGCTGTAGCCCAGTGATCCCCAACAAAGGGTGATTCCATCCACACCAGGGGACATTTGGCAATGTCTGGAGACATTTTTGATCAACACAATTGGGAGCGATGTAGTTGCTACTGGCATCTGGTGGGTAAACACCAGGGATGCTCTTAAAACTGCTAGCACAGGACAGCTCCCCCCAAAAAAGAATTATTTGACCCAAAATGTCAATAGAACCAAGGTTGAGAAACTCTGCTTTATTCATATTGTTCAAGGAAAAAAGAAAGGAGAAAGAGGGGGAGGGAAAATAATTATCAATACTAAGAATGAGAGAGTAGACATCACTACAAATTCTATAGGCATTAAAATATATTTAAAAATGTTATTAACAACTTTAAACCAAATGAAGTTGACAACTTAGATGAAATGGAAAATTTTCTAGAAAGAAGGAGTAAACTACTAAGGCTCTATTTAAAAGAAATAGATATGCTTCACTAGTTCTACATAACTAAAGGAATTCATAGCTTAAAAACTTTCCATAAAGAAAACTTCATGCCCACATTGCTAAACAGGTGAATCCTATCAAATATTAAAGTAAGACATAATTCCAGATTTACATTTAAATACCTTGAGAAGTAAAAGGAGGAAGAAACATTTTTAAAAAATGTTTACTTATTTATTAATTTTGAGGGTGGGGAGGAAGAGAGAGTGTGTGCAGGGGAGGGGCAGAGAGAGAGGGAGAGAGAATGCCAAGCAGGCTCCTTGCCCATAGCATGGAGCCTGATGTGGGGCTGGATCTCAGGAACTGTGAGATCGTGACCTGAGATGAAATCAAGAGTAGGACTCTCAACTAACTGAGCCACCCAGGCATCCTGAGGAAGAAACATTTCATAGGAGTATCAGTACTATGATACTAAAACCAGAGGTATATACTACAAGAAAACTAATATCCTTTATGAAGTTAGACTCAAAACTTCTTACAAATATTTAGTGTACTAAATCTAGCTATATGTAAAAAATGATAATATGATCAGTGGGGTTTATCCAAGAACACAACTTTGGTCTAACTTTACAAATCAATCAGTGTAATGTACCACATAATCAGACTAAAATAGAAAACCATACAATTATCTTAAATGCAGGAAAAGCTTTGATAAAATTTAACACCCATTTATGACTAAAAATCTCTCTCAGCAAACTAGTTATAGAAGAAAATATTCTCAACCTGATGAACAGGCATCTAAAAAATATTTGCAGACAACATACTTTATAGTGAAAGATTAAGATTAAGATCAGTAACAAAGCAGGAATGTTTCCTCTCATCATTTCTAAACAATTTTATATTGGAGGCTCTGGTTAGTACAACAAAGCAAAAACAAAAGAAAAGAAAACAACAAAAACAAGACAACAAAGAAAATTCGTGTACATTTGAAAAGAAGGAAAACTGTTTTTATTCACTGATAACATAATTGATAATATAGAAAATCTTATGGAATATATCCCCCCAAAAAGTGAATTTAGCAAAGGAATATGGAAAAAAAATCCATAAAACTATTCACTAAATCTAGAAATCAAAGAAGGATAGGAATCTTTGAAACTCAGAGGAGGTCAGTTTTAAAGCAGTTTAAAGAAATAAGTATAAGTAAATTTAAAAGTTAACAGATTATTGACATGATTTGGCAGCTATTTTTCAACAATAGAGAAAAAATATCTATTAAGGGAAAATGGAACCTATCTTCAAGGTTGATATCAGAGAGGGTATCAACACTTTGGGAGGGGGCAGTGTTCATTAAACAAAACAAAAGAAACCACCACCACCCCCCCCCAACCAACAATAATAAAACTCGGAGCTGGAGGGGGTCAGAGGTTGGATCTAGCATCAGAAAAGGAGTAAGGGAGCATTTAGGCTCTAGAGTTGGGCTTGTATCGGTTCATTTCTGACTTAGCCACTTACTAGCTGCATGACCTTGGGTAATGTTACTTAACCATTTTGCCTCAGTTCCATCATCTCTAGCATGGAAACAGTAACAATTCCTACTTCTTATGATTGTTAAGTAAAAGTTATTGTGTGTAAAGCATTTAGAATAGTACCTGATACAGAATGCCTACTCGATAAATATTGCCTACATAGGTTTTTCTCTATATAAAAGAGACGGCACTGTGGTCCTCTGATGGCTTGCTGTGAGTGAAGGCATTCCGGGTTGTCATAGAGATAAGAGTGCATAGGCTTCTAATGTATGGGAACTACGGATGCTAAATATCCTGTAATAGTGAAACAATCCTATATAGCAAAGGGTTGTCCAGGTCAAAATGCTGAAGTGGTCTTACTCTTGCTGCCTATTGAAAATCACTGAGAAACATAGGGTATGTTTGCTTCTCCCTCAAATAAAACTATGAGAGGTCCAACCAAGCAAAGTGTATCATCTCTTAACCTGAACTTGTTTTCTTATGGGCAAAGTAGGAGCAGTCATACCTTCCCTGAAGTGCTTTGAGGATTAAATAGAATATATGTGTCTTCCTTAGTACTTTGCATGGCATGTAGTCTTTTCTCCATATATGGATATAATCTCTGCTACTATTAACTGGCACATATACTTCCTTCTTCCAAGTTTCTCTTAACTCTCCCATCTCCTTCAGAGTTTTTCCAGGACTTGAGAACTACTTTCTTAGTAAGGTGGACTGATGCTCTTGACCCTTTCCTGGGCAAAAGGCCTTGGTTTTGGAACCCTGGTCCACTGTGGCTTTCCTGCTTCGGCTATGGCCCTTTTCCTGATATTCATGGCCCTGATTTCTGGACTCACTATTCCCACATGATATGTCTATCTAGGCTCACTTGCTGTGCCTGGGTCCAGTCTCCTGGTATTCCTGCTGCCAGAATCAAGCCTCTTGGTCCCTCGTCCAGCCGAGTCTACCAGATAGCAGGCATCCTTGAATAATAGAATTATAGAAATAATAGAAAATCAGTTCTAAAGCCTACCCAGAGAACTTCTGCTGAGCAGAGGGAATAGCTTTGGTTTTATCTTTGTTTTGTAATGTAGTAGAGAGCAGGGAAACTCTTTTGAAGACATCTTCTTGGAAGCCCTATCTGCCCTCAGTGATGGCTCTGAATCCTAGGCCCTACTTCTACCTTCCATCTCTATCATGACAAAAGCCAAAGGATATGATTTACATTAGGAAAAAGAATGTATTCATCTACAATTACTGTGATTCCAGAATGAGCTCTTTTGTGCTTCTGGTTCAGCCTCCAAAGTCCAACTGAATGGAGCCCTCTAGTTCTCTCATTTGGTCTCTAAAACATCTCATGCTTTGCCTGACATGGTCTCATTTCTACATACTTGCATTTTGTTTGTAATTGTGGTAAGATGTACATAGTATTTACATTTTAACCATTGAAATTTTTTTTAATGTTTAGTTTTGAGAGCGAGAAGAGAGAGAGAACGGGAGAGGGGCGAAGTGAGAGGGAGACACAGATCTGAAGCAGGCTCCAGGCTCCACACTGTCAGCACAGAGCCTGACACAGAGCTCAAACTCGTGAATCACGAGATCATGGACCCTCAACCGACTGCGCCACCCAGGCACCCTCCATTGTAACCATTTTTAAGTGTACAATTCAGTGACAGCACATTCACAGTTGTCCAACCATCACCACTAGGTTTTGTCTCTTTAGAGAATGGTTTGGAGCAGAGAGCCCTCTAGGACCCACTAGTACTGTAGGTTCCTTTGCCATTCATTTCCTCTCCACTCTTATCAAGCTACTATTATAGGAAAATAAGTGTGAGGCCTACTCACAGCTCATCAGGCAGCAATCCGTTAAGAAACGTAATCCTGCCACACCACCACACTTTCTAGATACCTCGACCTTGGCATCACCATCACCAAGTGGTGGCTTCCTTTCCACTTCTGCTAAGTGTTCTTAGGAGTCTTCCAGTCTTGTTTCAACCCAAGAAGACCTTTGTCCGTTTTGAAAGTGCACTCCCAGGGAAAGCTGCAGAGAAACCCAGCCCTTCTACTTTGCAATTCCGACATGGCCTGAATGCTTTGCGGGAGCCAGTCTACAGTATTGCAGTGCTTTTTCATTGTCTTGCATTTTCTGCCATTGTGAAGCTAATTCTCACTGTAGTGGCTGTCTGCCTTGAGAGTTGAGTTTATGTGGCCTCTCCACTGAGGTGCTTTTAAAATTTCCTTGGCTACCATTACTTGGAGAGACTGGTGTGAGGGTGAAGATGATCACAGAACATGATCCCTTGAAGTGCTTTCCAGATGCAGTGGGCTGTGTGCCCAGGAGTGATAGATACTTGGAATGGAGAGAAGAAAAAATAGACCCAAGCTCACACACCGCCAGCCAGATCCTGGACACTTGTACCTTAATGAGACTAGCAAGTCTGGCTCTTTGGGAGCTTTGCCCATTACTTAAGCAATTCCTTTGGTATAAATGTTTGGAAGTTGCATTGTATAGTGTCCAGTGGGCTAAAAGGATGAAGTTACTAGTCAGTGTTGATGTTGCCCTTGTCATGCTGTTTAAGGGGTTTGCAGACTTTTTAAAAAGAGTCATGGATATGTGCATGGTTGATGAAGAAGCTTTGGCAAATCCCTCAGAATGTGGCAAATCACATGTTTTCTCCTCCCTCTTCTGCAGAGATCGGCACAAATGAAATCATCTGGTTTTGACGTACTTGGTTCTGTAATGGGACTGGGAACTATTCTAAGAATCTCCTTCCTTGAATGCAAATGCCCTCCTCTTGATTTGTGGTTTATTTTCCTACAGAGGCTGGCAGGGACCCCCTAGCTGGCTTCCACAAGGGATTCTGTCCCTATCCCAGCCCTGGGTAGCAGGCAAAGGAAATATAGGGTGACCTCTGTTAGGAATAGATGTAGGAGCTGAAGGATGCCAGCCTAGACTCTGGATGGTTTCTGTGCCTTCCTGTACCCTTTAATTGTCCTGAATCCTTTGCCCTACTTCTACTTTCCACCCACACAATGACAAAAGGCAAAGTAAGTTGAAGGAAATGATTTACATTAGCAGCAAAATGTTTCATTTCCATGTTACACAGTACAAGCATTGTGAGCAAAGACATTCAACTTTCATTAGTTGGTGTGTTTGGACCCTGTCAGACTGCGATATATGGGTCCCTAAACCCAAGTGAGCAATGAAAAAAGAAATCTTTTGTGAAATCCTCTGGTATTTTTGGACCATAATTAGATCAATTAATCCTTTTGGTTTGTTACCTCCCACACACAATCCCAATTATTTTTTGTTTCTGGAAGCTGTGTCCCATGGTCAGTACCAGTCCTGTTTTTATGCTTATTCTCTCCATCCACTCCTCCCCTGTGGCAACCAGGGACAAAGAGGCAATAGATATAGGCTGAGCATTCAGGAGGGCAGTAGCCAGTAAGCTCAATAGGCTGGTGTTAATGGTAGGCTTAAGGGTGAAGGACATAACTGTGCACATTTAGGACTGCCCCACCCCTGAGCCTTGTTGGGTTCTCTCCTGAAGGTGATAATTTTGTCTGGCTTTGATGTAGATAAGATTTACCGAGTTCATTTGCAGACTCCAAGCTCTGTGGACTCCCCCACCCCTCAGGTCCCTGAGAATAATGTTAGGAACAGAGTTCAGATCATCTCTGGGAGCTCTCCCTTGGGTCTGACCACTTTCTCAGGGAATGGGGAAGGCCTAGCCATCAAGGTATCTTTGGGGCTGCACATAGAAGCTGGCAGAATGTGATGAAAAAAATTAACAAGAGCCTTACCATTTGGACATCTAGATGATGGGCCTGGGAAGCAAAAGGCCACTCAGACCACCAAGCCCATGGAATTAGATGAGGAAAAAAATGGGCAGGATCAGGAAGCAGGACTGGCAAGACACCTGTCACATCTCTATTACCCATGCCAATGCCACTGCTGACAAACCTGTCCTCCCAGGAGACCCTCTGACTCACATATGCTTAGTTTCTTGATGTATATAAAGTGGTAATTTTGTAACTCTCTTTGTCAATCTCTCCCTGGGATAATATTTTTAAAAATGAGATACAGAAATATTTTGCAAGCAGATGAACTAAATAAATACAACCAGAGAATTGGAAGACTCTATTTCCTACCCACTTGTTGGCTAAGTTTTAGAAGAGGAGTTGCAGGCAAACACCCTATTTTGCATCTCCCATCTGGGGACAATGTAGCAAATGACTTACAACACTTCAATCATGTAACACAAGTCTACTGTTAAGAGTATTTTCCTTAAAGGGGGACAGATTAAAAAGAAATGAAAATGACCATGCTCCCATTTAACAGTGGAATCTTCTCCAAAGCAGTCAGACGAAACTGCAATCTCAATTTATCATTGAATTATGTTTGGTAAACAGACTGTGTGCACAGTGTTCTCAAGAAAGATGTTAAACAGACACAGGCAAAAACAAACAAACAAACAAAAACCCTCAAATCCCACAACTGATGGTTGAAAAGGCCTGAAGTACATGTGGCTTTTCAGGAGCTCTGATGACCTTGAGGCCACAGACTGAGAACCCTGGCCCTCGACTGTTAGCAACTTCAGACAAGAACAATTCCTTATTTGTTAACTGTACCCCTGGTCCTAATGTAGTGCCAGGCATCTCATAGACGCCACTACAATTTGTGGGGCTAGACTGATTGCGATTTATGCTCTTTTATCAGAGTAGCATAGACATCAAGAACCAGACAGCTTTGGACCGAAGCCTCGGAGGGAGGATTACGATAGCTGAATGGTTTGGCGAGCAAGGCAAAACATGGCTACCCAAGTTTCCGGGAATCGATATCACTTTTTTCAGGAAGTTATGAAAATGAGGTGGACAAAGACACACCTAATGGGTGAATTCAGGAGAGAACCTGAAGATCTGTATCTGGTCATTGGAGCTGAGTACAAGATGAGGTATGACCAAGGGGAAGCCAATGAAAGCTCAGTTACAGAAAATGAGTGCAAACCACAGAACATCAGTGTTCCCAGACCCCCAGGATAGGGGAAGGCAGAAGCTGGAAACAGGGGAGTCATTGCACAAGACTCTCTCCTTCACTGTGCCTGGCATTTGAGCAGCTCACTTAGGTTCTCTGAGGCTGTCTCCGGGAGCTTGCAAGTTTCCAAAGTATTCTTAGGCACACTTTTAGAGGTTCATAAATGTTAGGCGGCTTTTTAGTTTCCAGTGCTTCCGTTTCATGCAGGGCATTTTGTGCTGAAAAAAATTGGACTCAGTAAATAAAAATAATTGTGCAAACAATAAATTGTTGATATCAAAATGTTGTTTATCCTTCTTTGTCCTTCCATGTGGCTATCTCCTTTCAAAACACTGTCCTTCCATGTGGCTATCTCCTTTCAAAACACTGCTGCTCTGCTGGGGGCAGTATGCTCCATTATTCTAAGAGGCTGGGCAGTATTTGGAAATAAAGACCCAGAAGAGTTGCCTCATCATTGTGTAGGCATATAGATTCAGTTACAAGACAAAATAAACAAAACACATTTCAAGGACACATATAATGATTCCTGTATTAGCTGATATAGGGCAGCTAATTAAGACATCTTCTAAAAACTACATTTATAGAATGTCAGCATTTGGAAGGGCTCCTGAAGATCATCCCTCTCCATTCCCTAATTTTAAGTTGAGGAACTAAGTTTACAGGTTGAGTGATTGCTTAAGGCTATGAAGGTAGTGGATGGGACCAGTACCGAAGTTCCTAGCTGTCATTCCCAAAACATGCTCCCTCCAGGGATCTCGCTGGCCAAAGGGAAGGAATTGGGTGGGGGGACAGGAAGAGAGTCTCACAGATTGTTTTTTTCAGGCGGCTCACCAAATAGAAGAAGTGATCTTGTAATATGAGGGAAACTTATAGGAAAAATTATATTTTAAAATTCCCTAATAAAAATTGGCATCATAAGTCAGGTTTCTTCTCTAGAATTTCTAGCAGTTTCTTTCTCTTTTTTAAAATATAGTTTATTGTCAAATTGACTAACATACAGTGTGTAAAGTGTGCTCTTGGTTTTGGGGGTAGATTCCCATGGTTTATTGCTTACATACAACACCCAGTGCTCATCCCAACATGAGACAGGAAACCATCAAAACCCTAGAGGAGAAAGCAGGAAAAAACCTCTCTGACCTCAGCCACAGCAATTTCTTACTTGACAAGTCTCCAAAGGCAAGGGAATTAAAAGCAAAAATGAACTATTGATACCTCATCAAGATAAAAAGCTTCTGCACTGCAAAGGAAACAATCAACAAAACTAAAAGGCAACAGATGGAATGGGAAAAGATATCTAGCGGTTTCTAATGACAACTTCATTTATTTATTCCCATAGCAGTCTTTGCTTTTTTTTTCTAAGGGAAAGGAAAGTTCCTGATAGTAATATTTTCAGGATGGAGATAGCTGAGACATAAAAAACAGGAAAATGTGAAAAAAAATCATTTTAAAAATTGTGTTTCTTTCTAAATTTTGTCACTTCTGTAGGGTCAAGCTAGGGATGAATAGTTAAAGCTTTTTTAAAAATTTTTTTAACGTTTATTTATTTTTGAGACAGAGATAGAGCATGAACGGGGGAGGGTCAGAGAGAGAGGGAGACACAGAATCAGAAGCAGGCTCCAGGCTCTGAGCCATCAGCCCAGAGCCCGACGCGGGGCTCGAACCCACAGACCACGAGATCGTGACCTGAGCTGAAGTCAGACGCTTAACCGACTGAGCCACCCAGGTGCCCCAGTTAAACCTCTTTTAAGCAGTATTATAATATATTGATGGGGTTCAAATTGTGGCAAAATTAGCTTTAGAGCATATTTCAAACTGTGACTGTTTCTCTTCCTTGAGGAATTTGCAACCCCATAAAACTTTCCATACATTTCTACATGAATGTCTGTAGTTTCCAGTTAAAACTAATTAAATCTAGGGAAGTGGTCTTCCTACATGAAAGAAAAGACTCAATGTGTCATGCTTCCTCTGTAAATATATTTGCTAGTGGAGTGTTCATGTGTTACCAGATGTGGACAAATTCTAGTGACAGGGCTGTGAATAACAAATTGACAATTACCATGGAGAGTCTTTTGATAAGAATCCACTTGACATTATTAAATGTCAAACTTTAGACCCCACAGAAATCATCAGCTTCTAAAGTGACTTGACTCCCTTGAGAGCAAGATATTGGGCATAGATGGTGTCAGTGTTCGTATAGATTTTGAGCTATTTTTGCTTCTAAACTGAAAGTTAATGCTTCTTTAAAGAAGATAGAACTAATGTTGATGAAGCACTTATGTGCAAGACGCTGTCCTGTTTTATGTTGATTAACAACCTTATGAGGAAGGCATTATCATTGCCCTGATAATACTACTGAGGGAATTAAGGCACAACAGGATAAGAACTTGCTAGGGTGACAGAGCTCATGAAGAAGTCTGGGTCCAGATTTTGCTCTTACAATACTGCCTTTTAGCAGAAAATTTCCATACATTGTTATCATTGTTCCTAATAGATAACAATTTTACAACATTAACTAATATTCTATGAAATGAAGAAATTGTGAATCCTTAAATTATCTTAAATCAACTTGTTCTCTCTAATCATCCTCTTGCGATGAACAATGATAGCAATGATAGCCATTATGATCATTATGAACTTTTAAGATGATCTTTTATTTCCGGTGAAAATAAATTGTCACATTGTTGCTGTGGTCTGAATGTTTGTGTATTGCCCCTCTAGCCCCTGCCTCAATTAAATTATTGAAAACTAGTTGCCAAGGAAGGGTGGTTTCAGGTGGAAGCAACGTGAGTGCTGTTCTAGAAAGAGGATTGGCAAAGGAGGGGCGGGAAGATAAGATGTATCTTATGGCTTTGCTTGTCCACATAAACCTTGAAGAAATGAAAATATTTAAATGTTTCTATAACCCCAGTGGGAAACTAGGTTATCGTACTGGGTATAAGCGACAATTCCTCCTACTATCACCTACTATTGTCCAAAGGTATTGTCCTATAAGAAATTTAGAGTGAGTGCCCGGACAATAACCTGCCTTCCCTCAGGGGACATTCTATGGTGTTAACCTTGACTTAAAGGGGGTCTTTCCTATATTCCGTTAGCTACTAGCATTTCATAAGGGCAAACTTCTCTGAATCCTGATGCATTAATTTATGTCTCAATTAAGGAAAAATGACATCATTTTAGAGAATGGGTACTCTTGAGTTAATTAATTCAGATGACTGAATTGGCTTGTCAGATGGCATCACAACACACTTCACAGGGTACAGAGGTGCACAGACGTCTTTCTTAGACTCCGTCCCTCCTCCGCCCCAGGCAACTTAACGCTTAAGCAGCATTACCTATTTTCCTCTAGATGCACTATCTTCCTATGATTGCGGAATGTTCTGCTGTTTATCATTTGTTTTCATTTTTTTCTTCTCAAAACAATCTGCTTAATTCTTAGACAAGGGCTTTTAAAAGAATGATGTGGAGGTGGTGAGGGGTAGGGGTGGGGAGGACATCCCTCAGCAGAAGTGCTTGTGAAAGTGGACGCAGATCAGTTTGCAGGTGGAGCCACATTGTCTCTGCACGCAGTCTGCCATGCTTAACTGAGGATGGGCTCTTCCTCTACCCATCCCACTATATTCGTTAGCGCGGCATAATGCTTTTGGAATCAGCACGGGTACATGGGGAACCTGCTGCTTGCCAGACAGATTGTGGGCTTGTGATGGTTCATCCTCGTGAGAAAATTGGGGCTTGCTTGGTGAGAGTGAATACCATACCCTTTCTTTCCACCCACCTCTCCTTGAAGGAAACCTCATGTTCCAAAGAGCCAGTAGCCACCAAGCATCCCTTTTCCTTTAAAGGAAGGGACATGGAGTTCCATGAATGTGACTCTTCCCTACATCCAGGATGGTTTTACTACCGTTGTAAAACAGTTTACAGCATACAAAGCATTTCATATACATTCTCTTATTTTCAAACTTCCTTCTGTTATTCTTTTTTAATTTTTTTTATTTTTATGTATTTATTGTTTACTTCTTTTTTTTAATATGAAATTTATTGTCAAATTGAGGTGCAAAATAAACTTCCTTCTGTTATTCTGGAGGGAGAGTGAGTGGTTGGGTGAAGCATCTGTGTATATAAAGCTGGACCAAGAAGCTAGACCCTTAAACCAACCCATTTATCAGTTGAAGTGACACAGTTTAGGGAGAAGTATCAGGTGAGCAGCAGTTAGCTTACAGGGCACATTCTCAGTTATGGTTAAAATGCCCACATGACAGGGGCACCTGAGTGGCTCAGTCAGTTAAGTGACAAACTCTTGATTTCAACTCAGGTCATGATCTCACAGTTTGTGAGTTGGAGCCCCGCATGGGGCTCTGTGCTGATGGTGCGGAGCCTGCTTGGGAATTTCTCTCCCTCTCTCTCTGCCCCTTCAGAGCTCTTGCTCTTTCTCTCTTTCAAAATAAATAAACATTAAAAAAATAAAAAATAAAATGCCCACATGATAAGAAGGCTCAGCTATTTCCTGGGAGGGCTACAGCAGTTAAATAACAAGATAGACATTCTGCTGTTACTGTACCAAACAAATCTCCCAGATTTGTACTGCTTTGGAGACATACCTCCTCTTATTCATTTTTTTTTTTTTTTTTTTTGCATAGGGCAAGTGAAAACACAGACATGATTAGGAAATCAAGGACTGAGCTTCCAACAAATGCAATTAAGGCCACAAACAAAACTACACTTCATTATGAAGTTGGACTGTGACATGATTATTCCCTGGGTGCTTTCTATGGGTCACTTGCCAATCAGAAAATGCCACATCACATTCATCACAGAAACAAGGGACTCTTTGCTCAAAATTAAAATGTGTATTTAACCCCCCCCACCCTGCCCCGGCAGTTCTCAGGTTCTGTGGTTCACCCCTACTAATGTAGTACAGCGACATGACTGCACTCACTCTACTGGCATTCTTTGTAATGTGAAAGAAAAGAAAAATCATTGGCAGAAGACGCTGATTAAAGCATACTGCCCAAAAAATTTTCCACAGCACTTGAATGCTTGGATTCACTGCTGCAGTTTGCATGGAGAAAGCACTGTCCTTTAGAAGAAAAATCTGTTTTTCTAAGTTAGAAGTGTGAACTTAGATAAAGTCATGCTTTTAACGTAAAGTCCTTTTATGTGATGTTGATATTTATAATCGGTACTATGCATTTTTAACTAAAATATCTCACTAACAACCCAGCTGTCTACAGAAAGTTTAATATTTAGCCAGATCTGCTTCAGACTTTTCAAAGTAGTAAAATATTACAAACACATTGGAATACCCAATGCCCCTGTCTTCTAATAGTAAACATCATTGTGAATTTGTTTATTTTCCTAAGCATGTATTTATACTAAGTATACTACACATATACTACATATGTATACATTGACAGAGAATTTATATAGTCTTGTTTTTCATGTTTTAAATTTCATGTAAGCATGTCATATGGTATTTGTTACTCTGCAGTGTAATATTTTAGAGACTTATTCATATGGAAACAAATACCTCTAGCTCACTCAGTTTAACTGGTGAATAGCATTATGAATAGACCACAGATATTTGTCAATACTCCTATTGAAGGGCAATTATATTGTTTCCAATTTTTGCTTTTAGAAATAGTCCTGCAATAAGCATTATTATGTGTCTCATATGCATAAGAGAGATAGTGTCTAGAGTATACATAGAAATGGAATTAACTAGGTTGTCAGAGAGACTATCTCCTGCTTTACTATATATTGCCAAACTACTCTCCACAATGGCTATAACAACTATAAATATATACATATATGTTTGTGTGTGTATATATATGTATATATTGATACATAAAACTGTAAAATTCCCACAAACACCATGTGAAAGTTCCTGATTCTCTATAGTCTTGCCAACATTTCATACTGTCATATTTTTATACTTTTGCCAATCTGATAGGTACGTAATAGTGCATCTCATTGACCATATGAGCTTCCTTTCCTTGTTCTTTTTCTATTGAGCTATCACTTTCTTATTGATGTTATAAGTTATGGGTATTAAGCCTTTTTCCATAATATATATGTGTAGATGCCTTCTTCTGGATTATGGATTCTTTCATCGCTTTCATCATACGGTGTCTTTTTTTCAATACTCATTCCTAATTTTGAAGTAATTATATTCATAAGTTTTTTCTTTTGTGTTTGTGTGTTTTGTATCTTGTTTAATGAAATCTTCCCTAAAGTCATATTCTCCTATATTTTCTTTTCAAAGTTTAAAAGTTTTAATTTTCACTTTAATTTTGTAAGATGGAGAGATTCAATTTCATTTTTACACAAATAACTTATTAAGCACCACTTATTAAATCATCCAACCTTTCCTAATTTAGTAAGCCATCTTCATATGAGATTTTCATACATATTTTTATTTCTAGGCCTCTCTATTCTATTCTATCTCTACATCTGGTAAGAAAAGTGACTCCTTCCTCCCCATCCTTTCTTTTTGTTCAATATTATCCATTATTCTTGGATCTTTATCTTCTGTATGAATTTTTAAATAACACTGTCCAATGTATAAAAATGCATGTTGGCCTTTTGACTGAATTGCATTCAGTTTGTAGATAAATTCATAGAGAATTACAGTTTTCAAATGATTGAGTCTCCCCTTCCATTCATGCCTTTGCTTAATTAGGTATTTCCTGCAATAATATTGTTAAAATTTTTAAAAATGTCTTCAAGATGTTGTGAGATTTATTCTTGGGTATCATATAGTCCTCATTATTATGAATGAGCTTTTCTTCTATTGCATAGTCAATTACTGATGGCATATAAAGATGTTAATGATATTTGATGCTGATTATTTATTTATAAACCTGCTGAATTCCTATTGGTTTTAATAATTTATGCATAGAACCCCTGTTGGGAGAGTGGTATTGTCTATAGATAAAGACTGTTTTGTCTCTTTCTTTCCAAATGTATACCTCTTATTTCCTTTCTCTAATCCTATTGCATTATATACAGCTGCAAGTACACTTTAAAATAGTAATGTAAGAAATCTCTCTATTATTCTTGACATTAATGGGAATGCTAATTCCAGAATCAGATCTAATGGCTATCAGAGTAGTACTACTGTCATTAATAGTGGGATGTTGTAAAAGAAAATAATCACTGAGTCGTGGGCAGATTGGTTTAGTTCTTATTCATGAGACTGAGTACTTACCTTTAGGTTCTCAAGTTCCTCAGCTTACTAGCAGCCCAAATCCCAGGTGATTAGCAACCTATCTTTGTCTACCCTTTTATGTGGTGAGGGAGCTCAGCAGCCCTACTCAGCCCCTGGCATTAGGCACTTAGCCTAATAATGATTCTCAATTCACATAGACCCTTTTTGGCACTTTCCTGAATGTCCATGTCTAGCAATGCCTACTTCCTGGAGCAGAGCAAGCCCAAAATTCAGCCATGCACATTCTGTTGAATTTATGTTCTACTCTGGTTCAGTATCTTGGGAGATTTTTCTCTAGCATACATACCTGGAAATGGAATTAACGAACCTGTAGGATGAAGTATGTTCAACTTTACTAGTTGGTCCATGGTCATGGAGATGATTATATTGTTTTTGAACCTATGTCATTTTTACTTTTATTTTTGCTTAAAACATTTAATCTCTTTTGCTATTTTCAGTGGAACTGAAACAATGTGCAAATGTTTACAGCCATTTTGTCCAGAAATATTACTAGTTTTATTTTTTAGATAATTTTCTTTGTATGTAAGAAAAGGTGAGAATCAGAAAAATTATACTTATAATGTGTCTGTAAAATAGTTCCTAAATTATGAATTACCTACAGATCCCAATACAGGAAAACTACCTGTCCAGTTGCCATATGGCTTGTCATTTGTAGAACATGATCTGCAGATAATAAAGGACGGGGCCAAGTTGAAGTTCATGATTAAAAAAACTTAGACGTTAAGAAACTTTAAAGTATGAGGCAATGTAGCAAAGGAGTTAAGAGAAGAGCATCTAGTAACACCAGTGAGTTAGAGTCCAAGCTCTACCAATTACTAACTCTTTAAGCTATTGCTTTCTTACTGGTAAAAAGGGACCACATTAGCATCTACCCTAAAGGGTTATTTTGAAGATTGAACAAAATAGAGTACACATAGAACATTTAGCAAAATGTTTAGCACATAAGGAACACTCAATAAAATTTAGCCATTATTTATTTAAGTTCACAAAGGTTAATATATTTCCCTTTTATGTGACATGTAATCTGACAATAATCTGAAGCCTTTTATTTTCATTACTTTCAATTTGTCCATTTCATAAAATTAAGCACCTATGCTTTTGGTAATTAGCATGTAATATAGGGATTTCCCAGAGTATTTAGATAGGAAATAGAAAATATATTCTTAAATAAATTAAATTAGAAAAAGTAAAACTTTATAAAATAAATGAGTTTTTTCTTTATAAATGAGTTTTGTCTCATTGTTGAGAACTACTTTAATATTCTAACAATAGGCAAATTATTTCTGCTACATTATCTGAAGAAAAAATTACAGATTAGAAATGACAGAAAAGGAAATAGGTAATTAAAAATGAAGAATAAAAATCCAGTTTTAAAGACCAAATAAAAATTCAGTTATTAGCATTATAACTTTTTCACCTTCTGCTTAGCACACAGGCAAACCCTACCCTGTGAAATACCACTTAAAACTGGTCAATTCATGATTTAACCAAAAAAAGTATATTTACAAAGTAGTTTTATAAGTGAACATGTAATGTGAAACACCATCTAATTCATGGTGTTATGGTGATAGACACTGGGTCATTTCAGGAACTGGCCTGACCCTACCTCTCTTACCACAAGGTTGAATATGGGGGCCAGAGAATCCAGCCTCCTGAGCATGTGATTGGCTTATTTTTTTTTTTTTTTGCCATGAAAAATGTTTAGTCAAATTTATCACTTATTTCCCTTATTGCTTCCATATTTTGACTCTTGGTGATTTTTCCATTTTCAGTTTATAAAAGTATATACTCAGATCTCTTTCTTGTATTTATTTGTGTAGCTTATCCAGGTGTGTAATATGAAGAATAGATTAACTTGATCTTTTTTTTTTTTTTTTTCTTATATGGCTCTCCAGTTATCCAAACTCCACTTATGGAAAAATTCTTCCCTTTCTTCACTAATCTGATGTGCTGCCATTATCATGTTATATTTTCATATTCTCTTAGTTCTTTCAAGATAATGTGTCATTTCTCTTTGAATATTTTTAATATTTTTCCTTTTGCTTGATAGAAAATTTACTGTGATGTGTCTGGCTATAGTTTTTCTTAATTTTTTTTTCTTATCATGTTTGGGGTTTGTAGCACACTCTGGTGATTTAATGTCAGTATGGGAAGATTCTCAGCCACTATCTTTTTAAATATTGCTGCTGGCCTATTCTCTCCATTCTCCTTTTGGGATTCCAATTACACACATGTTAGACCTTTAAACCATGTTCCATACATGTCTTATTCTCTCTTCAATATTTTCCAAAAATTTCTCTAGGTTTTAGTTTGTGTATTTTCTTTTATTTATCTTCTAATTTACTAATCCTCTCTTCATCTGTGTCTAATCTCTTAAACATATTTGCTGAATTCTTTATTACATTTTTAGTAATTTTTAACAATTGACAATTATTGTATTTATTTTATATATCCTTATTGATTACACTCTACCTATTTAAAATGTACAATTCAATGGTTTTAGTACATTCACAGATTTGTATAACTATTAACCACAATTGAGTTTAGGACATTTTTATGACTCCAAAAAGAAATACTATACCCATCAGCAAGCACTCCCCATCTTTTCCAAATACTCTTAGTTCTAGGCCCTGTTAATTTGCTTTCTGTCTGTATATATTTGCCTATTCTGGATACTTCATATGAACAGAATCATACAATATGTCTTCTGTGACTGAATCCTTTCACTTAGCATAATGTTTTCAAATTCATCTGTGCTATAGCATATGTCAGTACTTAGTTCTTTTTAGTTGCTAAATAATATCCCATTGTGTGGCTATACCTTATGTTTATATTTTTATCAGTTAATTGACACAGGTTATGTCTACATTTGGGCTATTATGAATAATGTTGCTATGAACATTCATAGACAAGTTTTTTTATGAACATAACTTTCATTTCTCTTAGGTATATACCTAGGAATGGGATTGCTAGGTCATTATGGTAATAACTTCATATATATTTAACTTTTTGAGGAACTCTTGGACTGTTTTTCATAGACTGCCCTTTTTTATATCCCCATCAGTAGTATATAAGAATTCTAATTTTCCACATCCTCAGCAACACTTATTATTATCTGTATTTTTTATTATAGCCACCCTAGAAGGTGTGAAGAGGCAGTGGTATTTCATACTTTGCAATTTACTTTTCCTTTTTTTATAGTTTAAAAATAGTGATTTTTATGTTTTCTACTTTATAATCTTTTTATAGTTCAGTTCTTCCCTGAAGTTATCCATTCAGCGTCTAATTTCCTGAACAGTTAAAGCCCAAATAGGATAATGTGAATAATATGAATCTCCTGTGTGTCTGTTTCTATTATATTTTTTCTTTTAGCTTTGGTCATGTGGCCTTTTCCTCAGTACACCTAGCCATTTTGGATTCAACGTAGATATTATTATGAATAATCACAAATGTTCAGAATAATTTTATTCTCTATAGAGAACTAAATATTACTTTTGACAAGCAGTTAGAGTAGGGACAGATCACCATATCCAAATATGGAATTGATTTTATTCAAATCTTGGCTACAGGCTTCATGAAAGCTTGTGTTTTCTGGTTTACCCTTACTGCTGGGGTAGCTTCTGGGAGTTCCATTTTATAATAGGCTGGTGTATTTACCAGAGCCTGTCTTCCATGATACACCTTTAACTACAATTTTTGTCCCCATAAAATTGTCAGGGGTCTTTTTAGTCCTCAAACCCTGTAGTTGACATTTTCCACACAGCCCTATGGGGGTCTGAGACACAGTATATTAGGTATACCTCTCTGTGTTTCTATTCTCTCCTAACTCATGGTTTCTCTTCACTACCTTAGCAGTTCTTTGATGCTTCTTACACACATGAAACACAAAACTGTTTTTCTTTTCCTTATTATTATTACTCAGCTTTTGATTTATTCTCAGCAGGACAGTTGCTATATAACAAGCTAAGCCATCATTACAGGAAGACTTTGCATGCACTTGGATTCATTTTGGATTTTCTATTCTGTTCTAGTAGTCTATCTAGTTCTGCACCAATGCTATCCCCATTTTAATTATAGACAACTTTGTGATATAATTTTATATCTGCTAGGGTTGATGTGTGCATTCTTGCACACACATGTGTGCACACAGACACACATACACAGCTCATATTTTTTCAGTGTTTTCTATTCTTCTTTGTGTTCTTGTTTATTCTTCAAGATACTGTACAATGAAGTTACTTAATTCCAGAAAAATTTGGTATTTGTATTAGGATCAGGTTAAATTTATAAATTTACTTAGGAATAATTGACATCTTTCTAGCATTGAGTCTATCTAAAAACATCTAGTTAAGTCTCCTCTGTGTCCTTCAGAAGATATTATAACTTGCCTCATATGGGTATTAGGTATTGTAAAGGTTTTAGATTTTTTTCTGGTGTAAATGAAATTTTCTTTTCCATTCATCTCCTAATTGATTATTGTTCATATATGTGAAGAATATTGATTTGCTTTTTGCATATTACAGTTATAGCTTCCAAATTTACTGAATTACTTCATTAGTTTTACATCAGTTATTCTGAGCTTTTCAGAAATAACAATATAGCATATACAAATAAAATACTTTTAACCTTGTTCTTTCAAATTCTTATGTTTCTGTTTTGTTAAGTTGTCCAGACTAATTTCTGCAATATTAAATTTTGGTGGAGATATCAGGCATATTGTCTTGTTCCTGGATTTTGCAGCAAAAGGTCTAAAGTATCTCCATTGGGGAAGATACTGGCTTTTGGGTTACATACCATTTTATAATTTCAAGGAAGTATCCATTATAAGGATGTATCCATTAATGCCTACTGAGTGCTGTTTACATAAATGGGTGTTATATTTTGTTGTGTGTTTTGCCATTAAAGAAAATTTTCATATTTTTTCTTTATAGCTCTATTAATTTGATGAATGGTATTTATTCTTTGCTGTAGAAGCCAGGAAAAAGCCAAGAGGCCTCATATCACCACCATAATCTAATATTGTAGAAATTAGTCTGTACAGTTAAACAAAAAAGCAATTAGAAACATAAAAATTTCTTAAAATTTAATTATCTTTGTCTTTCAGAAATAAATTTTCCACATTATGATGTATTATTTTTTAAAACATGTTTATTTTTGAGAGAAAGAGAGTGGGAGGAGCAGAGACAAAGGGGAACAGAGGATCCAGAGCAGGCCTCATGTTGACAGCAGCAAGCCTGACATGGGGCTTGAACACAGGAACCGTAAGATCATGACCTGAGCTGAAGTCAGACACTCACCTGAGACACCCAGGCACCCCTATGATGTATTATTTTTTAATGGGTTGTTAACTTTTGGCTAATGTTTTATAATTTACATACTTGTTTATTAGTGGGAATAGGCTGTAGTTTTCTGCTTTGTGCAGTATTTCTCAGGTTTTGTTATCAACTTTATATTCATTATTTTTCTTGCTTTTCCATGCTTTGGAATAGTTTAAATAGCATTTGTATACCCTAATCTTTAAAAGTTTGGTAAAATTTCATTATAGAACTATGTGTGGAAAGATTCTTTACATCTTTATTTCATCCTTTGAATATATTCTGTTTAGAATCTCTCTGTTTACTAGGGTTAATTTTGGTAAGCTATATTTTCCTAGAAAATTATCTTTTTCTTTTAGAGTTTCAATTGAATTTGTATTGAGCGGTGCAGAGAAATGTCTTTTGATTTAGACCTCTATCATTATGCCCCCTTTACTATTTCTTATTTTGCATATTATTTTATTTTATATACTATTTTATTGTTTTGTATTTTCTCAGATTTATGTAACTGATTTAATTTTTAAAGAACCAATTTGTTTATTAATAAGCTCTGTGGATTTTTGTTTCTCTAACTCATTAATTTCTGTTCATTTCTTCCTTTTAATTGCATCTTCTTCCTAATTTTGATGCTGTTTACTCCTATTTTGTGTCTATAAGGCAATTAGGAAGTACTCTATTTCCAGATACTCTTTTTTTCTATCTCTATTTTTTTGTAGTTGTAATTTATTTATATTGTGAGGGCATATATTAACTAAATGCTATTCTAACACTACATCCACCATCAACTCTACAGTTCAATATACTTAATGTCCTTATGGGAAACCTTCCCCAGTATTTCTCAGTTGTCTGAATTCATCCCCTAGTTGATTCTTTAGGAGTCAACTTGAGGTCTTTCATCTCCATAGCCTCATTTATGACATATATACTTAAAGATAAGTTTAGGTAGATACAAATATTTGGCTTACATTATCTTCAAGTATCTTAAAAATGGTACCCTACAGTTTTCTGGCTTAAAATACTGCTGTTGAAAAGTAAGCCAATCTTAACATTCTTTCCCGGTAAGTAACTTGAATTTTTATCTGGAAGTCCAAAGGATATACTCTTTTTCTTTAAAGCTCAATAGACTTTTTAAATATATCTTGGTGTTAACTGCTCTCCATTGATTTTTATATGGTATTCTTTTTTAATATGTAGATTCAAATTTTGTTTTTTGTCTGGAAAGCTTTATTGAATTACATTTTTTATATCTGTTCTGTTTCATTTCTTTAGTTTTCTCCTTTAGGAATTATGTTTAGACGTGTGTTAAATCATTTTTTCTGTTCTGCTAAATCTATCATGTCTAAAACTTTTTTTATCATTTTTTCAAATCCATTTGATTTTTTTTCATTTTTTCTTTCCATTTTTTATTTCACTATTGTTTCATTAATGTCTATTAACTTTTTGTTCTTTCCAGTTTAGTCTTTTTTTATTTTTAATTGTTCATTGAGCTATTTTTCTTTTAATGTCCTCTTCTTAGCTAGCCTTTATGTCTCTGAACTTTTCTGATTAATTATACAAACTTTATAGTTTTATTGTTTTCTTAATTTCCTTTAGTCAGTTTTGAAATATTAAGTCATAATTTTCTTTGGCCTTTTGTGCTGTATTTTCTAATGTGTCTTCATTGTATATCGGCACATCATTCAGAGAATTTGACTTTTTGCTCATAATATATTGCAATTATTTTCTGTTGCTCATGCTTTACTGAGATGGGGCTTTCTATTTTAGGAAGTTACCACATATGAGTGGTGGCAGAACAGAATTGTTTTCCTAGATTCATGGCTCTAGGGCCCCCTCTTCTCTTATTTCTGCCAAACATTTATAAGTAGGACCTCACTGTACCTTCTACTTTCTCTAGTCCCCTTTCCTGCTTTGTATCTAGGACTTCTCTCCCATTACTAATCATATAAATTTAAGTTCTACTTTTGGTAGACTTTATTTAGTGTGAGATTCTATTCCTCTGGAAGGCAGTTTTGGTTGTATATTTCCAGAAGCTCTGGGAACTTAAACACACAAACATAATATACACTTTAGTCTTTCTACACTTATCTGCAGTAAAATGGGTGCTCTGCAGCCCTTCTTTCATGATTAATCTCAGACCTGCCTGCTACATTTCTTCTCCAAGAATAGAACTTCCCTAGAGTAGGTAAGTACTTTTGCTGATTCTTTGTTCTCAGGCTCAAAGAAAATGAGAGATTCCTCCATTCTCCCCTCTGTTACTGCCAATAGTTGGTGCTTTTACTTACCTGCCCATATTCTAGAATTTGTAAAAAGATTTCACTGTAAAACATTTTTTTTAATGTTTACTGATTTTTGAGAGCGAGAGACAGAGCACAAACAGGGGAGGGGCAGAGAGGGAGGAGGACACAGAAGCCCATGCAGGCTCCAGGCTCTGAGCTGTCAGCACGGAGCCCAACGTGGGGTTCGAACTCAAGCTGTGAGATTATGACCATGAGCTGAAGTTGAATGCTTAACCAACTGAGCCACCCAGGCGCCCCAGAAAGATTTCACTTTTTGTTGAAGATGCTGTACATGAGTTTTTACTTTTACTGTTCTATATTCTCTGTTCGGTACAGTGATTTGGGAAGATTTAAAAATCTACACTGATGTTGCCATGTTGCTCCAACTACAATCTAAACCACTTTCTCTACTTTGCTTTTGGGATACTGCATATCCTTATTTTCTATCTTTCTTTATTATTTGCTGGATCTTCTATCTTTTTTTGACTTCTTGGTCAGTGCTTCAGGAATCAGTCCTGGGATCTTTTCTGTATTTCCACTTACTCCTCAGTTATCTCTCCCAATCCCATGACTTTACTATCTATAATCCAATGATTCCAAAAATTTTCTCTATAGCCCTAAATTTTCTTAAACTCTACACTCATGTCTAACTTTCTCCAAACCTTGTGTTCAATTCATTATCAAGAACTAGCAACACTACTTTCAATATATATCTTGTCTCTGTTCACCTTCATATAACAACCTCACTGAGCTATAATCATCACCAGCTGAGATTACTGAAATAACCAGGTAACTGGGATACTGTTATTGCACTAACTTCCTCCCCACCCCTTTGTTTATCCTCCACAAAGTAGCCAGTTACTCTTTTTAAAATATAAATCAGATAATGTCACCAGTGACTTCTCGTAACCCTTGGAACGAACTCTGAAGCTTTTCATCACAGTCTACAAGGTCCTATAGGGTGTAAACTCTAGTTTCCTCCAGGATCTCACTTCCTACTGTTTTTCCTCCCACTAATTCTAGGCCACGCTGGCTTTATACGTTCCCAAACACTCCACGTGGCTCTGACTAGGGCTTCTGTATTTGCTGATGCATGTACCTTCACTGCTTTCCCCTTTACATGGCTCATTCACTTCACTCAACTCAAATAGCATCATATCCGAGACACCTCCCCGGAACATGCAATTAAAACAGTATTGCTGTATTCCCCTACCACCTTGTCAATCTTTGCTTTTCCTTATATCCGTCTTTAGTTTTCTTTATATCATAACACTTAACATTACTTGAAAGCATATTTTTGTTGTTTTCTCCCTCAGGAAAACATAAGCACCATAAACGTACTGGCTTTTTCTAGTCTGTTGACTCCTAAGTTCCCAGAGCCCAGATCCATGCCTTGCCCACAAGAGGCACTAAGTAGTAAATATTTGTTGATTAAATTTATGAAGTATTTCTCAATTATCATTTCTTATAACTTATTACAGTGCTTTCTAGTGTCATAAGTTCAAATTTAATACTCTTACCTTTGCCTTTATATTTAAAAAAGGTTTTTGTCACCTTTATTCTTTGCTTTTCTTCCAGTTCTTATGATTTAATTTTAACTTTTACTCATTAATATAACTATGATCAATTTTTGTTTATGGTATGAGGATAAATAACTCCATATTTACCTCCTCCCTACTATACACTTATTAATAATCTATACTTGTTTAAAATATCACTTTTTGCACATACTAGGTATATGCACATATAGAACAGCCTTCATAAATTCTTCATATTGTTTTTACTTTAAATAATAAATTTTGATTTTAAACATTCTAGGCATATCTACAGAACTGTACTCTCTTTTCATATTAACAGAACTTTATTCTGTTAGCCATAGGGCAGCCATGTTTATTGCAGGATCTGAAATTAAATTAAACCAGTGTGCTTGATCACATAAAATTGTTGCCTCAAACAATATGTTTTTGAACATCATCAATAACTTGTTTCTATTATGTCTAAAACTCACAAGAAATATATGAAAAACCAGATTACAGAAAAAAATTCTTATTTGATTTTATCTAAATATTCTATAATATTTTGACAAGATCTTGAACTTTCTTTCTGCCTTGTGATTGGCTAAGTCACAGAACTGTGTTAGAATTCACACCTAATGGGTTCAAGGAGGCCCATGTATCACACCCTCACATTATAGCACCCCCTGTGCTCATTCACATATGTATTCATTCATTCTAAGAAACATCTGTATTTCATAATACAAGTGGAGACCAGGCCTTTGCCCTGAGGGCTTACTATCTAACAACGAAATCCATGTATTTAGCTTTCTAACCAAAATAATGTTTTCTCATTCAAGAGATGCACTTTTGCATCTGTTACTTATTTGGTATGCTTTCTCCCTTTCTATTACTCACTTCACAGTTTTGGTTTAGCAAATATATTGGGTGAAATGAGGAAAATTATGTAGACCAAAACAGTAGGAAGTGCTAAATTGTCATCAAATAGCCAAGTGCTGAGTTTATAAGAGAAAGGTATAGTTTGATACTCCAGCCACTTTGGGCTGGATCATTTTAAGACTGCCATAATCAAATTCCACATTTGATCTATGTGAAATCAAAATAATTTATACTGCCAGAATTCAAATAAAATCCACAGTATTTGAGAACTATCAACCATGCCTGTATGTTATACTGTGGTTTAAAAATTTCTATAAAATGTGATATTTTAATATAAATCACAACTATCAGGCAAGCACTCATTTTTAAAAAAGATGAGCTGCCTGAAAAAAGGACCAGGTACTAAAATCCTATATTCTGCCCCAACTGTTTTTTAAACTATCCACTACTTGATAAATGTGTAAAGTCACCCACTTAAAATTGTCTCACTCTAAATGCCAGTTACGTGGAGTGAGAAGTAAGGTAATAATTCCCATTTTTTTTATTCTATAATTCACACACAATTAAAATTGTCTCACTCTAAATGCCAGTTACGTGGAGTGAGAAGGTAATAATTCCCATTTTTTTTATTCTATAATTCACACACAATTAAAATTGTCTCACTCTAAATGCCAGTTACGTGGAGTGAGAAGGTAATAATTCCCATTTTTTTTATTCTATAATTCACACACAAGAAATATACCTCCAAACAAAAAAAAAAAAAACCAAACACCACAACAAATTTGCCTTTCATGGTACAATGTATTCTAGGTCATTGTTACCTAGCTTTAGGTTCACAGCCTGATAAACCTAAATTTTCAGACAATGAAGGGAGATACTTGAAAGAAACAAAGAAAGAAGGACAAAAGAGATTCCTTAAAAGAAAGAAAGGAAGAAAGAAAGAGAAGATTCCTCAACAAGATGAACCTACAATGGACAAGTGACTCAGCAAAATCTTTACACTTAAAAATAGTTTTTACAAGTCCTTCCCTTTTGCCTTCTTTCATTTCTCTACCTGTGCCCTAAAACTATTCCTTTTTATATTTACTTTTAAAATTTATTTATTTATTTTTAAATTTTTTTAACGTTTATTTATTTTTGAGACAGAGAAAGACAGAGCGTGAACAGGGGAGGGGCAGAGAGAGAGAGGGAGACACAGAATCTGAAACAGGCTCCACGCTCTGAGCGGTCAGCACAGATCCCCGACGCGGGGCTCGAACTCACAGACCGTGAGATCATGACCTGAGCCGAAGTCGGACGCTTAACCGACCGAACCACCCAGGCGCCCCTAAAACTTATTTATTTAGAGTGCGCACGCACTCATGCACCCATGCTCAGGGGAGGGGCAGAGAGAGAGGAAGACTGAGGATCCCAAGCAGGCTCCACACTCTCAGCACAGAGCCTGACAACAGGGCTCTGTCCCACGAACCATGAGATCATGACCTGAGCCAAAGTCAAGAATCAGACAGTCATCTCACTGAGCCACCTGGACACACCCCAGATTTAGTCTTCTATTTCCTCTTTTGGCCTTCCTTCCTACTCTCCTTCCATCCCTATAATGGGTGTAACCTACCTCCAGTGACTTATGTTGGATGCCTAGTTTTGGTCACAAGCAAAGCTATAGCTTCACTGATGTTGGTATTCCTCTTGGACAGAAAGATCTTCCATCCTCTCTTCAGCTGTGACCAAACAGATGGCGCTATGTACTTTGGAGCTCAACCAAAACATGCTGTGAAGATAAACCCAATGAGTTTATCCATAATATGTGAAAATCCACTAACCATATTCACTCCATACACCTGACTGCTTTGAAGTACATCATCATCTTAGATCCTTTTGATTGTGTTTTTTATTTTTTACTTAATGTTAAGGTATGTGTAAAATGGCAAAACAAAAATAACAAAACATATATTTGGATGGAAATAGTTTTAAAATTAATAATTAATTTTTAGGGCACCTGGGTAGCTTAATTTGTTGAGCATCCAACTTCGGCTCAGGTCATGATCCCACAGTTTGTGGTTCAAGCCCCACGTGGGACCACAGTTCGTGGTTCAAGCCCCACGTCAGGCTCTCTGCTGACAGCTTGGAACCTGGAGCCTGCTTTGGACTCTGTGTCTCCCTCTCTCCTCTGCCCCTCTCCTGCTTGCCCGTGTTCTCTCTCTCTCAAAAATAAACATTGGAAAAACCTTTAAAATTAATAATTAATTTTCATCCCTATCATTCTGGAAAACACAGCAAGTAGGGTTCTGAAACTGAGGGTGAGAAGCACACCCCTGTCTCAACTGGACAGCGACACACAGACCAGGTATGCGTGCACGAACGCAGCCAGTAGTTTATAGGACGTTTTAATATTCTTCGAGAACAGTCAAATGACCAAATCCCTAAAGATACAGGCATTTTTTTTTCCCTTTCTTTGCCCAGGAATCTGTTTTGGAGGCCAATTCAATGATTACTACTAGGACATGGAATTTTGATATCCATTTGGTACTGATTTACACCAGTATTTTTAAGGCTGCCAACAAGAAAGTCCAGAATTTCAGGCAGCCAAAATTCCACAAGAGACAACTGTCTTTTATTTTATAGCTTATGAATTTGGGGCTTAATATGATTTTCCACTAACAAGTTCTGTACCCCCTCCAGAGTGCTAAAGCCGGTGTGTAGATCAGCAAAGTAACACAGAACATATGAGGCAAGTTAATATTAAACTTGAAGGAAAACTATACAAATTATATTGTTTACTTAGGAAAAAAGCACTCTAGTTGAAAGGGCCGATGTATGATTTATTGCAAACACTCAGCCAGTGTGTTCACATTTTCAGTTTAACTCTACTAGCAGCAGTGGTTTGGTGGCCGTGTGGCATTGGATACGGTATAATGAAGTCGTCAATTAAAAATCCACTAGATATTGGTAAGGAATAGCTCTAAATACTTCATGTCTTCTGTTTTTATTAAATGTCTAGAAAAATGCAGAATTATGTCCGGAATGGGCAATAAATCATAGGCCAGTAACTCAGGGAAGAATTCGATGGATGACTCTTTTTAAACAGAAGTAAATAAAGAACCTGTTTAATTAAAAACAACAAAATGTTTTTGGTTCCTAGAAATAAATCTGTTACAAAACAACACTTCCATATATAATTAGGAAAAAAATCAGTGTAGGTTTTCTTTTGTAGGCTCAAAGTAATCTTTTGAAGGAAGCCAAGGAGAGAATAAATATTGGAACACTGACATGATTAATGTTTTTTAGGAAAACCATGAAATCTTCTTCCCTGTATGCCATGAAAAAAAGAAACATGCATCCATCCTTTAATTGTTCCATGACTAAATGACTTTCCCTAGGATTCTAGGCTCGTCCAAAAACCTTCATGTTTTATATAATTTATGATATGATTTTATACACTTGTTCCTGATCTAAGAGTCAGAAGATATGTAACTAATAAAATCAGCATAGGAAGTCTTAGAATTATTTACCTACAAAACCAGGTATCAAACATGGCATCCTGCAATGTTTTCCAGCTAAGAGAAGTAGCTCACGGAATTTTACAGATGAGGCCTATTGAAAAAAATAAAGGAAATATTTCTACAGCAGGAGCTCATATTAACTATTAAGAAAACCATAGCAGGGGCGCCTGGTTGGCTCAGCTGGTTAAGCATCCAACTTAGGCTCAGGTCATGATCTTGTAGTTCATGAGTTCAAGCCCCACATCAGGCTCTGTGCTGACAGCTCAGAGCCTGGAGCCTGCTTCGGATTCTGTCTCCCTCTATCTCTGCCCCTCCCTACTCGCGCTCTTTCTCTCTTGAAAATAAATAAACATTAAAAAATTAAAAAAAAACAAACAGAAAACCATATCAGATGCCTTCTAGGCTTGACATTGGGAGCCTAAATTCTTATCCCAACGCCTGGTTGTGTTGCCTACCATGGATGACTTCTGGACCATCAGCAGCAGCATGCACTCTGTTTTCCTGGAAGGCATAAGAATCTTTGAAGGATTCTCGGGCTCACCAGAGAGAAGGATAGAACATTACATGTAAGCACCACATAACACCACTATATGTCTGAAACAGTAGCTGTACAGAACAGAATTATTTTCACCATGTTTCCAAACTGCTCTAATGACAGTTAAAGCTAAACATGAATATGAACAAATGGAAGAGAGACTTCTGACATCCATTCTTAACTTTTATAGTAGAAATATTTATATAAAAAAATCTTCATTTAAAAATATATTGCTAAATTACTCTATGAAATTTGTTATTAGCTAATAACATAATTTTATCTATGCAAACTTCTAAAAGTGACTCTGAATGGATAAATTATTTCACACCAAAAGTTATTGTATCTCAAAGAAAATAAAATGAAGGAATTTCTACAAATATTAATCTTCAGAATTTAATGTGTATACCTGTACCATGTTATAAGACAGAGCATTGAAAAAAAACTCATTGTATTTATAAAGAAGGCTAAGGAAATATATCTTAGGTGGCAGTCAACCATATACTTATTGCTTTTATCAATCCTGGCCCTCTATCAAGAACATGCATTCTGGTTCATTTAATCAAGAATAGTTTTCTTATTTGGTACAGTTATGACAAATTTCATTCTTAACTTCTCATTAGATTTCCAAAAGACACCACATTAAAATTCAAATTATGGCAAAACTCTGTACGTGTAGCATATGGGGAAAGTAGAGAAATAAATCTCTAAACATATCGGATCTACAGAAAATCACTTCATTTTAAAATCGAAGTTTATCCTCCCCAGTTTCTCCTTTCCATTTTTATGTTCTATACTCATTCCTTATTCAGTCTTTACTAATTTATTTTAGATATATCAGTATAACCAGCAGTAATGTGACCAGACTGCACTATACTTATTTCCCTATATTTTCATATAAGCATTTTGGCAGTCAGTCAAATTCATTGTGTCCTTTGGAGATCTGATCATAGAGAAAACTAATGACAGAATATACACGAGTTATATACACAAACTTGAGTCCTGAGAGCAAAACATAAAGGTTAAAAGAGGGGGTAACTTCTCATTAAGGCTGAATGAAATTCAAGAAATTTAAATGAGGAGGTTCTGAAATCCCTCACTACGTTGTAGCCAATCTTAAGAAGCTAGCCTAAGAATGTCTTGTTCAACCATTCATGACCATTGGTGAGCGGGTGTTGGGCATCACAATCATGTTATATTTGAACTTCATCTTCTGCTTTAAGTTCACGGCACGTACCACTTAGATGTGTTCCTAATGATTCCCCATTTGAAAACAGTGGGGTCCTGGCAGGGGTCTGTGTGGCCAGCAGGAAAAGAGATGGTGAAAAGCTAGGGGTCGAGGCTTCCGGCAGAGAACTGAGATGGTAGGGAAGGGGGGAGTGTGGGTATTTCTGGAGCACTTGACCTGGGGTTCTGGCTGGCATTCTTGGTGGAACTGCTTTAATCCCAGGCTGGGCTACTGCTGTTATCAAAGGTGGTGGAATCACTAAAGATTTCTCTTTTGGAATGCCCGGTGTATGTAAATGTTCATCCTTTAGTTTTGCAATATCGTTAAATACTGAGGCAAGAGGTTGGAACTTGGGTTCCCAACTGAGGAGATTATCCCAGTGGTAGCTGCCTCTCACATCATGATCAGAGGTTCTCTGGGTGGAAAGCGCTGCACACCTTGCTTCCTGATCATCTGAAATAAAGACGAACTCTCTCCTGACATCAGCCAGGATGTTCTCTTTTATCTCTCTCTTCTTTAGTGTCTGGGGTAACACATTTTGAGCATAGGTTGTACCACAGCCTTCTTTATCTTCCTCAAATGTATGGCTGGTTTCTGCTGTTTCAGCAGTGACCACCACATCAGTTTCTCCAGACAAGCAGGAGAGCTGATCTGAGTCCCTTGGGATTCCAGAGTCTGGGACCCTGGATTCCCGATCACTCAGAGCTGAGCCAGAGTCCTTTCTGTAAGGATGCTCATTTATCCTCTGGATTTCCTTATCTTCTGCACTTTCTCCTTCCACAGAACAGTGGCCGCTGGAGTTTGAGTGCCTGTACAGATTCACAATGTCTTTCTCCATGATACTTATTAAACTCAACCACTCAGGCATGGAGTCCACAGGCACCGCCTCATTACGGCACTCATTAGCTTTTTGGAAGGGCTTGAGCATGCTGCCATCTGTGGTCAGTCTCAAACTGATATCTGAGGATGATGATGTTTTCTTTTCTTCATAATTGTTTGTTGTGTCTTTTTGTTTATGTCTTAAAATCAATACAATTAGTATGAAGATGAGTATCAGAAACACCAAAAAGGAGACTGTGACACTGATGGAAAAGCTGCTACCTGATATTGCTGAGTGTTGTCCTTCTGAGAAAGAAGACACATTTACAAAAACAGCACAAAATGTAAACTTGGAGTCCGGTTTGGGGCTATGAGCGATTATTTTCATTTCAATGGTGTCTTGTTCACGGACTTGACTTCTTATCAGGGGAAGTGCTCTAGTCAAATAAATATTTCCATTAGTTTTATTTACTAAAAAGAAAGGAGATGGAGTTTCCAAAGAGTAAAGAATAACTCCATCAATACCAGCATCTGCATCTGATGCTTCCACTTTGCCAATCAACTGTCTTATTTTATTCTTTTCTGGAAGGTTGAAAAAATATTGATCTTGAGTAAAAATGGGTTCAAACTCATCTATCCCTTCAATATCCACCCAAACCATTAAAGAGGCTGCTGAGTCCCCTTTGTCTTTTGCCTGAACTATGAGGCAGTATTTATTGTCATTTTCATAGTCAAGGACTTGCTTAGTGTGAATATCCCCTGTTAAAGGGTCAATGAGGAAGGGATGGTGATCACGAGGCATCCCGTGAGTGGTGGAACAGGGCGATAAAATAGAATAGGTCAATTCTCCATAAGGACCTGCATCAAAATCCAAAGCGTTTACGGAACATACAGTGGAGAAAACAGGGACATTTTCAGGAACAACACAATTTAAGTTTGAGAACATAAACTGAGGTGCATGGTCATTATCATCCAGGACATTGATAAACACAACCGCAAAAGAAAAATGCTTCCTTTCTTCATCTGAAGCTTGAATAGTTAAGGTGAATTTTGTCGTTTCTTCATAATCCAGAGGTTTAATCAAATAAAGAACTCCAGTTTTTTCTTCCAAGTGAAAATGCCCCCTCTCATTTCCAGAGATGATGTGGTAGATGATTTCTGCATGTGGACCCACATCACGGTCGTTTGCAGAGACCACAGTGATGTGACTCCCTAGAGGGGTACTTTCCTTGACATGGGCATGATATTTCAGACTGCTGAATTTAGGTGGATTATCATTGACATCAAGTACTTCTATTGATACAATGGCTGTAGAGCTCAATGGAGGGCAGCCATGGTCAGATGCCACAATGACAAGGTTATGACTGGCAGCTACTTCTCTGTCCAGGCTACGAAGCAACACCAGGTAACCAGCTTGCTTATAAGGATCTTCTGAATGAATGAAACTAGTTTCTACATGGAAATTATTCTGTGAATTACCACTGATGATCGAATAATCAACGTATGTGTTTTCACGGGTCCAGTCACGGTCCATGGTTGAAAATGTGAGAAGCGTGCCTCCAATTTGAGCATCTTCACTCAAGCTAAGATTATAATATTTTACTGCAAACTCAGGGGCATAATTGTTCGTATCTTGTATTTCTATTTCTACTAAGGTAAGAGCGCTCAGGTCAGGAATGCCACCATCACTGGCTTCAACGAGAAACTGAATTGTTGATATTTTATCCAGAGGTAATACAGGATTGATAGTAAATATTGTGCCTGAAAAACAAGACATAGCATTTCAATGCTGTGAAATTAAATTTTCATGATCCACTTGTCAGCAAATATTTATCAAATATTTACTAATGTGTTGTTTTTATTTGCTAAGTTTGTTATTTAAGTTACAACCAAGAGTAACTCCAAAGAGAAATTTTAAATCATTGTCTTTAGACTTTTGTAACACTTGAGATCCAGAAGTAATACTCCTGGCAGTCACTCTATTAAATATATGTGCTGTTTGAAGACGACTTTGCTACAAATGTCTCTTAATTTTATTTTTGTAAAATAAACTGTTCCATTACTATTTCTTAAGAAAATGTATTCTTATTTGAAAAGCATATACTCCATTCTACTACCCATAGACACATGTATAGAGATATTCTAGAATAAGCTATTTATTCTGGAAATACTGGGTGACGTTCAGTCTAGTCAAATGAAGGTAATATATAGGATAATGCAGATTTTCAACTATTGCTTAATTATAAAGGTGTCTTTCCTAAACCTTTTTTTTTTTAATTTTTTTTTAACGTTTATTTTTTAATTTTTGAGACAGAGAGAGACAGAGCATGAACGGGGGAGGGGCAGAGAGAGAGGGAGACACAGAATCGGAAGCAGGCTCCAGGCTCTGAGCCATCAGCCCAGAGCCTGACGCGGGGCTCGAACTCACAGACCGTGAGATGGTGACCTGAGCTGAAGTCGGATGCTCAACCGACTGAGCCACCCAGGCGCCCCTAAACCTTTTTTGTTAATTTAGTAAGTGGCTTTTTCTCTTATTGATGAAATATATTTAACAAATTTTGTTGTTTTTAATATAGAAATATGTAGTTAGGGTCCCACCCTGAACTAACTTGATCTGATAACATTTAATGTTTTAAAAACCTCCTAATCAATATCGTAATTGCAAAGTATTGATAACACATGTCAGGGAAGAATGCTGCCAGGATGGAGTGCTCAGAGGGACCACCTTATACACTGTGACGGGCTGTGGCCAGGACAGCAGCTGATGTCACCTGAGCACTGTGCATACCCCAAAAAAGAGAGAGAAGAAAAGATCTTAGAGCCAAATATCTGACATGTTTACATCCATACAGCAGCATTCACCCACAGCCTGCATGGCAACATGACCGACTTGTTGCAACCCTCCATGGGCCGCACACTGGTCTTTGGTGATTAAATTCTTCTTTAGGGCAATCCTGAGGTTAATTGTTTACTGAGATATAGTTACCATATGACAGCATGTTATTGCCAGATGTAAAACTAAGGATTCTATACCTGTATATAGTGCAAAGTGATCCCCACAATAAGTCTAGTTACCATCTGTCATCCTCAGGTTAATTTTTTATTATTAAAAAAATGTTTTTAGTGCTTGTTCATTTTTAAGAGACAGAGAGACACAGAGAATGAGTGGGGGAGGGGCAGAGAGACAGGGAGACACAGACTCTGAAGCAGGCTCCAGGCTCTGAGCTGTCAGCACAGAGCCCGACGCGGGGCTCAAACTCACAAACTGCGAGATCGTGACCTGAGCTGAAGTTGGACACTTAACCTTAACTGAGTCACCCAGGTACCCCCTGAAGTTAGTTTTTAAATCAGCTCTCACTTATAAAATAATGCAATGGTGGGTAGAGATGGGGAACACATAGTGTGACATGTCCCAGGACCTGTTCTTTTCTGGAGTGTGCTCTGCTAGGGACCTTGTTTTCCTAATGATAATATCATATCAAATTTAGTTTTTAATTTCTACTCATTGCTATGTTTCCTCTATACAATTCTTAACTGTTCTAATCTGAAATCACTTGCCTCAATGCATTTCATGACCACAAGTGACTTGCTCTCTGATAAAAAGACAAAGAGCCTTGGAAGGCATCAAATAAACCAGAAAAAGTACCACAATAATTTTTCTCAGTAGAGATGCGCAAATCATTTCCCTTTTTCAATTTTTTGTCCTTATTGAATGTATTATGCTATTACTGAACTTTTTGTACTTGGCTTGGAAAAAAAGCTTCCACACTCTTGTAACACGAAGTCCTCAGTACTAAATGAATCCCTTCGACTGAATTCTGTTGCTTGTTGAGGCCTGGGATAATTACCCAAACTGTCCTTACTTGGACTGATCAACTGGGTGTTTACTACATTGGGGTCTCTGAAATCCTGCACATTTGCCAGCATGTAATCAATTCCTTTTGCTTTCCAGCCATTGAGATGTTGGAGAAGAGAAATAACACCAGGGTTTGCTACCACAGCATTTGATGTGCAGAGAAATAAGAAGGGTGGCATCTATAATACCGGGGGCGGGGGGGTGAGGTGGAAGCGTTTTAGGAGCATTTGGAAAAGATTACTGCAGCCTTCCACCCTGTAACTCGAACCTACGAACACTAAAGCCACTATGAATAACTCACCATTCATTGGATCAATTGAAAATTCCTTCGACGAAGAAAGGATCCTGTAAGAAATGTTCTCATTGCTTTCTACGTCTGTGGCTCCCACAGTCAGCACCGAGTACCCTACAGGCACCGATTCGGGAACAGTGGCCTGAAGGAAAAAAGACAGAAATGAGCCCTGTGCTTCCAGGCAGAGATATTTTCAGGAACAAGGCCAGAAAGCAAAATCACTGTATTCATTTTGCTTATGGAAAATACACACATTAATTTATAGAGTTGACATATTAAGAACATTATTTTGTAGACCTAGAATTCAGAAAAACAAAATGAAAAAAAGTTTTCATTTACTTTTGAGTTTTATTATGACAAAAATTCCATCTAAATTATTTCTGCATGGTAGAGGATAGTTAGCAAATTCACTATTATAGTATTACATTATGTACATTGTATAATTTAGCAAGCCTTCACAGAAAATCATTACTTAGGTTAGTTTCCTTTCTGTGTTTATGCTTCAACCGTGCATTTGCTACATTCAGAAGTCCTGACGCCCATTTCCAAGTATTTAGCTGAATGCTATTATTGTCCTTACTTCTATAAACATACACTGAGCTCTACAGCAAATCAAATTTCCACTTTACAGTTTTGTTCATGACTTATCTCTGCAAAATGTTCATCAATATATTCCAAAACTATCTTTAGGAAAGAAAGGGTTTTCCCAAGTTAACTGCTAAGAATCTAAACCGCCTTATTGTCTGGTAGCTTTACAAATATTAGGTCAGTTCTGATTGTTATGGCCAACTGGACTCCAATCTCTACAAATGAAAACAATGGCAATATACATACATAAGAAACTGAATTGAATGAGCTACTTAATTCCATATGTACTTACCATAGCCTCCATGATATTGAATATAAAACCCTCAGCGTCAAGTAAGGCTCTAAACACCATGAATACCATCTGCCTAAATCCGTTTATCAACAATGGTAGGCTTACATTATTCCCCATTCTTTCCAGTCTGGCTGTGGTTTCAGCATATCTTTGAGCTCTTTACCTGGTAAGAATCTTGAGAAAATACTGGTGGATTATCATTGACATCCAACACACGGACCATGAGTGTTCCCTCTGTGTGATGCACAGTATCAGAAATTTGGATGAGCAGCTCATATTCAGTAGCTTCTTCAAAATCCAATGTTTTCACTAGTATCACCACTCCAGTGTTCCGATCAATGGCAAACTTGGTTCCAGGATTACTCTCTTTGGCGAAATTGAAGATGAAAGCTGGATTCAAATCCACATCATGAACGGATATCTGAGTCACAATCACACCAGGCAAAGAATCTGGAATAGTCATGACCAATGTCAGCCTCCATTAAAATGCATCCTTTGAAATACTTTTCTTTAATAGTTCAATCCAAACATTTTAACTTTAAGTCCAACATGAGTTGCTGTTTCTTGGCATGATTTCTCATACAAAGCTCATTATGAGCCGAACAAAAACTCTGAAGAATTTATGAGCCCAATAAAGTGAAAATTTACCACTGAGTAGGGAATTGAGGAGGTAGAGCATATTCGATTCTTATATTGCATTTTTTGTCGTATGCGTGCAACACAATTCCAGGACCAAGAAACATTCTCAGCCACTTATTTGTATACATAGTTTCTGTATTAAAATCATATAAACATAGGGGATATGGGTGGGAAGAAGGTTATTACTCAAAACATTAATACAAAGCATACAGTTTTGAAAAGTAAGCAAGATTTAAGTGAAAATATTTGTATACTAAAGTTAGAAATATAGTTCCTTGTACTTATTTTGTAAAATGATTTCTTTTGGGGTGGCACATACACTGCTTCCTTCTCTTAAAATCTGACTCCCCAAATTATCCAGACTGTTGAAAGACAAAGTATACATTGTGCTAGTGATAAAAGCAAATCTCTAATATTATTCACCAAAACAAAAATCACAAAAGAGATGGCATGCTAAGTGCCTAACACACTATATGTTCTTTAGTCTAAACTGTCACAAAAGGGACCTCATTTTTTAAAATATTTACTTACTTTTGGGAAAGCACAAGTGGGGGAGGCACAGAGAGAGAGGGGTTCAGAGGATCTGAAGCGGGCTCTGTGCTGACAGCAGTAAACTCACTAACTGCGAGATCATGACCCGACCAAAGTCAGACGCTCAACTGACTGAGCCACCCATGTGCTCCAAGGGACCTCATTTTTAAGCTTACAAGTATGGTGCGGGTAGAAAGAAGAGGGCAACATACTCAGAACAGTTCTCCTGTCTATGAGGCTTATTGCAATTTTCATATTTCAGGCTTGAACATTCTGGTTGTGCATCAACCATCCCTTACCCTATTCAGTACATTTTGATTTATGCCATCTGTTCTCGTGATGTATTTACAATGGGTACATTGCTGCATTTTGATGCTAATGCATGTGCTTAAGAATAGGACCTTTGGTAAAAGCAAATGAAAATATATCAAATGGACGAGAGACAGAACTGGAAAACTTTTTATTTGTAGAACACTTTATAGTATTTTTAGGTATCTCTACACATCTACAAACAGATCCCTCTGTGCGCGGTAATTTGTCTGGAAAGTGAGCATACTAAAAGGTTTGAAACATCTTAGGAGTGAGTTGGATATTAAGAGTAAAAGGACAGTGACAAGAGAGGGGTGAGCACTTTTTGCAATTTCAATGATAAAAGAGTTGGGTTGGATTTACCAGTATAGCCCTTGACCATGGACAAATTTGGGACTGCAGACTATGGAGTCATATAACCCAGAGACCCAAACAATTAAGATTAATTAGCACATCATGTAAAATTTCATAGTTTCTCCCTCCACCATGAATGTGGGTAAAGTCTTTCTGTAAATGCTTAAGTTTAGTTTACACTAGAGGGAAGCAATGGCTTTGTGTGGTGAGTACCCCTTCACTTACTGCTTGCCATAAATATACTGCAAAGACTGACAAAATTATCTAAGGACATCGCTCCTTCTCAGGGGATCATCGCAGTTGGCTAAGTAGGCTTCTCCATAGAGGAGATTTCATTTTTGAGAACTATTGGCACACAAAAATGAAGCTGTGTGGAATGACACTTTGAGCCTTGGGAATTGGCCTCCTGATGACTTAAATGCAAATCCCAGCTTTGACATTCAACTTCTCTGACATTTGATATTTGAACTTTTGACCATCCATTTTCTGTTCTGTAAAATGAAGACAGAAGCAATCTGTGTTGCATGGCTGTTGAGGATTAGTACTTCTATTTGATATAATGCCTGGCTGAGAAAATGGTAGATGATATTACACAAGTTAAAACCATGATTCCAAACTGCCACACTTACTTTCTGCAATTTCCACTGCTCCAGAGGGGAGAAAAGCCGGGGCATTGTCATTTGTATCGGTCACCTGTATCTTGATCACACTTGTACCAGAAAGGCTGGGCATCCCCTTATCTGTGGCTTGCACAATCAAGCTGGTTTGGAAAAGAATCAAGGAATGTAATCCGTTATCCAGAGAATTAGAAAAATAACAAATATCAAATATCCAGCTGACAAAAATGAGCTGACTAGCTACTTCTATAATTCTCCGCCTGCCTTTTTCTAAATGGTATCATTTAAGAAATTTATTTCATAAGAATGGTACCCTGAAATTTATTTATTTACTTATTTTGGTTTTTTTAATGTTTGTTTATTTTTGAAAGAGAAAGACAGAGTGTGTGTGGGGTAGGGGCAGAGAGAGAGAGAGGGAGACATAGAATCTGAAGCAGGTTCCAGGCTCCGAACTGTCAGCACAGAGCCCAATGCGGGGCTCAAACCCATGAACTGTGAGATCACGACCTGAGCCGAAGTCGGATGCTTAACCGATTGAGCCACCCAGGCACCCCTGAAATTTATTTATTTTTGATGCATTTAGAAAATAAAATCCAGCAAGCCACCAGGGGTCATGTGGCATTTAAAACAAAGGAACCATTTCTGGAGACAGACCGTAGAATTCAGTCCTTTCCTACCAAGAACAACCTAAAAAGTAAGAACACCGACACCTATTCTTTGGATAAGTAGACTGCCTCCACCTTATCATGAATGGCCTGGATATTACTACATATTTCCACTTTACTGTACCAACAAAAGACAGAGCCACTAAGTGAGTGTTTTGTATTGATATTTTTTTAGATCCAAATTCCAAATCAATAGAAACTATAGAATTGAGAGAGGACACTGCATGATTAACACATTTACAAAAATGGATGATTGGCCAGAATTATAGAGTCAGGTGAAAAATTTCATGATTGACAAGAATTTACATGTAGTGATTTCATCACTCTTGGATGATGGTACAACTGTCTCCAGAAACTAAATTAGAAACCTTATTAGTGTCTTCAACTTCTCCATTTCTATTACCACCTTTCCAACACCCAACTGATTATGAATCTTATGGATTTTACCTCCTGAATATCACTTGGATCAATGTCCCCAACCATTGCCCTCTTGCCTTCAGAAGCTCCGGTAAGCTGATCAAACATCCTGCTTTGCCCGGGACTGAAGGGTTTCCTGAGACATGGGACTTTCAGGGTTTTTTTAAAACCAGGAGAGTCCTGGGCAAACCAGAACAAGTTGATCTCTGTAGCCTCATTCCCTCATAATCTTTACCTGGAACGTTCTATCTTCACTATATCCTTTCTCAACTGGATTACTTGTTTGTTCACCAAAATCCCTACTGAAAGTCTCATCTGCCCCTCTTGATCTCCCCCACTGCAACTCAACTGCTGCATCTAAAAACCTGAATTGAAGAGCTGACTTCCCTATAAAAAACGTTTCCTTGGCTCTCCATGTCTACGAGGTAATCCAGGTCTCAAGCACGTACACATGACCTCCTGTGACTTGCCTTCTGCCTGGAATCCCTATCCTCATCCTACCCTCTTGATCTTCTGAAGTTCACATCTCTCTGAGAAGCTTTCACTGACCTCTGGTCTGATTTGGATGCTCCTTTCTCTATCCCACAGCACCCTGTACATTCCTCTGACACAGCGATTGTCACCCTTTGTTCTTAATGATTTATTATCTGTCCCTCCCGTAAGTTTCTTGAAGACAAGTAAGCTATCTTATTCGATTTTTAAAAATATATGTTGAGTGCTGGTTTCTCAAGATTGTCTAAGATTGTGAATGTATTGTATGACAGAGCCAGGATTCAAGCCCAGATCTTGGTTGACTAGAAAGCCTGTGCTTTACCATCTGAGCTCCACTACATATTTTCAACATGCCTGTCTTACTTACTGTGTATATATCATGCCCTAATATATAATCGTTAGCTTTTCACTCCGCTCTAAACACTATGAATTCCAGGAGGGTAGCTGAGTAATGAGCTAAGCTGTCAATCAGAAGACAATCTTTAGTTTCGAGTGGTATTAGTCTTAGCCAGTGGTTGATGCTACCCTTTAAGAAACTGAGTCTTCGAAGTTGACACATTTCTACTTTCTTTTCCCTTAGCTTATCTGTTAAATGTTCTACCTTTCCAATCTAACATTTAAAAATGGTGTAACCTAAACATCAACTCTTTCTTGGTTTAAATCCCATTTAACAGCAAATAATCACTGGAACTACTGTTTGTGAAGCATGTGGCCTGCCTTCTCCACTATCAGAGCTGGGACATCAGTAAAACAACTACTTGAATTTCGCACTTCTGGAGCTTCAGAATCATTCCATGTGGAAAGTTTGTTTTGTGAGCATGGACGTAAGTCAGGTACATATGGAACGATTTTTACTAAAAATAAACAAATCATAATGTTCTCTGCCTCTGCTGCCTGCCCCTCCCCAATGTCATGCTAAAAGCTCAGCCAAGACATCAAAGTTATGGCTCTGTCAATTCCACGATAGCTGTAACCACCCTTATTTTTATGTTACAGTTTCAGGGGTTCTATATAATGCCTATGTCAACTTAAATGAGAATCTTTGATATGGTAGAAAGTATACCATTCAGTTTCAAAATAAAAGGATGAGTAAAAAGTTCCTCAATGGCTTGAAGGACAGATGAAAAATTATGCAGGCAGATCCACCGAGATTGTACACATAACTTCTGAGAGACCTCAAGGTTTCTATGATGGCTCCTTGGCAGTCTTTGTAAAACTATTGGTTGTAGCAAGTCCAACTGGCTCCAGGTTTCAGAACTGCTGCCCTGATTAGCACATCAGCAGAGATTATAAATGAAACAGAACAGATTTAGAACCAGCCTATTCTAATTCAGAGCATATTTCTCTTTTCTATCAACCACAGGAAGCTTCTTTTATCATGTTAAATGTTAGACGGGACCTTGACCAGGTGGTATCCTTTCTGATTCCCATAATGAATACTGAAGGTGGTAGATGATTTTTCAAAACGCCCTCTCAACAGTATCTTAAATGTCTACCAAGAATTCCACGTTCTTCTGAAACTCTAAGAAAAGCAAAAGCTTATCAGCCAACATCAGAAACACCTGTGAAAAGAGCTATGCCTTCTAGTTATATCTACACAGGTGTTATCTCTTCTTCCTCCTGAGATTCTATGAAAATGATAGCAGAAGGACTTAAAGTATATGTCCATAAGATTAAAAGAAAATGGGAGAAGATATTGGTGGGTACAGGTGGTGAGAAGTTTCAACAAGTTTCTGGAAAATGCAAGCAGATTTGGGAGTGGTTACAATAGGTGGGTAAAAGGAAACCACAGATTAAAATATATTAGGAAGAAGATAAGGAGGAGTGGGGAACAGACTCGCCCCCAAGTAACCAATGAGAGGCATAAGACACGATAAAGGGTACAGTGAGACACTGAGCTAAAAATAGCTTGCAGATTATTTTAAATTCAACATAAAGAACATAAAGAATCAAATCCCCTTGCCCACTGTTCTTCACTCCCGGGCAAAAGAAGGCCTGCTTTTCATACTCAGTAAGTAATACTGAGGGACTGTCCTTGTAGAAATGAAAGCCCCTCCCAAAGAAAAAGGAACTTTCTAGATTATGTCATTCTGCAAAGTAGTCAACTTCCTCTCTAGTTTATCTCAAAGTGAAGTGTGCTGATCAGTAAGCTCTGGTGGCCCACTCACAGATTCTAATGACTTTGCCATTGCCTCACTCAGAACCATGCATGGTTAGTTACTTACAGCAAGTCTTCAGTGTGAAAAGAGAGTGCAACACAGACAAGGAGAAGAAATAAACCCAAAGGAAACAGAGATCTTGAAAGGACAAAAGAAAATATGAAAACAATTCTAATTAATGTCCTTGAAGAGATACCTGAAGATAATGCACGTATGAAACAAGAACAAAACGCTATGGAAAAGCAGAAAGATCAAGAAAGAGCTTTTGGGATTGGGGTAAGATGGCGGGCTCGCCGTGAGCGGCTGTCAGGGATGAAAATAGGTGTGCCGACAAGCAGATTTTAAAAGCAGTTACTCTTCAGATCATCTTCTTTCATACCACCTGATAAGCAGCTTGCTTCACCATGGCATTAGCAGCCATAAAATGGGTGATATCAAAACAGAACTATCTGGAAGCACTTATTTCCAATTCAAAACGGAGCTTTATATTGTGTTTGTCATAAATCTACATAGTGTCCTCTTCCAGATAACTATAATTGCAAAGTAGAGCTTGCTTTGACATCTGATGGCAGGACGGCAGTGTGCTAACACCTTGTGTGGATATTCCATATGAGCATACAAAAGTATCACAGACATCACAGGAAACTGGATCCTCCAAAAGACAGATGATATTGAGGTTTTCAGGAATCGAAAAGGTGTTGTCTTGTATCTCATTTAACATTTGAGAAAATGCAATTGAGTATATTCACTGTTAGAGCAAAACAATAAGATTTTTTTATGTATGAAAAAATAGATTTTGGAAATAAGAAATATAATACATACACATAATATCTCCTTAAACTCCTTAAAGCAAGGAATAGGTTTTAGCTGATTCTAATCCAAACACATTTTGAATCCTTCTTCTTTACATAATCCAACCTCTCCCTGTGGTTTCTAGGAACGATCTTTTCCAGGTTCTGTTCCTTTTATTCCCTGAATCTATTCTGTTGGCTATTTGTCTGCCTCATCCTCAAGTAGTGATAATCCCCCAAATTCTCATTCCCTGGATGAATCTGAAATCTCAATCTTGGTTGAAGACCTCTTTCCGGAGCTCCAGATCGGTATTTTAATTGCCTTAGGAGTGTCTTTACTTTTGATCTTGTACTAGTCCTTCAAACTCAAAATGCCCTGAAAAATATCCCAATCCCAATTCCTGCCTTTCCTATGAAGAAATTTCAGAATCGCTTTCTATCTCATATCTTGTTGAATAAATTCAACTGTTGACCCTGTTTCCATGGATTCCATATCTGAATCACTTAGCAAGTATGCGCCCTCCTTCCATCCCTGCTGCTTCATCCTGGTAACAACAGATCCTTCACAGCCATTGTCTAGCCTAACTAATCTGTCTGATGCTGGTTCTCTATCTTGGGATGCATCCATTAGCAGATGTCTTTTAAAAATAAAGATCTGAGGGGCGCCTGGGTGGCTCAGTCAGTTAAGCATCCGACTCTTGGTTTCAACTCAGGTCATGATTTCCTGGCTTTGTGGGTCTGAGCCCTGCATCCGGTTCTATACTGCCAATGTGGAGCTTGCCTGGGATTCTCTCTTCCTCTCTCTGCCCCTCCCCCACGCATGCTGTTCCTGTCTCTCTCAAAATAAATAAATAAACTTAAAAAAAAATAAAGATCTGAACATGCACTCAATTGCTTTTAGATAGACTATAGAATCAAGTAAAATTTCCATTATATGTAGTATAAAGTCCCTCAAAACTTGACTGCAACCTACCAGCCTCTTTTTTTGTTTGTTTTATTTTTCAGGTCATGGTGAGCTTGCGTGACATAAAAATGTGACTTACATATATTGTGAAATTATTATCACAATAACTTAGTTGCCATCCATCATTTCATACAGACACAAAAAATGGAGAAAAACCATGTCAACCATGTTGCATATCACATCCACAATTAAGAGTACCTATTTCCCTTGTAACTGAAACTTTGTACCTTTGACTACCTTTCTCCTTTTCCTCTGGGTCCTCAGCCTCTTTTTCATTACCCCACACTCAGGTGCTTCTCAGGTGCATGTATCCCTTGTTACTGCCAAACATACCAAACGCTTTTGCATATCCATGAATTTCTGGCTTTTTTCCCAAAATGTCTTTTATTCCTTTTTCACGGGGAATCAACAAAATGGGGTTGCCATTCCAGCGCTGCTGTTTATGAGTCATGTATCTTGGAAAAGATAATCAACATTGCAGTCCACTTCCTACCTTGTATACATAACTGCTTTGCACTATTTCTCTCCAGGTCATAATGAGCCCTCCGTGGAGAGTATGAGTTTAGTGTTGCTCTTTGACCTTGAATATTTATGCTACAGAAATTGAAGTTTTAAACCTTTAAGTCATATTTGCCTAAAGTGTTTTTTTTTTTCCTTTTCTGTTTTGGGTTTCATAAATATACAAGTATGGACTTTACAGATTCATTCACATGGTAGAGTAGAAAGCCCTACAATGACCACTCACATGGGCAAAAATCCCATCCATTCTACCATTTACACGCTGCATATTTTTTGGCAAAAACCTTTACCTCTCTGAACTTCAATTTCCTCTTTCTGTAAATCTTAATCTGTTATGAAAATTTGACATATAAAGCAGCTCCATAAATGGCAACTATTGTGATTATTTTTTTAAGCTTATTTTAAGAGAGAGAGAGACAGAGAGAGAGAATGAGCAGGGGAGAGGCAAAGACAGAGGGAGTGAGAGAATCCCAAGCAGGCTTCATGTCATCAGTGCAGAGCTCACAAACTGTGAAATCATGACCTGAACCAAAATTGAGCCGGACATTTAACTGACTGGGCCACCCAGGCACACCTGTAAATATTGTGATTATTAATATGCCTTCTGTCATGGGTTATAATGGCACTTGATTTTTGAGTTCCCTAAAAACAAGAACTCTTTCACACATCTTTACATCCCTGGCCTCACGCTTGGTAAATAGTTTTTAAAAATCAGAAATATCAGTCAGATAGAACCTAAGGGCTATTTTATAATTTGTCATCACCTCTCCACTGAATTTTCTTATATGTGGCTTAATATGAAATCTAAAAATCATTTAATTTTTATTTAATGCATTTATATTGAGTATAATCATAACTGATTTTCCCTTCATTTTATATTGTAAAACAGAGGGTTAGAATTGGGAATGTTTTCTTCAATCTGACAAAATGGCAATACTTCAAAAGGAAAGTCAAAAGGCTAAATGGCACCATTTGCAAAGCATCCACTAATGATGTAGGAGGCTAGGGGAAAATCATCCTGTATTTCCCACCACTTTAAATATCAGCGAAAGCCCTAAAGAGGAAGAGAAGCCAAAGGGGAGAACATGAACAGGCAGGAGATTTAAAATATTTCCTGGCCTTGGTGATAGTGGAGACTGAGGGGCGGGGGTGGGGAGGGTGGCTCAGGGGTGCGTGGGTGTGTGCGCGTGCGCGCGATGGTTGTCTCTTTATCTCTCAGTGGCAGTGTGTGTATAGTTCAAAGTCTCTCAATTCCTGCTTCTCTAGCCTTGCGTGAAATTCTTCATGGGGAATTGGAGAGGGGCACTTTTAAATACTGGGGCCAATTTAGACGTTGGGAACATTGAAATGATGACGCAAATAGGAAAAAGCTGAAAGGAGTCAGATTTAATTGCTAATTAGGCTCCATTGAGTAAGAAGAACGTTAGGGCAGAAATTCATTACAATCCGGAAATGCTTAGTTCCTAGAACACAGCAGACCTTCAATAATCTCCGAATTTGTAATCACTCAGGTGGCACTAGGCTGAGAATTACCTGCAGTCATCTACAGAGAGACAAAACCGGCTCTAGGCTTAAAATGACTGTAGAAACAATGAAGCAGAAATGGGTTTTAACATACTTATACAGCCGGTTTTAATATATTTATACAATAAGTATCATAGCAATTGATTACATTAAAATATTACTCAAAAAAATCCTACTGGCCATTACAGGGTAAGTTCTTAAACTTTTAAAACGCTTTTGAAGTCATATTTTGAAATATATTAAACAAAAAGAACTAAACAATCAAATTTTTAGAGCCGGGAAGGTTTTCAGAGGTTAATTAATCCAATCCGCCCTGTAACAGATCCCACTGTAATCCGTTCTCGCGGCTCAACCACATGCCTCTACTGCACTTTCTTCATAAAACATGAAAGTAGTCTGGCCTAGGAGAACATTGGCACTCAGGTCTTTCATATGCCTGTTTTTCCCCGGCGTAGAAGGTCTGCTCTGTAGGCCGTACAGTGGAAACAGCGTGAGTCAAAATCAGAACACTTGGGCGTGAGCCTATGTTTGATCATTAAGTGGTTCTCTGGCCCTCAGCAAGCCCCCGTGTGTCTGCTGTCTTACCCTGTGAATGAGAAAATGCTCCTTAGCTTCCTCAGGAGGGGACTCTGAAGATTGAGGGAAACGCTGTATGTGTAAGGCCTTTCAGAAGAATGTACGAAATATATGAATATAAAGCACCCTGAAATGCACAATGAGAAAGCCAAGCCTCTGACCTCAGCTTTCCCCCATGACCACTTCTCCAGAGACAAACAAGGTTAAGTTTCCTATGTTTTCTTCCCAAAGTAGAGTAGATGCGTGTGCCTTGGCTCAGGCCTGCAGAATAAGCCCCAGAGTGCACCTGATTTCTCCCGCTCACTCATATATCCTATGGCTCGCTCCTTATTGGCACTTACAGAGAAAGCATGTTCGCCTGTCAAATCGCGTGCAAGGCTAGGCCATCATTCTTGAGGCAATCCCCATACTTGGACATTTTGCATTTCTTAGAGTCTTTTCCTTTTTCTTTTATAGACTGTGATGCCATAACTATATCTGCAGGTATAGCTAGACTTTTGTAGCACTGACTTTTGAAAATAACTAGAAGACCCACAACACTAGTATTCTCTTTTCTAGGATTCTGCATAATTCTGTGTACCTTGAACTCTAGACAAAATATATTTAATTTTGAATGTATGCTTAACAAGATCATTTCTATTAGGATACAGTGCTGCCACAAGGACCCGATGACAGGGTTGTACTTTCATACACAAAACTGAGTACAGACTTAAAAAAAGAGGGGTGCCTGGGTGGCTCAGTCTGTTAAACATCTGACTTTGGCTCAAGTCATGATCTCGAGGTTTGTGGGTTTGAGCCCTGCATCTGGCTCTGTGCTGACAGCTCAGAGCCTGGAGCCTGTTTCGGATTCTCTGTCTCCCTCTCTTCCTGCCTTTCATTCCCTCTCTCTCTCTTTCTCAGAAATAAATAAATAAACTTTAAGAAAACAGAATTAAAAAAAGAAATGTCATTCAGTCTTCACTATTTTAAAAAACAATAACAATTATAGAACACTCTATAATTCAGTAGGCATTTCACAAATACTGTCTTTTTTAAGGTCTCTCATTTAGTACTTAATAGCATCCAACATTCATAAAAGCTCAGAACTACAGGGGACCCTAAAGTTCTTCCAGTGTAATCACCGTTTCCAAATAGCAAATACTTTCTAAGGCTCCTTCAGTGTATCGCAAGGGTGATCATAAGTTGGATCAAAGGGGAACGTGTTTTACAACTTAAACTTATATAACAGGAAGTCATGGCCAAAGCAACAATTTTGTCAGCAACAAGCAGAATAAATGAGCAAAATGGACCTGAGTCTGGGACAGACCTGTAGGAATTGGTGAACTCATAATCTAGAATCGCATTTGCTGTCACTACACCACTCAGCACGTCCATGTGGAAGGCATCCCCTTGGTTCCCAGAGAGAATAGAGTACTCAATGAGGCCATTCAATCCACTGTCCAGGTCGGTAGCAAAAACCTGTGAGGAAGCAACTCTTCCATTAGATAAGAGTGTAATCTACAATATGGGTTTAGGCTGTTTTTCAGACAAATACACTGTGAAATAATTATGAATTGTCAAACACGCTCTAAAAACAATGATCAAAGGACTAGCAACAAATGGCTGAAGCTTACATTTATAATACAGTAGGAAATGGGTGAGAAAACTATTCTGCATGCTCATTCAAAGGATTTCCAAATAACTTTCAGTGGGAGTAGCACATGTTTTGAACTATAATTTTAGGCAAGAGGAAAAAATACAGGGATACCTCAGAGTTATTGCGGGTTCAGTTCCAGACCACCAAAATAAAACAAATATTGTAATGAAGCAAGGAAAATGAATTTTTTGTTGCCAGTGCATATAAAAGTTATGTTTACACTCTACTGTAGTCTATTAAGTGTGCCATAGCATTGTATCTAAAGAAACAATGTGCATATCTTCATTTAAAAATACTTTGTTGCTAAAAAATGCTAACCATCATCTGAACTTTCAGTGAGTCTTGCCTCTGTGTTGATGGCTGCCGACTGACCAGGGTGCTGGTTGGCGAAGGCTGGGGTGACTGTGGCAATTTCTTAAAATAAGACGACAATGAAGTTTGCCACATCCATGGACTCTTCCTTTTGTGAATGATTTCTCTGTAGCATGTGATGCTGTTTGATAGCATTTTACCCACGGGAGAACTTCTTTCAAAATGGGAGCCAGTCATCCCAAACCTTGCCCCTGCTTTTTCAACTCAGTTTCTGGAATATTCTAAATCCTTTGTTGTCATTCCAGCAGTCTTCACAGCACGTTCACCAGGTAGGGATTCCATCTCAAGAAACCACTGATCGCTATCACCATAGCAGATATAGTAATAACGAAAAAGTGTGAATATTGCAGGAATTACCAAACTGTGACATAACATGATGGAAAAATGGTGCCAATAGACTTGCTTGATGCAGGCTGCCATAAACCTTCAGTTGGTAAAAAAAAAAAAAAAAAATAAAAAAAAAAAATTACAGTACCTGTGAAGTACAATAAAGTATGATAAAACAAGGTACTGTACTTGAAAAGAAATCTAATTTGCTTGAATAGAGGGTTTCCAGTACTATATTTAGATTCATGCCAGTACCAGAAAATGGAAGAAATCTCTGCATAGTGAATGGTAGTCGTTCATTTGCTGTTTTTCCTGCTTAAAGTATTGCCTGTAAAATAGGCCATATGTGGATTTTTTCATATTTTATTGAAAGTCTCATTTTAGAAGGACTTTTAATTAATGAAACAGCCTAGATTTCGTGCTAGCAAATTTAGATCCTGATCATTTATTCAGTAAATTATCAAAGTAATATTGAGGATGAAACAGAAGTTTTGCATCATTCTCCATGGAGATATATTATTTAGTCTGCATTACATTTTAATCACAAAACTAATTCTATTAGTGAATTCGAGATCTTAAGAATAAATTTACCGATTAATTAAAATTTTTTTCTACTTATTTTTATCCTCTGTGTCCCTCAGCTTTGGCCTGACTGCACCTCACATCCCCATCATCTCTCTCCTGGGTGACTGCTGTCCTGATGGGCGTTTGCTTCTAGCTCCTTCCCCTCTCAATCTATCCTTCACACTGTTGCCAGATCTCAGGGGATCCTGAGTGGCCCAAGTGGGACATCGAGGACCTCATCAGGAGGGCACCCAAGTTAGCTACTCAGTAAAGAAAGGCAGCAATACACAGTTCCTTCGAGATCACCAGGAAAAGAAACTCATATGCATCTGGGTAGAATGAAACCCATCGTGTCCCCTGAGTGCTTGAAGTGTTACAGAGAGTAGGTCTCCCAGGAGGTGTATCAGTTAGGGTTTTAGGATGCCAGCAGTACATATCTGCCAGGGCTAACTTAGCCAGGAGAAATGGATCCGAAAGACGGCGTTCTGAGGTGCCTGGGTGGCTCAGTCAGTTAAGTGTCCGACTTTGGCTCAGGTCATAATCTCACAGTTCGTGGGTTCAAGCCACGTGTCGGACTCTGGGCTGACAGCTCAGAGCCTGGAGCCTGCTTCAGATTCTGTGTCTCCCTCTCTCTCTGCCCTTCCCCCACTTGTCCTCTCTCTATCTCTAAAATAAATAAACATTAAAAAAAAAAAAAAAAGATAGTATCCCGGGGCACCTGGGTGGCTCAGTCACTTAAGCATCCAACTCTTGATTTTGGCTCAAGTCATGACCCCAGGGTCATGGGATTGAGCCCGATGTCAGGCTCCATGCTATCTGCTCCCCTCCACCAATCATGTGCTCTCTCTCTCTCTCTTTCAAATAGAAATAAAAAATTTAAAAAGTCCATTAAAAAAGAAAAAGGAAGATAGTGTCCCGGTGAAGGCCAAGAACCTGGGCCACTCTGGGGGCACAGCTTTGAACTGTTTCCACCAAGATAAGTCAGCTCTCCTGTGCCTCTGTGCTGGTGTCTTACCACTCAAGATTCAAATTCTAGGGAGAGAAAGTCTGTATGAGACTGAGGCAGATGACAACACCTTTGACAGGGGACAGGGACAGGGGACAAGTCACTACCTTGGCTGACAATCTCACCAAGACTGCATCTGACGGGGGATGGGCAGTTCCTAAGGTAAGTTTGTGGGGCTGTAACCAAAAGCGGGAAGTCTGCACAGTGTGCCAGCAAAAGCAAGAACTACCACAAGTACTATAACTCCAGAGCCTTCTACATTCTTATTTCTCTGAACAGAAACACAGGGAGATGGCAGGTCTGGTTTCCTGAGAGAGTCAAATGACCTAAAATGTGAAGAACAAAGTTCATTGTATCTGTCCCTGACTCAGCCTTCTTGGAGTTTGACCTAATCTGACGTACTGGTGGGTGAGGCTCTCACTCACTTGCTGTACCTGGGCTTTAACAGTGTCTTCACCTTCTTGTATTCCACACTGAGCAGTCTAGCTCTATCCAAGTCAGGATGCATGACAAAGAAGTGCAAGGCATCAGCATCCCAGGGCAGGGGCCCTCTGTGACAAAGCAGGCCACACAGTGGCTCTGGAGGCGTCTGTCATCCCCGCTAAACAGGCATCACTGCGCAGGGTGATACAGATTGGAAAAGTGAATGCCCTTGCTTTCTTCTTCAACATCTCAGTCATGGCTGAAGCCGAAGTAAAGACACAGCACTTGTGGGACAGGCTGGCGACTGCAGCCATCAGGCTGCTGTCACACAAAAGAAATCTGCAAAAAGAGCAGAGGAAATCCTGGGGCATGGAGCTAAGACTCCAAGACTCCTGAGACTGCACTGGTCTTGTCTGCACCAACAGAGGGGCACATGTGTATCTGGAACTGAACTGGAAGTCAAACAAAGGCATCTCTCCATATGCAGGTGAGGGTAGCTGCACAGCAGAGCATTGTGGGAGGTCTTGTCCACCAAGTATACTAACCTGTCATCTAGCCTCCTGACCCCATCCACCTAGAGAGAAAGGAGTGTGATCATCACTAGGGGCCGGATCACAGTAGAGGGGTTACAAAGGCCAAAGGGAAGGCCCTGATATGCTGCTGACTTTGCCAGGAAGGGGTTTTTATACTGATTTCCTGTGTGGGTTCCCACAGGGTTGTGCATTTCCAAATGTCCAAGTTCTTGAGTATAAAACAGCAATTCAACTGTGATGGGAAAGGTAAAACTGGGTACTAGTCCCAAAGTAGGAAGAGAGACTATCAAGGATGAGTGGGTTTTAGAGCCTGAACAAGACTACCTTAACAACAGATGATCTTTTTCACGGCCTGGCCCTTTTTTCTGAGATGGCATTAGGCTGGAAACAGCGGATCTGTGCCTTTCACATAAAATGTCCGCAAATTTTGAACCCAGGGAGCTCTCCCATGCATCTGTGCCCCGGTCCACGTTCCTCTGGCTGCAGCTCCCCCTGGCGAGTACCTGCTCACCCTTGAAGACCAAGTGTAAATATCATTCTTCTGTGAAGCTTTATGCTGTTTCTCCAGGAAGAGTTTGTGTCTCCTCTTTGCTCTCATGACATTAAATAGGCACTTCTATTTAACATTAATAACGTGCCTTTAAATTATATACTTACTTTTCTGACTTCCCCACTAAATTGTACACATGGCAAGATGAGCTGTTTTTGTGCCCCTGTATACTCCCTGCTGGTGCTGGACAGAGTCCCTAGGGACAGCAGGTGGGTACTAACTGAGCATGGGATGAAGAGAGGAAGAAACGTGAACTCAGAAACTCTAAGCTTCAGACTTCCTTCAACCTAAGCTGTCATCCAGTTCATCACACATTTTATATGCCCTGGAAACATTTCATTTATGTCCTAGAAAAAGCTTTAGATATTTTGATGTATACTGGTAACAATCCCCACACACTCACACATCCACAAAACGCATTTCTGTTACCTGTATGATGCGAGCATTGTAGAACTGGCCTTCAGGCACTGATACTTGGTACACGCTCTGCTCAAAGCACGGTAAATTATCATTCACATCTTGTATCAAGACTGCTACTTTGCTGAAGGCCCTATGCCCCCTACTTTCTGCTAAAATGATGAGTTGTACTTCATTTCTGACTTCAAAATCCAGAAACTTGGGTTCTTTCACAGTGAGTTCTCCTATTTTTATTCCGAGGGAGAAAAAAAAAATGATGTTGTAGTTAATTATTTAAGAAGTTCCAAATCACCTTTGACTCAAACGCCTGCACCATCATCTGTCCCTGAAAGTCTCCCATTGGCCAGCCTCCCTTCCCTCCCGACTGGGGTCATTGTCAAAAAAGTTGAGAATGTGCTGGTATTTGCAAGGTTCAGACATGAGGAGGGAAAGAAAGTATGAAATAGCTGAAATGTGGGAGCTGTCTCTTAAATCACCCTTCTCTCTCCATATTTAGTCCATCACCATGTCTGCAAAGTTGACCTTTCAAATGTCTTTTCAATCCACCCTCCATCTTCTCTGCTGCTGCCTTCCTCCAAGCCACCGGTATTTTCCATCTTGTCCTTTGCTTTAGGGGTCCTGTGAGATCACTCACCTGGTCTCTGTTAATCCAGTTCCCATTCTGAACTGAATAATACAAATGGACACTGTCATTGTTCCACATAAATCCCTTCCATGCTTTTCCACAATGATTATGATAGAGCTCAGCATTTTTAACCACCACAGGGTCAACTTGCTCAGGACTTTCCTGCCTAAGGAGTCTCCTTTGTGCCAGTCCCCACTTTACTCTCTCTGCTCTGCTCACAACTCTCATAAATGTTCTGTTCCTCAAATTCTCATTTCAGAGTAGCCATGCATGCTTTTCCATCTGCCTGGCATGGTCCCCACTTCTGTGCTTCCTCACGGATCTTTCCAGATCAGCCACCTCTGTATGTACCGTCACTATGGTCAGCCTGCAACAGACTCTCACAAAGTTTCTGCATTTACTGTACTCACCTATTCCAGTCTGGTTACTCCTCTTGGTTTAGAAGCTCACAAAGGTATGGATGGCTGCCTGTCTCTTGCGCCGACCGTCATATCCCCAGTACCTACTTAGCTCAGGGTCTGGCCTACCAAAGGCACTCAATAATACACGCTAACCCTAACCAGGTTAGGGAAACTGACTCTTGAGGGTTATACCTTGTACAAGTTTCTCCCCCAATTTAAGAAAACGTCCCCCCAATATAATTTCCTTCTCTACTTTCTGCTCTGTTTTTTCTCCCTTTTTACTGTCAAATTTATTACTGAATTTATTACTATTGTTATCTTAGTATCATAATTTACTTAGTTCTTACTGTCAGAAATTCCACCAAATGGAGATTCATTGAATGAGCACAGACTTGGAGTTTGAGACACCTGAAACCAAGCATAAATCCTAGCCCTGGCTATTTAGTTTAGGTAAATTACCTGGCTCTACCACCAGTAAGTTATTCAGGTTCCAAGGAGCTGGGTTTCCTCTTCTAGAAAATGAGGATATTAATAATGACTTTATAGGATTGCTGGGAGAAAGAATAGAGTGCATATTTAGAATGTTCCTTTGCAGGAACATGATATAGATTGCAGTGTCCTACCCATGTTTCTCATCCCCACCATCATCAGGTATAGACAAGTATCTATAAAAGCTCTAAATTTAGAAAGAAAACATTTAATAGCCATGGACTAATTGAAGTTTGATCTTCAGGTGAAAGAACCTGTACTGTTTCTGGAAATATGGCCTGGAAGCCACAGTTCTTATTGTTCTATTGGAACCAGCTTCCCTAGACAACCAGCCTAGTCCAAGAAAACGTCAGGCCCTTACGTACTCACCTGGATGTTAATGGGAATCATACCTTGCTCTCGTATCCTAACTCTAGTATTGAGAGGTTTTTTGTTGTTGTTGTTTTGGGGGGGGGAGTTTTATAGCTTCTATTCTGTTATTAAGAAAAATTAAGTATATTCTATAAGAGTAACTCACTACACTACAAAAGTTGAAATTTCACAAACTCACTTTTATTTATTGTCACCAGTTATCAATTCAGAAATCCAAACTACATTTACAAACCACCATCTGATGTTACCAACACCCCTGACAGAAAATCTAGGGTAGATATGACTGTTGGCAGCTGGGAAAATCATAAAGATGCATTTTGAGGAGCTGATAATGAAAGAAGCTGGTCTTCAGAAACTGTGGAACAAGGGCTGAGCCCACAGCCCCAAATGGCCAAGGAACCCTAGACTGAGGTAGGCCCAAAGCACTCTTCCAGCACTCTGTCTCCACCAAGCAGAGCACTTAGCTTGCTATCATGTTCTGTTACTGTTAGCAAAAGAAAAATAAAATAGAAATGCAACACTATATTGCCAGTGTCACTTAGTAGAAAGTGTGCCAATTATAGCGCAGATCAAAGTGGATTTTTTAATAAAACGCTTGTGTCTAGGCTTTGATAATTGGAATTTTGCACTTGGAATGGATCTGCAGTTCTAATGCTTTCCTTGCTCGGTTTTTATTTTTGGCATAATAATTGGCATATGCTGTGAACGTTGTGTAAGTAGGAAAGACAATAACCCGTCTGTCAGATGACTCAGGGCTGGCACACCTACTAGACACGCCTTTGCCTTGGATGATATGTGTATATTCTTCTCAGAGATATCGAGGATTTACTGTCACCAGTGAGATGCGAGAACCACTGAGCTCTCATTACGGGCAGTAGGCCACGTTTTCCTTACAGTAAAAGCCTTGTGGATACCAACTTCGTGTTCATTCTTACGTGTTACTATGCCAGTGATATAACAACGTGAGAATGAAACTGCAGTAACATTTTCTTTCTGATATATGTACACATGGAGCTTTTGCCCAAGTTATAAAATACACATCAAAATGAGATTTAGATTCTTCAAATGCTAAATGCTCAAGAGCATAATCAGGTTACTTCAATCCATTACAAACTGTGCATGTGCATATGTATATACCCAAAGCAGAATGTGATAAATATTTATGTTGTCCAAAAGCTTTTAAACTATCTCCTGCTAAAACTGCATCCTCAAAACATTGCAAATTTGATCATTTTGTTTTATGTTAATCTATCAAATCATGGTTGAATACTACCATTTGTTATTTACATACATGATGTTAGTAAAACTTCAAAATTCTTTCTGGTTTGGACAGTGAGTAGATGTTTTTAAGCTAAAGTGACAAAGAGTTTGAATATAAAAGTAAACCTTTGGTTTGTGACTACAAAAGAGGGAAAACACTGGCACAAACAGACAGAAAACAGTTCTCATCAGAGATCCATGTTATCGTAACTTATTAAATCAGTAACTAATAAAATGGATTTCTCACATTTTTACCTTTAAGAAGAGTAATCATAACCTTAGAGAACTTTACTGATTTTTCATACACACCAGTTTTCTATTTTAACTGGTATAATGGCTTAAAATACATATATATCATAGGGGCACCTGGGTGGCTCAGTCGGTTGAGTGTCCGACTTTGGCTCAGGTCATGATCTCACAGCTCATGGGTTCAAGCCCCGCATTGGGGTCTGTGCTGACAGCTTGGAGCCTGGAGTCTTCTTCGGATTCTGTGTCTTCCTCTCTCTCTCTTCCCCTAACCCAGAGCATTCTGTCTCTTTCTCTCTCAAAAATAAATAAACATTAAAAAAATTTTTAAAAACCCCACTTATTTAAAAATACGTATTTATTATAAAAGCTATATTAGGTACCTTTACACACAAGTTTGAAGATTATGCGATGAAGGTGGCATGAAAGATGAATTTAATATAATAAAAGGTTTTTTTTTTTTTTTTTAATAAAAGGTTTTTTAAAAAGTTTCTTGACAGCAGTTTGGAAGACCTCATAATAAAAACAACTAAAATGCTTGATGAAGTGTGTGTGTGTGTGTGTGTGTGTGTGTGTGTGTGTATTGAAATGAATTGTTGAGTTGGTATAGCAGAAAGCAATCCTCAGAGGACAAAAAAAATAACTGAAAACAGTAATCCATGGAGTTAAGCAAGCACTAAAATCCCATTTTTATTCGAAAAGTCTCCAACCTTCTTCCTTGAGATTCATCTCTGATAGTCCCACAGGGTAGAAAAGCAAGGGAAGAGGCCTGAACCCAAAAGGTGAAGAGTCTAGTGGAAAACCTGGAATAAAGCTGTAAACTCAAAGGCTACCTATGCCTCAGGTGAATGATCAATATTTAAAAGACAAAAACAAGTGAAGAACTGATGCACAGAAACCTGTTTTTCTTGACCTTGGTGTTGGTTGGGAGGGAGAAAAAGTTTCTGCTGTGAATTCATTAACTTAAGCGCAATTTATGGTAGCCGTACTTTCACAGCTATATATTTGTAAAAACCTTCAATAATTAAATTTAGGCTACTCTTTGCTTGATGATGTACCCGGGCAATTTGCAGAAGGAAAACAAATCCCCTCTCAAGGGCATGAATTCAATCTGGTCTGCAAAGAATCCTCCAAGAAAAAGTTTCAAGGATAATGAGGAGCTCATAGTTAACGAGTACAAAAATCACAGAGAAATAAAGTACCATGAGTGAAAGGTAGCAAATCCACAGAAATATGAATAAATCATCAAAGATTTAAGATGCTGGAATTATTGGACACAGAATGTGTCTTTCACATATGTTTAAATACATTTTGAAAAGCTTTGAAACATGAGCAAGAAATGAGACTACTTTCTTACAGGTTTCCAATTATGGAATGGATAAATCACAGGGATGAAAGGTACCGCATAGGGGATATAGTCAATAATATTGTAATAGCAGTGTATGGTGACGGAGGGCAGTTACACTTGCAGTGAGTGAAGTATATAACCTATAGGCTTGTCAAATCACTATGTTGTACTTGAAACTGAGGTAACACCGTGTGTTAACTATACTTCGATTTTTAAAAAAGAGATTACTTAAAAAAAAATTTTTTTTAACATTTATTTTTGAGACAGAGAGAGACAGAGCATGAACGGGGGAGGGTCAGAGAGAGAGGGAGACACAGAATCTAAAACAGGCTCCAGGCTCTGAGCGGTCAGCACAGAGCCCGATGCGGGACTCGAACTCACAGACTGTGAGATCATGACCTGAGCCGAAGTCGGACACCCAACCGACTGAGCCACCCAGGTGCCCCAGAAAAATTTTTTTTCACATTTATTTATTTTTGAGAGACAGAGACAGAGCACAAGTGGGGGAGGGGCAAAGAAGGAGACACAGAATCTGAAGCAGGCTCTAGGCTCTGAGCTGTCAACACAGAGCCCGATGTGGGGCCTGAACGCACAAACCGTGAGATCATGACCTTAGCTGAAGTCGGATGCCCAACTGACTGAGCCACCCGGGGAACCCCAAAAAGAGATATTATTGTTTTTACAAGACCGGGAATTGTTGACAAAGAACCAAAGGGAACTTCTGGAAATAAAAAATACAGTTCCCTAGATTGAAGACAAAGGGGCAAGGAGATAAAAATATGAAAGATAAATGTAGGAGAGAGTGTCTGGCTCAATACTTGTCCAACTAGAGTTCCCCCCAAAAAGATACAAATAAGTTATATTTAGATCAACAGCTGACTTCTTAAGGCAACAATTAGAAACCAGAAGACAGTAGGATAATATCTTAAATGTGATGAGAGAAAATAACTGTGAACTTAGACCAGCAAAAATATCTTTGGAAAACAAGAATTAAACAAAGACATTTTTAGACAACCAAAATCTGAAGAAGTTTACTCTGACAGACTCTCACTACAGGATGTACTTCAGGCAGAAAGAAGATAAAAGCAGAGGAAAGTCTGAGATGTAAGAAAGAACAGTTAGCAAAGAAGCAGATAAATCTGTTTAAAAATATTCATCATGTCTAATTTGAAAGAACTAAAATTATAACCCACAAAAATTTATAAATTGAAACAGGGATATTTGGAGATAAAGAATTCTAAGTCTCTTGTATTATTCAGGAGCAGGATATTGGTTAATGTTAGAAGATAGCTATATAACTCCAACAAACACAGGGGGAAATGGTCATTTTCAGGTAATGATTGTATATTTTGAATGTTCAGAAAAATATTAGAACCAATAAGAGTTTACAGGTTTGCTAGGTACTAAATTAAAATGTAAAAGCCAATTTGAAGTATACCTAACAGCACTGTCATAAAAATCATTTTTTCCATTTACTTTAGCAAGAAAAAGTATAAAGTATTTAGACTAAATCTAACAAGAACCATTCATGCCTGGTATAAAAAATTTAAACCTGTATTAAAATATATTAAGGAATAAATGGATGTGATTTTATATATCATCCCTGAATTAGAAGACAATACCATAAAGATGTTAGTTTTCCCCAAACTGATATTTAGAATTGATACAATTCCAATAAAAAAATTCTAGCAACCTAAATGTCTGTTGATGGATGAATGAATAAAGAAAATGTAGTCTATACATACAATGGCACATTATTCAGTCTTAACAAAGAAGAAAATCCCGCCACATGTGACAACATGGACGAACCCTGCGGAATTAGGTTAAGTCACAGAAAGACAAATATTGCATGATTCCACTTATATGAGGTATCTAAAATAGTCAAATTCCTAGGGGCAAGGAGTAGAATTGTGGCAGCCAGCTGCCATGGGGGAGGGGCAATGGGGAGTTGCTGTTCAGGGGGTATAAAGTTTTAGTTATGCAAGATGCCTAAGTTCTAGAAATCTGAGAGACAACACTACCCCAATAGTTAGCAATACTGTATTGCACACTTAAAATTTGCTAAAAGAGAGAAAAATAGAGTTAAAAAAGAGTTTACCACAGTTTTAAAAAAGAGAAGCTTTGGTAGATGATTATTAACTATCCTACATAGCTATACAGGGCTTTGTGAGGAGGATACTTTGGCCTGATAACTTAATTACTTAATTCTAGATTGGGGCTATGCAACTGTTTTGGACATTTTCTTTGTTAATTAGGGTGAGGTTCCACCTGAAATTAAATATGCATGCCATGATTACATGGGCTAAATGCATGAAAGGTGTGGATAGATGTTCCATCACCCAAAGACTTATGAATAAATCTTCTTTTCTCAGAAAAAAAAATCCCAATAGGCTGTGTATGTGTGTGTGTGTGTGTGTGTGTGTGTGTGTGTGTGTGAAAACTTGGCAAGTGGGTACAATGATTTATATTAGAGCAAAGGGCCAATAACATCTAATATGCTCCTGAAGAACAGGAGGATGGGGCTGCTTCCTTGGTATGAAAACTGATTAGAAAGCCTACGTGATTAAGGGAGTGTGGTAGTGCTGTGTGGATAGAAAAGGAGATGAATGCAAAGGAGTCAAGGAGCCTCTAAAGGGTCATGGGAAAATAACATGACCGTGAGGGTTTCGCCATTGGGATAACTGGTAATCCTCTTTTTAAAAAAGAAGAAGAAAAAGAAAAAGGAAAGTTATCCCTAACTCATGCAAAACATGAAACTCAATTCTAGATGCACTACACATGTAAACATGAAACACAGGAAAACTATAAAAAGCTTAAAAGACAATGTAACAATATATTCATGATCTCAGGATAGGGAAGAGTCTCTTCACCTACAAAACGGGAATATCATAAAGTAAAAGGCTGATTAATTTTAACTAAAATAAAAATGTGCCAGTAAGAGAGTGAAAGACAAGTCACAAAATAAAAATTTTCAAAAGAAAAAAAGAAACAGACAAAGGGGGTGCCTGGGTGGCTCATTTGGTTAAGTGTCTGACTCTTGATTTTGGCTCAGGTCATGATTTCACGGTTCCTGTGCTGACAGCACGGAGCCTGCTTGGGAGTCTCTGTCTCCCTTTCTCCCTGCCCCTTCCCTGCTCACTCTCTCTCAAAATAAACAAACATTTAAAAAAAGCAAAGGACAAATGCTAATAAAATATGTTAAAAATCCGTAGGCTTCAGAAAGAGAAACATAAACAACCCAGTAGAAAAATAGCAAAGTATATCAGTCTGCATTTTTCATATGGGAGAAAATAGGAATGGCCAATAAACTATAGAAAATGCTCAGATTCATTAGTAATACAGAAATGCAAATTACAACCCCAGTGAGATACCACTTCGCACCTGCCAGACTGGCATAAGAAAGTAGGACGCAAACAACCGCGATTGCCCCCATTCAGTGCTGGTGGCACGTGAAGTGGGACAAAGCAGTTTGTAGAACAATTTGGCACTATCTGTAATGCCGAACATATGCATCCTCTGATGTATATGCCCAGCCTATACTCTAGGGCCTAGAGAACTCTTTACACATGTGCCAGAAGACACGTACAAGGTTTCTCCTAAGAGCGCTTGTTATTGTATCCCCACACAGGAAAACCTCCCTGTCCATCAGCAGTGGAATGGATAAATAAGTTGTGACATAGACTGACAACTGAAAGCCACAAAGAAATGAAAACGAAAGAAACCCATCTGCACACATTAACAAGAAGGATTCTAATTTTGAATAAAAGGAATCAAATTTCAATAAAATACATAGACTATGAATCCATTTATATAAAATTCAAAAATAAGCAACCTTAAACAGCTTTATTGTATAGAAGTGCATTTCCTGTAAGTCACGAGGGAGGGATTATCCCTGAAGTTGGGACATTAGTCAGCCTGGAGCAGTAGAGAGAAAGGATGCAATCAGAAAAGGGCTCAGAGGGAGCACCAATGATGGTTGTGTTCTATTTTATGATCTCGGCTGCTACTTATTCTTTGCTACTCCTCATTAATGTGTGCATAATGATTTATGCACTATAAGTGACAGTAAAAATGTTGAGCAAAAGAAATCAAGTCATAGAAGAGAGTACGTTAGCATGATTCTGTTGTGATGTTTCAAGCAAGGTAAAATGAAATAATACATTGTTTAGGGATTCAAAGACAGTGGGAAAATTATAATGAAAAAAAGGCAGTGATCAATACCAAATTCAGATTATTGGCTACAGACTACCTCAGATAAAGGAAGAGAGATGTGAGAGGGAAGGGACACAAGAGGGCTTCCTGAGGTTCTACTAATGTCTCCTCTCTGGAGATAGGTGGCAAGTACATGCTCATTAAATAGTTTTATATGTCTTAGCATATCATCTTGTAGCTGTTTCACAGTAAAATTTTGAAATAAATTTCAACATAAACAAATATTTAATTGGAAAGCAAAGAGTTATCTGTGGATGACCTCTTTGGACTAACCATAGGCATATTTTACCTGAATTTTGACGAGAGACTCTAGAAAAAATAGGGCCATGCCGGGGTCATGTTAAGGGTGACGTGGCAGAAGGATGTGGGCAGCCTGGGGAAATGTGCAGTCTCGGCTACTGGCCTTATTCCTAAACATTCTATGCTCCTTTCCCGGAACTTAAGATACCCGGACTACTAGAAGATTAAGGCTTTGTGATGTTCGCAAATGACCCTCCTGTCAACAGACAAGGTGCTTCCTGCACCGCCCTTGAACCAGACGTTGGGGTGAAGAGATGAAGAGCTACCTCAGAAAGGCTGCCAACCAAAGGTGGTGTGGACTAAAAAGTCATAACACTCCCCGGGACGAGAAGGCATTTGCTTAAGAAATTACCCCCTTCTCAATTCTTTCCATGTGCATGTAGTACAGATTAAATAAAGCAGTTGTATGGTAATATAGAAATTATTAAAAACATTCTTCTTGAGGTTTGACAATGCAGCAGTAGATATGTATCTAGTTGTTGGTCAAAGAGTATGTTTCAAATAATCAATTGGTATTCATTTAAAACACAATAATGGTCTTATTAAAGCTAAATTTAATACATGCTGTATTTGGAAGTAATTTCTTTACCACCACACAGAAACCTTTCCAGCTGTCCTTTTTTGCTGCATTGTTGACATTCAGTGGCGCATTAAGAAGAATCTCATGGTGAAAATGCCTTATGGCTAGACATGTGTGGTTATTTTCAATTCAAACTCAATATTGATGGTCTCCCTACTATATCTCCCACTGCCCCAAATAGATGAGACAGTTATAAGTAGAAACCAATTTGTCTTAGAAAATTCAAAGGGTAGGCTAGATACTGCCTAATTTGGAAATGTGAAGAACAGGATTCTTAGCAAGTACATGTAAATAAAGAAGTGGTCTTGATTTCTCACAATTTCTCATCAGCTACCATAAAAACTTTGTTTCTTGTTTACCTTTTCAAATATATTCCTCTCATGTTTCTACCTTTCAAATTTTGAGTTTCCTTTGCAGAAGTATTTCTTACTAGTAACATTAAATGGAGCAGGAAATAAAGTTATTACAGGAAACAGAAGGATTACCTGAGTTGGAGCACAGGGAAAAAACCCCATCTTCGTTTCCACTAAAAATTGAATATTTAATGCTGTCTTGTATTGGGTCAGGAGCAACAGCTTTTACAGTCACAATAGAAGTACCTGCAAAAATCAGGTTGAAAAAAAAAAAAGAAAAAACTTTAGGAAAAGAAAATTTCAGGGAAAAACCAGAGCAAACACTGGGTACTTATTATTTGCTTACTACATTTTCATTTGTTCATTCATTCCATGATTAGTCATTGAGAGTCTTCAATAAGCTAGATCCCATGCCAGGAACTAGAGACAGAGTAGTAAGTTAGAAAAGATCTCAATCTCATGGTGATTAGCTAACGGAAGGAGACAGACAATAAACCATTAAACAAATACATAATCAAAGTAGATTTCTGATGTGCTAAGTTCCCTGGAAGAATAAACAAGGTAATGTGACAGAAAACACTTTTTTAGCGGGGAAGGCAGACGTATGACATTTCAAATGATAGGAACAGACTGATTATCAGCATGAAGGAAGAATTAGCAAGCACTGAGGGAGGCAACGATGTGATTAGAACTGGGATTTCACTGGAAGGTTCTCAAGAATCCATTTGGGCCCCAAGTCAGCACTTTGCTGTCTTCATGTGTAATATCTCATGCCCTTTGCTGTTTCTGCTTTACTTCCTCTCCAGGTTGTCCATTTGTCCTCCTCTTTTAATTGCCCATCTTTTTCGTTTTTTATAATTATTTTTTATTTAATCAACTTTATTAAGGTAACATTTACATACAACAATATACACATATCTGAAGTATACTCTTATGTGTGTTTGAACAACTATATGCACCTGTGTAACGACCATCATGATCAAGATGTAGAGTATTTCTATCACTCCAAAAAATTCCCTTGTGACTTTCTGTAGCCAGTTTCTTATTACTTCTGGTGCTAGACAATCACTGATTTACTATTACTTTGTTTTGCTTCTAAAATTTCATACACATACAACTTATACAGTATCTGTCTTCTTTTGATTGGCATTATTTTTGTAGAATCAAATATTAAGAGTTCATTCCATTTTTGCTGTAGAGTATATTCTACTGAATGGACATACCACAATGTGTTGATACATTTTTCTATATATGGACATTTGGATTGTTTTTAGTTTGAGGCTATTATGAATACAGCTGCTATAAACATCCATGTAACAGTGTTTGTGTGGACATATGTTTTCATTCCTCATGGGTAAACACATACAGTGAGTGTATGTTTAACTTTATAAAAAACTGTCCAACTATTTTCCAAAGTGATACTATACCATTTTACGTTCCTGCTAGCAACATATGAGAATTCTAGTTGCTCCATATCCACTGGTCTTCTTAATTTTAGTCATTCTAATGGATGTGTGGTAGTATCTCATTGTGGTTTTAATTTTAATTTCCCTGATGTCTGATGATGTGAGTCTTCTCGTGCTTATTGGCACAAGAAGAAAACTGAAAGGGAACATTTGAGAAGAACACAGGTGCTGACGTGGTGTCAGAGAGGAGCACACAGCAGGGATCATCAACTCAGATGCCTTCGGTAAAAGTAAGAGCATGGGCAAATGAAGAAGACAGATGGGTGGAAAAAGCAAGAGACTGTCTGATGTGCCTGAGGCACTCAGCTTCAACTCATTGCTGCCAGTAGGGAAGAGAAAACAGGCTTTAGGAAGTTTTAAATTCTGGTCAAGAGAAGCTCAAAAATTCATATTTGTTTTCATGTGAAATCTCCCAATTCATAAATGTCAGAACTTAATTTAATTTAGGGGAAAAACATAAGCCATCACATGGGTCGAACAAAACACAGCTGTGGCCTGACTACAATTCTGAGCCTGCTCATTTACCATCCCTGATAGAGAAGACAAATCTCTCCTTTTTGTTATCAGCCTTTCTGGCACCTAGACTGTGGTACTTCTTTTTCATCCAGGGACTTGTACTTAACACACTCGAAGACCAATCTTATCTTTCCACTAAATTGGACTTAATTCTGTGAGAGCACAGGAGGTTTCCTGCATATTTGTGTTCCATATATTTCTGCAACTCCGGATAAGTTTTGCCTCTAAAGTTTCATATACTTGAAAATCAGAGGGGCTGTTTTCTTACGCATAGCATGCCTTTTCAAGAATCAATCATATTGTTCCCTATATTAAAAGTTTGTCCCTTTGTACATAATAGGTGCCCAAAAAGTATGGGAAGAAAGGAGGTAATAGAAGAGACAAAGGAAGTAAGAGACGGAGATGCTCACTGAAGTGTTCTAGCCTGAGAGGCTAGAAGAATACCTCTCTGCCCACAGGACCCTTCTAAACCAACAGCAACTATGGGGGAAAAAAAAAGAAAAAAAAAGGCATATATATATATATATATATATATATATATATATATATATGCATGCCTCACTGCTATAACACAATAACACAATATCTGATAGTGGAATTTGCAGTAGCTAAAAAACAAAACAAAACAAAACAAAACAAAACAAAACAAAACAAAACAAAACACCTATTCTGGGCCTCTGCTGGGCCTCCTCATTGACTTCTACTGCGCAGGCCCCAGGGACCAAGCTTGAAAGCCATCTTGCTCAAAGGTACAGTAAAAACAATCCCTAAACCAGGCCAAATCAATAGATCTGCTTTTTTCTGGATACTAAAAAGGGTTTCACTAAAGAGAAGAGAAGAAAGAAAAGGCCCTGGAACAGATAATATATTCCCCAGGAGCCTTTTCAACACTTAACACTCAAAGAAAAATGCAGTGATCGCTATACATATTTAAGGAAACAAGTATATGACACTGTTCACGAAATTGAAAATTCATTGAAAAAAGACATAAAATAGAATTCATTATGGAGAAAGAATGGGAAAAGCAAAACTGGATATATTACTCTCTTTAAAAACATTATGTTTAACATAAACTGTGACAAAGTTTTAAAACCATTTTTTGAGGCTTCCAAGTGGTGGTTCGTTTCAAGCCAATTATGAAGTCATTTGGTGACAATGTAAAGGATTTTAATTAATCCTCATGGCATCAAGTTGCTGCACATGTTGAGAATCTTTCAAGCTGCATCATAATCTGATACTTATTTTACTACATGTTAGGAGACGTATGACTAATATAAAAATGCCTTACATTTTCGGTAGGAATATGCCTTCCCAGTAGTGCAGTATGTTTTACTTTCGGTGCGTAATCACAATTCTGTGCTTACAATACAATTAAGTTTTTAAACACAGGAAATTTTATTTCAACTGGCTAGTCGTATATTCTTAAGAACGGCAGTAATAAGAGAAACAGTTATATACAAAAAAAAGATGTAAGTCTTGCTGACAGCCTTTTCTGTATGGGTTAGGATGCTTTAATTATATACCCGATTACAAAAGAAAACATGGAGATAGCTTACATGTAAAAGAACAAAGATGAGCAAAGAACTGTAAATAAGAATCACAGATGGCTTCTCTTAGAAAAGGAACAACCCTATTTTTATTGCAAATAAAATGTTCATGATATCAAGTGAAATCGTAGCACACGAAGAATTTCATTCGATGAAAGTATTTCAAAGTAGATGCTAACATCAGCAAAGAGCTACAAATAGTTATATATGTTCTTCCTTGGATGAAGTTAAATTTGAGACTACCCCCCAAAAGAGGAAATAACTAACGGGCCTTGAATCCTTCTAAGTCTTGGCTTATCGTGCACATTTTAAGTAAAAGTCTTTCTCTGGACATCTAGAGAAGTTTTACAATTACTGCTCATTTCACATCAAGGTAGGAATGATAAAATGAAAACCAACACTGTACCTTTAAATCCCATCAGGCAACTGAAACATATAGAAAAATTTACATTTTCAGCTTTTATGAATTTCACTGTAAGTGTAACATTGCATCAAAAGTGTAATACATTCCATGTTCTTGGTTTTTTTCTTTACAAAAATACAGTTAAAAAACTAATATCAGGGGCACATGGGTGGCTCAATCAGTTAAGCCTCTGACTTCGGCTCAGGTCATGATCTCTCGGTTCGCAAGTTCGAGCCCTGCATTGGGCTCTGGGCTGACAGCCCGGAGCCTGGAACCTGCTTCAGATTCTGTCTCTCCCTCTCTCTGCCCCTCCCCTGCTCACGCTCTGTCTCTCTCTCTCTCTCTCTCTCTCTCAAAAATAAAATAAAAAATAAACATTAAAAAAAATACCATCTACAGCAGCAGTGAACTATCTATTCAAAAGCAGAATTATGGGGGTGGCTGGGTGGCTCAGTTAGTTAAGCATCCAACTGGATTTCAGCTCAGGTCACAATCTCACAGTTCATGGGATTGAGCCCTGCATCAGCTCTGTACTTACAGCATGGAGCCTGCTTGGAATTCTCTTTGCTCTTCTCTTACTTGTGTGTATGTTCACGTGAACATGCTCTCTCTCTCAAAAATAAAGGGATTAGGGGGCGCCTGGGTGGCTCAGTTGGTTGAGCGTCTGACTTCGGCTCAGGTCATGATCTCATGGCTCGTGAGTTTGAGCCCCGCGTCAGGCTCTGGGCTGACAGCTCAGTGCCTGGAGCCTGCTTCGGATTCTTGTCTCCCTCTCTCTCTGCCCCTAACCCACTTGCATTCTGTCTCTGTCTCTCTCAAAAATAAATAAACATTAAAAAAAATAAAATAAAGGGATTAAATATTTTTAAAAAATAGATAAAAGCAGAATTGTGTAACAATGTTATGTGACTATAAAAATCAAAATTCATGGAAATTTTTAGATGAAGTAACAATAAAAACGTTTTATTCAGAGCTACCCATGAGTAAATAATTCTAGTTTTACTTTTGTCATTTCTAAGCAGTGCAAGTATTTTATTGATGACTGACTCGAGATTTTTTAAACGTTTCGATGATTTTAAACTATCCAATATCTCTTAATCATCCAGCCACTGAAATACTGAACATATTTCAATCATTTAAGACAAAAAGTGGTAGTGACATCAGCAAGATGGCTGAATAGAAAGCCCTAGACCTCATCCCTTATAGAGACATTGAATGAACAACAATAGTATATAGACCAAAAAGCCTTCATGAAAACTCCAGGCCAGAAGGGAGTGGTATGATATATTCAAAGGTCTGAAAGAAAAAACCTGCCACCAAGAATACTATGTCCAGCAAAACTGCCCTTTAGAGATGAGAAAGAAATAAAGATCTTCTCAGGTAAACAAAAGCTGACAGAGCTCATCACCACTAAACCTACCTGACAAGAAAGACTGAATGTTTCCAGTTGCAATGAAAGGACATTAGATAGCAACATAAAAGCATATGAAAATATAAAGCTCTCTGGTAAAGGTAAATATACAAATACCAAATCTCATAACACTGTAATGGTGGTACATAGATCATTTTAATTCTGGTGTAAAGTTTAGAGATAAAAGCATAAGGAATCAGTATAACTATAAAGCTATGTTAATGGATAAAAATACTAAAAGAGGTAATTTATGAAATCAGTAACGAAGTGGGAGGGAGAAGTAAAGGGACAGTTTTTTGTATGTGATTGAAATTAATTGTTACTGGTTTAAAATAGATTGTTAAAGCTATTAGATGTGTTATGCAATCCCTATGGTAACCACAAAGAAATTATCTATAGATGAAATGCAAAAGGAAATAAGAAGGGACCCAAAACATGTCACTACAAAAAAAACTAATGAAATAAGGGAAGGTGGCAAGAGAAGAAAAGAACAAAATTAAAAACATAACACAAAACAATTTTAAAAAACTTTTTTAATGTTTTATTTTTGAGAGAGAGAGACAGAGACAGAGCATGAGTGGGGGAGGGGCAGAGAGAGAGGGAGACAGAGAATCCAAAGCAGACTCCAAAGCTGTCACAGCACAGAGCCCGGCGTGGGGCTTGAACCCACGAGCCACGAGATCATGACCTGAGCTGAAGTCGGATGCTTCAGCGACTAAGCCACCCAGGTGCCCCTACATAAAACAGTATAAAAATGGCTGTATTAAGTCCTTCCTATCAGTAATTTTTAAAAGTCTAGATGGATGAAACTCCTCAATCAAGAAACATGGAATAGCTGAATGGATTAAAAAAACAAGATCCAAGTATATACTACCACCAAAAAACTCACTTTAGATATAAAGACAGGGATAGGCCACAAGTAGAAAGGTGGGAAAAGATATTCCATGCAAATAATATCCAAAAGAAAACAGGGGAGGTTATACTTACATCCGACAAAATAGAGTGCAAGTCAGAAACTGTCACGAGACAAATAAGGACACTACATAAAAAGTTCTATTCACCAGGAAGATAAAACAATTATAAATATATATGCACTTAACAGCAGAACACCCATATATATGAAGAAAATACTGATGGAATTGAAGGGAGAAGCAGATAGTAACATAATTAATAGTAGAAGATTTCAATACCTCACTTTAAATAACGGACAGATCAAACAGTTAGAAAATCAATGACGAAATGAAGGACTTGAATAATATAGAAATTGGACCGAAGAGACATACATGGAACACTCTACCCAACAACAGCATAATACACACCCTCAAGTGTTTTATGTGTTCCCACTTGTTCCTCAAGTGCACATTCTCCAGGACAGATGACATGTTAGGGAACAACAGGAGTCGTAACAAATTTAAGAATATTAAAATCATACCAAGTATCTTTTCTAACTACAATGGAATGAAAGTAGAAATCAATAGCAAAGGAAAACTGGAATATTCACAGACACATGGAAATTAAATAACAACTCTTAAACAACTAGCAGGTCAAAGAAGAAATCTAAAGGATAATTAGATAATGTCTTGAAATAAATGAAACAAAAACACAATATACCAAAACATGGGCTGCAGCAAAAAACACAATGCTGAAAGAATTTTACAGCAATAAATGCCTACATTAAAAAAAGAAGAAAGACTGCACATCAACAACCTAATTTACACCCCAATGGACTAGAAAATGGAACTAAAAGCAAAGTTAGCAGAAAGAAATAATAAATATTAGGACAGAAATAAGTGAAAACAGAAATAAGTGAAAAACAGTAAATAAACAAGAGGAAAAATCACTTAAAGTAAGTTTTTAAAAAAAAATCAGCAAAATTGGGGCACCTGGGTAGCTTAGTTAGTGAAGCACCTGATTTCCGCTCCGGTTATGATCTTGCAGTTCATGAGTTCGAGCACCGCGTTGGGCTCCACGTGGACAGTGTGGAGCCTGCTTGGGATTCTCTCTCTCCCTCTTTCTCTGCCCCTTCCCACTTGGGCTCGCTCGCTCTCTCTCTCTCAAAATAAATAAAATTTTAAAAATCAGCAAAATTGAGAAATCCTTAGTCTAGACAAAGAAAAAAAGTAAAAAGACTCAAGTAACAAAAACTAGAGACGAAAGAAGAGATATTACAAGTGATGCCACAGAAATAAAAGGTATCATAAGAGACTACTATGAACAATGATACACCCAAATAAGATAACCTAGGAGAAAAGAACATATTTCTAGAAACACACACCCTACCAAAATTGAATTTACAGAAAGAAAAAAATCTGAACAGATGTATATATAACTAGTAAGAAGACTGAATCAATAATCAAAACCTCCCCATAAAGAGAACCAGATGGCTTCACTGGTGAAGTCTACCAAACATTTAAAGAAGAATTAACACCAATCATTCTCAAACTCTTCCAAAATATTGAAGACAACACTTCCAAACTTATTTTATGAGGCCAGCATTACTCTGATGCCAAAATCAGAGACACTGCAAGAAATCTACCCCTGATGAATATAAATGCAAAGATCCTCAACAAAATACCAGCAAACCGAATTCAACAGCACATTAAAAGGATCACATGTCATAACAATGTGAGATTTATTCCTGGGATGCAATGATAGTTCAATGTATGAAAATCAATCAGTGTGATACACCACCTTAACAGAATAAAGAGTAAAAATCACATGATCATCTCAGTACACGCAGAAAAAGCATTTGGCAAAATTCAACACACTCATGATAAACACACTCAATAAACTAGGAACAGAAGGAAATTACCATACATAATAAAGGCCATATAAGAAAAGTCCACAGCTCTAACATTCTTACTCAACAGTGAAATCGAAAAGCTTTTCAACCAAGAACAAGGCAAGAATGCCCACTCTCGCAACTTCTTTGCTACATATAGTACTGAAAGTCCTAGCCAAAGAAATCAGGCTTTGAACTTACAAGCATCAAAATCAGAAAACAAGAATAAAATGATCCTTGCTTTTAGATGACATGATCTATGTAGAACCTAATGTAGAAAACTCTATAGATTAAACACACATACACACACACACACACACACACACACACACACACACACTCACACACTAGTTAGAACTAATATATGAAATCAGCAAAGTCGTAGAATACAAAATCACTTGTGTTTCTATGCACTAACAATGCACAATCTGAAAAAAGAAATTCGGAAAACAATCCCGTTTACAATAGCATGAAAAAAATTGGGATAAATTTAACCAACGAGGTGAAAGTCTTATACACTAAAAACTATAAAACATTGCTAAAATAAATTATAGAAGACACAAATACATGGAAAGACATTCTGTAGCCACTCCATGAGGAGTGGAAGACTTAATGTTATTAAAATGTCTACACCACCCAAAACAATCTACAGAATCAGTGCAATCCATATCAAAATCTCAATGGCTTTTTTTTACAGAAACAGAAAAAAAGAATTTTAATATTCACATAGAATCTCAAATGCTTCCAAATAGCCAAAATAATCATGAGGGAAAAAACAACCAAACAGCAGAAGGTGTCACACTTACTAACTTCAATAGTGCAGAGCTAGAGTAATCAAAACAGTATGGTACTGGCCAGATACAGAGAGACGAATAGAACAGAACAAAGATTCCAGAAAGAAATCCCCATGCATATTTTCTTTTTTTTTAATGTTTATTTATTTAATTTGAGAGGAGAGCACAAGCAGGGGAGGGGAAGAGAGAGAGAGAGAGAGAGAGAGGGAGAGAGAGAATCCCAAGCAGGCTCCACTCTGTCAGCACGGAGCCCAGCGCGGGGCTCTAATTCACAAACCTTGAGATCATGACACGAGCCAAAATCAAGAGCTGGAAGCTTAACCGACTGAGTGGCCCAGGTGTCCCAAAATGACCAACAGATTTTTAAAAGATGCTCAGTATCACTAATCATCAGGGAAATGCAAATCGAAACCACAAGGTATCACCTCACTTCGGTTAGGATGGGTGTTAGAAAACAAAAACAAAACAGAAAATAACGAGTGTTGGTGAGGATATGTAGAAATTGGAATCCTTGGACACTGCTGGTGGTGTTATAAAATGGTGTAGCCCCTATGGAACACAGTATGAAAGTTTCTCCAAAAATTAAAATTAAAGCTGTCATATATCCAGAAATCTCACCTGGGTGCATATATCCAAAGAACTGAAAATAAGATATCAAAGGGATACCTGCATATCCATGCTCGCTGCAACATTTTTTAGAACAGCCAAGAGATAGAAATAATCTAAATGTCCTTGGATGGATGAGGGGATAAAGAAATGTAGTATATGCATACAATAAAGCATTATTCAGCCTTTAACAAGAAGGAAATCCTGTCATAGGCACTGAGGAACCTTGATTTTGTGAATAAGCCAGTCACAAAAAGACAAATACTTCATTGACTCCACTTATACGAGGTATCTAAAGTAGCCACACCCTTAGCAGCAGAAGTAGAATGGCGGTTGCTAGAAGCTGGAGGGAAGGGAAAGAGTTGTTCAATGAGTATAATTTCCGTTTTGAAAGACGAAAATGTTCTAGAAATCCAATGCACAATGACGGGCCTATTGTTATCACTACCATACAGTGCACTTAAAAATGATTATTTACAATGGTAGATTTTCTGTTATGTGTCTCTTACCACAATTAGAAAAGGAAGAAAAGTTGATTTTCCTCTTCCCATCATCAGAAATGACTGCACATATGTTACTAAAGCTTTCCAAAGAATTCACCCCTGGGATGAGACAAAGCATGGAAAATCTCAAAATAAATAATTTTCCAAAATTTGTGAACAGATGAAAACCATGTTTTAAAATGTAAATGCTATGCAATCTTCAACACATTTGCTTTTGTGAACACCTTAAGGAAATTAATAGGGGAAGCTATGAAAAAGTGCTTATTGACCTCTTATGAGCTTTAGGAAAAGAGAGATGTGTCAGAAAACCAAGACAGAATTAATACATGAAACGAGAAGTCAACAAAATTGATGAAGTCTGAAATGTATTTTTAATGGGGTTACAGATTTTGGTGGCCAAATTTTTTAAAGGGAAGATTATCTAGAAATGGATGCATTGAATCATTTGAAATTCACTTATAACAACTTAGAGAAAGGCAGGTGTTAAAGTGACTCCCTGATGTTCCTACTACCTCTCTAATTTTGTGATTTACAGAAGACTGTATTTAAAGCATGAGCTTGAGAATTTTCAGTGTTGCTTCACTGTTGGATCAGAATCTCAAATCTTGTCTGCAGACCTGAGGCTGTTAATCTCCCCTCATTTTCCAATGATTCCCTGTCTAGTTTGCACCCCCAGGTTGATGACCAGACTCCAATTTCCCTTCGTTTTCAAGAGCTGTCCTTTTTCTCCTTTCCAGCTCCTGGCATCCCTGAGCCAGCTAGAATCCAGAGCCTGCATATGTCCAGAAAGAAAGGTTGCACAATTTTTCAATACAAGTACTTCTCAACTTTGGTGGTTAGATACCTGGCACATTTCCAATTACTTCAAGAAACAAAGCAAATGTCTTAAAAATCTTAAAAATATGTTTTACTTAGATTAAAGAAACGCCATCTAAGATGTTTTTAGCTGCCACATAATGAATACTGTAATCAAGTATTTTAATGATTCCATTTGATTGTCACAGCTTGAGGGAGATGCATTGCTGTCCTCAAAATATAAAAATCTGAAATCAGGGTTCAACATCCACAAATAATAGATGCTAATTGAAAACAAAAAGGAAAGAAAAGAAATCCTGATATTTCCAAGTGTTTTATTCCCGTTTTATACTCAAATATAAATGAGATTTCTCAGTAAACTTAACAGTGCTATAAATCACAAATGTCCAAATCTCTTCTGGCTTTCAAAAACAAAACAAAATGCCCCTCTGATCTTCAAGACTCTTCAAGCCACTGCCATGGTCCTTTGTTACCCTTCACAGCCAAGCCTTTGAAAACAGACTGAACTTCTCATCCCTGCTCGCTCTGCACCTTAGCTTCTAAAATGGTTCTAGTGACTTAGTTCACCCTAGTGTTTCCGATCCTCCCTGAAGTTGCTAAATTTTATCTGGCTGCACATAATTCCTTGTAAGCAGCCGCAGTTGACTCTGGAGTGCATGTTGGTGGTCTCCGTTCCTGGCCTCTATTCTCTGCCAAATCCTGAACTCTTTCACCAAAGCGGACTTACTCTTCAGAACCTCCTTTCCGGATGCTCCTCATGTTGCTAATTGTGTCTTTTTCTCTTATTGTCTTATCCTTTATACTCAGTGCATGGACTTATCTTTTCAGACATGCCTTCCTTTCTACTGTGTCCTTACCTCCTTGTGTCAAGATGGCATCCTCAGACCATCCCCGGAAACACTCCCCTACCCCGTGAAGGAGAGGTTTTCTGAGTGCTGGGTAGCAGCCGACCACTTCATGCACTTCTGCACTGGGGACAGACCTCCAACTAAACTAGCTCTCACTTTTCCGTCCTTATCTTACTTAACCTCTGCCGCAAATTAGAAATTGTTGACCACTCCCTGCCTTTTGAACGCATCACCTTCCTGCTCCTCTAACACTACCTTCCCAGACTTTTGGTGATGCCCTGGCCAGCCCCTACACCTCAGTCTCTTTGGTAGATGTGTTACTTCAACCCTTGCAAAATACTGCTGTTACTTTGCATTTCTTCTAGGCCCTCTCTCTACCTCCAACTTTGGCTTGCATGCATAATTACATGGGAGTTTCTACCCACTCACAATGCCTGATGTACCTTCAAAAATCTCATCTAACTGCGTGGGGGTTGTGGATGTCTAGGTAGAGGTAATTTTTAAAAGCTCCTCAGGGGCGCCTGGGTGGCTCAGTCAGTTAAGCGACCAACTCTTGATTTTGGGTCAGGTCATGATCTCTCATTGATTGAGCCCTATGTAGGGCTCTGTGGAGAGCCTGCTTGGGATAGTCTCCCTCCCCCTCTCTCTCTCTCTCTCTCTGCCCCTCCTCCGCTTGTGCATGTTCTCTCTCTTTCTCTCTCAAAATAAATGAATAAACTTAAAAAAAATAAAATAAAATAAAATAAAATAAAATAAAATAAAATAAAATAAAATAAAATCTCCCCAGGTAACTTTGTGGTCATTCATCATGTGGATTACCACAGTACCCTCCTAACTTCCTAGCTCAGATTTCTCCCCAGGCCTTCACAAGACTTCAAAGTCAACTAGGTATAAAACCTGTTTTGTCACTCTTTCAACAATCTAAAGGTCATCAAGATCACACTGGAAAGCTCAAGAGAGCCTCTTCAACTGTTTAGGATTAATAAGCAATAACTTGTAACAACTTTCTGATTACAGTGTGGCTTCCTGTGTCCTTTCTCCTAGAAAGAGAGACCTGCTTATCCTGGCAGGACTGTTGTAATCCACACGGCAAGTATAGTTTTTCATATACCTAAAAACTGACATTCTGGTCTATGTATCAGTCTCCTTCATATTGGTTAATAAGTTCCAACCCTGGGGAAAGTAACTCCCTGGCTTGTTAATAAGATGAGGTGTTGAGCCTATAATGGCTGAGGCCCAGATGTGAGACTGGGGTTAATTTCCAAAGATGAAAGCTGCCTTTTGAGATGTTTATCTCGCTCTGAGACAGACTGACCTCATCAAAAGTACTCTTCTCTATCTCCTCCAGAGCTATCTTAGTCATAGGTAAGGTGATGAAATGCCATACTGGGCTAGTTAGATAGCACTCATTCCAATGAGTTTCATTCCAAATATGAGACTGGCCTTAAATAAAATGAAAAAGGGGTGACAGGTGATACATAATTACTTCCCCTTTTGTCATTATCATAAAAATGTATATGTTGGGCCCTGTTCCAAAGTTATAGATGACACAGATTATGGGAACTCTTCCCATAACTTCCATAGTTATGGGAGATTTGTCACCTTGGAAAGTATAATTGCTATCTTGTTTGGAGACAAAATGGAGTGGAATGGAATGGTAGGGCTTTAAAACCTGAAAGCATTTCACTATTGTTATATTATTGCTGTGTAACAACTGGTTGCTCTGGTAAGAATTTATACCCAGTGAACTTTATAGAATTCAATGAAAGATTTGAGACAGAAGGAGAGTAATAATAACAATTTAAAAAATGACTAGTACACTACATGACCTCATTTAATCCTTATAGTAGCCCTGTGAGGAAATCCTTATCATTTCCACTTTATAGGAGGAGAAGGACAGCTCATACACTGTGAGTGGAGAATGGTGGTGACCCACTCAGCTACACCAACTCCTATCACACCACACTCTACATACATGTGCCCAGTCTACCAAGAGTAAGAGCCAAAAGTTACTGGACCCACTGCCAAAGGACCAAAGAAGAAGGGGTTGCCCTCCAAACTATCAAGATCAGATGCGTTTATGATACAAAATTAAATATGCATAATTCACTAGTTAGAATGCCCCTGTACATCATCATGTTTTAATGTTATCTCAAGATTTTTAAGGTCTGAGTATTTACTTCCAAGCACCATATCGATACAATTCATAATTTCATATTTTCCCCTCATGGTAACTAAAAGAAATGCATGAAGCTACGAATAATCCACACTAGGGACTGTGACTACTGATTCATCTTCCTCAGGATACCCAAAGCATTGGGAGTGAAACAAGAAATAAATGGTGGCTTCCAGAAGGTCCACTGAAATTGTTGAATGGATTGAAACACCACAGGCAACCAAGTGGTTTATTTTTCACTTCAAAAAATTCAGGACAGTTATTTTCCCTCTCATCTAGTTTGAAGAGGAACAGTGGCAAGTGTAAAGAGTGGGGAATCACTTGAATTTCAACTCTTTTTCTCATGTTGCTGTATGGGTGGTCTCTCTCTCTTATGGACAACTGGTATCCTGGAGAGTGACTCTTTCTGTGAATAAGTGAATACATCATGACCAACTCTTAAAGAGATTTTACCTACCCAAGAGTTGCTTTTAAATGGGAACTATATACTGAACTATATATCATTTTAAACAGTTGGTGTTACATTTAACATTGTTCGTAGATGAATGCAATGTTAATCAAAACTCAAATCTGTGGGCTTGGCCAGAAAGAAATGTTAAACAAATATAAATACATTAGGGCTATTTGTTTTAACTTTTAATTTTCTTAAAAGAACATTTAAATGTTAAAATTAGTTTGGAGTGATGAAAATTTATGATAATACAACAAAGAATTTGCTCAAGATGTTAATTGATGCCTACTGATAGGATATTTGAGTAGCCCACGGAAAATGTAAGCTTCCAAAAGGGACATGTTTTTCATTTGAAAACAAAATGAAAAACTAAAGACATATTTGGGAGGAAATAATGCTGGAGGCTATAAAATGTTATTAAATAATTTATATCAAGGCCATTCTAGGACTAATCAATGGATTTACAGTCTTTTAAAACTACTGGAATTCTTGGGGCGCCTGGGTGGCTTAGTCGGTTGAGCCTCCGACTTTGGCTCAGGTCATGATCTCATGGTCTGCGAGTTTGAGCCCTGCGTTGGGCTCTGTGCTGACAGCTCAGAGCCTGGAGCCTGCTTCAGATTCTGTGTCTCCCTCTCTCTGACCCTCCCCCGTTCATGCTCTGGCTCTCTCTGTCTCAAAAATAAATAAACATTAAAACAAATTTAAAAAAAGATAAATAAAACTACTGGAATTCAAAGCAAAAAAAAAATCACCTTCTGATGTCTATGATATGATCCAGCAGTCTGACCTGAATTCATGTCTAAGTAAAGCTTTGGCCGGCTTGAAATGTCAATCAATATGTTATGTACCTGGTCACTGTTTTTCACAGGAGGTTAGGAAATCCTGCTGAACCAGGTACAGGTTAGTTGCATCTAATCATACTCAATGGCCTACTTAACCGTCATCCTTCCCTTCTGTCTTTCTCCTTCCTGTTATATGCCCAATGTTTGGCTTCTCTCTCAATTTAGACTTTATGTCCTTCAAACATGTCATAGTTTACTCTTCATAATGAGGTCCCAACCCATTGCTGCAGGTGTCTTGAAATGTATACCTACCTGGATGCTTAATGGGTTCTATATGCTTGTCGTACTACCAGAAGTATTTCTAGTCTTTTTTATGTATAAGATTTAATAAATTGATTTTTAAAGTCTGAAGTTCTATTATAAAGATAACAGTTAAATTTATTCCAGTTATTCTAAATACAAGAGGACTAAGAAGGACAACTGTGATCAGAGGTCAAAGAAAACACAGTGATGCATATAGCAGGATGATGTCTTCCCATCATTAGCTTTTCTGACTGAATCTCAAACACAAAGCCCACCTACAGAGGCAAGAAAGTAATTTGGTCTTCACTGTCTTCTGTACTAACTTTTAATCTCAGGCCAGGTTACTCTTAACCATATCGATTAATCCCAATTGTGATGGCCGGGAGTAGACTGAAGGTGTACCGATTTGATGAGTTGCTGCCTGAGTGATGGGCAAACAGGTTAAAATCAAGATAGTTCCCTCCCATAACCGCTGCCTCTTATCCACAGAGTGAATCTGTGACATACAAATGAATGGCACATTGCAAAAATGAAAACAGGTGCAAAGTGTGCACCCCCACGGCAGTTTTCATTAGTGTTATTTTAATTCACTCCTGAATTCAACCATAAATATTGTATTTACTAATCCATAACTTAATTTCATCCTGAACTGTTTTCATTGGGGTACCTTGGATATTGATTTTTATTTTGGCTTAATCCTGCAAACAAATTGATCCTGGGTAAATTGAGAAAGAATATTCTAACAATTAGGGAAAGCCCAGGCACATTACTTAATATTTTGAAATTTTATCCACTGATGTGAAAAAGTATAATAACAATGATGACTTCCATGCCAGTTCTTTTGAAGAATAATATATTTAATGCCTATTACTCTGAAGAATTTATACTGAATGTGAATGTTCACTAGTAGCGGTTGGAAACCTTATTATGTGAAAGATAACTGAAGGAATTAAAGAAGGGAAAACTACTTGAGTAAAAGCCAACATCCCCCTGTGGTCTACAAGGCCCCACGTGGTCTGGTCGTCCTCCGACCTCATTTCCCATCACTCTGGCCCTTGCTTACTCTGCTTCGTCACACAGTCCTCTTTGCTGTTCTTTGAACAAACCAGGCAGGCTCCCACTAGCTTCTTCTTTTTTTCTGAAATACTGTACCCCCAAATATACAAATGGATGTCTCCTCTCCTTAGGTCTTTGTCCAAATGTGTCAGCTCAATGATGCCTGCCCTTACCTACTATTTAAAACTGCTGTTTGTCCCCCACCCAAGACCTCCTAATTCCTTCTTACCTTGCTGTGCTTTTTCTTTACTTGATAGCTCTTATCACCATCTAACATATACTATAGTTATTCATTATGTTCATTGACACTGTCTCAGTATCCCCGCTAGAATGTTATTAGCCTCATGAGGACAGGCATTTAGGTCTTTTAGTTCACTAATATATCCTAGTAGATAAGTACTGGGCATATAACACTCGATAAAAAATTCAAGGAGGGCCACCTAAGTGGCTCAGTTGGTTGGGCATCTGACTCTTGGATTCAGCTCAGGTCATGATCCCAAGGTTGTAGGATCAAGCCCCACATCAGGGTCTGTACTGAGCATGGAGCCTACATAAGATTTTCTCTCTCTCCCTCTGCTCCTCTCCCCTGCTCATGCAATCTCTCTCTCATTCTCTCTCTCTCTCTCTAATTAAAAAAGTTAGTGGAAAGAGCAAATAAAATATCTGAAGAGTGACTGTGTACAGCAGAGGAGTGCTCCAGAGGGAAGAACTAGATTTATGGACAGAAAGGAGGGAGAGCTAGGTTCAACGTGTGAATGACTTTCCAAATGAAGAGATTTTCCAACTTTGTCATGCAGTCAAATCGCCCACAGAGCTCGTGAAAAACAATTCCTGGACCCCAAACTTAATGAAGCAGATCCTTCAGGGGTGGGTTACAGATCATTTGGTTCACACCCCATTTCAAGAACCACCCTTTTTTTTTTTAATTTTTTTAACATTTATTTATTTTTGAGACAGAGAGAGACAGAGCATGAACAGGGGGAGGGCCAGAGAGAGAGGGAGACACAGAATCTGAAGCAGGCTCCAGGCTCTGAGCTGTCAGCACAGAGCCTGATGCGGGGCTCGAACTCACGGACCGTGAGATTGTGACCTGAGCGAAGTCGGACGCTCAACCGACTGAGCCACCCAGGCGCCCCAAGAACCACCCTTCTAAACTCAGTCACTGAAACATTCAAGTAGCAGCAGAAAGACCAAGTGCCAAGGGCTTTTAGACAAATGTTCCTTTTTGCACTACAGACAAAGGCTGGGCTCAAAGATACTGTAATTTTATCAAATCAATTTTAAGATTAATATATTGTTTTTGTGCTATATTATTTAGAAAATGCTAACTTTACTTTCCATCAGGCTCTGCTCTGGTGTTGGAATGCATGCCTCTTAAGAGTAATAGAAGTATAGCTCTAAGGAGCATCTCATATTATGTAACATTTAACGCTTATTTGGAAGTCTCATTACACATAAGAATACATGTTGCAAATTTCTGATTTAGTTTGGAAGTCACTATTATTTCCTTTAATGCAGAAAACTGCAATTTACTGTGAATTATGTTTAGAATCAATAAGAGACCTTCTGTGGAAGCAATCTATGGAATAACCATAATTCCAAAAAGGGTCAAAGTCAAGTTAATAATCTGCAACTGAAAACAACCCTAATTTAATATTCAATATTAAGCTGAATATTCTCTTTTCATAGAGAAGGCAGTATAAAATGTGTAACATAGATATTTTCACTATGAAATGAATGCATCAAATGAGAGAAATGCAGTTTGCCTTTTAAATAATAGTGTAGGTAGGTGCAGATAAATTGAAATTGAATCACGATAAAATGACAAAACACAAACCACAAATGCCATGAGCAGGTGCACAGCACACAGCAGACCTTTAACAGCTAAGCTCCTCCTCTTTGAGTCCATGAGCTTTGCCCGGTTGGTGGAAAGAATCAGCAGATTCATCCCTGCACTCTCTAGTCAGATATAATTGCCCAAGTCAAATGTCTTTCAATTTATAACTGTCTGTAAGGACGTCTTTTCACTTGTGGATAGAAAGATAATTAAAACTGATTTTTATTTATGCTTCCCAGTATGGCATAAATGTAAGGAAATAATTGAAAACAAACAGCATTATTAGGAAAAATAGTTACTGTTCGCAGAAGCCTGTGCTGAGCTGTATTATCTGCCCCAAATTCTTTGAGGATCAGATATTACTGCATTGTTTGAAAGCCACTGCTGACCCTATCGAAATGAAGTAATAATATTAGCAGTGGTAGTTTCTATTTATTACATGCTTACTATGTATTAGACACTGCTCTAAGTGCTTTACATGAACTAGCTTATTCAGCTCCCAGAACCTAATGAGGTAGGCATGATTATTATTCCTAATTTATGGGTTAGGAAACTGAGGCTCAGAGAGATTCAGCTGCCCAAGGAGGCACGGTGGTTGAATTTGGAATTAAACTCAGGCGGAGCTCAAGCATTTAACCACAACATGCCTCCTCTTTTATTGTACTTCTAAGAAAGTACTTTAGGAAATGTACACTTGTTGAGGATTCATATACATTTAAATAAAAGGGTTTATTTTGAGATTGTAAACCTAAATTAACTGAAACTTCAGAAGCCCTAAATGATTTATTTTTCAGTATTTTCACTCTTTGTTGTTTTTAAAGGTGTGTGTGTGTGTGTGTTACTATATTTGAAGGTATTGTTTTTTAAGTTTATTTATTTATTTAGAGTGAGAGCACACGTGTACAAGGAAGGGGCAGAGAGAGGGAGGGACACTGAATCCCAAGCAAGTTTCCTACCATCAGCACAGAACCCCATCCAGGGCTTGAACTCACAGATGGCTCGAACTCACAAACCGTGAGATCATGACCTGAGTCGAAACCAAGAGTCAGACAGTTAACCAACTGAGCCACCCAGGGGCCCTGATTGAAGGTATTGTTTTAATACTGTACTATGGATGAAAACTGGCATACTGAGATGCCTGGGTGGCTTAGTCGGTTAAGCATCGGACATCGGCCCAGGTCATGACCTCATGGTTTGTGAGTTCGATCCCCGGGTCGGGCTGTATGCTTACAGCTCAGTGACTGGAGCCTGCTTCAGATCCTGTGTCTTCTTCTCTCTCTGCCCTTCTCCCACTCATGCTCTGTCTCTCTGTCTCTCAAAAATAAACACTGACAAAATTTTAAAAAATAAAAGAAAATTGGCTGAACTCAGAAATTTATGACTGAATCTGCAATAGCACTCTTGTTGTATAAACCTTCATTTTAAACATTTTGCCCAAACAGATGCAATATACAAAAACTTGAGGGGACACTCACCTGCATCACAATTTTCAGTCACAGTCCCTTTATACAGAGGGTGGCTGAAGGAAATCTTTCTATCTTCTCCTTCCATGTGAACGACTAAGAGGCCAGTGACTGTCCTAGCTGGGACGCCTTGGTCCATAACTTTTAACTGCAGCCAGATTGGAAAATATTCTGAAGATGGGTTGTGCCGAAGTTGAACTTCTCCTGTATACTTATCAATAGAAAACATTGACTGGGTCTCTGCAAAACTAAACATGACAGTTCCATTGGGGCCCAAGTCGGGGTCGCTGGCTGTCAGAATGGCAGTTGTCTGGTTAGGAGGTGACTGGGTGGAAAGAAAAATTTCAAAGGGGTTCTGCTCCCACACTGGATCATTGTCATTAACATCCATGACATGCACTTTTATAATTACTGTGGTGCTTCTCGAGCCCTGGACACTACAGTCTCTGGCCACAGCCCGAAATGTATGTTGGGATCTGGCTTCTCGGTCCAAGGTGTGGCAGGTTCTCAGTGCACCCGCCACAGAATCAATGGTGAATGTACCAGAAGCTTCACCCTCCAGAAAATACTCAGTTTGCCCATTCAGACCTTCGTCCTTGTCCACAGCAGATAGTACCAGAACCACTGTCCCCACTTCAGCATCTTCTCTCACGGAGGCCTGGTAATGCAGCGTGGGGAAGGAAGGGCCATGGTCATTGTCATCCAAAACTCTAACCTGCAACTGCACTAGAGAGCTCCTCGGTGGATCCCCTAGGTCGGAACACAGGATGACTAAGGTAAAATTGCTGACTTGCTCCCGGTCCAAAGCGCGAGTGGTTGAGAGGTCTCCTGATGTTTCATTAATAGCAAAGTACTCATCAGTATTCCCATCTACGAAAGGAAACAAATACAAATTCAAAATGCATTTGAATTGAAGAAGTAGCAGCCCTTTGCTGGCTATATATACACACACATATGATTCATGTGTATATGTGCTACATATATCATTCATGTATATGATGAGATATATGCAGGATTCATGCATTCAACAAATATTTATTTCATGATTATTCATCCTAGCACTTTTGTAAGTATGGAGGATACAACAGTGAACATGATAGAGTCCCCGCCCTCATGAAGCTTCTTTTATCAGGGGATAAACAAAATAATATAATTCAATATCTATCTTAATTCAATCAATAATTAGAGGGGGGCCTGGGTGGCTCAGTGAGTTAAGTGTCCGATGCTTGACTTCAGCTCAGGTCATGATCTTACAGTTCATGGTTTTGAGCTTCATGTCAGGCTCTGTATTGACAGTGTGGAGCCTGCTTGAGATTCTTTCTCTCTCCCTCTCTCTCTGCCCCTCTTCCTGCTTGCTCTCTCTCTAAATAAATGAACTTAAAAAAATAATTTACTTGCTTTGACTTGATTTGCAAGAGTATGAATTTTTGTGTCTGCATCTACAACTTTTTATATTCATATATTTTTCCTCTGATTAAAGTATATGTTTTCATTGAGATAAAACAACAATGGGACACCTGGGTGGCTCAGGTGGTTAAGCGTCTGACTCTTGGTTTCAGCTCAGGTCATGATCTCATGGTTTGTGAGTTTGAGCCCCATGTCGGGCTCTGTACTGACAGTACGGAGCCTGCTTAGGATTCTGTCTTCCCCTCTCTCTCCTTTTCTCTGCCTCTCCCTTGCTGGTGCTCTCTCTGTCTCTCAGAATAAATAAATAACTTTTAGTCAGGAAAAATATAGTTCCACGACTTTCCGGCAATATCTTGGATGAAGGGCACATTCTTGGATGAGGCTCACTATTCCAAACAGTGTGAGGATTTACTAGCATCTGCCAGGGGTCTATGGGGAAGAAGGAGAACACCATTCAAAAGAACAACAGCTAGGGGCTGAGGAGAAGAGACTTGCATTTGCATTTTATTCATAACACACAAGTAATTTGTATCACACATAGGGGTGATCCGACAAACCTACATTTCTGTGGCATTTGTAGTTGATAAAATGATTCATTCACTCAGCAGACATTTAAGGAGAACCTGCCACATGCCAAGCATGTGCTGGATACTGGGAATATGAGGAGAGTAAGCCATGATCCCAGTCTCCAAGAATTACGGTGCAGGAGGAATTTGGGTCAGTACCGGGACATCAAAGTGTGGTGTGAAAATCATATGCACGGGGCGCTGAGACGGAAATGAAGGGCACACAATCCTGTGTTTGGCTGAGCGGGAACGATTGGAGAGAGTGACATCACAACTGATCCCTAAAGAGGAAGGGGCCAGGCTAAAGGTTTGGCAAGTGCGTTGTAGGTAGAGGAGAGAGCCTGAAGGAAGCATTCCACATTGGTAGTGTGATGCCGTTGGGCATGAGGACTGGGTCTTTGAGGTGAAACAATTTGGAGCCTGAAGGAAGTCTTATGACTATGAGAAGTTAATAGCTGCAAATGTTTTAGTGTAACTAGAACACAGGGTTCCCTGGGTGTTTGCAAGCAGAGGGCAGAGAGAGGGCTGGCAGCTGGGAAGACATGAATTTAGGAGAGAAGGAGAGGGTTAAATCATGAAGCGCCCTGTGTATACTGCTGAGGAGTCTACCTTAACATCTGTAGGGAGCCCCTGAAGGGTTTTAGACAGGAAAGGATCATGAATCACACTTCTGTTTTAGGAAGAAGCCTGGGCAGCAATGTCAAAGCTTGGTTTTGACACTGACAGTACAGAGCCTGCTTGGGATCCTCTCTCTTCCTCTCTCTCTCTGCCCCTCCCCCACTCGCTTGCAAGTGAGGGTTCTCTCTGTCTCACTCTCACAAAAATAAATAAGCTAAAAACAAGAATTCTTCTTGGAACAATTTTAACATCTTTTTGTTTTGCTCATTAATCATGACTTAAAAAAATCTTTGGCAGTTGTTAATTTTATATTTGTATGAAAGTCATTATTTTACTTAAAAAATGTCCTTTAATGGGGTTAAGACATAGAATGCAGGGAGATAGGGAGATATAGGGGGGCAGTGGTAGCTGAAGACAGGGACTGGATGCAATGACTCAGTGAGAGTACGTCTATGAGGAAAGTAAAAAAAAAAAAATACTAAGCACCAAACACCATGGAAACTTCAATAAGTCAGAAGACCACCCGCAGCACAAGGACATTGGAAAGGCTTGTCTAGAAAGGACATGAAGGATCAGGAGAAAGTGACCTTCTGAAGTCAAGGTGGGGCCAAGTGTCCAGGGCGGGGTGTGCAAAGGCACAAAAGCAGGACAATCAAATTAAGAAGTGGAAAGATCCGCTGGGTTTAGCAACAAGATCCCAAGCTTCTCTCTGCAAGGGTAGTTTCAGTAGAACACATGGGAGCAGGATAAGAAGTGAAAGCAAGGTAAGGTCAGAAACCAGAGAGAAGCCAATGATTTTTAAGAAGCTCGGTTGTGAAGGAAAAGAGAGTGAGAAGGGACACACACCTGAGGGAAGATGTGTGTCTTCAAGACGAAAAAGGCTGGTAAATACTGATGGGAAAAACAAGTGGAAGGGGAAATTTTGACAGTATGGGAAAAAGCCAATGAGAAAAAAAAAGTCCCTGATGCAGTGAGAGGGGACAAGTGGCAATCTGGGGATTGTTTGTTATCAGTGCTCAAGAAGACAAGCACAGAATTTGAGAGCAAGCATTTAGAAAATCTTACCGCCACTTGACAAAATAATTTTACACCTGCACTAATAGATTTTTTAAAAATGGGGCTATGCCTTTTTTTTTTCTCACAGTCATTCATATTTATTGTATTTAACAAAAATTTCAGTGTATAACAGATAGGAAATTTAAAAAATCCAACTCTGGTCCTTAATCACAGATTGTTTGGGAAGTTCTAAAGAACAAGTGGAGTTTATAGAAGAAGGAAAGGACTCAATGCAATGGGTAGGAAAGAAGAAAATGGGGCTCACTTACACAAGTTAGTTTGAAAGGGTATCGTTCTTCAGGATGAAATATGACATTGCATGTAAACATTTACAATATATATGCCCTTGAACATGATAACTCTACTTACATTTATCATAAAGAAATAATTAAGCAAGTGTTGTTCAACGGTAGCATTTTTATAATAAGACTGCTATTGTGGTCAATACCTCGAAGACCATAAAAGGGAATGGATGGAATAAGTGATATTATACATATGCAATAAGAGGAAACATCATTAGAAATGCTAACATATATGTCTATTTACTCATCCGAAAGGTTCAAACAGTATGTTAAAAATGAGTTTAAAAATGAGGTAGCAAAATAGCATATATAAATTGTCCAATATATGTAAAATTGATGTCTCCATTCACAAGGTTCATGAGAGAGCACTTTTCAAAATAGTAAAGGGGTTATCTCAGCAAGACAAAAATTTTGTGTGTTCCTACTTTTGTTCTCCATAAATCTGTATATATATCCTATAACAATTACGTATCATTCTTATAATCAGGCAAAAAGGAAATAAAGCTATTCTCATTTTGGAGTAAAATGGTGGTATATAGAAAATGCGACTGGTCCTAGAATTTTTAGCAAATAGAGAGTGATAGCTTTCAGAAGCTAGTTCCAAAACTGCTTTTACAAGATCTAAAGATCTGAAAGTGGTTCCCTCCATAAGATGCAGTCTCTGAAGCATTCCTCTCTCTCCTCAACTCATATTCTATGTGCACTCTGACACCTGCCAAAAATCAGATTCTTCAATCACTTTTTCTCTTAAATGAATAAGAAGATGCAGCTGTCTCCATACAAACACCACCATTATTCTGCCAGAGATCTTTATGTTTCTGATCCAAAGGGAGCAATATCACAAAATTATCTTCTAGTAGAAGTTCTTACAGATTTTTATCAAGAGTGGGATACACTCTTAAGTGTAGATCTTAAGTGTTACACCGATATTCAGATCTGGGAACTGTCTCTGTCTGTTCTAGCCTCCATTTAAGAAGGACCTGACAGGGGTGCCTGGGTGGCTCAGTCCATTAACCATCTGACTTTGGCTTGGGTCATGATCCTGCAGTTTGTGAGTTTGAGCCCTGTGTGGGGCTCTGTGCTGACAGCTCAGAGCCTACAGCCTGCTTTGGATTCTGTGTCTCCCTCTCTCTGCCCTTCCCCTGCTCACACTCTGTCTCTCTCTCTCTCTCAAGAAGAAACTTAAAAATTTTTTTTTAAAAAAGAAAGGCATGACAAAATTCTTGATGGCTCAAAATAATAAAAACATTAGCGATCATATGAAAGCCACAAAAATGGAATAAAGTTATATGTTCCATCTGCACATCCACTAGTATAGAAAAATTCACAAGAGGGGCACCTGGGTGGCTCAGTCGGTTAAGCGTCCGGCTGTGGCTCAGGTCATGATCTCATGGTTCATGAGTTTGAGCCCTAAGCCAGGCTCTGTGCCGACCGCTCAGAGCCTGGCGCCTGCTTCCGATTCTGTGTCTCCCTCTCTCTCTGCCCCTCCCCCCACTTGCACTCTGTCTCTCTCTCTCTCTCAAAAAAAAAAAATCTTAAAAAAATGTTTTTAAAAAAGAAAAATTCACAAGTGTCGTTGAGGGGAGATTTAAGAATTCGGAGGCCGTCGGTTCATGGTGTCTGTGGAAAGGACACACACGGCAGCAAACAGCTCTTGGCATGTTTTCTAAAGACACTGTGATAAACACCAAATACAGAATAATCACCAGTGTGTCAACTCGGGCAGTGTCCTGATGAGAATTTTAAAAAAGAAAATACTTACCAATTATATGATATCTGACAGCTCCATTATCACCAGCATCCATATCAGAAGCCAAAATAGTGTAGGCAACCCCTGGCTCTTGGTTTTCCAGAACCTCAATGCTATGACTGGGGACAATAATCTCTGGTGCGTGATCGTTTTCATCTTCCACAGTACAGAGAATCGTGGTGGTGCCAGATAACGAAGGGACTCCCCCATCTCGCACAAGTACTGATGTGAAATAAAAGAGAACACAGATTGTGGCCGTGAATTCATGCCTAGCATGCACTGCCCCAACCAGACTGCATCAGACGAAACTACCTGGGTAGCACTGGGTCAAGCGCATTTTATTTCAAGACACTCTGCAGAAATGTAAAATGTCACCACTACCCTCCTGCTGCTTGTTTTTGTTTGTTTAGCATCGTCCAGGGATCCCTTACCTCGAAGGGTGAAAACTTCCTGAACTTCTCTGTCAAGTGTGGTGGTTGTCACTACCTCTCCAGTGTCAGGATTTATCTTGAACAACCCAGATGAAGCACCTGGCATGATTTCAAACTGAAACTTGGAATTGATTCCTTAAGAAAAATAGAAAGAAAAACTTAGTAATTATCCCTTTGGAAACCAGTCATCTGTTTTCTTATTCTTTTTCCTGTGAACATGTCAGGCCATAGATGAAAAAGGCAAGACACTTAAACAGCCTTCAAATTAAGGTAAAACATCCAAAACACATACACACACACACACACACACACACACACACACACACACACACACCTCTTTTGGCTGTTCTTGCTAAATAAAAGCCTCATGGGCTGAAATGCTTGATTTTCAAAAGTCTTAGGAGACTTCCCCACAGTGAATGCTTAAGATTTTTTCCCTCCCGTAAAAGATTTCTTATGAGTGCGCAACCCTACAATATATTCCTAATTACTCCTTCTAACACCCCTGATTGTGATTTAATGACATAATTATAAGCTTGAGAGCCAAATGACAATTTCTTTAGATCAACCCTCTATTTAAAAACTTGTGCTCAGTTATGGTATTTTGTTTATTCTCCAGTACAGGAGGAAAGCACGTAGACTTGCTTATATGCATATTTTTGTTTTGTTTTTTACTTAGCATTCAGTCTCCTATTTGGAGTGAGAAATGTGGTATCATGTTATCATGCATTTTGAAAATAATGTTTCCCAATTTTGGGGGTTTCATTTCTTCCCTAAGAAAAGTGTTACATCATCTCCATCATTGATTATGAAGATCATTCATACCATTAACTTAATGAGTGTATCCCAGGCTGTTGTAGCTTATTTGCCCCTTATACAAGTTCCGTTTAATTATTTTCCTATCTTCTTTCTTAACTGACAAGAATCTAGGAGCAGACATAGTACTTAGAGTATATGATTTTATACTTCAATAAAAGATGAAATACTATTCATTTGCCTTAACAACAACACCAAAAAACTTCAATTACAAATTTCCATCTTGCCAATCTTAAAAATTTTCATTCCACTATGGTCTAGAGGCTATAACATAGGACTGAGTGCTGGAGGCAGTGGAATATAAGGCCAGTTTTATGTAAGAATAAATGTACTATGTCACTCGAAAGGGAAAGGATATTTGACATAGTCTGCAGGCATTTTAATGGCCTTAAGAGAAAATAAAGTCTAATAAGATAAATCAATAGGTTTGATATGGTATGGTCAGAGGTCCCCCCAAAATACCATTCTATCAGTAGACATTAGGCTTATCATTCCACTAATGATTATTTAATAATCCTGGAGACTACTTTGGTCTCGTAATGATCACATAATCTCTCTTCTGTAGCCAAGACAAAAATTCTGGGCTGAATGTATTATTTCTGTCTATCTCTTAGTACATTATGAAAATGGTGTATACCATTTGGTGTCACTATATGGTGTCACATAGTGTGACACCTAATGGCCCAAGAGCCAATGGTGAATCAAACAGCTGCGGCCTCTGCCTTCAGGGAGTTGACATGGAGAACAGCACCATTTAATTTTGGACCCTTTATTTTTGAAATCAATTCACTCACTTATAGGATTTTATCATACATTATACATTACGTTATACCCTGCATTATATATTATTTTAATCTTTATTTAAAATGTTTAACATTTTAATTGCCAACACTTGTCAAACCCAGAAAATGTTTAAACTCAATTCTTTATATTTTCTCTTCCTCCCATTGTTCCCATTATTTTGTAGTGTGCCTTACCATTGTACCCAATATTTTCCTGACTTCTTAGAAACTTTCAGATTTTATTATTTCCATTATCCTATATAGCTTTGATTCCTGAGACAAGCCATTCACCTTTAATCCTCCTAGTATATTATGAAGGATAAACAAGATTCTTAATTATACCTATAGTTTGCATACATACATTTTTTACATACATTTCACACTCCCAAATTCACACCCTTCATAACTGAAATTATGTGAAGTAACTTTAAAATATGGTTCTTTTAGAATTTATTTAGTGCCTTCCTTCTTCCACCTTATACCCTATAATCATCCAGAAGAAACACAGCATCATCAAACGTGAGCACCAAGAAAATAAAAATAAAATAGAGATTATTCAGTCTAATTTCATCACCTTACTAACCATATTGGAAATAGGGATCTGAAGATATTCAGTGGTATACTTATGACGTACACCTAGTGAGAGGTATGTGTGTGTGTGTGTGTGTGTGTGTGTGTGTGTGTGTGTGGACACATACATATATTGCTCTTAGACCTCAAGACCTATAGCACTGTGACCTCTTAATTTCTCCAAGACACCCCTCTCAATTCGGTTCTTTGCCTCTCCAGCCCAGACCCATGAATGATCACTTTCACAACTGTGACAGTTTCCTCAGTCTGGCGGCTTTTGGCCAAAGATGCCGAGCAAAGCCTTAAGCCAGCATCATTCCAGCCATCGCTCTGCCCTCCTTGGATACCCAGCAGATAACTGGGGCTGGAAGAAAATGTCACAACAGCATAGACTGAGGCTGCAGAAATGTCATCATCATCCAGCAGTCCCCTTCCAACTCTCCTGTGTCATCCCTCTCCTATTCAAGGTCTCCCACCCAACACCTCTGGGCTCACTTCCACAGATGGCTTTCTGTCATATTTCCCAGAGAAAATGAAGGCATCAGGAAAGCACTCCCTCAACTTTCTGCGTCTACACTCAACTCTAACTCCTGGTTTCTGTTTCAATGGCAAGAGTAATCCTTCCAGTGCTCCTTTTAGGAATTTTCCTCATGTCTAGTCTTTCTCATTAATTATTTCCCTTAAATTATATTCTTCTCTGTCTAGAGGAATCAAGATTTTTTTTCCTTCTCATTATAGCTAAGCTTATTTTAAAAATGCTATCCGTTCTCTGCAGCTAGCTTGAAAATGTCATACCTAGCTATTCTTTCTACAGTCACCAAGACCTTCTGGTTATAAAATTTACTGGTTATTTTAGTTTTTATCTGATTTTTCTTCTCTGTGGCTTCAGATATTGCTCACTGATGTTTAAAAAGATGGAAAAGCAAGTTGACAATAAATTTCATATTAAAAAAAGATGGAAAAGAAGGAACAAAGTGAAACAGATGAGAGGGAGAGACAAAAAAGATGGTGGAGGAAGGAATTCATCCCACCTCTTTCCCAATCCACTGTCTTCAAGTTTTTACCCATATGCAGATGACATCCATGTGTCTGCATTAAGCTTCAGGTCTTTGGTTGTCTCATTCATTTGTGTGTTCACTCATTCATTTGTGTGTTCACTCATTCACGTGTTCATTGCACATATGCACATATACTGAGTGCCAGGCACTGGAAAGATACCCTTGAATAATAAGTAATTATCTTGGTTCTCAAACTTTCCCTCTAGTGGGGCAAGCAATTATGTCAATGAATTATAGACAGTGTCATAGAAAATATGAAATCACTGAGGAAGTGGATCAGGGAAGACTCACCCGAGGTAGACAGTTTTTCATTACCTCATTAAATAAACATATAGAGAGAGTGACAGTAGATGCTAAGGTACCATGCCAGGGGCTAAGAATATAACTTCCAGCAGGAAGGCAAATTCTCTCTCCTCACAGTGCTTGCAGAATAGCACGGCACAAGGATAAGTTAGCAAGCAACTACAATTCCACATAAGACATCACTGGGAAAGTATGGTTGCCTTCTGTCTAAGCTGAGCCTCTAAAGATGAATAGGATTTAATAAGTAAGAAAGAAGAAAGAATGTTTGAGCGCATTCAAAGTAAAATCCAAACACCTCAGTACAGTCTACAAAGCCCCACATTATATGGGTTCTGCTTATTTCTCCAACCTCTTCTCACGCACTCCACTGCTATGCTCCTGGTCCCGCTGGCTTCCCTTCTGTTCTGCAAACATGTTTCATTTCTTTCTGTCAGGTCTTAGTAGTTGCTGATCTCTCTGAATGCTCCTCTCTCAGTTCTTTCCGTGGCTATTAGTTATGAAACTATTGTTGTCTTGGATCTAAGTCCATCCTGCTCTGCTCGGCCCCATGATGCTGGGGCTGGGGATCTGTAAGCCACAGTCTTGTCTTGCCAATGGACTCCATCCTCTGGTCTGCCGCCAGGGGACACCAGAGGGAGAGTGAAAGTCAGAAGGAGAGGTGATGGGACCCCCTTCCGTTTGCTCCCTGTCTCTGTCAGCGCTGTCATTTCATCTCCTGTAGTAACTGCTCATGGCTTTCAATCTTCTGGCACTCCCAGAGCCAGGCTCTGCAAGGCCCTTTAATTTTCTCTTTAGGTTCTGATAACCTTGACCTCTTCTAGGGGTGATAGCTGTTTCTATGGTTATTTTTCCTGGTTATCTCCAGATTCTCCTTTTGCTTACTTAGCCTTCCAACACCTGTATTATAATCTCTGGTTTTCCTGGCTGCACCTGACTGATAGAGAACTTGGCAGCAGGATGGATCTCAGGTATCAGGGATTCTGAGTTTGGTTATGTCTTTGGCCTTGCATACAGTGCTGGGTTCTTTGATCATGGGAAATGGGATACTAGTAGTTCATGACTTGCAGTGATAGCACAATCGATTAAATTATCACCTGCATTCGATTATGAGGAAGTTACTCTCAAAGGACTCAAATTCCTTAGAGGACCAAATGGCCATATGATAGTAAAAAGGAGTATGATGTGAGATAGCTGTTTCTGAACTGTACTAGGAACTTACAGAAAGAAAACTACAAGCTGAAGCTTTAAACCTGCAGCCAAGTCATAACTAAAAACCAGAAAGCTCTTGCAAGCCCTAAAGTTAATCTCCCTGAAGATCAGACTCAAACTGAGTGGCAGACACAACAGGTAACTTCTAGCAAGGAGACGTTTATTCACAAGAAGACCTGTAAGTACAGTCATCCCAACATATTGCAGGCAGTCATGTGCAAATCTGGCTCCACTTCTAAAGAATGGCACAATTTTTCTAATTTATATTAGAATAAACCTGGGGAATATGTGTGGAAATCATCTCTGAGGATGTGAGACCCAGGAAAATAAAACACAATTTTGGTTTAGGCTGGAATTCTTGGTGTCATGTGTTAATTCATACAGTTATGTCTCTTGACAGTTTCTTTGATGGACTGATTTAATAGTGGCCTATCCTCACTGAGGTTGAGATGCCGCATCTTCTGCATACTATACAGTAAGATTCGAACAGCTTGAAGAACTGGGAATGTTAGGACAGTTTTGCCATGTATGACATGCCCACCCAGCACTCTACCCCTACCCTCGGTACATTTCCCAAGAGTTCAGAGGACCTTCCTTTACAAAGACTCTGGGAAAGATATCAGTTAGAAGGATGCCAGCATCCTTTAAAGGCCCCTCTGCTAATTGGCCTCTGGAGGCTGTGAATGATGGTGCCCTGACCCTGGAGACCATCTTCTGAGAACAAACACTCTATACCAACTTGTAAAAACAATCAGAAGTGATTTGCTTTTAAATTCAGCATCCTTTCTTAATAAAAACCCTCAAGAAAGTCAGGATAGAAGGAACATACTTAAACATCATAAAAGCCATTTATGAAAAGCCCACAGCTCCTCAATGGGGAAAAACAGAGCTTTCCCCCTGAGATCAGGAACATGACAGTGTTGTCCACTCTCACTGCTGTTGTTTAACATAGTGTTGGAAGTTCTAGCATCAGCAATCAGACAACAAAAGGAAATCAAAGGCATCAAAGTGGGCATAGATGAAGTCAAGTTTTCACTTTTTTGCAGATGACATGATATTATACATGGAAAACCCGATAGACTCCACCAAAAATCTGCTAGAACTGATACATGAATTCAGCAAAATCGCAGGATACAAAATCAATGTACAGAAATCAGTTGCATTCTTATACACTAATAATGAAGCAACAGAAAGACAAATAAAGAAACTGATCCCATTCACAACTGCACCAAGAAGCATAAAATACCTAGGAATAAACCTAACCAAAGATGTAAAAGATCTGTATGCTGAAAACTATAGAAAGCTTATGAAGGAAATTGAAGAAGATACAAAGAAATAGGAAAACATTCTGTGCTCATGGATTGGAAGAATAAATATTGTTAAAATGTCAATACTACCCAAAGCTAACTACACATTCAATGCAATCCCAATCAAAATTGCACCAGCATTCTTCTCGAAGCTAGAACAAGCAATCCTAAAATTTGTATGGAACCACAAAAGGCCCCAAATAGCCAAAGTAATATTGAAGAAGAAGATAAAAGTGGGAGGCATCACAATCCTAGACTTTAGCCTCTATTACAAAGCTATAATCATCAAGACAGCATGGTATTGGCACAAAAACAGACACATAGACCAATGGAATAGAATAGAGACTCAAGAATTGGACCCACAAATGTATGGCCAACTAATTTTGACAAAGCAGGGAAGAGTATCCAATGGAAAAAAGACAGTCTCTTTAACAAATGGTGCTGGGAGAACTGGACAGAATGGAAAAAAGACAGTCTCTTTAACAAATGGTGTTGGGAGAACTGGACAGAAAACATGCAGAAGAATGAAAGTAGACCATTTTTTACACCATTCACAAAAATAAACTCAAAATGGATGAAGGACCTGAATGTGAGACAGGAAGCAATCGAAACCCTAGAGGAGAAAGCAGGAAAAAAGCTCTCTAACCTCAGCCACAGAAATTTCTTACTTGACACATCTCCAAAGGCAAGGAAATTAAAAGCAAAAGTGAACTATTGGGACCTCATCAAGATAAAAAGCTTCTGCACTGCAAAGGAAACAATCAACAAAACTGAAAGGCAACTGATGGAATGGGAAAAGATATTTGCAAATGACATATTAGATAAAGGGCTAGTATCCAAAATCTATAAAGAACTCACCAAACCCCGCACCCGAAAAACAAATAATCTAGTGAAGACATGGGCAGACGACATGAGTATACACTTTTCTAAAGAAGACATCCAGATGGCCAACAGGCACATGAAAAGATGCTCAACGTTACTCCTAATCAGGGAAATACAAATCAAAACCACACTGAGATACCACCTCACGCCAGTCAGAGTGGCTAAAATGAACAAATCAGGAGACTATAGACGCTGGTGAGGATGTGGAGAAACGGGAACCCTCTTGCACTGTTGGTGGGAATGTAAACTTGAGCAGCCTCTCTGGAGAACAGTGTGAAGATTCCTCAAAAAATTAAAAATAGATCTATCCTATGACCCAGCAATAGCACGCTAGGAATTTACCCAAGGGATACAGGAGTGCTGATGCATAGGGGCACTTGTACCCCAATGTTTATAGCAGCACCTTCAACAATAGCCAAATTATGGAAAGAGCCGAAATGTCCATCAACTGACAAATGGATAAAGAAGATGTGGTTTGTATATACAATGGAATACTACTTGGCAATGAGAAAGAATGAAATATGGCCATTTGTAGCAATGTGCATGAAACTGGAGAGTGTTATGCTAAGTGAAATAAGTCAGGCAGAAAAAGACAGATACATATGTTTTCACTCCTATGTGGATCCTGAGAAACTCAACAGAAGACCAGGGGGGACGGAAAGGGGGATAAAAAGTTACAGAGAGGGAAGGAGGCAAACCATAAGAGACCCTTAAATACTGAGAACAAACTGAGAGTTGATGGGGGGTGGGGGAGAGGGGAAAGTGGGTGATGGGCATTGAGGAGGGCACCTGTTGGGATGAGCACTGGGTGTTGTATGGAAACCAAGGTGACAATAAATTACATACAAAAAAAAAAAAAAACTTGGGGCGCCTGGGTGGCGCAGTCGGTTAAGCGTCCGACTTCAGCCAGGTCACGATCTCGCGGTCCGGGAGTTCAAGCCCCGCATCAGGCTCTGGGCTGATGGCTCAGAGCCTGGAGCCTGTTTCCGATTCTGTGTCTCCCTCTCTCTCTGTCCCTCCCCCGTTCATGCTCTGTCTCTCTCTGTCCCAAAAATAAATAAACGTTGAAAATAAAAAAAAAAAACTTAAAAAAAAATAAGTGATTTGCTTTTACCCAGCAGAAACAACAGAGTACATCTCTATGTAATCTCTTCCACTATTGGCCATCATCTACTTGGCAGAGATATTGCTCATCTTGGCATCCAATAGAACATCATACTAAACCACTACTTTGATGACATCACAACTGGATCTAGTGTGCAGAAAGTAGCAAGTAACTTAGATGTCTTAATTAGATGTATCTATTAGACCACCCATTGGCAAACTATAGACTACTGGCCACTTTTGTAAAGTTTTGCTAAAACACACCTGCTCTCATTTCTTTATGTATTATCTGTTGCTGCTGTCTTGGTGAGACGTCAGAGTTGAGTGACAGAAACTGCATGGTCCTCAAAACCTAAAATATTTAGTACCTTGCCCTTTACAGAGAGAAATTTGCAGAGCCCTGTCCTGGAGTCAAGGGTGGGAGAGGAATAGCAGTTGAGGATAGAGAAGAAAGCTAGAGTCACTGCATAAAGTGAATGGCTGTTAAACAAGAGGAAATAAAACTTCATCCTCAAAACCATGAGGAATTAATAAAGAATTCTGACCATAGGAGTGTTATTTTCAGGTTTACTTTTTAGGAAGATCATTTGTCATGGAACTCCTCAACCGTAGAATGCCCACACAAGTCAGACATTTCTAAAGCAAAATAGGATCATGCCTGACTGATTGAATTGAATAAACAAATGAATGAATTCTGAAGAGTGAAGGCAACTTGAAGCAGGTTATTTTACAGATGTTCCAGTTTCTCAAATCACAGAGTCAAAATCTTTACTGAGCTACTTTGTCTTAGCTTGCACTACGTTAGGGACCTGGGATAAAAGTGAATAAAACATGCCCTGAATCCATGAGAAGTTCCCAGCCTAAAGGGCAGAGAGACGAGTAAATAATTAGACAATGACAATTCCCTGCATTAAATAAGACTAAATCAAAGTTTTAATAGTGATTGTCTCTGGGTGAGGAAAATTATAAGTGGTTCTTATTCTTTTTTTTCATGCTTACTATTTCATTAATTTTAAGGCTTATTTTTCCCCACATTTGAATATTTCTGAAGTTAGATGCATTTTACAGTGAATACTGTTTTAGAGTCAATGAAACAGATGAAATACTGTCATGGCAGTGTTTATCCCTCGCTCCAAGTATAGGCTGTCGTGTGAAGTTGTAATCCAGCACAAGACATTTTTCAGGAAATCAGATCCAGAGTTAATTCCAAATAAACTCAGACAGAGAATACAGCTGACCCTTGAACAACACGATTTGAACTACACGAATTCATGTACACGTGGATTTTTTTTTTATAAATACAGTATAGTACTGTAAATTTATTTTCTCTTCCTTCTGATTTTCCTAAAACCATTTTCTTGTCTCTAGCTTATTTTGTTGTAAGAATATAGTATAGAATACATATAATCTACAAAACATGTGTTCATTGACTGTTTACATTATCAGTAAGGCTTCTGGTCAACTGCAGCCTACCAGTGGTTAAGTTTTTGGAGCCTCAAAAGTTAAACGTGCGTTTTTGACTGTGTGAGGGGCAGTCAGCACTCCTCATCCCCACGTTGGTCAAAGGTCAACTGTACAGTTTTTTTATGGAATAGAGAATAAAATCTCACTATAGAATTTGACATTTTTTGCATGGCAACGTGCTGTTAAATGATCTTGTATTCACCACTATTGAGCAAATATATCAGCAGGAGAGATTCATCTGCCCTAGCGGGGGCACCCTTTCTCCAGGGACTAGGGGAGGGGCGCCCCTGGGGGTAAATCTTTTCTCCTTAACAATAGAACTCTTGTTGGTGGTACCAAAGCTGTAGCAGTTTTAATATCTTAGTTAAAACCTGGTAGTTGTTTTTCCCTTTTAATACATGAAAAAACTCCTGTTAGTACTAGTGTGAGTCATACATCATAAACATGCAGGGCTCGAAGTCCCATGGGTTTTGAAGGCCAAACAACACTGTAGGCTTACAATTTTAAAAACATATGTTAAGCTTTCTAGTATTAAGTAACGCTATACTATTTTTTAAAAATACATACTAAAAAGTAAACCATTCATAAATTCCAATGTGATGCCAGTTATGTTAAAATCTTGACTACGTCATCTAGTTCTTATGCATAATTCTTTTTCATTGTTTTAAACCAACAAGCAAAGATAAAAAACAAAAACCAAAAAACAAAAACAACAAAAGGTTGAGGGAAAATACATTCAAAGGCACTTGCTTAACAAATCTGGCCTCATTAAAAACACTGAGATTAACAGTAAGCCAAAATGGTCCCCAGAACACGTCAAGGTGCATGTGACTCATGAAGATGCTAATGTGTATTTCAAATATCCATCAATGCAAAGCCAGAAAAACAAAAATTTTGCATCTAAATTCTCCATCCAGGGGCGCCTGGGTGGCGCAGTCGGTTAAGCGTCCGACTTCAGCCAGGCCACGATCTCGCGGTCCGTGAGTTCGAGCCCCGCGTCAGGCTCTGGGCTGATGGCTCAGAGCCTGGAGCCTGCTTCCGATTCTGTGTCTCCCTCTCTCTCTGCCCCTCCCCCATTCATGCTGTGTCTCTCTCTGTCCCCAAAATAAATAAACATTAAAAAAAAAAAATAAATTCTCCATCCAGCAAACCATAACCTTTGGCATAACGAAGTCTTCAATTCAGTTTAAGTAACAGGTTTATTCTAAAAGAAAATAACACCAACAGTAGGCAACCTGACAGTAAAAAGTGGAATGCATATTTACAATAATCAGTTTTAGTTGATACATGTAAAGATTTGAGAGAAATGCTTTTCTCTCTCTTCTTACATTGAAGCAAGAGATTCCTTAGCAGTGTCCATTACCAAAACTAAAATTAGTAAGATAAAGTAAGGTCAAGAAGAGGAAGCATTTTATATATTTTAATAATTGCTGATGAGTAATGACTCCTAATGATTGCATGGATTCACATTGGTGACATGTTCAGCATATGTCTGTGAACTTTGGGAAGTAGTTTTTGTGTTGCTCAGGGCCCTATGTTGCTCAGTTTACACCAGAGAGCATTCTAAGAGAACTTTATTGAACTATTGTGAAACACAAAGCTTATGTATATTTTCCATTGTTTCTATCACCCTTAAGACCATACTGCCAAAAATGTGCTAAATAAATTCTATAAGTACAAGTTGGGAGGAAGAATTGGTACCACACTCCAGCCCTGTGTCCTTGAGCATAGTAAGAGTAATTCTGTGATCATACTGCCCCATTCTGGTCAAAAGAGAGAAAATTAGGTTAGTCTTTGAAAAGAAAGTTTTTGCAGCATCATATACAGATTTATGCAAAATGCATTTCATTAAAAGATGATGTTTTCCCAAGGGGCAAAGCATCTAAAATGGTATACAATGTAGTTTAAAAGCTCAAGGAAGTCTATCTTTTACCCCTTGGATGAACAATTTGGGAAGAAAATGCTACTGTTAATACTAATATTACCATGGACATATCTATTACAATTTTTGTTAAAAAAATTATACTGATGGGGCGCCTGGATGGCTCCGTTGGTTGAGCGTCCAACTTCAGCTCAGGTCATGATCTCATGGTTTTCTAGTTCAAGACCCCGCCTCAGGCTCTGTCCTGACAGCTAGGAGCCTGCTTCGGATTCTGCATCTCCCTCTCTCTCTGCCCCTCCCTTGCTTGCACTCGGTCTCTATCTCTCTCAAAAATAAACATTAAAAAAATGTTTTTTAATTATACGGATTATGTAATGCCACTTGCTATATACAAAGGTGAACTTAAAAAGGTTGGCTCATTCATGGATTGAAAGAATTAATATTGTTCAAATATCAATACTTTCCAAAGCAATCCACAGATTCAATGCAATTCCTATCAAAAGTCCAAAGGCATATTTCATAGAAGTAGAACAAATCATTCTAAAATTTGTATGGAACCACAAAAGATCCCAAATGACTAAAGCAATCGTGAGAAAGAACAAAGCTGGAGGTGTCATGCCCCCTGATTTCCTACGACAAAGCAATGGTAATCAAAACAGTATGGGACTGGCACAGAAACAGACACAGAGATCAGTGGAACAGAACCAAGAGCCCTGAAACAAACCCACACAATACATGGACAATTAAGTTATGAAAAAGAAGCTAAGAATATACAATGGGGAAAGAGCAGTTTCTTAAATAAATGGTGTTGAGAAAACTAGTCAGTTACACACAAAAAAAATGAAACTGGACCACTATCTTACACCAAATACAAAAATTAACTCAAAATGAATTAAACACTTGAATGTAAAACCTAAAACGATAACATGCCTAGAAGAAAACACAGGTGGTAAACTTTGTGACATAAGTCCTAGTGATGTTCTTGTGGATCAGATTCCAAAGTCAAGGGAAAGAAGAGCAAAAATTAACAAATGAGAATACATCAAACTAAAAAGCTTCCGCATATAAAGGAAACCATCATGAAAACAAACACCCTCCTGAATAGAAGATATTTGCAAATCATGCATTTGATAGGGGTTAATATCCAAAATACATAAAGAACTCAAACTCAACAACAAAAAACAACATGATTTTTTAAAGTACAGAGGATCTGAGTAAACATTTTTTCCAAAGAAGACACATAGGTAGCCAACAGCCACATAAAAAGATGTTCAACATAACTAATTATTAGGGCAATGCAAATCAAAACTACAATGATGTATCATGTCATATCTGTTAGAATGGCTATTATCAAAAAATAACAAGTGTTGGATAGGATGTGGAGAAAAGAAAATACTCACACACTGTTGGTGGGAATATAAATTGGTGCAGCCACTATGGAAAACACCATCATGGAGAGTCCTCAAAAATTAAAAATAGAACTACTGCATGATCCAGCTATTCCACTACTGGGTATTTATCCAAAGAAAGTGAAAATGCTAATTTGAAAAGACACTTGTACCCTTATGTTCACTAAAGCATTATTTAAAATAGCCAAGATATGTAAGCAACCTAAATGTCCATCAATGGATGAATGGATTAAAAAATGTGATACACACACACACACACACACACACACACACACACACACACACTACTCAGTCATAAAAAAGAATTAAATCCTGCCATTTGTAACAACATGGTTGGACCTTTGGACATTGAGGATATTATACTAAGTGAAATAAATCAGAAGGAGAAAGTCTGAGACCCTATGATTCAGTCCCATGTGGAATCTAAAAACAAAAGGAACAAAATGAAGTGAAGAGAAACTCATAGATACAGAGAATAGACTGGTGGTCACCAGAGGGGAAGGCGGTTGGTGGGTGAAAAGGGTAAAAAAATGTCAATTGTAGAGTGACAGATGGTAACTAGATTTGTGGGAGTAACCACTTTGTAGCGTATACAGATGTCCAATTATAATGTATGTCTGAATCTTCTATAATAAAAATATATATATGCAAAAGGTAAAAAGATGAGCTTATTAAGCAATTTGTATGAACTCAGATGGAGAAAATTGGCATATTTCAATGGCAAACACTGTAATTTTCAGCATTTTTTTTAAATATAAACATTATTAAAATTACTGAATCTTACATAGAAAAAGTCACAGTGATATTGAAAAGCAATTCTAAGACATTTACAAATTACTAGCTACAGTCAATTCATTCACTTCAAAGTCATTTGTCTGGACATAGTGGCTGACATTAATACGAGTAATAACAGTAATGACATAAGTTAACATTCATTGACCACTTAATTGTGCCAGTCACATGTAATAATGCATTCATACTCATGACAGAACTACAAATTAGGCACTATCATTATCCCCATTTTCCAGATAAGCAAACATAGCAACAGATAGAATTAGCTACTTGTTCAAAGTTACACAGCTGAAGTAAAGGGTAGTTCTAGGATTCAAACCCAAGCATCCTCTGTCTTCCATTGTGCTATATATAGAGGAAATACAGAACCATTTACCTTTTTGTATGCAATGTATCTAACCATTACACTCTGGAAATGTGATACTTTGTCTATACTTCAGTTTATTGTCAAGATCAAATCAGTAAGTTGCATACAAATTAATTAGGTGTGTATCATTCTACCATAAATAATATAAATCAATACAAACAAAAGCCATATTGAAGCAAACATTATCTTTACGTGTGTATATGTTTTTACGTGTATGCTAATTAAAGAAGTATTAGAAGTTTGAGATAAGTAGCAACTGTCTTCATTTTTCTGAGCCATAAGTAGTTTAAATTATGTGAATTTTTGTTTTTGGCATTAATTGCCAAGTTTCTATACTTTTAAATTACCTGAATCTCTGTCCATAGCTTCAACCCTTATGACAAACTCCCCTGGATTTTGGTTTTCTTTAACTGAAGCTTCATACAAGTTCTGCTGAAATACTGGTGCCTCATCATTTACATCAAGAACAGTAATTGTCAAAGTCTGGGATGAAGAAAGCACGGGTATGCCGTCATCCAGGGCCAGAAGGGTCAGAATGTGCTGGGTTTTTATTTCATAATCCAAAGGACAAGTTGTTGTTAGTAAGCCTGATTTGAAAGAGGAGAAGACAAATATTAGAAACATTTTTTTAAAGAAGTCATGGTTACTCCACCTTTGTCTAAATTACCTAACTTGCTAAAAATTCAGACGTTTTCTTTGTTCAAGAATAAATCTTATTGGGGTGCCTGGGTGACTCAGTCAGTTAAGCATCTGACTGTTGAGACTCTTGATTTCAGCTCAGGACATGATCTCATGGTTCATGGGATCGAGCCCCACATCGGGCTCTCACAGAGGCTGCTTAGGATTCTCTGTAATCCTAATAAATAAATAAATAAATAAACAAACAAACAAATAAGTAAGTAAATAAATAAATAAGAGGCTGCTTATTTATTTAGTTTGAGAGGATTCTCCGTAATCTTTATTAGGATTCTCTGTAATCCTAATAAATAAATAAGTAAATAAATAAATAAATAAATAAATAAGAGGCTGCTTATTTAGTTTCTCTCTCTCTCAAACTAAATAAATAAACTTAAAAAAAATAAATCTTATTAAACTGACATTTATTAAACTGACATTGAGTTTATATATTACCAAGAATAAAAAATATATATATTGCCAAAAAATAAAAATGATTCTTTTGACTAAAAGACTACAAACATTCTAGTTTAAATTATAAAATGAATGAGAATTCAGAAATAATCTACCATATATCATTATCTATGGAGATGATTACATCAAAATTATTTACCTATCCAACTTTTACTTTCATTTAAAAAATCTAGGTTAGAGGTGCCTGGCTAGCTCAGTCGATAGAGCACATGGCTCTTGATCTCAGGGTTGTGAGTTCAAGCACCGCACTGGGCAGGGAGCCTACTTAAAATAATAAAACAAGGGTGCCTGGGTGGCTCAGTTGGTTGAGCATCCGACTCTCAATTTCAGCTCAGGTCATGATCTCAGGGTCATGGGGTCGAGTCCTGCATTGGGCTCTGTACTGAACATAGAGCCTGCTTGGGATTCTCTCTGTCTCTCTGTCTCTCTCCCTTCCTCTGCCCCTCCCCTGTTCTCACATGCTCTCTCTCTCCTTAAAATAAAAAAAAATTAAAAAACCCCAAAGCCCAACCAAAACCGAACAACAAAACTAAAACAAACAAAAAAACAAATCTAGGTTGCGAGAGTATACACTCCAGGTCAAATGACACGTGGTGTTTAATGTTTTAAAGTGACCAAGTTACAAAAAGGTGAGTATGGCTATATTCTTTAAGATAAAGACTTAACATCTCTTTATACTACTCTCCATTAACTATCTTTTTTTTTTTTTTACTAACAAAAGATAGTTAAGACTTTATAACTCAGGTAATAAACTCCAAAGCATGTAACTTACCTAAGCAAAGTGTTACAAAGTTTGCACACATAGAGCTGCTACCTGATTCCAGTTCCCATAATTCTTCTTTTAGGATTGCTGTTTGCTTCTCTAACACATGCTTATCCTATGAGAACTTATCTTCATATAATTAAAGAAGCTTGCCCTTTTAGATTTCATAAGATAGTTTTTCAATTACTTATCACTTTATATTTCAGAGCCAAAGCCATTGCAAAACTCACTATGTCTTCCTCATAAGAAATGTGAGCTTTGTGAAGAAAAATAGCCTGTCTTCTCTGAATGCATTCAGCAAGGATCATTTATGTCTTTGAAAAATATCTCCACTGAAACAGCCAGTACCATTGCTCAAGAGTCGTGATACCTATATTACTGAAGCATGATTCTAATTTTATCCATCCTCTTTAACGATCTGGAATAGACCTTCCTTAGCCATGCTGGAAAACATTTTAAGTGTCATTGAAACAGGTCCTTGGAGACCCCTGCTCTAACAGAAATCAGCAGCTGAGTCTGGACTATCTCTCTGTCAGTTGGGCTTTTAGGTGATGGTCATGCGTGCCTCAGAATGGAACCATATGTACAGGATTTAATAAATATTTTGATGAAATTTTCCAATGGTATATAGCCAGACTATAATCATGACTTCCAAATCCTATACATTCAGTCCCATTCCAAATAATGTTCCTAACTAACAGTTGGGCCAAATGGTATGTACATCTGAGATGTTTTATCTAAGACTTATGCAGAAATGGCTTTATTATATTTTGCTAGTCCATCTTTTCAAATCAGGTTGAGGGATGTTAATTTCCAATTTCACAAGAATGACACTCTATACATGTAATCTTCCATCGAAACACATCAAAATTTCCAGGAGATGTTATCTGGCAATATGGTGACAGCAAGAAAAGTGAAGTGACAGTGAATGACATTGAATAAGTGACAGAGGGGACGGTGAGTAAATGCTTCTGTAAAAAATAAAATGTTACAGCTGATGTGAAAGTAAGGGTCTTAATGCCCATATCAATCCAATAATTTACAAATACAGTATCTCCAACTATTTACAAACGTGTATTGGCACAATCTTACAGATAGGATTCTATGCTAATGTCTGATCAATGCTGACGCTTAGTCTTGCTCTGCCTCAATTTACTTTGGGCCCTGTGAGGACCCACAGTGCAAAGTCTCAAAGAAGTTTGCCACTGTATATTCATCCCATGAAATGTGAGCTAGCAACAAAGCACAGTCGCTTTTAATTTCAGCAAAAAGGTCAATTACAGTTGGCTCTCTAAATACAACCTCTGTGCCTATCATATACGCAAGTTAAACAGTAAATCAAGTCACATTTCTTTAAAGCCAGTGTATCTTGAGAATTATTTTAACATAGGAAAACAAAAAGGACAAATGTAAGCAAGTGATCAGAGACTTTAATTGACAACGGCATACAGTACCTGATGACTCATCTAGCATAAAGGCCATGTTTTCATTTCCTGAAAGGATGCTGTATGTTACTCTTCCATTCCTTCCTTCATCTGGATCTTGAGCAGTTATGTGGTGCACCAAAGAGCCCACTGTGGCATCCTCTTTGATGTGGGCCATGGGGAAAGACATAAAAGTGGGGCTGTGGTCATTTACATCCAAAATCACTACCTTTGCCATCAGTGATCCCACGCGCCGGTCTGTCACATTCACAGCCTGATCGGATGCTGTTATTGTCAGCATGACAGCTGGAACTCTCTCTCTGTCAAGGGGGGATGCAGTGACTAATGTGCCAAATGAGGGGTGGATAAGAAAGGGACTCATGCCAGGGTGGTGGGATTCGATGAAGTATTGAATTCTACTGTTCAAAAAACTGCCATCCCCATCCTTGGCATTGAAGACATGCACCAGCGTCCCTATAGGGACATTCTCTTCCACGCTTATCACGATGAGCTCTTCTTGGAAAGATGGGGAATGGTCATTCTGATCTTCCACATCAATATTAAGGAAGACCGTGCTATTCAGGGGAGGGGTTTTGCTATGGTCTTTAGTAACCACCCTGAATAAATAATGGGATGTCATTTCATAATCAAGTTCCTTAGAAAGGAATAAGTCTCCTGTCGAGCTGTCAATTTTGAAGTGCCCATCCTTGTCATCTGCAGCAATACTAAAATGTAACTTTCCATTATGATGTTGCTGAAGGTGATCGGCTGACTTTATCAAGCTCATTATTTTTGCAGGCTTCAAGTTTTCTGGTAAAACTAAGTGTCTAATATTCTGAGAAATGATAGCTCTCCCTTTTGATAGAGGTATCACCTGAAATAAGAATGGAAAGAAGGTGTTAATTTGGGATCCTTTGTAACAGATGAATCAATAGATGTGATGATAGTATTTCAGAAGCAAATCCCTTCCATTTGTATGATACACATATTAATTGGTGAGAAAACGTCTTTTTCTATTATATAATTCCAAGGTGTCTCTGAAGATTGAAAATTGTGTAATAGCTAGGAGATAAGAAAGTACACAATTTTCCACTTCCCCATTTGTTTTAATGTGCGATAGTATCTGGGAGATAAGAAAGTACAGAATTTTCCACTTCCCTGTTTGTTCTAATGCGTGAAATGAGGTTTGGTAAGACCGTGCTACAGTTAAGCTGAATTGTAGCTTTGTGATTCTTCAACAAGACTGTGGGATAGATAGTTCTCCAAATTACTCTAAATCCTAGAGACCAATATATCCATAATGGCCACATCTGTGCACATTTATGTATCATGTGTCTTTGTTTATCTGAAACCAGAGACTTGGAAGTATTATGATATAGAATTTTCTCCTAACCCACATATCCACAATCAACAAAGAATATAATTTGGAAAGCGAATTCTTAGGGATATCTCTTCTTGATTATTACACACATCTATACTAATATTACTGATTATCATGTGCATGAACAAAGAAATCTAGCTAAGCACAGTCATCTCATCTTTGACTGGTTAGTGTGAATTTTTCCTACAATGAAGACTTCCCACAAGTTGTTTGCTCATTATGATTAAAGCAAAGCCGTAAAATACGGTTCTCAAGTGACTTTTCTAAATTTAAAAATAATGACAAAGAACTATGTGACTTATTATTGACCACGTGTTTACAGACAAGTTTCTCCCACAAATTTACCAGGTCCTTGCAATTAGGAAAAAGTAAAAGACAAGACACTTTTTTGTTCTTCATAGGCAGAGCAATGTAAATGCAGTGAGCCTATGTAGTGAGAAAGGTAAGTATCTTGTCAGGAAATGTACAAAGTCAAAAGTTAAAAGTTATTTGGGTCTAATCATTTCGCGAGTCATAATAAAAAGACACACATGAATCTTCGGTGCTCTCTAAATACAGCATTCACATTATTTAAGGAATTTTGACCATAACATTTGTATAAAAATCAAACAAAAACCTTCAGAACACCTTTAAAGTTTTTTATTTTTTAAATGTTTATTTATTTTTGAGAGAGAGAGACAGACAGAGCATGAACGGGGGAAGGGCAGAGAAAGAGGGAGACACAGAATCTGAAACAGGCTCCAGGCTCTGAGCTGTCAGCACAGAGCCTGACGCGGGGCTCGAACTCACGAACCATGAGATCATGACCTGAGCTAAAGTCGGAGGCTTAACTGACTGAGCCACCCAGTCACCCCTCAGAATATCTTTCACACCGTACGGTGACAATGGAACATTACCTGAATATTAATGACTGCCTGTCCTTGAAGAGGAGGCTCCCCCTGGTCACTGGCAATTATGGTCATCCTGTAGGAAGGTCTGTAGTCATGTGAAAGTATTGTGGTTGTTCTGATTTCACCACTGTTGGCATCAATCTTGAAGTGATCAGAACTACCTTCTATAGACACACACGGAAATTAAGAAATCAATGTTAACTGACAGTGCAGAAAATAAAGAATTAACTAATCTACATAACCATATAATTTGGAAGATTTATTTGTTTTCAGCTCTGTGAGTGTACAAACATAAAATAATACTAAAAATATAGGCAAGAAACATAACAGATTCTTAAATGTTTTATTATGGAAATTTTCAAACATATATAAAAGTGGAAGGAATGCAACAATGAGCTTTTGTGTGCCTATCATTTTAGCTTCAATAATTATCAACTCATGACTGATCTTTATTCCCCATTCATATAATTCCCCCTTACCATCTTCTTTTCAAGCAAATTCCAGAAATCCTATCATTTCTTCTGTATATATTTCAACATGCATCTCTAAAAAATAAGGAAGTTTGCCTGGGTGGCTCAGTCGGTTAAGCATCTGACTTTTCATTTCAGCTCAGGTCATGATCTCACAGTCTCGTGAGTTTGAGCCCGGCATTGGGATCTGTGCTGACGGTGTGGAGCCTGCTTGGGATTCTCTGTCTCTCTCCCTCTCTCTCTCTCCTCCTCCTCCCCTACTCATGCTGTCTCTGTCTCTCTCAAACAAATAAACTTTAAAAAAAAACTTTAAAAAAAGGAACATTTTTAATATAGTCACAGGACTTCATTATTCTATTAAAAATTAATAATTAGAAGGGCATCTGGGTGGCTCAGTCGGTTGAGCATCCGACTTCAGCTCGGGTCATGATCTCACCGTTCCTGGTTCCCGAGTTCGAGCCTCATGTCAGGCTCTGTGCTGACAACTCAGAGCCTGGAGCCTGTTTCAGATTCTGTGTCTCCCTCTCCGTCTCTGCCCTCCCCCGGCTCATGCTCTGTCTCTCTCTTTTTCTCTCTCTCTCTCTCTCAAAAATAAACATTAAAAAAAGTTTTTTAATTAGTAATTATCCCTTAATCTCATCAAATGTAAAGCGAATTTTAAATTTCCATGGTCTCATAACTATCTTTTCTTTTCTTTTTTTGGTTAGCTCAGCTCAGGTTCAACATAGAGTCTCTGTTTGCATAGCTCTTCAATCTGTGCACTTTTGTTATCCAGCTCTTCATTTTGTTCTTGCAACTCATTTGGTCAAGAAATGGATCATGTATCCTGAAGTTTATCATGATCTGGATTTCACTGTTTCTCATCTGTAACATGTGGCTTAATATGTTCCTCTGTTATCTGTTCCTTAAATGGGAAGGTAGTTCTAGAAAGTGAATCAGATTCAGGTTCAGTTTTGGGGGGGGCAAGTTTACTTCATAAAGTGCCATTTTGCATTTTCCTTCAAAAGCACATGTCTGATGGCCTCCTTTTTTGATGTTGGCCCCCACTGATGCACAGCTAAAGATACATTCACTAAAGATACATTCAGTGTTGCTAAATACAATATTCTGAGTCTATCATCCATTCTTCATTTATTAGCTGGAATATAGTAATAAAGAGAAACTTTCGGGGCACCTGGGTGGCGCAGTCGGTTAAGCGTCCGACTTCAGCTCAGGTCACAATCTCGCGGTCCGTGAGTTCGAGCCCCGCATCGGGCTCTGGGCTGATGGCTCAGAGCCTGGAGCCTGTTTCCGATTCTGTGTCTCCCTCTCTCTCTGCCCCTCCCCCATTCATGCTCTGTCTCTCTCTGTCCCAAAAATAAATAAACGTTGAAAAAAAAATTAAAAAAAAAAAAGAGAAACTTTCATCTACATATTGGTCATCCAATGGGACAGTTCATCCCAGGAAAGTCAGAATAAATACTTGAGGCTAAACTTGTTTTAACAGTGCTCAGAATAATGGATTGGTTCACTAACATTGTCTAGGGCTCCAACTATGACAACGAAAAGTTTGTTTAGTTTCTGTTTTAAGAATGATTAAGCATGAACTAAACACATTGGCAGGGTTTCAATCTATTGCCATTATTATTCTTATTGATGTTCAAACTGTCCCTTCTTTGAAGAGTGGGATCCTCTTAAAGTTGATTCCTGAATTTTTGTAATATGATCCTAGTAATCTGTAGTAGGCTTCCTGTAGCTGGTAGGACAAAATGGCACAGACTCATCTTATAGATTTCCTGTCCGAGACCTGGAGTCAGCTGTTTCTTCAAGGATACTTTACCAGTTATAGAAGATATAAAGACAAATAAAAAAGAATTCCTGCTCTTAAGAAAGTTGGAGCGTGCCTGGGTGGCTCAGTTGGTTGAACATCCAACTTCGGCTCGGGTCATGATCTCATAGTTTGTGAGTTCAAACCCCACGTTGGGCTCTATGCTGACAGCAAGGAGCCTGACGCCTGCTTGGAGTTCTGTGTCTCCTTCTCTCTCTGCCCCTCCCCTGTTCACACTCTGTCTCTCAAAAATGAATAAACATTAAAAAAAAAAAGAAAGTTGGAGGGTAGAGCAGGAATTTATGTAGCATCTATTTATTTGTGATTTCTATGCTTCGATCCATTTATTTAATTCTTAACAAGAATACTGTAGGAAATTTTCATGAATGTTATACATGTCTTTATTTGTATTATATTTATTTTTATCTTGTTATTTTTCTTATATTTTATAGTTTCCTCTATTTAGCAGTTGGATGAAGTACAAGCAAAGGTATGAATAACATAATATATACCATCATTTTTTTATATTGCTATGCCTCAAGTATCATTCTAGAAGCTAAGGTTTAAAAATAATCTATATTTCAAACATTCGGAACTATATGCTGAACATCCATGTAAACATTTCCAAATGCGTCAATTCGCAAAATTTCTTCAGAAGTTTTTAATAAATGACAGAGTAACACTACAGCGGAGGATCTGGGTATACTTCCAGATCACATTCCCCTCCTTCTCCGTAACTAGACCCTTTTCAAAAAGTAGTGGTTTATGTTTCTAGTACATATATCATGAGTAATATATCACATGGTTTTATTTCCTTCTAAATAATGGTATTAGAGCAGGATTAGAGCTTAATACATTAATTTTTCTGTGTATGTCCGTGTGTGTGTGTGTGTGTGTGTGTGTGTGTGTGTGTATGCAACAGGCTCATTATCACTCAACAATCCATCACATTGTCCTTAGGATCTTGAACTTCCCCAAGCATGAACATGATACTCCTTTTCATTTCATTCTTCTTTAAGATCTTTCATTGATATTTTGTTATTTTCTGGGGCGCCTGGGTGGCTCAGTCTGTTGAGCGACCGACTTTGGCTCAGGTCGTGATCTCATGGTTTGTGAGTTCGAGCCCCACGTCAGGCTCAGAGCCTGGAGCCTGCTTTGGATTCTGTGTCTCCCTCTCTCTCTGCCTCTCCCCCACTTATGCTCTGTCTCAGAAATAAACAAACATTTAAAAAATATTTTGTTATTTTCTACTTTAAAGGTCTTGAATGTCTTTCATTGAAATTTTCCTCCCTCTGCTCCTATCAGGATGATCCTGATTTGGAGGGTTTTGAAACATATTATGTAAGGGGCTCTCTTTAAGAAAAATAAGACCATATTACAAATATAAATTGTTCACTGCCCCCTACTCCCATCCCAGAAGAGCCCTTCAGGTGAAGGCCCTGAAACTTAAACTCCATTACTTCACAGTAAATCTGCCCCAATATCCTATGGTTTTCTTTGTTACAGTGAGTGAGATCTTTGAAAATGTGCTTCGTTTTTTTAAATGTTAGTGGTTTTTGTATATTGACATAGTTCCCAGAAGGTTTTTATCTTATTCATTCCAATGGTTTGGCTGCAGGATCTTTTGGGTTTTCCAAGTGGACATTATCTGCATAATAGGTAATGTTATCTCTTGCCTTCTTATGTTTGTCACAAACATGACAAAGCAACAAATATCTTTTGAAAAGAGTATAAAATGCAATGCCAACTAAAGCTTATCACTGGAACAAATCTGAGACTTGTACGTTCTAAAACAAAAACATAAATATGAAGTTCGAACATACACACACATATATATATGAATGTATGTGACCTTTTCCAGGTATGGTTTACTTTGACCTTAAGAATATTTAGTCTTCATAAAGATTCATAGCTTCTTGGTACTCATAATCATATTTCTTTATACTTAATACAATTTTGATTCGCTAAATACTTTATTTTCAATAAAAGTTGATATGCATTTCAGATTACTGAAAAATATTCATTAAGGTGGATGGTTGGTTGGTTTCTATTTGAGACACACAAAAACCACTATGATTTTACATTACATTTTTAAGTTATTTTGAATTTTTCTAATGTTTATTTTTGAGAGAGAGAGAGAGAGAGAGAGAGACAGAGAGACAGAGTGCAAGCAGGGGAGGGGCAGAGGGAGAAGGAGACACAGAATCCAAAGCAGGCTCCAGGCTCTGAGCTGTCAGCACAGAGCCTGACGTGGGGCTCGAACTCACAAACTGTGAGATCACATGACCTGAGCCGAAGTAGGATGCTTAACCAACTGAACCACCTGGGGGCCCCAATTTCGTATATGTGCTGCCAAAGCAAGCACAGTTATTTTTTTAAAATAAAGGTGATTCTAGATAATAACAAATTTATTTTGTTTGTACCTGGTGTTATTTTCATCATTAACCATTTTCCCAGAAGAAGGTAGATAGTTGGTAGACAAAAGAGAAAATTCTAAAAGCTCTTAATTCTTTTATGAAGGGTGACTTTTACCTGGAGATACTGAATATACGACTTCTGCATTGTTTCCTTCGTCAAAATCCTTTGCAAACACAGTTGTCACCAACATATTTACTGGCTGACCTTCCAGAACCTGTTATTAAAACAAACGGCTTAAAAATTAGTCAAAGTTTAGAAAGAAATATGAATCTTTAAGTGAAAGAACACATTACTACTAAGCATTTTGAAAACTATTTTAAACATTTAAAAACATTTAAACATTTAAATATTTAAATATTTAAACATAAAAACATTTAAACATTTTAAAATCCACATATAACTCAAATGTCTACCACATAAATTATATAAATAATTTTTACATAAATGCAAATCCATGAAAAGAAACAGCACTATAAATTTAAGTCTTTCACTCAATTTGGACAGACTATTTGCAGCATTTGAACTAATTTTGAGGGAAAAAAATAAAATTGACTAAATGACCTTAGATTTTGGACATATTTTAAGAATTTTAGCATCTTCTCATTCCCCAAATATGCTAGAGATTGATATAAACCTTTATTTCAGGGAACACACCTAATACAGGTAGCATACCTCATTAGTTAACAGGAACTTTTCAGAGGATTTTGAAACGTACACGTGGAGTTGAACTCCAAGTGAAGAGTCCTGTTACACTGCCATGGGATATTTTAATGATATAATTAAAATCAAAATGATACCATAAGAACGCTTTGCTTTGGTAGAATTTTCCTTAAATACAGCTTTGGAGGATGATTTTAAAGCTATTAACTGTCTCGGTACCTTTTTTGAGTTGTTCAATATGCATATCTGAACACAGTTTGAGTGTACGGTTGTTTTGGAGTATAGCTTCCAAGCTTTTTATTCATTCATTTAAAAAAGTAAAGTACCTCCAACATATATTTATTAATTATGTACATAAACAAATATTCTAACTTACTATGTGTACTATAAACCATAGAAAACGTGGAGATGAAAAAGATGAAATAAATATAGACATGAGAAATTTCTGCATGTGCTACCAAAGATCAAATTTTATAATCTCTGGTTGCACGTCTACTTTAGAGCTACAAATTGTTCCCCTATATTTAACTAATCAGCTTAGAGATGGGTACGAATCACCCAAAAGGAACTCTGCACAAAGAGATGCATGCAAGTTACTGGAAAAATAATCCACACTCGAGCATTACTGACAATGGGACACCATTATGTTTGGGCGCAATGGGCAAAACTGCATTATCATTACACTAGATGGGTGATCTCAAATAGCACGTACAATCATTTTTTTTTAATTTATGGGGGTTTTTTGTTTTTTGTTTTGACATGTGAATAATTTCTAGATCTTCTGGAAATGTATGCATTGCCACACCAAGGCTGATTTGATAAATTCACACATTTGACCACAAGATGGTGCTCAAAACAAATGACTAAGAACATTACAAATTCATTGCAAGGTTACTTCACTCTACAAACCTTGACGTGCAATTCCTTTCCAGGGAGACACTGTGGGAAATATGGCCTGTTGTCGTTGATGTCAGTAACTGAGACGTAAACCACCATGCTGGCGTTTCGTGGTGGGGAGCCATGGTCGGTCACTAGGACAATCACCTGATGGTGTACCTGATGCTCATGGTCCAATGCCACCCAACTGATCAATTCGCCTAAGGAATATGGAGTAGAACAAAAGAGGCTGTCACCACGTACTAGAATCTTGCCAGTATGAACCACATCCAAACTAAATCACAGAAAGGAAAACCAGATAGAGAACTCAGAGTAAATGCACAGTTTCCAAGATGATGTATATTAGTAGTTTGATTCCACTGTTAAATTGCCTGAAGTTTCTCCTGAAAATACCACTTTAAATTTGTCCGTCTTTGTATTTCAAACTATCTACCATTGACCATTTGAACTAAAAGAAAAATGCATTCATAAAAATAAATGATGAAGTACTCCATGTGAATTTTGTAATAATTTAGAAGATTTAAAATTACAGCGTATCCTTTTTAAATTATTTATCTATTTATAATTTATTTTTAATGTTTATTCATTTTTGAAATAGAGCATGAGCAGGAGTGGGGCAGAGAAAGAGGGAGACACAGAATCCGAAGCAGGCTCCGGTCTCTGAGCCGTCAGCACAGGGCCCGACACGGGGCTCAAACTCATGAGCCATGAGATCATGCCCTGAGCTGAAGTCGGCACTTAACCGACTGAGCCACCCAGGCACCCCCAGCATATCATTCTTCATACTGCTTTATAAAATCATGAAAAGCAGCTCTGACATTACAAGTTCCGGGTTTTTGGTCTCAGTTTCTCCACCTCAGAGACTTCAGCCGTGGAGACTCAGGCAGAAAATCGCAGCTACCTCCACCTGCTGCCAGGGGCATTGGAGGCCACATATTCTCTCCCCAAAGCCCAGCTCCTGCTTCAGGGCACCACCGCCATTAACTTCCTCACTCCTTATGGAAATATCTATTTGTGAGAAAGTCAATACGAAGCGACTTCCTGTTACTTTTGCCCTCTTCATCCAAATGAAATGACAGTGTGTAAAACAAAACAAAAAGTGAAATTAGGAACAGAAAGGAAAATTCCTGTTTGGGTAAGGTGCCGAACTGTTGAGCCGAAACCCAGTGTTTACCACATAAACTACATTTATGTAGTGTTTACAAGATTTTTTGACAAAAATCACATACACAGCAACTGCATTTTGAGAGTTCCAAACTGTACTTCTCCCCTGAAAACCCTACACCCTGAATGGCAAGCACATTTTTATTTGACGAACCAACTCCGATTGACAAGTAGCAGTCTGGCGGGCAGTGGTGAAAAAGACTATGGAGTCCAGCGTGGTGCTGCACACAGGAAATGCCAAGGCAGGCTGGGCTTCCATGGGAGCCAGTCCAGATCACCACAGAGACCGCTCAGAGCATCAGGGTGGGGGGGCAGGCACGCCACCATGCTCTGAAGGGTGGTCTCAACTCCTATGTTGCCACACTGCACTCATCCCTGGTGAACGGGAATACAGAAGGTAGTCTTCCAAGTCCCTTCACTGACTTTAGCTCTCTTCCCTTCAGAGCAGGACAACGAAGCACAGCAGGAATTATCCCTTCTAGTCATGGTGAGGAAACTGAGCTCTGAGGTTAAACTACTTGCTTAAAAGCCATATATCAATTCGAGGAAAGGACACCTGGTCTTTCTGAATCTGGGTGCTGGATAATCGCAGGAGAGAGAAAATCATAGGGGAGCCAACTGTATATTTTAATTTATTTTTTAAATACCAAGTGAAAAAAAAAAAAACACAGGTGAAATAGAAGACCTACAAAACTGTCTACCGGAGGGAAGTAAAGAGCAAGCAGGTCGCCCTGTATAGCTAGGCACTTTGTGCCCTGCAGAGGGCGTCCCAGCTTGGGAGTGAATGAGAGCTGAAATCCAGTTTGCAGCCTCCCTGGCAAGTCATGTGCCCTGGTGTAAAGCTCCATCTGCTGGAGGAAGGGGCACCTGTTCCTAATTCACATAACAGGCACTTCATAAAGGCTTGAAGTTAATCAGAAGTGAATTCAAATTCTGTCCCACTACAGGGCAGGGGGTACCAGTTACAAAGGCTACAACATAACCGTATCTCCTGGAGTTGTATGAAGTGAAGGCCTTCTCTATTTCCTTCTAGCTCCATAACCTTGGGCATGTTGTTTGACCTATCTGAGTCGCAGTTTCCTCAGCTATATGATTGCAATATCAACGTATTTCATTTGTAGGTGGTTGCAGAATGAAATAAAATCCTTGTAAATTTCTGAAATACAAGTTTAAAAATATAATAGCATTTTTACATTTAACTTCATAATGAAGACTTGGGAAAATACCCAGTGGAAATATTTGCCCTTTCACCATGGTTCCCTTACCAGAATGCAAATGGGGAAATACATCAATAGAGTGATTTTGAAATCTTACCTGATGGATTATTTTCTAGTTTTACATTGATGACACTTATCTCTTATAAACTATTTGGCATTTAAAAAAAATCTACAAGTGAAAAAGAATGGTCGGGGGTAAAATCAGACTTTGCACAAGGATTCATTCAGTCCAATTCTGACCATACCTCTAATTCAGAATAAGAACCATATATTGGCAATATGTCGGTGTGAGGGAAGAGAAGAATGAATCATTACATGTGAAATTCTATTCAATTTTGACTTCATTTTAAAATCACAACATTCTAACTATCTACTAAAAACTGTCACTGCATGTTTGTACTAACGTTATAACTAAAAGATTTGAGTTTTGTTAATTTCAAGTTTAAAGGAGTAAGTGGAAGCTACAAAATGCTACCTGTGTTAGGATTCATCTTGAAGAATTTTCCATCAGACAAAAGGAAATATGACAGCTGTCCATTCTTTCCCGAGTCTCTGTCAATTGCTGTAATTTTGCCTATTACCCCTTGGGGAACAGGGCTCTCCTCGACTTTCAAAAACAACACATCATGCAAGAAGGTAGGGGAATTGTCATTCTCATCCAGGACATGAACAATTACTGAAGTGCTCACATTTTGCGACAATCTGTCCTCCAGGATCCAGGCAAACACTCTAAAATTATATGTCTGTGTGGATTCATAGTCAAGCTGTCGCCGCAAATAAATCCAACCTGTGTGAGGGCGGATGCCAAACACAGCAGAGTCCGCGCTGGGTTCCAGCGAGTACAGGAGCTGCAAGCTTGCACCCTGTGGCCCAAGTGGGTAGGCGTGTATTTGCAGTATTTGGGTCATCAGTGAGACAGACTCACTAACTTCCACTTGATAGACCAAGTTTGCAAAAGTCAAAGACGGGCTCTGTTCTTGCTCTTCGATCACAACTGTCAGCACTAACAGGGATGCCTGAGGAGGAACGCCCAGGTCCTGGGCCATGAGAGTTAGTGTGCACTTCTGGGGCGTCCCACTTCCCAGACTCTGATTGAGGTACACCACACCAAGCCCCGAGTCAATGGAAAAGATGCTTGGATTCTGGCTTGCAATGGTGTATCGGATGAATCCATTCTGCCCACTGTCTTTGTCTTGTGCACGGGCAAGGTACAAGGCTGTGCCAGGCAGTGTGGTCTGGGATATTTTAACCTCATCAGAGGCTTTGGGAAATACTGGATGGTTGTCATTGACATCGATTACAGTTATGTTGACCTCTGTACTGCCGTAAGCAGGGGAGCCGCCGAGCTGCGCCTGCACCGTGAGCACAACCACGGGCTGGGTTTCGTGATCCAGAGGCTTCTGGGTTCGAATGACGCCCAGCCACGGGTGAATAGAGAACTTTCTGTCCAGATCACCAGAGGAGATTCTGTAAGAAACTGGCTCTGAGGAATCTGGGGAAAAAAAGGTGGGGAGTGTGGGGGCAGAGAAAGAGAAAACAATCACCATATGCCAAAAGAATGCACCTACTGGAAATACTGAAAACTGAAAGCATTAATCTATACTACATCCACAGAAAACACTATGCAATGTGTTACCTCTTCCTCAGCTCCCCAACGTCTCCTGGAAAGTGGATATATGGCTAAGATGTATTAGTGGACAAAGGTAATGTCCAATGGACAAGGAGCAAGCCCCAGGTTTCACTCTCTGCCTTTCAGTAGTTTTGCATTAAGCAAAAGAGAAAGATGTTCAGAAAATAATTTGGATGCCTATTTTACATATTTGGGGAAGACAGGTTAAGTTTATGCTTGATGCTTCTCTATATCTACCTAGGAATGGCAAATAACCCCCCAAAAACAGTAAGGGAAGGGAAAGAGGACAGAGAAGAAATGGACTGTAAGCAGGACAAGATCTTTAGACAGGCAATTCACTTCAGGAATCTACCCTGCAGAGAAACCTCTATAAGTCATACATGGACATTTGCATGAATATTGCAAGGACTAGCAAAAAATGATTGTAAATCATTCAAATTAATAGCAAAACATGTTTATATCTAAGTGAAAGGACTATGCAATCTTTTTTTAAATTAAAACAGAATGATGTCCAGTTACTTGGAAAACTGTCCTCCATCTATAAAGTGGGGAGGAAAGGATAACTGTAAAACAAAAAATGTAGTAGGACATATTTTCATAAAAAATTTTAAAAGTGTGTGTGTGTGTGCACACGAGCGCACATGTGTCTATTTGGAGGAGTGGGTTATAGATACACGCTTTCTATATTATAATCATTCTGTATTGTTTTAAACTTCTAAAAGTATTTATTACCTTTTTGATTAGGAAAAATTGTAGGATAGAAATAATGTTGAAAGAACAAAGAGTGAGTCACAGATTGTGTGGTCTCCATTCTTCTTGCATGGAGGGAGGAAAAGATTCATTCAAGATGGCACAGCCGAAGAAAACACAAGAAATGATTCCAATAATGGACTTTAACAGGGCATAAGAAGTACTCACTCAAGGACTCTTTTGCTTTCACTGTTCCCACAGGACTGTCTTCAAGTACATCTTCATAAACTGAGAAAGTATACTTAGGCCTTTCAAATTCAGCAGGTGCCAGCATTGTCTGAAGAATGTGTATAGTGATGTCAGCATTAATGACAGATGTGAGCCCGCCACCGTCTCGAGCACAGACCATCAACAGAAGTGTAGCGGATTCCAAATGACTAAGAGTTGATGTTAAGTAAATAATTCCTGGGTAGGGGAAGGGAAGAATTGAAAAACAGGGAACATGAAATAAATACATAAATACTGATGAGCCAATCTGCTAACTCTACCGTGATAGTTAATTTTATGTCAACTTAACTGGGCCATGGAGTGCCCAAACATCTGGTCAAACATTATGCTGCATATTTCTGTGATGGCGTTTTGGAGGAGATTAATGTTTAAATGGGTAGACTAATTCCAGCAGGTTGCCCTCCCTGATGTGGATGGGCCTTGTCCAACCAGTTGAAGGCCTAAATACAACAGAAAGGCTGACACTTCCCTGAGTAAGGGCGATTCCTCATGCCTGACTCCCTTTGAGCTGAGACTGTTTTGCTTTGTTTTGTTTTGTTTTCCTGCCTTCAGAATTATACTGAAACCTCAGCTCTTTCTAAGTCTTGAGACAGCCAGTCATCAGACTGGAACTACATCATCGGTTCTCCTGGGTCTCCAGTTTACCAACCCACTTGCAGATCTGGGGACTTATTTGCCTCCATAATTACATGAGCTAGTTCCTTGTAACAAGTCTCTTTATATCTATCTGCCTATCTATCTATCTATCTATCTATCTATCTATCTATCTATCTCTCCTACTGGTTATGTTTCTCTAGAGAACCCTAATAGCTCTATCTTCCAATACAAGAACTTGAGCATATTTGCAAAATGATGTCCAAATTCTGTCAGGTAAGCAATATTTTCCTAGAGCTTAAACATTAGACATCTTGGAAGTACATCAGTTCACCAGTAAACAGAAATTGTGTCACCTTTGTTAGGACTTACAACCATATCACCAGCCCAGGATGATGGGATAGTTGAGTATGACCCCATCATCCAATGTAATCTCAGCTAATTCAGGACTGTAAAATGATCACAATCTGCCCGGGCTTCAGGATCCTAACTCTACAGGATGAAACTAAAATTTCACCTTCTGAAGTATTTGATATGTGACCTCAACTAGTGTAGGGAAGCTCTCTTGCTCAATTGGCTTTATTCTGTCTTTGCTGGTGAGAAGATATAATGTTGATAGCTATGGGTAAGAAAATTTAAATAAGTGCTAAAACCATAGGGACAAGAGTGGCAAGTTGGGCTTATGTAAATAGTGTGTGTGAGAGGAGAACCTGTGAATGGTTAAGTTGGGGAAGGATCCAGTAATGCTGAGAAAACCAATTATTTAATATTATTAACACGACCCTTTTGCATGCTAGTTTGAAAACATGAAAATGGATATAACCAGCTTCAGAAATAAACATGTTAGGTTTTTTTTTTTTTAAAAATTTTTTTTTCAACGTTTTATTTTTATTTTTGGGACAGAGAGAGACAGAGCATGAACGGGGGAGGGGCAGAGAGAGAGGGAGACACAGAATCGGAAACAGGCTCCAGGCTCTGAGCCATCAGCCCAGAGCCGGACGCGGGGCTCGAACTCACGGACCGCGAGATCGTGACCTGGCTGAGGTCGGACGCTTAACCGACTGCGCCACCCAGGCGCCCCACATGTTAGGTTTTTAAAAAATTTTTAATGTTTATTTATTTATTTTGAGAGAGAATGAGTGCAAGTGGGGGAGGGACAGAGAGAGAGGGAGAGAGAGAATCCCAAGCAAATTCCTCACCATCAGCATGGAGCCTGACATCGGGCTCAATCCCAAGAACCGTGAGAGCATGACAGGAGCCAAAACCAACAGTCAGCTAGCTACGCAGATGCCCGAACATGTCAGGTTGTTTTAGAGAAAGAAAAAAACATGCAAACTTATTACATGAATTTACATACAGATACATGTAGGTGGACTTGGTGGAATCTATCACAATACAGTCAATCGGCTACAAGTGTAAGTTAAATGAAGGAATAGTGTGGTTTTTGCCAGTTTGTGAGAGGCTGGTGAAAGCATCTGAATGGTCAGCTTCCTAGGCATAAAAAAAAAAAAAAAAAATGACACCCATTCATTTTTTTTCTTTTTAAAAAATTTTTTTTTAATGTTTATTTATTTTTGAGAGAGAGACAGAGTGTGAGTAGGGGAGGGGCAGAGAGAGAGGAAGACACAGAATCTGAAGCAGGCTTCAGACTCCACGCTGTCAGCACAGAGCCTGATGTGGGGCTTGAACTCACGAATCTTGAGATCATGACCTGGGCTGAAGTCGGACGCTTAACCAACTGAGCCACCCAGGTGCCCCGAGTTTCTTTCTTTTTTAAGTCAAAATCTGTCCTCTCACAACTCCAATTTCTTGTTTTTATTTGTACTAGAAGTTTAATATGTTTTGTATCTCTTTAACAGAGCACATCATCAATAACCAAAGTCAAATATCTTTCCTGACAACTTCCCATTTTCCATAACAGTTCCTTACCTAACATGATTTTAAGTCCTTTCACTCATGGTTGGTTCATTTCTCCTGAACATGCTCCAAGTTGATTGGTGAACACATAGTTGCAGATACAGTATATTACAAAAAAGAGTATAAACACTCCTTATTAGAATACTTATAAAGTATTAATGTAACCAAGTATTCTTACACCAGCTATAGCAGCCATATTAAAATTAGGTTCATGCTGACTCCACCAAAGCATTCAATACTTACCACATATATTTCTAAGTCAGATTCTTCCCATCTGTTATTGATGAGCTTTAAAAATTATTATGAAAATATATGGTTGGTTAAAAAATAAAAGCTCAAATAATACAGAAGTGTCTGTCTACAGAAGAAAATGAAAAGTCTCTCTAAGCCCCCAATCATCCTTGTTCCCTGGGTATATATTCTTCCACAGTTGACTCAATTCCGATTACAGAGAAATATTTGAAGGCTTCATTGTGCACTCTAGATGATTATTACAATTAAAGGATTAACATCTGCCTTAATTATACTTGGTCCTCCTGATTCCAGATGACTCCTTCTGAACCATTTTTCATACTTGTATTAGATCAGTCTTCCCAAAATCCAAGTCTAGACATGTCGGTGCCTCCCCAGGTTTCCAGGGTGAAGTTCAAGTGCCTTATCTAAATAAACCAAGTTGCTGGTAAATGAACCCTTTTCACCTCGGTAGCCCATCTCACCACTCTCTGTACAGTACTTTTGCCCTAAGCACAGTGAAATACCTATAATTTCCAGGATAGATCTTGCTCTTTTCCATTTAGATTACTGCATCCTCCTCCTAGAACAATCTCTTCATTTTTTCTGACTTCCAGTCACATTTTAAAGCACAGCTCAAGTCTCACCTGGTGCAGCTGACTTTCATATACCCTCCATTGTGCTTGAGATCTACCTTCTATGATCCTACAGTGGCCTGTCTACACATGCTTATCATAAATTTAATGCATATTTTAATTAGCATTTTTAAATCTTTCTTATTCAGTCATGAGTTCATTAATTTACTTGATGATTTATAAATAAAATCAAAAGACAACATTTTGAAACAACGATTTAGTATCCCAATAATAAATGAAGAGTTCTGCAACAAAGGGGAAAAATACAAGTAAAACAAAAGTGAGGTCAGCAGTAGAGAAGGACAGATAGTTTAATTTTATTTTTAATGTTTATTTTTGAGAGAGAGAGAGAGCGAGCGAGTGAGCACATGAGCAGAGGAAACAGAGACAGAGGGAGACACAGAGTCCAAAGCAGGCTCCAGGCTCTGAGCTATCAGCACAGTACTTGATGGTGGGCTCGTAACAGCTCAGAGCCCTATGTGGGCTTGAACTTCTGGACCTCGAGATCAGGACCAGAGCCGCAGTCGGACGCTTAACCGGCTGAGCCACCCAGGTACCCCAGGACAGATAGTTTAAATAAGAAAGAAAGGCACATGAGTAAGTATGATAATGTTCAAACTGAATAAAAATAAAAACAGAAATGTGAAAGGAAAACAACTGCCTCTTGTTTTTACTCTAATGTTTGTTACAAACTTTTTAAGTGATGAGACTCAGGGATAATAAATGATGTGGTTTTATTGTACACTGTTCAAAAGCACTTAGACATTATGTATCAATCTGTAAACCATTCATATTCAGTAACCTAGAAGCCTGCCCTCTGCTCACAGAAGTGCATAGAAAGAAATGGAGAGGATGTCTTTTGCAATATCACAAGTGACTTTACTATCCATCAAGAAGAGAATGAATGGGGGTTCTGGGGAGGATGGCACAGTAGGAGGACCCTAGGCTCACCTTGTCCCATGGATACAACTAGATAACGCTCACATCGGTGTAAATAACCCAGAAAATGACCTAAAGCCTGGGAGAACAAGCTCTACAACTAAATAGAGGGAGGGGGCCACATCGAAGAGGATAGGAAGGGCTGAGACAGGGTCTAGAAGTAACTGGACTCAGGGGCTGTCTTCAGGACAGGACAGTGCCTGTAAGGAGTAGGGAAAGAAAAGAGACCCCCACATGGGGGAGCCCACATGGGGAGGACAATCCCCATAACATTTGGCTTTGAAAACCAGAGGAGCCCAAGTTTGCATTCTTACAACTTAAAACTTAAAACTTGGAATTTTAAAAAATCAGCAGGCTCTGGGAGAGCTGGGAGGGTGAGAGGAAACTGAATCCTTGCCCTTAAAGAGACAGCATAAGGAAAGAATGAATGGTTCAATACAATGTGTATATTAATACAGTAGAATATTAGTGTAGCATCTAAAACATATATATACATGTTTTCATGTAGAAGGATTTTACATGCTACATTTTATATGGAAAAAAATTGTAAAAATCAATCTATAGTATCAATTCACTGTGTTAAAAAAATTCATACTGTATAAATATTTTTAAAATAGTCTCCACTGTGAAAAATCCATGAAGTACTGCTAACTGAGAATGTTAGATTACAGAATATGTAAAATATAATCATAAACACTAACACATACTTTATATGTACCGTACCCCCCCACACACACACACACGGAGAAAAATATGCATGCTGGAAAACATGGAAGGATCTGAACAACTATAAAGAGAGAATATCTTCTATGGGTTGAGACTATGGCACAGCTCATTACCTGCTTCTTACCTTCCTATAGTTTTTATTTTTTAATTTTTTTTTATTATTTACTTTTGAGAGAAAGAGACAGAGTATGAATAGAGGAGGGACAGAGAGAGAGAGAGGGAGACACAGAATCTAAAGCTGACTCAAGGCTCTGAGCTGTCAGCACAGAGCGCGATGTGGGGCTCGAACCCACAAACTGCGAGATCATGACCTGAGCCGAAGTCGGTCGCTCAACCAACTGAGCCACTCAGGTGCCCCTTACATTCCTATGGCTTTAATTTTTTTTTTTAATTTTTTGAACGTTTATTTATTTTGGGGACAGAGAGAGACAGAGCATGAACGGGGGAGGGGCAGAGAGAGAGGGAGACACAGAATTGGAAACAGGCTCCAGGCTCTGAACCATCAGCCCAGAGCCCGACGCGGGGCTCGAACTCGCGGACCGAGCGATCGTGACCTGGCTGAAGTCGGACGCTTAACCGACTGCGCCACCCAGGCGCCCCAACATTCCTATGGCTTTAATGAGCATATGTGCTATGGACTTGTGTCCCCTAAATATTCATATGTTGAAGTCCTAATCCCCAATATGACTGCATTTGGAGTAGTAATTAAGGTTAAATCAGGTCATAGGGGTGGAGTCTGATCTTATAGGACTGGAGAGAACTCACTCTCTCTCCAACATGTTAGAATAATGAGAGGAGGCAACTGTCTACAAGCCAGAAGACCTCTCAACAGGAATCAAGTCCACTTAGCATACCACTCCCAGGGTAATTTTCCTTAAATACCACCATGACGTGCTAAGGCTCAAAATCCTCGTGTCATTCCTTATTCCCTACACAAATCAAGTTTGAACTTCTCCGTCATGCTTTTAAAGTGCTTCATAAGTGACCTCACTCAGTGTAGCTTTCTGTCATTCTGTAGCCCATCTCTTCAGACATGATGATCTCCTACTGCCATAAATATGTAATAAGTATGGCGATGAAAACAGCTCATGGGGTGCAATCATAGAGCCACTTGTTTTCTCCTATTCAAATTTATTTCGTATGGCTCACTGTTCTTCCCCTGCATCTAAGTGAAAATTAAGGAGGCTCCTATAATTTCCACAGTCACTGTCAACCCGTTAAAATTCTTTCTTTTGTTCCATACAAATTGTAGTAAATTATTTGTTCTAGTTTTGTGAAAAATGCTGTTGGGGTCTTGATAGGAATTGCATCAAATCTATAGGTTGCTTTGGGTACTACGGACATTTGACAATATTAATTCTTCCAATCCATGAGCATGGAATACCTTTCCATTTGTTTGCGTCATCTTCAGTTTCCTTCATTAGTATCCAACCATTTTTAGAGTACAAGTCTTTTTACCTCCTTGGTTAAGTTTATTCCTAGGTATTTTATTCTTTGTTAGTTTAAGTCACAAAACCATCTCAATTTAATAATTTGAATATGAAGGTCCATTAATAATCAAAACTCAAAACTGGATTCAAATTTCAGGCGGGACACAGGCTGCAAGTCAGAAGTAATTTCCCCATCTAGCTCTTCTCCCTCATCTTGCTAACAGTGTGAGTTCCTGACCATCTAGGATGGAAGGAAGGGGAAAAGAGGGAAGGAGAGAGGAGCAGGGACATTCTGACTTGACAGGCACTATTGGGGTGGCACTCTTTGGCCGGGCAGCTGTTTAAAAGCCACTTTCTCTTATGGATGCTGTCATTGTTTTTTTGGAGAAAGCTTCAAACCTCCAATCTGAAGCTGCCTTAACCGAGGTGAGCACATCTCTCTTTAGACAGGTCACTTTACTGCTTGCTTCTTTGATGCCTACAAAGCTAGAAATGTTCAAAACTCCTCCTGCTGGCCCTTTCTGGGCAGCATCTGAAATGATTCTACACCCAGGTTGTCGGCTCTCTCCCTCACAAATGACCCACATCCAGGAGAGACCATTAAGTACTCTTTGCCCCTATAAACTCCTAGAGTTTGTCTCCATTCGGAAACCTCTTCTTGTATTTTTTAAAATTTTTTAAAGTTTATGTTTGAGAGAGAGAGACAGAGAGCGTGCATGGGGGAGGTGCAGAGAGAGAGGGAGACACAGAATCCAAGGCAGGCTCCAGGCTCTGAGCGGTCAGCACAGAGCCTGATGAGGGGCTTGAACTCATGAACTGTGAGATCATGACCTGAGCCAAAGTTGGATGCTTAACTGACTGAGTCACCCAGGTGCCCTGGAAACCTCTTCTTTATTCCATTGTTAGACACTCCCTCTTTAGATTTCTGATGTGAGAGTCTGACTTCAGTCTGCTAGCACCAAACTGAAGGAACACATACTAAGTTCTCTAAGTGGTCAGTAATGTGTAGGCGTCTCACCGGAGGAGAACTCACAAGTCAAGAGCAGCTCTCTGCAAACTATCAACTCTCTATCCACCTTTATTACCTTTGACGATGTGAGCGAAGTTCAGAATAATAAAATTTGTTTCCAGAGATCTCCTTTATAAATCTTACATTAAGTCTAGTATCCTCACTCAATGGGGAATTTACTATATCTGTATCTCTATATATATCTCAGCCCAAACCTACATTTTATTTTAATTTTTTTTTAATTTTTAATGTTTTATTTATTTTTGACAGAGAGAGAGACAGAGCATGAGCGGAGGAGGGGCAGAGAGAGAGGGAGACACAGAATCCGAAGCAGGCTCCAGGCTCCGAGCTGTCAGCATAGAGCCCGACACGGGGCTCGAACTCACAGACCGTGAGATCATGACCTGAGCTGAAGTCAGACGCTCAACCGACTGAGCCACCCAGGCGCCCCCCAAACCTACATTTTAATTTCTGGTTGCAAATGTTTACTAATTCCCATCTTAATGTCTTCATGTATATTGTTTGCTTCTCCTGAATCACTATTCATTCTTCCCTCTTGCTTGACCAAATGTGAGCTGTCCTGTGAGATTCATCTCAAGTTCTATGGTCCTTAATCCCTTTCTTGAATACTCTAGATTTTCCAGAGCTTTCTTCTGAGGGCCTACACTCTTTACAGTCATTACTGTGATCGATACATGGAGTTTACCCTTAACGTTTTGATTGCATGGAGGCTAATGCTAAATTACCATAAAGGGATGATGGGACTATAGGGCCTGTAAACTTGATTGTCCCTGAAGTGTGAAAGTGTTTTTTCAAAAATATGATAACCCAAAGGGTAGCTGATGAGTCCAGGAAAAGCAGAAAAAAGAGAGGCAAATAATAGGTACACATCCAGGTCCAGGCCACAGAAAGGAAGAGATACTATTAGCAAATAGACTTTCCTATTTTTTTTTTCAGACTTTTCATTTCACTCTCAATGAAAAGCAGAGGAAAGCACAGTGCTGTTAAGTCAGCAAGCTGTAATATTTTTGTTCTACTGGCAAGGGTAGCTTTATTATGGGAAAGATCCATCAGGTTATTTAAACCCTGGTACCCCTAAACATTAAGATTATTTCATGCTCTATTTTTGTAGTGTTTACTTATTTAAAAACAGTTTTAATGTTTATTCATTTTTTTTTTTTTGAGAGACAGAGAGAGAATGAGAAGGGGAGGGGCAGAGAGAGAGGGAGACACAGAATCCGAAGCAGGCTCCAGGCTCTGAGCTGTCAGCGCAGAGTCCGACGCGGGGCTCGAACTCACGAACCGCGAGATCATGACCTGAGCCAAAGTCGGAGGCTTAACCAACTGAGCCACCCAGGCGCCCCTCTCATTCTCTTCTTTAAAAATCAGTGCCCATTTATAAACTTTTTAAGATACGATTTTGTTTTTTCCACGGTCTGTCCCGACAGAAAAGTTAGGCTGGACATGAAGCCTCCAGTGTTCAGTTCCTATGATATTATGGTTTCTACTACAGCCTGATAGTTGAATTGGCACTTGGCTTGATGCATCAGTAGAATGAGCTTGCTTCATGTAAGTCTGATGATAAGAGGAGGAGGAGGAGGAGGAGAAGTGGTAGTTGATATAAGGAACAAGCACAGAGATGAAAAGAGTTATTGGAGCTGAGGCCACAGCGGAAAGCAGAGCAGATCATGAAAGCCCCTGTAGACCATAACAAAGATCTGGCCTTCAGCCAAAGAGCCATGGAAAGTCACTAGAATATTTAAGGCAGGGGAGTAAAATGACCAAATATGTCTTTATATTTGAACAAAGTCTAGTTTATGTCTCTACGTATGAATTTTATTAGGCCTCTTTTGAGCAGTTACTATTTATTTTTACTTTCAAAGCCAATCTTGTGTAGTGAAGCAATTCCTATTAAAGACCAGGAAGAAGCTAGTGAGTTTCTTTGAACTAATGCTGACCACTTAGAAGAGGGAAGTATTAGGATTAATTTTGTCCTTCTACATGCTGAATGTTTCAAAACATTCACTTTTTTTAGCACTTGAATATAAAGAGGCTCAAGAAAACCCATTTACATGAATGCAACATTTTTTATTTTTTATTATTTTTTTATATTATTTATTTTTGAGAGAGAGAGTGCAATGCGCGCAGGGGAGTGGTGGGGGAAGAACATCTGAATCAGGCCCCTGCACTGACAGCAGCGAGCCTAATGTGGGGCTCAAACTCATAAACCCCAAGATCATGACCTAGCCAAAGTCAGATGCTTAACTGACTGAGCCACCTGGCACCCCTTGAATCCAACAACTTTAAATAAATGGAGGTGTCTATTAAAAGGGAGGGCCAAAAATTAATTATATACAGCTCTATAACATATATTACTTATAAATATGCATATATATGTAATAAATAACAAAATGGTCAATAAAATGGATGTCTCTTTTTGCCTATATTTTCAGCTTAGAATTTATGGCACTGTATTTTCATATTTTAAAGTACAGCAATTACTTAGCTCTCTTTTTTCATGACACTTGCAAATTATTATTAATCAGCAGTGCAGGAGACAAACTTTAACTTTAAAAAAATAGACATTGAGGGGTGTCTGGGTGGCTCAGTCTGTCGAGCGTCTGACTTCGGCTCAGGTCATGATCCCACAATTTGTGGGTTCGAGCCCTGCATTGAGCTCTGTGCTGACAGCTCAGAGCCTAGAGCCTGCTTCAGATTCTGTGTCTCCCTCTCTCTCTGCCCTCCCCGGCTTGCACTCTATCTGTGTCTCTGTCTCTCAAAAATAAAGAAACTTTTAAAAAAATTTTAAAAAACCAGACATTGATTCATTTACTGGATATTAATGAGCACTGGTTATTTTATGCTTGAATTATCCAGTGCTTGGATTTGTACTTACCAATTATAATGTGCAATAATGTTTGTCTATGTTCTTTACCTTGTCACTTCTTATTTAAATAGAGGAAAGTGTTGGGATGAAATATTTTAATTGATAGACTAATTAAAGAACTTAAAGACAAAGGTTCTCTCTTAATTAAAATCTAATATACATATAATTCTGCTAATGAAGCAATACTGACTGTCATTACCCAATCTCCTGAAAAAGATGAGATCCTCAACTAAGGCGGTCATTCGTAGTTAGAAAATAAGCTGGGGGGTCATTGCTAAACTTGTAAGGTATGAGATAGCTAAAAACAAAAACAAGCACAAAATCATGACCATTACCAAACATGGAGTCTGCAAGTGTAGTTTTCCCAAAAACAGAGACAAACCAAGAACTATGGGATGTCAATACCAATTTCTTATTGGTCATTAGTATTTATGATGTCTTCCCTATATTCACTTTGTGAGAATATAGAAACTTATTCAGTGAATAGGTGACATTATACTATTTATTTCACACACACTGGGGTTACTAAGTTGTAGTGGCTGAAAGGCATGGAACAGACTGAAAATTTTGTCTCATATCAACAATATAAGGATTTTTAAGGAAAACATACCCATTTTAGAAGATGTCACGGAATTCTATGTATTCAGTCGACAAGAGCAAATAAATCAAGAGGTAATTTGGCATTTCAAACAGACTTATACAAAAAGTCACAGCGAGAGATCATATTTCTATCTTATTTAGTTGAGACAATGAAACTTATATTTATCTTGGCTTTGAGTTTAGTTTAAAAGGGGGAAAAAGGCATAATAATGGAAAGAGCCTTGAAATGTAAGTCTGAGAAGTAAATTCAAGTGTCAGGTTTGTGACTACATCCCTCAGCAAGTCGCTAAGACTCTTAAGGTCTTTATTCTCTTAATTTGCAGATGGGCACAAAAGCCTCTGTTTTGTTTATGCCGTAAGTTGATGTAAGGCTCATATAGGCAATGTACGGAAAAGATATTAAAAGGTGTTATCATCTGAGACAGACCAAAACGGGAACCGATGATGGGTCCAAGAGAGGGTTTAAATCCAATTCTGCCATATACCAACTGTGTATCCTCAGGCAAGTCACTGAATCCCTTTCAGCCTCAATTTCTTCCTCTGCTAAATAAATAAGGGAGCTGAATCAGAAAGTCTCTTCCATCCCCAACCAGTCTGTGATCTTATACTAGAAAAATTAATAGGAAAACTCTCCAATGTGCTTTTGTTTCCTACAAAAGAAACACACACTGATTTGGTGTTCGTGATTAATTTTAGTCTCTGTCTTGCAAATAAAAGGAAGTCATTTTTTTTAGCATGGGTAGGTTCACATCCCTTATGAAATGAGATGTGGTTTTCATTTATTAGCTACACATCAGAATGTTCTAAATGTAGGAAAGTGGCAATCATGAAGAATTATGAGAATCATTACATGATATGAAATGTGAGCCTAACACTCACATTAGAAAAAGATTTGCCCTTGAAATAAAGAAAAACAGAGTCTGTGTTACATTACTTACAGTCTATATTAAAATCCACACACCCTGTACAAACAAAAGATTGCAACCAAACACAGAGACATGGCTGCCTTTGTGTGGCAGTTTCAGTCTCTCAGTTACCCTTTTAATTACTTGTTCTTCTGTAATGCTAAACTAGGATTTTGCATACACCACAACTAAACATAGAACAGACAAAAGGCAGGGCAACATAAGCTTTTGTTGTAAGCTCTATGAGAACAAGGATTTTTATCTCTCTCACTCACCAATGTATCCCAAATACTTAAAACAGTGCCTGGCACATAATAGGTATTGAATAAATATGTCTTTTTTTATTTTTATTTTTTGGAAATGTTTACTTATTTTGAGAGAAAGAGAAAATTCAGGCACATGCAAGTGGGGGAGGGGCAGAGAGAGAGAGAGAGAGAGAGAGAGAGAGAGAGAGAGAGAATCCCAAGAAGGCCTCACACTGTCACCACAGAGCCTGATACCAGGCTTGAACTCATGAACCGTGAGATCATGAGCTGAGCCAAAACCAAGAGCCGGAAGTTTAACCGAGGGAGCCACCCAGGCACCCATGAATAAATATGTCTTGGGAGGATGAACTTACTTCCATTTTCTGCCTTGAACAGATAGATGAGCTACACTCTTTAGAACTTTAACTGACTTTTCTTTACATCATTGACTTGCTTCTATAAAAAGAGGTAAACCTGAAGAATTTAACCGAAGGTAACCCTAGCAAAGAGGCCGTTGGACTGCTGTAAACGACCAACACAAATGTTTTCAGTCTGACACCTTAAAATAATCTGAATTAGCAGTAACGTTTGCTTCAGTGTAAGGTTACTAAATAAACAGGACAAACACAAAAGCTAAAGCACTACTCTTTTCATGCTACTAAAGAGAACACTTCAAACAATGTAGGAAAAAAATCTACATACAATTCATTAAATGGGATTAAAGACATAAAAAGAGCTATTAATAAATATGGCTCTTGTGTTTCCTTCTTTTAAAACTCAAAACAGTGTGGTCTGACTCGTGCCCACATCAAAGGAACCCAGCTAACGGAGAGTAAGAGAAATGAAGGCTCAGCTCACTATCTCTCTCCTGGTGCCGAAGCACGTTTTACAAAAATGTGCTTTGAACCAACAACAAACTTAGAAAACCAGAAACAGAACAGGAAGATAAACCCACAAGAGAAAACAGCCATGACATCACCACATCCCCTTCCAGTTTTCTCCAAAACATTTTTCTTACCAGATGAACACAGAAAGTCAAAGAGCTCTATTTTTAAAGCATGAGTCTTGGTTGTGGTACAAACAGATCAATGGAAAACCTCTTGTCTTCAGAAAAACATGAGCCTATAGCACAAAGCGTGGAAGCTTATAAAATAGCATGTCTGATAGAGGAAGCATCAACCATGAGCAAATGAATGGATGTCTAAGAGAGATTTTTAGAGTGATTCAGGAAGAGGTGACAATGTAGAAATTAGCTCATCAATTTTCCAACTCTTTCTCATATAATATAAAACTATACAGCTAGCCATCTATATAAGTATGTAACGCTATATATAACTACATATAAATACAAATATATTTAGTATAGTTAGCATATACATCTAGAAAAGTGCTAGCTAGCACAGAGAGATTGGAAAGAATTTGGATTGGAGGCCACAGCATTACCTACCACACTGTGATGGGGAACGAGGATTTTAAGCAAAGTTTTGCCCTGTGTTATCAATGACGCTCCCTTGAAGTTTCTTAAGAATATGTAATCAGGATTTATTCATTCCTTCCATTTATTCATTCATTCTACAAATATATATATTGACAGAAGCAATCCCTTGACCCTGTATTTTTTTTTAATTTTTTTTCAACGTTTTTTATTTATTTTTGGGACAGAGAGAGACAGAGCATGAACGGGGGAGGGGCAGAGAGAGAGGGAGACACAGAATCGGAAACAGGCTCCAGGCTCCGAGCCATCAGCCCAGAGCCTGATGCGGGGCTCGAACTCACGGACCGCGAGATCGTGACCTGGCTGAAGTCGGACGCTTAACCGACTGCGCCACCCAGGCGCCCCCCTTGACCCTGTATTTAAACTGGCAGCTTCTGTAAAGACAGACCTAATGGCAAAAGCAAGAAAGTCCAACTTTTTATAGGTTACAACCAAAAAACAGATGCAGAAGAGGAAAACCATATTCCAACACAGATCCTTGTTCCACTTTTTAAGGACACTGACAATTAAATTAGCTTTTATGGCATGCCTAGAAGCCTAACTATTATGTACAGTATAGAAAATATATTCAGAGTTGCGGTCAGCCAACAGATGAACTTGAATTCGGCCGTTCAAATTAAAGACTGCCTGTTCACTAAGCAACTTTTCCCCTTAGCTAGTTGTGATGCTGTTTAATTCTCTTCTAAAGGTTAAAGTAAAGCATTACCAGGCCTCATGAATTTCTCATGAATTGTGATTAAGTGCAACCCAATTCTAAGCACTGTTAGAAAAACATCTTCAACCTAAATGAACCGGCATCAAAACTGCCAACAATAATAACCCAAGGCTACTTCCATTACGAATTTGGTCTTTGCTTTATAAAAAAAAAAAAAATACCATGATACTTCCCTAGATAATGACCCACGTAAAGCGTTCTCCTTGATTAACAATGGCATTTGTCTTATAGCCTGTGCCAGGAATGGAAGCCTGTGGCTTACTAAAGCCAGTGCAGCAACAAGAGATCTCTTCTAAAAACAGAACACAGTACAGCTCATTCTTCAAGACCTTCCAGGGGAAACTAGACGAGGAGTATGTTGATGTCTTTTAAAAACAATCTACTAAATGTTTTTAGATCCTGTGCCCTGATTACTGGCTGACCTATATATTTTTGGCAATGCTGGTGTCCTAGAGGGCCTGACAATTTGACAAGCAGTTCAGATGAGTTTTGAAAAAGCCAAGATAAGCAATTTCCCAAAGGAAAAAAAAAAAGGTATTTTCTTCTGATCTTTGAAATGTTAAAGGATCCATGTCAGTGTATTATTTTGAGCAAGGAAAGTTCTACCTTATTAAGGCTGCCATTGTAGGGGCGCCTGGGTGGCTCAGTCGGTTAAGCATCCAACTTCGGCTCAGGTCACAATCTCACAGTTTGTGAGTTCGAGCCCCGCGTCAGGCTCTGTGCTCTCAGTTCAGAGCCTGGTGGTTGCTTCAGATTCTGTGTCTCCCTCTCTCTCTGCCCCTCCCTCACTCACGCTCTGTCTCTGTCTCTCAAGAAATGAATAAATGTTAAAAAAAATTAAAAAAAAAAAAAGAGACTGCCATTGTAAAAAACAACTAATCCCTCAGCCAGTCACACACACCGGATGCAAGTGCACCTTCCCAACAAGAATTAATGACTCTCCCCTTACCAGGCCTGGGTGAGAAGCCAAGCTCACTTGGTAGATGGTTTCCTGTGTAAATTACTGTTTGTTGCTAAATGAATCTGGTTGTTGCAAAGGGGATTGTGAAGCTCCAATAAAGACCATCTACAGAAAATGCCTATTGTAGCACCTGACATTACCATCATCACAATAGAAACATATTCTACTCATGCTCCGGTCAGGTGCTTTAAGAAGAAACATAAACTCGGGGCGCCTGGGTGGCTCAGTCAGTTAAGTGTCCAACTCTTTGATTTCGGCTCAGGTCATGATCTCACAATTCGTGAGATTGAGCCCCGCGTCAGGCTCTGCCCTGACAGTGCAGAGCCTGCTTGGGATTCTCTCTTTCCTTCTCTCTCTACTCCCCTCTGCTGCTTGCTCACTCTCTCTCAAAATAAATAAATGAACATTAAAAAAAAGAAGAAGAAGAAATGTAATCTCAAAGAGATATCTGCACTTCCATGAGCACTGAAGTACTGTTCACAACAGCCAAGTTGTGGAAACAACCTAAATGTCTATCCATAGATGGATGGATAAAGAAAACGTGGTATTTGCATCCAATGGAATATTATTCAGTCTTGAAACAGAAGGAAATCCTGCAATATGCAAAAACACGGATGAGCCCGGAAGACATTATGTTGAGTGAACGAAGCCAGTAACAGAAGCACAAATACTGCATTATTCCACTTACACGAGGTCTCTAAAATAGTCAGAGTCATAAAATCAAAGAGTGGAATGGTGGTTGCAAGAGGTTAGCAAGGAAGGAGAAATGGGAAATTGCTACTCCATGGGCATAAAGTTTCAGTGAAGCAAGATGAGTAAGTTCTAGAGATTTGCGATATGCTGTGCCAAGAGTCAACAACAATAATGCATTGTATACTTAAAAGTCTGTTAAGAGGGCAGAACCCATGTTAAGTGTTCTTACTACAATAAGGTAAGATTAAATTTAAAAAATATAAAAGAAGGAAAAATGTAAAAGAAAAAAACGGGTTTTTTTGTTTGTTTTTTGTTTTTGTTTTTTTGCTGCATCATTTCAGGACCAGAATATCTCTACTATCTGAGAAGTATTACAATGTAATACAGTGTACTTGAAATTTCCTATTTTCTTGTAATCAAATATTTCAAACATTACTTTAACAATAAACCATTAAGAAGGGAATGATAACCTCCTGTATTTTGATTATTTCTAGAAGATTCAGTTTACCCACTGAACTTGTCTGGCAAGTGCAGTTACCATATTAGAGAACTAAATGGAGCTTTAGGTACCATTTTAACAACATGGAAGCTAAGACCCAAAGATACTAGGGAATGCCAGACCTGGTAGAAAAAAGGGATCTACTTTGGATGTCCATGCAATGCTTTTTGTACTAATATTATCTATTATTAATACACTGAAATGATGGAAATCATCCATAGATGGCAAGATCATATGAACAGAGTAAATGAACATTTGCAAAATAAATACTATTGGCCAGCTGTTTCTCATAATTGGCTGCCTTTAATACTCAGAAAACATTGCCACATAGGGATTAAGAGCACTACTTTTAAATTTTTTTTCTAATGTTTATTTTATTTTTGAGAGAAGCAGAGTGTGAATGGGGGAGGGGCAGAGAGAGGAGACACAGGATCAGAAGCAGGCTCCAGGCTCTGAGCTGTCAGCACAGAGCCCAACATGGGGCTTGAACTCATGAACTGTGAGATCACGACCTGAGCCTAAGTCAGCACTTACCTGACTGAGCCACCCATGCACCCCAAGAGCACTTCTTTTAAAGTAAAGAGACTGAGGCCAAGAAAGATCATAAGACCAGTAGGAAACAAGGCTTGAACTCCCACCCAGGTCTCATCTAACCACGAAGTCTCAGATCTTTACAATATACCTTACTGCCTTCTGGAGGGTGAAATGAGCCCTGCAGCATCCCTGCTAATAAAAAATCACTTTTGCCAATTTTCTGGCTGTTGTGCAGAAGCTACGATTTCAGAGGAAAACCGTTCCAAGATCACATACCCGTAGTGGAGTCAATGGTGAAAAGGGACGACAGGTCTCCGGGAATGAGTTCATAAGTCACTGTTCCATATATCCCAGAATCTCTGTCAGTGGCAAGAACATTGATGATCTCGGTGCCTGGCTGGGTCTGGCCGCTAATGCTCATCACGTAGGTTGATGGGTTAAAGACAGGTGCGTTATCATTCACATCCTCTATTTCCACACGAACAAAAGCTTGGGCGCTTAGTCCACCCTGTTGGATAAATGAGAAGTGATTACAAATGGATTTCTCCTGAACACTGAGATGCAGAATAATTGACAAAGATCCTAGAAAAGAATTTTAAAACAAAGAAGTTCATTCATTCTACTTTTAACCTTGAGATATGAGTTCACGTGTAAGAGCGTGGTATCAGTACTTTAGCACTGACTCTTAAAGATGAATGAGAGTACCACTTAAAACTCTTAGGAGGCAATAATTTCAGACTACAGTTCAAAGATATTCAAGGCAAGTTTTCTTGATGTCCAAAGAGGGAAAAAACAAAACAAAACACTTTTACCCCTAGGATAAATCTTAACTGCTAAAGAGGAGGGGTAAGGAAATATTGGAGAAAGACGTAATTTTAGAAAAGATCGTCAGCGGAAGTCTCACTTAGAAGGTACCATGTGAGTAAAGACTGACCTATATGAGGGAGCTTGACTTCAGTAATCTGAAGGAAAGAGCAAGTGCAAAGGCCCTGAGGCAGAAGTACAATGTACATCCCAGGCCTGTTCAGGGAACAGCAAGGAAGCCAGCAGGGTGATGTCAGCATGGCAAGGGGCAGGTCATGGAGGCCTCTGTGGGCCGCTGAAAGGAGGATTTGTTGGAGGGTTTTGAGCAGAGGAGTAGTTTGAATTGACTTAGATTTTAACTGTCACTCTAGGTGTAGCATTCAGAATAAACTGAAGGGCAGCAAGGGTGGAAGGAAGGAGACCAGTTAGGAGGTGATTAGAATCAAGTCTGGAGTGGATGGTGGCAGTGAAGGTACTTACCCCAAATATCTGGGGTCAGATTTGCTTTGGAATTCTGGATTTTTCATGTTGTAGAAAGGTAATAGAGTGCATAGCATAGTAAAGGAATAGATCCCATCCCTTTTATTTTGTGTTGCCTCCAAGTAAAAATCAGGAAAAGGGGAGAGAATACAATAGAAGAAAACAATCCTTTGCAATTTTTACTTTTCTAAAGCAAAACATGTGTTCCTACTTTAAAGCACCATTTTCCATTTCTGTCTGGTACATTTTGATACTTTCATCTTTGACAAAAATCCTTAGTAAGTCACAAAGCCTGGACTTTCTCACTCACTTTTCCTTCTCTCTTTCTCACCCTCTCCCTTCCCCTCTCCCTTCCCCTCTCCCCCGCCCCCTCCCTCTCCCACTGTTCAGGGATACACTGAGCAAAGAGGAAAGAGGATTCTGACAAAAAAAGAAGATTTGGCACAGGAGACAAAGAGGCCAGTGGAAGAAGCACCGGCCTAGGGTGAGGGAGGGCAGAAAGAGAGTACTGTTTGGGGTAAGGTTAACAACAAACCTGGAAATGGCTCTCATGCTCTGAGGTCCCAAGTGCCCTAGACATTGGCGACTAAAAAACAATTGGGAAGTACACCTTCAAAGATAGAGTGGTTTTCCATGTTCTAAGTGGAATAAAGTGCCCGGGCCATGCCAGTTACCAACTAGAATAGGAGAAATGAGGGCTGGCTAAGATTACGACCCAGTGAAAACAAGGGAAGTGCCCTTGACCCATATTACTGGACAGACAGGGCTGTGTCTGCAGCAGCCCCGGATGAACTGTGGGTCCACAGTGGAGGGTGACTGATCGTGAACAGACAGTCCTGCATGGCACCTGACAGAGACCCTGCTGTTTCTCCAACTTGGCCTCCTTCTCCATTCTGTTTAACTTTGACCTTTCCCTTCCCCTTCCTTTTATATTTCTCCTGGGATTCTGGAAGTCACCTCAGTGTGAGTGCAGGATAAGAAAGCGCGTGAGAGAAGGTGATGAGAAAGTGGGGAAGATAGGCGAAATGACAATCTCTCCACCTTGGGATCCTTGCAAAGATGTTAATTCCTAGGCTGTCCATGATGATCCTAAATCAGGCAATGCTACCAAAAACAAGTAAAATGATAGACAAACCAACTGAAAAACTTATTCTCATAGGACAATGAACCTTTCTACAGGAAAATTATTATAGATCTCAGGTTTCCTGTTTTAGGAATTCAATTTTTATCTACTGAATTCATCAGTGGGGGTGCTTTCCTCTTACAATAACCAGGGTGAATGTATGTTCAGTGCGCTCTGTATATATTTTCTCCTTCAGTTGTTCTAATCTCCCTTTTTAAAGATTTTGATGGTTTCTCTCATTTTTATAGATAAGCAAACCAAAGCACTGAGAAACTAAGTGACTTGCCCAAGGTAAATGAGACTGTGAATTGCAGATCTGGAACGGGACTAGAGATTCATTTATCCCCCAAACCCCTGGTGACTTCTTTTAAATTAGACTTTTTAAAGAATTGTGGTATAAATTCTACCTTTTAAAACACTATGCTAAGGGCAATGCCAACCACGGACTTAGTCTTAGCAGAAAAAAGACAGAGTCCCTGTTTATAATCTATGCGACACTGTATAACAGGGTTTATGCCACAGTGGAACAATCTGGAGCCAAATGATCTCAGTCTAATGTCTGCCCTGCCTGCAACTGGGACCACAGATGAGAGAAAATCAGATAGTCCCTGAGTCTGGGCTGCATCTTCTGTAAAGCAGGAGCGATACAATATGTATGAGAGCATTTATAATGGTTAATCACATCATTATAAGATTTTACAGCCTCCTTTTCCTAAATACTTGGGGCCAGATAGATTAGTGTTGGAATGTTTCAAGTTTTAGGAAGGTGATGTGGTACACATGTACCTAGTCAGGTCTGGGGTGGCCCTACATAACCAAACGCTTAATATTCTGCAGCAAAATGTATGGAAAGACACATTTAGAGGGATTTAAACATGAATTTAAACATGAACGGCCTCAGGTCCGTTCAAGTCAGGTTTCTCACTAAATGAGATTTAAAAACTTTCTATTTTGAGGGGATGTTGAATTAGGTCGATTCTAATGCTCATGCAGGGCTTCTGTTTCAATAAACTATGATGGTACTGTGTTTCCTCTCTTATTGTTTCTTTTACATTTGGAATCTTATAAAATCGTATCGTATAATTCTCTCTTCATTCAAAATTATCTATCGTTAATCTCTCTGTTATCTTTAGTTTATACCAAAATACATATGCCATTACTTTTGACTGCTAACGTGATATTGGTATACATATTGCTGATATAATATTGGTATAAAATAAGAAGGACAATAAAAACAAAACAAAACAAAACAAACTTTCTATCTGAGAGCTTTGGGGCTTCAGAACTACAGAAAAAGGATTGTGGATCTTCATGATTCAGAGGTAGGCATATGCTAAATGGAGAGAAAGCTCTGTGCTGAAGGGATCCTGGAGATGGGTCCCCATAAACAAACAAGATTTTCGGTCTCCCGCTGGTGTGCAGTTACAGAGTCTGGAGGAGCCTGGAAAGCAGATTAGATTTCTCCACACATCTTCCTTCACTTCCCTCCTAGTGTTTACCTCCCAATTCTCTGTAACAAAACTTCAGTCCACCTGGTTAAGACTATCCTGATGATGCAGCCTCTGAGATACGCTGAGTCACAACCACCAGACTCCTGGCCCTCAGAAATTGTGTGAGAGAGTACATTTTTGTTATCTGCAGCTGCTATGTTTGGGAATAGGTAATACACCCCATAAATTCCATCCATGAATATTTCTTAACTTTGTCTTATTCTTTCCCTATCCACGAGTCGTGGGTTTTTTTGGACATAATTTTAATCACTTGATTTTTTAAATTACAGTAAGAGAAAACAGTGTGTTACTATGATTTTAAAAATTAAGTGATCAAAATTAAAAAATAAGAATGGGGGCGGGACAGAGTGGCCAACGGTCTGCAAAGCAACATGCCTAAGTTTTGTTGTGACTACTGCGACACATACCTCACCCATGACTCTCCATCTGTGAGAAAGACACACTGCAGTGGTAGGAAACACAAAGAGAATGTGAAAGACTACTATCAGAAATGGATGGAAGAGCAAGCCCAGAGCCTGATCGACAAAACAACTGGTGCATTTCAGCAAGGAAAGATTCCTCCTACTCCATTCTCTGCTCCTCCTCCTGCAGGGGCGATGATTCCACCTCCCCCTAGTCTCCCGGTCCTCCTCGCCCTGGTATGATGCCAGCACCCTATATGGGGGGCCCTCCCATGATGCCAATGATGAGCCCTCCTCCTCCTGGGATGATGCCAGTGGGACCTGCTCCTGGAATGAGGCCGCCTATGGGAGGCCACATGCCAATGATGCCTGGGCCCCCAATGATGAGACCTCCCGCCCGTCCCATGATGGTACCCACTCGGCCAGGAATGACTCGACCAGACAGATAAGGAGAGACAGGAACCTCTTTATATCCATTTTATATTACTTGTTCTTCACCAGGAGATGATGGTGCTGTGCCTCTGGGTGTTTTCTAACAGCATGACAAGGAAGACTTGCTCCCCCTTCCTATCAAACAGAGAATAGTTTTTGCAAGGGAGTAGTGGGACAAAAAAAAAAAAAAAAAAAAAAGCAATTTCCATTTGTATCGTGAAATGTGAAAATAAAATTGTTAACTGTTTTAGTTAAAAAAAAATAAGAATGGGGATCACCTCAGAAAGGAGGGGAGCTGGAGGACAGTTTAAACAGGTCATGGGGATTGAGGAGTGCACCTGTCGTGATGAGCACTGGATATTGTATGGAAGTGTTGAATCACTACACTATACACCCGAGACTAATATTACACTGTATGTGAGCTAACTGGAATTTAAATCAAAACTAAAAAAATTATAGTAAGAGACTTTTAACCAACCTACCTGAATTCCAATCCCCTCAAGGCATGTTGTGAAAGCTGGGAGTAGTTTGGGAAAGTGCGAAGCTTGAAAGCATACAATATTGGAGGAATAGGAAAAAATAGGAAAAAAGGCAAAGAATGTAAACGACAATGGTCAGTAAGGGAAAGACCTCTCCTTCAAGTGTTATTTGGAGAAAAGGCAGAGTCTGGTGTAGACAGTGCTGGATTTTCACCTGGACAGTATTATGGAGTGAGGGAACTAAAGGGATTTTGCAGCTGAATGACTTAATGGTGGGTCAATAAACTAGAGATCCCAACCTGGAAGAACTGTCAGCTAGAATGGAGAGGCTACAGGAAGCGAGACAGAAAGATAAGAGTGCTTATCAGAATACAGCATGCTTGAGATCAAGATTTCAGAGGCTGTGCAATTATAGGGGATGATCCTTGGAAGTGAGAAAGTCAAGGAAGTGAGACGCTCAGGGTGTTGGATGGTTCAATAGATGCAGTGGTAGAGAGGAAGACTGTAAGGTGTAACGGTCCTAAATGACACGGAGGTTTAGAATATGATAGCAACAAGAAAGCATGTCCAAGGAATGGCCTGGCAAGATAAATTTCAAAAGTGAATTGGTTTTTGATAGAGAAAGGAGTAGAAATGATTCAGATGTTGCATGGGGCCATCAGTTAGGCAAGCACCCACCTCAACACCTCCCTCTTGGTTCGTGATTAGCGGAATATGGGCTTCTCTGTGGAAAGCTTGACAGGAATCAGTAACCCCAGGAGCAGGCTGTTTTAACCAAGGCGAGAACTTAAAGGAGCAGTCAGAGACCAGGACAAGTTTCTAAGGGAGTCTGCTAAATGATGAACCATGAGTTCCTGAGGGCATGGAAGAAGAGTTTGGGAGGACAGAGCAGGTGAGGCGGTAATCGATTCAAATTAAAGGATGGGCACATCTGGGCAGCTCAGTTGGTCCAACTCTTGATCTCAGCTCAGATCATGATCTCATGGTTTGTGAGTTCGAGCCCCATATCATGCTCTGCGTTGACAGTGCGGAGCCTGCTTGGGATTCTGTCTCGCCTTCTCTCTGCCCCTTCCCTGCTTGCTCTTCATCTGTCTCTCTCTCTCTCTCTCAAAATAAATAAATAAACTTAAAAAAAAAACAAATTAAAGGATGAACAGAGCAGAATGGGGATGAGAATATGGATAACAGTGGATGGCTAGGAAGCTTAAACTTCTAGAGATAAGAATGAGGTAGAGCGGTATCTCAGACATTTAGGGATTAATCTTGGTAGTGTATTTGAAAAAATGGTAGGCAATCAGTTTGAGATATCGTTCAGACAATCTAGCTAGAAAACATGAGCAACAGGGCAGCAGTTTATTCCTGAAACTGGAGTGAGGGGAGTGGTAATCAATGAAATATAAAATAGGAAAAAAACCAACTGAAAATTGGAAGTTGTGAATAATATAATCTATTGAAATTAAAATGAGTGCACCCTACCTTTCAGTTACGCAGGATGAGTGAGCTCTGGAGGTCTAGTGCGCAGCCTGTTGATTTTAGCTAATATTACTGTACTGTGTACTTGAAATTTGCTGAGGGTAGAACTTAAAAGCTCTTATCACTCACTATGTGAGCTGATGGATATGTTAATTAGCTTGATTGTGGTCATCACTTCATAATGTATACGCATGTCAAAACATGACAGTGGTGTCATGGGTGGCTCAGTTGGTTAAGCAGCATCTGACTCTTGGTTTCAGCTCAGGTCATGATCTCACAGTTCCTGAGATCCAGCCCCGAGTTGGGCTCTACACTGACAGTGCAGAGCCTGCTTGGGATTCTCTCTCTCCCTCTCCCTCTCGGCCCCTCTCCTGCTCACATGCATGCACTCAATCTCTCTCCCTCTCTCTCTGTCTCTCTCTCAAAATAAAGAAACATTTCGGGGCGCCTGGGTGGCGCAGTCGGTTAAGCGTCCGACTTCAGCCAGGTCACGATCTTGCGGTCCGTGAGTTCGAGCCCCGCGTCGGGCTCTGGGCTGATGGCTCAGAGCCTGGAGCCTGTTTCCGATTCTGTGTCTCCCTCTCTCTCTGCCCCTCCCCCGTTCATGCTCTGTCTCTCTCTGTCCCAAAAATAAATAAACGTCGAAAAAAAAAATTAAAAAAAAAATAAAAATAAAAAAAAAAAAAATAAAGAAACATTTAAAAATAAAACAAAAAACACATGACACTGTATACAATTTTTATTTATCGATTATACTTCAAGAAAGCCAGGGGAAAGATGAATGTGAGCTTTTTACTCAGCAAGGTTTCTTCTAGAGATCTTTTGGCTGTACACACAACTGTGTAGTACTTTAATAGCCAAGTTTTCTCATGAATATATATAACGCTGAAGGGCTAACTCAATTTATCTTCTATATTGCTAGTTGGACACAACTCTCCCCTAAGCCTGGAGTGATGAGGTAGAGTTGAAATAGCTTTATCTCAGACACATATTTCAGCTACCAAATTCAGATGTCACAAAAATGGAGACAGAATGTTAATACATACATACCAAAAAGAGAGATTCATTTGGTGGAAGTGAATGGGAACAGGAAACAAGGAATTGGAGATAAGCATGGAATAATTAAATTAGAGCACTTTATTGGGAAAAGCCACTTGCTTTCCAATGTAATCCAATTATTTGTTTTCATTATGCAATTTATAGCATTCTCATGGCTTCTATGAGATAAATAGCAACAGCAGTAGCAGCCAAAATAGATTATTTCAGAAGTAATACCAGTGGAGTAGGAGAAGTGATTGAGTTAAAAAAAAATTTGACAGTCATCACAAGGATGAATAGAGCAGCAGCAAGGAAGCCCAGAACATCTAGGTATTTTCTAAGAAAAACAAAATTTGTATTGACTGACAACAGTCTTTTAGTGACCACCAGCAAATGAGTTCCTAGCGATTTCCTTCCAAAGAGCTTTCAGGATGTATATTAGAGAGAGAAAGTATCAGAGGAAAAACCAGGGATTATCAGGGTAATTATGTACAGTTAAAGGTCTTCTGTCAAGGTGCAGTTCATGGTTTTAAGTTCATTCATGCTGGCCTAAAATCCAACATCTTGAACCTAAAATGTCTTGTCTGAGTTCATTTATTCTTCAAATCCAAGGTAGATTGCTATCTGCATTGTTACCAGCCTTTTTGATTAGGGACATATGCTGCTAGTGGATACTGCACAGAATGATTATGACAGAGGCAGGCTCACCCTATAGAAATGCACAGTTCATCAGAGAGGAAATTTATAAAGATTATGCAGACAACAGAATAAATACTGCACATTGGATAATACATATATACACACATGTACACACACAGCCACATAAGCACGTACGTTGCTTCCTCTTGTATATTCTGAGGCAAACGGAGGAGCATTGGAGGCAATTTTAAGTCCAAAACAAAGTGAAAAATAGGAAACTGTTAAATGCTTATGGTTGGGGTGGGGGGCAGGGGGAGAGATTTTCTAGTTTGTCTTTAAAAATGCATCACTAGGGGCGCCTGGGTGGCTCAGTCGGTTAAGCATCTAACTTCGGCTCAGGTCATGATCTCATGGTTTGTGAGTTCGAGCCCCACGATGGGCTCTGTGCTGTCAGCTCAGAGCCTGGAGCCTGCTTCAGATTCTGTGTCTCCCTTTCTCTCCCCCACCCCCCTTGCTTTTCCCCACTTGCTCTCTGTCTCTCTCTCATAAATAAACATTAAAAAAATGTTTTTAAAAAGACGTTCATTTAAAAAAAAAAGCATCACCAGGACTGCGCCCATGAAGATCTGCTTCCAGGCGGGCTACACATGCAGCTCCTTCCTTAGGTCTCCCTGTGTGGCTTTGGACCCACACGATGGATAAGAAGGAGAAAAGGCCACTAAGATGGAGAAGAAAATGTCCAAGAGCTGGGGAAAGAGGAGACCTTGAAGCTTTGATAGCCCACTTTCAGACACGAGATGCTACAAAGACTCAGACTGTAGAAACACATGTTACCCACTTTCACCAACATTGAATGTGTTGTTCTCTGATCATCCGGAGAAAGAGGAATTGACCCTATCCACTACACAGATCGTTGGGTCCTTCATTTGGTAACCAAGGCCTGAGAGCAAGTCAAACCAATAAGAGGTTCCTTAAGTCAAAGTGGGTATCAGATAGTAGCCTGGAAGACACAGTTAATTCTTTTTGGTGTTTTCCATGAGGGTACAAGGGATCGCATCTATCACTATGATAATGCATACCTTTAGCCCGGACACATTCATGTGGAGCAAGCTGTCCCATGAGGTACAGGGCCCACACCCAAATTGGGCTGCCAAACGTCTGTGACTCCACTCCACAGGGGAGGACAATCATCTGTGGAGGCTATTGGAAATAGTCAATAAAGGTGGCCAAACACACCCTACATTCAAATATGTTCCACTAAATTCTCAGGAAGAAAAAAAAAAGGCAAATAGGTGTGGACTCAGATTATCCCTTGGGGAATACAGCTCACTGCTAGATTTAGCATTTTGGTGGCTGTGAATCATCAGACACTCCTTTTTGGGGGGTGTCTGTAGTCAGGAAGAGGAAGAAACCCTGGAGGGTGGCTTATTTGATGGCCTGTACTTCCGTGACACCACAAAGAGCCTCTGGTTTGCAAGACAGCTGAAGGGACTTAGGTCAGAGAAGAAAAACATAGGCAAGTCCAAAAAAAAAAAAAAAAAAAAAAAGCAGAGCCTGAAAGTGATAACAAGCAGGAATGTGGGGAAGCCAGCACCCAGGAATCCCCAGATGTGGTCAAAAAGGTGGTCACAGAGGATGGGGTGATGCTTAGCACTGAACAAATGATCTGCCCCAGGCACCAGGACAGAGGAAGACGGTTCTGATGAAGCCAGCAGCCCTCTGACAGGGCCACGTCCTTACACCACTGCCATGCTGACCAAGAAGCATGAGTTGCTCTATTGTTGTGGGGGCACGTTTGAAACAAGCGAACTGCCAGATCCTCCTGAATGATCTGTAGTACTCTGATGCCCACAGGATGGAGAAGTGGAGGACTTTAGTACACATGGAGTCACACACTTGGGAGCATGTAAAGGACATAAACTTGGAAGAGGACAGAGATAAGGTAGAAGATACAGAAGGAAGAGAGGACGATGGGGAGGAGGATGCCACCAGAGAGAAAAGTGGGGAGGAAGGTGAAGAGGAAGAGCAGTCCCCAACAGCATCGGATGAAAAGTACGTGGACTATCTGCCCAGGACCTGGCAGTATTGAGTGAAGCTTGTGTGGGAGCACGTGGGGTCTGACACAAAAGACAACAAAGGGCTGAAAGCAGCCCAGGCCATGGCAAAAGCACTGCCTTTGATGATTTAAGAGCCTATGCTGGGCCGAAAGTGAAATCGAATAGTGAATTTTCTCATTATCACGTGGGTGCTACTGCCAATAAACTAGAGTGAAATGAGGTAGCTGCAAAGATTTTCTTTTCCATGGCCTTAAGTATACTGAGTTCTGGTGAGCCCTTTGCCTTCCTCTGAGAGGGAACTCTGCACCAGGGCAGTGTATTAGCCATGTCTTCTATTTTCTGTGTCTGATGCTTTGACATTGGGCCTTGCCGATCCTGGAGGACTGTCCAGGACCAGGTGAGCATGCTTTTCAAATGCAAACCAACCAGTTTGAAGCCCAAACCCCCACCACATCCTTTACTGGGCTTTCATACACCAAACCACTATTCATTTATCCTAATCACCCCACGGTCAAGTGACAGACAGCTAGAGACAGACTCCATGCATAAGAGCTTGTTGAAAGTACGCAAACTAACCAAGCCTAAGCCTGCTCATTTTGCCTTTCCCATTCCTTCCCATGGAAACCACAAGAAAGGCACTTGACCACAGTTTTCTCTCTCTCCCTCAGCCTCCTCACTCACCCCAGGGCTTCCCATTGGGCATATACCACACCCCCATCCCATCACGGGGCGTGCCCCCCTCCTTCTTGGAATGTGTGAGTATAACAGATTGTTTTTTTCCCCCAGTGGCAGCCATTCCCTTGCTCCTACCTAAATAATAATGAAACCAATATTAAACTACTCAGAGTGCAGGGCAGCTCGAGTCTGTGCCAAGGCCTGGTTTAGGAGGAAATCAACCAAACAGCAGGGCGAAATCTTGAATATGGAGTACCCTGACAGGAAGGTTGTTTCTGCCTTGAGCAGAAAGTGAAGTGTGTTGTGCTTTGTCAGAGAGTTTTCCTTCTATAAAATAAGGGGTTTTTAAACAGAAGGATGTGGGGTGCCTGGGTGGCACAGTCGGTTAAGCGTCCGACTTCAGCCAGGTCACGATCTCGCGGTCCGTGAGTTCGAGCCCCGCGTCGGGCTCTGGGCTGATGGCTCAGAGCCTGGAGTCTGTTTCCGATTCTGTGTCTCCCTCTCTCTCTGCCCCTCCCCCGTTCATGCTCTGTCTCTCTCTGTCACAAAAATAAATAAAAAACGTTGAAAAAAAATTTAAAAAAAAAATAAAAAAATAAATAAACAGAAGGATGTTATGACTCACATACATCACTGTCTTAGTCCATTCCAGCTGCTATAACAAAGTACCATAGACTGCGTGGCTTACAAACAACAGACGTCTGTTTCTCACAGTTCTGGAGGCTACAAGTCGAAGATCAGGTGGCAGCACAGCCAACTCCTGGTGAAGTCAGGGAGCCTGCCAACTTCTCCTGGTGTCCTTAGAAGGTGGAAGGTAGAAGGTAGAAGGTAGAAGGCAAAAGAGGCCAAGGGGCTCTCTGGGGCCTCTTTTATATGAATGCTAATGCCATTCATGAGGGCTCTACCCTCTTGACCTAACCACCTTCCAAAGGCCCCACCTAATAATATCATCACCTTGGGTATTAGGTTTCCAACATATGAATTGGGGAGGAGAGGCACAAACATTCAGAGCATAGCAATCATCAACGTAGAGATCATCTCTTCTTTGATTTCTAAAATTTAGCAAAAAGCTGCTCACAGTCTGTTGGTAAACAATTTCTCATTTATCTTTAAAATAAAATGCCTTTTTGGGGCACCTGAGCGGCTTAGTTGGTTAAGCATCTGACTTGATTTCAACTCAGGTCATGATCTCATGGTCCGTGAGTTCAAGCCTGGGCCTGCTTGAGATTCTCTCTCTTCTCCCCCACCCTGCCCCTCCCCTGCTCATGCTCTTTCTCTCTCTCTCCAAATGAATAAATAAAACTTAAAAAAATTAAAATAAAATAAAATACCTTTTGGCTGGGAAATAAAACATCCCTTTTGTTCAGTCTGGCAATGCTTTATAGAGAGACGGTTAAAGATGCATGTGAACATTGCAATAGAGTCTCGTAAGCTGAGAGGAAAAGGAAGCATTCTTCATAACTCGTGTAGAGCAGGTTCAATATGGAAACAAACAAAAGCAAGGAGGTTTAAATTAAATATCTGGGTTGATTTTTTTTTATTCCACTGCCAATAATCCTAATTAACTGCACTGCTTTTGGGAGACAAAAAATTTCCGGCATTAAACGATCTTACTTCTACTAAGATAATTTCTTTATACACTTTTACAAGATCATCTGAAATCAACTAATTAGAAACAGATGTTTAACTACTGCAGAATTGGATTTAAACTGGTTTTTCACTTCTAGGATGGCCTTTTACAATTGTCTCAAAATCTATTAAGAATATATTTTTGAAGTCTTGCGTTAATATTTTTGTGTGCATACATTGAGCTTTGAATAATCACGTAGATTTGAATTAATCTAAATTCCTCTGTTTACTCCTACTTTTGTTTCCTACATCTTTTCTTACAAAGAAGCAAGAATTCCTGAAACCACACAGTCAGGGCTGAAAAATCTAATCAAATCATGGTAGTTTCACCAAATATAAATGACTGCATTTTCATGGTAGTTTCTACATGTTTACTTATAGCAAATTTATTTAGACTCATTTTTCCCAACAACTCATGTCTTAAGTACGTAGATCTGCCTACCACATTCAAAACAGAACGATTACACCAGAGAGGTGTTAGCAATACCCAACCAAGGAGTAGTAAGCAGATAAAAAAGAAACAAGAAAAGCCTCCAAAATAGACTACGTGCAAAAAATCAAATACAGAACAGTGTGTACAGGTTATCTTTGCTGTAATGTAATAAAAATTGAACAAACTGTTTCTAAAATGTACTTGAAAGTGTAAATGGAAGAGCCAGGAATAGTCAAGGCAATCTTGAAAAAGAAGGACAAAGCTAAAAGAATACACAATATCATGACCTATTATAGAGCTTAAATAATTAAGTTTAATTAAGCACAGTATAGACAAATAGACATACACATACATAACCATGTGCTTTGCAACAAAAGTGACGTTCTAATGATGGAAGAATGATCATCTCAGTATCCATGCTGGAAAAAAATAAATAACAAGACTTCCTCCCACTAGACTGAAAAAAATGACTGTGAAAGGTTACACAAAAATGTTTTTGAAAAAAGCTAAGATAATACCTTCATGTCTCTAAGGTAAAAAATACTCCTAAAAGGACAGAGAAAGCACCAGCTATAAAGGTAAGCAAATTGATAAACATAGCTTTATTAGAGTTAACAACTTCTGTTCCTCAGAAGTCACTATTAAGGGAATGAAAAGACAAGCCACAGAATGCAAGAAGATATACACAATAAATACATCCAACAGAGGACTTGAATACCAAAAATATAAAGAATTCATACAAATCAACAAGGAAAAAACCCAACAATACAAAAGAAAACAGGTAAAGAACTGAATAGACACTTCACAAAACAAGTTATACAAAGAGTCAATAAACATATGTATTTTGCTCATCAACTGCTCATCAGTTCATTTGGTCATCAAGGAAATGCAAAGTAAAACCCCAAAGTGATTCACCACTACATAGGTACCAGAATTGGTATAACTGAAAAGACATTAAATACCAAATGTTGGGAGGATGTGGAGAAAATAAAATTCTCCTACTCTATTGATGGGCATATAAAGTGGTACAACCATTTGAAAATTTGTTTGGCTTTCCTAAGATCTCGCAATCCCACTCCTAAATATATACTCAATAGAATGCTTACATTTGTTCATCAAGTTACATGTGTAAGAATATTAATAGAAGCACTATTTGTAGTAGCCTAAAACGGATGCCATCAATTATTGAATAAAAAATTATCACAAATTCCCATAAAAGAATACTATAAGCCAATAAGAACAAATGAACTATTGCTACACACAACAGCATGTATGATTCTCAGAAATAATGTTTGGCAAAAGAAACAATAAAAACACATAGTGTATCAATCTATTAGCTGAAAGCTTAAAGTTTAAAGTCAACAGTGATTGTTGTTAGAATCAACAGTGATTAACCTTAAAGGCAGGGGTGAGGGATAAGGAAGAGGCCAAGAGAGGGGCCCTTTCTTCGTCTGCTTCCATGGATGTGTTTATTTTGCAAAAATCTACTAAACTGTACTACAATTTGTGCACCTTTATGCATGCATTTTATATGTCAATTTAAAAGTTTACCGTAAGGAAAAAAAGACCTAAGAGTCAAATTGAAGGTGCTTCTACTGAACTAAGATGAGTCAATATGAACATCAGAAAGACTAATGTCAGCAACGCATGAAATGCATCAAACATAAAAATCCAGGAATTTTATAATTTTATAATTTTATAATTTCAGAGTAGGAAAAAAAATCATCTGTACCCTTTGGGGATAGCAAATGCACCAACTCAATTATTCTAAAACTGATAAAGAGAAATAATCAAGCCTTATCTTACCTCTCCTCTACGAATTGTATTTCAGGATAATCAAATAGTTGATGAGAGAACATTCTTAGGAGAGGAATTCCAAATAATAAATGCAAAAGTAATAATAGAATTCAAAAATCACCACATTGTACACCCTAATGGAGTAATGGCATGTGATATAGTAATGGCTGATATAGAATAAGAAGCACACAGCGCCACCTAAATGAACCCAAAGTTAATCAGGGTTCTGGCTTAAAATGCCACTTCATAGAAAATACAATAAAAGAGCACATTAAATAAATCCCAAGGATGTAATCAGTCACATTCAGAATGTGGAGAATTTACAGGAAAATTTTGATTTCTTCCAAAAACAAATACCATCAGAGAAAAGGTAAGCTGCACGGGGGCAGGAGGTGGGGTGGGGGCGGGGGGGAGAGTGGACTGCTACAGATTGAAACTCAAGGGATATTGCAATCAAATCAATTTCTGAACTCATTTGGATCTTATTTCAAATAAGCCACCTTTTAAAAGATGTTTTTAGATAATCCAGAAAATTTTAAATGGACTGGGTATTAGATATTATTTTTAAGTGTATTTATTTATTTTGAGAGATATAGAGAGAGCATGAGCAGGGGAGGGGCAGAGAGAGAGAGGGAGAACGAGAACTCCAAGCAGGTTCTGCACTCTCAGTGCAGGGCCTGATGGGAGGCTCAAACTACAAAACTCTGAGACCATGACCTGAGCCTAAATCAAGAGTCGGCTGCTCCGCTCTGGAAAACAGTGTGGAGGTTCCTCAGAAAATTAAAAATAGACCTACCCTATGACCCAGCAATAGCACTGCTAGGAATTTACCCAAGGGATACAGGAGTACTGATGCATAGGGGCACTTGTACCCCAATGTTCATAGCAGCACTCTCAACAATAGCCAAATTATGGAAAGAGCCTAAATGTCCATCAACTGATGAATGGATAAAGAAATTGTGGTTTATATACACAATGGAATACTACGTGGCAATGAGAAAAAATGAAATATGGCCTTTTGTAGCAACGTGGATGGAACTGGAGAGTGTGATGCTAAGTGAAATAAGCCATACAGAGAAAGACAGATACCATATGGTTTCACTCTTATGTGGATCCTGAGAAACTCAACAGGAACCCATGGGGGAGGGGAAGGGAGAAAAAAAAAAAAAGACGTTAGAGTGGGAGAGAGCCAAAGCATAAGAGACTGTTAAAAACTGAGAACAAACTGAGGGTTGATGGGGGGTGGGAGGGAGGGGCGGGTGGGTGATGGGTATTGAGGAGGGCACCTTTTGGGATGAGCACTGGGTGTTGTATGGAAACCAATTTGTCAATAAACTTCATAAAAAAAAAAAAATAAAATAAAAGATACATTGTAATAAAAAAAAAATAAAAATAAATAAAATATACATTGTAATAAAAAAAAAAAAAAAAAAAAAAAAAGAGTCGGCTGCTTAACCAACTGAGCCATCCAGACGCCCCAGGATATTAGATATTATTAAAGAATTATTGTTAATTTATTGTAGTCATGTTTTTAAAAAGTAATTATCTGTTTCAGATATTATTGAACTACTTATGGATGAAATGATATATAATAATGTCTGGTATTTGCAAAGGAGAGAGGTAGTGATTTATGAAATAAGATTGGCTAATTGATAATCATTGGTACTCTCTGATGTGTACAAAGTGGTTTGCTTTTGAGTATGTTTAAAATTTCATACGTGAACACTTACCCCATCCTTAGCTTTCACCAAGAGGTCATAGGTGGCTGGATCCCTCTCCCTGTCGATGTCTTGAGAAACACAGATTCTCCCATCATGTGGGTCAATCTGGAATGCCTGAGATGTGTCATAGCTTTGGAATCCATCATAAAGAGAATATTCAACAAAGCCATAGAGTCCTGCATCTGCATCAGAAGCTTTAACCTACAAAATAAGAGGGTGATCAGTAAGGAAATGAAAAAGTTAACATTACTTTTCAGTTGGTCATAAATTACTATCATCATTTGCACAACCAAGTAACCCCTACAGCCATTAACAAAGTATAGGCTTCAGTTTTAACTCTCTCCTTTTACCTTCTGTGTGACAGCTCACTTCACCTTCCTCCTCCTTGTCTGATTTCTCCTTCTCACTTTCCTTTGCCCATTCCTATACTTTCATGTGATCTCTGAAAGTTTGAGATTCTTAAGGTTCAGCCCTTGGTCCTTTGCCTTCTTATTCCTCTCACTGTGCCTCCGTGATCCCATCCAACTTCAAGGGTTTAAAAACATCCATACGCTAACAGTTTGACAATGTATCTGTGGAGTCCCTTTCATATCCAAGCTCTTCAAGCTCTTCAAGCACCCACCCTTCAGAGCAGCAAGGGAGGGCAGAGAAATTAAGACAGTAAATGGCATGATTACTAGTAACCTTATCCAGTTGACAGAATTCACCCTGGAGTAGGAGGTTTGAGTTTCCAAGCCAGGTTTCCTTCCAGGAACAATGCCCCCATCAGGACCTGTACAGTCAAGCACACTGACTACTACACAGAGGCACTACACCCAGTGGGTGCATGGAAATGAAATCCAGCCCATGTTCAGCTTGCCAAACACTGACGTGGAGCTGCAAATGCCCAGAGGTAAGGATCCCTTTCTCTTTGACCATTTCTGTTGGCAGTAGTCTTGTGCCCAGTAGAAAAGATGAAGTAACTGAAATTATGAAAGCATTTAATTTATTTATACTAACTGTGGGGATATACAGTGAGAAACACAACAGACTATATTTAACCCAAAACATTTTGAGCTCATAGGCTTGGTATAGTTCTTTTCATTTGCTAACCCTACTAACAGTAACAGCAAACATCTACATAACACTTAAATGAAGCACTTTAAGGGAAGATTAATCAAAAAAAAAGGAAGGAAGGAAGGAAGGAAGGAAGGAAGGAAGGAAGGAAGGAAGGAAGGAAGGAAGAGAGAGAGAGAGAGAGAGAGAGAGAGAGAGAAAGAAAGAAAGAAAGAAAGAAAGAAAGAAAGAAAGAAGTAAAAGAACTATAGTGCTATAGAACAGGTATTATTCTAACTGCTTAACATAGATTTACACTTATAACCTAAAACAAACTCCATTTTACAGACCAGAAAAGTCAGGCTCAGAGAGCTTAAGTAACTTGTCAAAGATCACATAGCTAAAAACTGTCAAAACTGGGACTCAAATCCAGGCAGTTGGACAGCACTTAACTCTAGGTTGAAAAATAAAGTGATATACTTTTTTTTTTATATGAAATTTATTGACAAATTGGTTTCCATACAACACCCAGTGCTCATCCCAAAAGGTGCCCTCCTCAATACCCATCACCCATCCTCCCCTCCCTCCCACCCCCCATCAACCCTCAGTTTGTTCTCAGTTTTTTAACAGTCTCTTATGCTTTGGCTCTCTCCCACTCTAACCTCTTTTTTTTTTTCCTTCCCCTCCCCCATGGGTTCCTGTTAAGTTTCTCAGGATCCACATAAGAGTGAAACCATATGGTATCTGTCTTTCTCTGTATGGCTTATTTCACTTAGCAGAACACTCTCCAGTTCCATCCACGTTGCTACAAAAGGCCATATTTCATTTTTTCTCATTGCCACGTAGTATTCCATTGTGTATACATACCACGATTTCTTTATCCATTCATCAGTTGATGGACATTTAGGCTCTTTCCATAATTTGGCTATTGTTGAGAGTGCTGCTATGAACATTGGGGTACAAGTGCCCCTATGCATCAGTACTCCTGTATCCCTTGGGTAAATTCCTAGCAGTGCTATTGCTGGGTCATAGGGTAGGTCTATTTTTAATTTTCTGAGGAACCTCCACACTGCTTTCCAGAGCAATCTCTTACTTGACACATCCCCAAAGGCAAGGGAATTAAAAGCAAAAGTGAATTACTGGGACCTTATGAAGATAAAAAGCTTCTGCACAGCAAAGGAAACAACCAACAAAACTAAAAGGCAACCAACGGAATGGGAAAAGATATTTGCAAATGACATATCGGACAAAGGGCTAGTATCTAAAATCTATAAAGAGCTCACCAAACTCCACACCCGAAAAACAAATAACCCAGTGAAGAAATGGGCAGAAAACATGAATAGACACTTCTCTAAAGAAGACATCCAGATGGCCAACAGGCACATGAAAAGATGTTCAGCGTCGCTCCTTATCAGGGATATACTTTTTATTAGTACAATATGCATGCAGGAGTTCTACCTTAATTATTATGCATCCCAAACGAAACCTCATATTAATAACATGTTCAACAATCAATGTTCTCAGTAAGGCTTCCCTTCGTTCCCCTCTATCTTGAGCATACAACTGGGATGTGACTTTGGGGGTTCTCTGAGTAGTCTAACACAGTGGTTCTCAATCAGGGTCAAGTCTACCCCCACGAGGACATTTGGCAATGCCATAACTAGGGAGAGGGTTCTATGGCATCTAGTGGGTTGAAGCTAGAGTTGCTACTAATCATCCTATAACCCACAACAAATAATGATCTGGCCCAAAATATCAACAGTGCCTAGGCTGAGAACCACTGCATCTGATGAAACTCAACAATGGGCAATATTGATCCCCTCTTTAATTGCCTTTGTTTTCAACTGATGACACAGTCTTGTAAATTTCTTTTCGCTCTTGTCTATTGCATATTCTCTGGCAATATTATTTATTCTGTGCAACCAGCTAACATGTTTGTGAGTTATTCTTCTCATCAGATGGGCTGAACCAGGAAATCCACAAACTTCCCAACTACAAAGAACTAAATTCCAAGTACATTTGGTCTATTCCATTCTGGCAGCTGTTAGTGATTTAGTAGCCTCGAGTTCCCAAAGACACCAAATATATCTTCTAAAAACATATGGTATTCTCAATAATTTTGGCTTGATTAGAAGATAAATACAATGAACCTTAAATTCTAAAACTCATTCTCAGCCTTTAGTAGCACATATTAACAAGTAATTTGGCTTATATAAAGCAAGTTTCCTTATTTCCACTCTGAGACCTTTCTCTCATCTGGACTTTTGGCAAGGCAAAATAGAAAAGTGAAAAGTGGGATAAGAGTACTGATCTCAATTTATGTCAGCAGCTCAGATTCTGATTCTCAGATTCTAAAATAAGAATATATTCCTCCCTAGTTTTACTTAACTTCCTAGAAACACTGATCTAGTATTCTAGAACAACATACTCTACCTACTAGGATTAGGTCTTGAATACCTATAATTAATTTAGCATCTGTATGAGGTCTATATTTTCCAATATCCACTGTCTTACACATAAATGTAGGCAATTTAAATAACAGATAATGGAAAAAGCTTTGCCAAATCTTCAAGAGGAAATCTGATTGGTAAATAAGCTCATTGGGCCTTTTCTTCAGAGACAGATGCTTAAATCAAAGAGAGAAATGTCTTGTCAGTCTATTATCATCACCTTATTGTGCTAATTTGGGGATCAAGGGTAGATCTCAGGGGGATTTTTTTTTCCTGAATCTACTCAAAGAGCCACATTTCAGCACTTTCAGTGCTTTTCCTGTGTTCTTCATCTTACCCTCAATTTACCTGTTTTAGATTGAGATCAGTCTGGTGAATTTTACTCTAAACTTACTTACAAGAGTTGTTCTCCCTCAGTCTGATTGCTCACAAATTTCATGCAGATATTATAAAAATGCAAAATATTAATATGATATTAAGATTTCACTGATTCCCTTATTACCTTTCTGAAATTAATTTTTTCCACTTCCCTTATATTAATATCTGTAGAGACAAATTGAGAACACTGGCTCTTGGATACATGTTTTTGATGTTCTATAAATGGAATGGATCTATTTGCACTTGACTCACCAGCACAGGCCTCTCGATCTGGGAGGGTCCCTTTTCCAACAACTCGGAAGTTTTCTTGGAGGTTACCTGCCCAGCCATTCACAGTGCTATCCAAAAACCCAAAAGACAACCTAAAGTTATACGGCAACACATTGTCAGCAACATTGTTCTTTACCTACTCCTGGGAAATCATATCACTGAATTCAGTGACATTGATAGAAAAGCCTGAAAGCCCAATTAAAAACATGAGTGGTCAAACAAAAAATCCTAGAAAAAAAATGGTTGCAAAAAAAATGGCTTGTTTAGATGAAATTTCAAATGAAATATCCCATTTTAATTTTCTTATTGTAATTTCCAAAAATATCTACCATGAGCATATAACAGTTTGCTTGAAGAAACCAAGTTATTGACACAATATGCTCACAAACATAACTTCAAATAGAAAGAAGAAAAAGAAATTACAAAATGACTTTTTAGATTCTAAGTGCTTGGCCAACCACTGATCCCACAGTGAAAACAGGATTGTAATATTCCAGTGGAAGTTGGATTCGGCACTGGGGACCACAACAGATACAATCATGCCACTCTCTGAACACAATTTTGGGAAGTTCACCAATGACTGTGTCTTACCAAGTCTAATAATCAAGGCTCGATCCTTGTTTTCTACACAATTCAGCAGCTTTCCATACAGCGCATCATCTCTTCATTGAAACACTTCCTCACCAGACGCCTCACTGACCTCCTTTCAATTTCCTTCACTGGCTCTGAATTCTCTTCCCGGCCTCTGAACCCTCTAGTGTCCCACAGCTTAGTCCTGAGTCAGCTTCTCTTTTCAATCCACACCCATTGCCTGTGGTGAGTGAATAGTGGCCCCCAAAAGACATGTCCATGTCCTAATCCCTGGAACCTGTGGATATTGCCTTATATGATAGAAGAGTGAATATTACCTTATATTGCAAAACATGGTTAGGTTAAGGATTTTGAGAGCAGCATGGTGTAGATTATCCAGATGAGCCCTTAATCCAAAGACAAGTGCCCTTAGAAGAGAGAGGCAGAGATTGGAGTGATGGGCCACAAATCAGGGAACACCAACAAGCATTAGCAGCTAGAAGAGACATAGAAGGGTGGGGGAGAGGTCCTGAAGGACTTTGGACTTCTAGCCTCCACATCTATGAGTAATAACAATTTCTGTTGTTTTAAGCTAGCAAATTGATGGTTATTTGCTATAGAAGTCCTAGGAAATGAATACACTCCTGAGTGATCTGACCCAGGCCCAATATACTAAACCAACATATGTTTTCCCAATATCGGTATCTTTGTCTTGTGCTCCAGATCCACGCATCATCCTACTACCAATTAGATATCACCTTTCATGTGACTAACAGGCACTTCGAATGTGGTATGTCCAAACAGAACTCCTGATACCTACCACCCGAATCCGCTCTTCTCCCAGTGTTCTGAGTGATGGTATCATCATCCACTTTTTGTAAAGGCAGCCAGAGAGATACAACTCAAGTGGCATCAAATCATGTCACTCTCCTGCTCAGAACCTTCCAACAGCTTCTCATAGTCACCTCAGTAAAATCACACCTTTTAACTTCACCCTAGCTACTTCTCTGTCCTTATCTCCCACTACTCTCCAACTCACTCCCTTCTGGATATGCTGGGCTCCTTGATGGTCCCAGAGCCCACTAGCTTGTATAACTTGCCTCTCCACTTCTTTCAAGTCTCTGCAAAGACCACCTAATCACAGAGGCCTTCCCTGATCACGTTATCCAAGAGTGTCACACTCATTTCTGCCATACTCTTTCCTTTTACCCTGTCTTGCTTATCTTCAGAGTCCTTATCTCTATTTTGCACTGCATTATATATTTTTACTTATTTGTTTATTAATCTTCTCTCCTACTGGAATTTACTCTCCAGAGCAAGTATTACACTTATCTTGCCCCCTGTTATCTCTCCAACATCCATAATGCTAGTGCCTGGCTCATAGTGAGGATGTGTAAGTATTTGTTGCATGAATGAATGAATCTAATATTGCCCATAAAATGCAAGCATGTTTTAGAAATAGCTTTCATGGTCATCCTCCCTATTTTGACCTTGAGAAAAAAACTCATGAGAACAACAACAAGAATGAAAAGATGCTCAACATCACTCATCATCAGAGAAATACAAATCAAAACTACAGTGAGATATCAGCTCACCCCTGTCAGAATGGCTCAAATCAAAAACACAAGAAACAAGTGTTGGTGAGGATGTGGAGAAAAGGAACCCTTGTGCACTACCAGTGGGAATACAAACTGGCGCAGCCACTGTGGAAAACAGTATGGAGGTTTCCCAAAAAATTAAAAATAGAATTACTGTATGATCCAGTAATTACACTGCTGGATATTTACCCAAAGAATACAAAAATACTAATTCAAAAAGATATATGCACCTCTATGTTTATTGCAGCATTATTTACAATAGCCAAATTATGGAAGCAGCCCAAGTATCCATCAATGGATACATGGATAAAGAAGATGATATATATTACATATGTATGTATATGTTTGCAATGGGATATTACTCAGATATAAAAAAGAATGAAATGTTGCCATTTGCAACAACATGAATAGATCTAGAGAGTATAATACTAAGTGAAATAAGTCAGTGAGACAAATTCCATAGGATTTCAGTCATGTAGATTTAAGAAACCAAACAAACAAAGAAAAAAAAGAGGCAAGTCCGAAAGAAGACTCTTAGTTATAGAGAACTGAAGTTCACCAGATGGGAGGTGAGTGGGGGGATGGATGAAATACGCGAAGGGAATTAAGAATACACTTATCACGGATGAACACTGAGGACTGTATAGGATTGTTGAATCACTATTTTTACACTTGAAACTAACATAACACCGTATGTTAACTACATCGGAATTGAAATTAAAAAGAAAGAAAAGAACAAGAATGAGATAGCTTTGCAGACACTATCATCACTCCTGGGGGCCACACCATGCCAGGAAGCCATGCTCAGCTCCGCCACGTTCTTTGACATCCCCATCACCAACGTGCCCTTTGGCCACATCTCCTGAGAGCTGTTTCCAGACAAACTCTCAAAGACAGCAGAAAACTTCCATGCTCTGAGCACTGGGAAGAAGGGATTTAGTTATAAAAGTTCCTGCTTTTAAAAAATTATTGTGGGGTTTATGTGGCAGGATGGTGACTTCAAATGCCACAATGGCACTGGCAACAAGTCCATTAAAGGGAGAAATTTGATGATGAGAATTTCATCGAATCATACAGGTCGCAGCATCTTGTCCATGGAAAATGCTAGGCCAAATATAAATGGTTCCCAAGAATGCCAAGACGGTACGGTTAGATGGCAATCCTGTGATCTTTGGCAAAGTGAAAAAGAGTACATGAATACTATGGAAACCATGCAACACTTTGCATTTAGGAATGGCAGGACCAGAAAGAAGGTCACCATTGCTCACCGTGGACAACCCTTAACTTTGACTTGCATTTTTTAAAAAAAATTTTTAACATTTATTTACTTTTGAGAAGAGAGACAGAGCACAAGTGGGGGAGGGGCAGAGAGGGAGGGAGACACAGAATCTGAAGCAGGTTCCAGGCTCTGAGCTGTCAGCACAGAGCCCCACGCAGGGCTGGAACTCACAGACTGTGAGATCATGACCTGAGCTGAAGTCAGATGCTTAACCGACTGAGCCACCCAGGCGCCCCTGACTTGCATTTTATCTTAACCACCAGGCCATTCCTTCCGTTGCTCAGGAGAGTACCCCTCGCTCCTATCTGCTTGCAACCTCCTATAATCTTTGTATTCACATGACAATTCCTCGTGTTCCATATTTTCCGTATCCCATTCCAAGTCCTCCTGGACTGCAGAGCTAACTTTATGATTATGGAATAAAATCTAAACAACAGCAACAACAAAAGAGCAAGATATTCCATAAGTCCCATCAAACACTCACTGAGGAATACTATTTTAATATAGTATAATATATAGTATATATATATATAGTATATAGTATATAAATATATAGTATAATAATAGATTGTCTAAAACACAATCTATTAACCAAGCTATATCATTATAGAATAAAATCCAAAATGCTAAAACCGGCAAAAGAAAAAAAAATTATCTTAAGGCATGTAGAACTATTCAGAGGTTGGTAACAGAACTGTATTTTATTTTCACCTCCTAAAATGTATTTTCAGAGAAGCTGACAGAGAAGTTGAATAAACTGAATATCCATTTTCAAGTTACAGTAAAAAAAAAAAAAAAGCAACCTTACTGCTCTGATAACATGTTTTTATTGCTTTAATTGAAGAATGGAATTAAGAAACCACTAATCCTACTATTTGTTGTCCCACCCTCTCCCAAAAAAGCAACCAAAGGAAATTTTGTAAAAGGAGATCTATGGGTGGGGTGAGGGGTAACTTGTCCAATGAGGTATTACAAATAAACAATTTAAAAAGTGCAATCTAAAAAAAGAATTGGCAAGCAGATCAGTAGAACACAAAAGCAAGACCTGAAACAGATCCTGGTAAACCTAAATTATTTTTATATTACAAAGGAAACATCATAAACCACTGAGGAATGTAGGTTTATCCACATAAGTTGCTAGAAAAATTGGCAAAGTACATGAGGGGAAAATCAAGTTTGATATTAACCTCACATGAAAATAAATTCTACACAGATATGTTAAACGCAAATAATGAAATTGTTTAAAGCACACACACAAAACATAGGGGAATTTTTGGCTGATTCTTACATTGGAAAGAAATTTCAAAACAAAAAAGGATTATAAAACTAAAACACATGGACAAAAAATCACAAAGGAAAAAAAATCAATACAACAACTACATAACCATTTAGAATTCCATTATGTCAAAAATACCATACACAAAAAAATTTAAAGGTGAATTAGGCATGATATCTGCAATATATATGTATAGCATATACATATATATGTGTGTTTATATACACGTACATACATAAAGGCTAATGTTCTTAACATGGAAATAGGCCTTTAAAAATAACTGACTGAGGCGCCTGGGTGGCTCAGTCGGTTAAGCATCCGACTTTGGCTCAGGTCATGAGCTCATGATTGGTGAGTTGGAGCCCTTCGTTGGGCTCTGTACTGACAGCTCAGAGCCTGGTGCCTGCTTCGGATTCTGTGTCTCCCTCTCTCTCTGCCCTTCCCCCACTTGTACACACTCTCTCTCTCTCAAAAATATATAAACATTAAAAAAATGATAATAATGACTTTCCATTATAAAAGAAAAATGGGTAAAGGACAAGAACAAACAAGTCACAGAGATTAACATATATTTAAGATATGCAATTCTACTAGTCATGAAATAAATAAAAATTAAAATAATATTTTTAAAATACTGGCAACCATTAAAGTAATATATTAAGTGGGGCAAGGATGAAATAAATATGTACTCATTTTTAAGCCTATCTGAGAAGTAACTTTGTTCCTCATATATATGAGGTAAACATCCTCCCAAACCTAAAAATATTCATTTCCTTTGACCCACTTAGTACATTTACTTTAAGTTTATTTATTTTGAGAGAGAGAGAGAGAGAGAGAGAGAGAGAGAACCATCAGCACAGAGCCTGAAGTAAGGCTCAAACTCATAAACCATGAGATCATGACCTGAGCCGAAATCAAGAGTCAGATGCTTAACCAACTGAGTCACCCAGGCACCCCCTCAATATATTTCTAAAAACAGTATGTAGACAGCTATTTGTATTAAAGACTTATAATGTTGTATTATTTATTCTAGAACCCAAATGTTCAACAATAAAGTTGTTAAATAAATTATAATTCTTTCAAAGATAGAATACAATGTAGCCATGAAGATTGTGTATTTAAAGACACATGTTTAGTAAAAAAGAAAAAAAGTCAACTAAAAGCTATATATGATATCCCATTTCTGCAAAAAAAAAAAAAATACCCAACATATAGAATAAAAATTAAAAGGAAATAAGCCAGAGCAGGGTATATTTCCAAACCCCATTTTAAGAGGCTAGAATCACCTGGATATCAAAACCAGTCAAGGACACTATAAGAAAAGAAAATTATGGGCCATTATCTCTGATGAACATAGATGCAAAAATCCTCAAAAAAATAACAGCAAACCAAATTCAATTAGTACATTAAAAGGAACATACACCATGATCAAGTGGGATTTATTCCAGGGATCCAAGAATGGTTAAACATCTGAAAATCAATAAATATGATATACTACATTAACAAAACGAAGTATAAAAATCATCATCTTCTCAATAGATGTAGAAAAACCATTTGACACAATCCAACATCCAGTCATTATAAAAACTCTCAACAAAGTGGGTGTAAAGGGAATGTACCTCAACACAATTAAAAGCCATATATGACAGGGGCGCCTGGGTGGCTCAGTCGGTTGAGCGTCCGACTTCAGCTCAGGTCACGATCTCACGGTTCGTGAGTTCGAGCCCCGCGTCAGGCTCTGGGCTGATGGCTCGGAGCCTGGAGCCTGCTTCTGATTCTGTGTCTCCCTCTCTCTCTGCCCCTCCCCCATTCATGCTCTCTCTCTGTCTCAAAAATAAATAAACATTAAAAAAAAAAAAGCCATATATGACAAGCCTACAGCCAACATCATTCTCAATGAAGGCTTTTCCTGTAAGATCAAAAGTAAGACAAGGATGCCCACTCTTGCCACTTTTATTTAACATAGTACTGGAAGTCCTAGCCAGAGCAATTAGGCAAGTAAAAGAAATAAAAGGCACCAAATCAAAAAGGAAGAAGTAAAACTATCTCTTGCATATCACATCATATTATATATAGAAAATCCATAGTCTACCAAAAAAATATTGTTAGAACTAATAAATGAATTTGGGGAAGTTGCAGGATACAAAACCAATATAAAAAAATCTCTTTAGCGTCAATACAGTAATAATGAACTATCAGAAACAGAAATTTTAAAAAAAATCCCATTTACAATGGCATCAAAAAGAATAAAATACCTAGGAATATATTTACCCAAGGAGCTAAAATATCTGTATACTGAAAACTATAAAACAATGATGAAAGAAATTGAAGAAAATATAAACAAATCAAAAGATATTCCATGCTCATGGGTTAGAAGAATGAATATTGTTGAAATGTCCACACTACCCAAAAGAAGCTATATATATGCAATGTAATCCTAATGGCATTTGTCACAGAAATAGAACAATCCTAAAATTTGTATGTGACCACAAAAGACACTGAAGAGCTAAAACCATCTTAAGAAAGAAAAACATAGCTAGAGGCATCACACTTGCTGATTTCAAACTATAATACAAAGCTATAGTAATCACAACAGTATGGAATTGGGCTTTAAAACACACAGAAAGGTAAGTGAGACAGGACAGAGAGCCCAGAAATAAACCCACATATATATGGTCAATTAATTTATAACAAAGGAGCCAAGAATATATAATGGTGTTGGAAAAACTGGACAGCCATATATGAAAAAGAGTGAAACTGGACCATTATCTTATATCACACAAAATCAAATCAAAATGAATTAAAGACTTGAACATAAAACCTGAGACCATAAAACTCCTAGAAAAAAAAAAAAAAAAAACATAATGGGTAAGCTCCTTTACATCAGTCTGGCAATGATTTTTTTGGATCTGATGCCAAAAGCAAAGGCAACAAAAGTAAAAATAAAGCTAATATTATATTAAAGTAATAAGCGTCTGCATAGGAATGCAAACCATCCACAAAATGAAAAGGAAACCTACAGAATGGAAGAAAATATTTGCAAATTATATATCCGATAAGGGGTAAATATCCAAAATATTAAAAAAAAACTCATACAACTCAACTTCAAAAACAAAAAAAAAAAGAAAAGAAAAGAAAAGACAGAGGATCTGAATAGACATTTTTCCAAAAAAGACTTATAGACAGCCAACAGGCACTTTTCGAAGGTGCTCAACATCACTAATCATCAGGGGAATGCATATCACAATCACAACTAGATGGCAGTTCACACCTGTTAGAATGGCTATCAAAAGACAAGAAATAACAAGGGGTGGCAAGAATATGGAGAAAAGGGAAACTTCACACACTGTTGGTGGGAATGCAAACTGGTGCAGCCACTATGAAAAACAGCGTGGAGATTCCTCAAAAAAATTAAAAATAGAACTGCCATATAGTCCAGAAATCCCGCTTCTGAGTATGTACCCAAAGAGAATCAGTATCTTGAAGAGGTACCTGCACTCCCACATTCATTACAGCATTATTTACAGTAGGCAGAATATGGAAACAACCTAAGTTTATCAACAGATGAATGGATAAAAAAGATGTGGTGTATATATATTCAGTGGAGTATTCATCATGAGAAAGAAGGAAATCCCACCATGTGCCACAACATGGATAGACCTGGAGGACATTATGCTAAGTGAGATAAATCAGACAAAAACAAATACTGCGTGGGATCACTTATATGTAGAATTTTAAAAAGAGTCAAACTCCTAGAAACAGAGAGTAGAAAATTGTTTGCCAGGAGCTGGGGCAGGCGTAGAGAAATAGGAAGAGGTTGGCTACAAAAATACAATTACAGCTATAAAAAATACAACTTTCAGCTATAAAATGAATTAGGTTTGAGGATCTAATGTAAAACACTGGGACTGTAGTTGATAACACCGTATTGCATCATTGAAACTTTCTAAGAGACTAGAACTAAGTGTTCTCACCAAAAAAAAAGCAGGGGGTAGGGCGGTGGGTAGGGAGTAAATATGTGAGGTGGTGAATGTATTAATGAATTAGATGGGGAAAATCTTTTCACAATGTGTATGCATACCAAATCACCATGCTATGCACTTTAAATATCTTATCATTTTAGGGGCGCCTGGGTGGCTCAGTCGGTTGGGCATCCGACTTCAGCTCAGGTCATGATCTCGCAGTTTGTGAGTTCGAGTCCCGCATCAGGCTCTGTGCTGACAGCTCAGAGCCTGGAGCCGGCTTCGGATTCTGTGCCTTCCTCTCTCTGCCCCTCCCCTGCTCATGCTCTGTCTCTGTCTTTCAATAATAAATAAATGTTAAAAAAATTTTTTAAAAATTGTAAATATCTTACACTTTTGTATGTTCATCATATGTCAATAAAGCTAAAGTTATATAGAAAATAATCCAAATACTAAGTAATGTAACATGGGGAATAAGAGATTTTTGTTTTCATTCAATTTTTTGTCCTCATTTTTAAAAATACAGTTTTATGGTATAATATTATGAAAAAGCTGAGCATCAAAACTACTGAACTAAAAAAAAAATGTAGTTGATAAGTATTTGCCATCCATTTATTCAGCTATTTGCAAGTGAAGCCTCTCCTACTCATTCTTAAAAACCAACCAAGTGCAGGGGCGCCTGGGTGGCGCAGTCGGTTAAGCGTCCGACTTCAGCCAGGTCACGATCTCGCGGTCCGTGAGTTCGAGCCCCGCGTCGGGCTCTGGGCTGATGGCTCAGAGATGGAGCCTGTTTCCAATTCTGTGTCTCCCTCTCTCTCTGCCCCTCCCCCGTTCATGCTCTGTCTCTCTCTGTCCCAAAAATAAATAAACGTTGAAAAAAAAAAAAAAAAAAACCAACCAAGTACAGTCATATAAGAGTCACAGGCCCAGGGCATCACTGACCTCTGAAGGTTATTTACAAACTTTTCTGTAAAAGGCTAGATAATAAATATTTTAGGTTTTGCAGGCCATAAGGCCTCTGTTCCAAGTATTCAACTCTGCTATTTTAACACAAAAGAACCATAAATACTATGTAAATGAATGGCCCTTTTCCAATAAAACTTATTTATAAACACCAAAATTTGAATTTCATGTAATATTCACTGTTATGGAATATTATCTCTCTCTTTTTTTTCCCAATCATTTAAGGGCACCTGCGTGGCTCAGTCGCTTAAGCATCCGACACTTAACTTCAGCTCAGGTCATGATCTTATGGTTTGTGAGATTGAGCCCCCAGCATTGGGCTCAGCACTGATGGCACAGAGCCTGCTTGGGATTCTCTTTCTCTCTCTCTCTCTCTGCCCCTCCCCTGTTTGTGCTCTCTGTCTCAAAATAAATATATAAACTTAAAAAAAAGAATATTTAAAAAAATATAATGACCCTAGCGAGACAAGGGCTCTCTTAGCATACTGTAATAGGTAGTCTGGGGGGCCATTACCTGCTCCCCGTCATGAGAGATGTCTGAACATTCCTTGCGTATTTCCCAGCTTTCCAAGGTAGATCAAGGCCTTCTTCTTCCCCTCCACCTCAAAACTAGAATCATCCCTCTTCCACTCCAGAAGCAAAAAGGATGGATCAGAGAATGATAAAAGCCAAGTTTGCGAGAAGAGTTAGGTGCTAAAGAAGAAGATTAAAAATTAAAAAGACTGACAGACTGAGGCAAAGCGCTGCTTCCCCAGGAGAGTGGCCACATGCAAATGGGAACAAAGACCAGGCCAGAGGACAGGGCAATGAGCAGCTAGTGTAGGAGCACATGCCTGACTTCTCACCACTCTCTTGATATGGTAAGGGTTTCACAGCATTGAAGGAATTAAAGTACAAAGGGGACTTTACATGCTTTGGGGTTCTGTGTGTGTTCACCAGCAGAGGAAGAAAAGCAGACACGGCTTCTCTGCCATCATCTCTATTCCTTCAGCGTGAAAAACAGGTGAAAGGGACGGGCCATGTGGAGCCACCAGACCTGCTGAAAGGTAAGGCTCACTTCCTCTTGACCAATTCCTAACTCAAGATAGGACACCACCGTGCAGAGTTACATAAACATTACTATTTCCAGAGAAAATAAAAATCTGAAGAGCATGCCCCAAACTCCTAACAGGTGTTCTCTCTTGGGATGCAATCATGGTGAACGTTCACTTTTTAAATGACGCTCTTTTGTAAACAATGTTTTCTATTGAGCATGCTTTGGCTTATGTATAAAGCTTCTATGCTGTATGACTTTTGAGGGCCACCCTCTCTCCACTGCACCCACAAAGGACACCCTGAAAGGCCAGCAAAGTCTAGAAAGGGGAACCAGTTGTTAGAGTCTGTCAAAGGATTCATGTTAAACATTAAACGTTATTTCAGCCAGCCCTGGCTTAGTTAAACGAGGGCTTAGAAGTACAGAGCGCACATGCAGAAGAAAGGCCTCTGTGTCTTTCCATTTCAGAACATATCCCGAGTATATGCCTGCATCTTAATTTTTGGCAGCCATCCTTTTTTTGTTGTTGTGACTATTTTTCCACACTTTATTTTTATTTACATCCAGGAGTAAATCTTCTAAAGATTTCATGAAAATTTTTTTTTATTTAAACTTGTTTCATAATGATACTCATAGATGAGTGGATGCAATAAGTATGCACTTTTAAGAAATGTTATTTTCAAAATTCTTAGCTTCTTAAAAATAAAAAGGAAAGCAAGCAAGCAAGCATCTCATTCTGGGGCACCTGGGTGGCTCGGTCGGTTAAGCATCCGGCTCTTGATTTCAGCTCAGGTCATGAACTCACGGTTCATGGGTTCGAGCCCTGCATCAGGCTCTGTGCTGATAGTGCAGAACCTGCTTGGGATTCTCTCTCTCCCCACCCCCCTCTCAGTTCCTCCTCTATTTGTGCTCTCTCTCAAAATAAATAAATAAACTTATTTATTTTTTTTTTTTGAAAAGAAAAGAAAGCATCTCATTCTCTTTGGGGAATGACTATCATAAATTACAATCATGTGACTTTTCTCTCTGTTTTAAGTTTATTTATTATGAGAGGGAGAGAGAGCAGGGGAGGGGCAGAGAGAGAGGGAGGGAGGGAGACAGAGAATCCCAAGCAGGCTCCACACTTGTCAGCACAGAGCCCCACTCAGGGCTCGAGCTCATGAACTGTGAGATCATGACCTGAGCTGAAACCAAGAGTCTAGAGGCTTAACTGACTCAGCCACCCAGGTGCCACATGACTTTTGTCTTTTAAATGTACCTCTCCTGCATATGTTTTGTAAAACAAAGAGGTCCACTAAATGTATACACAGAGGGTCTTCCCAGTAGCAGGGAGCATTCTCAGATATAAACACAAACAGGTGCCTCTAAACTCCAAGTGGGCCCATGGATTTGAAGAGTCCTAATGAAAAGACAAAAAGTGGGAAGGCAAACTGAGCAAGTCCACAGTCTATATTAAACTTAAGGCCATGAGTTCCAGTATGACCCCTAAGTTACTCAAACACAATTCACTGCTGTTTTCACACCTGCAAAAGCATCACAATCACAGTCGGCAAGTGTTAAGGTCTGGAAACTTAGATTCCACTTAGCAGCTTTGCTTTCCAGGAGGAAAAGAGAAGGCAGTGCGTGCAGACCCAAGGGAAGTCTGGGCTGCACTGCTCTGCCTCCCTGCGCTGCTGCACTCATTGTTACAGAGCTGTAGAAGCATATCATAAGCATACTGTTTAGGAGATCCCCTACTACACATCAGTGTTCCCTTTATAAAGACCCTACAGGAGAACAATTTCCCAAGGCTTTAGTTCCAGAAAAGTCGATGCTTCTTCTCCTGAGCAGCAGTAACGTTTCTAACTCAGTGACTACAAGAATCCTTGTCACTACAGGGGTGCCTGGGTGGCGCAGTCGGTTAAGCGTCCGACTTCAGCCAGGTCACGATCTCGCGGTCCGTGAGTTCGAGCCCCGCGTCGGGCTCTGGGCTGATGGCTCGGAGCCTGGAGCCTGTTTCCGATTCTGTGTCTCCCTCTCTCTCTGCCCCTCCCCCGTTCATGCTCTGTCTCTCTCTCTGTCCCAAAAATAAATAAATGTTGAAAAAAAAAAAAAAGAATCCTTGTCACTACAGCTTTCATGCGTGTGCATGATCTTGACCTTGCGGACTCTACTCCCACGTACTAAATTCGTCCTGGCTTCCTCCTACTATGCCACTTCATATTCCTTTTGCCCTGCCTTCCTTAATTTTATCTTTCTGAATCTCATACAGTTATGTTAGTAGCTTCCTAGTCTTTTTTTAATTAGGTGGAATAGAAAATACATTAACTTAATAAAGACCGTCCTACAGAAATAGATGTTATAAGCAAAACATATGATGGATAACTGACCAAGGAATGCAAACTTAAGAGACAGAGGCCAAAAAAGGCCAAAGGATCACTCCAACCAAGCAGCTAAAATGAATTAAGTGCACAACCTCTTCCTTGCAAATGGAGTCTCCCTAAGTCACTCACATAGCTGTTGAATGCAGCCCACAATGTTCCAATGACCACTTGGGCTTGAAAGCTTTGGGCTGGGGACAAGCAACTGGCCTCATATTTTTAACACATATGCAAATGAGACAGGATGAGGACAGTAAATGCTTATTTAAAAAACAAGCCATGAGTCTTCATATAATCGTTGAATAATGCAATCATTTAACTGATAACCTTTTAACTCATGGTGACATAATCACCATGTTTTGCATATCCCAAGGCCACAAGTGCCAAGTAAGCGCTGACTGGTTACGTCTAAAAGAAATCTTTCAGCAAAAAAGAAGCATTTTCCTGCCAAGGTGTGCTATAGCATTTTTCATTATGGCATATGCCAGTCTAAACTTTCCGGTTTCCCAGAAATGTCCTACTAGTTCATTCCTCTACCATTTCAGCCCTGAATTGAACATGCTCCTCTCTGTGAGGTCTAAGAAGCCCCAGCTCACCACTCCCAGAGCATATCCAGGGACACTCCAAATTAATTATATCACAGTTTAGTGGTGTCTCCACAAGGGCGAGGAGACATTCTTCAGATGGCCTCATTTGTATTCCCAGGTTGGTACCACTCATTAAACACATACAGAAATAGTCTTGATGTGCATAGGGGATAATTCCTTGGTCCCGGGTATATCCATACTCAAAAATTTAAGAGTCAATCTAAGAAAGATTGATCACATAATTAAAAACACAGCTTTTATATCCATGATATATTCATCCATTAATTCTCTCACAAGTCACAGGCACAGGGGTGGTGAAGAGAAGGAGGTGGAAGAGGTGGAAAGACCTACTCACATTTCTCTCTTGCTCCTCCATAACCGTTATTAATGCAGGGGGCCAGAGTCCAGGAAGGCATAAGGACTGCCAACCTCTTACTCCAGGCCAGACGATACAGTGCAGCAAATTTCATTCTTGAAATGGAATGTACTTAAGTCAGCACTATTCCACTTGTAAAGAAATGAAATATCAAGGTGAGGCAGTGGTATTACAGCTATTGGTTAAGCACAAGGCTTCTCTCCGGGCAGACTAGCTTTGAAACCTGCTTTTCCCTCTTGGCACCTCAATGATCTTGAGCAGTAACTAATTTAATTTCTCAGTGCCTCAATTTTACAAAAAGGAAATAACATATCTGTAGGCATGCTTTTAACCAAAACATCTTGAACTCAGTAACTACCAAAACTCAACCAAAACATCATAAACAATAAGAATATTTATTATTCCCCTTGTCAAGAAGTCCAAGGGTGAGAGAATTCCAGGACTGGTTAATTCGTCAGCTCAATAATCTCATTCAGGTTTTGAGTCCTTACACCTCATTTCCTCCCCTCCCTGCCACCAGACTTGGTCCAGCTTGGGCTTGGTCCTCACTTTGGACCCAGTTTGCTGTTGGATGCCATACATTACTCACCAATGATCATATGCAGAGGTAGAAAGAAGAACATGTTTGTCTTGCATCCATGTTTTAGAGCCAGGAACCTCTTCTTGGAAGTTCCTAATAGCTCTTCCCTCAAGTTTCAAGACAGCATGGCCTGTACAGGCTTAACCAATTATTTGGCAAGGCAACTCAGAGTATTATTATTTGTTTAGACCGATTATAATTCACTCCTAGAGGAAGGATTGGGGAAAGGCAAACAAGGAAATGCCCTTTTTGAGAGTGAAAGGAGCAGGCACTGTGTGCCAAGGATGAAGGGATTAATAAGACTGTTGGATAGGGGGCGCCTGGGTGGCTCAGTGGGTTAGGCATCCTACTTCAGCTCAGGTCATGATCTTGCAGTTTGTGAGTTTGAGCCCCGCATCATGCTCTGGGTTGACACCTGGAGCCTGTTTCAGATTCTGTGTCTCCCTCTCTCTCTGCCCCTCCCCTGCTCATGCTCTGTCTCTCTCTTTCTCAAAAATAAATAAAGATCTTAAAAAAAAAACCTGTTAGATAGCCAACAAGCTGGCTCTACCATCCTATTTCATGGGACTGTTGTGAGCTTTAAATGAGATAATGTGGGTAAAGCTCCTAAAAATCCTTAAAAAAAAAAACAGTTAGCTTTTGTATTATTAAGAGCATTATTAATGACATCTATGAGTAACACATAGTCTTTCTACACTGTGTTCATAATCCATTTATTTAAATACAAAGATGCTTAACACTTCCTTGTATAGTCCACTTTGAAAATCTGATGAACATTTTTGCTAACATAACATGCACCTGCAGATGCTTCCAATCTATCCTCATAGCCCCCTGGATTATTCCATCTCAACTGTGGTCTTCCCTCTGCAAAGAGAGGGACCATTTCTATGTTGTTCACTGCCCAGCATGGCATTTGGTCCAGCAGAAGCACTCAATAAAAGCCCCTGCTCTCCTAGAAACATTTTCTTCTCATGGACCAAGTTTTATTGGTATACCCAGAAGTTTATCATTTTTTTTTCTGAGAGAGTGAAAGCAGGGGAGGGACAGAGAGAGAGGCAGACAGAGGATCCAAGCAGGCTCCACACTGCCAGTGCAAAGCCCGACTCAGGGCTTGAACCCAAGAACCGTGAGATCATGACCTGAGCCATAGTCGGATACTTAACTGACTGAGCCACCCAGGTGCCCCAGATGTTTATCAGATTTAAATGATGAGCTAAAGCCTTTCCAAAGCACAAGCAAACTTTCTTTCCAATGCAGAGTAGTTACAGGACTATCACAGAAAGCAATGCCAGGGTGGGCTGTCTTGAAAAGTATTCAAATATCCTTGATGGAGAAAAGCAGACAAGTTAAGAAGGAAAGTTAAAGAATGAATCAGAGGACAAAGAGGAATTATGGTAATAAGAGTTGCTAAGAAGAAAGAGTACATAAACTGAAAACACTAAGGTTTATTAACTAAATGTTTCTTTATGCATGAAGAGTACACGAACATTTCAATGTGTTTTCATTTGACTTAAAAAATTGAGGAGTTATTCAAGGGAAGAATTCTTATTACCATTTTATAGTTTAGAAAATTGGGTGAGGTAAACATTTGTCATTTTTGTGGTTATATAGCATCCTGAGTTTAGGAGAAAAAATTGAACACAATCAGCTGAGGTCTCTTTGGGATTTTCTGTTCAGATTTGGTCTACCTTAGATACTGGAATTCTAAGTTCTATGTCTGTCTGTTAAATCTTTATCCTCAGCACGGAGAAGAGTATCTGGCACATAACAGATACTCAGTAATTATGGAAGAAAGGAGGGAGGAGGGAAGGGAATGAAGGGGAGGGGTGGGGAGGGGAGGAGGGAAGGGAATGGAGGGGAGGGGTGGGGAGGGGAGGAGGGAAGAGAATGGAGGGGAGGGGTGGGTAGGGAAGGATGGGAGGAAATGGAGGAGAGGGGTGGGTAGGGAAGGATGGAAGGAAATGGAGGAGAAGGGTGGGTAGGGAAGGATGGAAGGAAATGGAGGTGAGAGATGGGGAGGAGAGGAAGAAAAGGAATAATCCCTGCTCTCTGGGACCCACAGTAAGGGGCCTGCCTATGCAAGATAGGTAGGTCTTCAGTTTCCATGCCTATCTGGTAATGCTGTTGAATTCAGGGGTGAGGTATTAGCAAGCCCACTTGGCCACTGGTCTAGAAGCCCCTTCTCTAATCAGCTTTGAAAGTAATAATGATGACATTATAATGCCCATTTGTTGAAGACTGAGATCTCTTAATTTCCCTGAATTCAGAAAGATAGAAGTGTTTATTGATCCACCAATGCCAACATTTTACATTCAAAGCTTTCATGGTGTCCCTAACCCACCTTTATAACCTATCTTATTTTACTTCACTTGTAATGCCTGTGTTCCATCAAAATTCACAATCCACAATCCACAGTATGTTCCACATACTCCTTGCTTCAGGCTTTGCCTCATTTTGTACTCTCTGCATGGATTCCTTCCCCATCCACTTTAATATGATCAAATCCTACTCATAATTCATTCATTTATCTGAATGCAAAGGCCCAATGCAATTGCTACCTCTTGCAAGAAGCCTTCCCTGATGCACTCAGCTGAAGTAGTCTTCCCTTCCACTGAACTACCATAGCCACATAGTCTCATTCTTATGATACCAACCATTCACTATTTGATTTACTTGTATGTCTTAAACCTTCCTCCCATCACTTCTTTAAACAAGATCTTAAAGCACTGGTAGGAACTGAATAGCCTAAGAGAAGACGAAGATATTCTTGGTGAAATAAACAACCTGAGCAAAAAAGTAAGAGCCATGCTCTCTACCCCAAGTCTGTGTGGAGTGGAGGAGGCATGGAGGCAGGTCACATAAACCAAGAGTAAAGAAGGACGTTGCACTATGAATGTAGAACATGCAGTCAAATGTGTACTTTAACGACCCTGGAAAGTCCATAAAAATTGAGATAAGGAAGGGACATAAAAGGTTATCTGAATGAATATTTACTAGGCAAAAAAAGTAAGCAACATATTCTACCACATCTATAATTTGGACTAGGACTTAATGACTTGTTACTTTCTCTATTTCTGTTTTCAACATCTTGCATAAATTAAGTCAAAAGTCTGAAATTAGGGTTGTCTAGGTCTAGGACACCTGCTCTCCATTTAAGAAGAGAACCCATTTATATTCCTGAAAGTGGCTCAATTTAGGATATGGGCTCCATTTAAATAAAATATTGTATCATATAAAATAAAAACAGTCCACTTACACTTCCTAGGATTCTTACCAAATACATTTTGCTTTTCACAAAACTGTGGCAACCCTTTTATGAGGTACTGTGTCTCATGGTAACCCACTATTCTACTCTCTGTTTCTATGTATTCAGCCTTTTTTAGATCCCACATATAAATGAGATCCTGCAGTTTTCTTCTTTCTGTGACTGGCTTATTTCAGTTAGCATAATGTCCTCCAGCTGCATCTATGTTCTTGCAAAATGCAAGATCTCCTACTGTTTTAAGGCTGAATAATCCAAGATCTATGTCCCCACAGGCTTTATACTATGATCAATGGATATCTGTTGGTTTGATTTTAATTTCATTCAAAAAAAGCATTACATAAGATAAATTTTCTCTATGCCCTAAAGAATTGAGGTACTAAATAGGAGTTTGAATGCTGGTCCAGCATTTACTAATTGTGTCAAATGGGAATGACAGCCACTTCCAGGGGCAAAGGTCAAGGTTCAATGAAATAATGTGCCCCCAACGCCTGACGTGTAATAAGCTCAGTAAAACTTAGTTATTATTATTACCAGCTCTCACTTCCCTGCCCATCCTCAATGTCTTTATCTGTCCCACCTCCAGCCCTTCTGTTGTCACACCATGTGACTCAGTAATTCTCAGCCACACGCCTAAGACATCACAGTAGGGCTCAACAATGAGGCATGTCCTAAATACTGCACTCACGATATAGAATAACTTCCCAAGTTCTTGAATAATTTGGAAAAAAAAGTGTTCTTGGATGCCACTCCTTATAAGGACGCCCCCGCGATGATGCCACTCCCAACCACTCTCATTCCAATGAGCACCAAGTAGGACACCCCCAAATGGACTGTGAGCCCCAATCACTAAAGCCATTACATTTACTATATAAGAAGTTTAATTCTCCAGTCCTATTCAAAACGAAGGCTGGGGTCTAGATGTCCATCTAGATGTGTCTAGATGTGCACACCCAAACTCATTAAGGTATTCTACAGATGGGCCCCAACTTCAGATGCTTCAACTTAGGACTCTTCAACTTTACGGGGTACAAAAGTGATACACATTCAACAGAAACCATACTTTGAATTTATCCTTGCCTAGTGATACGCGGTACGACACTCTCAGGATGCTGGGCATTGGCAGGTCCATGCCAGCCATGCCATGACAAAGGGTATACAGCCGATACGCTTGCAACTATTCTGTACCCACACCTTCATTCCATTTGTCGCTTTCAGTATGGCACTCAATCAATTGCATGAGACATTCAACATTGTGCCTAAAATAGGCTTTGTGTTGGATGATTTTCCCAGCTGTAGGCTAACGTAAGTGCTATGAACATGTTTAAGGTAGGCAAGGCTAAGCTATGATGTTTGGAGTTTAGCTGTATTAAATGCATTTTCAACTTACAGTATTTTCAAACTGCAATGAGTTTATTGAAATGCAACCCCATCAAAAGTCGAGGAAGATCTAAATTTAATAGAGGTAATTCATTACAGGTCTTACTTTGTGGAGCAAAACACTGGCAGATGCTATAGGACTTATTTTTTTCTTTAACATCATCAAATTCTTGGTCAGGACTCCCCTCTCCACTCCCGCCTCCTTCCCACTAGGTCCAAGGGGAATAGGAAACAGACTTACTTTCCCCTTTATCAGCATAAGCCCTCAGCGTTTGCGGGCTTTTTCCATGCCTCCAAAAGCATCATCTTAAGAGGAGATTTGGAGTTTCATGGAAGATTTCATTATATCTGTCTTCTGGGAGAACTGGAAACAGAAACTAGCTGTAAATGTTAGATTGCCATGCCTGAAAGCAACTTCCATTTTCCATTCTGGATTGATTTTAAAATATGGTATCATTCCCAGAACTGTTAAGAATAATTCAACTTTTACCTACCCACCCTTCCCTCTTTGCTCTTAATCCTTCCCTCAAATCAGATGGCATGCAAGATTTTACCATTAAAATCTGCCAAGAAATAAGAAAAACCAGCGAGCACAAATCTGTTAATAGTTAGAAATATTTTATAAAGATACATTTTTTTTCAGTACTCTGCATTTAGGAGAAAAAAAGCCCACAGTTTTTGAGACATGCCTTCTTGCTGAGCTCTACAATGATATACTGGCCAGGTGGGGTGGTTAAGGACCACTGAGTCACAAAGTGGGACAACAGAAGGAAGGTGGGCAGGAAAATGGGAGCCGGGAACAATGTCACTAAATTTTATGGAGCTTCCTCATAAACATGTTGTTTTCGTTTGGGATTGCTATCTTTATATTCCAAGGAGACAGCAATCATACTAGATGGGGAAAAGGGTTGAGTAGTAAGATGCAAATTCCAGGCCAGCAGAGGGAGTTGGTGGCAAAGGGATTCATACACCCAACTCAGTCCGTAACTAATGCAGATCTTTAGCAGCTGAGCAGTAAACAAAGTAAATTCCAGCTGTGCCTAGAATGTTCTGCTAAGGTTTCATAGCTCCAAGCTGTTTCACAACAGTCAGGGAAACCTAGGGGTCCCCCTGGGAACAAAGGAATAGAGAGGGAATTCCAAACTACCATGAACAAGTTGCAGGAGAGCACAAATCCACGGAACGTTTGACTCTGTACAAGCAACCCACGAAGAAATCACCAGGGTTTTTCATTTGTAAAAAGTACCATTTCTCTTTAAACTAACTAGATTGTCAGGTTTGGCCCTTATTGTTTGATGATGTAAGGACCCCTGAAGAAACTTCCTTGAATGGCCCTTCTCCCGCAGGAAACCAGAAATGTACACTGAGCTCCTCAGTACCCACTTCCTCTCAGAGTGTTGTGTAGTCTGGTGGTTAAACAAGAGAGTTGAAAATGCCTGGGCCCGCTCTCTGAAACCCACACGAATGCCTTGTCTCAGTATGGTGACACTGCAAAGCAACACAAATCTATTCTGAGAGCCGAGAATAATGGAGCTCTTCAGGTTTTCTTGAAGAGATGATGAGTCCTCACACTGCTGCAAACAAACAGAACTTGCTAAATATCCTTCCCAGACATCTTTCCTTCCGGAGCACCTGGGTGGCTCAGTCAGTTAAGCATCCGACTTCAGCTCAGGTCATGATCTCAAGGTCCATAAGTTCGAGCCCCGTGTTGGGCTCTGTGCTGACAGCTCAGAGCCTGGAGCCTGCTTGGGATTCTATCTCTAACCTCTCTCTCTGCCCCTCCCCCGTTCATGCTCTGTCTCTGTCTGTCTCAAAAATAAATAAAACGTTAAAAAAATTAAAAAAAATTAGTCGTCTTTCCTTCCTCCCACCCCCAGTTTCATATTCACGATAGCTATGACACCTCTCCCTCTCTCCAATGCCATGTTGCACTCACAGTCACCTTTTCCTTTACCCTATCTCCATGTTGTTCTCTGTCTACCCCACCCATGCATGTGGATCCAGAAAATGAAATAGAGAAGTCCATTCTCTTAACCTAAGTTTTTTTCCCCTCATTTTTTTATTACAGTAAAATTTATGTTCAGTGATATGTGTTAGTATATAGTTAGATGAGTTTGGATGTATGTATATTTATAATATATAATACATAAACCTATCCACGTAACCAACATACAAATCAGAATATAGAACATTTCAATCACCCCAGGAAGTTTCCTTATTCCTCCACTCATTCACTCTCTACCCCGATGTGCAACCACGTAATTTCTATTGACATAGATTAATTTTGCTAGTTCATTAATTTCACATAAATGAAATCATATGTGTGATTTTTTTTGTCTGGTTTCTTTCACTCAACATTAGGACTTTGAGATTCATCCATAGCGTTTCATGTGTTAATGGATCATTCTTTTATACTGCTGGGTAGTATTATATTAAATCCATATAGCACAATTTATTTTTCCATTCATCATGAACATTTGTGTTGTTTCCAGTTTGGGGCCATTATGAATAAAGCTGCTATGAACATTCTTATACATGTCTTTTTGTAGACATATGTTGTTATTTTTCTTGGGTAACAATCTAGGTGAGGAATTGCAGGGTCTTGAGGTAGGTGTAGCCTTTAACTTCATAAGAAATCACCAAACATGGGGCACCTGGGTGGCTCAGTCAGTGAAGCATCCAACTCTTGGTTTCTGCTCAGGCCACAATCTCACAGTTCACGAGTTTGAGCCCCACATCAGGCTCTGCTCTGACAGCACAGCACAGAGCCTGCTTGGGATTTTCTTTCTCTCCCTGTCTCTCTGTCCCTCCTACCCCTTTCTCTCTCAAGTTAAATAAACTTAAAAAAAAGAAACTACCAAACACTTCTCCCCAAGTATTTTACCAGCAACATGTGAGAGTTCTAGGTGCTGTATACCTTTGTCAACATTGATGTTCTCATATTTTTTATTTTTATCCATTCTAATGGATATAAAGTAGTGTGTCATGATTTTAATTCCCATTTCCCTGATTAATAATGATGATGAACACTTGTTCATGGATTTATTGGACATTTCTATATATCTTCTTTTGTGAAGTGTCATTTCAGGTATTTTACTCCTTTTTGTAGACTTGTTTGATATTTTATTATTGATTATAGCAGTATAGCAAATATATTCTCCCATTATGTACCTTATTATTTTTTTTTGTTTTCTTAATGGTGCCTTCTGATGAGCAGAACTTTTCAATTTTTACAGTTTCATTTTACCAGTTTCTTTTTTCTTTTATGGTTTGAAATAGTGTCACCCTCAAGAAATCTTTTCCTACTTCAAGAGTACAAAGATACTCTCCTGTGTTTTCTTCTAGAATTTTAAAATGTTTTAGCTTCTAAATGTAGGTCTATGAGAAATTTCAAGTTCATTTTTTTGTGTACAGAATGATATTGTGGTCAAGCTTTTCCCCCTTAGAGATATCCAATCATTCCACAATAATTTATTGAAAAGACTTTTCCTTTCACTCTTGAATTGCCTTGGTACCTTTGTCAAAAATTAATTATGAGGATCTCTTTCTGCACCTTAATTCTGTTTAACCAATTTGTCTGTCTTTATGTCAATACTGCACTCTTTTTTAAAAAATTTTTTTTAATGTTTATTTTTGAGAGACAGAGCTTGGGTGGGGAAGGGGCAGAGAGAGAAGGAGACACAGAATCTGAAGCAGGCTCCAGGCTCTGAGCTGTTGGCACAGAGTCTGACGCGGGGCTCAAACTCACAAGTGGTGAGATCATGACCTGAGTGGACCGTTTAACCAACTGAGCCACCCAGGTGCCCCTATACTGCACTCTCTTGATTCCCATAGCTTTATACAAAGTCTTGAATCAGGGCAAGTCTCTCAACTTTAAAAAGTTTTCGGCGGGGAGCGCCTGGGTGGCTCAACTGATAAGCATCCAACTTTGGCTCAGCTTATAATCTCGCAGTTTGTGGGTTTGAGGCCCTCTTTGGGCTCTGCACGGATATCGTGGAGGCTGCTTGGGATTCTCTCTCACTCTCTCTCTCTCTCTCTCTCTCTCTGCCCTTCCCTTGCTCGCTTGCTCTCTCTCAAAATAAATAAACTTAAAAAAAATTTTTTTTTTCAAAAATGCTTGGTTAGGGGCAACTGGGTGACTCAGTTAGTTAAGTGTCCGAGTCTCGGTTTCAGCTCAGGTCATGATCTCACGGTTTATGAGTTCAAGACCCACATTGGGCTCTGTGCTAACAGTGCAGAGCCTGCTTTGGATTCTCTTTCTCCCTCTCCCTCTTCCCCTCCTCTGCTTGTGCTCTCGCTCTCCAAATAAAATTAAAAAGCATTTTAAAAAAATGCTTGGTTATTTTAGATCTTCTGTATTACCACACAGAGTTTAGACTCAACTTGCAACTTTTTTCAAATGAGCCTTTTGGAATGTTGATTGGGACTATGACAAAGCTATGTGCCAATTTGGAAAGAAGCAACATTTTAAAAGTATTAACTATACTAGTCATGAAGATTATTATTTTCCTTATTTTCTTTCAGCAAAGCTTTGTAGTTTTCAGTGTTCAGATCCTACATATCTCTTATATTATTTTTGATACTATTTAAAAATGAAATTTTTAAAATTTCATTTACATTTTTTACTGCAAATACATAGAAAACCTGTTGATTTTTGTATATTAATCTTACATCCTGGGATCTTACTAAATTCACTTAGTAGTAAATTATAGATTTCTTAGTATTTTCTACATATATAATCATATCACCTCTGAATAAAGACTCACTTCATTCTTCCTAATATTTTATCTTTTACTTCTTTTTCATGACTTCTGTTCTGGTAAGCACTTTTATAGTACAATATTGAATAGAGTGGTATTCTATTCTTGCATACCTGCCATTTTGCTGACCTTAGGAAGAAAGCATTCAGTCTTTTACCAGTAAGTACAAAGTTAGCTATAAATTTCTTTGTAGATGCTCTCTATTATGTCCTATTCCCAGTTTGTTGACAGCAATTTTTAAAAATCTTGAGTAAGTGTTGAACTTCGTCAGATATATTTTCTGTATTTATTGAGATGGCTATGGAAATTTCTCACTTTTTTTTCTGTTAATGTGGCTAATTTACACTGATTTTCAAATGTTGAACCACCCTTCATTCCTAGGATAAGTCCCACTTGGTTTATTACTCCTTTCATGCATGATGGGATTTGATTTTCTAATATTTTGTAGAGGAGTTTTGTATCTATGTTCTGAAAGATACTGGTTATAATTTCATTTACTTGTATCTTGATTTTGGTCGAGTGTCTTGGTTCTGATGTCAGGATTACCCTGGACTCACCTACATGTTGGAAAACATTCTCTCACTTCCTATTTTCTGAGTTTATGTGAGGTTGGTATTAATCCTTTTGAATGTCTGATAGAATTCACCCATAATACCATCTGAGCCTGGAGATATCTTATTTGGAGGGGAGTGGGTAGTTATTTTAAATTCTATTTCTTTTTTGTTTTTAATGTTTATTCATTTGAAAGGGGGGGGGGAGAGAGAGAGAGCAGGGGAGGGGCAGAGAGAGACAGAGACACAGAATCTGAAGCAGACTGTAGGCTCCATGCTGTCAGCACAGAGCCCAAAGCGGGGCTTGAACTCACAGACCGTGAGATCATGACCTGAGCCAAATTCGGATGCTTAACCGACTAAGCCACCCAAGTGCCCCTATAAATTCTATTTCTTAAGTAGATACAGAGCTACTGAGATTTTTTTTATTTCTTCTTGTGTTAGTTTTGTAAAGTTGTTTGTTTGTCCATTTCATATAAGTTATCAAATTTATCGACATGAAGTTCTGCATAATCTTTTTAACATATGTAGGATCTGTAATAATTTCTATTAGTAATAGTACATTTTTTCTTTTTTTTCTCGATTCTTCTTACTAATGACTAATCAATTTTATTAATCTTTTCAAAGAAGTTTCCATATGGTAATTATCTCTAAAATTTATGTTCTAGTTAATAGAATTCTTTCTCTTTATAATTCCCTCCTTCTATTTACTACTTCACTCCATCTTATACCTTTCTTCTTTCAAAAGCATGTAAAACAATATATTTCCCTCTACTAACTGCTTTAACTGCATCCCACAAATTTCCTTGCTGTATACTTATCATTCAGTTCAAAATTTTCTAATTTCCTTTTCAATTTCTTCCTTGATCCACGGGTTATTTAGAAGAATATTTCTTAATTTTTAAATATTTGGGTTTTTTTCTTCCTAAAAATCCTATCATTATTGATTCCCAACTTTCACTGTGGTCAGAAGACATAGTCTCTGTGAGTTCAATCTTCTAAATGTATTGAGACTTTTTTATTGTCCAGAATATGATCTATGATGTTGAACATTCCATGTTGTTCCAGGTTGAACATGTCCTGAAAACAGAGTGTGTTCTGCAATTGTTGGATATTGGATTCTATAAATGCCAACTATGCCAAGTGGAGAAAAGAGTTGCCTATATGCATTTTTGTTTTGGTTTTGCTTTGGTTTGTCTACTTGACCCATCAATTACTGAGTAGGGCTGTAACTTGTGTATTTTATCACTTCTCTTCTTAGTTCTGTCAGATTCTGATTCAGGTTTTATGAAACTGTTATTAGATACATGCACGTTAGGATGGTTACATCTTCATGATTAATTGCCCTTTTTCATTATGAAAAGTTCTCCTTTACCTGTTGGAATAGTTTTTGTCTATCTCATCTGAAAAAAACAAAGCCACATCACCTCTCTGACGCTTGTTCTCCAAATAGCTCATCTTTTGACCTGTTGTCTCCCAGTGTATAATGTGTGCCCCCGACCCCAACCACTTTCACAATTGCCTCTTTATCTTTCGTCTTTAGCAGTTTGGTAATGATATGTCTAAGTGCATTTCTCTTTTTATTTACCCTACTTGGCACTTGATGTTCTTAGATATGCACGTTGATGTTTTTCTCCAAATCTGGGGAATTAGCCCTTATTTCTTAAAACATATATAATTTATACTATTCCATTCATACTATCCTCTCTCAGGGATTCCAATTATGTGTATAACAGATTATATTGTTTCAAAGGTTACTAAGGCTCTGTTCATTTTCTTAAAATATATTTTTTTCTTTCTTTTTTAATTTTTTTATTAAGAGAGAGAGTGTGTGCAGGAGAGAGGGGCAGAGGGAGAGAGAGAATCCTAAGCAGAGCGTGAGCCCGATGCGGGTCTCTATCCCATGATCTGGGGATCATGACCTGAGCTAAAATCAAAAGTCAGACACTAAACCAACTGAGGTACCCAGTACCCCCATAATCTTTTGTTTCTATTCCTCACATTGGACTTATTTCAGATATTCTCTTTTTCATTTCTAGAGTTCCCATTTAGATTACTTTTTATAGTTTTTTTTTCTAACATCCCCGTTTGTTTCATCATTAGGACCTTTCTTTTAAGTCCTTGAACCTATTTATAGAAGCCATTTTAAAGTCCTTGTCTGCTAAATCTAACCTCTGGGTAATTTTGAAGTCTATTTCTCTAGGTCACATTTTTCTAGTCCTTCATTTGCTTGGTAAGTTTTGTTTTGTTTTGTTTTGTTTTGTTTTGTTTTGTTTTTGTTTTTTTTTTTTTTACACTGGGTATTGTATGTGACACACAGTAACAAGCCTGAAATGTGTTGCTTTCCTTTGAAGAGCTGGCGTTTTATTCTTAGGGCATGGCATTACTTGAGGGCATGGTTCTTGTAGGGTGTGGCCTTTCTGTGATCTCAGAAGAATGCCCAAGTTCTTCACTGAGGTCTCCTCACTCTGTGATGGAACCCACTTATCTCTTAGCACTTGGTGAACTTGGGTTTCTCTGTGCCAACTCTCCTCCCCACGGCAACTGCTCTCTGTTATGCCTCACACCGTCTCGGCTCAGTCCTGGACACAGACCGGGGATAAACACCCACTCAGATTTGTGGGTCCCCTCTGGACAACTGCCTCTTCTCCAGCGCTTTACCCACAAAGTTTAGCAGCCCCAGGCCCCAATCGCTGCCTCTCAGTTCAGCAAGACCACTGCCTCTCTTGGGCTCCTATTTACTTCTTTATTTTAGAGAAGCCCTACTCTGCCTATTATTTAACACCTGAGAAGAGTTGCACTGAGTGTTCTTTCTGCTTTTATAGCCGTTTGTGGTAGGAGAATTACTCTGTTATGGCCGGAAGTGCAAATGACAGCCCTCCTGTTTTCCTTTGTGAGAACCAACACCACACAGGAATGTTAACGAGATGCCTTCATCTCATTACCCCTTACTCCAAGAAAACCTTTTGGAATCCTGACAAATCAATTATACAGTTTTCTCTCAGAAGGATCATGTGTTAAATACACTTGTGGCAAGTGAATTTCTTCTGGTTTGCAGCATAGATCCCACTTTCCTTTCTCTTCTGCTATTGTGTTGGGCAACAATACCAATTTGCCTATTGCACATGACTGCATACACCAAATCTTCTTCTAACAGATTCTGAAGCTAGGTTATAAATGTCTGTCTTGGAAGAAGAGCAGTCAGCATCAGGTTCCAATCTTCCTCTCCTCTGGGGTCTGCATCTCTCACCAGAGAAGAAAGATGCTAGGTCCCCTAATCCTTTCCCTTGTGGATACAGCTGGATACCAAATACTGCCAGAAATATGGAGATGCCCACGCTCCCAAAGCCCTCTGCGGTCCTGAGACTGCTCCACAAAATTGGGGTCTGCAATGAGCCAGAGAATAAGTGGTTGCAGAAATGTCCTTTATGACGATGTGGGGGAGGACAGGATACGCACTAAAATGCCCAAATTCTTGGCTTAAGGATCTTTTGCTTGGAATTGAGAGCTCTTTACCTCCTTGCCCATCATGGGAACTTTCTCACTTATTACAGATCTCACTTTAGGAAGTTGATTCACATCTACCTTAGTTCTGGTTCAACAGATGTCTCGTACCTGTTTTTATTAGTTTGCTGCAAGAAAGCTACTTTTTCTCTTCTTTCTTACATCAATCCCAACTGCTTCCCCGAGAGCAAATCACGGAGGCTTCACAGGTGTGCGGTACGGCAGAGGTTACGTGGTAATCGAACTACAAATGACTCCAGCATAGACCCTGGCCAGACAGACATTTCAAACTGAATATACATAGAAAACCTTTCTTTCCTGCTCATTAACAGTCAGTTAGGGATTTAAAGAGTCCCGGAATGCCCTGTCCTTCCACACGCTTTAGAGCATATTCACACCAAGGCAAAGATGTCCTAGTCTCTCTCCTTCAGATGCTAAGAGCACACACTCTGATAATCCCTGACTCTGCGGGTGAGATCCTCCTCTACCCAAACTTGAGTCTCTTTTTTCCGGGTCTTTTGTACAGTGCTTCTTGTCTCTAGGGTCTGGAAGAAGGCTGGCTGCACCAATGCTTGCAAAGTCTGCTTCATGGTGAGAGCCACACTAGCCCCAGGGGAACCACTCTCTGTGGGTGGGACAGGGCAAAAGCCTGTCTCCATGCATTTTCCCTGCATTTTCCCCTCCTTCCTGACCCCTTTCCTCCCCCATCTCCTTCCAAAGGCCAGAGTTTCTGAAACTGGACGCTGCCTGCGGCTGCTCCGACCTACCCCCAGCCCAGTCTCTCTCTCACCCTCGGACCACCTGTTTCATGGGCAGACCCTCTCGTTCTCTCAACAGCGCCTTTCCTCTCCATGTGTGCGTGATACGGAATTCATCTCGGAAAGCAAGTTAGAAAATGAGAAAGTTAACACGGGTATAATCTTACGAGTAATTTCTCAAATACTCCACGATGTTAGTGGTAAAACTGCAAATTTAAAACACTTCTTTCATGTGTGAAACACATTCAGCTGTGTCATTTTAAAGTCACATTAATAATATCTCATTTGCTACCGAGTGATTCCTCCCGTTGAAATATTATGACAGTGCCTGAGTTATGTTTAATGAACAAATTTAACAAGACTAGCACTGAAAGTCTATCCAAGAAGGTTAATAGTTCTGGAGGAACTTTCATAGGAGATTAATCTATAATTCATGTATGTGGAGCAGGGAAAATTAAATATATTGGTCTTTCCTAAAATAGGTCATTATTTTTGTACATAACTTATTTTTTTAACTAGCCTAACGTTAAAAAGAAGAGATTTAGGGGGCGCCAGCATGGCTCAGTTGGTTAAGCATCTGACTTTGGCTCAGGTCACGATCTCATGGTTCATAGGTTCGAGCCCCGCATGGGGCTCTCTGCTGTCAGCACAGAGCCTGCTTTGGATCTTCTGTCCCCACTTCTCTCTGCTCCTCCCCTGCTGTTTCTCTCTCTCAAGATAAATAAACTTTAAAAGAAAGAAAGAAAAGATTTAAGAGTTATAAGGCAAATTCAGCTCCTAAAAATTGAACATATACTCTAGCTAATTGTGAAACATGAAGCTCTTTTTTTCTAAATGAACCCTGTCTTGTCAACATTGGAAATAAAAAGAAACCACAGCAAGCCTCTAAAGAAACATCTCTGTGAATGCAAAATGCCAAGTCAGATTTCTGACTGGCAAATGCCAGTCCAGGTCCACTGGAGGGGAATAATGTTCCATCATCACAGACTTCAGCCTCTTCTGGAGGTGAGCCTCACTGGCAGTCCCCTCCTCGGACCGGCTAACTCTCGCAATTCCCTACCATTCCGCTGAGAAGTCTTACCCTGTCTGGCTCACTGCTGAACCGAGGCCCAGAATCCCAAAAAGAAGGAAGTGAAGGAAATGCTCCCATGGAGTGGAAGGAAGTCACATTGGACCCAGGCTCAACTTCTATGGGTCTCTCACTGAGAAAATCTGCCTCTTCTACAGTTTATGCAAAATTAAAATTTTATGGACACTTGATATGCAGCAATATCTGAGCAAATGAGTGCTTCTTTTAAAACAATCAAACCCACCTTTAGGGAAGGCAAACTGGTATAGCCACTGTGGAAAAGAGTATAGAAAAAATTAAAAATAGAAACTACCCTACGATCTGGTAATTGCACTACTGGGTATTTATCCAAAAAATACAAAAACACTAATTCAAAGGGATGCATGCATCCCTATGTTCACTGCAGCATCATTTACAATAGCCAAACTATGGAAGCAACCCAAGTGTCCATCAACTGATGAATGGATGAAGAAGAATTCCATATATGTATATTGGAATATTATTCAGGCATAAAAAAGAATGAAATCATGCCATTTGCAACAACATGGATGGAGCTAGAGAGTATAATGCTAAGGAAAATAAATCTGTCAGAGAAAGACAAATACCATATGATCTCACTCATATGTGGAATTTAAGAAACAAAAATGAACACGAGATTAAGAAAAAGAGAAACAAACCAAGAAACAGATTCTTAACCATAGAGAACAAACTGAAGGTTACCAGAGGGGAGGAGGTGGGGGGTGGGTTAAATGGGAAATGGGAATTAAATAGTATACTTAATATGATGAAAAAATAATAAAATGAAAAAAAAAGAACACGTTAAAATAAACCTTATCTCTTGAAAAAATAAGAACAATCAAACCCTCCTTTGTAGGGCCAAAATGTGTAATCATTTCAGGAATTCTTTCTCCTGAGTCTCTAATGCACCCTTCATAAGAAAACCAAGTCCTTCTGAATAAAAACAATGTCTGGTATATAAAAAGTGCTCAATAAGTGTTCGTTCCTATATTGTCATCTTGTTGAATTACTGAGAGACTCTCTGGGATGATGAAATTGAAACTAAAGTCCCTGACAGAGTTGAAACATGGTCTTGTTCAAAGCAGCGTCTTACTGCTAATTTACTGCAACTACACAAATTATGGATACTCAGTAACGGCTTATTGAAAGGCACAGAGGTCAGGAGGGAGGAGGAAGAAAAACAGAGAAAGGAAGAGAGGCAGGAAGAAAGGAAGCTCGCTAGTACCTACAGATGGGATTTCTACACTGAGTGGGAGTTTAGAAGACAGTAGGTTTATTTTAATTACAGGTGTCTGATTCCAAAGGGTTGGAGACTCTTTCAACCACTTTAGCCAAATTGTTCCCAAGATGTGTCCCATCTGTGCACTTTGACCCATGACATTTTAGAGTCCTGGAAGGTTTCCTTCTTTCCCAACTATTGATAATCTGTCCATTCCTTAAGCTTAATTCCAATTACACCTGCTCCATGAAATGTTTCCTCATCTTCCAAAGTAGAAGCAATCTCTACCTGCTCTCAAATATAATTTCTCATGTATAACATTTTTATCACCTATAACCAATTTTATATCATTAGTTCTCTTTTCCTAAAGTTATTTTTCATCACCTCACAGAAACTGTGAGTGCCTCGGCAGAAACAAACTGTATGACACTTTACATCACCAACTGTTAGACGTTTCATGTAATGTTCCATTTCTCTTTGGTGCTAAATAGCCTCCCTGCCTCTCTCAGTCCACACTGTTGACATTTCTCCCACCTTCTCTAGGCCCTAGAAGACTGACCTGTACAGATTACATCATCCAGCTCCCCCACCCCTTGATTTACAGTGGGTTAGGCACATTGGAAACCTATGAGACGGGCAACTTACTTCCCTCCCTGCAGAGACCCAAGAGCTGACTGAGGTCCCACTGAAGGTCAGAGTCCCTGTATGGCAGGCTTCTCCACCTGGCCCTCTCTATCCTTCAGGTAACTGGGTGGGTCCTCCTCCCCAAGGTTTGCTTCTGTTACCAGCCTCAAAATACTACATTAATTTATGAGGTTACCTTACTTTGCCCCTGTCCATCTCTTTGTAAATTTTTCTTAATTTAAATTTTTATTATTTTTTTATTAATTTAAGTATACTCTCTGTTTCTTGCTGGGACCTGAATACATTTGTTCCATTTTCCCCTTTGCATTTGATATCCCAAATGATCTTATTAATTTATGTATTTACTGTTTTGTACTCTTCCCCTCCCCATCCCTTAAAAAAAAGAACAATAGGTCCATTTGGCAGGTATTTTGTCCCGTTCACTATTACCCTCAGCTTCTAGAGCAGCAAGGCAGTCAATGAATATTTGTTCAATAAATATATATGTATATTCCAATTTAGAGTAATATCTCTATAGACTTAAAAGACGATTCCAAAACACTGAGTTATTAATTCATATTTTCAAAGAACTAATTCAGAGTCTGAATGCAGCATTTCTTTAAGGCCAATCAAAACACAAAATGCTTATAGCTCTCTAAATTATTTTCCTAAAGTTGAGCTTCTAAAAAAGAGAAGCAAAGCAGAAAAATCCCTGGGTGTAATATAGAATGAAGACAAAAAACATACTTCCCAACAACCTTTTTGGTTTTTTGTTTTTTTTTTTTTTTTTGCCAAGAGAAATGTGATACTTGCCAAAAAATTAGCCTGTTATTCAAGAAGCATCTCTGACATCACTGTACAGTTGTTTCCCAACCCAAAACAAAAATTTGTCACCAACCGGCATTGAATTGCCCTCCAACCATAATCTCCCCATTTCCTGCCTAAAACTATGCTTCTAAAATACATTAATACCTACCAAGGTGGGGGTAAGCCTTTTTCTTACATGAATACCTAAAAGTTAATTTATGTATTCAAGATAGAGAAGTAAAGGAAAGACTGGAAGTGAGACCCTCCCCACCTCTTTCTTAAATGAGATGTCATGGATTATGGGGGAAACCAAGAGTAGATGGATAAAAGGGAATAGTTTAGAAAGATCTGAATCTTCCATGGCTGTCACACCACTGGGAATGCAGCAATTCAATGGTGGAAGTGCTTCCTTTTCTTGACAGCTGCTAACAGAGTGAAAGTTGGGTCTACAGTTCCAAAATGAGCTCATGTGGGTGTAGCAAAAGGCTTGTCCCCTATAATATGTCTTCCAACAAGCTCTAACAGCTGTTCAACTGCCTAACAAATGGCTATTTTCTTTGGCTAAATACATGATCACTGAATTCACTGATTCAACTCCTAGTCAGAACCACAATGGATCTAATGAAGCTGATATTATCTACAAATCAACAGATGAGGAAACGAAGCATACAGATAAACAGTATTTTCAGGAATATGACAGTAATTTGAGTGGTATTTTCCATTACTTAGTAGGATTCATTTATAATCTTCTCTCTCAAATATTGGTGAAATATTTCATAATTTGTTTTGACTTATATATTAATTTAATTGCATACACATTTGACTGGAGCCCACGACTCATTTGCAATAGAGTTTCCTGAAACTTCCACCTTATTTTCAATATTCTCAGGTTTCTCAGAAACACAGCCTCTCCCAGTTCCCAGAGATTTACTATCTCTGGGGGGGGGGGGGTGTTACCACATTATCACTTAGAAGCATACCTACCCCCAGATCTGCTCTTGAACGAGTTGCCATTTGACAAAATGTCTCCTTGCTCAGAGAAGCAACCAGAGGCACTATGAGATTATTCCAATATTTATCACTGACTCCTGATACTGAAGAAAAGCCAGGAGGTACTTTCAGCTAAAGATTCTCCAGTGAGTCTGACTCCAAATACTGGGAACTAGAACTGTGGTCTCTCCAGGCCCGGCATTCCAGTAAGGTGGAGCCAGTCAGGAGGTGAGGGGCACTGGTGAGGGCAATGACCATGACACTGAATTTGGCCCAAGATGCAGCCCCTGCCCAGCAGGGTTCTCTGAAAGGCACAGGTGCACCCCAAATTTTGGCCAAGGAGGTAGACAGAGTGGTGGGAAGAAAACAAATTTATTTTAATAATTTTTGATCTCTTCAATGTTTTATTTCTATGTTTTAATATTTTTATCTTATAGATGTACTTTAATGTGTATTTTAATATTTTGTATACTTATAATATTTCATGCATTCTATATACTTGAATTTATACACATATATACATAATTTCTATATATGGTTTATAAGGAAGTAAACATACATTGGAAATGATTCCTCAAAAATTGTTATTTTTTTTTTAATTTTTTTTTCAACGTTTATTTATTTTTGGGACAGAGAGAGACAGAGCATGAACGGGGGAGGGGCAGAGAGAGAGGGAGACACAGAATCGGAAACAGGCTCCAGGCTCCGAGCCATCAGCCCAGAGCCCGACGCGGGGCTCGAACTCACGGACCGCGAGATCGTGACCTGGCTGAAGTCGGACGCTTAACCGACTGCGCCACCCAGGCGCCCCCAAAAATTGTTATTAATAGCTACATTCAATCAGGAAACTCAAGGAAGTTTGAAAGCTGGTACTGTGGAAATGAGACGGAGACAGAAGAACGAGTTGGAGGAGAGTCAGAAGAGTTTGGGGAGCACCCACAGGGCACAGGAGGATAAGAGATGCCAGAGAACATGAGCAACATGAACTCAGAGAACAGCCTAGAAGGAGGGTCCACAGCGGAGACACAGGTGGAATGGCCACTGGAAACAGGAAACACGCTGCACTTTGCCCAGTCTTCTATTTCCTGCTGGGAGAAGAGGCCTGGAAGGAGCCAGAGGGACATGGCTGACCTCAGAGTCCACCCCGCAGCTGGTCTTTAGCAGCTGACTGGGCCAGGGACGCTGTGTTCACCCAACATCCTTCCTTTTCCTTCAGGCCTCTGGGGCTAGTCCCCATCCAGTGAGGAATGAGTCTCCCTCTGTTTTTAAGTCTTCACACACTCTGAATTTTCTCACTATTGTTTCCTGTTTCTGCCATCCGATCCTTGAGATTCCTCTTGTTCCTGCCTCTGGAGAGGACTGTTCTCACACCTCAAGATTCGAGAAGGAGGCTCTGCCCGTCCACCCCCTCTCAAATGGCACGGTAGCTCCACCCACTCTCCTGAGCACCCAGCTTATTACCACAGAAGGGCAACTGGGAAAAGCCAAAATCAATGTTTATAAATATGGCCAATTTTCCCATGTGCAACAATAGGATGTCTCCAGTGTTTTTTAACTCTCAAGGCTGGAGGCCAAGAAGAGGGAAAGAGTGTCTGCTCCGGTTCCTCACAGCACCTTTCTTACACAGTCTTGGCAAAGGCTCACATTTCCAGTAAGCTTCACTCATTTTATTTCCCAGATGTTTTTACACTCCAAGGCCAAAGCTAACTCGAACTGCTCCTTCCCTGTCAAATGCCGACTCCATCTGTCCTTGTCACTTCTCCCAGCCCCCTTCCAGGCACCCCAGCTGCATGGATCACAGATGCAGAACAGCACTGCTTCATTACAATATTCACATGAGCACACTCACATTGGGGTCATCCTCTGTTAGAAGCTATACAAATGGGATTCACACGGCCAAAACCATACGAAGACCACCCCACCCCTTACCCACTCGGGGCAGTTCTGAGTGTGATGCTAGTCAGGGGAGGCCTCAGTCATTCTTTCCAGTCTACACTGTGGACTTCAGGTATAACTGTGAGCAGATTTTTGACAGTTTAATGTTCAGGATTGGTAACCCTTACCAGAATTCCTGGGCCAAATTCAACAGCTATTTATATTCAAGCCCAAGCACTTTGTTCTTACTCAACGGTTGTTTGAATGAACTCCCCCAAAGCAAATGTGATCCCCATAAGCTGCTTCAAGGCAAAACCCTTGTGACAGTTTTGGACCCCAGATCCTCAAACATTCGTGGTCTGATAACATTAACTATCTCAGAAATCAGATGGTTTCATGTAATTATTTGGAACATACTTATACTAAAATAACTATTTGTTGTTTACCTAAAATTCAAACGTAACTATGTGTTGTCCTGTATTTTTATTTGTTAAGTCTAACAAGCCTATCGTGGCCTGGAAAAAAAAAATGTCCTGGACTGAGGGGGGCCTGGATCAAAAATGCCTCTTAATAATAAAAACTACCTTGGGGAGCCTGGGTGGCTCAGTTGGTTAAGCGTCCGACTTCGGCTCAGGTCATGATCTCACAGTCCGTGAGTTTGAGCCCCGCGTCGGGCTCTGTGCTGACAGCTCAGAGCCTGGAGCCCGTTTCAGATTCTGTGTCTCCCTCTCTCTCTCTGTCCCTCCCCTGTGCATGCTCTGTCTCTCTCTGTCTCAAAAATAAATAAACTTTAAAAAAAATAATAATAATAAAATAAAAACTACCTTAATAATCAACTAGACTTCCAATTATCTTTCTATATTCTCCCACCAAAACAGAATCACATGCTGTTTTCCCAACTTTGAGAAAACAAAATAAGTAAATAGAAAGAATTTTCTCAGTTTTAATCTTTTCTCCTGCAATATTTTCCCTAACCATTTCAGCATTGCTTACCTGCCAGCAAACACCAGTGGATGGCAGAAAAAGTGAACGGCCACCAACAGCGAAAAGCGCTTGACCGTTCTTGGTTTGGAAGGTGGCCTTTTTCATGAACAAGTGTTCTTATTTTGTTCCATTTATTTTTTTTTTCAACGTTTATTTATTTTTGGGACAGAGAGAGACAGAACATGAACGGGGGAGGGGCAGAGAGAGAGGGAGACACAGAATCGGAAACAGGCTCCAGGCTCTGAGCCATCAGCCCAGAGCCTGACGCGGGGCTCGAACTCACGGACCGTGAGACCGTGACCTGGCTGAAGCCGGACGCTTAACCGACTGCGCCACCCAGGCGCCCCTATTTTGTTCCATTTATACGGTCACATTTTCTGATAGTAAAATTCTTCCTAGTTAATGGGATAGCTTTACAATTCTTAACATTTATTCATTTTTGAGAGACAGAGAGAGACAGAGCACAAGTAGGGGAGGGGCAGACAGAGAGGGAGACACAGAATCTGAAGCAGGATCCAGGTTCCAAGCTGTCAGAGTGGATCCCGACAAGGGGCTCGAACCCACAAACCACGAGATCATGACCTGAGCCAAAGTCGGACACTTAACCAACAGAGCCACCCAGGCGCCTTTATAGGATAGTTTTTTTTTTTTAATGTTTATTTATTTTTGAGAGAGAGAGAGGGACAGAGCATGAGTTGGGGAGGAGCAGAGAGAGAGGAAGACACAGAATCCGAAGCAGGCTCCAGGCTCTGAGCTGTCAGCACGGAGCCTGATGTGGGGCTTGAACCCACGAACTGCGAGATCGTGATCTGAGCCGAAGTTGGATGCTTAACTGACTGAGCCACCCAGGCACCCCTAGGATAGTTTTAAATGTACCTGTATCACACTGTGTTCTTGTAGGGACAGTTATTGGAACAGTTGTAAAAACCATCAAATTAATCAAATCTATTCCTTTTATTTTACATCTGTAGAAAATGAGGCTCAGAAAACTCTAAGAATGTGCTCAAAGTTAGGTAGATGGCCCTGATGTATCAATGACCAAACCCAGGTGTCTCAGTGCCCAGACCAGTGCCTGATTAAGGATAGGACACTACTTTTCCATCGGCTGAAGCCCCCTGCCCAGTATCCCCTGGCTGGAGGTGGCTGCCTTTAATCTATTCACTGAGCTTCCCTTTTCCTCTTTCACCATTTACAAGAGGGAGGTTATCATACCCTTGCAGAGAAAACAAGAAAATCTATCAAAGTGGCTTAAAAAGTATTTATTAAAAATACGATCACCAGGCACTGTATATAGGTATTGAGTCACTAAATGTACATCTGAAACTAATATTACACTCTATGTTAATAAAGTGGAATTAAAAAAAACTTTAAAAATGTTTACTTTAGAAAAATCAATGTAACAAAATATAAGCTTATGTTATTGCTATAGAGAGTTGACACTAAATACCAGTTGTTCTCCCCTTTCAAATCCATGCCTTCTTTGTATGTTAAATATTTGTATTATCTACCCTTTTCTATCCTTTATAAAATCAATACCATCTCCTAGCTGTGATTTTAAAGGGAAAAGTTAAAGGTAAGTGATTTATAATAAAAGAGTTTATATTTCAATACATAATGATTCAGGGTTGACTACACCAGGAAACATAATGAGGAAAATACTTGCACATATTTTTAGTAAATAAGTTTAGAATTATGAGAAACAAGACAACAATGAATATGCTTTTGGACATATTTTGTAAAATAAAATAAGGGCAAAAGATATATGTATAGAGAATCAACATGAAGGCTGCCCATGAATGCTTCATATTTAACATTTAAAAATAAAAAAATATATATAGGGGTGCGTGGGTGGCTCAGTTGGTTAAGCATCTGACTTCAGTTCAGGTCATGATCTCACAGTTTGTGGGTTCAAGCCCCGCGTCGGGCTCTGTGCTGACAGCTCAGAGCCTGGAGCCAGCTTCGGATTCCGTGTCTCCCTCTCTCTCTGCCCCTCCCTCATTCATGTTCTGTCTCTCAAAAATGAATAAACATTTTTTAAAAATTAAAAATAAATAAAAATTAAAAAATATATAGAATTTGTTAAAAAGCATAAATGTTTCTGTAAATGAATTCAAATCACACACGCATTAATCTATTGGCTGTAGAACAAAAACGATCATCAGTGACATAAGTAGGTGACTTATGTTTGACCTTATGTCTCAGTTTATGAATACACTAATAACTGTTAACTTGCTCTGTTTTATGGATTTTTTTTCCCAGCAGCTCTTTAAGAACTTTGAAATGGCAATTTTCCAGGTGACTCTCTCTCTCTCTCTCTCTCTCTCTCTCTCTCTCTCAAGCAGGGCATACTTGTAATAATATCTGAGAAATAAAATAATAGTAGACCAGTGGAGGAATAGGCAAGGAAGAAATCATTTCAAGTTCTGTCTGTGTCTGCCTATTTGTTTTTTTAATTAAATGAAAGATATAAAATGACAAAAAAAGCATAAGGGCTAAATAAGTATACGTCTACTTATACACACACTCACACAAAGTCAGTGTGCACACAGCAGCTACAAACACAGACTGATCCAGGCTTCCTGAATTGGTGATATAATTGAATCAGGCAATGCGGCCATCAACGATGTATTCCGCAAAATGGTAAGTTACAAATACAACAAAGTATAAGCTTCCCTCAATTTATTTGGTAGTTGTATTTCTGAGTTATTCAGGGCATGTTAAATCAGTGCAAAAATTATTTTGTGTTTACATAGGAATGAGTAAGTTTCTAGACCTAAATCATCATAATTAGGTTTTTCATCTACTCAGATACTAAATCATTCAACCAAAATTTATGAGGAACTCAAGCAAATTCTATATTACATGGGAAACTGAGAAGTGACAATTATATTAAAAACTGCAGGATGTGGGATGCCTGGGTGGCTCAGTCAGTTAAGCATCTAACTTTGGCTCAGGTCATGATCTCACAGTCTGCGAGTTCAAGCCCCGCATCAAGCTCTGTGCTCACAGCTCAGGGCCTGAGCCTGCTTTGGATTCTGTGTCTCCCTCTCTCTGCCCCTCTCCCACCCACGCTCCGTCTCTCCCTCAAAAATAAACAAACATTTAAAAAAAATCTTTTTAAGTGCGGGATGCCATTAGGAAGAATATCCAGGCACTGTAAAAGTACCCTAGAAAGAAAGGTTTCCGGGAGAGGAAGTGGGGTAATGCTTGAGCTAAGTCTTAGAACTAGAACAAAACAAAACAGACAAGCAGAGCCACAGAAGAAAGCGCGAGTGGAAAAGCATTTTTGTATGAGTGGATGTGGACTCATGAGCGTAGAGGGAGGGAGTGTAGTGTAGGGAAGGGAGGCTGGATCCATAAAGGCAAGAAGGACATGACATGACAAAAGACTGAATGTATCCTGAAGTCTTTTAAACTGGAAGTGACATCCACTTTGCATTGAAGAACACTCTCTTAGCAGCAGTACAGAATGATGGCTTGTAACAGAGTAAGTCAGACAAGTTAGGAGATCGTTAATTAGATTAACACAGGTGAGAAATACTGAAGGCTGAAACCAATGGCCGTGAGGTCTGAGTGTCCAGGATGGACTGGACATATGTTTAGAGGTAGATTCAATGGGATGGAAGACAAGATGGAGAGGAGAAGGGAGGGACAGAAAGGAGTCTTCTGTGGAGCATTCTAGTGGGTCAGTAGCTATGGAGGCAAGATAATTCTTTCAGCATTAATGGATGGTAGGTACTTACTAAACCAAATCAGTCTTTACCAATGCCTACCAGTAGTTTGGTAATTACTAGTAGGTATAATACGTATGCCACCCTTATTGGAAAAATACCCCCAAATCACACCTACTGATAATGGGTTCAATTAACATAATTCAGCAAACTTTTATTGACAACACTGATATGACAGGCATTACCTAGATGCTGGGGAAGCAGAGTAAAGAAGACTCAGAACCTGGTCTTAAGGAACTTTAGCCACCTAGATGACATCATGGAAGTAATATGTGGACAGAAATTGGTTTTCACTGCTAGAAGCCTAGTTCTAGCATAATGCTTGGCACAAAATGAAAACTCAGTAAATATTTATAGAATACATAACACCCAATTAAGCATTAAAATATTAAAGCATCACTTCTTTCCCTTCGAAGAATGTCCCCTTTCTACGAGACCCTTTTCATCTGTGTTTAAACAAGCTTAAAGCCTTTAAATTGCTACCTTGAACCCATTTTACTTCTAGCCAGTCTTTTCTCTCTCCACCTCATTGCAGCCAAACAGTGTAAAAGAGTTTCCATACTCTCTTTTCCATTCTTGTTTTATTTAACCTCTGAGCATCAATCAACAAAGTTCACAATTTCATGATACGTTCTCTTGTCCTGATGTCAATGAACTTGGTTTCCTCCTATTTCTCTAAGTGTCCCTTCTCAGTCGCCTAAGTTGACTCATCCTCTTCTATCCAGCCTTTAAATGCTGGAAGTCCTAGAGGTTTGGTCTTGAATGTCTTTTCTCCTCACACTATACTCTCTGCTTCAGTGACTTCATCTCTGCCCATGACCTCAATTACCACCCATATGCGGACAGCCTTTCAATTTTATCATCTGCCTGGAACACTCATTTGAGCTCCAGTCCTTTATTTTTAACTTTTTTAAATGTTTGTTTATTTTTGAGAGAGAGAGCAAGCAAGCAGGGAAGGGGCAGAGAGAGAGGGAGACAGAGGATCCCAAGCAGGCTCTGCACTGACAGCGGAGAGCCAGATGCAGGGCTCGAACTCATGAGCTATGAGATCGTGACCTGAGCCAAAGTCAGGTGCTTAACTGACTGAACCACCCAGGCACCCTAAGTCCTAACCCTTTAAATCCAACTCTTCAGCATCTCCTTTGAATGGCCACAGGTTCCTCAAACTCAGTGTGTCCAACACTGAACTCATCAAGATGTACAAAACCCAACAGTCATCCTTGATCCACCCTTCCTTTGCCCAGTCTCCCACTCCGCCAGTAAGTTCTGTTGACTCTCTATTCAAAACTTATCCTGAAACATCCACTACTCATTCTCGTTCTCCATTATGACCACACCTATCCAAATTCTGAACTACCAATCTCCAGCAGTCTCCCAGACTCCTCATCCAACCCATTCTCCACACAAAAGCAAGAATGATCTGAACAACAACAACAACACGCCTGTTTCTTTTTTTTTTTTTTTAATTTTTTTTTTTCAACGTTTATTTATTTTTGGGACAGAGAGAGACAGAGCATGAACGGGGGAGGGGCAGAGAGAGAGGGAGACACAGAACCGGAAACAGGCTCCAGGCTCTGAGCCATCAGCCCAGAGCCCAACGCGGGGCTCGAACTCACGGACCGTGAGATCGTGACCTGGCTGAAGTTGGACGCTTAACCGACTGCGCCACCCAGGCGCCCCCACGCCTGTTTCTTATTAAACCTCTTCAGTAACTGTTGTTTTAGTGTAAAGACCAAAGTCCTTTACATCCTACAGGCCCCCCAATCACCTGGGACCTACCATCTTTCAGTCTTTCTCATGACGCTACTCTCCCCTCAGATCCTGGGCTCCATCACGCTTTTAAGGTTCTCATTTGTTTTCTGTGCCTTTCTGCACAGGCCTCAGGCACTGAGAATGCCTCTGCCTAGAATGATCTGCACGTCTCCTGCCCTTGTCCACGCGATTTCTACTCATTCTCCAAAGCTCAGCCGAAGGGACACTCAGTCAAAGAAGCCTCTCGTATCCAGGCCTCAAGTCCCCATTACATCTGCTCATAGCATCCAATGATCCTTCTCCATAGTCCTGTCCACAGTAATTTTTAATAGCTTTATTGAGATACAATTCACAAACCATAAAATTCTCCCACTTAAACTATTCAATGGTTTTTGGTATATTCATAGATTACGTGCAACCAGCACCACAATCAATTTTAGAACATTTTAATTACCTCCAAAAAAAAGCCTATACCCTTTAGTTGTCACTGCCCTAGCCTCCAGATTCCCTGCCCCAGCCCTAAGCTAACACTAAGCTACTTTCTGTCTCTCTAGATTTCCCAATTCTGGACTTTTCATATGAATAGAATCGCATTACATGCAGTCTTCTTTCACTGAGCATAATGTCTTCAAGGTTCATTCATGTTATAGCAAGCACCAATACCTTATTACTTTTTATGTCCTCAAAACCATTTTAATAATTGGGTAATTGTGGTCTTCTGCTAAAATGTAGGTTCCATGAAACCAGGAACTGTCTCATTCCCTCCTAGATCGCACACAGAGGTGTTCGAGGGGTTCAGAATGATTTGTTGAACTACCAACAAATCAAAAGGTGAGCTTGGCTCAAAGCCCCTGCAATATGTCACTCAAATTTTGAAGGCAAATAATCCAGTGGAGCTTCTTTTCATCACAGAAATGAAACTCATTCTGCAATCTATATTTGTACATTTTAGCAATAACTTGCAAATAATTAAGAACTACAAATGCATCTTTAACATTTTATACACGCCTGCACAGTTTTCTTCAAATTTAAAACATATAGAGATAACCTGAGTATCTTGGTTAAAGGCAGATTCTGGGCGGTGGGGGGGGGGGGGAGCAGAGACCTGGCATTTCTCACAAGCACCCAGGTGATGCCAATGCTGATGCTCCAGGGACCACATTTCCTTTTAAGCAGAAGGGTCTTAGAGCATCATGCTTTTTCTTCTTCAAGCTTGCTGGTATTTAAAAACTATGTTCAGGGGCGCCTGGGTGGCGCAGTCGGTTAAGCGTCCGACTTCAGCCAGGTCACGATCTCGCGGTCCGTGAGTTCGAGCCCCGCGTCGGGCTCTGGGCTGATGGCTCAGAGCCTGGAGCCTGTTTCCGATTCTGTGTCTCCCTCTCTCTCTGCCCCTCCCCCGTTCATGCTCTGTCTCTCTCTGTCCCAAAAATAAATAAATGTTGAAAAAAAAAATTAAAAAAAAAAAAAACTATGTTCAAATCAGTTTTGACATATTATTACACTTAAGATTCACACAGTAGGAGCTTAGCAAATACTTGTTGAATTATTACTTAGTAAATGAGTAAACAGCATTCAAATGCAAAAAAGGTTCTTTGACAAGAAATAGCAGTTGGGGCTGCTTCTGAAACAGCAGATAGAAGCAAGGAACTTTAAGAATCAACGAATTCAAGAAAGAAGTTGATCAGATCCTAAATAACTATAATTCAGGGTATAAGGAGAAGTAAGTCACTGAGGTAAGTGTGAATGATAATAAAAATGAATCCAGGGGTGCCTGGGTGGCTCAGTCAGTTAAGCATCTGACTTCGCCTCAGGCTATGATGTCAAGGTTCATGAGTTCGGGCTCTGCATCGGGCTCTGTGCTGACAGTTCAGAGCCTGAAGCCTGCTTTGGATTCGATGTCTCCCTCTCTCTCTGCCCCTCCCCCGTTCACACTTTGTCTCTCTCTCCCTAAAAAATAAATAAAAATTTAAAAAAAGTGAATCCAGGAAAGAACTTACAAACATATCAAGCAAATGTGTATACTATCTGAAAAAGAAAATAAAAAACTTCACTTGTCTTTATACAATGATTATAGGCAGCTTAAAAAATGAGAAAATACAGGCTTGCAAAAATGAAAATTTACAGTGGGTGGAAGAAAAAAAACATGCAGGAACAAGGAAATGAAGATGAAAGCAAGCTACAGTTCTAAACAACAAAAATGAATTTTCTTTTGAGAAAATGAATCATGCAGACATTAAACTGAATTACCAAATCAAACTAGAATCTCCCGGACTTCAGGATAAACAGCACAAAAGCTCACTGGGAAGAAACGTATGAACATTGACACCAGAATTTTAAAAACTGCAACTTATCAGAAACCTCAGGGGCTGTCAGTAAATTCGTTAGGCGTATGTGCCTAACTAAGCCTTTACCACAAATGAAAGGTCCGACACAAAACTGGAAGGTAATCTTTGTTTGAGTCTGTCTTATTTAAGATTCAGGACTGCGTTATCTGCAAATACTGCCTACTTCTCCACCAAGTAATGAACAGTAGCTGGAGCCCTCCGTTCTAAGACCTCCTCCGCCCCCCATGATAATGACATCCACCATGGGTACAGGGTCCAAAGATAACCATGAAACTTAATAATTCACTTTTGGCAGCTCTATTTCTTTTTTAATTAACATCTTTTCCAAGCAAGTGAGAAGTCGAGCTGCACAAAGCAGATTCCTGATAAGCACACCTTGACAGAAGCAGATAAACAGGATGTCTGGGCTGAGGTACCACAGCCTAATGTGACAGAAATTATTCACCAGGGCTGTGCAACAGGGCCCGTGGGGGTCTATCCTGTTAGCGAAGAGATTTACCATCAAAGTCACCCCAAAGTCGCAGCTGAATGAAAGGACAAACTAGTTTTCAAAAGCTCTGGCACCATCAGAGGAAAAAGTAGCTTTGGGGACCAGCTGCGTCATGCAAATGCTGGGAGACAGCAGCCCCCATTATCCCTCAAGTGGCATTTGGAGGATTCTTACCTGTCCCAAATCCCTAAATTAAGTAAAAGCTGCATTTCTTCCAGATAGACTAACTGAATCGACTGACATCACTTTTATGTCCAAATGCTGCTAAAAAGCATCTAGTAGGAATATAAGAGCACCGTTCGATTTAGAAGCCAAATACCAATTAGCAGGTGCCCTTTATCACGAAAACTGGAGCTCTGAAGCTGACAGGGTGGTTAGTTAATTCGGAGAAGTGAACATTTTAACACTTAGCAGGAACTGAATTTCCATTCCACCAGATCTCTGCATTATATAACAGAAAGTGCATTTCTGGTTCATCAGGCTCCACTTAACTAAGGAGAAACACATAGCTATGAGGTAACTCCCAAAGCCACAGTGCTTAAATGAACCATGACCAATTTTTAAACAGGGCTTTTTAGAAGTAATACTGTCATCGGCTTCTCAGTCCGCACACCACAGACCCTCACCCCAGTCAAGTGTGCCTAATTGCTTCTCTGCTGGGCCCACCCGTACTCTGGGAGCCATTCTGTCCCTGGGCAAAAAAGGACGGCTTCGGTACGACACTCCATTCTACTACTAAAACGTTCTGCAGCTGCTCCCCAGCCTGTTCCTAGGACTGAGACAGCTTGGGGCCCCAGCTGTAAGGATCTCTGCCATTTCCCTTGATGCTCTGCCCCTGCCCTGTTTTCAGTTCCCCTGGTTGGCTGACCTCTTAGCCTCTCTTTCTCCTCACGATGAATGTGTAGCCTGCTTCAACCTGAATTATATGCCAGAATCTTCCGGGGGCCTCAGCTCTCCCTACCCTAACTCCAGCTCCACTCGGCTATCCTGATGCCACCCAGGTCTTTATATGACAAACAAGAAAGAGAAAGTTCTTTTTTATTTTATCTCATCTCAGTATCACTGATATCTCTCACTGGACTTCATTTCTTAGTAGCAGACAGTGAAAGGCAGTAGTGAATGGTTAAATAGAGAAAAGCCACCCTTACGTAGTGACAGTGATAATCACATAGATCCTTTAAAATCACCGTTTTTGAGGGGTGCCTGCATAGCTTAGTCAGCTGAGTGCCTGACTTTGGCTCTGGTCATGATCTCATGGTTCATGAGTTCAAGTCCCACCTCAGGCTCTGTGTTGACAGCTCAGAGCCTATAGCCTGCTTTGGATTCTGTGTGTGTGTGTGTGTCTGTGTGTGTCCCTCCCCTGCTTGTACTCTATCTCTCTCTCTCAAAAATAAACATTAAAAAAATTATAAAAATAAAAAATAAAATCACCATTTTGGGGGCACCTGGGTGGCTGTTGGTTAAGTATCTGACTCTTGATTTTAGTCCAGATCATGATGTTACAGTTTTGTGGGTTCGAGACCTGTGTCTGGCTCTGCACTGACAGCGGGAGCCTACTTGGGATTCTTCTCTCTCTGCCCCTCCCCAGCTCGTGCGCTCTCTCTCTCTCAAAATAAATAAATAAACTTAAAAAAAATCTTAAATCGCTGTTTCCCATTTTTCATGGGGAAATTTTAGTCACATAGGAAAGAAAAATGGAAAGCAGATTCCAGACAAGGGTACTGAAAGTAAATGCAAAGAGGTGGTAGAATGTACTGGAAAGAACAAAGACCTCTGAGCTACAAAGACTGAGTTTGAAGCTCAGTTCTACCATTTCCTATCAGAGCAGCCTAGGCAAAAATCCCAAAATGTCAACTCTCTTTCCTTTCATCCGTAAAATGGAAAGAATAAAAACCATTTCACATAGGATTTTTGTGATATAATACATACAGCCAAAGGTAATCAATTGCCCTATATACTGTAAGCAGTCAATGCATAAATATGCATTCACAGCGTGGCTGGAGGGAAGAGTGTATAAAGTGGTGAGGGAAGAACTAGGTTGGGGGTGTAGTCTGGGGCCACATCATGTGGTGCTCTGAACTCAAACTCAGGAGGCTACAGGCACAGAATAGTGTAAAGTAAGTGAGTCTCGTGGACAGAGGTGTGCTTCAGAGTAAATTTGGCGGCCATAAGGAAGGGCAGATTGGAAGAGGGAAGACTGGAAGTACAAAATCCAACTAGATATAAACTAAGTCATGCAAAAAAAGGTGGAGAGGGGATGAAAATCAGAATAAAGAGTCAATTCTAGACATTAAAAAATCTATAACTGCTAAGATTTGGTAAATATGTGGATGTTGGAGGCAAAGGGAACGGAAAAGAGAATTGGGCAGAAAGACAGTGCTATTGATAGATTTCGAGAACCCAGAAGAAGGAATAAGTTTGAAAAGATAAAAGCTGAACATAATTACGTTCGAGGTTCTGGCAGAACATTTAATTACAATGGTTCTAAACATTCGGGAAATCTTCAAAAATTAGAGCGCAATCTGGCAGCGGTATACAAGCTGGGTTATTTATTTCCTGTGTGGCAGCGCAGGGCTATTGTTTAATATCCTAAATCTGGCTGACGCAGACAACTCTCCTATTTGCTGGTGTGGAGCCGGATACGGGACGCAGGTGCCTAGTGGGCCACTGTTGGTGAGCAGAACCGGCAGGCGGGATGGACACACAGCAGCAAAGAGGACAGCTGTCAAGACTGTCATTTTTTGGCTGCTCAACATCTAACTCCTCTTCCTCCTTGGGGGAATCCTTCAATGTGTGGGTTTTGATGGGAAGCCCAGTCCTACTTCTTACGGAAAAGCTGAGGGAGGCCACACATCCCCTCCCCTCACCCTTGGCGGATGGAGCACGCACAGGTGTCCGAGGCTGGGCCAAACAGAAATTTCTACAAGAACACTTACGTTTTTGAGTAAGTGAAGCAAGGACGAGGAGGCAGTTTGGAACTCTGTGCTCATGGGGGCACCTCGGAGCAGCAGACGTATCAGACCACTCCTGCCACATGACCCAGCCTCCCTGGGTTTCTGCCCACACTCCTGTCCTAGCTTCCTGGACTTTGGAGCAATTTTTAAAAGTGTCCAATATCCTTCTAAGATTTTTTTTTCCTACTTAAGTTAGCCAGGGATGGTTGCTATGGCCACAGCACTCCAAAACTTGAACATTTCTCTTCTATAATCAATTTCTTGTCTACATAATGAAAAGCGTTATACAGTAGTGAGTAGCCACGACTTCAGCACCAGAACCCCCTGTGGCTGTCCCCAGCTCTGCCCCTTAGTAGCTGTGTGATCCTCAGTGAATCACTTCACACCCTATGCCTCAATTTTTACATCTGCATAAGAGGGGTCCTAACAGCGACACAGCCCATGGTGATGTCTTGGGAATAAACTGGATAATATAAAATGCCTATGAGAGGGCTTGGCATACAACAAGCATAAATGTCAGCTGTGATTATGATAATGTGATGACAATAATAGCGTAGGTGCCCTCTAAGCCAAGATCCCTGTCTTTAGCACTTTGGGATCTAGTTGAAGGGGCAAGAGCCATAGGGATTAAACATTCTGCAAGTAGGGAAGGATTGGTATAGCATGCATATACAGAACACAAATGTGAATCTAAACCCTGTTACCATATCAATTTTTGAGATGTTCTTTTTTTTTAATTTTTTTAAGTTTATTTATTTATTTTGAGAGAGAGAGAAAATGAACACAAGTCGGGTAGGGACAGAGAGAGAGGGAAAGAAAATTCAAAGCAGGTTCTGTGTTACAGGCACAGAATGCAACACAGGACGCAAACTCACAAGCCATGAGATCGTGACCCGAGCCAAGATCAAGTCAGACACTTAACCAACTGAGCCACCCAGGTGCCCCTGAGATGTTCTTTTTTAAACTAGCTACATTTATGCCACTGACATACTAAGCTATGCCTTAAGGCCATGACAAGGTCTCAGGGTTCACCTAAGAATTCACGACAGGCTAACATTAAAGAGAAAATGAGCAAAGGACATTTGTTTCAAGCCTGGGTGGCGTCAGAAATCCAAAAGCACTCCCTAGAAAAGTCTATTTCAGTGTCTCCTAGGGGCTCTGGTCAGATACATGGAGATCTAGGCAGAATAAAATTAAGATATGACCTCATTAGATCCTTTATGAGGGAATGTGAAAATGAATCCCCCAAAATGAAGAGTTAGTCATAAGCCAGATAAAGTCTGTTCTGTGAAGCAGATGATGCTATAGAATTCTTGGACCTGTTCTCACAGCCAAAGCCTGAATTATACATTTTTTTTTAAATCTAAGCATGAGCTGTGTGGTGTAGCGTCTACTAATGGCCTTAAAATGTATACATCTCTACATAACCTAAAACAACTACTTGTATGGATTCAATTTTAGCAACATCTAGTATACCTGCTTTTGGAAATTCAATTTAATTTTTTCCTTCTAGGTTTCCAGTTGTTCCAGCCCCATTTACTGAAAAGGACCATCTTGCCCTGTGGCTCTACACAACCACGTGTAAAATAAATCAAGTGTCCACATGCACAAGTCTGTTTCTGTGTTCTCCTCTTTTCCATTGATCGATCTGTCCATTCCTATGCCAGCGATGCACTATCTTAATTACTATGCTTTAATTATAAGTCTTTCCTGGTAGCTCAAGTCCCCTGACCTCGTTCTTCTTCAAAAGTGTCTGTTATTCTTGGCCCTCTCCCTGTTTATACACACTTTAGAATCAGCTCATCAAATTCCATCAAAAAAGCCCACTGGGATTTTTATTGGGCTTGCATTGAATCTACAGGTCAATTTAGGGGAGCATTAACATCCTTACAATATTGAAAAAGAAGAGCAAACAGACCTCAGCTGGGAGAGATTTAACACTAAATTAAATTCTGAGTTTTGGCTATGACAGGGTACTCAGGGTTCTATTTGCTGAAATAAGGCTGTGTGTATAACTTAAAGAGAACCTAAGACTTATTACAAGTAACCAGAAAAGACAGGGGCCGCTCAAGTTGCAACCCAGGTGCTGGGAAGATTCCTTTGCTGGATACATTTTAAAGGAAAGATGAGAGACAAAACTAAAGTTGCATTTTGATTATATCACAAGCGTGCTTGCTCAGCTGGTATCACTTAAGACCAGTTTGTGTGCTTTTCTCAGAAAATGTCTTGCACATCTTTTCTTAGGTGTATTTTATTAAAAAGCTGCTTTCTCTTACATTTTCTCAACGCATAGTATTACTACATAGAAATGTTTCTGAGTTTTTGTGTTAAATCTTATACACTTCAGAGAAGTCATCTCATAATTAGTTGATACATTTTCTTGGATTTTTCTATGCAGACAATACCATTGGTCAGCTAAATCTCTTCTAGGACTTGTAATGGCATTTCAGGGCTCCTGTCCCATGGGGACACTGGGATGTCATATTCCTAAAAAGCCCACAGCAAGCCTGGTTCAGTTTTTGGTCACCTGTCACTGAGTCTCCAGGATGCACGGACCTTCAATCCTCTTTTCCTGAAGAAGCTGAACTCGTGGCCACACTTCCTGCCTCCAGACCATCCTGGGACCAATGCCGAACAAGCTTAGGGCTTTGGTTCCAATCATCATTTTTCACTTCTGTTTCATTTCTTTTCCTCAGAGAGGAAGGTGCTCTTTTTGAGCCTGGATATGTATTTTAGTTTCCTATTTTAGTAGTTTTTCTGCCATCATTTGTATTTGTAAAGCAAGAAATTCATCAAGGTAGAAAGTATCCATGACACCTTCCCAGAAGATAATACAATCATCTTTATAATGTCTTGACTATGGGAAATGTTTTGAATAAAACACAGTGCTTTGAATAAAAGTGTTTTGAGTAAAACTAAAACGTAAATGTGAAACTCCAAAAACTCATAAGGCAAATCTTTAAAAAGCAAGATACTTTTAGCTACTTTACCTAAAGAGCAACCTTAATAGTGAGTATAATCTTTTCACACACCGTTCTAGATGTTACAACATGGATTATATTTTACCTTCGTATTCTCAGAATCAAACACATAATAATGCTAAAGACTCTTCAGTGGTGGACTGTGTGACTTAAGGCAGACCACATAACCTCCAGAGCCTCAATTTTCTCATCAAATCATATAATAACAACTGTTTCAAATAAACAATAACAGTACATAAGCTGGGAGAGAGTGATGGGAGTAAAAGTTCTTACATTGCTCAGTAGGAGGGTAAAGGTACTGATTTTAGACTTTGAGTTAAATATGCATGAAAACAGGCAAAGGGACAAGTAAATGGATAGGGAAAATAAAGTTTTCAATAATAGAGGGAATGATGAAATGAGAAAAGAAGATCCAACAGCTCAATCAATCCAACAGCTGTGCCCCGATCCTATCTCTACCTTTGTCTACCTTGCTCTGTGCCCTTCAAGGTAGAATAGGTGATTGAGGGCCAGGGTTGGGGAGAAAGAGTGAAAGCATCTATTCCAAACACCATCCAAATAGGGGCTACCAGATTCTGAAAGGAGATCTCTATAAAGTCATTCTCCTCTCTGTCTCTCTGTCTGTCTCTCTTCCCTCCCTTCCTCCCTCTCTCCCTCCTTCTCTCCCTCTCTCCCTTCATCCTGATTCCTGTAACTTCCCCCTCCATGTAGTGGTATAAATTATGTCCTCCAAAAAGATATGTTCAAGTACTAACCCCTGGTACCCATGAATAAGACCTTATTTGCAAGTAGGGTCTTTGCAGATGTAACCAAGTTGAGATGAGGTCAGACTGAATTAGGTGGGCCCTAATAAAAGAAAGCGGAGTTCTGGGTGTAGAGACACAGAGGAGACACAGAAAAGAAGACCACGTAATGGTGCAGGTAGCATTTGGAGTGATCCAGCTATGAGCCAAGGAATCCCAAGGAGTACTGAGAGCCACTAGAAGCTAGGAAGAAGCAAGGGAGGATTCTACTCTAAATAAAAAAGAGCATGGCTTTCCAATACCTGGATTTTGGACTTGTCTCAAAACTGGGAGAGAATTAGTATCTGTTGCTTTAAGCCAGCAATTTGTTACAGTAACCCTAGGAAACTACTGCACTCCCCTTGCTCCTCCAGACTCCTACAATGACTTTGCTGTTCTTACGAGCTCCAGGCTACCACACTATTTTTGTGGGTTTCCTACACCCTATAAACCTATTTTACCTGTGTAAATAGCAGCTTTAACAACTCTCTTCAAATTACTGAATTTCAGAGTTCACCAGTTTCATGCCAGGACCTTGACTAATACAGAAAGGAAGAAAAGAAAGGGAAGAAGAAATAGAAAAAAAGGTTGATAAAGAGAAAGTACCTAACAAGATGGCAGAATAAGAGAGTAAATCCAAATATCCATCATCAGATAAATATCGTAAGCTAAAGTTGGGTGAAAGAAATCAAGTCACAGAAGGATACAGGCAAAATTACACATTTGTATAAAGTTCAAAAAACCGGCATGGATAATACAATACATTGTTTGGAAATATATATTTAAGTGTTAAGATTTACGCGAATAATTAATACAAAATTCAGGATTGTAGTTATGGAGATGTAGCCAACAGAAAATTTCCAAGTTGTTTCTTAAGCTAGGTAAGGGGTACATAGGAGTGTTCTCTTTATTAGAATTCATGTAACTGTACATATATATTTTATATACTCTGGTAAATATGATGATGCATATCACAATAAAAAATTATAATATTAAAAAGTTAATTAACATTATTGGTGATAAGTCATGTTGATAGCATGTACCCCTGATATAATATGATGAAAATTATATTTTATATCTGAGGTCTTCCTCCCAGAAAGTGCACAACCCCAGTCTAATCATGGGAATAACATATGACAAGCCCAATTGAAAGAATATTCTACAAAACACCTGACCAATATTCATTAAAACTATCAAAGTCCACAAGAGCAAGGAAAGCCTGAGAAAGTGTCACAGACCAGAGAAATCTAAGGAAATATGCCAACTAAAGGTAATGAATTGTCAAAAGCTAACAACAACAAGAGAATCTTGAAAGTGACAAGAGAGTAGCAACTTGTCACATTCAAGGGCTCTTCGATTAGATTACAGCTGATTTCTCTTTAGAAACCAAGGAGGCCACAACACAGTGGGATGACATACTTAAAATGCTGAAAGAAAAAAACTCAATCAAGAATTCTATATCTAGCAAAACTATCCTTCAAACTACTACTGACTAAATCCTGTTAACCTAAATTCCATGACTATGTAAAGGCTACATACAAAAAGTCTATATGATAATATTAGTTTTAGAAAGTATAAAGCAAATATTAATAACTGAAGTTCTCATTGAATAAATGAACTATTTTGTCAGAATCACAAGTACATGTTCCCTGAAGAGTGTTTCTCCTAAAAAGGACAAAATACCATTTTTGCCTGCTTATGGGTATAATTGTTTTCATTATAGAACATTTGGTAATAATAGGAAAATACAAAAAAAAAATACCAGCATGTTCACTGTTGATTTACCTCTTTTAGCCTCTTGTTACTATATGCCTTTATAAATACAAATTAGGATCATGCCACTGCATTTATAACCTGTCATTTTCCATTTAATATATGATGGTCATTTCCTTGTGGCTTTCAATATTTTATAAGATTTATTGTATTACATGATACACATTCACTGTAGAAAAGACAGGAAATGCACTTAAGCAGAGAACAAAATAAGTCATCAAAAATTCCATCAATACTCAGAATATTAACGTTTTAATGAATCTTTTATTTTTTATGTTTATATGTAAGCAAAAAAAATCTTATACTATCCTTACAGTTTTATAAGTTAGCTTTTACACTTAGCCTGACAGTTCATCTTTCCATATCAATGAATACTTATCTAATTAATAATGAACCATGATACTCTAACAGGGAATTTTGTTAATTCCCTGTTACTAGACATTTAGGTAACTCCTAATTTTATAGATAACATTATGATAGATGTCATTGTACCCAAACTTTGTGAACCTATCTGCCTCATCCAGCTAAATTCCCAGAACTGGAAACAACATTGGGTGAAGAGATAACCATCTCTATAGTGATTGATAGAGACATTATGCCAGAAGGCTCCCCCAAAGGCTGAACTAATCTTCCTTCTATCACCATGTTATTTTCCCCTCACTAACACCTAATTGATGGGAAGACTTTGAACCTCACTGCTAATTTAATTTTTGTATTAATAGTGAAGTTGAATTTCTTTTTAATTTATTGGTCGTTTGTCTGCCTTTATGTATCATGTGCACGTCTCATTTTTCTTACAAATAAGAGGTAGCTCTTTATAGGTTAAGGATATAATCTATACTATATGTTATAAATATTTTTTCCCAACTTTGTTGCTTGATTTCTAATTCAGGATGCAGTGTTTCTATTTAATTAAATTTTATCTTTTCAGGTAGCCAAATCTGTTTTTCTCTTTCATGACTTCTCTTTGTTAACATGAAAATTCATGTTAATAAAGGCCTATGGCACTCTCAAGATCAGAAAATCTGCCATCTATATTTTATGCACATTACTGTTTGGTCTCATTTAAAATCTTTAGTCCATTGGGAATTTATTTTGGAATATGTGAGGTAACATACACATATATTTAAACATACACTTTAAGCATGCATTGAGTTCTTCTGCATAAAGTAGAAACTAATATGTCCAAATCTTCACCTAGGCCAAATTTATATAAGCCAGAAAGGCTCCTTTTATCCTGTTATGGTCCAATATGGTAGCCAATAGCCACATGCAGCTATTGAGGACTTGAGATATATCTGTATTACAGCAGAAATCAAGCTGTGCTATGTGTATAAAATACATGAGATTTCAAATATTTAATCCAAAAACAAAGCATGTAAAATATCTCAGTAGTTTCTTATATTGATTATAATGTTGAAATCATAAGATTTTTGATATATGGATTTAAATTAATTGCTAAAATTAATTTTAACAATTTATGTTCCTTTTGCTTCTGTTCCTTTTCCTCTTCCTTCTTTTGATGTGACTACTAGAAAATCTTAAATTACGTTTGTGGCTCATACTACATTTCTATTGGATAGTGCTGATTTAGATTTTAAGGTCAAATTAACCTTCCCTGGCTCCTTTTCAGTTTAGGTCCTTGCTACTTAAAGTGTGGTCCCTAGCCCAGCCTCATAGAGGCTAGGAGCTTACTAGGAGCTTTTAAACGTGTAGAATTTTAAGCTCCACTCCTGGACTACTAAATGAGGATGTGCATTTTAAGATATCCCTCTAGAAGACTACTAGGCCTACAATAAAGTGAGAACCACTGCTTTAAATTAACATCCCAAATGTGGCCATGTAGATGTTACTACTGATCATCCTCATGATGAAAAAAGTCTAGGAAAAACGTTCAGTGACATGGAAGGGGGGCAGCAGTCTATTGAAAACCTAAAACAAAACAAACCTAATCCAGGCTTTCCTTGGGTAGAGATGGAGGCAAACTTCCACCCAAGTGGATCTTTGGGAACTCCATAGAACAATGGTACAAAATCAAGTACTTCAAAAAACAAAGATATTTGCCTGTTAGTCTATTATTGACTAAATCACTGTCTCCCTCTCAACATTCTTACGTTGAAACCTAACCCACAGTGTGAGGATATTTGGAAATGAGACCTTTGAGAGGTTTTTCGATCATGAGGATGGAGCCCTTTTGAGTGGGATTAATGTCCTTATAAAAGAAATCCCTGAAAGTGCTCTCTCTGCTCTTTCCACCGTGCAAGATTGCAAAGAAAAGCCTACAGTCTGCAGCCCAAAGGATTCTCACCAGAACTTGACCACGGTGGCTTCTAGCCTCCAGAACTGTGAGAAGTAAATTTCTGTTGTTTATAAGCCACCCAGTCTGTGGTATTCTGTTATAGCAGCCTGAACTAAGACACAGCCTTATGTTTATAATCAGGCAAGGCAAATATCATCAGTTTTTCTCCTACCATTTATAGGTTTCATTTGAGGGGTAAAATTTCAGAATCTACATAACCAATTTATGCCACAGCCTCTAACATTATTGCTTTTCCTGGGATTAAACTTTGATGTTGAGTAGCACATTCTCCGAACTTGGCTTATTTTGTTTTTCCTTGATGACTTATATAGCAGGTACCTCTCAACTATTCACTAAAATATTTTTTTATCATCATATATGAGAAAACCTCCAAAAGGTTTTGCTCCTTAGTCTCCTACTTAGAAACACATTGTTTCAAAACTCCTTTTTTCTTAGAAGGTCAAGTATTATTTCAAATTGACCTTCCTCAATCCCTATGTAAATGCCCCCTACCCCAGGCAGATGCCTACATCACCCTCCCCAAGGGAACTACAATAACAAGACTTTTGACCCTAAAATCACTTTGCCAGCAGGGGAGCCTGGGTGGCTCAATCAATTGAGCGTCCAACTCTTGGTTTTGGCTCAGGTCATGGTCTCATGGTTTGTGGGTTTGAGCCCCGCATCAGGCACTGCACTAACAGTGCAGAGCCTGTTTGGGTCTGTCTGTCTGTCTGTCTGTCTCTCTCTCTCTCTCTCTCTCTCTCTCTCTCACTGCCCCTCCCCCACTCATGCTGTCTCTTTCTCAAAATAAACTTGAAAATAAAATAAAATAAAATAAAATAAAATAAAATAAAATAAAATCACTTTGCCAGACAAATCCCATCCAATGGCCACCCTCTCTGCCTTCCATAGTTGACTGAGTTGGTATAAGGTAGTGTGAAAAGTAACAAAGGAGTCAAGGATGATTTTGGCCTATTTTGGGTGATAATCAAGAACTAGGAAGGCTGACTGAGTCTCCAGTAGACAGATGCCAATCAATGTTCAAGAGGTTGCAGTGGATAGCCAAATAATTTCTGGCTTTCCATTCTGTTAAATGGGTCTTCTTGTTTAATCATGGGCCAAGTGCTCACTATCTCCATTATTTTCATTTTAAAATACCATTTAATATCTGGCTGCACAGGCACACTGCCATTATTCTTTTTCAAGATTTTCTTAGCTCTTCTTGCCTGTTTTTTTTTTTTTTATCTTGCAGAGGACTTTAAGATCATTTTATCAAGTTTAATTTCCCATGGGCTTTGACTAGATTTGTACTAAGATCTATAAACTTATATTGAATCATCCAATTCAAGAACATGGTGCATTTCTCCATTTATTTGGGCTTTCTTTTATATATCTCAATAAAATTTAATAGTTCTGTTTCCACAAGTCCTGCACATTTCCTGGCAGGTTTATTCCCAAGTAGTTTATACTTTTGTTTTCATTGAAAATGCAATCATTTTCTGGAATTCTTTTCCTTTTACTTAATCATGCAGTAATACATGAATAAAAAGTCCAAACATTACAGAAGAGTAAAAACAAAATCTCTTGTCACTCATCTTGCCAACCCCCACCCCTCCCACCAGCAGGAACATCTACGAAAAGTTGGGCTTGTATCCATAAGGACAATTTTCCACGCTCTCTGGATTTTGTTGAGTTTTTGGCTTTGCTATGTTTTACATAAACAAGATCATACTGCATATTTTCCCTATGACTTTTCATAGAGCAGTATATCTTAGAAGAGTTTCCATGTCCATAGACATAGCTATACCTATAGCTGCATACTACCCTCTTATAAGAATTTGATAATGTATTCAATAAATTTCTCCACTAATGGACATTTAAGTCACTTCCAATTTTTCACAATGAAATCACTACTTTGCCAAACATTCTTGTACATACATCTATGGGCATATTTTTGTAGGAGAGATTTCTGAAGATGGGATTCTGGATCAGCAGTCATAAGCATTTATAAAAACTGAAAGCTACTGTCAGAGTGGTAGCTTTACCGCTTTGTACCAACATTATAAAATGACCCATTTTCCCATGCCCTTTATATTTTACATTTTCACTCCTAGTTTTTGGCATTTTGCCAAAATGTTAAGTAATTTTATTATTTTTTTAATGTTTATTTATTATTGAGAGACAGAGACAGAACATGAGCAGGGGAGGGGCAAAGAGAGGGGGAGACACAGAATCCAAAGCAGGCTCCAGGCTCTGAGCTATCAGCACAGAGCCTGACGTGGGGCTCAAACTCACAAACTGTGAGATCATGACCTGAGCTGAAGTTGGATGCTTAACCGACTGAGCCACCCAGGCGCCCCAAGTAATTTTTTTAAATACATAATTCCCTGAGGGCCTGAGAGGCATTTTTATGTTTGCATTGGTCGTATCAGTATCTTCTTCTATAAACTGTCTTGCCATAGTCCCTCTTTGATAAGCCATGGATTTTCTCCTTAATTCTATGAATTTGCCATAGGACCCATATTTTTATTATGAATATATATATTTTATGTCTTATATATGCATCCCATAGTGCCATTTTCCTTTCAACTTTGTGGTACCTCTTGTCCCACAAAGTTTGGAATATTTATATAGTTAGATGTGAGATTTACATATTAACACATTAAATAATAAGATCTAGAGGTAGGTCTAGTAACTATTGCAATTTCAAGGTACTGATGGCCATAAATAATATTGCAAGATATTTGCAACAACTATAATGTGCTGGGGAAATATTTATGATTTCATTTGGTGACAAAGTCCAGATACTGCTAATTCTATAGTCCGCCACATCATAATTGAAGGAAACAGTAAATTTCAGATGGATTTAATTGAAAATAAAGACGTAATTGTTTTCCCATCCAAGTCTGCAAACTCCTTGGTCTAAAGTCATCTCTCTATTGAATCCTTTCCAATCACCTTCTAGCAAAGTTAACTATTTCTTCCTTTGTGATCCCACAGCTGTCTACACTTCCACTTACAGAGCATTCTATGCCAAGCGCTTTACTTTTCTTATCTCACTTCCCCCCAAAAGACAGCTCCTAGAAGGAAGGACAGGCGTGTAAGGAGCCAGCATGAGTTATACATAGGCTGATGTACTGAAAACTGGGTGTAAGACGGACGGCTAGCAAGCAAACAAAATTGTACTTAAAGAATCTGCGATTGGAATTTAACTTCAAAGTCTCTCTCTATTGTCACGCTGGTGCTCCTCATTTTATTTTGGTGCTTAGCTTCTATCTCCAAAGATTAAATCTGTGTTTCTCAACACCTTTAAAGATTATTGTCCCTCTAAGGAGTCTTTTTAGGCATTGTTTCCTGCTCCCCCATGAAATGCAGAGATATACTAAATATCTACTTAGGTACAGTGACCCTTTGGAGAGCCAAAAGAACATTGGTGTTACGTTTTTTTGTTGTTGTTGTTGTTTTGTTTTTTATCCCCACCCCACCCTGCAAAACCAATTTTTGCCTTCTTGAGCAGAACCAATTATTTCCCCCATTAAAGATTCATAGAGTGATGAAATTCTATGGATTACTGAACATATTTGTATTCTGAGACACAGAAGTCATAAATCATTCTATTAGTTGCCCAGGAACAATTAGATCTTACCCTCTTTATCACTATGGTTAACAAGTTGTAAAACTGAATACAGTATAAAGAAGATATAAAGAGAGGCACTTAAAAAAAATCACAATTTAACCCCATTCTTACCACATAATTCAGACTTTCTCTGTTGCACCAAATAATGTCTTTCACATGTTCATTAACCCACATGTCATTAAGAAAAAAGCATGGGATGCCTGGAGTTACAATTGCAAAAGGCACACACATATATATCACCAGTAAGTGGAGAGTTACTATGAAGTCTCTGAACTTTGCCAGTATTTTAGAAAAATGACTCAAACTTTCGCTGGCAAGGACAAAAACAAAGAGGTATTGCAACTCTGACAGTCCTTTGATATTAGGGTGCTTTTAAAAGAAAGGATGCTAACTCTTTGTTGGAATCATGTACTAAAATAGAATGGAAAACCTCATTGACTTAAAAGCTAAATGGAAATTAGTTTGATCATATTTTAAACTTCGGCCAAAATTTCTTCAATATCATAATATAGTATGTTCAAAAGGTTTCCACATTGACTGTAGTGATATTCTGGGAGCCAGAAAGATAAGACACCGGATCAGCAGTCTTAGAAGCAAAGATACTGTAATAGTTCATAAATTAACTAAAACTAAAATTGTATGTTTCCCAGCTTACTTAATACATGTGAAGTCCATTTTTAAAGCACACAAAGTGCAAAATATATATAATTACATATCTGACAAGTCAGACCCTATTACTTTGCTGGTCTTTGAAAGCCTCTACTCATTTCCATTCATACACATAATAAAACACAAAGCTTTACACCAGCTGGCCTTTGACCACTTCTCCAAATTCATCTCTCCTACATTACCATTCACTCCTCATTTGGCTCTGGTCTCTTTGTGGTCCCACAGGCAGCAAGTAGGATCCCATTTCAGGACATTTGCACCTACTGTCTCTTCTGCCTGGATGGCTGGTCCTACGGAGATAGGCATGGCAGCCGGCTTCCCCCCTTCACTCAGGTCTCTGATCAATGTTCACTCCTCAGAGAGGCCTTTCCTGACCACCTCATCGGAAAGAGCAACACCTGTCACCCTGGCTTCTCACCCTGCTTAAATTATATCCACCGCATTTGCCACTACATGTCATTCATTATTTGTTACTTTATTACCTTTCTCTGCCACCAGAACGGCTCCCTAAAGGAGGGGACTTTGGCTCACTGATGTCTCCAGGGCCTAGGATAGAGCCCAGAACCTAATAATGCTTCAATAAATAACTCTTTCCTGAACAAATATGTGAAACTCTCTTGTCTCTGTGCGCTGAGAAAACCTGCTTCATGTGAAGAGGAACTTCATTTCTCCAGGGTATTTGGAATAGGAGGCAATTTTCCATCTTCTTTTGCAAATAACTAAAGGAAAACAGGTTTTTTGATATATATAATATATTACATATATTATACTATAATATATATTTTTGAGACATATAATACATATATCAGAATATATAATATTATATATTTGACACATATAATATATACATTATATAAATCTATAAAATATATAATATATATTATATATTATCTACATTATTATTATACATTATATATTATCTATATTATATATTATATATATGTTATATACTATATATAATATATTAGCTATATTATATATTATATGCAATATTATATATTATATATAATATATATTTATATATTATCTATATTATATATTATATGTAATATTATATATTTTATATTATATATTATCTATATTATATATTATATATAATGTTATATATTATTTATATATATATATTATATGTAATATTATATATTATATATTGTATGTATTATATATTGTATGTTATGTTATATTATATATTATATGTTATATATTATATATATTATATATTATATATGTATAATATATATAAATATATATACCTATTTTATATATTATATATTTTATATTATTACATATATTAATAATATATTATTATATTTTATATTATAATATTTTATAATATTTTATATTATATATTTATTATATATTTATATAAATATATATAAATCTATATTATAGAATCCTAAAGTATTAATTTTTTTTTTTTTTTACCTATCCAAACAATGACTCCAAAATATCTCCAGGTACAATCCGGAAAAGAGATTCAACACTGAATTTATGGAGGATAAGAATATCCCTTAAAGAATTGCTTGTAATTTCATCTCCATTTTCTTGTCACAGAGAACATTTTATCTTCTCTTCCAATAATCAGTCTAACTCTCCCATGTTAGACATGTCATATCAGCTCTTAATAAATCAATAGGATTTCTCAGGAAATAGAAAAGATTTAAAAGTCTACTCCATAACAGCTTACGTTAAAAATATGAAAGTTAAAGAGGTTATCTTTAAAAGTTTCATCACATGTGGAGAAACGGGAACCCTCTTGCACTGTTGGTGGGAATGCAAATTGGTGCAGCCACTCTGGAAAACAGTGTGGAGGTTCCTCAAAAAATTAAAAATAGATCTACCCTATGACTCAGCAATAGCACTGCTAGGAATTTACCCAAGGAATACAGGAGTACTGATGCATAGGGGCACTTGTACCCCAATGTTTATAGCAGCACTCTCAACAATAGCCAAATTATGGAAAGAGCCTAAATGTCCATCAACTGACGAATGGATAAAGAAATTGTGGTTTATATACCTAATGGAGTACTACGGGGCAATGAGAAAGAATGAAATATGGCCCTTTGTAGCAACATGGATGGAACTGGAGAGTGTGATGCTAAGTGAAATAAGCCATACAGAGAAAGACAGATACCATATGGTTTCACTCTTATGTGGATCCTGAGAAACTTAACAGAAGTCCATGGGGGAGGGGAAGGAAAAAAAAAGAGGTTAGAGTGGAAGAGAGCCAAAGCATAAGAGACTCTTGAAAACTGAGAACAAACTGAGGGTTGATGGGGGGGGTGGGAGGGAGGGGAGGGTGGGTGGTGGGTATTGAGGAGGACACCTTTTGGGATGAGCACTGGGTGTTGTATGGAAACCAATTTGACAATAAACTTCATACACTGAAAAAATAAATAAATAAAAGATAAAAAATAAAAATAAAAAAAAATAAAAGTTTCATCATAGCTCTGAAATTGACATATTTTCCATAGTCAATACATCTCTGGGAGGCAAATATACAGCAACATTTGGATTCCTACCAAAGAGAAACATACTCTGAAGTTATCACAGATCTTCTGTCAAGGGAATGTCTTGGTTTCCACAGAATGAAGAAGATAAGTCCCGGAGTCTGTTTCTGGAATTTTCACTGCCACAGAGGTTACAGTCTTGAAGGAATTACCTCTAAAGTAATGATGAGGATAGCTCTCACTTATACAATCGCAATATCTTATTTTCAGGACAACTTTGGGAGGTAGGCTCTGTTATCATCTCCATTTTACAGATGAGAAAAATGAGTCAGAGAGGGGAAGTAACCTGCCCAAGACCACACAGAGAAAAAGGTATAGCACTGGAGCCTGAGCCCATGCAGCCTAGCCCCAGACTCCACGTAAGCACCCTGCCACACCACAGTTCCGTAACAGGACCCTCTCAAAGACATTTTGAAATGACCAGATTTCAAAGGTAAAGGAACTCACTGGCTAGTGAAAAGAAGGCAAATAAATTGGTTCTATTTCCTCTTTGACCACTTCACATATAATTTGCTATCAATTATTCCAAATTAGAGCATTAAATTTTTCTCTCATCTCATTTTTTTTTTTAATGTTTATTTACTTTTGAAAGAGAGAGACAGCATGAGCGGGGCAGGGGCAGAGAGACGGAGGCAGACACAAAATCTGAAACAGGCTCCAGGCTCTGAGCTGTCAGCACAGAGCCCAACGCGGGGCTTGAACTCTGAGTAGCAAGATCATGACCTGAGCTGAAGTCAGACACTTAATTGAGCCACCCAGGCGCCCCCTCATCAAAAATGTTTGCTTGTGGTGGTGGATGTGCAGACATACACATGTGACAAAATCATATTGAACTAAATACACACACACATACTCAAGGAGTAAAAGTAAAACTAGGGAAACTAAATAAATGGCTTATATTAATATCAGTATCTTGATTATGTGATTACAGTTTTGCAAAATGTTACCATTGGGAGAATCTGAGTAAATGGTACCTGGGATCTCTGTGTACTGTTATTCCTCACAACGGCATGTGCATCTACAATTATCTCTGTAAATATTTCAGATACAAATTATTAAAACCACATTTATCTGGGGCGGGGGGGGGCGCTGTTTTGAAAAACTATTTTTGAACAGACCTGGGTTTTCCATGCTGAATTTCAAACTATGTTTTGTTCTTAACATGAAAGAGTTTCACAAAACTCCCGCTAATGTATGTCCCTGCCGTCACTCTTGCCCCCTACATTCAAGTGACGTTCTTGTGACCCCTTGCTTAAAACTTCTCAGTGGCTTTTTATAGTACGGTCAAACATCCTTACCATGGCCCCTAGCTCTCTCTACTCCAGCCAAACAGGGCTTTCCTTCTGTCCCTGCTCCTTCTAGCTGAGCCAGTGTTTCCAATCCTTCTGCCTAATGAACTTCTACTCACACTTCAGATTTCAGCTCCATACACGATACTTTCTCAGGAAAGACTTGCCTGTCCTTGCCATCCCCTCCAATATAGGCCCATGCATTGCCATAGAACATTCTTTGTGACACTCACTGAAACTTACATTTAACTTCTTTTTTTTTTTTAAACATTTATTGAGACAGAGAGAGACAGAGCATGAACGGGAGAGGGGCAGAGAGAGAGGGAGACACAGAATCGGAAGCAGGCTCCAGGCTTCGAGCTGTCAGCACAGAGCCCGACGCGGGGCTCGAACTCACAGACCGCGAGATCATGACCTGAGCCAAAGTCGGCCGCTTAACCGACTGAGCCACCCAGGTGCCCCCTCTTTCATTTAACTTCTACCTGTGTGATTGGCTGGCTGATGTGTGCCTCCTCACTGGACCATAACCTTCACGAGGAAAGAATCACATTCTGTCTCCTCCTGTTCCCACACACCCTGGTTGGGGAAGGGATGGGTTTTACAAATATATGCATGATATACTTTGTCATTTAAACAGCTCAAAGTTTGAAGATTTTTTATTATTATGGTTATTAAAATGTCATTATGCATGTTTTAATTGAATTATCTTTTTCTAAAATAATCTTGATTTTTTTCTGTTATCTTCATTCCACAGGTGATCAAAAGATTTTTTGTTTTGTGTGTGTGTGTGTGTGTGTGTGTGTGTGTGTGTTTTAGATAGAGACAGAGACAGAGAGAGAGAGGGAGAGAATCTTAAGCAGGCTCTATGCTCAGCACAGAGCCCCATGCAGGGCTCGAGCAGACACCCCTGCGATCATGACCTGAGCTGAAATCAAGAGTCGTACGTTCAACCGACTGAGCCACCCAGGAGCCCTAAAAGTTTTAAAAAGACATAAATAAAATAGTGTTTAATAAAATCATTTTCTTTAATCTTTACTTCCTCCCAAGCCTTACTTCTATCCACAAGTAAAAAAGTCAAAATGTGTATAAATAAGGCTTTTTATGTTGTTAAAATAATAATTAGAATTTTCAAATTTTAACTTGTTATTCAACAAACGGCAACACTGAGCGTTCCCCTTATGGCAATTTGTTAGCCTTGGATTTTGAGCTCTTCATTGTTACATTTTATTAGCCTCTTCATAGCATTTGTAACTATGCAAAAGTCACTGACATGCAAACATCACAGCCTTCCCTCCTCCCAGACCTCCATCAACATGAGACAATGACCAGCTTGGCTCTTCCCCTGTCCCTCCTTTGAGTACAGAAAGGACAAAAATTATAGAATGGATCTTCCAAAGGTAAATACTTAGAGAAGAATCATACTTCTCATCGGCTGCTGCCAGCAGAACCAGCAGAACTTCTGCAAGAAGGTCATCCTGAGGGAATAGTTCAGAGGCTATTGGGAATCCAAAGGAAAAGGCAGTGAAAAGGGAAAAATTACATAGATGAAAGCAAAAGTTCTCTTGGTGTAGGAAAGTTCCAATCTCCCAAAGTTATGGGGTGCCAGAGAATAGGGAGGGTAACAGGGTCTTTACGGACATTTGCCTGGGACTGTGCACATGCATTCTCTGTTCTTAAAATTATTTTTATTTGAGAGAGAGAGAGAGAGATGCAGAGAGAGAGGGAAAGAGGATCCAAGGCAGGGCTCCATGCCGACAACGAGGGCCCGATGTGGAGCTCGACTTCTCGAGCCAAACCATGAGATTATGACCTGAGCTAAAGTCGGACGCTCAACCAACTGAGCCACCCAGGCGCCCCCAACACAGGCATTCCCTTAAAAAGTGGAGAGAGTTTTCAGTAGATTGGAATTCCAGCTCAGACTATGCCTCTTTGAATGAAACATGCTCCCATCAAGCTTTTCCACCAATCCCTACAAATAATAACAGTAACAGTTCTTCGGCACCCGCCACGCCTGGGCGCTATTCTAAACAACACAAGAAACTCTTGGTACCAGCAACTACTCTAGACTTATTGGTAAATCACATTTATGTGTCAGGAGGTAGAAAATAAATCCAACAAAAATTCAGGAGGCTTCCTCCTCAGTGAAATTTCTAGGGCTCCAGTGGTGTGAGGTGCGAAGAGATACCCCCTCTAAGGTGAAGAAAAAGTTGTTGCATCTGGATCCTCCTACAACCAAAAGATGGGTGCAATGCCTAGCAGATCTCTTTGGATCTGGGAAGCAAAGCAGTCCTCATTTGGGTGTGCTACTCCATTTACTGAGTAATTCAAAAAGCTATTCGTTTTGATTGGGGCCCAGACAAGAGAGGGCTCTGCAACAGGTCCAGGATGTTGTGCAAACTGTTCTGCCACTTGGGCCACACGATCCAGCATATGAATGGTGCCTGTGATGTCAAGGGCAGCTAGGGATGCTGTTTGGAGCCTTGGGCAGGCTTCTACAGGTGACTCACAGCACACACCCTTAGGAGTCTGGAGCAAAGCTCTGCAGAGAAATACTCTCCTTCTCAGAAATAGCTTTTAGCTTGTCACTGGGCTTTAATAGAGACTAGACAGTTAACCATGGGCCACCAAGTTATCATTGTGACCCGAACTGCCCATCATGAACTGGGTGTTGTTGGACCCTCCAAGCCATAAATGTTGGGTACGCACAGCAGCACTCCGTTATCAAATGTAAGTGCTATACACAGGATCAAAATGGCCTGAAGGCACAAGTCACATGAAGAAGTGTGCCCAGTGCCTACAGCCCGCACTCCTGCTACATTACCTCTTCTCTTCCGGCCCACACATGTGACCTTATGGGAAGTTCCATTCAGTCATCTGACTAAGGAAGAGAGAACTCAGGCCTAGTTTACAGATGATTCTGCATGGTATGTAGGTATCACCGGAAAGTGGACAGCTGCAACACCACAGTCCCTTTCTAGAACATCCGTGCAGGCCAGTGGTGAAGAAAATCCTCCCAGTGGGCAGAGTTTTGAGTAGTGCCTCTGGTTGTTCACTCTGCTTAGAAGAAATGGCCAGAAGTAGGAGGCTATGCCGCTTCATGGACCGTAGCCAGTGCTTTGGCTGGATGGTCAGGAACTTGGAACCGGTAAGGGGGAGATCTGGGGAAGAGGTATGGAGACAGACCTCTCTGAACAGGCAAAAAGCTTAAAGATATTTGTGTCCCTGTGAATGTTCGCCGAACGGTTATTTCAGCAGAGGAGAATTTTAACCAAGTGGATAGAATGATCAGTTACGTAGACACCAACCAGCACCTTTCTCGAGATATTCCTATCAATTGAGTCATTGCCCAGACAGCTCGTGAACAAATAGTACAAATGCAATAATCCAGTTCCTGTGATATGCCACAACATAAACACAAAATCTACAGCGCCAAGTGTCATCACAGGTTTTGTGTTCACATGGATACATACCACTTATTATCTAACTTGATACTATAGTTTAGCACAGTCACTATATAGAAGAGGAGGAATACTAATATTTGGTGTTTACCTATCTAATAAAAGTCCTATTAAAGAAGCTTAAAAAGTTGGGTTTCATTTCACCCATCTCAAAAGTGAAAAATCTGAATTTATCCAAAGAACTGAAACCGGATAATTAGTACATGAGCGTGCCAGGAAAAAAAAAATGTTTTGAGGCGAAAGAAAAAAAAGCAATATTTGTAACTTATTACAAACAAATAATATGGTGGATCCAGGCAGCTGGAGGTCTTTTTATTTGCTGATCATAAAAGCACCATCTCCAGGATATAAATATCTGAAGAAACACAGGCAAACATTTCCCACTTCAAGCAGTACGGACGACTAGATATTCTAACACTTCGAGGGGAAACTGGGCTGATTACACCAAGGGTAATGTACTGCAGATCTCACAGGGAGCTGTAAGCTCAAGTCCAGGCCTGGTGCTAGAGGGCAGTAAAAGCCAGGAGACAGGAGACTGCTCTCTGGAAGGGGCCAAACCTGAGAAGTGGGCATCAAGCCTGCATTCAGGAACTCTTGAACGAACTGCTTTGTGTATCTGATAGAGGACTGAGACTACAGGCTTTAGGGCACTGCCCAGTAACGCAACAGGCACAAGAGCCACGTGGCATCCTAGATTTGTCGAAGGCGAGAGTAGTGGTGGGGAGTGGGGGGGGGGGGTCAAAGATGACCTCAAGAGGGTTATATTTTGAAATAGCAAAGATTCGTTCGCCTTTTCTAGCAAGAGAAGGGTTAGAGACTGCTTCAACGTTTCCAGAAGCAATTTCCTCCAGCACTCGCTCAGGATCATGTAACAGGAGCTGGAGATGCTCTTCTGGCTGGCAGACCCCTCAGGGCAGGAGTTCAAACCTAGTCAAAGAAGGACCTGCACACTTCAAATCATCCTCCCACTGTGAGCGGTGAGGATTACTTTAGCAGCAGCAAACCAGACAGTGAGGGGGACCAACAAATCCCTGCTATGGCAAACAGAATTTTATGGCTCCTTTTATATTTAATTCTTTATTCCAGCTGGAATTAATTTTGGCATGTGGTTTAATTTGAGACTCCAACTTGATCTTATTCCAAGTACTTAAACGATTTTTTTCATCCAGGGATGGGGGATCCAAAAGTCACAAAGGAAAAGAGAAAGATCTGACTGCAAAAAAGCTTTAAACTTCTACACACTAAAAAAATATATATTGCAAATAAAATGAAAAGGCAAAGGCATATTAAGAGGGAAAAAAGAAAAAATACAAAAGGTTGATACTCATAAAAAGAACTCTTTCCAATCAGTATGAACAGTGTTGATATCCTATAAGAAAAATGGGTGGAGGACAAGAACAGAAGGTCATCAGAAGACTAAGTAGAAAAACACAAGAAAACATGTCCAATGGAAAGATTAAAAAAAAAATTTTTTTTAATGTTTATTTATTTTTGACAGTGGGAGAGAGAGAGACAGAACATGAGCAGGGGAGGGGCAGAGAGAGAGATGGAGACACAGAATCCCAAGCAGGCTCCAGGCTCCGAGCTGTCAGCACAGAGCCCGACGTGGGGCTCAAACTCACAGACCGCGAGATCATGACCTGAGCCGAAGTCGGACGCTCAACCGACTGAGCCACCCAGGCACCCCATAGTGGTAAGTTTTAATGATACAAAGAAGTAGAGTAACAGACTGGAGATTTTTTTAAAACAGATACAATAATGAGGTGGATTTACTGAGACAGACAATCTCATATACTGCTAATGAGAGAAGAACAACACGTATCTTAAAAGCAACCAGGTGGTACGTGTTAAAGATCTTACAATACTTTGACTCAGCAATCCCACTGTGGGAATTCATTTTAAATAATCAATGATATGGTAAAAGATATAAGTGAAAATATGTTCATTACGCTTTAAAATTTTTAAAAAATCAAAAAGTTAAGCATGCATCAGTAAGAGAAGTATACGCTAGCACACATATATCATGAAGCATCCTGCATTCCTTTTTAAAAGCATGCTTTCAAAGAAAATTTAATGATTTGGGCAAAAACCAATTCTCTGTCATGTTAACTAAAAAATAAACAATGAAAAATTGTATATGGTCTCCATTAATTACACTCTCTTTCTCTCTCTCTTACACACACACACACACACACACAATAGATATATATTTCTTCATGTGTAGACCTCTCAGGCTCCATATGGGGTTACACTAGTAACAGCCCATCTTCAATGGCCAGCCTAGCTACTCATGAAGGAGCCCTTATCTCTGCATTACTTCTGGGCATCATCAGCTTGCCTGTGTGTTTCCAAATACTCCTACTCCAGCTAAGCACTTCAGGTGATCTTCTGGGCTCCTGCTGAATACCCTCCAAGTACCATCATGTCTCGCTAGCCACTGCATGCAACTGCTCCACGGACATGCTCAGCACAAATGCCATCTTCGAGGCGATCTATGGTGACACAACCTGGGGTGGGGCTGGGGTTTTCCGCAAGGAACCAGCCCACCCCTAATTCGGTGGGTATTTGTAGGCTACTAACAATCCCTGTTAGATGCACAGCTTTTAAAAGATTACAAAGGAGACACCATGAAAAGTTAACTGTGTACTCATTTTCAGCGGTAGGATTGAGAATGATTTTTATTTCCTTTTTTAAAGTTTTTTTAATAGTTCCAGTTTGTCTAGAATGACCATGTATTATATTTAGAATTAGAGAAAGCAATTAAAAATACTTTTAAAGAAAACAATTGCTTTCTAAAGCCTGGATATAGGTGAAAATAAATACTAAAACGTAATAATGGTTGTAAATGTTCAAATAAAATAAGATTAGCCTCTAGGTTTGCGGATAAAATACAATTTCATGTTGGTTATTCCGTGGTTTTTGCATCACTCCAGTGTGTTTGTAACAATCCCCAATTACCGGTGATAATATTTACATGCGTAAATGTTTTAAATATCAACTCTCAAGCTTGATGAAAAGTTGAACAGTTTACAGTACCGTACGACTGTGGTAGCCATGGTCCTGGACTGCTCAGACATCCTTACAAGGTAGAAGCTGCTTGGGAGAAGCAAGGTAGCCTCCAGCTAGGATCTGCCCCAGGACCTCGGCCAAGGCCACATCTTCCCCCACCTGCTCCCAGCCAATGACTGAGCATGGTACAGAGCTGGCCACTCCTGCCCAATGAGGGGCCCCCTTCTAATAGGCAATCTTCGCTCTGGGGCACCTCATTGGTCTAGCCAAAACTTTGTCAGAGCTGTATTCAGTTTGAGCGCCTTTCCACCCAGCTGTTTCTCCTTTCCCCTCTCCTTTCACAGGCATTAGTCCTCAACCCCATCTGAGTCCCTTCCCACCTGTCCCTGCTCCCCTGTCCTTGATCCTTTACAGGTTTGTCTGCCAGTGAATCTTCTGCAGACCTCATTCCGTCACGGGGCCTGCTTCTCAGAGCACCTGAGCGGACGTAACAACCCACAGTGCTATTTTGTGTTGGTTTTTATATGGCTTTAGAAGAAGAGAATACTGTTGGTGTAGGTACATAGCACATTAGATTTCATGAATGCTAAGCAATTGCTTATTTTTAAAAGTATTCATGTGACAAATACTAAACTAAAGACACTAGAACTACTAAATGGTTTGACAAATAGAATTGATAAGAACAAAATATCCAGTTGAAACTACAACTGCTTTCACACGGCACGGTAATTTTATACATCCTCATGGTCCAAATGGCACTGGTATACACATACACGCATACTTTCCGGGGTATCGATGCCCTCCGCATAACATGCGCAAGGCCTTCCAAAGCAGATGGTTTTAATGAGGGAAATAAGTCAGCAATCTACCCACTAATCACAAACCTAGCCTTAAAAACAATACTCTACGTACGAACTGATTACTACGTTTGTAATCTGAATTCTGTTAACTATCGTCAGACAACGTTCATTTATTTCATTGCACCCAGGACACTACAACCAGGCAAAAATGAAAGGCATGCAAATTCGCCTGTGCCGCAATCCTACTCATCTTTAGCCTTTCACAATTCTTCCTCTCTCCATCTGACTGCCACTTTGGGGTTGTAACCAGCCTCTTCTCCCCTGTCACGCACATCGGCGTCCCCTCCAGGCTTTCCCACCCAATTACAGCATATGTGCTGCGAAAGTGAGCATGGAGCTTTCCCACCCCAAAATGCACTTTCAGGCTTCAGGCTTTTTCCTTCAAGCAGCTTCCAAATCCAGGTGTCCCGCTGTCTTCTGAATATTTTTCTTTTTGATAAACGTGAGGATAACTTGTGTCCTCTAAGGTGTTAACGAGTGATACGAGCTCACAATACGGTTGCTTTTCAGGAAGAAAATAATCTGGGCTGCGGTGGGAATTGTCCTGCCGAGCTAACCCTGGGACCCGGATCCAAAGGGATTGAAGGCAAAGCCTCATTGCTTTGGTAAGTGAAACATAGCTCACTTCCAGTTTCATGCTGAACCACAGCTTTCTAACTATTCTTTGTCAAAATATGTTCCTGTGGGCTTAGTCTCCAAAGATGTTAATGTTCGGATGCTAAAGAATGTGTGAAGACAAAAATTTCAAATAAGAGAGATGTACAGATAAACATTCAATTTGTCCGTGCGTATGTTAGAAGCCCAGTGCAGTAAATACTCTCCCACAAGCCTTAAAAATCCCAGCCACTGTTAAACTTACCAGGTCTAGACCTACTCTCTGCTGTTGACTCTCATCTAATAACATCTGATTTCCTTCTTAGGATTCATAATTAATTTACCAACCATTTAAGCTCAATAACAAACCGACTGGAGAAAGCTCCAGGCCAGCTCATGAGAACAACTGGATCTGGGCCATTTTATATAAACAAAAAATCATCTGACTTTATAAATTGTCATGGGAAGTATCATAGGAAGGAAGAGAATGGGAATGGAAAATGTAAATACTTTCAGCAATTACTAGGATCCTGTCTTTTAACATATAAGATATTTGGCGATACAAGTTCCCACCATTCCTGTAAGTGATCCTTGTTTTTTAAATGCTTTTCACGCACACTATTCCATTTAATTGTCAAAGCAGTCCTGTGCTGTAGATTTGTACTGGCTCCACTTTGCAGATAAGGAGATGGCTGTTGGTGGAATTTCTGGGATTTGATGAGACCCACATTTACTAGGTGGCGGACCAGGAACTAGAGCCCAAATGAGAGCCCCACTACACAGCTTTCCATTAGCCACGCAGTCTTTCTTTCCTTCATCATAGTGTGTCAAAGGAGCGTCAGTGGCTGTTCAGGGAAGTGTTTCTTAGCCATGAAAGATGACCACACTACATGATTTAAAAGGTTAAAAGTTACATACATGAGAAAAAAAAATATTTGTGTCTCTCAAAAAATCTAAGAAAGTACATTTTCTCTAGCTAAACCATAAAGTGTAGTATTTTCTTTTGAGAGAGAATGCTATCAAACTAAAATTAATGAAAAGGATAATTCTAGACAGATGGGTAAAATACACGTTATCACTTAAAATATATTTGAAATCTATAGTGAGTCAAAACAATGTTCTAAATGGAAAATAACAACAACAACACTAACAACAACAACAACCACAACACTAACGCTCTGGGCATCTGGAAACTCCAGAGAGCCAAGTGTCCCAGAGAGTTGATGCTTTATATCATTAGGCAACCATTTCTGTAAATCTTAAATACTTGGATATATTTTAGCCCTCTTTTAAGGTTGCATGCTAATTCTCTGTGTTATCAAGTGATTAACCTTTGCTCTGCAGATCGATGTACTTCTATGATCTTTTTTTATTAGGTAGATTTTCTGCTTTGTCCTTTGTTGTAAATTGTCAAGCACCCCCCCCCCCCTCACTGCTCTCCTAGGTCTCCACCAGGAAACTCTCTTTTAATTTACTATTATTTCTAAAGGGCTGTAGGATTAGAAATCATTCTACTAAGTTAAATTCATTAATGCAACAGATATTTTTAGAACCCCTTGTATTTGTCACCAACAGCCAGGCAGGTGCCAATGACACAGCTGCATGAGATGTGACCCGTGGCCTCATAACGGGACTCCAGACTCCAACGCAGACCAGACAGCTAGCTCAGACTGGGAAACTGGGAATGGGTCCCAGGAGAGAGTTTTGAGCCGGAAAATATGTACAATTTTGTTAACCCAAAGAGAGAAAGTAAGGGCATTACAGGTACAAAAGAAAAGTGCAAGAGCAAAGGCATGAAGCAATGAGAAGATTTGATGGACTTAGAAAATGCAGACAACTTAAAAATGGTGAGTGAGATAAAACACTGTAAAATAAACTCTGAGTCAGAGCTACAATAAGCATGAGAGTTAGTAAATGGACCGGCTGACATGTATTTTGGGATTGCAGGGGCCTGTTTTCTTACTTCCTGGTTAGATGTGTTTGAAACTATCATGTAACTGAGCTCTAAGTAGGTAAACTGTCATTGCTGCATGGGCCTATTATGAATTGTGATTTTTTCTACGAATTAACCTCAGCTTACTTGTAGCTGTCCATTTGTGGCTTCATTTATAACATATACTTAAATACAGTGCAACTCCCCAGAATGTGAGTTCTAGGAAGGTATGGACTTGTGTCTTCATTGCTGATTCCCCAGCACCTAAAGCAGTGAAGTGTGTGTTGACTGAATGAATGCACATGTCGCATTTATATAGTGCTTTACGACATGCAAGTCCTTTTCGTACCTTTTTTCTCCTACTAGCATAAGACCAATGAAAGCAAGCCCCACTTTTGATGGATGAGTATTCCCCATGCTTGCTTGGTCCCTGTAGCTCCCATCGCTGTGGCCCTCCTGCTGTGATGGCAGTTTACAAAGCCTGTGTCAGCCCCTGCCTTGAGTACTACCACTGCCTTATGCCAAAAACAATCATGCAACATGTTCCCCACAAGAAAGGACTTTTACAAATTAAACAACCAACATCATTAGTACTAATGATTTTGTTTTTTAGAGTATCTATGCCATCTGTTGCACCTGGCTTATAACAGACTGATCTGAACGAAAAAGTGATAACCAAATTACAGCAACTACTTGAGGCCCCCAGAATTACCTGAAGGGTGTGTTAAAGCACATATTGCTTGCCCCTATCTCCTACTGAAGATTTCTGTTTCAGTAGGTCTGGGATGGGACCCAAGAATCTACGTTGCCAACAAGTTCAGTGAGGATGATGATGCGGGTCCAGGGACCATATACCTTGAGAACTACTGATCTGGAAAATCAGTCTGTTAATACCAGATGCAAAAACAGAACGCGAGCATGGCTCCCAGTATGATCTGTTTTTGTATGTTTAACTGTCTTTGGTAAGTATTTTTGCCCCACATCGTTCTGCAGTCAAATACAGAAATAAATGTTTGTTCCGAAGAATTATTTTATGAAAACTACAGCGCCATCCATCCTCTTGCTAATAAAAATAAGTTAAAGGAAGACAAAACACACAACACAAAAAGGAGTGGGTAACTGTGGAGAATTAAGGTATTGCAAACTATTTTCAAATATTCTATATTTCAATTTTAAACATGTTTCTTTTGCCCAAACAAAAGCAGTAATTTGCTAAAATTTTAAGTAAAATTTCCTATTTATTTTATTTTTAATTTTTTTTTAACATTTCTTTATTTTTGAGACAGAGAGAGACAGAGCATGAAAGGGGGAGGGTCAGAGAGAGAGGGAGACACAGAATCCGAAGCAGGCTCTGGGCTCCAAGCTGTCAGCACAGAGCCCGACGCAGGGCTCAAACTCACAGACTGTGAGATCATGACCTGAGCCGAAGTCGGACGCTTAACCGACTAAGCCACCCAGGCGCCCCTAAAATTTCTTATTTAAATATAAAGTCAGACCAGTATTTCCAGAGGAATTCAATTTTCATTAAGAATCAAGTTACTCAGTTCATAAACCTAGTATGTAGATACTTCATGCTTCCAAAGGCCAAACTAGAACACAGCAGTTTCGTTCTTGTCTTCCCTCCTCTAAGCCCTAACTTTCCAAAGAAGAGCTAATTTTTATGTTCATAATATAAGCGCTTCATGGTGTTTTTCATTATGAAATTCACCTTGGTTTTTGTTTTGTTTTGAAGCTCAAAAGGTGCCGATTGGCTATTCAGGTCAGGGCTCATGGCCTTCTAGAAGTTGGTGAGCTCACTTATGAGATAAAATGCATCTCTTGCACACACCATATAAAGTCTAGAATTTGAATTATTAAATGATCTTCTGTGTTACAATAAAAATATCTACATGTAATATATGACTATGTGTATATGTGTATATATGCTGGAAAGTGTAAAGAAAATAAAACAAACCTAAATTACAACACTCACTGATTCTCAAGTTCATTGGACTGATTATGTTATCTTTTCAAATACTGTCCTCTAAGGATGCGGTTTCCAAATGCACAGACAAATAGTCCACACGTGTGTGCAAAGCAAATCCAATCCTACAAAATAATAAAAAAACATCATTATGGTATCTTGAGTTACTAAATCTTTTCCCCAAAAAATGTCAATGGAGACTTAACAACAGAAAATACTATAGTCATAAACCTCTTCCAAAAATGCAAAAAAAAAAAACCTCATATATATAGATAGATAGATATATTATATTTATATATATTATATATTAGATTATATATTAGATTTATATATATTACACATATAATGTGCCATATTTCTAAGGAAACATCTCTGCAGTTAACTAATGGAGGCTAGAACTGTGAAGAATTATGGAGAATTCCCATCCATCATGTGTAAAAGAGAAGCTGGACCAGGAGTCGGAGCTCCTATCAATGATACACTATTTCACAATTGTATTTGTAAGGGTGGGAGCGGGTTAAGCTTCTTCTGAGGCATTTTCTCATCCAAACCAGAATTCCTCTAAGTATAGGGTCCATTTGGGAAACCCCATTTAAAAATCTGGAAAAAGGGGGCGCCTGGGTGGCGCGGTCGGTTAAGCGTCCGACTTCAGCCAGGTCACGATCTCGCGGTCCGTGAGTTCGAGCCCCGCGTCAGGCTCTGGGCTGATGGCTCGGAGCCTGGAGCCTGTTTCCGATTCTGTGTCTCCCTCTCTCTCTGCCCCTCCCCCGTTCATGCTCTGTCTCTCTCTGTCCCAAAAATAAATTAAAAAAACGTTGAAAAAAAAAATAAAAAAATAAAAATCTGGAAAAGGAAGGTTAGAATTGCAGCAGATGGCCAAGTGATAAGACTCCTGCCTCCATAGGTCTCTGACTTCCTACGAGGAATTCATGTTTCATAAAAAAGAAACAGATGAGATTCCAGAAGACCAAGAAAAATTCAAAAACCAGCAGTTCATTCTCGTCTGTTGTCACAAAAGGGAGAACAGGAGCAGAAAGCGCCCATCAACGGCCCCACAAATGTCATCTGCGGGTCTGCACCTCCATCCATTGCTTCCCCTTCTCTAGCTCTGCTGTGTCTCACAGGGTGACCCTGCAGGCTGTATTTCACAGGCTCCCCTGCCTCCTGGCTTCATTAGATCTGCATAATGGGATGTGGCAGGAGACTAGAGGGCCCAAGATTAGACACCCACCCCCTCCCCCCCCACCCCCCCACCCCGCCTCTGCAGAGGTGTTTCACTGCCTCCAGTGGTGTCTTTAGCAATGGCTGCATCTTCTCTTGTGGTCTTAGCTACTAACACATACACTCTGTCCCTGTCTCTCTCCGTCTCTCTCATTGTCTCCAAGTTACAAAACCCGATCCAGATGTAAAAGTAAATTCTTTGGGACCATTCCACTGTCACAGATAAATTCAAGTCTTATCTATAATTCTGATCTTCAGTATCCCCAACTTATCTGAAGTTAGTTATACTGATTTAATTTATAAAAGTTTCCAATGGTTTAATTACAGATGCTTGCAGGGGGAAAAAAAGTGCTTCTACATAAATGTTGTTATTTTGATGACCTCCAACTTACCTCTCTTAGACATACTTTACTGAATGATTTACTCAACGCTGATATAAAAATTTTCCATGCGTGTGAAATGGAACTTCCTTTGTCACCAGAGAGTTGTAAACCTCCGTAATATCCCCCAACAAAAGCATCCTGGCATTGCCATTTACGATCTGTTTGATCTTAGGCACATTATTTTATTGCCATAAGACTCAGTTTCCACATCCACATAATGGCTTAACAGGACCTACCTCATAGAGTTGTTGTTAAGATTCAACCAGATTATTTTATATAAACTGCATGGCACTGGCTAGCACAACGTAAGAATTCTATAAACGTTAGTTATTATTTTATTGCCAGCTCCAACTTCGTGCCGGTAACAGGGAAGGGACACAATGAGAAAAAAAAAATCACTAACCTATACATTATTTGATTAAAATAACAATAATAATAAACCATCAGCCTAAAATATCCAGATAACATGTGCAAATCCTATTTTTACCCTCAGATTTCGACTCAAGGCTATCCTTGAATTACTGTATGCCAGTGATACCTAATTGAGCTTCCAGACCAAGAAAAACTAAAATTAGTTAAAAGGTAAAAAGGAGAAGTAATTCAGTGAGCAAAGGATTAAGATACGACGCATGAGGTTCTGAGAAGCATCAGATCCTCAGGAAACTATTTCCACCCGCCCTTTTAAGCCCTGAAGGGGGCACAAGTGAGAGCTTCTCTAATACCAGTCCCAAGCTAGGCATCACTAAAAGTTGCTGAGGTCTGATTGTGTCCTACCAAAACATAGTCCTATGTTTGAAGCTCTAATCCTCAAGTGAGGGTATGTGAAGGTGGGGATTTGGGAAGTAATTAGGTTATATTAGGTCACGAGACGAGGGCCCTCATGATGGGATTAGTGCTTTATAAAAAGAAAAAGAGACACAACATCTTTGTCTCTCTCCACCGTGTGCCCACACAGCAAGAAGGCAGCTGTTTGTAGACCAAGAAGAGAGTTCTCACCAGAACTGAGCACCATGATGTTGAACCCCCAACCTGCAAAACTGGGAGAACTAAATTTCCGTTGTTTAAGCCACCCAGTCTAGAGTAACTGTTCCGGCAGCCCATGCTAAGACAAAGTCCAAATAAATTTTAGGTCTTATCTAAGAACCTAGAGTTTCTCATTAACAACCTATTGATCCTTGTCTTCCATGAAATATCATTTTCTGTTCTCTTTCAGTATCAGCTTGTTATATATCCAATATAGAGCCACCCAGGACCTAGTTAAATAAAGCTGATAGATATAGTTTTAAGAAAAAAGATGTCATTCTAGAACCATATCAGCTCTTAGTATATTTTAACAGGAAATTTATATTTACCCATCTTTTAAATGCTAACACTTATTTCTCTATACCACTTGATACATTTTCTGAGAGAGAGGAAAAAATATAGATAGATAGATAGATAGATAGATGATAGATAGATAGATAGATAGATAGATAGATAGAAAAGATCATGACATGGGGTAATAGTATATCTTAACTCAGAATAACTTCTCTATAGGTAACTAAATATTAATCATAATTATAAATGAAGTAACTATAAATGTTCCCCTTTAAATCTGTGTATAGTAAGAAGGGCTAAAAATATTGCCTGTTTCTCCTTTGTGCTCTTAAGATTATTACCATATGGTTGCATCAGATGGATCCTTCAGTAACTGTATTTATCATTTGCAGAAACATAGACTAAGAACCTGGAAGTTTTCAGTGGATTGTCCAAGGGATAGGTGAGGAGGGGAAGTTTTCTAAAGGAAGACTTAGCCATCCTTGTTCAATTTCCACAGCTTCCCAGAAAGTTTTCCCTGAGGTCAGGAACTGATATTCAAAGTCCTGCACTTGATGCTAAACTAATCAAGAGCACAAGAGGTAGGTCACACTTTTAAAATTCAGAGGAAGGAAAGGGACAGAAGCCATCTGGCAGGAACATTCCCACCCCACCCCATCTTCACCACCCCCACTCAAAAAATGAGATGCTTCCATTCCTCTCTCTTTAGTATAACAACCATATTTTATTATCCAGGAATGTTTATCCCCTTGACATACAATATCTTTTGTGCTCCCCTCCCCAAGTTACAAATAATATACCTACCATTTTTCCTTAGATTTTTGGCTTCATAAATACTATTTCTATTAACATCTTTTCATACTTCAAAATATGGAAAATTGAACATCTCAACTCAATGCTCTCTCCCTAACACTTTACAATGGAGCAAAATACTGTATGTAATCAAACCTTATGTTTGCATGTTGTTGTACAGCTTACAAAAGCTCTCATACATACTATATTTTGCTCCTCATCACAAATCTATAAGGTAAGTGGGGAAAAAAATCTTATCATTATTCATGTTCTCAGACAGAAAATTAAGTGCCTGGAAATAGTTGTTCATATTGACTCTGTGTTCTTGGATGGATGGAGGGATAGACAAGAGGGAAATAGTTGTTGAAGTTTCTGGTACAAGGTCTTACAACTATTAAGTGATAGAATTTAAATTCCTTCCAGAACTTCTCACTCTGAGTTTCTTATACCCAAATGACAACTGTTCAAGTTCTGAAATGTGACTTAGGGAGATTTAGCAACTCTTTTATATATATGTGTGTGTATACACATATATATACACACATATATGTATGTATATGTGTTTATATGTACATATATGTGTGTGTGTATAGGCATTAAACATTTGGATAAAGAAAAAAAATCTAAGAAGCTTAGTATACATACCATCCGCAACTTAAAACAGATAAATGTGTAAATCCAATATCTAGTAGATACCACGACAAAGGAAGATAATAAGAGAAGGATAAAAAGGAAATAATTGCATGTCATTCTTTAATGTAAGATTATACTACTAATGTGTGTCCACTTAGTGTTTAAGTTAACTAATTAATTTAAAATGGCACATGAAATGATAAAAAGTCAGTAATTCAAAGATGTACAGGAAAAAGTAAGAATTCTTCCTTTACCAAATCCTCAATCCCCTTCCCCAGGGTCTCTGCATCTTTTCAAGTCTACATTTACAAGTATACTTCTGCACACATTTACAAGTATGCACAAACACACACACACCCTACTTTTTTTCAGTAAGAATATATATTGACATTTTTTCTAAATTAACATACACGGATCCACAAAAATCACACAGGCTTCTTCTCCACATAATGTCTTAAGATTCTCAACTATTAATTCCCCTATCATGGCATTTTTCAGAAACATATATTTTCCATGTGACTTGGAGATGGTACTTAAGCCACACAAGCTTATTTACTTCTTTACTAGAAAGCGCATATAAAAATAAAAACCATCAATATTAACTATGCATAGAATGAAAAATATTCCAAGAGACATGATATATTTTAAAATATGCCACTTAGCTTCCCATTATCCAAGTGAAGTCAAAATACAACACTACCAGAGTAAAACTCAGAAAATGAATTAACATCAGAGTTAACCCATCCATGTAGACTGGAAAACCAGCAAAGTCACCGTGTAAAATTTTCAAGCAGATCAAATCAGATTGGTCATCAGATTAGCCTCCAGAGTGTTAGATGGAGGGCACACACGGAATTCCTGGAGAATTCATTAAGCCACCATACCGAAACCTATCACTGGGTATGTTTTGTGACTTAAGAAGTATTAGCAAGAAGAAACTTTTCCTTCATTGCTTTGTAACTTCTCTGACAGAGAAATAAAGGTGCAGCTTGACTTCTAATAATGACAGACTAAGTAATTCCATCCAGTCTACTCACTGGACAGCTAGAAAAGTTCGACAAAATATTTAAAGAAATAGCCAACTGATGGCATCAAAGAGCTCATGATATAGATTTGCTGGGAAGGGAGTCCAACTTAATACATCCCAAGTTTGGAGCAACTTCCTCCCCTGGGAACCATACCCATTCCAGGGAGGAGAGCTGGAAAGCTGAGAGGCTGAATAAGATCTGCAACAGCTTCTTAGTGCTTAGATCATGGAGACTGCTGTCCAGGGCCTATAAAAGGTTGGGGAGAGCCCTGCCAAACTCCCCTACTTTGGGCTGGGATCCCTAAAGGCTGTCTCTTAGGAGTCAGGATGGACTACAGGGAGGCCCTCAAATAGGCTGCAATTCAGCTTTGAATCATCTCAGTTCCTGAGACTGGAAACAGGTGATTCTGGGCTATCAGTCTCCCTAGGTGTCCTAGAGTTCTAGCACCTCCGGGTACCTGGCAGAAACAAATAGAAATCATAACTGTTAAAAGAGATCATCATCTGTATTATCATTTGCTGCATAAAAAATTACTCCAAACTTAGTGGCTGAAAACAATAAGTATATATCATCTCATAGTTCCTATGGGGCATCAGAGATCTAGAAGCATCTTAGCTTAGTGATTCTGGCTCAGGATTTCCAACAGGCTTCATTCAAAGAGTCAGATGGGGCTGAAATCATCTAAGCTTTGACTAGGTGTGGAGGAGTCACTTCCAAGTTCACTCACGTGGCTGTTGCCAAAAGGCTTCAGTTCCTCACCATGTGACCTCTCCATAGGACTGCACACAGCATGGTTTCTGCCAGAGCAAGGGTTCCAAGAGCAAGAGAGGGAGACCCTCTCTTGGAATATGGAACCCACAGTCTTTTGTGTTGTTGTTCTACCTTCATTCTTTTTCTTTTCTTTCTTTCTTTTTTTTTTTAACTATAATTGACACACAATATCCTATCAGTTTCAGGTGTACATAATAGTGTTTCAATATTTTTATATATTACAAAATGATCCACATGATAAGTCTAGTTACCATCTATCACTATACAAACTTATTACAATATTATTGACTATATTCCCCATGCTGTACTTATATCCCATGACTTATTTATTTTATAACTGGAAGTTTGTACCTCTTAATCTCTTTCACCTATTTCATTTACCCCTTAAATCCTTACCCCCTCTGGTAACCAACAGTCTGTCTCCTGTATCTATGAGCCTGCTTCCAGTCTTTTTTTTCATTTGTTATTTTTCAGACTCTACATATAAGAAAAGACATATGGTATTTGTCTTTCTCCATCTGATTTTATTTCATTTAGCATAAGACCCTCAAAGTCCATCCATGTTGTCATAAACGGCAACATTTCCTTCTCCTTTATGGCTCAGTAATATATATATCACAATTTCTTAATCCATCTACCCATTAATCTATGCATCTATTCATCTTAGGTTGCTTCCATATCCTGGCTATTGTAAATAATGCTGAAATTAACATGGGAATGCATACATCTCTTCCAACGGATGTTTTCATTTTCTTCAGATAAATACCCAGAAGTGGAATTGCTGTATCATATAGTAATTCTATTTTTAATTTTTTGAGAAACCTCCATAGTGTTTTCCATAGTGGCTGCACCAATTTACATTCCCACCAACAGTTTACAAGGTTCTCTTTGTCCACATCCTTACCAATACTTGTTATTTTTTGTCTTTTTGATAATGGTGTGACTGGTGTGAGACAGTATCTCATTGAGGTTTTGGTCTGCATCTGCCTGATGATTAATGATATTGAGCTTTTTGTCATGTGCCTATTGGCCATATGCATGTCTTTTTTTGAAAAATGTCTGTTCAAGATGTCCGCCCATTTCTAAATCAGGTTGTTTGTTTTTTGATATTAAGTTGAGTAAGGTCTTTATATATTTTGGATATTAACACATTATCAAATGCGTGATTAACAAATATTTTATGTAAATTGTCTTTTCGTTTTGTTGCTAATTTCCTTCACTGTGCAAGTTTTTTTTGTTGTTTTTTTTTTTAATTTTTTTTTTCAATGTTTATTTATTTTTGGGACAGAGAGAGACAGAGCATGAACGGGCGAGGGGCAGAGAGAGAGGGAGACACAGAATCAGAAACAGGCTCCAGGCTCTGAGCCATCAGCCCAGAGCCCGACGCGGGGCTCGAACTCACGGACCGCGAGATCGTGACCTGGCTGAAGTCGGACGCTTAACCGACTGCGCCACCCAGGCGCCCCCACTGTGCAAGTTTTTTAGTTTGATGTAGTCCCACTTGTATATTTTAGCTTTTGTTGCCCTTGCCTGAGGACATTGATCCAAAAAGAAAAATACTGCTAAGACCAATGTCAAAGAGCTTACTGCCTATGTTTTCTTCTAGGAGTTTTATTCTAGGTCTCAAGTCTTACATTCAAGTCTTTAATCCTTCATTCTTTACTTTATTTTTTATATGGTATAAGATAGTGGTCTAGTTTCATTCTTTTGTGTGTAGCTATCCATTTTTTCATTCCAGCATTTATTAAGAGACTCTCCATTCCCCATTGTATAATCTAGCCTCCTCTCTCATAGATTAATTGGCTGTATGTGTGTGGGTTGATTTCTGGGCTCTCTATTCTATTCCATTGATCCATGTGTCTATTTTCATGCCAGTACCATACTGTTTTGATTACCATGGCTTACTAATATAGTCTGAAATCAGAAAGCATAAAGTGAGTTATAATCTAATGTCAGAAGTGACATACCATTACTTCTGCCATTTTCTGTTAGTCAAAATTGACTTACTAAGCCCAACCTACACTCAACAAAGGAGACTACACAAGGATAGAGTCACAGGGACCATCTTTGAGCCTGACTGCCTCATCACCCTAAGACTCCAATTACTTTTACAAACAGTTCTGAAAATACAATAGCCACATACAATCATAGATAACAAGAAATACAAGATAAAAGTCAGAAAGAAAATGCAATAGAAACAATGGACAGGGGCGCCTGGGTGGCGCAGTCGGTTAAGCGTCCGACTTCAGCCAGGTCACGATCTCGCGGTCCGTGAGTTCGAGCCCCGCGTCGGGCTCTGGGCTGATGGCTCAGAGCCCGGAGCCTGTTTCCGATTCTGTGTCTCTCTCTCTCTCTGCCCCTCCCCCGTTCATGCTCTGTCTCTCTCTGTCCCAAAAATAAATAAAAACGTTGAAAAAAAATTAAAAAAAAAAAGAAACAATGGACAACAGCAAAGTTCCAGATATTGGAGTCGAGTTGTCAAGGCTTTCAAAACTGTATATCTATTTTGCTCATGGAGAACAAAAATGAAACAAAACAACCAAAAAAAAAAAAATGATGAATTTTCACATATAACTCTAAACCAAAAAAATAAAGCCCTACAGTTCTACTTCCAGGTATGATGCACTTCCCTGATGCAACCAGGACTAGACTTACTGTTTTCTCATTAGCAACTAAAAAGCTAGACAAAACACAGGAAGCAACATTTTTTGAGTTGTGATCCCTAAGCAGAGAGAAGCAATGCGATTGTTACAATCACCCAGTGTAGAGGCTGACAGAAGACACAAAACCAAGACTCTCTGAAAGAAATGACAGATTCTTTTACTCACGGCAAAAGCGGTAGTCATCACGTCAACATATTCATGTCAGTTTCCCATGACCAATTAGGGTGAAGTGGAAGGCCAGAGGATGCCTACATAGGCAGGGGGCTGCTTTACAGAAGAGGGACACTGAGCTTCAGGAGCCCGTTGTTTTAGATCCTGCTCTTTGTTCTCATTTTTTTTTTATGTTTATTTATTTATTTTGAGAGATCAACTGTGAGTTGGGGAGAGGCAGAGAGAGAGGGAGAAAGAGAGAATCCCAAGAAAGCCCCACACTGTGAGTGTGGAGCCTGATACAGGGCTCAAACTCACAAACCGTGAGATCATGACCTGACCTGAAGTCAGACACTTAGCCAACTGAGCCATCCAGGGGCCCCAGCCTGCTCTTTGTTCTGAATGGAGACATTACCTCATCTTTCCAGGTTACTTGCTGCAAACACAGCCTGATAAATAACCTAAGTAAAGAGTCAGGACCCTGCATTTTTGGCTTACCCAGCAAGACATGTAGGGAAGCTGACCTAGTCTATGTCTAAGTACATTTCATCAAAGTGAAGCATGTTAGCTGGGTCAGAATTATAGCTCTAAAAACTGAATTATTCTTTGTCAGCTTAAGAAGACAGACTGTTTATACTCAATGCTTCTTAATCAAATAAGAGAATTACTGCTAGAGCTTAAGCAATTGATCCAATGCTTTTACTTCTTTAGCTCAAGAAATATAGGTAGTATATATCATATTTTTATACAAAAGGGAATTTAGGACTTAGCTATTACCATAATTCCTTTTTTACTACAACTTCCTTTTCTAGCATATAAGTAATACTTAATCAAAAAAATTCTTGGCTTTGTTGAAAGTTTAACTACCTTCTTTTCCCATATTCACAGGTATTAAATGTTGTAAACAGATACTTTGTCAGTGTCTGATACATCCTCCAAGTATTTACTATAACATCTATGAAAGTTACACAATATTGCTGATTTTTTAAAATTTAAAGAAAATCCACAGCAAGGGAAAGTCTCAATTGCATCCAGAGATCATTCTAACTAATCTGGTATACATTTAAAAAAAAAAAAAAAAAGAAGATTGAAATTTGTTCATGAAAATAAAATCTATTCATGTTTATGGAGTATATTAGTACAGAATAAAAAGTAACTTATAAGTTTGATACACCATAAATGTGCTGGCTGTTGAGTTGTCTGATACTCTGATAGAGTTCATACTATTATGTTACATATTTAACTTGAGTCTTGTACAAGTAAGGGAGTATTACCAGGCATAAAATGATATTATGTGATAGTACTTACTAACAAAATAAGGCATATCTCAATATTTTATTCTTATTGATATTATATTTTAAATGGCTTTAATTCTCTATATATGTATATTTATGTGTATATGCCTATATTTATATATATACACATATACACACATATATATACACATAGGCATATATATATATATATATATATATATATATATATACACACTCTGTAACCATCAGAGCCAATTGAACATGGAAACTCATCTTTTAAAATTGCTAAAATACGGGGCGCCTGGGTGGCGCAGTCGGTTAAGCGTCCGACTTCAGCCAGGTCACGATCTCGCGGTCCGTGAGTTCGAGCCCCGCGTCAGGCTCTGGGCTGATGGCTCAGAGCCTGGAGCCTGTTTCCGATTCTGTGTCTCCCTCTCTCTCTGCCCCTCCCCCGTTCATGCTCTCTCTCTCTCTGTCCCAAAAATAAATAAACGTTGGAAAAAAAAAATTAAAAAAAATAAAATAAAAAAATAAAATTGCTAAAATACTAAAAATATTCAAGAGACATATTAGCCAACTTTTAAGGAGTTTGCAGAAATGTCAAAAATGTAAAAAATATTTATAAGTTACTCTAAACTAAGCAGTATAATTATTTCTAAGAATAATACTTAAAATATGTACATGTTTCTGGAAAAAAGTTTAATAAAAACAGATATTTACAGGTTAAAATATAATTCAAATGCATGATGAAAATGATACTTAAAGGTAATTTTGAAGAAATCATTTATAAAGAAAATAGTCTTTTTATAAAATATGTGAATTTCTATAAATTGGACTTGTTTAAAGTAAGGCTCTATCTTTATATATGCTTTATAAATGCTTACAGAGTGATATTCAATATCACAATCCCTGAAGTCTGATGAAATCATTCTGTCATATGCTTATGCCAAGATTATTGAATAAGCATGAAAAAATGTTGAAGATATATGCACATTTAGTCATTGTGTTGTGTAATATCTGGCAGGTACACATTTAAATTAGTTTGACGAGGTAAAGTTTGTTTTAATGCTTGACCATCATTATCCTAAAACCAAAACCTCATCTGCCTGCTATCCTGTGTCATGTCCACAGTCTTCCATGATTAGTTGTTTCATATACAAAGGATTATTAAATGTGAGCAGTACTCCAGCTGGACATTCTTACCCAATGACCAGAGATTTTAATTGCACATACATGTTTCATGAGCAGTAATATCACATTTTAAATGTTGTAGCATGTTTCTTCAGCTCATCTCTATACAATTCATAAAACAATCAAGATTATAATATGCAGCAAGAGTGAATGCATAAGCTATAATCACATATTATTACACATAGAAAAGTGTAAGCCATTTTATTTTAAAAGTTTTCCAGGACTTTCTTAGAGCACTTATGTCACTTAAGCTCCCTAATGCAGAATTTTCTGCCTAAGAATCATGATTTTGCCTGGCCAATTCTCTACATTAAGCTTCCAATTTATTCAATGGACATTTTTCCATATGAATGTTTTCATTAAAATTCTCATTTGCCCTATAGTATAGTATTACATTTGCTCTAAAGTCATGCACTGATGGAATATCATTTTAATTTATGTTATAATGACATCCAGTTAAATAAAATGAGAAGAGTCTATTCCATAACATTGCTTCATTGCTACGGATACAACGAAGTCTTTAAAAGGAAAATCCTATATTCATTAACTCATTCATGGAATTATTCACTGATTCCTTCTCTGAATACCAGGTATCACCTACCTCCAGTAAACCTAGTAGTAACACTACTAGACTTTAAACCATTAATTAATATACCAAAGATTTATTGCCTACTATCTTCCGGGCTTTGGTCTCCTAAAACTAAAATGGTAGAAATGCAAAAGAATAACACCGGGTGTTAAGTGCAATAATTAAAAGATCCCAAATTTATTTATTTATTCAGTGTCTCCTTCAAGTACTAATTGAAAGTGGCCAAAAAATGGCCTACAAAAATATATACAACATAGAAGAATAGAAATACATACATTAGAGAGCTGAGACTAAGAAAAAAATGTGGGTAAATGAGAAGGAAACAGTAAAGCCAACCATAACAGTGCTATAACTTACTGTACATTGCTAACACAGGTACAAAACAGCACAATTCTACCAAAGAAAATTTTTCAGTATTTAGCAAAATAAAAACATCTACCAAAATTATATATAATGAAAAGCACACTTTGATCTAGTAGTCCCACTCTGAGGATTTATCTTATAGCTAAATCTCACAAGTACATAGTGACATATGAAGAAGGTTATTCACTGCAACATTGTTTGTAATACCAAATGATAAGGAATAACCCAAGCCCATGAATGAACACTGGTTAAATAGCATATAGCACTTCTACTCAGTGAAAAACCTTCCTGTGCTCAAATAGAGTGAGAAAAATCACTGTGCACTGAAATGAAAAATCTCCAGATTTGACTTTGGGTAAAAAAAGCAAGATGTAGAAGAACACACACACACACACACACACACACACACACACACCACCCTTGGTGAGGAAAGAAAGGAAGGGAAGAATATACGTTTATGCTTGCTTGTATCTGCATAAAGAAACACTAGAAAGACTCATAAGAAACTAATGTAAGAGATATATAGGGGGTGAGGGTGATTCGTGAGTTGGTTGGGCACAGACATGAGTGGGGGGAAACCTCAATATATAAATTTCTATATTGTTTTTACTTTTAGACATCATAAATATAGTATCTATTTTAAAAAGAAAAACATATACTAGGCAATAGCATATAATTGCTAGAAGAAAACTTCAAAGTAGCTCTGAATTTCCTACAGGTCAAATCAAATGGAGAAACTGTTTCAGGAATCAGAGACTCCAATTTGAGATTTGAAAGGAGTTTCTCTGCCGTATACTCACTAATTGGACAGTGTGTGATTTAGTGAATGATAATATCAGCAACATCTTTTAAGTACACACTTAGGAGGTTTCCAGTCATGCCCCTGCTGAAAACTCCAATGCCCTTCCACTGTATCAAAACAAATCCAAACCTCTCCCTATGGTCTGTGATGCCCTACATAACCTGGCCCCTACCTATCCCTTCTACCACGTTCCCCTGGATCATGAAGCTCCAATCACACTGGTCTTCCTTCTGAGCCCTGACCACACCAGCTCCTACCTGTCCAGTACCTTTGTACTTACCGGTCCTTTCTGCCTTCGATGCTATTCACCCAGGTGTGGCACAGCCACCTCCCTCTCAACATTCAGGCCTCAGCTGGAATCCCACCCTCTTAGAGAAACCTTCCCTCTCTGCTCTCGCTGAAGGAGCACCATCTTGCCTCCAGCCAATCTGTGGTCCATCACTACGCTCTGTATTCTCTATAACATTAATACAGCTTATTTTTTCATTATTTTAATTTTCTGACTTCTCCCCCAAGGAGACACCCTGAAAACTGTTCACTACACTATCTTGTATCTCCAGTGACTCGACCAGGTCTTGGAACATAGTGGATGGCCAACAAGTATTAGCTGAATGAATGAGTAAGTGACAAAGAATGAGAGAATGAAAGAAGGAAGCAAAGGGAAGAATGGAGGGAGAGAAGAAAGAGGAAGGAAGGAATTTTGTAAAACTCAAAAATCACCAAACTTTGGCAAATAATAAGTAAGATCTGTCAGCAAACACTATTATTACCTCACATAACGTGTTTACACATCAATGGCTTATGCACAATTTTCAAACATTGTTAGTTAGGTCCCTGAGTGTTTTGGTGGTGGTAGGTAGTGGGGTTTTCTGTTTGTTTGTTTCTCTAAGTCCCTCTTTTTTGTATTTCTAGTTTTACAATTTTTTTAATTGAGGTACAGTTGACCTACAATATTATACAGTTGACCCTTGGGCAACATGGGCTTGAACTGCACAAGTCCACTTAGACATGGACCTTTTTTGATTCATACAGTACTATAAAGGTATTTTCTCTTCCTGATTATTTTCTTAATAACATTTTCTTTTCTCTCGCTTACTTTATTATAAGGATACAGTGTGTGACACATACAACACACAAAATATGTGGTACTTGACTCTTTATGTTATCAGAAGGGCTTCCATTCCACAGTAGGCTGTTCACAGTTAGGTTTTCATGGATCCAGAAGTTTACACAGATTTCCAATGGGCAGAGGCCACTGCTCCTAACCCCTGTGTTGTTCAAGGCTCAGCTGTATGAGATTCAACTGTGCAGGAGGGCCTAAAGTTTGATACCACTGTATATGTAGTCATTCATCTAACAAGCCTTGTATATTAAACAAAAACAAAACCAAAAAAAACATACTGGGGGTAGGAGTGCCTGGGTGGCTCAGTCGGTTGAGCATCTGACTCTTGATTTCATCTGAGGTCATGATCTCATAGTTCATGGGTTCGAGCCCTGTGTCGGGCTCTGCACTGACAGCATGGAGCCTGCTTAGATTCTCTTTCCCTCTCTCTCTGCCCTTCCCCCACTCACTCTCTATCTCTTTCTTTCAAAATAAATAAATAAACATGGCGGGGGGGGGGGGACTCATACTGGGAACGTCCTAAGAGTGTCACTACCACCTGGATTTAAGTTTGATTCATAATGACTTTGTTTTTCAAAGCAGTCTTCTCCCCCTCAAAAAATTAATAAAGCAGGACTAAGGATTCTTTTTTTTAATTTTTTTTATGTTTTTTTTTAATTTATTTTTGAGAGAGAGAGAGACGGAGTGTGAGAAGGGGAGGGGCACAGAGAGACAGAAATACAGAATCCGAAGCAGGCTCCAGGCTCTGAGCTGTCAGCACAGAGCCCAATGCAGGGCTCGAACTCGTGAACCACAAGATCATGACCTGAGCCGAAGTTGGCTGCTTAATCAACTGAGTCACCCAGGCACCCCATGGACTAAGGATTCTAAAGGGAGATTTTATCACCACACTTTTCCATTGTAACTTTCATTGTAAACTTGGTAATATTTGGTCAATGTTAACTAAAGATCATTTTGGTATAGATGGAGTTTCACATACACCTAAATTTAGTCAACCACACCTAGAAATCAAGAGAAGTAACCTAGAAAAGGATCTTCTGGACTACTGGGTTTCTGTAGCTGGGCCACAGAAGATTCTAACATCAAAACTTAACTTTCGTCCAGCCATTCACAGTGGTTGAATAGAAGAAGCCTACAAATGGTTTCAATGTTTGGCCCAGAACTTAACATACATTTATTTATGTTATTTATGTTGTTTGTTTGCTTGTTTATTATATATGTGCTGGCTGGATTTTACAACCATTGCCATGTGGCTTCACAGCACACTGACTTGCTTAAAGTTACACATTAAAGATGTCTCAACTCCACAGTGTCTCTGACAGCCCAGTTTTGTATCAGAACGACTCCATTGTCTACACAATGTGTTAAATTACTCATACAAAGATTACTCCCTATTATTTGCATCTGTTAAGGCTTATGTGTTTATTTATTCCAGCACAGGTCTGAAATAAATTATGCTTAAGAAAAATGTGTTCCTGATAATGCTCTTTTCATATCACAGCATGAGGGCAACTGGTGTGAAAGCCTTCTCACTTTTGATCAAACTGTGCTTTCCTTGATTTTCAAGGTTGGCTGTAAAAAAAGAGCTATGTTTCTAATGGAGTTGGAAATGATTTATCTTAGTATCTTGCTGGCTGTCCTCAATCACGGATGATTTTCACTTTTCAGTGAAAACCTCCTGAGATCCACTGACCCTTCTGAGACACATCTGCGCAAACCTAACAGGACAGCAGTCTCAGGGAGCAAACATCTCTGCCATCACTAGAACCGAAGCCTCATCACGGTCACGTGCACTGCATTAGTTCTACATCTTTTCCATTCTCTAAACATTAGGGAATGCTTTAGAGTCTGAGACTGAACTCTTCCCTGGAAGAGTAATTCTTATTATTGCAAATCTATGCTAAACCTTCACTAAAGATGTAGGGCAAAAAAAAATACTAGCAGAAGCAGAAACTAAATATGCTCATCGTCCAGGTTTCAAAGCTGATGCACATTTTGGTAGGTGACGTGAACAGTGCTGGAGCTTTCAGACCGAAAAATGTAATCATGTTCTTATTTTAATAGTGATGCCATTAAGGATTCCACTGAAAATGCGGTATATCTTATGTTCTGTGAGTCTCTAGCAAAAACAACTTGCTATTTAAAGTACAGCTCTGGGCAAAGAAGGTAGTTTGGACTGCGCAAAGTTATTAATTAACATGACAGCAAACCTTCAGGACATGAAGCCACAAAGCAGCTCTCTGGCCGGATGTCAACAGCGTCACACATATGTAAATAATCCACAGTTTTAAAAGGCCCTTTCCTCTTCTATGCTTTATCCCCTTGACAGTAACACTCTGTACTGAGATCGCTTCCAAGTCTAACATTTGTGATTACAGGACAGTATGAAAGTAATCTTGGTTCCAGTTACTTTTTTTCTAAATCTCACAATAATAACATCATCCCAGAAGTGAGTTCTGTCACATTCCTAGAGACAAATCAGACTATGGTCAGCATGTCAATCCACTGTGGCCTTACCCAAGCAGGTAGCACTAAAGGTAAACTAGAATGTCTGGTGAGCAAACCCACATATTCTAGTGTTATAGGTGTATTTTTGAACATCACCTTTTCTATCAACATATTAGAAAGTCCCCATTCTCCCCCTAGAGTTTTGGCATACGAAACTCTTAGAAGACATCTTCTTGACTTACTGTAAGAGAAAGATTTTACTCTTACTAACGTGTCAAAAATTTAATGCATTTTACAATGTTGTTTTTCAAATGGGCAGCTGACACTGATGGGAACAGGTAGGCTCTGAACAACTGCCTTGGATCTCAAAACTGATATGAAATGACATGTGTCAGATATGATCCAATTCTCCCTGAAGCACACCTACACACACACACACCTCACACCCACACACTTCACACACACACACACACACCTCACACACACGCCTCACACACACATACACACACACACCCCTCACAATATACACACACACCTCACCGCACACACACCTCACACACACAAACCACACACACCACACACACACCTCACACATACACACACACACACACCTCATACATACACACCTCACACACACACAAAATAAAATCTCTCCCTACTAATAAAAGCTGCTTCGTTATATTAATAAATTTCAGTTAAAAACCAAATGTGAAAACCTTTCAATAGTATATATATGTGTTCAATATCAGCTAACTTATTTTAATAATTAAGTAAAATTAATCCACATAACATAATGGAAAACAGCACTACACCTGACTAGAAAAGGTGATTTATAGCCCTGGTTCGACTCCTGCTTTGCTGGGTTGTCCTGGATAAACAATGGCACCACCCCAAGCCTACAAAAATGAGGGAGGTTGCCTAGATCGATTCTGTCACCTCTTCAGTCACTGCTCCAGATAATCTAAGACCATGGTTACTTCAAAGCACTTTTTCAGTGCAGGGGGTTCTACTGACCAGTCCACCTCCAAGTAAAAGAAACACTGGCCACCATGACCATGACCCTGGGCTCTGTATGTCTGGACAGCCAAGTTCCTCCTGGATGGGGAGGAGGGTGCTTCCTCATGGGGTGCAGCAATAAGCCCACTGAACTAAGCTTCGGTTGACGTTTGGTCACGTCAGTCTCCTGGAGCCAAGTGACCAACGGCAAGGAAAAAAGTTACCATCTTGACAGGACTCACTGCCCCTGATCATGATGAGGAGGCAGAGCTGGTATCATACAATGAGGATGGGGGAGGAAAGCCTTGCCACTCAGGAAATACACAGAAATGTTTTTCGGTACTGCCTCGCCCAATTTTGATAGTAAATGGGCAGGAGCAGCAGATATAGCCTGAGAGACTCAAGACTCCTCGGGGATGGAGAGCTGGGTCGCAGCACCTTGACCAAGAGGGGTGCCAGCCAAACACGAGGTGGTTCCAGAATGGGCAGTAGAAGAGGGAGGTGCTGGGTATCATTACAGTAAGAAAACCAGCCGCAGCAAGCAGGGTTAGGACTTCTCCCACTTATCTTCCTATTTTAAGCTTCCCCAGTGAAAGAAACAAATCACAGGGCTGGAGGGGCAGTTCCCACATGGGATCAACTTATTATAGGAGGAAGTGGGCCCAGAAAGCACAAGGGGTGCTATATTTCCTTGTACTGCCCTAACAAAGTCCCTCAAACTGCGTGACTTTGAACAACAGGGACTTAGTCTCTCACAGTTCTGGAAGGGTGCCAGAAGTCTGAAGTCAAGGTATCAGCAGGGCCACGCTCCCTCTGAAGGCTCCAGGGAACCATCCTTCCTTGCCTTTTCTCCCTCCTAGGAGCTCCAGCATTTCTTGATGTGTGGCAGCATAACTCAGTCTCTGCCTCCTTCTTCCCACAACCTTCCCCACTGTGTGTCAAACCTCCCTCTCTCTTCTCTTCTGACACCAGGTATTGGATTTAAGACCTACCCATCCAGTATGATCTCATCTCGAGAGCCTTAACTGACACGTGCAAAGTCCCTATTTCCAAATAAGGTCGCACTCACAGGAGATCTGAGTGGACGGTAGGATGCGTCTCTCAGAGTCCCCTGCAGGCTCCAGACACTCATTCCTTCAGTTGCTGGAGCCCTGGCAGTGCAGTCTCTAGCCGGAAATTGCCCTGAGCTCAAGAGAACTGCCTCACCCACTGCAATGCCCCTTCCCAAGACCCAACTCAGAACAGATCTGAAGGGCTCCCCAAGCCAGAGCTGCGTAGAAGATAGGCTGAGGTCAGTGCAATATCTACATCATGTTTCACCTTCTCCTTCTGCTCGTCCCTGCCTTCCGAGTGTTGTTCCCAACAGCCCTCCCCAGGAGATTCCCTCCATGCAAGCCTCCTTCTCAGCATCTGTTTCCAGGGAACGGGATCTGAGACACTCTGCCACTTACTAGCTCCAGAACTTTGGACAAAATACGTAACCTCTCCACTCCTAAGTATTCTCACCCACAGAACAGAGATGATAATGGTGCCTTCTGTGTAGGGTATCGTGAGAATGAACAAGCTAATTCACGCAAATCTCTTAGAGCACTGCCCGGCACATAGTAAGTATCAATAAATGTTTATTACAAGCTCTTATTAATAGTATGTTTTCTTCTGCAGGGAAAACATTCATTAAGGAATGAATAAATTTTTGTATTAACATTTTTTCAGCTTTCTGTAAGTTGTAAATCAGTAAAACAATGAAACTGAAAGCAGTAAGTTATAGTTTACATTACATTCTGATATTCGATTATAATAAAATTAATATGTTAACACTTTTAAAGATCACTATTACATTATCATAATTTCCAGGTTTAATTATTTTTCAGCATGGGAATTCTTCATAAATAACAAAGGAACGAATGTACTTAACTCCCATAAACTCAATATTTACTCCAAATTTAATATGTCAAACCCAACAAAATCAAAAAGGAAAAAAAAACTACAATTTAAACTGAAGCCTTGAACTACAGACAACAAACTGATGGTTACCAAAGGGGAGGTGGTGGGGGGTGGGTTAAATAGGTGAAGGGGAATTAAGAGTACACTTATTGTGATGAGCACTGAGTAATGTATAGAATTGTTGAATCGTTATATTGTACACCTGAAACTAATAGAACATACTGGAATTAAAATAAGTTTAAAAAATAATAAACAGAACCCTTGCTGTATCAGAATAGCTCTGGATCTTACATATCAATACAATAGAATTCTGTGCATCAAAGCTAGAAATCAACCCTTGGACAGCAAGATAAACTTAAGGGTAGGTTTATGTAGTTGATAGGCTGAAATCTTTTTTTTTTATGTTTAATCATTTATTTAGAGAGAGAGCGTGCACACGCACGTGTGAGGAGCAGACGCACGTGAGAGTGCACACGCACATGAGGAGCAGAGATAAAGAGAGAGCGAATCCCAAGCAGGTAGACCGACACAGGACTGGATCCCACAAACGGCGGGATCATGACCTGAGCAGAAAGCAAGAGTCAGATGCTTAACCCACTGAGCCACCGAGGCACCCCAGTTAGGCTGAAATCTTAAAGGAATAAATTAGCCACACTTTTCTGCATACAATGCACTCGTATCTTGAATTAGTTTTTCTTTTTTTTTTTTTTTATATGAAGTTTATTGACAAATTGGTTTCCATACAACACCCAGTGCTCATCCCAAAAGGTGCCCTCCTCAATACCCATCACCCACCCGCCCCTCCCTCCCACCCCCCATCAACCCTCAGTTTGTTCTCAGTTTTTAACAGTCTCTTATGCTTTGGCTCTCTCCCACTCTAACGTCCTTTTTTTTTTTTCCTTCCCCTCCCCCATGGGTTCCTGTTAAGTTTCTCAGGATCCACATAAGAGTGAAACCATATGGTATCTGTCTTTCTCTGTATGGCTTATTTCACTTAGCATCACACTCTCCAGTTCCATCCACGTTGCTACAAAAGGCCATATTTCATTTTTTCTCATTGCCACGTAGTATTCCATTGTGTATATAAACCACAATTTCTTTATCCATTCATCAGTTGATGGACATTTAGGCTCTTTCCATAATTTGGCTATTGTTGAGAGTGCTGCTATGAACATTGGGGTACAAGTGCCCCTATGCATCAGTACTCCTGTATCCCTTGGGTAGATTCCTAGCAGTGCTATTGCTGGGTCATAGGGTAGGTCTATTTTTAATTTTCTGAGGAACCTCCACACTGCTTTCCAGAGCGGCTGCACCAATTTGCATTCCCACCAACAGTGCAAGAGGGTTCCCGTTTCTCCACATCCTCTCCAGCATCTATAGTCTCCTGATTTGTTCATTTTGGCCACTCTGACTGGCGTGAGGTGATACCTGAGTGTGGTTTTGATTTGTATTTCCCTGATAAGGAGCGACGCTGAACATCTTTTCATGTGCCTGTTGGCCATCTGGATGTCTTCTTTAGAGAAGTGTCTATTCATGTTTTCTGCCCATTTCTTCACTGGGTTATTTGTTTTTCGGGTGTGGAGTTTGGTGAGCTCTTTATAGATTTTGGATACTAGCCCTTTGTCTGATATGTCATTTGCAAATATCTTTTCCCATTCCGTTGGTTGCCTTTTAGTTTTGTTGGTTGTTTCCTTTGCTGTGCAGAAGCTTTTTATCTTCATAAGGTCCCAGTAATTCACTTTTGCTTTTAATTCCCTTGCCTTTGGGGATGTGTCGAGTAAGAGATTGCTACGGCTGAGGTCAGAGAGGTCTTTTCCTGCTTTCTCCTCTAAGGTTCTGATGGTTTCCTGTCTCACATTTAGGTCCTTTATCCATTTTGAGTTTATTTTTGTAAATGGTGTGAGAAAGTGGTCTAGTTTCAACCTTCTGCATGTTGCTGTCCAGTTCTCCCAGCACCATTTGTTAAAGAGGCTGTCTTTTTTCCATTGGATGTTCTTTCCTGCTTTGTCAAAGATGAGTTGGCCATATGTTTGTGGGTCTAGTTCTGGGGTTTCTATTCTATTCCATTGGTCCGTGTGTCTGTTTTTGTGCCAATACCATGCTGTCTTGATGATGACAGCTTTGTAGTAGAGGCTGAAGTCTGGGATTGTGATGCCTCCTGCTTTGGTCTTCTTCTTCAAAATTCCTTTGGCTATTCGGGGCCTTTTGCGTTCCATATGAATTTTAGGATTGCTTGTTCTAGTTTCGAGAAGAATGCTGGTGCAATTTTGATTGGGATTGCATTGAATGTGTAGATAGCTTTGGGTAGTATTGACATTTTGACAATATTTATTTTTCCAATCCATGAGCAGGGAATGTCTTTCCATTTCTTTAAATCTTCTTCAATTACCTTCATAAGCTTTCTATAGTTTTCAGCATACAGATCCTTTACATCTTTGGTTAGATTTATTCCTAGGTATTTTATGCTTCTTGGTGCAATTGTGAATGGGATCAGTTTCTTTATTTGTCTTTCTGTTGCTTCATTGTTAGTGTATAAGAATGCAACTGATTTCTGTACATTGATTTTGTATCCTGCAACTTTGCTGAATTCATGTATCAGTTCTAGCAGACTTTTGGTGGAGTCTATCGGATTTTCCATGTATAATATCATGTCATCTGCAAAAAGCGAAAGCTTGACTTCATCTTTGCCAATTTTGATGCCTTTGATTTCCTTTTGTTGTCTGATTGCTGATGCTAGCACTTCCAGCACTATGTTAAACAACAACGGTGAGAGTGGGCATCCCTGTCGTGTTCCTGATCTCAGGGAAAAAGCTCTCAGTTTTTCCCCGTTGAGGATGATGTTAGCTGTGGGCTTTTCATAAATGGCTTTTATGATCTTTAAGTATGTTCCTTCTATCCCGACTTTCTCCAGGGTTTTTATTAAGAAAGGGTGCTGGATTTTGTCAAAGGCCTTTTCTGCATCGATTGACAGGATCATATGGTTCTTCTCTTTTTTTTTGTTAATGTGATGTATCACGTTGATTGATTTGCGAATGTTGAACCAGCCCTGCATCCCAGGAATGAATCCCACTTGATCATGGTGAACAATGCTTTTTATATGCTGTTGAATTCGATTTGCTAGTATCTTATTGAGAATTTTGGCATCCATATTCATCAGGGATATTGGCCTGTAGTTCTCTTTTTTTACTGGGTCTCTGTCTGGTTTAGGAATCAAAGTAATACTGGCTTCATAGAATGAGTCTGGAAGTTTTCCTTCCCTTTCTATTTCTTGGAATAGCTTGAGAAGGATAGGTATTATCTCTGCTTTAAACGTCTGGTAGAACTCCCCTGGGAAGCCATCTGGTCCTGGACTCTTATTTGTTGGGAGATTTTTGATAACCGATTCAATTTCTTCGCTGGTTATGGGTCTGTTCAAGCTTTCTATTTCCTCCTGATTGAGTTTTGGAAGAGTGTGGGTGTTCAGGAATTTGTCCATTTCTTCCAGGTTGTCCAATTTGTTGGCATATAATTTTTCATAGTATTCCCTGATAATTGTTTGTATCTCTGAGGGATTGGTTGTAATAATTCCATTTTCATTCATGAGTTTATCTATTTGGGTCATCTCCCTTTTCTTTTTGAGAAGCCTGGCTAGAGGTTTGTCAATTTTGTTTATTTTTTCAAAAAACCAACTCTTGGTTTCGTTGATCTGCTCTACAGTTTTTTTAGATTCTATATTGTTTATTTCTGCTCTGATCTTTATTATTTCTCTTCTTCTGCTGGGTTTAGGCTGCCTTTGCTGTTCTGCTTCTATTTCCTTTAGGTGTGCTGTTAGATTTTGTATTTGGGATTTTTCTTGTTTCTTGAGATAGGCCTGGATTGCAATGTATTTTCCTCTCAGGACTGCCTTCGCTGCGTCCCAAAGCGTTTGGATTGTTGTATTTTCATTTTCGTTTGTTTCCATATATTTTTTGATTTCTTCTCTAATTGCCTGGTTGACCCACTCATTCGTTAGTAGGGTGTTCTTTAACCTCCATGCTTTTGGAGGTTTTCCAGACTTTTTCCTGTGGTTGACTTCAAGCTTCATAGCATTGTGGTCTGAAAGTATGCATGGTATAATTTCAATTCTTGTAAACTTATGAAGGGCTGTTTTGTGACCCAGTATATGATCTATCTTGGAGAATGTTCCATGTGCACTCGAGAAGAAAGTATATTCTGTTGCTTTGGGATGCAGAGTTCTAAATATATCTGTCAAGTCCATCTGATCCAGTGTCTCATTCAGGGCCCTTGTTTCTTTATTGACCGTGTGTCTAGATGATCTATCCATTTCTGTAAGTGGGGTGTTAAAGTCCCCAGCAATTACCACATTCTTATCAATAAGTTTGCTTCTGTTTATGAGTAATTGTTTTATATATTTGGGGGCTCCGGTATTCGGCGCATAGACATTTATAATTGTTAGCTCTTCCTGATGGATAGACCCTGTAACTATTATATAATGTCCTTCTTCATCTCTTGTTACAGCCTTTAATTTAAAGTCTAGTTTGTCTGATATAAGTATGGCTACTCCAGCTTTCTTCTGGCTTCCAGTAGCATGATAAATAGTTCTCCATCCCCTCACTCTCAATCTAAAGGTGTCCTCAGGTCTAAAATGAGTCTCTTGTAGACAGCAAATAGATGGGTCTTGTTTTTTTATCCATTCTGATACCCTATGTCTTTTGGTTGGCGCATTTAATCCATTTACATTCAGTGTTATTATAGAAAGATACGGGTTTAGAGTCATTGTGATGTCTGTATGTTTTATGCTTGTAGTGATGTCTCTGGTACTTTGTCTCACAGGGTCCCCCTTAGGATCTCTTGTAGGGCTGGTTTAGTGGTGACAAATTCCTTCAGTTTTTGTTTGTTTGGGAAGACCTTTATCTCTCCTTCTATTCTAAATGACAGACTTGCTGGATAAAGGATTCTTGGCTGCATATTTTTGCTGTCTAGCACCCTGAAAATCTCGTGCCAATTCTTTCTGGCCTGCCAAGTTTCAAAAGAGAGATCAGTCACGAGTCTTATAGGTCTCCCTTTATATGTGAGGGCACGTTTACCCCTTGCTGCTTTCAGAATTTTCTCTTTATCCTTGTATTTTGCCAGTTTCACTATGATATGTCGTGCAGAAGATCGATTCAAGTTACGTCTGAAGGGAGTTCTCTGTGCCTCTTGGATTTCAATGCCTTTTTCCTTCCCCAGTTCAGGGAAGTTCTCAGCTATTATTTCTTCAAGTACCCCTTCAGCACCTTTCCCTCTCTCTTCCTCCTCTGGGATACCAATTATGCGTATATTATTTCTTTTTAGTGTATCACTTAGTTCTCTAATTTTCCCCTCATACTCCTGGATTTTTTTATCTCTCTTTTTCTCAGCTTCCTCTTTTTCCATAACTTTATCTTCTAGTTCACCTATTCTCTCCTCTGCCTCTTCCATCCGAGCTGTGGTGGTTTGCATTTTGTTTTCCATTTCCTTTAAAGCGTTTTTCAGCTCCTCGTGACTGTTCATTAGTCCCCTGATGTCTGTAGCAAGAGATTCTCTGCTGTCCTGTATGCTGTTTTCCAGCCCAGCGATTAATTTTATGACTATTATTCTAAATTCACTTTCTGTTATATTATTTAAATCCTTTTTGATCAGCTCATTAGCTGTTGTTATTTCCTGGAGATTCTTCTGAGGGGAATTCTTCCGCTTGGTCATTTTGGATAGTCCCTGGTGTGTTGAGGGCCTGCAGGGCACTTCCCCTGTGCTGTGGTGTATAACTGGAGTTGGTGGGCGGGGCCGCAGTCCGACCTGATGTCTGCCCCCAGCCCACCGCTGGGGCCACAGTCAGACTGGTGTGTGCCTTCTCTTCCCCTCTCCTAGGGGCGGGATTCACTGTGGGGTGGTGTGGCCCGTCTGGGCTACTTGCACACTGCCAGGCTTGTGATGCTGGGGATCTGGCGTATTAGCTGGGGTGGGAAGGCAAGGTGCACGGCGGCAGGGGGGGCAGGCTTAGCTCGCTTCTCCTTAGGTGATCCACTTCAGGAGGGGCCCTGTGGCAGCCGGAGGGAGTCAGATCGCTGCCGGAGGTTTGGCTCCGCAGAAGCACAGAGTTGGGTGTTCGCGCGGAGCGAGCAATTTCCCTGGCCGGAGCCGGTTCCCTTTGGGATTTTGGCTGGGGGATGGGCGGGGGAGATGGCGCTGGCGAGCGCCTTTGTTCCCCGCCAAACTGAGCTCTGTCGTCCAGGGGCTCCGCAGCTCACCCTCCCTTTGTCCTCCAGCCTTCCCGCTTTCCGAGCAGAGCTGTTAACTTATGACCTCCCAGACGCTAAGTCGCGCTTGCTGTCGGAACACAGTCCGTCAGGCCCCTCCGCTTTTGCAAGCTGGACTCGGGGGCTCTGCTTGGCCGGCGAGCCGCCCCTCCGCCCCGGCTCCCTCCCGCCAGTCCGTGGAGCGCGCACCGCCTCGCCGCCCTTCCTACCCTCTTCCGTGGGCCTCTCGTCTGCACTTGGGTCCGATGACTCTGTTCTGCTAATCCTCTGGCGGTTTTCTGGGTTATTTAGGCAGGTGTAGGTGGAATATAAGTGATCAGCAGGACGCGCGGTGAGCCCAGCGTCCTCCTACGCCGCCATCTTCCTGGACCCCTCCTTGAATTAGTTTTTCTAAGGATGTATCATCTGTGGCCATGTCCAATCTCATTATTCGTTAGCACAAGATAAGCACGTCAAAGTAAATAAGGAAAATTAATCCTGCAGACAGAGAAGACTTATATTCCATTTGTTGGTACGTAGTAAATATTTCCTGCATTGCTTTGTGCAGAACTCACCCAGTCCTGTAAGAACACTCCTAAGAATAATGGGTGGCTGAGTTTCTATGTCTCCACTTGTGAGAAGTAGTTGTGACTTTTTAAGTGCTCTCTATGTGCAAGTGTTTGACATAATGTTGGATTCTCAACATAACCCTTCAAAGTAAATATTATCCCATTTTCTAGATGAATAAAATGAGATTCGAAGAACACAGCTTATAATATGCAGAGCCAGACAGACTCAACTCAATCTGTATTCTTTCCTCTTAGTATTTCCCACTGAGCATATAACTATTAATAAGTCAGCTCATATTCTGCTTGAAAGGATTTGGAAAAGTGCTTTACAATACTGGCATTCCTCCAAAAAAAAAGAGGAAATATATCTACTGTAATTGTTCTTTTTTTTTTTCATTTCAAACTGGTTTGTTTATTTTTCAAGTTAGAGAGTAGACAGAATATACTAAAAAGTTAAAACACTGCTATATCCTCAAATCAGTTCCTTATTTCTTTGGATAATAATAAGTTAATGACAAGTTAACTTTAATGACAAGCTAAAGGACTCACCAATAGATTGTTAACTTGAGACACTTAAGAAGCAAAAAGACTAGTAGTATTTCTGCAAATATGCAAAATTCATAGCCTCATATTCTGAGAGTAAAAAGAGGCACTGACAAAGATGTTGTTTTTTACGTGAAATGAGAATCGTGTGGCACTAAATTACAACATAAAAAGGATATTAACTGGGGCGCCTGGGTGGCGCAGTCGGTTAAGCGTCCGACTTCAGCCAGGTCACGATCTCGCGGTCCGTGAGTTCGAGCCCCGCGTCAGGCTCTGGGCTGATGGCTCGGAGCCTGGAGCCTGTTTCCGATTCTGTGTCTGCCTCTCTCTCTGCCCCTCCCCCGTTCATGCTCTGTCTCTCTCTGTCCCAAAAATAAATAAACGTTGAAAAAAAAAATTTAAAAAAAAAAAAAAAAAAAAAAAAAGGATATTAACTGTCTTACTGTATTATAATGTTTATGGTAGATGTTTCAATGACAGCATTGATTTTCAGAAAGTCACCAGAACGCTGTAGAATATGCTCAATTCCTGAAGCAGTCAACACTCATTTATGTGGGTACCAGGCAGGTCATTTCACTTTATCACTGAACAAATCTCACTGTTCTTATGTGCTGGGCATTTTAGTAAGCACTTAGCAGGAAGAAAGACAGGTAAGGCCTCTTGTGAAGCTTATAATGAGAGCAGATACTATACAAGTTACCTGTGTGAGGCATGCTACAAGAGGTTTACTGCGTAATGCATATAATCCTGCTTATAAGACAGGACTTAATTAATAGTGGTGACTTTGGGACTTAGATGGTCAAGGAAAGCTTCCTAAGGACATGATATTTTCAAGGAACAAGTAAGAGTAGTGGGGGAAGAGAGACCCACAGCAGAGAGGACAAAGACAGGACATTTCAAGCAAAGGGAAGAGCCAGTGTCTTAGTTCAGGCTGCCATAATAAAATACCATGGACTGGCTGACTTAAAAAAAAAAACAGAAATTCATTTCTCATCATTCTGGAGCTGGAAGCCTGAGATCAGAGGGCCAGCATAGTCTGGTCCTGGTGAGAGCCCTCTTCCTGCCTTACAGACACCCACCGTGTCCTCCCAAGGTGGGGAGAGCAAGCTCTGGCCTCTTCTTCTTCTTTTTTTTTTTTTTTTATAAATCATTCAATTTATTTAAACTAAAAAAAAAAGTTCACTCATTTCTCCCACCCCCACCCCCTGCCTCTGGTAACCATCAATCTGTTCTCTGTAGGAGCTCAGTTTGTTTTCTGTTTGCTTTTTGTTGTTGTTGTTGTTGTTGTTTTGTATGTTTTTTAGATTCCACACATAAGAGAGATTATATGGCATTTGTTTCTCAGCTTATTTCACTTAGCATAATGCCTTTAAGGCCCATCCTTGTTGCAAATGGCAGGATTTCATTCTTTTTTAACGACTGAATAATATTCCATTGTGTGTGTGTGTGTGTGTGTGTGTGTGTGTGTGTATGTGTGTGTGTCTGTGTGTGTGTGTATACTACAATTTCTTTATCCACTCATCTGTTGATGGACACTTAGGTTGTTTGCATATCTTGGCTATTGCAAATAATATGGCAATGAACATGGAGTGCAGATATCTTTTCAAGTTAGTGCTTTGGTTTTCTTCAGATAAATACCTAGAAATGGAATTGCTGGATCATAAAGTAGTTCTATTTTTAATTTTTTGAGCAATCTCCATACTGTTTTCCATACTGGCTGCATCAATTTCCATTTCCATTAACAGAACACGAGGCTACCCTTTTCTCCACATCCCTGCCAACACTTGTTACTTCTTGTCCTTTTGATATCAGCCATTCTAACATGTATCAAGTGATAGCTCATTGTGGTTCTGATATGCATTTCCCTCATGATTAATGATGCTGAGAATCTTTTCATGTACGTGTTGGCCATCCATATGTCTTTTTTAAGAAAATTTCTGTTCAGATTGTCTGCCCATTTTGTAATCAGATTGAGTTTTATGAGTTTTCTTTGTATATTTTGGATATTAGCTCCTTATCAGATATATGATTTGCAAATATTTTCTCCCATTCAGTAGACTGCCTTTTCATTTTGTTGCTCATTTCCTTTGTTATGTCTTCTTCTTATAAGAACACTAATCCCATTGGGTAAGGGTACCCTCATGACCTCATAACTTAGTTACCTCCCAAAGGCCCCACCTCCAAGTACCATCACACTGGAGAGTTAGGGCTTCAACACAGGAGTTGGGGGGGGGGGTGGAGGTGCAGAAACAAACATTCAGTCCAAAACACAGAGCGAAGGGTTAAGGTGAAAAGGAGCCTAGTGATTTTGTGAAATATGAAGGAATTGTGGAAAGTTACTTGGAACAAGGAAAGAAAGGCAGGCAGAATGGATTAAGGAAGGATTTTGAACTTAATCTTACAACCAATGCAACATCAGTGAAGACTTTAAAGTATGAATAATATAATCAGATCTGTGTTACAGATGATTTTGAAAGAAACTAATCATCAAAGGAAATGTCAGGTTCTATCTGATACATGATAAGAAGGCAATGTACTTAGTAAAAGTTAATTGTGACATGCTTGGGCTCAGAACCTTAACTTACAAAAAGAGAAACATAGCAAAATGAATTTCTACTTAGACAAAAGTTTCTCAAACAAAACAAAGAAAAAAAAAGAGACAAGGAAATAGAGTCTTAAATACAGAGGACAAACTAGTGTTTGCCAGGGCAGGGATGGGGGGGGGGGGTGGTATGCGTATATGGGCAAAATAGATTTAAAAAATTATCTGGAATGGTATTTAAAACTTGGTCTTAATGAGCCTCACTGGTTGGTTGCATTTGGACAGGGCTTGCAAAGAACCGATTTTCCTCAAATGGGTCACTGTGAGTTATTTTTCCTTGGTTTCTCAGCCAAACCCAATGGTGGAAATATTATCAGCTAACTCATAAAGTTGACTTCTATTACTACATTTTCATAATTTGTTCAATTATTATTATAGAATGATAAATACATGAAATTATTTGTTGAGTCTAGGTAAAACTAAAGTACACTTAAATGATTTCAAACTGTTAACATTCATTACAATTAACACTAATTAATGTATGAAACACTGAATCAGTAAACCTTGTAGTTGAACACACTAGCTGCTACTCAGTCATAATCTAATATAAACAGAACACAATTCTATAGGCTTTATTTTCAAAAGGCTTTTACCAGTAAGCCTTACTCATCTGAATCTCGTGGTAATTAATAGAAATTTGAGTTTAAGGAAAGAGTAGAAGTTATGCTTCTGGTATGACCAAGTATGCTCCAAAACACCTAATCTTTTGCATGTAACAACCATAAACTCTAAATAAGATAGAAAAAAAAATAGCTGAAGATTCCAGGAACTGAATACAAGTAGTCAGATATTCACAAGGGGTCAAAAAAATTGGAAGACTGGACTGACATAAAATGTGTTTCCCATTTTTAAGTGTAATTTATTATTATTATTATTATTATTATTACTATTACTATTATTTTAGCTTATTGCCTCAGGACAGGTATCAGTCAAGGCATCATTCGGGGTGACTAGCGCACCAATAGAAACACACTCTTTCTGAACTGAAGAACCTTAACTCAGAACTCAGGCAACCATAGCCATTAGAAAGTGTAAAGAAAAATCCCAGATAAGAGAAAGCTCTCTAGGCAAGCCCCAAATTCTGTATATAAACTCTGCCCAAATCTCTCACTGACCCTGAACTACACATGGGTGGGGCAGATTGTAAATAATCCAGGTGAGAAAAAATAGAACTGAACTGAGATTTGTATTGGCACCAGGAGCTTGCAGTTTTGGTCTGACCAAGTTGACTGCCTGTTAAAACAAAAATATCAATACTATTCAGAAGAATAAAACAGAATCCAGAATCTCCACAATAATATACACAATGTCTAGAATATAATGCCAAATTATTTAGCATATGAATAACTAGGAAAATGTGATTTATTCCCAATAGAAAAGAAAAAAAAAAAAGCCAACCCAGGATGATCCAGATGTTGGAACTCACAGACAATGGCTGTAAGGCAGCTATTATAGTGGAAGATTATTCATTACTCTGGTAATGAATGAAAAGATAGTGAATATCAGCAAAGAAACAGAAACAATAAAATAGACCAAAATGGAAATTCTAAAAATGAGTAAAACAACATCTAAAATAAAAACATTGTTGGATGTGCTTAACAACAGATTGGATATGAATACAGTGAACTTGAAAATAAAGCCACAGAAACCATCTGATCTGGAGAACAGAAGGAAAATCACTGAAAAGGAAAATGAAGAGTACCTCAAGGCATCAGATCAAAAGGTTTAACATATGTGTATTTGGAGTCTCAAGAACAAAGAATAGAAAGAATGAGGCAGAAAAAAAAATTTTAATAGAGGAAAAGCAGCCTCTAGAAAGATTCATCTTTATACATGGAATAAGCCTAATTTTTTCATTTTAAGAAAATAGAACAGTTATCTTCACCAATTACAGATGAAAGTAATAATTGCACTTCACATGTTAAAATGTATTTAGAGAAATAATAGCAAAGTATTCTTAAGATATTATGAATTTGGATAAGAGCATAGTCATGCTCCTCTGTGTATACAGCAAAACAATATTATCACATTCCAAAAAAAACCTGCCTTTCCTTTAAAATGTACTAAGATTCAAGACTCAAGATAATTTATACTTTAAAAAAGTGATGGGGTGCCTGGGTGGCTCAGCCGGTTAAGTATCTGACATCGGCCCAGGCCATGATCTCACAGTTCATGAGTTCGAGCCCAGCGTCAGGCTCTGTGCTGACAGCTTAGAGCCTGGAGCCTGCTTTGGATTCTCTCTCTCTCTCTCTCTCTCTCTGCTCCTCCCCCACTCTCTTTCTCTCTCTCTCCTTCAAAACTACATAAAAACACTAAAAATTTTTTTTAAAAAGACTCAAGATAAACCTATCAAATTCATCTTATGGTATGAGGAGTACACTGTAATATACATAGAATCTATATTTTTAATGCAAATGAGCAAATTACCTAAAGTACTGTGAAACATTAATTTATAAATATCACTTCCTGTCACCTCTCTTCAGTCAGTGGTCGCTGATAGAGGCAATGAAAACGGAATAGACATAAGCATGCCAATTAGATTCTACACAAGAAAAATACCATCTAAAAATTCTTGTAAGATGAGTCCAGGAAACAAAGTATCTGCCAGCACTGAAATATTGTGTTCTTGTTTATGCGTAATGTAACAGAACAGCCTTTGTATTTTTTTTAACAGTTCAGTACTTAAAACAATCTATACTTCAAAGGAAAGTAAACAGTGCATATGCTTAGATTGCTTTTTACCTCGTGACTTGGTTCTTTTATAACAGACTTTCTTAAGAACAAGACAAGTCAATCTCTGTGTAAACAATAACGTCCTCTGTGTTTCCAAATGCAGACATCAAGCAGAGTATACAACACGGGAAGTTTCTTACTAGACAACTGTTAAAAATCAAATAGTGTTGAAGTCCATTTATGGTAAGGCTAGAAATAATATTTAATCTCTTGAAAATATAACCATAACAATGGCTATTTCTACACAGCTAATTTAAATGAAGAACAAAAGAACACTCGGAATAATCGGAACAAAAGAGCTTTTAAAGGTAGAGAACAATCTCTTGAACAGAATTTTTGGATCAACTGTCAGTAACCAAAGTGATCAGAAATTGCCTCAAGTTCTGTTTCGTTCTTTTCTCTTTGCTATCTTTGTGAACACAAAGCTATGCTACAGGTCTTCCTTGTTTTTTGCCATAATATATTTCTCAAAAGCATCAAGTGGATGGTCTTTTCTTGTCTGAGGATTTAGTATGAACCAATAAGCCAATAATACCATCAAAAAATGCAACAATTAAAAATCACTACCATGGGGCCACCTGTGTGGCTCAGTCACTTAAGTGTCCAACTCTTGATTTCAGCTCAGGTCATGATCTCAAGGTTCATGGGATCAGGCCTCCCACTGGGCTTTGTGCTGGCAGCATGGAGCCTGCTTGGGATTGTCTCTCCTTTTCTCACTGCCCCTCTCCCATATGTGCGTGCATGCTCAGTCTCTCTCTCTCTCCCTCTCTCTCTCTCAAAATAAATAAACATTAAAAAAATTACTACCATGATTTCAAATGGAAAACATAAATTTCAATTTCTAAAAGTAAGCATAAAAAATAATTTACTTGATCTTAATATACCAAATAAACACACATCACATTAAAATACAACTGAAAAGTTTTCCATTAATATTCCAATTATAATAATATTTTAACAATAAGTCTCCTATTTTGATGTGCAAAAGAACTTTTAAGGAATGATTTCTCAAAGAAGGTATCCAAATAAGTTTTAACTGATGTCTTTCTTTTTTCTGTTAGTAAATTTCCTACAAGAAATAAAATAACTCAAAATCACTCAGTGACCATATTGTACTTTCAGTCAACTCTTCAAGTAGTATGTATCACTAAACTTTTATTAAAGGGTACTACAAATGATGGTGTTCCTTGTTACTGTAATTGAAAGAAAACACAAAGCATCCCCTTCTTCCCTTTGCCCTACTTCTGCTCCTGAATAAGAAGGAGAAGTTCCTGGGACAATCAATTGGAAAATGGAGACAAAAGTCAGCCATATCCCAGGAAGTCAACACTTCTCTCCTTCACTCGGACAGCTTACATCTCAGGAGACAGGGGCAGCAAAGCAAAACCTGGTGGTGCCTTTTTCTTAAAGTATGCGCTTGACCTTGGAAAGCCAGAGAAGTGGCCAGAGTCAAGGCCATGAGACTGGCAAGTATGAGCAGAGGTGAACCATGGAAGAGTGTCAGGAACAGGCTACTCAGGCTACTCTTTACTTTAAACCAAGAAGGTCAAGGTCTCCTCACCGCTCCCACGGCTCCTGTGGTTCTCAGTGGTAAGAACCTGACTCAATTTGGGACTGAAACGCTACATAATAGTTGCGTCAGGGCACTTTCCTAGAATGTCATTTGAGGCTCAGGATCATATTTCTAGTCATTTAACAGGACTAGTCACTGACGTTTTTAAAACAAAAGGCTGATATTTGTTTCTTCTAGTCTCACTTACCTTCTCAGTTTGATCAAACACAAATGAAGCTGCGCTAATAAACTTCCCTGGGAATTTACCACATGCCAGGCGCTGCTCTATGCTCTGGACATCCATCACGTCATTTAGTCCCCACAATTGCTTTTTAGGTAGATCCTCTCCTATCATTCCTCCTTAGCGAATGAGAAAACTTAGGCTTCCGAAGGCTTGGCAACCTGCTCCAAGTCAATCTACTAAGGGACAGAGTTAAAATTTAAACCTAGTTCTGCCTGGCTCCAAAGGACCTACTTTTATCTACGAGATCATTCTTCCTCTCTTCAACTCAAGGACTCCTGGAAATAACGAGGGCTAAAGAGGCTCCACATACTTCATCGGTGGGCAATCTAAGGCTCTGCATTTTTACGGGGAAAAATGGCAAAATTTGAAATGAGGTTAATATTGTGGAATTTTTAAAAGGAAATTTAAAACAGAATTGTTGAGAAGGAAAGACACAATGTCCTACAGCATACACAGAGCAGGGTTAGTACGCCCAAAATCCATGGAGTGAAAAGGTAAAAGTAGTGAGATTATTTAGACAGTAATCAAGACTAAGGCATTTTTGTTTGTTCAATAGAGTATCTTTTCTTAACTGATTCAATCCTTTGTTCTCCTATGAAAGATACTGGTTAATGGCTTCAATCAACTACAGGATATAATATTCCATAAACAGGCAATAATAAATCTTCCCTGTCATTTCTTACACTCTAGCAACTACATTTTCTTCACAACTTCATTACACTAGTCGATGCTGAAGAAGACCACTTTAGCTCTACGGGTACTGAATCTATCATCAAGGGATACCGGACACTAAACAAGACAGTAGTAGAAATTTCCAGAATCTTTCTTCAAGTGGGAAAGGGCTCTTAACATATGGCCAGGTCCAAGAAGACATGGGCCAACAGGTCCCAGACACCATTATTACAGGGTACTGAGGAAGGAAGTTGAGCAAACAGGAGCAAGATGCCCATAGATTTGGTTTGTAAATACTGCAAACAATAGGAGAGGCACCATCTATGTTAAAGAGATGGAAAGAATAGAGAGGCAGGGGTAAAAGATAGAGGAGAAAGGGTACCAATGACAAGCAATGTTAGGAAAGATGGAAGAGGTTAGGGGCACCTGGGTGGCTCAGTCGGTTAAGCGTCTGACTTAGGCTCAGGTCATTATCTCACCGTTCGTGGGTTCAACCCCCGCATTGGGATCTGTGCTGACAGCTCAGAGCCTGGAGCCTGCTTTGGATTCTGTATCTCCTTCTCTCTCTGTCCCTCCCCTGATCATTCTCTCTCTCTCTCTCTCTCTCTCTCAAAAATAAATAACTTTAAAAAAAAATAGTAAGATGGAGAAAGTGAAATGTGGAGAAGCCATGGTTGGGCTTGATTTGGCCACTGGAGAACCCCTAGTCCTTGGGGACTGGATGGCACAGAGACAAGAAAGTCTGATAGCGGGAGGCAAAACACAAGTGAGTTTTCACCTTCTGGATTCTACGGAGTAGAAGGCATGATTACCTGTGAAGAGAAAAGGAGCAAGATGTGATCCTGAAAGAGAGTGAAGTTGTGGGGGAGATGCCAGGCGAAGAAAAGATTGCCCAGCAGTACTGAGGGCCCAGCTGACTGCAGCCACTTACAACGGAACTGACCATCACTCAGAATTACTCCAGCAGTGCTCCCTGGTGCAAATATGAGGTGGGGGAGCATACAGCTAGACCGATCCACCATCAGGATTACGTGCACAGGTCTAGAAGAGCAAGGGTTAGTAGGGTGCACTCAGGAATCCTGGCTGGATACAGGAACTAAAGCAAGGAGGGGGCTGATATCTAAAGAAAGAAATGGAAGAGAAGGGGCCTAGAAAAAATATATAGGTTCAAAAAGTAAATTAAATCAAAGACAGAGAGTGGACATGCTAGGAGGTTCTGATCAGAGACTGGGATACACAGCTGAGATTTCAAAGGTGGAGCAGTTCTGGATGATTCTAGGTTAATAGAGTATGACTGCAGGATAGGGTTCCTGGAGTAGAAGTAACAAAAGATATCAATACTGGGCGAAATGGGAAAATGGAAGACCGGTTTGGCAGAATGGCGAAAGCTATAATAGAGACAAAAATGGCTAAAATGCATATGGAGGACTGACGAGGAGGTCTGTAAGAAAGAAGGACAAGGGAGAAGAGAATAGCAGAGCCAGGTAACATGTGCCTTACTTAATGCCTGGGAGCATGGAGAGGGATGCTGAGTAATTCAAGGCATTGCGGAGGAGCTCAGAGAACAGGGTAAGCTGCCATCCGTCTCTCTGGGCTCTGGTCCACTGGGCTGAGGAGATCAAGAAAACAAAACAGCCTCACAGAGACCTGCCCTCCCACCACATATGAATGGCAAGACCCTTGTCCCAGCCAGCATCTTCAGCCATGGACTCTTCTCTCAGTATCCTCGCTTCTATTTCCACGGCTTTGGTTATCACCTCTACATAAATGACTTCCAAGTTTCTATCTCCAACCTCTGGCGGCTCTTCTGCACTTAGTTCTGAATAGCTAAATAGCCATCGAGACATCTTTTCCTGGACTACTCGCCATGAATCCGTACTCAAATTACCAAACACCTGACCGAGTGAGCATCTTCCCCTCAAAACTCTCACCTCCAGCTTTTCCTATTCCTCTGACTAACCAGACTGAACATACAGCACCAACTTTTACTTCCTCCATTACCTCTCCCTTCACTTCTTATTCAAGTGGTACCTAGTCTTCCTTTAAGGTCATACCTTCCATTATGCCTCCACTCCCGTGGTTCAGGCCCTCAGGGCTGAACAGGGATTATTACAAGAGTCTGGGGACTCTCTTACCTCGTCTCCTGCCTCCTTCTTCCTCCTTGCTTCTTATTAATCTGGAATTAATCTTATTAATTCCTATGACCTTGCTTTACACATGTCAATCTCTCGTCAAAACCCTGCCATCTCTCTTGTTTGCTTCCGTAACAAAGGCCAAACTCTAGACAAACACTGTAAGTCCTTTATGGACTATCTCTTCTCATTTCTTCACTATAGGAACCACACACACCACAGTTATTCTAATTCATACTACCGTCACATGGACTATGCAATCCTAAATAGAGTTTTAATTAAAATTGATATCTGCTATGATGTTCACCTGATCTACCTGTGCCATAAAGCACAAAATCCTTTTAAATGCAAATTTTAATTCAGTAATATTTCAAGAAGTAACCTGGCATTTGTGAAAATGATCTAGCTTAATTTCCCTAATGGGCTATGAAAATATAAATTACTTCTATAGTTGCTCACTTTTAATTTATAATTTAGAAGGCAAGGGGCTCATTAGTATGTCTGGTGTTGAGGTGGTAATAAAATTAATTTGTTGCCGGATTTCAATCCTCAGAGAAAGGAAATCTTACTGATCACAACTTTAAGAAATCCATCCTGGGGCATCTGGGTAGCTCAGTCGGTTGAGCGTCCGACTTCACCTCAGGTCATGATCTCACCGTTCATGAGTTCGAGCCCCACGTCAGGCTCTGTGCTCACAGCTCAGAGCCTGGAGCCTGCTTTGGATTCTGTGCCTCCCTCTCTCTCTCTGCCCTTCCCCCGCTCGTACTCTGTCTCTCTCTCTTTCAAAAATAATAAATAGGGACGCCTGGGTGGCTCAGTCAGTTAAGCGTCCGACTTCAGCCCGGGTCACGATCTCGCGGTCCGTGAGTTCGAGCCCCGCGTCGGGCTCTGGGCTGATGGCTCAGAGCCTGGAGCCTGCTTCCGATTCTGTCTCCCTCTCTCTCTGCCCCTCCCCCGTTCATGCTCTGTCTCTCTCTGTCTCAAAAATAAATAAACGTTAAAAAAATTAAAATAATAATAATAAATAAATAAATAAATAAATAAATATTAAAAAAACTAAAAAGAAATCCATCCTGAATGATTCTCTTTTGGAAGTGATGATGCCTAGGAATGCATTACACTTTTTTATGCAAAACAAAAATGCATAGTTACAATAGAATGCATCCAAGACAAGTCTGTAAATAAAAACATCACAAAAGAAGGCAGAGGACTCCCCAGAAGGTCCACATCTAGTGAAACCTCCATCCTGATCCACTGCACAAAGAACCTTTCACCTGCAAAGGCCCTTAACTCTTCCTGCACCAACCACTTTCGACCACATAGTATATATTACCATAGTACATATAAAGCCGAATGCTGTCCCCAAAGCAAGTGAACATCATCCAATCCACTGAAGGCCTGAAAAGGACAAAAAGGAAGAGAAAGGATGAGCCTGACTGTCTTAGCTGGGACCCCAGTCTTCTTCTGCCCTCTGACTGGCACTCACACCATCAGTTCTCCTGGTTCACAGGCCTTCAGACCTGGATTCAATTACACCACAGGTTTCCCTGTGTCCTCAGTTTGCAGACAGCAGATTACGGAATTGTGGGAAATCTCTGTCTCTATAATTGTGTGAGTCTATTTCTCATAATGTATATATGACTAATGCACATTTCGTGGATGAGGAACTGGCCAGAGAAGTCAGTAGAGATAGTGGTGTAGTCAAAGTCGGAACCAAGGTATTCTAAGTCCAGTGCCATCTTGCTCCATGCTTTCCCAATAAAAGGCTCCAAAGAGTAATAACTGATAAACAGAACAAAAGACAATCCATAGACAAGAATCATTCCCTGCACACCTGAGAGGGGTCATGGAGTCTCATGGAGTCTCAGTGTGGGGTTAGCACCCTTGAGGTGAACCCATGAGGAATCATGATCCACTGTGCTGAGGCCTTCACCACCAGACTTCTATCACATTGCCTAGTCTCTCTAAGACCTTCACAGTGCTTTCTGGGGGTGTGGGTTGGAAGGACTGTTATTGAGAGGTCATCTGAACCTTCCTAAAGACAAGTAGGAATCTATAGACCCATAAGGAGATGTTACAAGCATCCAAATTAAGTGCAACAGATTCCTGCTTTCATTGCTAGAAACATACACATCTAGCTAAAATCCGATACACAATTTAAATCTATTTCTGCACCTTCTTCCATCTTTAGTGCAAGAGACTCTTTATTTGAAATGTCACTTTTTAAAGTTTATTTATTTATTTTGAGAGAGAAAGTGTGCGTGAGTGGGGAAGGGGTGGGCAGAGAGAGAGGGAGAAAGAGAATCCCAAGCAGTCTCCTCACACTGCCAGTGCAGAGACCGACAAGGGGCTCGAACTCACGAACCATGAGATCATGACCTGAGCCAAGATCAAGAGTCAGATGCTTAACTGACTCAGCCACCCAGGCACCCACCTCTGAAATGTCATTTTTAATTACTGATTGCTATATCAGGCAAAACAGTTTTCCTCACCATCTCTAGAAGTCTTACTAACATATAATAATATATAATATGTATTGAGTACTTACTATGAATCAAGCATTGTTCTAAGCAAACATGTATTAATTCATTATTCACACAAAAACTCTTCCAAGTTGACACTGATGCTGTTATTCATATTTTCCAGAGGAGGAAACTGAGGCACAGTGCCCAAGATCACACTGCTAGTAAGTAGTGGAACTGAGATTCAAATCCAGGGACTCTGGCCCCATAGTCTGTCTGGTTTTCATCACTGCATGCAACCTAATTTTAATCTTCAAAGCTATGAACTCTCTACCACGTCATTATTTTAGTTATACAACCAAAAACTACACAAATTACTGGCAAGTTATACATTAACTTTAACTAGAGATACATCCACAGATTCTAGGCAATACCATTCCTATAACATATCCAAACATGTTATCTGATCACCTTTTCCAAGCAAGAAAAAGGGAAAGGAAGTAAAGCCAGCTGATGGGTCTTGGGTAGCACTTGTGTGGGGAAAGAAGAGGAGAGGAATGAAAATGAAGCCCAGAAGAGAATTTTACAGTTGATCTCAAGTGCTTAAAACAGGTCATCAGAGCAAAGCCAGAGGCATATACAGCACATGCTGGGAACTAAGGTACAAGGCCAGCAGGAGTCCGATAATCAGGGAAGATGACAGTTGGCAGGTGATCTAGACACGTCCTAGAGACAACTGAGATTGCTGTGGGAAATCTCACATGCTTTCAATGCATGTGTGCAGACAGGATAGGTCCATTTTTGAGAGCAAGAAGGGAAAAAATGCAAAACAAATAAATGAAACAAAGAAAAGAGCCAGAAGAGGACAATCATATTGGGTGATACAATTATATGACCATCAAAGCTTGTCTACACTATGTAAGTATGTAAGCACGCATGCAAGGTCAACAATAAGGGTATAGTAGTAGTAAAGTGAGGGATAAGCAACGTAATGCAGGCCACAAAATTCCAGAGGACCAACGATAAACTTCACAGAGGAAATAAACTTTAAAATACAAATAATACACACTCAGATAAAATGTGAACAATTAAAAAGTAAAAGCTCTAACCAGTAGTAACTCTTACTTAGCTTTTGTTTTCACGATGTAGCTCTTCAATACAATTCAAAAAAGTTACTGATCTCCTAATACATTAGATAGAGGACACCGAGTATTACAGGGGATTCAAATACCATTGAACTGCAGCCCCACAAGGTACTTACACTGTTTTACTAATACAAGTAAACAACCGTAGCACTACAAAGAACATTAAGAAAAGAGTGGGACATACCAGATAACATTTAGTGGGAGAAAGTGGCATTTAAGATATGCCTAGAGGGGTGCCTGAGTGGCTCAGTTGGTTGAGCTTCAGACTTTGGCTCAGGTCATGATCCCCCCTGTTCAGGTTCGTGGGTTCGAGCCCCACGTTAGGTTCTGTGCTGACAGCTCAGAGCCTGGAGCCCCACTTGTGCTCTGTCTCTCTGTCTCTGTCTCTGTCTCTCTCTCTCTCAAAATTAAATAATAAATAAAACATTATAAAAAAAGTTTTTTAAAGGAAATAACCCTAAAAGATATAATGAATCCAAAACAAGATACAGTTTAGCCCTTTCCGGTTCATGGAGCTTTGTAGGAAGCATCCCCTCCCATCCTTCAGTGTCTTCCCAGAGGCAGATACCATCTTTAATGTCCACTGCCCGGGCACCCTCCTAGACAGGATCCTCAAAGTCAGACCCCGAGTTCAAGCAAACAAGCACACCAGATGCTCCCCCTCCCACGGCCCCAGGCTGGGATCTCAAGCCTTGCTTTTTACCCAACTGATGGGTTTGAGATGTGATCTTGCTTTTTACCCTGGTGCTTTACTTTTCCACAATACAAGACACAACCACTCCAACAAACAGCAAATCCACACACACAGACACACAAACACGTCTGTGGAAAGGACACACTAACAAAAACGGGAAAGTTTCAAAAAGGAGCTAATGAACACAAGTTAAGAAAGAAAGAAGCTAGAGGCACCCAGGTGGCTTTAAGCATCTGACTTCAGGTAATGCTCTCGGGGTCTGTGGGTTCAAGCCCCCGCGTTGGGCTCTGTGCTGACGGCTCAGAGCCTGAAGCCTGCTTCGGATTCTGCGCCCCCTCTCTCTGCTCCTCCCCTGCCTGCGTTCTGTCTCTCTCTCTCAAAAATAAATAAACATTTTCCAAAAAATTAAAAGAAAGAAAGAAAGAAAATAAATATTTTTTTAAAAACTAAAAGAAAGAAAGAAAGAAAGAAAGAAAGAAAGAAAGAAAGAAAGAGAAAGAAGGAAAGGAAGGAAGGAAGGAAGAAGCTAGTACTAGAAGGGAAATGACTTTGATCTGGGAAATGTTAGATCTGAGTTGCCAAAACTATATATCCAGGTGGAGATGTATACAAGGTAGGAAAATGTTAAATGTGAGTTTATAAGAGAAGTTTCCATCCTATAGACAGAGGAAAAAGAAAAAAAAAGAAGATCTGGGAATATATAGAAGAAAGTGTAGGAAGCGGGTAGATGTGAGAGGAAGTCAGACCCCCGGAAGTGCCTCCATCACAGAGCCGGGTGTCACAAGAGGAAAAAGGAGGAACTGGCAAGAGGGAGACACGAAAAGAAGGTAGTAAGATGAAAGAAGAGGCGGCATTCAAGAAAGAGGAAGCGGGCCACAGTCAGAAATGCTTTATGATTAAGAAAAGCTGACTGGATTTAAATTTAAAAACACAGCTGCCTTTCATTTATCCACGGGATACAGGTGTGCTGTTTCGAAGGGACACATGCACCCCCATGATTATAGCAGCTCTATCAACAATAGCCAAAGTATGGAAAGAGCCCAAATGTCCATCGATGGACGAATAGATAAAGAAGATGTGGTACATATATACAATGGAGTATTACTCGGCAATCCAAAAGAATGAAATCTTGCCATTTGCAACTACGTGCATGGAACTGGAGGGTATTATACTAAGTAAAATGAGTCAGAGAAAGACAAAAATCATATGACTTCACTCATATGAGGACTGTAAGAGACAAAACAGATGAACATAAGGGAAGGGAAACAAAAATAATATAAAAACAAGGAGGGGGACAAAACAGAAGAGACTCATAAATATGGAGAACAAACTGAGGGTTACTGGAGGGGTTGTGGGAGGGGGGGATGGGATAAATGGGTAAGGGGCACTAAGGAATCCACTCCTGAAATCATTGTTGCACTCTATGCTAATTTGGATGTAAATTTTAAAAAATAAAAAATAAAATAAAAATAAATTAAAAAAAAAAACAGCTGCCTTTTGAAAGACAGGATTTAGTACAATGATGAGGGCAAGTCAGAACAGGGGGCTACGGAATGCTCAGCATGAGGAAGGGGCATCCGTCCTTCCTTCCAGAGGACTGGCAGTGGAGGGAAGGAGACAGCACCCCACTGGGCGCTCCGTTAGCACAGGGACCCTGCCCGGTTGGGTCACTGCTACGTCCTCAGCACTAAGACCAGTTCCTGGCATGTAAGAGGTACTCAATAAATATTTGTTTGTGGAATGCTGTGCTTATTCAGTGACTGCTGCTGTTTGATTAAACAAATGAATTAGTGAATGAACACAGTAATGATATTTGAGGAAGCCTGAGACAACAGCCTTCACTTCTGTGAGTCAGGTATAAATGCCGGACATAAAGGCTGGGAGCACAGCTCACCTCACTGTGCTTGGCATGGAGTGGAAAGTGGGGGGTCTTGCCTGGCGTTTGCAGTTAGTCTTTTTGACAGTAATCTGAGGGAAAAGAGAATCTTTTGGGCCAGACACTGAGTCTCGGGAGGAAACCCTTGAGTGCCTGCAGAGTAGAAATCTCTCTCTGCCTTAACCATAAAGAGATACTGAAAGGAGCTCTTGAGAGGCGGGTTGTTAAGAAGGACACGTAGAGGACAGTGGAGAGTAAGGAATGAGGAATCCAGGCAAGTGCCTGCGAGGTTGTGAAAACCCTTTGGGAACAGAGGTCACCTATCTCAGGCTGCTACAGGTTCTTGTACTCTGTGTTAAATCCCTTTGTCATGTCCACGCTTAAAGTCTTTGTAAAGTTCCGATCTGGGTATGAGACTATAAAAGGATTCAGGCTACATGGGGGACAGGAGGATGGTCAGCACTGTGGTCGCAGCAGGAGCAGTAATAAGAGTGGAAGAACCGCAAGGATCCGTGATATGGGGTGACCTCCAAAGACACCCTGAAGGTTCAAGGATTTGTTTCATTAGATGACACGGTATTATTCCCTTACAGGGAATATAGGAAAGAACTTTTTTTTTTCCTGTTGCTTCCATTTTGTTTTTGTTTGATTCTGACAAAGGAGAATTGAGAGCTATTCAGTCTAAAGGGAGAAAACTGATGGAGAGCAACAGAAAGAAGGCAGGGTTGTAAGAATTGGTATAATGGAATTAAAGCCCTGTGGGAAAGAGGCCATGAGACCCAAAGTGTGGCTGAGAAGGTTCCTTTTTATAAAGTGATATACAGAAAGATTGAAGGGCACGGGGGGGCTCAGTTGGTTAAGTGTCCAACTCTTGGTTTCAGCTCAGGTCATGATTTCATGGTTCGTGAGTTCCAACCCAGCATCAGGCTCCATGCTGCCAATGTGTCTGGATTCTCTCTCTCCCTCTCTCTCTGCCCTCTCCCCGCTCGCATACGACTCACATGCGTGCCCCCTCTCTCTCACTCTCAAAATAAACAAATAAACTTAAAAAACAACAAAAGATCTAGAGTAAAGATATAAAACAGATGGAAGACAACTTGGGGGGGCCCACCTCGAAGGCAGGGGACAGAGACCGCAGGGGCTTACAGAACACAGGACGCTCTCACAGCTGCTGGAGAAAGGCCACCAGAGAACCCAGGGAGTAAGACGGTTTCTGCAATGTTGAGGGGCTACATCACTGGAATTTCCAGAAATTCTAATTAGCACGATTTAATACTATTTACAGCAATATTTGGCAAACAGGAAAGGTTTTTTTTTTGCAATTGGAGATGCAGTCCTACACTTGAGCCAAGTTCAGCTCACCTAATAGATCTGAATCATAATAATGGGATAAACACACCTCACGGCAGAATCATCTCACAATTTTAGAAAAGACAGGTTTTAATCAAAGGAATCGCAATTAATCCACCCTGCTTATTTTCCTTCAAATGCAGCCAAGTTGTACTGTTTCATACCAAGATCCTCAAGGTCTTCCAGATGGAAGAAATCTTAGAAATCATCAAGTCCAACCTCTCACTTATTATGACTTCATTTTTAGAAATCCATGGCAGAAAGGATCAGTGCACGCTGGCATCCATGTACTCCTTTACATTCGTCAGCCTCCTTTGGGGTACACCTGAGGTCACATAGCTGAGTTCTGGCCAATGGAACACTGGTGGACGGGATCTAAGTCACTCACTCCCAGGCCCGGCCCTACCTTGAATGGAGGAAGACCAGCCAACTTGCATTGTATCAAAATTTGCTTGACAAGTAGATAAACTTTCACTGTGGTACTCACTGACATTTGTGGATTTGTCTGTTTCAACAGCAAGCATTAATTGATTCTCAAGCCTTCTTTGAATAACCTAGCAACTCAGAGAACTGCCAATCATGCTAGGGAAAGAAATGGAGATTATTATCGCCCACAGATCCAAAGGATTAAAAAAATAGAAGCAGTCATGAAATTCATTTTTATAATATAGTAGCATCCTGGTTATCTAAAGGTTATTATTTGAGACACAACCTACAAAAGTTAAGGCCCTACTCCCCTGAGAACCAGGAAATAAACAATAGAGATCTTAAAATAACCCAGCCTGAGAACTAAATAAAGCTTTAGAGGTTCACTCACCAGTTAGCCTTCTAGGCTGTATGTATTTATTCAAGTTATCTTGGAGTAAATAAATCAATCTTAGAAATCTGGTTTATCTCAAATCAGATAAGAAATTGGAAATTGGTCTGTTTCTGCTTTCTTTGTTTTGTTTTTTGAGATTCCACATATAAATGAAATCATATGGTATCTTGTTCTGTCTGACTTCTTTCACTTAGCATAATACCTTCTAGGTTCTCCCATGTAGTCACAAAGGTCAAGATCTCATTCTTTTTATGGCTGAATAATATTCCACTGTGTGTGTGTGTGCGTGTGTGTAACACATCCTCTTTATCCATTCATCTATTGATGGATACTTAGGTTGCTTCCATATCTTGGCTATTATAAATAATGCTGCAATAAACATAGGGGTACATACATCTTTTCTATTTAGGGTTTTCATTTTCTTTACCCGGTACTGGATCATATGTTAATTCTATTTTTACTTTTTTGAGGAACCTCTATACAGTGTTCACATTGGGTGCACCTATTTAAATTCCCACCCAGAGGGGAGGTGGATGGGGAGATGGGCAAAATGGGTGAAAGGGAATGGGAATACAGGCTTCTAACTACGGAGTGTAGACGTCCTGGGGATAAAATGTACCACATAGGGAATATCGTCAATGGTTTTGTAATAGTGTTGTAGAGCGTCAGATGGTGGCTACACTTGTGAACATAGCATAATGTATACAGTTTGTCAAATCACTTGTTGTTCACCTGAAACTAGTGTAACGTGTGTCAACTATACTTCAATAAGAAAGAAGTGAAGAGGGAAGGGAAGGGAAGGGAAGGCAAGGGAAGGGAAGGGAAGGGAAGGGAAGGGAAGGGAAGGGAAGGGAAGGGAAGGGAAGGGAAGGCAAGGGAAGGGAAGGGAAGGGAAGGGAAGGGAAGGGAAGGCAAGGGAAAGGAAGGGAAGGGAAGGGAAGGCAAGGGAAGGCAAGGGAAGGGAAGGGAAGGGAAGGGAAGGGAAGGGAAGAGAAAAGGAAATTTGAAGCAATAAAGATGGTGCTAGAAGGGGCCAAATCACAACATTCTGAAGGTAAAGGAGAGATCCGAATCTCCAAAAAGCAAGGTATAGAGTCCCTATTTTATAACTGAGCCCCACTACTTCTCAGAGTCCTGAAGGAACTCAACTCACAGCTGATTTAAAAAAAAAATGACTTACTGTCCTCAACTAGCTTTTGTAAGCCTCTAAACGAAGGTAGGAAAACGTGTAAGAAAACTCTGGAAATGGTTACTCAATCAGTTTCAATGTCTAAAGGTAGGCACTGTATTTGAAAAGAAAATTTTTTTTGAGGATCCCTTTATTTCCCTAAGATGCCACACAGTGATGCTCAAAAATATGAGACACTGCCATTTGCATACTGTTTGGGAGTGAGTGGTTCCTCCCAAATCCATGTGGGAGCACATATCCTGCACAAAGGAAACTGGGATTCTTTAAGCAAAATCAGGATCCAAATATGTGAAGTAGAAAGGACCTTAGAGCCCATACAGTGCAAGCCCCTGACAGCAAAGTTAGGTGCCCAGAAGGTGCCATTCATCTCACTGTAGAGGAAGAACTGGAGTTCATACCCCCTTGCTTTGGAGCCAGGATACAACCACCTACGTCACAATGTTCCTTCCCTGGATAGACTTAATCTTGACCTCCCTTCCCAGGCCTTCCTGGAATCCAGAGGTTGATCCAGAAGCATGACGCACTCACCTGCAAAAAGCAGTGTCCAACTGGGGCATGCTCCGCAAGGGTGACGTTGTACACCTGCCTCCTGAAGATGGGCTCGTTGTCATTCACATCGTCCACGGTGATGCTCACCAGGCAGGTGGCAGAGAGTGGGGGTTCTCCGAGGTCCTGGGCTACCACTCTCAACTCTACTGCCTCCTGGACCTCTCGGTCCAGACTCCGGATGGTGCTGATCACGCCGCTTTCAGGATCAATAGTGAAGGACGGTCCGCACTCCGCTGCAGGCCACACACCTTCCGGGTTGCAGTGAACGGGAAGGTGGACCAGTGCGTAGCGCAGCCGGGCGTGGTCGGTGCCAGCCTCGTCCGCATCAGAGGCGCTGACCCACACCACCGCCGTGCCGGGGGCCGCGGCCTCTGACACGGAGGCCAGGTAATGCTCCCGGCTGAAGAGAGGCGGCTGGTCGTTGAGGTCGGCGACCCGGAGCAGCAGCGTTTCCTCGGTGCTCAGCGGCGGGGAGCCCGCATCCGTGGCCACCAGTCGCAAATCATACAGGTCGCGGCTCTCACGGTCCAGGGGCCCCTCGACGCAAAGGAAAAATACCCCCGGGGAGCCACCAGAGCGCAGCGCGAAGGCTCCATCTCCGCCCTCCAAGGACAACGAGATGCTTCCGCTTCCGAGGCCCACGCCGGGTTCCCCGATGGCCTCCTCTTCCTGCTCGGGATCCCCGTCCGCGTCGGACACGGAGACTCGAGCCACGTAGTCGCCGAGGGCCGCGCCCTCGGAAACGCGCGCCGCCCCACCCTCGGTAAGGAAGAGCAGGTGAATGGCGGGCGGGTTGTCATTCACGTCCAGCACCGCGATGGACACGCGCACAGTGGCGACCTCGGGCTCGGCCCCTCCGTCGCGGGCCTCTATCACCAGCTGGTGCCAGGCCTGTGCCTCGCGGTCCAGCGGCCTCTGCACCCGCACCACGCCGCTCAGCTCCTCCACGGCGAAGTAGGCCGCATCGCCCAGTGGCCAGAGCGCCTGCCGGGCGCGGATGCTGTAGTACACGTGGCCATTGGGCCCCAGGTCACGGTCGGTGGCGCGAACGCGACAGACCTCGGCTCCCGGCCGAGCGTCCTCCCGCACGGCGGCGCGGTACTCGCTCTGCTCGAAGACCGGGGGGTTGTCGTTCTCATCCAGCACGCGCAGCTCCACACGCAGGTGGCCCGTGCGCCGCGGGCGGCCGCCGTCCCATGCCTCGATCTGCAGCTCGTGCGCAGCCACCGCCTCCCGGTCCAAACGCCGCAGCAGCACCAGGTCCAGGGGCTCCAGGGGCGACGACAACGGTGGCGACGGCGGTGACCCGGGAGTTCCGTAGCGCAACTGGAAGAACGGTCCCGCGGGGTCCTCGGGAAGGGCGGACGGTTGCACCAAGGTGTAGCCCTGAGTGCTGAACAGGCCGGCGTCCGGGTCGTGGGCACCTGGCAGGCGGAAGGCGGTACCTGGAGGGCTGAGCTCGGAAACGTCGAGTTGCAGGGAGTCGCGGGGAAAGCTGGGGGAGTGATCGTTCACGTCGTTGACCAGGATCTCCACCTGCACCACGGCTCCCAGCAGCGTGGCGGCCACAAAGCTGTAGTGGTCCCGCTGCTCGCGGTCCAGGCACCGCGCTGTGCGGATGATGCCGGTGTCCGGATGCACGTGGAAGTCGTCCAACAGTGGTGAGTCATCGGAATCCTCGGATAGAAAGAAGCCGCCCGCCTCCTGCTGCTGTGCAGCGGGCAGCCCGGCGCGGATGTCTCCTACTAGAGTGTCCGGAGGAAGTCCTTCGTCCACAGAAAGGCTGAGGTTGAACACCTGGGCAGATGAGCCCGAAGCCGCCCAGAGCCACGCGTGCAAGAAGAGCCCGAGCAGGAAGCGCTGAGCCCCCGTGGCGCCGCCGCCGCCGCCCGGCAGCCCACGGGGCGACCCTCTCCTCCCTGGCATCGGAAGGCGCCTCGTGGCCGGAGCCCCCCGCTGCCGGTGCCCTTTGCCCATCCTCCTCCCAGAAGGGCTCATTTCTCCGCCAGCTCCTGGGGAAGGCTCCCGGGTAACTGCCAGCTTGTGGAGGGCTGGCAGAAAAATCCAGGAGCCTCTTCAGTGTCTGGGCGAAAGAAAAAAAAAAAAAAAAAAAAGACTTTGTTTGGCAAACCAACAGACCCAGGAGTTCCCGAGGTTCAGGCTGCAACTGGTGAAAACGTCCTCCGCCTGCCGCTCACGCAGACAGGGAAGCGCTAGCTGCCTCTGCCGCTGCAGCCACCTCCTCAGCCCCTGGATTGCTTTCAATGAGTCTCATCTCTTTTTCTCTCTCCTTTTATTCCTTTTACATCTGTTCCTTGTTCTGCTTGGCTTGTTGTTTCCCCCTGGTAAAGTCAGGTGCATTATTTCCCTTGCCAAAAAGGATGAAATTATTTAAAGCGCACACACAGAAGGAGAGGATGGGGGTCGGCCCGGGGAAGGGGGTGGAGTATGGGCGGGGAGGCCGAGGGCGGGCGCGCAGCCCGACCGAAGGAGGAGAGGAGGGAGGGGGAGGCGGCCCTGGCTGCGGCCGTGTCGGCGGCTCCGGGGGTGGCCTCTCCCCGCGGCGTCTCGGGGCGCCCAGGACCGCCCGGCTCCAGCTCCCACCCAGCCCCCGCCGCCCCCCCTCCCTTCTCCTCCCCGCCTGTGACGCGGCGCACACGAGGGCAAACTCCAACCTGCGAGTCGCCGCTCTGCAGCAGGGCGCGTTCTCGCCGGGGCCAGGGACCGAAGAGAGAGGAGCGAAGGAGGAAGGACGTGGAAATTCGGACCGGGAGGCGGGCGGGGGTCGCGCAGGCCGGCCGGCTGCCCCGGCTCTGCGTGCGAAGTGGCGATGGGTGGGGGGCGGCGAGAGGAGCAGCCCCTCCACGCCCTCCTCCCTCCATCCCCTGGACGGTTCCTTCGGCAGGCCTGACGCTTGGCTCAGGCTGAGCAGAGGGTGGGGGTTAGAATCACTTTGGGGAGCCAAACTTGTGTTCTCCATTTGGCGAGAGAGGCTCGTCCCCAGCGGAAGGACAGATGGAGTCAAAGGCCGACGCGCAGCTGGGGCCAGGATGACTGTAAAGGGGGGGAAGGCGGAACTTGGAAAAACCTTCGCGAAACCCCGAGAAATCTGTGACACACATGGCGCAAAGCATGCTTTATTATGCCGCGCTACTACTCAGCGACGCGCGAGCGTCTTGTCACTCCCCTCTGCCACCAAGAATGACAATAGATTCGGCTTGTGAACACTTTTTTATGCATTCAGCGCCATCACAACACTTCCAGGATGTTTTCGGATGCTGATTTATGGGCAGAAAGATGGGGTAGCTCAGGCCAGACCACCTTCCAGCACTTCACCATCGCCTCTGAGCAAGGAAGTTTGCAGCCAGGGCCACTGTTGGTAACACTTCAAACTAGCTTCCGTCTGAGTGCAAGAAAAATGCCAATAAATCGCCAGTCGCAGGTTTCGCTGCAATTATCCGTAATGATAGGTAGAAATTGATAAATGGCCTCTAATAAAGAATGCCTGAGGAAGGACTCTCTGCCTTCTTGAGAATGGCTGGTCGTATTTAGCAAATGGTTTCTGCAATTTTGCATTTAAGCCGAAGGGAAGAATTAATTTCCTAGTTACCGTTACTCTCCTTTAAGGAGAACCAAGAGCTCTGCGTGGCGGTTCCTGCCAGCAACAGTAAAATGCCTTTTTAATATATGATGGAGTTATATATAACTGCTAATCTACACCATTATCGCTACCTCTGACAAAATAATAATAAAACCATTTTATAGCAGATATGTTGCATGTAAATGGAGACATCATTAAAATAAATCCAGCTGCCTTTCACCAGTGAAGTCCCCTTACCAGTAAGGAGAATGATTATGAGTCTTTAGTTTTCTTTCACCTCAACCTTTGCGATCTTGAACTGGTTCCTCGGCCTCCACTCTTGCCCCCCATAAGTAACTCTCAGCCATGCCTCTGGATTGTTTTTTTTGTTTTGTTTTGTTTGTTTACAGGTTTTTTTTTTAATGTTTATTTTTGAGAGACAGAGAGAGGGAGGGAGGGACAGAGAGAGAGGAGAGAGAATCCCCGAAGGCTTCACCCCCACAGGCTTCACGCTGTCCGTGCAGAGCCCAATAAGGAGCTGGAACTTTCCAACTGTGAGGTCATTACCTGAACAGAAATCAAGAGTCGGATGTTTGACTGAGCCACCCAGGCACCTGGATTGTTGTTTTTAAAGCTAATTCAAATCGTGTCTCCCCCTGCTTAGAACCTGCCAATATATTTCCATTATACTTGGATTATAATTGAGACTCCTTCCAACTGTACAAAATTAACATGGCCCTTCTCACCTTTCCCACCTCATCTCATACCTCCACTCCGGATCCACTTGTACTGCTTTTTTTTTTTCTAATCTTGGTATTTGTTACAGACTGAATGTTTGTGTCTCCCTCAAAATTCTTATGTTATAGTCCTACCACCCAATGTGACGATATTAGGAGGTGGGGTCTTTGGGAGGAGACTAGGATTAGATGAGGTCATGGGAGTAATGTTATGAGAGTCATGAGAGAGCTTGCTGCTCTCAGTCGTCCGCCTTGTGAGGACATAAAAGCGAGCAGTCCACAACCAGGAAGAGGGCCCTCCCCAGAACCTGACCAGGCTGATAGTCTGATCTCAGACTTCCAGCTTCCAGAACAGCGAGAAGTAAATTTCTGCTATTTATGAGTCACCCAGTGTGTGGTACTTTCTTATAGCGGTGTGAACAGACCAAGACAGTACATTCGAATTGTTAGAAACTTTCTCTGCCTGGGAGTTATTCTTATGCTTTGTGAAGATTTGTCTCTTCCCCATTCAAGTCTTTTTTTTTTTTTTTAACATTTATTTATTTTTGAGACAGAGAGAGACAGAGCATGAACGGGGGAGGGGCAGAGAGAGAGAGACACAGAATCAGAAGCAGGCTCCAGGCTTTGAGCCATCAGCCCAGAGCCTGACGCGGGGCTCGAACTCACGGACCACGAGATCGTGACCTGAGCTGAAGTTGGACACTCAACTGACTGAGCCACCCAGGCGCCCCCCATTCAGGTCTTAATTCAAATGTCAACTGTTTGGAATCCTCCCTTGACCCCTCTACTCAATAGTTTCTCCACCATAAACCATATATCCTCATATTGTGTTTCAGTCACAACACCTACCGGTACCTGACATTAGTTCGTTTTATAAATTTGCTTATTAGTTTACTGTGACCTCAACCTTCTTCATGAACTTTAAGCATTGCTTTCTCCCAGAACCCAGATCAGTACCTGACACATAAATGGGTCTCCATTAACTAAACATGTGTTAGAGGACTGCATGGATAGTTGGTTTAGCTGATGGATGGATAAGTCCATTTAAGGAGATGTTGGAAGCCATAGTTCAGAATTAACTGATCATGAAATCCTTTATTGTGATGAATTCTATCTTCACAACTTACTCCTTTTAATCATTCCATGGGGCTTCTTGAACTAGTTTTTGAACTTCAACTTATTTTGCAAAGTGTATTGTTACCAAATATTTACTTGAGTCTAAAAATAAAGGAAAAGCAGCTAGTCATTCTACATCTTTCACTGACATTCTTTGTAAACAGTGGTTTGGTTTAGAAACAAATGAAAATTCAGAAACTTCAAACATCTATTTTCCCATTAGTTTTTAGGCTTTATAATTCAAGCATATGCAGTTCAAGGTCTCCTGCCCACTTCACCATACACTTCATTGAATGCCCTGGGCAGCATTCTAGATTGAGAATTCAATTTGGTTGGGGGAGGGGGGGGAGCATTTCTCAAATAGGTAAAAAAAAAAAAAAGTAACTTTATTCTAGCACAGAAGCCAATAGCCTGCAAGAAATAGGTCAAGGTCTGACTCTCTGGAGAGAAGCATCATGGTATAACTGGCAAGAGTTGGGTTTTGAAGCTGGGCGACCCTGGTTCTGCTCTATAATTGTAGGCAAATTATTTCAACCTTGTTAGGTCTCTTGTTAGTTTCCTGCTCTCTAAATTGAGGGTTATACTATCTCGTTTACAGGATGTTATGAGTATTAAGTGAGCCAATGTATGGGCTAGCACACCGAAGGCATCAGCAAACATTATATTTCTTGCCCCTGTTGTGTGTGTGATTAAATATTTTAGGGGTGAAGTGTTTGGGGGTTCTCTGTCATATCAAACTCTGGCTTCTTAGCCCCACTGAGTGTGTGGAGAGGGAGATGACAACTTCCTAGTATCACAGACAGCATCTATCATGGGCAGAAAAGCCCAGAGGTAAATCTTCACCCAGTGTTACATGGTTTGAGTAGTACAGATAGTTCATCATCAAAAAACATTTTCTCCCAGACTGTAGATAGCCCTTAATTTCATAATAGTTAATTTAAATGGTCTAAATAGTTACTAAGTGCTCAAAACAGTGTTCAAAGCATCTCATATCAACCCTTTAGGGAAGGAATTATAATTATTATCCCATGTGAAAGATGAAGAAACTGAGGTTCATGGGCATTGCAAGTAACTTGGCCAAAGTCGCATCGGTGTAAGTGGTAGAATCAGAATTTGAACCCAGACAGTCTTGCTTCGGTGTCCGTGGTCTGTGGAGCTTTTCACTGGCCATTTATCTTCTCTGGGATTTTCTGCATAAGGCAAACTGTCTTGCTTCTAAACTGCAGAAGGAAGAACTCTGGACAGCATGTTTGTGTGAATGGTAGGATGGCACAGGACAATAGCCACAAGAAGTCACTACTAGAGAATGCAATGAAGAGAAATTATTTAGAAAAGTTTCCTAAAGCCAAGTGAGGAGGAGCCTCCTATGAAATATGGAGGGTTTCTTCCCACCTCCTCTCCCAGAAGAAAGACCCTTCGAGCTTAAGAAGGACACCTTGGGGCGCCTGGGTGGCGCAGTCGGTTAAGCGTCCGACTTCAGCCAGGTCACGATCTCGCGGTCCGTGAGTTCGAGCCCCGCGTCGGGCTCTGGGCTGATGGCTCAGAGCCTGGAGCCTGTTTCCGGTCCTATGTCTCCCTCTCTCTCTGCCCCTCCCCCATTCATGCTCTGTCTCTCTCTGTCCCAAAAATAAATAAACGTTAAGAAGGACACCTTTCCAGCAGGGAGTAACCCTGCTATTTTTCATTTATATGTTATCTCTCTGAAAAGATGAGCTAAAGAGTGTTTAGAACTCGTGATGGTTACATTTTATGTATCAACATGGCCAGGCTATGGTGCCAAGCTTGACAGGTACTACCAAGTACTAGTCTAAATGCTGTTGTGAAGGTAATTTATAAATACAATCAACATCTACGATGAGTTGACTTTAAGTGAAGGAGATCGCACTTGATAATGTGGTGGCCCTCACATAATCAATTGAAGGTCTAAGAGCAAATGGAGGCTTCCCACAAAAGAAGGAACTGTGTTTCAAGACTGTAACATAGAAGTCCTGCCTGACTTTCCAGCCTGTTGGTCTACCCTACAAATTTTGGACTTACCAGTCCCCACAATCATGTGAGCCAATTACCATGTATATATTGGTTCTGTTTCAATCAGTCAATCAATCAATCCGTGATTGATACAGAGCTTTATAAGAAGAGATGATTTAATGTCTAATATCATAGTCTGTAATATATATATATATATATATATATATATATATATATATATATATAATACAGTATTAAAATCAGAATCCTGGACATGATGGGGATCTCGCCCAGATAGGTAATTACATGATAGGTAATCAAATCTACTTCCTTCCTTAGGATCTAAGTGTCCAAAAGAGATGATAATATTTTCCCTATTTTTCATTTTGAGAACAGATTGTATACACATCCATTGTATTTTCTGAGCCCAACAGAATATGATTAAACTTTATAGAGTATTAGTCCCTATCTTTGATATCAACATATAGTTATTTCCTCTGACTCTTTGAGAAGACGAAGAAAAACTTTATCTCAAGATTTCATCATATAGTTGGAGAGAAATAGGACATGGCTTATCATTAAGTAGTTTTAGATATACTATACCCAATCGTATTTTTCAAATCTGGTAGAAGCTGAAATGTAAGGGTTACGTAGACAAAAATTCTTGCTACATTTGAAGATTATAATATAAGTAGGTCTGAGACAGAACCCCTAGCTTAAGTAATTCCTGCCTGATTCTGGCCAAGTCCCCCTCTCTCTCTTAAATTGCTTATTCTCCTTCCCAGTAATTGGTAAGGCAGACCAGCTTCTCCTCACTCCCTCCACCAGACTCCAGATGGCCTACAAAGGCCAATCAAACCTGCTCAAACACATAGCCTTTAAGATTTGGCTTCTCTGACTCTGTCTTTGGCACACACACATGCACACTCACACATACACCATCTTGCTTTCCCTGAAAGCTTTTCTTCAGATAAAATAATCCCAGCTCCTTATTTCCCCAACCCTTTAATCATTTTGTTTCTGTTCTCTGAACTCCTTCCAATTTCCCTATATATTGTATAATGTGGAAACCAAAACCACACACCATTTTCTAACAGGGTCTACGAGTTGCCAAATTTAGGGGGGCTCACTTACTTCTTCAATCAGAAATCAAAGCCAAGCCCAACAGGTTCTTAACAAGTGGACGTTGGAACAGGTGTGACGCCCTCATTCAATAAAGCAACACCTTCTGAGTAGATAATTATTCAGTGTGGAAAGGAAATCTACTTGCTTTCACTGAAAGGGATTTTTAGAATATTCATGTATTTGTATAAAACAGCATGAAGGATAAAGTTAGTGAGGAAAAAGATAAATAGCAGTTAATTCAGGCCATGTTTTTCTAGGTGTAATTGCTCTTTGTGTGAAGTAAAGGAAACTGATCTGCTTCCTGGGACAAAGCAAAGTTCACTGAAATACATACACATAATATATGTTATAATAATTCCAAGCAAGAGAAAGCAAAGGAAATACCCAGGACCCTGCCAATCCCACAAATATTCAGTGAGAAAAACACCTGGATTCTCCCCAAGCCACAGCTGTTCAGTTGGAAAATGCCTGGATCCCATTGAATCAAGGCAGTCAGGGAAAAGAGCCACATCCGGCCCTGTGTGTCTCCTCAGTACGACAGGCACACATGAATCCTATTTGATCAAGACATAGTTATTTTGGAAATAAATAGATCCTGCTGGATTCAAGTGCAGTTCGCGATTAGCACACACAGATGGGGATGTACTGGGTACAGATACTATCTACAAGAAACTCCTTCAATACACAGACATTTGGTAAGAAACCTTATGCCACAGATTTTTGGTCATGTCAATATCTCGCTTATTTTTCTCGGGAAACATATGTGGATCTGGCAGCACGGCTCCCCGATTAAGTTTGCCTGGATCACACAGGATCTGAATGTCTTGCCCTGATGTCTTAGATCTAGCAGGGTATGTATGTAAAGAGAAATGGAAAAGTGAATCAGTCAGCTCTGTTTTTCCTAGTGTGATCACAACAGCAGCATGATCACAATAGGAGTGTTCCTGGCCTTTTGTTTCTTTTTTTTTTTTTTAATGTTTTTATTTATTTTTGTGACAGAGAGAGACAGAACATGAGCAGGGGAGGGCCAGAGAGAGAGGGAGACACAGAATCGGAAGCAGGCTCCAGGCTCTGAGCTGTCAGCACAGAGCCCGATGCGGGGCTCGAGCCCACAGACTGTGAGATCATGACCTGAGCCGAAGTCGGACGCTTAACTGATGAGCCACCCAGGCGCCCCGTTCCAGGCCCTTTGAATGCATGTGAACTGAGAAAAAAAATCCTATCTCTCTATTATCACAATTTACATTATCTACCTATTTCCATCTTTTTTTGACATAAACTTCTTTTGTATCTAACGCAACATTTTCACTACACTTTCCAAATAACTTCTCAGCAATTCATGACAAAAATACCCCTACTGACTCTGAAACTAACCTAAAAATTAGGCAGACATTTACAACAATTAAATAATCATTGTATTTATCTGCTTTAAGTCATGCAGACATTTCCTATAGCTATTATAACTTATGAGGATGATAGCAATGCTCCATCCTTTTAAAGATATTTTTATTTTGCAATCTAACTAATCCTAAAGAGAGAAACTGTGCTTTGAAAAATCACAGAATTGGAGTTTGAGGGCCCTAAAATCCTGAGGTCTTGGGAGAGTCTCTTCCACCCAATAATTTCTCCCATAAAACAGGATTGCCATACCTGGAGAGGCAATACTAGAAACTGCTTAATGAATTCAAGTGTCCCTCAGATTTCCTCTGATGATTGCCAATTTCTTGTTTCCCATAACTATTCACATCCATTATAAAAAAAAAAAAAAGAGAGAGAGAGAGAGAAAAACAGAGGAATGAAATTCCAGAAGCTCTTGGCCTGGCAAGATGCATTCAATTAATAAACCACAGTCTTGCAGGAAAGCAGGCCTAAATCCCATGGTCAACGATATCCTTTCTGACCACTGCACACAGAGTGTTTTAGACATCAAACTGAGCTCCAGGGTATCTACAGTAAGGAACATTACTGAATTTGCAGAAGCTTCTCCTTGAACACAGCTTCCTGTGTCTGCAAATGTATATATTCTTTTCCTCTGCCTTCACAGGCTTGTATCTGTGACCCTTTATTTATAAATCCAGCTTGAGAGTTTCTGCCACGTGCTTTATATTCAAGATCTCTTTTGAAGGCCTTCAGCCTCTCAGGTATTTTTATCCCCAGCTCACCTACTTCACCTGTGGGCTTTATACACCATTCCTTCTTCCCTTTAAGCCCCAGTCTCTCCAATCCAGGCAGAAGGGAGAAGCTTAAAATTAACAGCGATAAAAAATGCAGTATAGAGGACATGCTTTAAGGACCCAAATGGATAAAGACCTTCATGAGGCACAGATGAATATTAAATGCCAAGAAGCACTCACCAGCAAACAGAGAGGCATGCCGCCCGTGAGGGAAAAGGCAGGCCTGTACAAAGCTGCACGGTGGCCACAGCGGCCAACCCTTGAACTCTTCAGGTGTCAGAGTGAATGATTCCAGTATCTCGGCCCTTCCTCTGCAAGCACGTCACCAGCATCAATGCCGTAATCACAAATCAAGGTAATCTGAAGGATTATTTGCGACCTCATCTTCCCTTGCTCCTAGACCTGCATCATCACGGGAGGTAAAATAATTCTGCCCCTCAAAGATGTCCACATCCTAATCCCCAAAACCTGAGAATGTGTTACCTTACATGACAAAAAGGACTTTGCAGATGTGATCAAATTATGAATCTTGAGATGGATCTTTAATGGGTCCTTATAAGTGAAAGGAGGGTCAGAGTCGGAGAAGGAGATGGGGCAAGGGAAGGAAAGGTCGGTGTGAAAGGGCCATGAGGGAAAGAATCCAGTCAGCCTCTATTAGCTGGAAAAGGCAAGCAAATGTATTCTTCTCAGAGCACCCGGAAGGAACACAGCCCTGCCAATGCCTTGATTTTAGCCCAGCAAGACCTGTGTCAGACTTCCAACCTTCAAAATTGTAAAATAATACAGTTGTATTGTTTTAGGCCACTAAGTTTGCAGTAATTTGTTGCAGCAGCGATAAGAAACTAGTATTTCCCTCGGGAAGTACCAAGGTCAGCATGACTTCTTTCCAGCGTTCTCCCTACTGAATACCTTTGTTCCCAGAGCCTCTGTTGTCTCTCAAACACCTGAGTTCTCAGTTGCAAAGAAGGCGGAAGTTATCACAGTGTTGGTTTTGCTTCCAGCCAACAGCATCTCCAGGGATTAGTTCCAGCTAGAAATGTGGGCAGGTTCATTTCAGAGAACATTTCTTACAATGTCAAGATGATTTTTTCTTTGATTTAAATGAATTATCCAAAGTTTTATCTTTGTATAAAATGTTTACAAAAGTATATCTGCAGCAGAAAAGCAGTCCTGTTGAAGGTTTAAAGGAACACTGTGCAAATAAAACACAATCATGACGGCTAAGACCTTAACTAGATGTGCATTTGGGGTACAATTGAGAGGTAGCCGCAATTTATCTGGAGAAGGTAAGAGTCTTTGGGAAAGAAGACAAAGGTTACTTTTAAAGCAAAATACATGGCCCCAAAGCCAGAAAATGGGGTTCTGGTTGCATTGTGGAGAGAAATAAATCCTGGCTGTGGAAACAATGTAAGTGTTATATAATGGGCCATGAAATCTACTCAGTGGGGAGTCACCACCCAAGAGGCAGGAAACTTGCTAATGCGCACACAAGGAATGTTTCTTTTCATCTCCTCATACTCAAATGTAAAGGCAGTGGTTTTCAAACTTTTCTAACCTACTATAAGAAATACATTTTATATCATATGCCAACACACACACACACACACACACACACACTGTAACTGGGACAACAGTTTCATGACACCCTACTTACCCTTACAATGTGAGATGTACTCTGATATTTCCTAATTTTTATTGTTATGGTTCATTATTTTTTTTAATTTTTTTTAATCTTTTTATTTATTTTTGAAACAGAGAGAGACAGAGCATGAATGGGGGAGGGGCAGAGAGAGAGGGAGACACAGAATCGGAAGCAGGCTCCAGGCTCTGAGCCATCAGCCCAGAGCCCGACGCGGGGCTCGAACTCGCAGACTGTGAGATCGTGACCCGAGCCGAAGTCGGACGCTTAACCGACTGAGCCACCCAGGCGCCCCTCATAATTTTTTTAAATGCTGGCCAGGGGGGCGCCTGGGTGGCTCAGTCCATTAAGTGTCTGACTTGGGCTCAGGTCATGATCCATGGTTCGTGGGTTTGAGCCCCAAGTTGGGCTCTGTGCTGACAGCTCAGAGCCCGGAGCCTGCTTCAGATTCTGTGTCTCCCTCTCTCTCTGCCCCTCCCCTGCTTATGTGCGCGCGCGCGCGCGCGCACGCTCTCTCTCTCTCTCTCTCTCTCTGTCTCTCTCTCAAAAATAAATACACATTCATTAAAATAAATGAATAAAATAAATAAAATAAAAACACACCTGCAACAGTACACATTATTGAGCACTAAAATCAGTATTTTCTTCCCAATTAGTACTAACAGTTTTTTATCATTATTACCTAGTAACTTTAAAATGAAATACTGGTTTGGAACTGACTACCTTGAAGGTCTTTTCCAACTTTATGATTTCATAGTTTTTCCTCAAAAGGAACATTATTTTATCCAAAGTTTCATTTTTTTTTAATAGAATGAAGCTGGGACTGACAACGTGGAACCTTCCCTCCAGTAAGTTTGTTTAATAAATAAATGTTTTTTTTCTTCTCTTTTCTTTTAATAAATGTGTTTTTTTAAATAACTCTGATACTTCTTGTTCTTCAATGATTAATTCCTAATCAAAATCAGAAATTATTGAAAATATTGTCACAGTTTGGCCACATAGGCATTTAGTGTTTGTGAATTTTGATTTCAGGAATTAGGGAAGCAGAATCACTGGTAAGGGAGAAAGCATTGTGAGTCATTCCCTGAGAGAGTTTTGATTTATGATCCTAGCCACCATCACCTTGAAAATCCCCACCTCTCCCCATTGGTAAATTTGCTCAAGGCAGGTAATGCTAGAATCCTAAGACTCACAGAAAACCTCTCACCTTCACTTTGTTTTCAACAATTATGCTTCACAACACACATCTCAGATTCTTGCCTGTAAAATAGGAGTAACACTAAACTCTCAGGGCTGAGGAACAGCTAATAAACTATGCTAACCCTACAGAGATGCAAAACAATAGCAATCACTCATCAGTTTGCTAAGCGGTGACAGATTCCAATTTCCCATTTTCCAGAGACACTCTCCTTATTACCAAGCAAAATCGGACCAGTTAACTTGCCCAAGATCTATAGCTTGCTGTAGTGATCTCATCGGTCTGCGTCCCTGATGGGGACTCAAGCAGGTGGTGCGGAGAGCAGAGAGCTGACATATGGAGACATATTGCCTAAATAGGCTGATGCACCAGACCAGCTAATTTTCCTTCTATTTTGAGAAGAGCGATTATTTTAAATTGCCATATATCAAAATGACTTTGCACTTGCTCCAAAATACAGCGAGTCAATAAACTGTAATGTAAATGAGTGACTCCAGCTATTTTGATTCTTAAAAATTAAAGGAGAGAAAAAAAAAAGGAGAAGCAGAGTCCATATTGCTTCATTTAGAATTGAAGCAGGATGACAATTCAAGGCTTTACAATATTACACTGGTATGTGTAATGCATACTATTTTAGAAGCATTTTGCCTATACAGTATAGAAAACTACTTTGTAACTTTGTTTTTAAATCCTATCAAACTGTTGAGAGTTTTTGTTTTATGGGAAAAGACACGGTCTCTTTTATGGAAAGTGATAGAAGGATAGAAGGACAAAAAAGGGCTGAAAAATAAACATTGGCCATTAAGACGCAGCTGGGAAGACACCAAGAAATCTTTTGCCTATGTCCCACATTTACTTGAAGTCAGCAAAATACCAGTTGTGAGCCAAGGAAAAAACTCACCTGCCAGCTCTGTCCAGAATCAGATTTAAGTGATTCAAACGCTCCATTAAAAATGGGGCTTATAAAGAGAAATGCATTCAGAATTCCAAATAAGGATTTTAAAGGAAAATTTTAATATCTATATTTAGACTTAGCAGCTCTGAAGGGACACAGGGTGTTGATTTATGAAGCTGAAAGAAATTATGAGCAGCTGGAACATTAAGGACACATTGTCAGAGGGGGGCTTTCATCTCTAATTTGGACTGAAGCTTCAGAATCTTCCAGAGCTATGATTTGGACTCATAAGATCTTAGAAGTCCTTATCTAGTCAATTAAAAAAAAAATTGTTTTATGTTTATTCAATTTTGAAAGACAGAGAGAGACAGAGCACAAGCAGGGGTGGGGCAGAGAGAGAGGGGGACACAGAACCCAAAGCAGGCTCCAGGCTCTGAGCTGTCAGCACAGAGCCCGACGCAGGGCTCGAACCCACGAACTGTGAGATCGTGACCTAAGCCAAAGTCGGACGCTCAACCGACTGAGCCACCCAGGCGCCCCTTACCTAATCAATTTTAAAATGAAGGTGCTATACCCAACCTTTGGACTCTGATTGATAGATCAGTTGAAGACATAGCAGTTAAAGATCAGTACAAAAGGTAGTTAAATTTTGTTAATGTTACAGTTTTCCTCTTTAGAAGTAACTTTTTATTTTTTTAATTATGATGAATGAGTTTTGAAATCAAAAGACATTTAAAAGAATAATTGGAAAAAAAAAGGAAGTCTGAAATCTCTTTATTAATTCCAGAAAGTCTGGCTGTTAGACTACAAAGCTGTTCCCAAGGCAAAGCATCTAAATGAATATAAGCTTCCTCTTGTGGGCTGAGCTTGCAGACAATTGGCGTAAAACAATAAGAATAATGTCTGAGGGTAGAGAAATACATAATGATCTTCTATATTATTGAATGAATAAATTACTGAGTGGTAAATTATCATAGCCTCTTTTTCTTCAGATTTGGATAAAAATTATTTTCCTCACTTCTTGCAGAGGGCTCCCATGTATGCTGAATCCATTCCTGTTTGCCTTTTGGTTTCTTCCAGTAATCTTTAAACCAACAAAAAGATGACTGTTTAAATCACTGGATTCTGTTTTGTTGTTTTTTGAGGATTTCTCTAACCTGCCAGCCTGTATAGACAAACAAGCCTGCTCTTTTGGGGGATCCGATCATCCACTCCTCACACAAGAAAATTATTGGGGGGCTGCTGTGGTACCCCAAGGTGGGGAGACAGTCAGATTTTTCCAACTGGCATTCCAGAAACCAGACAGACCTATTAAGTAGAAGGTATGGGGCCCATGGGTGGCTCAGTAGGTTAAGCGGCCTACTCTTGATTTCGGCTCAGGTCACGATCTCACGGTTCATGAATTTGAGCCCCGAGTCAGTCTCCACATGCAGCGTCTGCTTGGGATTCTCTCTCTCCCTCTGCCTCTCTCTCTCAAAATAAATAAACAAACTTAATTTTTTTAAAAAAGTAGAAGGTAGTAGGAATTCAAGGAAGAATCTTGTAGGACAAAATCCTTTGCCTAGAAGAATCCACAATCTAGTCACGGAAGCAGACAAGCATTCAAAAAATGAATGACATCGCAAGATAAATGATGCTACACGAACGTGTACGAACAAGCTTGCGGAACTCAGAGAACAGCTTCACTTTCGTTCAGATCCAGTCTGGCTAAGAGAGTCCATCACTCTAACCATCTCTTAGCGATGACCATAACATCCTTGGCCCTTGATCCATCTGAGGTTCCAGGCTCCTCCATAGCCTTCTCCTTCCGCACCCCCTTGGGGATTAATACAAGTGCTGTTTAGCTTTGCTTTGGTCTTCCTTGAGCTGTTAACTGCCTGCCACATCACACTGCATGTAATCCTCTATCACTCGGGATCACATCACTGCTTGAGTCCTTATCACTTTGTGAAGTTAACATCTTTATTTGGTTACCTGTTTACTATCCGCTTTTCCTCTAACACGTAAGATTCTTCTGCATTGTATTTGCTTTTCCACCCCCAGTGCCTACAACAGTACTGAATAACTGTATGAAGGAATGCAGACTGACACCATTGCAAATCTATAGGTTCCAACCTCAGCTGGGTCCCCATAGCTCTTCAATAAAGCTTTTCATTAGAAGAACCACGCCCCTCCCTCCCTTCACTTCAGTTAATGATCTGGTCCTGGCCACACTCCAAAGGCAATGCTCCTATGAGGGCTTCAGGGGGTTTCTAGCAGACACATTTAGGGCACTGTCTGGTACATAATCTTATTTGACCTCTCTGCTGCATTAGACAAGGTTGACCAGTCCCTCCTTCAAATGTCTCCTTGTGGCTTTCTGTCCTGATTTTGTTTCCTCAAACCTACTGAGTCAAAATCTCCATGTGTATTTTTTTTTTTAAAGTCATAGGTAATTCTGGTGCACAGACGGGGTTGACAACCACCTCCCCTGGCTTTCTTCTCTTCTCATTTTCTCGTCCAGGGATGGCTTTAAAACTTAGGTAGGGAGGGCACACCTGGGTGGCTCAGTCAGTTGAGCATCTGTCTGACTCTTGGCTCTGGCTCAGGTCATTTTATCTCGAGGTTCAGGAGATCAAGCCCCGCAATCTAGCTCTGCAAAGATATCGCGGGGCCTGCTTGGGATTCTCTCTTCCCCTCTCTCTGCTCCTCCCTGCACTCACTCTCTCTCTCACACACACACACACACACACACACACACACACACACACAAATAAATAAATAAATAAATAAAAATAAATAAATAACATTAAAACAATATCCTAGATAGGGAGGACGTAAAGGTGACTGTCAGGATGGAAGGGGCTGGGGGGATTAGACAATTTGCCTTAAAACCGCCTTTGTATGCCAAACACATCATTTTTACTTAGATGACATGTTTTCAGAATGCTACAAATAGAAAATTGTAATCTAGAGGCCCTTGTACCCAATTTACATAAAAGCAATTACTGGAAAATACATGTATTCATGATTTACATAAAATTCAGAAAGTATTAGTTGCCATATAGAGAATATTGTTATTACCATGATGATTATTATTTGGGTGATAAACTGTCCCTCATTCTTGACACTCCCTTCACTTTCCCACTCGTGTGGTATCAGCCTTCTACCTAGACCCTGTGATGTCCCAAACTATAACTTTACGATCACACACTGTCCCAAGGACTTTAGGATAACTACTAAAGGTGTCACAGATACATAATGGGATTGCCAAAAGGAGAAGAAAAAAAGAAAGGAACAGAAGAAATATGACTGAGAATTTCCCTCAAATTAATTTTGGACCCCAAACCTCAGCTACGGGAAGCTCAGAGAATATCCAGCAGCATAAATGACGAAAGAACTATGTCTAGGCATGTCATTTTCAAACTACAGAAAATCAAAGTTAGGAAAAAACTCCTGAAAGAAGCAAGAGAGACTGAGAGAGCTAGAGAGAAAAAGGGGAGATAGGCTAGTATGGGGAAGGAGAAAAGAGGGAAGAGGAGGAGGAATGGGGTAACGTCATGGCTGGAAAGAGAGATGGCCACAGACAGGAGAGATGGAATAAGGAGGTGGGAAAGAGGAAGACTAAGGGAGAGGGAGTTTAAAATGCCCTGACAAAGAAGGCACAGTGGCAAAGTCAAACCATGTGGTTTTTAATGCCTTATCTCCTCCATGGCTCCTTGAGGTTCAGGGATTAATTTTTTCTCTTCAACGCCTGGTTTTGTGGTTGGCATATTATAGGTATTCAATCACTATTTGATGCATCAATAGATGTTAGGAGATTGAGCTGGCTTTCTTACTGTTTCCTGAACATGTCAAGCACCCTCCTTGTCTTGTCATACTCTCCGTCAGAGATCTACTTGGCTCACTCCCTCACCTCTTAAAAAAATCACACTCTGTTTCTTCCCCCAAAATGAATTCCTCATTCTCAACTGATGACTGACTAGTCTCCTCCAGATGATATTATATAGACACCAGGCACCTCAGTCCCCAGGTACCATTTTCTCTCTCTTACATATCTCATTTAGTTATAATGATGTGACTATCTACCCACTCAACTAATTTAGGAATCTCTCTCTCTCTCTCTTTCAAGGCCCCAAATAATCACTGAGTCCTATTGACTACATTTTTAAATGTTGTTCAAATGTCTCCTCCACCTCTCTGACATTATTTTAATCTAGATAATTATGTCTTATTTAAATGATCGTACTGCTTTCTGACTAGCTAGTCTGCCTGCTACCTAATTATTCTCTCTCCCCTCCATTGGCAACCTATGAAATACCACCATAGTTATCTTTCCAAAGCACAACCTGATTATTCCTACCCCTCCCCTTATTTAAAAACCCTTCAAATAATATAAAAACAGAGAGGGGGACAAAACAGAAGAGACTCATAAATATGGAGAAGAAACTGAGGCTTGCTGGAGGAGTCGTGGGAGGGGCGATGGGCTAAATGGGTAAGGGACATTAAGGAATCTACTCCTGAAATCATTGTTTCACTATATGCTAACTAATTTGGATGTAAATTTTAAAAAATAAAATTTGAAAACGCTTCAGTGCCTCCTCAGTGAGGACCAGAATCAAATCTCCTTAGTTCAGGATGCAGTGCCCTTCATTATCAAATCCCAGCTTACTTCCCAACCTCATCACCTTTCTTTCCTCTTAAGGCCTCTACCAACTCTAATCTTTTGAGAATTCCAGAAAAGGTCACTAAATTGTAAACATCCAAATATATACAAGACCTAGGCACAAGCTCACTCCTCCAGAAATACAAATTCCTGAGCATCGGTTTGTTTTTCTTTGCTAGTTGGTTTTATTTTACATGCTAAGGTTCTTCCACATCATTTATTCTGACTTCCCTACAGCAATTCTGCCCAATACCATTTTAAGGCAAATTATTACAGCAGCAAAGCTCAGAAACACTGCCATCTTGTGATCGCAAGAGAGGGTGAAAAGCAAAGTGATCTTCCCTTTATAATTTATATATAAATACATGAATAAACACAAAAGCAACTAAGGATTGGAGAAATTCTCCTAATACTCCCTTTTCCAAGTCTTAAAATTAACAGCCACTCAATTACCACTAGCAACCCTAATAATTTAGAGTTTTGTAATCAAAACTTTGTTTTCAATGTCTCTACTTTTAGCGACTCTTTTGTAGAGAGTTCTATTGATTTCCCTTAACCAGATTATTTGAGGATATCAAAGAACACATTTATTTAGGTGCCATTTGTAGGTTTAGGTCTCTTACTTGTTCAGAGAACTTTTTAAAGTCATTTGAGAAGCTAGTATGAGCTCCAGACTGTGGCTATCAGTTCTACATGGGCAGTAATATATTGACTCTATTTGCCAATATAAATGCAAAGCAAGACATGTAAAAAGTCCTAGAGAACTAGTTGCTGAAAAAATAAGTGAATAACTAAGTGGAGAGCAGGTATGGTGACAACTTCAAAAGTGGAGGCACATGTTCTCTAATATTTTTTTAAAGCAGTTACTTTACTTTGAAATTTCAAGTCCATGTTGAAACGATGACATATTATATAATCTTGCTTAGCCAAGAGCCAGCGACACCTGGAAACATGCTACTTTTAAGGGGAGGTTGAAAAAATTAATAAAGGTGCAGAGAGGTGAAGTGACCAATTCAATAGCACACCAAAAATAGATTTAAAGCCATCGCTCAAGGGCATTGAAAAGAGCAAGTAGGTGTGAATGGCCATAAGGTAGATAAATGGAAACCTTAGAAATTCACAAATTTTTTGATATAGCTTCAAACAAAACTGCTTTGTTAAGCTCTTGTCTTTCCTTGTGTGACTCTATTTCTCAGCTATTATTTCAGTAGCTTATTTTTTTTTAAGCCTGTTCTAGGAATGATTTTTTGCAAATCACTTAGAACTGGATTTCTTATAAGAAGCCTGGTAGCCACGGGGGACTTTTGTACTTAGGAATAAACTCAACTGTTTTGAAAAGTCATCAGTCATTCTAAAGCTCATTTGTATCATGTAACATCATAATATAAATGCTTTATAAATAATTTGTTTTTCACAGAGTCAATAACTAATTACCAGTTCGTGCCCTATAAATAAATCAATATTGAAAAGTAAGTCTAAGTAGATTCATCATGGAAACGATTGGCTGACTGACCGGACAGCAAACTCTGGGATGGCTACTTGGCTTAGTTGCTTTCTTTATGGTTTTTTTTTTTTAAAACCACCTCCCACACCTCCATCATCACTATGATAAAGTATGAAAATGGAAAATGTGAGGCAAGGGTGGTCAAAGATGTGAATTTAAAAATCACTGATCCTAGAAAATGTTTTTATCTTTTAAGTTGTGAAGACAAAGCAGGTTCTGTGACACAATAGAATTCACACTCACAGCAATAAGCCAAAAAGACATTTGAAGACTAAAATCATGGCATTGATCCTGCCAGGAGCTCCACTAGTCTAAGTGCTTGAGACAATTTAACCTTTTCTCTGAAACTCAATTTTCTTTCTTACTCTCCTTCAAAGATCTTTACCACTTAAAAAAAAGGCGGGGTGGTGCCTGGACAGCTCAGTGCCACTCTTGATTTCAGCTCAGGTCGTGGTCTCACGGTTCCTCAGTTCAAGCCCCTCATTGGGCTATGTGCTGACAGCACAGAGCCTGCTTGGGATTCTCTGTCTCTGTCTCTCTCTGCCCCTCCTTGATCACTCTCTATCTCTCTCTCTCTCAAAATAAATAAGTAAACATTTTTTTTAATTAAGTTTTCAAGACAAAGGGACCTTCTTTGGCCACATGAGGACTATGACCAGGCTAATGGCAAATGCCACAGGAAATTCAGTCCTTCCTTCCCTCCCAGTCTCCCCATACCCCACCTGTGTCTGTTCCATTTAGATAAGTTGTCTGTGCTGTTTTTGACTTGCCTGTACACACAGTGCAATTCTGGCTGGTCCAGGGATTCTAAGATAATCTATTCTTTTTTTTTTTTTATGTTTATTTATTTTTGACAGAGAGAGAAAGACAGAGCATGAGTGGGGGAGGGGCAGAGAGAGAGGGAGACACAGAATCCGAAGCAGGCTCCAGGCTCTGAGCTGTCAGCACAGAGCCCAACGCGGAGCTCCAACTCACAGATGGCGAGATCATGACCTGAGCCAAACGCTCAACCTACTGAGCCACCCAGACACCCCTAGGATAGTCTGTTCTTACTAAAACACCTCCAACTTGGGTGCAGCAAAACTGAGATTTTCATGACTACTGAGCGCTAGACAAAATGCAAGTATCTGTTGCCTGTAGAATTGAGAACCAAAATAAACTATCCTGGGACACAAATAAATAGGAGACCACAAAGCCAAAAATATCAAAATGACCTAGTTCCAGGACTTTAGTGATGCTCTGCCCAGATAAAGGGCCTGGGGGTCAAGAGCACCTACAAGACAAAGCTATTGGAGCCCGTGTTCCCTAACTGGGTTTTCAATTCTTATCATACAATTTTTTTTACCACACTTATTGAAGTATACTTGACAAATAAAAATGTATATACTTAAGTGTACCACTTGATATTTTGGTATGCATATACATTGTGAGATAAATAAGCCGTTTAACATAATCATCACCTTATGTGGTTACCATTTTCTTTCGTGTGTGTGTGTGTGTGTGTGTGTGTGTGTGTGTTTGAGTGTGGTTGAAAATACGTAAAAGCTACCCACTTAGCTAATTTCATTACATAATAGATTCTTGTTAACTATAGTTATAATACTATACATTAGATCATCAGAAGTTATTTATCTTGCATAACTGAAACTTTGTACACTTTGACCAATACCTCCCCATTTCTCCCTACCCCCAAGCCCCTGGCAGCCACCATTTTACCCTCTGTTTTTATGACTCTTTTAGGTTCTACATCTAAATAAGATTATTCAGTGTTGGCCTCACTTAGCATAATGAATACAGTACATATACATGTCTTTATACATTCATCCATCGACAGACATTGAGGTTGTTTCAAAATCTTTGTGCCTGTGAATAACGCTGTGATGAACATGGGAGTGCAGCAGTTTCAAGATGCTGAATATACGTCCTTGAGAGATATATCCACAAGTGGGGGTGCCTGGGTGGCTGAGTGGGTTAAGTGTCCAACTTCAGCTCAGGTCGTGATCTCTCAGTCCATGAGTTCAAGCCCGCATTGGGCTCTGTGCTGACAGCTGAGAGCCTGGAGCCTGCTTCAGATTCTGTGTTCTCCCTCGCTCTCTGCCCCTCCCCCACTTACGCTCTGTCTCTCTCAAAAATAAATAGACATTAAAAACAATTTTTTAATTAAAACATTTTTTAATTAAAAAAAAAAAAGAAATATATCCAGAAGTGGGATTGCTGGATCATCGTGTATTTCTTTTTTAAAATTTTGGGAAACCTCCATACTGTTTTCCATAATGGATATACCAATTTACATTCCCACCAACAGTGCAGGAGGATTCCTTTTTCTCCCAGTCCTCAACACTTGTTATCTTTTGTCTTTTTGATAATAGCCATTCTAATAGGTGTGACACCTCATTGTGGCTTTGATTTGTATTTTTTGATGATTACTGAGGTTGACTACCTTCTCATATTCGTGTTGACCATTTGTATGATTTCTTTTGAAGAAGGTCTTTTGCCCATCTGATGGAAAATAATCAGATTATTTGTGTATCTTCTTGTTATTGAGTTGTATTAGCTCCTTATATATTTTGGACATTAACCTCTTACCAGACATATTCTTTGCAAATATTTTCTACCACTCTGAAGTTTGCCTTTTTTACTCTGTTGACTGTTTCCTTTCTTGTGACAAAGCTTTTTAATTTGATGAAACTCTGCCTATTTTTGCTTTTGTTGCCTGAGATTTTGGTGTCAACTCCAAAAATCATTGCCCAAACCACCAACATCAAGACACTTTTTCCCTACATTTTTTTTTTAGTGTTTTTAAAGTTTCAGATCTTAGGAGCACAAGATGTTCACCTAAAATGCTAATTTTTCACATTAAGCAATTGTTATACAGATAAAATTCCCAGCACAGCTTCCATACAACCCCAAGATGAAGTGGTGAAACCTTAACCCCCTGAGTGGCAAACTATGTAACTAATCACATTTTTATATACACACAAAGTAGACTTTCAGATATTTTCTTCTTCTTTTTTTTTTTCAATGTTAGAGAGAGAGTGCATGTGCACAAGTGAGTAGTAGAGAGGGGCAGAAGGAGAGAGAGAGAGAGAGAGAGAATCTTAATCAGGCTCGATGCTCAGTGCTGAGCCAGTTGCAGTGCTCGATCCCATGACCTTGGGATCATGACCTGAGCCGAAACCAAGAGTCAGATGCTCAACCAACTAAGCCACCCAGGCGTCCCTCAAATATTTTCATAAATATTTAAAGTCACGTAATATGAGATATTGAAAAAACTTCCAAACAGCCTTTCATTTTTTTAACTATACACCACATTTATTTTTCCAAAGAACTTCCAAACGACCTCCTTGCTACAAAATAACAAACAAAAACATTAATAATATAGAGGTAGGAGTAATTTTTGAGGTTAAATTGTCATCTTAGTAGGCATCAAACCCTAGCTGAATTGCTTTGTGTATAATAAAAGATATTCTTATGCCCTGAAATAGATCATGAGATACTTGGGTGACAAACAGCCTTTTAATTTCAATGACACCTAGAGCCTCCCAGGATCTACTCTCCGTTCTCTGCCTTCTTTTATTTCCATGTTTCGGTTTTGTACTGAAAAGCAGCCACTTCTACATCCTTGATCAGACACTAACAGCAGACTAGACATGATAACTATAGTTCTCTCCCTCATATGCTGTTAATATGCAGTTAATTAACATTATTCAGATCTCAGAGTTATCATTTTCTGCCAATTGATGGGAAAGTATTTCCTGGAAGTATCTCTTTATGTGAGCATAGAGGAGATATGGTCTGGAGTCTGTAAAATGGATTTGACAAGTCCAACTGTCTGACGTCAGCACAGTATAATAAAGCACCACCATAGGGCTGCTTTCCCATCCCCGACAAACGCACAACCATAATATAACACCTTTTCACTAGAATGCTAAAGTTTTCTAGTTTACCTGTAGGAAATCCATCACCATCACTTGGGAAATGCTATTGGTCATGCACACAGCACAAGCCAGTGGTCTCTGTAGTAGTTATCCCTGTGTGTTGGGTACAGTTGTCTCTCTAAAACTCCAAGAAAGGCACTTCATTCCAACACATCAGATTCTGTCTTGCACATCCATTTTCACATTTACAAATCTCCCACAAAGCAGACAGTTTGCAGAGACCATGTGGGTAGAAAGACATTTTGTCTTATTTTTTAAAAGTCTTTTGCAAAACTGTGACATGCAGATTAATAATTTATCCAACCAAATAATGTCAAAAGATGGGGTAAATCTTCCAGATAATAATGCTGCCTGGATTTCACATGAAATACCCTTTTCTATTTTGAATATATTTTTGGCTTTTATATGATAAATTAAATACTTATAATTTTTTTAACGTTTATTTATTTTTGAGAGACAGAGAGAGACAGAGTGTGAGCAGGGGAGGGGCAGAGAGAGAGAGAGGGAGACACAGAATCCAAAGCACGCTCCAGGCTCCGAGCTGTCAGCACAAAGCCTGACGCGGGGCTCAAACCCACGAGCCCTGAGATCATGACGTGGCCATCAATGGGTCAATGGATAAAGATGATGTAGTTTATATACACAATGGAATACTACTTAGTCATTAAAAAAAGAATGAAATACTGCCATTTGCAACAACATGGATGGACCTTGAGGGTATTATGCTAAGTGAAATAAGTGAGACAGAGAAAGACAAATACCATATGATTTCACTTATATGTGGAATCTGAAAAACAAAACAAATTGACAAACAAAACAAAATGCATAGATTGAAAGAACAGCTTGGTGGTTACCAGAGGAGAGGGAGGTTGGGGGATGAACAAAATGGGGGAAAGGGGTCAAGAGGTACAAACTTCCAAGTACGAAATAAATAAGCCGTGGGGACGTAGTGTAGAGCATGGAGAACATAGTCAGTAATATTGTATATTGAAAAGTTCCTAAGAGAGTAAATCTTAAAAGTCCTCATCACAAGAACAACATTTCCTGTAACTTTGGGGACAGAGGGTAACTGGAATTATCATGGTGATCATTTGCAGTGTATAAATAGCAAATCATTATTTTGCATACCTGAAACCAATATAATGTTATATGTCAATTATACCTCAATAAACAAATAAACAAACATCCCAGACTGAATTTTCTAAGCTCTCACTTTTTATTTCCACATAGTTTCTTGTCTCCTGGGGCCAGTTCTTGTCGCTTTCAATGTGTTGATTCCTAGTAGACCTGTCTCTTAAGAGATTCTAGATGAAGTCTTACTTGACTATGATAGGTGATTATTTTGTACTTGCTTGTACCTACTAAGGTATCTACAAATCTCCACAATTACGGCGATCCTGATAGCTCACGATTTCACCCCTAATATGTAGAAGAGTCTTCTTTCATAATTAGAGAACAAAAACTTGGAGATGTGAGTGCTAGTGATTGACAGGCAAACTCTCTAGTGGCCCTTGGTGACATCTTCTCATGAGCAGGATTCAGAATGTGTGGTGAATAAAATTGAAGAGAGCTACAGATCACACACTGCAGGAGATAGAGCTGCAAATTAAAAAGAGCTAATGAATTGTATTTATGAGTAAATATCTACACTCATGAGTGGTTTTAGTGGCAACTCAAATATTTTCAAGAACCAGCAAATAATATCAATGTGTGAATCGGTCGAGTGTAAGATAGTAGGGAATGGAAGAAACCAGTAGTGCATATCCCTGTTAATAATACAGACACCTTTAGACATATTGCAGGCTCAGGCAAGCACATATATGCAGGTCAAATATGGCCTCTAGATCATTAGAATGAACTGTACTGGAAAAGCCCACAGTTCTCTCTTTTGTTCTCTCAAATTTTTTGACGTTTATTTATTATTTTTTGAGAGAGACAGAGTGTGAGTGAGGAAGGGGCAAAGAGAGAGGGAGACACAGAATCCAAAGCATGCTCCAATCTCCTAGCTGTGAGCACAGAGCCCATGAACTGTGAGATCATGACCTGAGCCGAAGTTGGATCCTTAACCGACAGAGCCCCCCGGGCACCCCAAAACCCATAGTTGTCTTTGTATTACTCATACAAAACACTCACTCCTGGTCACCAAATGGGTGGGGGTTTTCCACCAACAACAAACCATTCTCTAGCATCCCAGCAGTGTCCTACAATTTAGCTCATTCTGACACTACCTGGAGATGGCGTCAGATCCCACAAGTTAAGTCCCACAAGACTGTCCCCTCCTCACTTCCGATGCTGATCACAGGTCCAGGTTGTCATCTGTGCTTCTGACCAACCAGCTATAAATCGGAGGTTCTCAGGACACTTTCTTTGGGTTCAGTTAATTTGCCAGAGCGGCTCACAGAACTCCGGGAAACAGTTATCTATGTTTACCAGTTTATTAAAGCATGTGATACAGGATACAGATGAACAGCCGGATGAAGAGAGAGTAGGATCTGGGAGAGTCCCAAGGACCGGAGCTTCTGTCCGTGTGGAGTTGAAGTGCATCTTCCTCTAGGGGTATAGATGTGTACGCCCACCTGAAAGCTCTCAGAACCCTGTATTTTGGGATTTTTATGGAAGCTTTATCACATAGTCATAATGGACCATTAACCCCACTTCCAGTCTCTCTATCCTCTCTGGAGAAGGGGGGTGGGTTGTTGAAAGTTCCAAGTTTCTAATCATGGCTTGGTCTTTCTGGTGACCAGAAGCCATCCAGGAGCCATCCAGGGGTCACCACATTAACACAAAAGATGCTCCTGGTGCTCTTGTTACTTGAGAAATAACAAGGGTTTTTGGAATTCTGTATCAGGAATCAGTGGTAGAAATATATATATTATTTCTAATATTATCTCATATTAAAAGTTTATTTTTAGGGGCATCTTGATGGCTCAGTTTGTTAGGTGTCTGACTCTTGATTTCAGTTCGGGTCATGATATCACAGTTCGTGAGTTTGAGCCCTGCATCTGGCTCTGGCTCTGGCTCCAGCGCTTGGAATTCCTGGAATTCAACACAACTTGCTCATGGGGTCCTCTCTCCCTCTCTTTCTGCTTGTCCCCTGCTTGTATGCATGCATTCTCTCTCTCTCTCTCTCTCTCAAAACAAATAAACACTTAAAAAATATTTTAAAAGTTTCATTTCTAGGGGCTCCTGGGTGGTTCAGTTGGTTAAGCGTCCCAGTTCAGTTCAAGTCATGATCTCGTAGTTTGTGGGTTCAAGCCCCACGTCAGGCTCTGTGCTGACAGCTCAGAGTCTAGAGCCTGCTTCAGATTCTGTCTGTCTCTCCCTCTCTCTTTCAAAAGTAAATAAACATTTAAAAAAAAGGTTTTTTTAAGAAGCTTCATTTTTAGACTATCTTCATCTGGTTCTTTTTTCATATTAGGGTAATGTAACTCCAAAAAATTAGTAGCTTTCTCTCTCTCTCTCTCTCTCTCTCTCTATATATATATATATATATATGTATGTATATTTTTGAGAGAGAGAGAGAGAGGTGGGGGGGTGGAGCAGAGAGGTAGAGAGAGAGGAAGAAGCAGAATCTGAAGCAGGCTCCAGGCTGTCAGCACAGAGCCCCACACGGGGCTCAAACCAGGATCATGACCTGAGCCAAAGTCAGAGGATGAACTGACTGAGCCACCCAGCTGCCCCAAGTGGCTTTCTCTTTTTAATTGCCCTAATACAGTCTTAGCTAGGAAGTTATCTTTTCTTTCAAATTATGAAAGAGTGCATAGTTAACACCACGTGATGAAAATGCTTTAAGGGGCACCTGGGTGGCTCAGTCGGTTAAGTGCCCTACTTCAGCTTAGGTCACGATCTCACAGCTCATGGGTTCGAGACCCACGTTGGGCTCTTTGCTGACAGCTCAGAGCCTGGAGCCCGCTTCGGATTCTGTGTCTCCCTCTCTCTCTGACCTTCCCCCATTCATGCTCTGTCTCTCTCTGTCTCAAAAATAAATAAACATTAAAAAAATTTTTTTAAGAAAATGCTTTAATAATTTTAAAAAATGTTTAAATAACATTTTAAGTTGTCCCTAGTCTGGGAGATACTCACGACACTCAGGGAGGAAGAAGAGTGTGGTGGTTCTGGGTAAGGGCCCCAGAGTCAGATGGTAGGGGTTCACATCCTCTCCTCTGGTTCCCAGCTGGACCACCTGGTCAACTTTCCCATGCTTCCCTAAGACTCAGCTTCCTCATCAGTAGAGTAGGATGGGGATAGTGCCTACTTCACAGAATAGATCTGAGGACTACGTGAGACAGGCAAAGAAATGTATCATAACAGTGCCTGGCAAGTGACAAAAGCTCAACATGTGATGGATATCACCGTCATCATCATTACAACCTTACATGTGACCTAGCAACTGACTTACAGTGTTCATTCCCAGTGATTCCTCAAAGCTTCCATTTCAATCAATGGCATTCACTGTTTCTGGGAGGAGGCTGGGTAAGACCTAGAACAAGACACCATTAAAGTGCTAAATTAATTCTTGTAAATCTATTACGGGAATAACAAACTAGAAAGCCATGCATTCGTTTGCAAGAGTCTGGCTTCGTTAAGAGAGACAAGGATTTGTGTTTCCAAAGGCCCAGAGAGTGGAGCGCTGGGGACATTGAGGTCACTCTGTAAACCACACTGAAAGGCGGCGTGTACAATGTTATGCACGGTTTCCCTCTGCACAGAAATGGGAGGGCAGCCCTCTCTGCACTGGAGGGACAAGGGTTGCAAAAATGAGAAAAAGCAACAAAATGGCTGCCCTGTGTCCCCACCACACCCCATACCTTGTCATCAGCATCTCAATCCCAGAAAGAAGCAGTACTAAAGCCCCAAATATATTTAGGTACCCAAAAGCACAGGGGGCCCATTCCTCAGGTCCTCTTTAGAGCTGTAGGAGACAACAGCTTCGCAGGGGACCCTGAGACAATTTGAGCCACAAGAGAGAAAAAGAGCTGTGTCCCAGAGCTCCAGTATGGAAGGGAAGCTGCATACGTGTGTGTGTGTGTGTGTGTGTGTGTGTGTGTGTGTGAAACAGGAGGGCCCAGAAAAATTCTACTTGAATAAGTTTAAATCCTGACCTGACTATATTTCAAACCAGAAGTGATTGAGTTTTGTTGGATTCTCAAGATTACTTTTTTCTACTACTAGGCAGAAATCTGCGTGTGAGGACTAAGTTGATTCGCATAAAAATAGTTAGCAAACTGAGTCTTATTTGAAGACTGTTTATCATTCTTCTTTGATCAGTATTTGTCAGTTGATTTCCAGGGAGATGATTTTTCCCCTTCTTTTCACTCTGCTCTGGATTTCTGGCTTCCAGCTCTGGATATTAAGGAAGCAAAATCATGAACCTACAACTTTCAGTCTCTCAACCAGGTCTGTGCTTCTGTTTACTCTCTGCCATGGTCTCCTCCCTGAGTGTTGCAGCCATGTGGAAAGAGAGGAGTGTTTTAAACCTCCACTAGTGCTATGAATCGATTCTTGCTTGAATTCTAATATACATTTGGTTCACCGTGGGCAGAAATACGGGTGCTGTATCATTTGCTGAGCAGGTCCATAAATACCCTCCCTGTTGGCCATGCTGTTCAATCATGTCGTGGCCAGTGTCTTTTGGGCACATAAACTCAGAGTCCTTACGTTTTGCCATTTCTTAATAATCCACACCTCATATATACTAGGTCAGAGTTCCAGAGATTTCTTGGTTTTCCTTCTACTATTTCTTTCTCAGTCTGACATACACTTTCTCAAATTAAAAGATTTCTAGAGATTTATATGTGAAAGAGTATTTTTTTTTTTTGCAGGAAGAATTTTCAATTGTATAGAAAAGGAAAGATCAACCTCGAACTGATTTTTGGTAGCACAAATTTTTATAAGTGTGGGCTTAATCATGAAAGCCCTGGAATGAAAATGAAAACTTCCGTGTGAAAAGTCTCTTTGACCAATGACATAGAGATTCAGCTGTTATCCATTACAGCATGAGCAGAAGCCTCTCCACGCAAAATGAACAGTGTTGTCAAAACAGGGAGCGTCCATTTTGGACATGCACATATTGGCTGTGGTGGGCATCCCCCCACCCTGGCCATGTGGGAGTTAAGGCTCAGGTTGGGGGATTTGTGCTTGAGGTGGCCGGTGCTAGGTATTTCACTGATCAGTCTTGATGTCCAGTATCCTCAGGTGTCAGAGCAGGTAGAATCAGAAAACAAGATCGCTGCTCCCCCCCTCCCGCTTCATCTTCTCTCCTAAGGCTTTAAATTGTTTCATCGGATGTGGCACAAAAAGAGCAGATTAAGGTTGTGTATAAGGAGGAAAAAGAAAAAGAGAAGATGAGGAAATCCAAGAGAAAGAAAAAGCAATTTGTCTTGAAATCCTTGTTCATTCCCAAGCATGAGCGTCTGCATTACCTCACATGCTGGCCAAATAGCAGGATCCCAAAATAGGAACCAAAAAGAATCACTTGTGAGGTTCTCAGACTATCCTGTATTGAGTTATCCTGAGGTGAAGTGTGTTACTTGTGGCCTGCTCTTCCTACTGCTGCTATAAACTTTTAGATTTAAATCTGTAGAAAACGTCAATGTCTTGATTGCAAAAAAAGTACTCGTCCTTTCACGGTCTCCATGTCGGTAACCCTTAGTTACATTCATAACATAACTTAGCAGTTATCAAAATTACTTTTCCAGCTACAGAAAAGCACCAGTATCTTATATAGAAGTATGGTGAGAAAAATCTAAAAATGGAGGTGAAGCGCCGGGAAGCAATCTCAGGTCTCCTTACCCAGCCCAGCCATTCCTAACTGAAGTTTCTCCATCCGCAGCCTTCATGCTGGCACTCTGCAGAAGGGCCCTGAACCCTGCAATGGGAAAAATGTTCTAAGTTCGAGCTTTCCAATATGGTAGCCATTACCACATGTGGCTGTGGAGCCCTTGAAATAGAACATGTGTGAATGAGAAACTGACTTTTCATTTCATTTCATTTAAATTAATTACAATTTAAAATTAAGTAACCATAGGAGGCTAGTGGTTACCGGTCTGGACTGGGCCACTTTCAAAGATTTCCAAGACTTGCTTATAAAAATGCCTCTCTCACAGAAAGGGCAAAGCTCCAAGAGGCTGGGAAAGGAAGAGGCCCCCATACCGGGAATAGGCATAAGGTAGGACACTACATTTGACCTTGGTGGTGACCCCGTTTGCAGCCTCTAAGGATCCCAGAAGCTGACACCGGGAGAATGGAAATGGGCTAAGATACCCTTCCAAGCCCATGAGAATTCTACCCTATTCATTGTGTGTAATTGTAGTTTCTCTCTTCCTCCAGACATTTTTCTCATTTGGAGAAGTGTTGGTTGCTAGGAGACCGAATTGCCTTTTCAAGTAGAGTATTTTAGAGAGAAACAATTCACATGATTTTCTTCTTTAGTAAAATTAAAATTTGTGAAATGTTTGCAATGCACAGTGACAAAGTCGAGCTTTCTCATGTCTTTGTATATTTGTTTTAGCAATCAGACAACCTTTCATTTACTTTTCCCACTGCTTTGCACTGCAAGAAAGAAAACAAAAACTGGCTGCTCTTTCTGCAGACTTTCTTAAGAAAGAATAACATTCCCAGACCTTTTCCCAGGGATGCAGAGGTGATATACATCTTGGGTCCCTCCCAAGGGAGCTGTGAGTGAGAATCAAAAATAATAACAATTCTAATGGAAACGGAAATTCGAAAGCACCATCCACCAGAAATATATTAGTCTGCACTCAGTGGCTCACAGTTTTATCTGACTACTTGTTAGCATGATTTTCATAATTTATCTTTATGTGTTTTTTTTTCTACTGAAGTCTAGATGGCACACAATGTTACATTTGCCTCAGGTGTACAACATGGTGATTCAACAGCTCTATAAATTATGCTATTTCCATAAATTTATAAAATCGGCCAGTCTGAACACATCATTTAATAAATGAAGAAAGCACAACTTGGAGAAATGAGTATGGTCTCCCAGGCTTCTAAGATCTATGCGAAGAGTCGATTATACCACAGTGATTTCTCAGGGCAGGTGAAAAAAACATTTTTTAAGTCTTCAGACTGACTTTTATAGTCACTCTCAACAATATTTGAATCCCAAAAAGAGAAATGTGTGATGAAATGAGATTCCCTATATAATTGAACTAATACAATACCTGGTGCATAATAGGTGCTCATTAAAGAGTAGCTATTAAACAAGAATGATAGGATAATAGCTTAGCTAGTAAGAACCTTTTCTTTCAAATTCCTTGGCCCCTGCTTTAAAAATCCATAAGCAGTAATTTTTTTTTTACCCAGCGACAGAATTCTGTGTTGTTTGAGAAGTTTGACAGCATTAAATGACAGTCTGAAGCTACAAAGTCTTTTTTTTTATTTACTTATTCTGGAGAGAAAGAGAGAGCTCACACATGAGTTGGGGAGGGATAGAGAGAGAAAGAGACAGAGAGAGAAACCCAAGCAGGCTCAGCATTGTCAGTGCAGAGCCCCACGTGGGGCTCGAATTCAGGAACCCTGAGATCATGACCTGAGCCCAAATCAAGAGGTGGATGTTTAACCGACTGAGTCACTTAGGTGCCCCACGAGTCTGAAGCTAAAGGTCTTCCTCCCTTTTCATGCATCTGAGCAACACTGTTCACCAAAGGGTGAATAGGGATGTTGATTTTACAAAGGAAGATTTTATGGTGTAGAAATGATGTAGTTGAAAGAAGCTATTTGATAATTATGCAGGATGCCATATTTTTCCAGGTTACCTATGACTCTTGAGGGGCCCAAAGGCCTTAGAAGATGTCAGAACATCCTGGCAGGCCTCTTCCTCAAAGGAACTAGTACAAAGCAGGTGCTTAGATACAGACAAGCTCCAAAGGATAACTGGCCTACAAACAGCATCCTGCAAACACAGGTTAGGCAGTTGCATGCTGCCCTGTGTCCTCTCCAGACCTATCCTGAGGTTCTCAAGCCTGGCTGCACACTGCAGCCTCCACGTGAGCTTCTTAAAATACCCAGCCTCTCCCCAGGCCAATGGGAGCCTATCTCTGGGAGATGAGGCAGGTTAATGAAGTTTTAAAAGCTCCCAATGGGAGCCTATCTCTGGGAGATGAGGCAGGTCAATGCAGTTTTAAAAGCTCCCCCGGGGTGACTTTAAGGAGAGCCAGCGTTAAGAACAAGGGCCTTAAGCTTGAAGATTTCAGGCTTCTCTGACTTCAAACAAGCTTCCAGATCCACAGCCCCACTCTGCCCCCAGCTTAAAGAACTGGGAGATCAAAGTTCCTCCGCACCATGGAACAAGAGATTGTCGCCATAAGATCTGCACAGTCTCCTGCCTGCATTTTATGCCTCCATTCCTCCCCCACTCCCTGTCTCCCTCCCCTCCCCCACTCTGCTCTTTCTCTTTTCCTTTGCTCACACCTGTCTCTCCTGTTCTCTGTCTATCCTCTTAGCCTCTCAGTTCTGCTCTGAGAAATCTTCCCCCTCAATATCCTCTTCAGTCCTCCTTTCTCTTCCTTTTCCCACTGTCTGCAAGTTTATCTCAGGAATCTACCTTTCTTTTATTATACTTCCTGATACCTTTTTTGTTCCATTTGTTAGTGGAACCAAAGCTTGGGGGGACAAAAAGGGCAACTGTGAAAATATTGAAAAGACACAGGTTCGAAAAGAATCAATGCCACCAATTGCAAAAACCTTTGAAAGTAGCCACAAGTGCCATCTTCCCCTAATTAGATAAAGAATCTCTTTATCCTCCCCTAATTAGACTGCCCTCTCTTTAAGCACCAGCATTCAAAACAACACACTTTTGTTTTCAACATAGTTTAATGCTCTTCTCTTTTAATTAAGGGTATTGCAACATCACTATGATATTTTTCATCGCTTTCCATGTTCATTTCTCGGCTTCCCTGGCTGGATGCCCACAATCCCTGGGGTGATAGATGGGGAGATTGAGAAATTGTAGGCATTAAGGAAAAACTGCGTGACGTCATCAAGATGAGAGTACAGTAAAACCTTGGACTGCAAGTCCCTTGTTCTGCGAGGGTTCTGCAAGACAAACATTTCTAATACATTTTAACTTGATAAATGAGCGATGTCTGGCAGTATGAGTAGTACGGGATGCCCAATGTCACATGATCACAACTGAGTCAATGGTTCTTGAGATTTGCTTTGATATACAAGTGCTTTGGATTACAAGCATGTTTCTGGAACAAATTATGCTAGCAAACTGAAGGTTTAATTTAAGTCCATTAGTAATTATACGATTAATTTCCACTCGACATCCCTTGGCCTCTTTTAGGGACCTGGTACCTAGCCCATTTTAGGGAACTGCTCATAAATTTGTCTAGCTTTATGAAGGGTAAAATGCACACTGAAAGGCATTGGTTTCTGTGTTTTCCTATCAAAAATAATCAACGTATTTCTGAAATGTTCAGTCAGCAGTTGTTTGGGCCCATCTCTGCCTCTGCTTCCCTCAGTCCCTCAGGCTAGACATCCGCCTCCCCGACCTCGCCCCCCCTACCTCCTCCCTGGCCCACCAATCCTCCTCATGTTTGTCCCAAGAGGAGGCTTCTGAGGCTGAAGTTCACAGTCTGCCCTGGTTTTTGCCATCTCTATTTCTGCCTTTAGTTATCTCACCTAACCCTACAAGGAGTGGCTTAAAACTAACCTACATAAGAATTTAACTCCTTGAGATTAATACAATTGTATGTAGAAAGGAATTCAATATACCAGAACTTTTTTTTTGTTTGTTTTTAATCAAAGAGATGGGGAGGAGTAATTAAACAATTACTTAATCTGCTTTTGCTCACAAACCTGGGAACTTAAATACAGGAATGCCAATATTTTTTTGGGAAAATGCTTCCTGAGTTCCAAATAGCCAATCTACAGCAAATGTATGGCATGTAATCAGCATACAATGGTTACTCAATAAATAGTTGCTACTCTGTGATGCATGAACTGAGGCCTGCCTAAGGTAATAGGAATTCAAGTGTGCTGTTTCTATGTGCTTTGTCCTGAAAAGCCATCTCAGCCTGTGGGATCCTTAAATCAGCCTAAGATTATTGGCAGAATGAACACTGAAGGAGGTGGGCATGAAAGAAGCCAAAGGAAAAGGACCACACTGGGAAGTGGACGGGTTTCAACACGTTCCACCTACAAGGTGTGGTCATTTCCTGCCACTGTAGATCTGTGCCTACAGATCCTTGTTGCTGTCTCAGCGATGCACCCGAAACTAATAATAACTCCATTCCCTCTAGGAAACCAAAGGTAAAAGAGAACAAAGAAAGCAAGATTCAATGTGCAAAGGATCAAAAGTTTAAGAAATAATCGGGGCACCTGGGTGGCTCAGTCGGTTGAGCGTCCAACTTCAGCTCAGGTCATGATCTCACTGTCCGTGAGTTCAAGCCCCATGTCGGGCTCTGTGCTGACAGCTCAGAGCCTGGAGCCTCTTTCAGATTCTGTGTCTCCCTCTCTCTCTGCCCCTCCCCGACTCATGCTCTCTCTCTCGGTCAAAATTAAATAAACATTAAAAAATTTTAAAAAAAATGTTTTTTAAAAGTTTAAGAAATAATAACCTTTAGTGACACTTGGGTGGCTCAGTCGGTTAAACATTGAACTCTTGATTTCGGCTCAGGTCAGGATCTCACGGACCTGAGATCAAGCTCATTGGGCTGAGCCTATTTGGGATTCTCTCTCTCTCTCTGCCCCTCCCCTGCATGTACCCCCATGTGCATGCACTCTCTCAAAATAAATAAATAAACATTAAAAAAAGAAATAATAATCTTTAAACAAGTTAAAAATGGATGAAAAATTAACAAAAAGGATGTAAAAAGCCAAAGTAATGTCAAAACAGCTCAAAGATGACTTAAAGAATACAGTTTTAAATAATTCATATAGGAGGTACCTGGGTGGGTGAGTTAATTAAGCATTTGACCCTTGATCTCAGCTCAGGTCTTGATCTCAGGGTCTTGAGTTTAAGCCTGCATTGGGCTCCAACCTGGGCATGAAGCCTACTTATTAATAAATAAATAAATACATAAATGAATAAATCAGATTACACTTAAAAATTTTATAAAGAATATGTGGTGTGGTGAAAGCAACAAACATTTATTGAATACCTAAAAATTTTAAAAGAAAAAGTATTTTCTTTAAATTCCAACTCTGCTAATGGGCACTTTGCCAGAAGAAGCCTATCATTATAAATATTGAATTCTAAATGCTTACTTCACCAGAATACATTAAGGAAGCACTATTAGCAAGCCTGCTAGATCATGAAAATTCTCTCCCTGTAACTAAATTTTCATAATGCTAATTAAAATAATTTTCTGCCTTTCTACATGCATGACCTTACACACACATCCGCAGAGAGACATAGGCAAACACTAAGTGACTATCTTGTCAACAATGCATGAATTCTAAATCCCCAAAGACCAATGCACACAACAATTTCATATTGCTTTTCAAGATAGCAGAAAGACGAAAATAAGTCTTGCTCACACGTATAAATTTTCTATGCAGGCATTATTCCCCGGTTATTCAGAGCTGCATTGTTAACGCTGTTTAATTTTCATAGCCTGTTCAGCTCTGAATCCTACTTGCAGAATGTGTGCTCAGTTCTTGCTATTTCATGCTTGACTTGTCCAAACACCTGGGAGAAATTTTTATTTGGATTTGCATTCAGATTAAAAAAAAAAAGTCATTAATTTGGGAATAACTAATATCTGAAAGCACAACCAAATCAATCTTCTCCCCTTCGTATCACCCAGGAAAATCAAGATTAGCAAGAATGAATGTGCTTTCCAAGCCTCGGTGTTTGTCAATATTTCCTTAGGATCAAGAAGGTTTTGTCTTGTATTTTTGCATATACATAAGTATAACCGAAAAGCACAAACACATATTCTACTTTTGCATGAAGTTTCAGGCTTCTTATACATTTAAAAAATATTCCCTTATCTATCTATCTATCTATTTATGGTTTGATAGAATCCACTTCTACTAAAGGAGCTAGTCTGGGCAGGATAATATCAAATATGCTTTTAATGGTCATTAAATGAGGTCACAATAGTGAAGATATCAAAGAAGATCCAATTCCTGGAAGGATATAGAAAAAAATGAAACTAAAATTGAAGTGTCTCTTTCATGGATTTAGTGAAAATTCCCTTTGAGAAATTGACAAATTTCACTAAGGGGTGGTTGCTAGGATACTCTGCAAAATCTATTAAAGTAAGCTGTTTTCTTTCAAGGGTTGGGCAAGGTTATCCATTATTTCATGGATATATTATATATATATATATATATATATAATATCCATTATTTCAAAATGACTTTGAAACTCATAATGTGTGCTTTATTAGGTTTTATCTATGTGAATAAAACAGGTGAATGAATGGCCCTTAAAGGAAGGGAAAAAAAATTATTGTCAAATTTCTAAAATGTCATTAGACATTTTCATATGACTTATTTTAAAAGTAGACATGTCACAAAGGTTCACGTTCTCACTCCTGAAGGGAAGAAGCAAAAATTAAAGGCCAAATGGACAATGCAAAATTCTTTGGGGGTAGTTAAAGGCCTATGACTGAAGGGAGCAAAAGAGGGAGTTCATGTTAATAATAGACCTATTATTTGCCAGGTATCATCATAAAAGTCCTTTTTCTCTGGAACTGAAGGTCACACAGGTGCTTCAAACGTTTCACTTTTTGAATGTCTGCCAATTAACCAGTAAAAATATTGGAAGCACTTCTATAGGAATGTTTATATCTAGTTAAGAGGAAGGCAGGCTGGGAGAAAAAAGATGAACCTGTTGGTGAACATGGCGAGTTCCTAGTCACAAGGGCACAGGGTGAATGCTCTTTAATATTCATATCTCTGGAAAATTCATTGACCTGGCTGTTCTCCTTTTCTCCTTTATAAACTGGACAGCAATTCTGAAGTAGAGATTACTTTTGGGCCACCATTAATGAAAACTCTGATATCAATACTACCCAAGGTGATCCAGATATTTCAAATCCCAGTGACGTTCCTTTGCTTTTTTGTTTTGTTTTGTTTTTTATTTTTTGTTTCGCAGAAATACAAAAATTCATCGTAAGATTCATACAGAATCTAAAGGAATCCCAATGGCCAAACAATCTTGAAAAAGAACAACAGAGTTGTAAGTCTCGCACTTCCTAATTTTCAAAAATTACTACAAAGCTGCAGGAATCAAAACAATGTGGTACTGGCATAAGAAATACATCAATGAGATAGTATATAGAGACCAGAAATAAACCCTCATATACATGGTCAAATGATTTTCAACAAGGATGTCAAAACAATGAAAGGGGAAAAGATAGTCTCTTCACAAATGATGGTAGGAAAACTGGGTATCCAAATGCACAAGAATGAAATTGGACTCTCATCTTATACCATTTACAAAACTAAATTCAAAATGGATTAAAGTCTTGAATGTAAGAACTAAAACTATAACTCTTTCAGAAGAAAAGAGAAGGGAAAGCTTCCTGACATTGGATTTGGCGATGATTTCTTGGATGCGACACCAAAAACACAGGCAACAAAAGTGAAAATAGATAAATTGGCTTATATCAAAATTTATTTTTTTAATGTTTTTATTAATTTTTGAGACAGAGAGAGATGGAGCATGAGCAGGAGAGGGGCAGAGAGAGAGGGAGACACAGAATCTGAAGCAGGCTCCAGGCTCCAAGCTATCAGCACAGAGCCCAACACGGGGCTCAAACTCACAGACTGTGAGATCATGACCTGTGCTGAGGTCAGACGCTTAACCAACTGAGCCACCCAGGCACTCCAACATCAAAATTTAAAACTTAGTGTGTCAAAGGACACAACAGAATAAAAAGGTTGTCCGTGGAATGGGAAAAAATATTTGTGAATCATATATATAATAAAGGGTTAATATCAAGAACACATAAAGAACTTTTAAAACTCAACAAGAAAAATATTAACAATCCTATTTAAAAATGAGCAAAGCACTTGAACAGACTTTTCTCTAAAGACGATATGCAAATAGCCGACAAGCACAGGAAAAGATGCTCGACCTCACTGATAATTAGGGAAATACAAATTAAAACCACAATGATATACCATCTCATGCCCATTAAAAGAATAGCTACTATATTTTAAAAAATAAAACAAACTAAGAAAAACAGAAAAGAAGTGTTGGCAAGGATGTGGAGAAATTGCAGCGTTTGTGCACCATAGGCGGGAGTGTTAAATGGCCCCTTTGGAAACAGCATGGCAGTTCCTCCAAAAACTAAAGGTGGAATTACCATATGATCCAGCAATTCACCTGCTGGGTATATACCCAAGAGAACTGAAAGTGAGATCTCAAAGAGCTATTTGTACACCCATGTTCATCGCAGCAGTATTCACAACAACCCGAAATGGAAGCAACCCAAGTGTCTAAGCATCCATTGATAGATGAATGGATAAACAAAATGTGCCATATACATACTGTTAAAGGAAAATTCAAAATGAAGGTCAAACTTGAAAACTCCCTAGCAGACATTTGAGCCATATAAGTGAAACGTATTTTAGCTTATTCTGCAAAACAAGCAAAATTTAACTTGGGTCACTTCTTACAAATACCTCTGAAAACCATAAAGAAAACTCAAGCTGTTCACAAAAATTGGCATGAAGTAATGAGTTTTAACCAATCTTCTATCACTAGGATAACTCTAATGCTATAACCAATCATTAAAAAGAAAGGAATAATTGTAGTGAATCATGACATTTTCACTGTATAAAGTCTTATAACAATATACCTGGGAGCCTCATTCCACTGTTGATTTGAGACCTCCTAGTTTGCAAACTGTTCCTTCATAAACAATAAGCTTTTAGTAAACACTATTTTATTGATTGGATGGTTTTAGTTTTGCTGTTTCAGGATTTTTGACTACACAATGGAATATTATTGAGCCTTAAAAAGGAAGGAAGTTCTGACATATGCTATAACATGAATAAACCTTGAGAACATTCTGCTAAGTGAAATAACCCAGATACAAACAAATACTGTAATATGCCACGTATATGAGGTATCTAGAGTATACCTTTAGAGTATATTAATTCTAAGTAATTATAAGTATATTAGTATATAAGTATATTAGTATATAAGTATACTAAGTAATTAAGTATATAAGTATATAAGTATACTAAGTATATAAGTATATATATATAAGTATATAAGTATACTAAGTAATTAGTAAGTATATTAATTCTAAGTAATATATAATAATAATAATAGAGTATATTAAATTCATAGAGACAGAAAGTAGAAAGGTGGTTTTTCAGGAAGTGGAGAGAAAAGGGAATGAGGAGTCATTATTTAACTGTTTAAGAGTTTGAGTTTTGTTGGGACACCTGGGTGGTTCAGTCAGTTAAGCATCTGACTTCTGGTCAGGTCATGATCTCACGGTTTGTGAGTTCGAGCCCCGCGATGGGCTCTGTGCTGACAGCTTGGAGCCTGTTTCAGATTCTGTGTCTTCCCCTGTCTCTCTCTGCTCCTCCCCTGTTCACGTTGTGTCTCTCTCAAAAATAAACATTAAAAACAATTCAAAGAAAGAGTTTGAGTTTTGCAAGATGAAAAGAGTTCTGGAATTCGGTTGCACTATGTGAGTGAGTGTACTTCATGCCGTGGCCAGGTACACTTAAAAATGGTTAAGATGGTAAATTTTATGCAATGTGTATTTTACCACAACTCAAAGGAATTAAAATAACTGAAAATTCTTTTGGAAGTAGGGATGTTAGGGACAAGAGATCTCAACCATTGAAAACAAACATAAAACACTGTACTAAAAACTCCAAGCGGAGCAAAATATTGAGCACACTCCCTTGAACAGTATGATCCTGATCCACGCGAGCTAAAACAAGTCTAGCATGATGAAGTCTTTATAGATAGCACATGGTTATCAGATATCACCAATAAGAATTGATTTTAATCCAAGAACAAGAAGTGGTGAGCCTTGACTCTCAACTATTTTCCCAACTTGCTTACTTTTCAAACATAATCACACATATTACACTGACCTAACATATAAAAATTAAACCATACTATACATTTAAAATTTGTTACTTGAGGGGCGCCTGGGTGGCGCAGTCGGTTGAGCGTCCGACTTCAGCCAGGTCACGATCTCGCGGTCCGTGAGTTCGAGCCCCGCGTCGGGCTCTGGGCTGATAGCTCAGAGCCTGGAGCCTGTTTCCGATTCTGTGTCTCCCTCTCTCTCTGCCCCTCCCCCGTTCATGCTCTGTCTCTCTCTGTCCCAAAAATAAATAAAAACGTTTAAAAAATAAATAAATAAAATTTGTTACTTGAAAAAAGAGCAACTTAGGAAGAGGATGAGAACCAGAACTGGAGAGTGAAGGAAAGGGAGTTTCAGGAGACTTTATCTTCCAGGTCCTGGGAGGATCTAAGACACTGAGAATAAAGGAAAGGTTACAGCAGAGGATATAGAGAGGGACCAAACTTTTGCGAGTGTTTGAAACATGAAAATAACATTTTTCACTTTGTGAGAAGAATATTTCTGAAATTTCTCTTTATGATTGCATAAAGTTGGGCTGGGATTTTTAAAGGATAAAGCTGGCGTCAGCCTTTGATTTGGATATTATCACCTATATATGTGTTTCTGTCCTTAATAAAGTAGTAGGTGTCTATTTCAAGAGATAGCAAAGATCACATATTTATTGGTTAGCATGACCAAATCAGAAGAATGTTGTGGTTGATTGATAAAGTAATCAAACAAAGAGAAGATAGCTATCTATTTACCAGCCTGGTCTTTCATGAAAGGTCAGATGAAATGAGGATTCTGTAGGGATGGGCTGGAGCTGGGGAAGGGAGCAGCCTCCCGGTGCAAACACTGATCATAGACGTGGCCTCTGTAGACAGCTTTACACCAATCCTATCAGGAGAATTCCCAGCTCTACAACTCCAACTCTCCCCAGGGCTGGAAGAATGGGGAACCATGCAGCATATTTGAGAACCAACATAAATCATGAATCGTATTTTATCCTGAGAACACTTACGTCCACTAGTCCCTTCTACCCTGTGGCTGGGGCATAGGACAAGGGTAAAAAAAATGTGGCAGGTGGTATTTACATTTTACTTTATTTATCAAAAACCCTATAAATGGCACTCATCTTTTTTCATATATCATTGTCCATGAGTATAGACGTCGGAGACCTAAAATTAGCTGTCCGTGAATTCGTGAAATTAAACTAGAGTAAATTTTGCAAGTCAAAACCAAGTCTCACTTGCAAAGTATTTAACAAAAAGTATTTAAAGGAATATCTCACCATTTTTCAGCCCTGATTCAAGCCAATTTATGGAATAACACTAAAGTATTCACTCTCCTCCATACATATTTATTAATGTGATTTATTATTTAAAAAAATTGGTTTAAGTCTCAGTACTGAGCAATTCCAGTCTAAATGTGAAAGGCTTCTGCATTCGGACAAGTTGGTGGGTTCCACAATGAAATGACAATGTATGCATTCAAGTTTAAGTTTAGAATCCAATATATAAAACTAAATTGTGGTAAAATTCTTGAAGAATTTTCCCCTTGATATGAATTTCTAACCCATGCACCTCACTCTCCTGTTACTATACTTGATAAAATAGATTTTTACTGGCTAGAATGGACTGATAGTTGGAAGGTTCCATCATTTAAGAAATTAAAGATTCTTCAAGAGCTCCTGGGTGGCTCAGTAAATTGAGCATTCAACTCTTGATTTCACCTCAGTTCATGATCCCCTGGTCATGGGATCCAACCGCCAGCAGGCTCTGTGCTGAGCATGGGGCTTGCTTAAGATTCTGTCTCTGGGCACCTGGGTGGCTCAGTCGGTTAGACATCAGCCTCCAGCTCAGGTCATAATCTCACCATCTGTGAGTTCGGGCCCTGAGTTGGGCTCTGCGTTGACAGCTCAGAGCCTGGAGCCTGCTTCAGATTCTGTGTCTCCCTCTCTCTCTGCCCCTCCCCTACTCACGCTCCCTCTCTGTCTCTGAAAAATAAATAAACCTTAAAAAAAAAAAAAAAGATTACCTCTCTCTCTCTCCCTCTGTCCCTCTCCTCTGCTCATCCGTCTTTCTCTCTAAAATAACTAACTAACTAACTAAATAAATAAATAAATACCTTGGTCAAATGAACTAGCAAAATCAATAATATTACAAAATAATAACATTTGAAATCAAATCTATGGCACATTTGGAAATCAAGTATAACTTGTTTCACCCACACTAATAATTCCTATACACGAGGATAATCATATTTGTTATGCTACCGCCAAAGCTTAATGATTTTTAAAAATTCAGCAACATTTTTGGATAAATATGTACATATATATATTGTGCATTTAGTTCCAGAGGCTTCCAATTAAAACAACTAAAACAAATAGAAACAGAAAAAAATGTGCATCTGTGCTGAAAGGGAGGACGGCATGTTAATAATTGTTTGATGAATGAATGAATGAATGAGTCATACAAAGATGTAATATCTTGTTAAAATTAGGTAGTAGAGAACCTGGGACAGCTAAGACCCAGCAATTAAACAGAATTACTTTCATCACATCTGGAGTACATGCCTACAAGCTATTTCCTCCAGTATTTTTAACCTGTGTTGATAACAGATGAATGTCAAATTTGTCAACCCCTCCCTGGTGGTGAACAAAGCAGGGGGGCGGGGATGGCATTCTGATGGCAGTGAAAGTGAACTCTGGTACTTTCTCCAGGTCACAGACTCATGCCTGGAATCTTTTTCTTTTTTTTTCTTCACCAATATCTCAATCATATTGGTACTTCACACTTTTTACCTCACCCTGCTTCCGTATTTTGCTCTGGTCTCCCCACCATCTCACAGATACTCTCCACATTTTGCTCTTGCAACATTCCCAGTGTAAAGGATTGGCTGTAATACATCTCCACTTTCGTACCTTACGAGAATAAAAAGAAACATTCTACAAGTAATTCCTTCCGGAAAACAATAATTTCATTCACTTTTAATGCCACCGAAGGCATTGGAAGCAGTGTGATCACAAACACTTTCTAAAAGGATAGCAGATAGGCAAGGCTCTATCTTCAAAGAGCTGGTTTTCATTCATAAAATAATCTGTTACAGGTTGATAATGTCATACTTACTTTTGGGCAAGATCTACTGCATTCGTGGGTTCTTCTTTTGAGAATTTTCTCTTAAAAAACGCATGCTCTCTACAAGACAATACTTCTTAGGACGTTTGATGAGCATTTTTCTTTTGTTAGTATTTTAAAAAAACAAACAGAAATCATACCAATTGTGATTTGCTTGAACAACTTTTTTTTTCATGTAATCACAGTGTTTGAAGACATTCTGGTAGCAAGATAGTATCATAAATATTAATCCTTGTGTTTTTCTCTCTCCTAGTTCCTTATCTTTCCACTCATCAGCCAGAAGCAGTCATATTTCCCAGGGGAGAATTAACATTGTTAGAGCAGAAATTCAAAGAGAAAGAAAAAAAAAACCGTTTATAGTATTATTATTTTTTTTTTGACTCCCAAATTAGGATTTTAAGATTTAAAAAAGAAGCACCAAGGGAAACAGAGCAGAGAGTTTCAACTTTTCAAGAGGAAAGAGTCAGCCAAATGCCAGCTCCAGCCCCTGGCAGCATCAGGAAGGAACCATGCCTTGCCATTCGTGTGAGCTCATCACCTTGCCCCTGGCAGCGAAGCTACAAATTCCTCTCACTGTTGCCTGCACCCTGACCATTGGTCATTCAACAAAAGACCATTTCCTCTCCCTCTCCCTCTCCCTGCCCTGAGACTTTGATAAGTCTCCATCTGAATTGTCCCAGATGGGGACCCACTTCTCTTGGTGTTAAAATTCTATATATGGCTACGTGTAACAGAAAAGTCAAAGTAACAGTAGCTTAAGGAAGACAGAAGTTTATTTTTCTATCACCTTATAGAAATCTAGAGGATATCAGTCCAGGGCTGGGAGAGCAGCCTTGTGACCAGAAAGACCTCAGGCTACTGTATTTCTGGGGCATTATCCCAGCTTTGGTTACCATCTTCAAGGTCACCTCTTATCCAAGATAGAGGCTGGAATTCCAGTTATCACACTTGATCACTGACAAGAGAAGGAGTGAAAATTCCACACCTCCCAACTGAGGCAACATTTTGCAACCAACCTTTCTGGAAGCCCCACACAACATTTCTGATTAAATCTCACCGGCTAGGACTTTTCCACATGGCCACTCACAACTGCAAAACACATCTGAGACATGTAGCATTTCAAGTGGATGCATTGCCCCCTCCCCCTAAAATATAAGAGTTCTCTTACTCTTGAAGAAGAGAGGGATATTGGATATTAAGTTACAGTCTTTACCATATGCTTTCCAAAAAAAAAAAAAGGAATGAAAAAATCTTGGGTCTTTGAACGGGAGCTGGTGTGGAATTGAATGTACAGGCACATACTTGGTAGGAGGCTGGATAGTGAGGAAAATTCACCCTTGTTTGATTATAAATAACTAAGTACATGAAGTTCCATTAATATTTTTAAATTAAGAAATTAAACAGCAATTAACAAAGTAAAATATATCAAGTATATTATATATACATATACATATGTATACATATACACACACATATATATAATATGTTTTACACATCTAGAAAGAAAAGCTGTGGAAGAAGAAAAACATGTGGCATGGGAAGGTATTGAAAACACATCTGCAAATAGCATAGACGCCCCATTTAAGACTGTGGATGGTGTTCAGGGATGGCTTGATTTGAACCTAAAGAAAGGAGCTAATTTGCCAATGGCCTTAGGAAAGATCAATGTCCTAGGGTCTAGAAGTAATTTAGCAGCTCTAGCTGGAAGCGGGAGTAAAGAACCTGCAACATTTTTAAGCAATTATGAAAGACTTAGTCAGCAGCAGCTAAGAATGCTAGAAATCACCGTGTCCAGGGAAACTGTAATTAACACTTATAGACCGTTTCCTATTTGCCGAGCCCTGTTATGACCACTTTACCCTCACAGGCACAACTCTATGGGGCTGGTACTATTTTTATGAGGGAGGAAACCAAAAAACAGCAAAGTTGCCGATGCGCATGTGGCACGGTGAGTTCTGTGGCAGCACACTCACACCAGAGTGTGCAGTTCTAGAGGTTGGGCTCTGAAACATTACCCTCTCCTCCTCCTGAGGGGCAACCACCTGGTCAGAAGACAAGATAACATGTGAGAGAATCATCGGGAGAGTGCTGATAGTGGAAAAACTGAAATGTCTGAAAATGTTAAAGAAATTATAAGCATTGTTTTACAAATGATGTCAGAGACACCAACCAAGTAATTGCTCTTCTCAGTGGTGGGTCACTTTTATTCCAGTTTCAGAAATTTCCAGTTGCTACTTTCTATCACCACAAATGGTGGCTATAAAGAAAGGCTGCATGAAAAGCAGTCAGTCCTTGCCTTTCGTAAATTTAATATATGATGAAGCCGCAGGGAAAAGATGTTTATCCCTAGGGGGGTCTTTTCTACTCAGTGTCAAGTCACAGAGAACAGTTTTGTATCCAGATAAATGAAATGCTTAAACCGCTGGCCTTCATGAAGACCATCCTCACCTATCTGAATTTCGGAATCAAGACAGAAATTAGACAATTGTAACACAAAATGTATTTATAATAGTGCTTCAAGACTTCAGAGTTAACTTCTTCAGAAATGTTCACTCGATGGAAGATGATATTGGACGTAAAAATCTTAAGCAATTTTGAATCATTGTAGGATCTTTAAACCACAAGTTATACCAAAAAGGGGCAGCAGAGGGTGGAATTAGCTCAAAGAGAATTGTCCGGATGGCCACTTCTTGAAAAACTGAGGTGTACAACTGCTGTGAGATTAGAACTCACACTTTCTAAATTCAGCTTAATGCCATCAACGTGTCTCCCGAATCTGTGAGATTGCTAAGTGGTAACTGTTAATTACATTTTTAAATTCATAAAAGTATAAATTATCCCCATTAAAATTACTTCCAATCCCCCATTGTTTAAATTTTTTTTTTTCAACGTTTATTTATTTTTGGGACAGAGAGATACAGAGCATGAACGGGGGAGGGGCAGAGAGAGAGGGAGACACAGAATCGGAAACAGGCTCCAGGCTCTGAGCCATCAGCCCAGAGCCCGACGCGGGGCTCGAACTCACGGACCGCGAGATCGTGACCTGGCTGAAGTCGGACGCTCAACCGACTGCGCCACCCAGCCGACCCCCCATTGTTTAATAATTCATTCAATGGTTTACTTTCATTACAAAAGTAAAAAAAAATCTGATCAGATCACTGGAAGGTGATTCACCCAATTTCCCAATTACTTGGAATATCTGACTTCAGTTATTTAACAAAACATATTGAGTACCTACTATGTGCCAGACACTGCTCCAAGTGCTGGCAATACATTGGTGAATAATATATCCCTGCTATTAGAAGCTTTTTTTTTTTAATTAAAAAAAATTTTTTTTTATTTTTTGAGAGAGAGAGCATAAGTGGGAGAAGGGCACAGAGAGAGGGGGACAGAGGATCCAAAGAGGGCTCTGCACTGACAGACTGATGGCACAGAGCCCAATGTGGGGCTCAAACTCACAAACCATGAGATCATGACCTGAGCTGAAGTCAGATGCTCAAACAACTGAGCCACCCAGGTTAGAAGTTTATATTCTTTTGGGGGAAATAGACAATTTGAAATGAATAAGTTTATATTAAAAATGAAAACCAAGAAGAATAAAGCAGAGATACAGGATGGATAGGGAACTTTAGGTGGTTTTAATGGGAGAGACGTCTGGGTTGCTTAGTTGGTTGAACATCCAACTTTGGCTCAGTCATGATCTTGCAGTTCATGAGTTCGAGCCCTGTGTCAGGCTCTGTGTTGACAGCCCAGAGCCTGGAACCTGCTTTGGATTCTGTGTCTCCCTCTCTCTCTGTCTCTCCCCTGCTCATGCTCATGGTCTGTCTCTCTATATAAATATATCTAAAATAAGTAAACATTAAAAAGAATTTTTTTTAAAAAATGGGAGAGTCACAAGTTTAAAATAGGTAGAAAGCACACCCATTCCCTCCATTGCAAGGCAGGGGAATTCAGTAAACTTCAGTTTTTACCAAATTAAACCATGATGTATGGATCTTAACTATCAATATCTGCATTTGATACAGTGACATAATTAGGTAACCAAATGCCAATATGCATTTCAAAACCAGTTTGTATTTTATGTATAAAAGAATTGAAAACAAACAAACAAGCAGAAAACTTTGCATACCCTACTTCACCAAAGTGTGTGAGGATGATCCAAGGTCTTTTTCAAGGACCCAAACACAAATGTGAGCATGAGATGTTTTTGTCTTTCCTAAAATGAAAGCGATCCATTCACATCTGGCAACAAACTGCACACAGCAGAAGTCTAGATGTGTCAAAGAAAAATTTTGCAGTGTTTGACATTTCTACAAGTAGACCAGAAAAAATAAATGAAACTGCAAAGTTGAGAGAGAAGTCTTGGCATTCCATTAAATGGTAGGCACGCATCCAATTTAGGAAGGGTTGCTAAGGATCCATTGGTTTTTGTGAGAAAATGGAGATTTAAAAATTCTTGGTATCTATTATTGTCCCAGTGCCATCAGCCATAACTATAACACAGTAAGCCATCAGAGAATGCTTGTTGATGAATGTAATAAAAAAATTTTTTTTTGCTCCCACTGTGAGGAATCCTGAGATGGGCAATAACTAGAATACTGTCGATTCAACAAAGCAATGATATACTTAGTGAAATATAAATATACTTGATGTGTATAAGACATACATACTACATATTACATTATATTGTATTGTATTATATTATATTATATTATATCATATCATATTAGACAGGGATATACACACTTAGTATAAGTATACTTATATAGTTAGTATAAAAGTATACTTACTTAGCGTGTATATCCATGTCTTATGCTTAGAGTAAGTGTAAGTATACTCAGTATAAGACATGGATATGCATTTGAAGGATATGCATTGAAGGTTATGCCTTTCAAGATAATAAGAATGTTCCTTTGCTAAGATTCCAAGCCATTGGAAAGGAAAGTGTGGTCGAGAATTCTAGAGCTCAGATTTGCCTTTTGCCCTCCACCCTTCTCATCCATTCATTTTCACCACTAATTTATCTCTCTCTACCTCAAAATGCAGACATTCAGGAGAAAGCATTTTTAATTTGGTGCCATGTTATGGATTTCTTAAAAGGTATTTTCTGCCAAATTTCATACAAATATTAAAAGGTGGAGTGCCTGGGTGGCTCAGTCATTTAAGCATTTGACTCTTGGTTTCGGCTCAGATTATGATCTCACGGTTTTTGAGTTCGAGCCCCACATCGGGCTCTGTGCTGACAATGTAGATCCTGCTTGGGATTCTCTCTCTCCCTCTCTCTCTGCCCTTTGGCTCTGCTTACTTGCTGTCTCTGAAAATAAATTTTTTTTTAAAGCCAAAAAAACCCCACACCACAAATATTAAAAGGCAACAAGCATGCTTGTTCCTGATAAACAATAATACCCAAAGTCTAATCTTAACATTTTTCACAATAGTTTGGGGAGATTTAAGCTATCTCATAATTCTGGATATTGGCATAATCCTGGCTGTAACTCGTGAAGCAGGTGATCAAAAACGAGCGCTGGAAACCTTTTCTATTTATCTACTTCTAGAGAGACTACAACCCCCCAGTGGCTCAATGAGGTCAGTGTGATTGGGGGTGATAAAAACACAAAAATATCATTCAAACCAGAACCTGCTCCAAACACAATATGAAGGCAATGGGGTTATAAGAAACAAGATGACCAAGGAACCCAGTCACACCCTTTTGTACTCATGTGACTTCCCATATTAGCCAACCAGTTATGCTGAAAATGATAACTCATGGCAGGAAAGGGAAAGGTTGGGCAATCCACGCTTCCTCTCCCTTTCAGTTCTTCCTCATTGATCAGTACACCAAAGACAGAGTGTTGGTAAGATGTGCATGTAGTAAGAAATGGAATAGAACAATTGAGTTAGTTCTGTGCTGCATTTCCGCTGATCTGGTAAGAACAGACCATATATACATGTCTGACTTAGGAACTACAAATGCAATTTTGATGATTTTTCATGTGAGTTAAATGCTCATATATTTTCATTGAAAATGGGTATTGTAAAATCTGAAGATGAGAGCTAAAATTCACATTAAGTTTTTTAATGTTTTACTTAGAATGACATTAAGTAGCAGATTTTCAAAAACACTACACACAAAGAGGAAAGAAAAAAGCTTTATATTTTAGTACCTATTATTAATGGAGCCTTCTCATTTTTAAACAGCAGGCTCTGCATTTTTGTTTTGCATGTTGGTCCTGCAAATTATGTAGCTGACTCTCATTTTAAAGATTATGATTTAATACATGTAAAATCACCTGGAATAATGCCAAGCAGATAGCAAGTGTATTATGTTTGCTTTTACCATCATTATCATTATTAAAAGACGCAGACACTGAGATGATTTCTTTTGAAGAAGACCAAATTCATCCATATGTTGCTTATGAAGATATTATTTGGAACAAAATGTTTAAAGAGGGTTTAAGCAAAAATATTTCCTGGTTATTTGTATTTCTTGAATGGTAATTTTGATACAGTATGATATCCCTTTTATGTAACTTTAAGCATTTGCCCATTTTCTAGAAATCTTCTATTTATTTTTACCATTACGCTTCTTAACTTCTAACTCCTATTAGGCAAACATCCCTGCTCTGTATCATTTGTAATACAGAAATGTTGGATTACATTGCTCAAATGGCTAACAACTGGAAATTTAATTTGCTTAGCAACTAAGTGTCCTAAAATAACTTGTGATCTTTCTTCTAAATACCTTAGCTATGCTCAAGCAAATATTTTTTTTTAATTTTTTTAACTTTTTTTTTTTTTTTTTTTTTTTGAGACAGAGACAGAGCATGAACGGGGAGGCTCAGAGAGAGAGGGAGACACAGAATCTGAAACAGGCTCCAGGCTCCGAGCTGTCGGCACAGAGCCCAACACGGGGCTCGAACTCACGGACCGTGAGATCATGACCTGAGCCGAAGTCTGACGCTCAACCAACTGAGCCACCCAGAGGCCCCTCAAGCAAATATTTATTATGGTTCCTGAATGTAGAAAAGTTTATCCACCAGAGTGTTCATTAATTGATGGATGGCGAAGTATATTGGTTCACTACCTTTTTGAGAGCTTCCCAGGTGTAACCTGAAACTGCCCTGCCCCCATGCAGAGGGCAGGGAGGGACAGAAGGAATAGGAAGACCAGTCCAGATTGGTAGCTGGCAGGTTTAATAAACGAGGGAACTTCCTTATGAGACTTATCTTGGGTGACCACAAGATGCGTAAACCTCTTCACCAGCCCTCCAAATCTTGAAAGCTTACATGAGGCCTTAACTGGGTTGAGTCACATACATATTCAGATAGTCTCAACACCACAGCACTGTATTAAGGCTGTATCCTTGGGGCAGCTTCCGGGAGCTGGGAAGGCAAGCAGAACAACAGGGGAGCGATGGGGAGCCTCTCATTGCCAAGGTCCAGCTTGTGGGTCAACCCGCAATTCATGTCTTCTCAATGACCTCCTCCAACATCGTACAATAGAATAGCATTTGGCAATAAAAAGGAATGGAATGTCGATACATGCTCTAATATGTACGAACCTTGAAAACATTGTCCTCAGTGAAAGAAGGCAGTCTCAAAAGACCTCATACTAAATGATTTTATTTATATAAAGTATCCACATTAGGTACATTTACAGAGTCAGAAAGTTGAGTAGTGGTTGTCTGGGGATGAGGAGTTGGGGGAAAATGAGGAAGGTCATAAACATGTTCTAGAATTAATTATAGTGATGGTTATACAACTCTGTGAATATATTAAAAACCACTGAATTGTATATTTTAAGTTAGTGAACTATATGCTATGCAAATTTTATCTCAATAAGGCTGTTTTTAAAAAGTTAATTCAGGGGCGCCTGGGTGGCGCAGTCGGTTAAGCGTCCGACTTCAGCCAGGTCACGATCTCGCGGTCCGTGAGTTCGAGCCCCGCGTCAGGCTCTGGGCTGATGGCTCAGAGCCTGGAGCCTGTTTCCGATTCTGTGTCTCCCTCTCTCTCTGCTCCTCCCCCATTCATGCTCTGTCTCTCTCTGTCCCAAAAATAAACGTTGAAAAAAAAAATTAAAAAAAAAAAAGTTAATTCACCAAGAGAAGGTCCATATTAATTTTTCCCAATCCTATACCTCATCATGCATAATCATTATAAAAATATTATCTGTCAGAATATCATCAGTACACAAACAGAATAGAATTGAAATAAATTTGATATTTTTAAGAAAAGAGAATTCCAGAAGAAGCCCTACTGTTTCCCAAAATGTTTCAAATGTTTTCTGTAACTGTCAGACACTTAGGATTTTCAAAAAAATGTTCCTATTGTTAGACACGAAAGATGTTCCACATAATCTGTTTTTTGGGGAGGGAGAGAATCTTTCCACTGTTGTAACTTAACTCATTTATAAACTTTATAGAGCAGAAATAACTGAACCCAAAGGAATTAAGATAACAAAACCAAGGTAAATTGTTGAAGGCTTTGGTGCAATTTGGTTGTACACATAAAGATGATGAGGGGTGATCTATATATGTTGATTTGGTAATTATATTGCCAGCTATTATCTTTAAAAAATTTTTTTAATGTTTATATATTTTTTGAGAGAGAGAGACAGAGTGTGAGCAGGGGAGGGGCAGAGAGAGAGAGGGAGACACAGAATCCCAAGCAGGCTCCAGGCTCCGAGCTGTCAGCACAGAGCCCGAGGATCTCATGTGAGATCATGACCTGAGCTGAAGTCAGGTGTTTAACTGACTGAGCCACCCAGGGGACCCATATTGACAGCTATTATCTTATAGAAATATTCATTATGCACTCTAAGATCAAAGGTATTCATTCTAGCATGGTCAGTAATAGCAAGTTAAAAAAAGGAAAATTAAATTTCTTCAAGTGGAATGTTTAAATTAGTAATGGCACACTCACACTATAGAATACAGTATCATTGAAAACAATGAAGTAATGTACAGATCTGGGTTGGAGGAGAGATCCTTAAGTGTACTGGTGAAGAAAACAAAGCAAATCTCAAGGTATATGGTATGACACCATTTATAGATATCATGCCTGTTTTGCTCCATTTGGGTAACTAGAGACTGAGTTGCTTAAAGAGCAAACTTTTATTTCTCACAGTTCTGAAGACTGGGAAGCCCCAAATCAAGTGGTGTCTGGGGAGGGCCTGCTTCCTGGTTTGTAGGTGACCATCTTATTGCTGTATGCTCACCAGAAAGTTCTCTAGGGGCTTTTTTTTTTTTTTTTTTTAGGATACTAATCCATTTCATGAGAGTTCCGCCTTCAGGACCTTCAGGACCTAATTACCTCCCGAAGACCCCACCTCTTAATACCATCACTATGGGATTAGGAATTCAACATATGAGTTTGGGGGAGGACACACACATTCAATGCATAACATTCTGCCTAAATGTGTTACTAAGAAAGCCTGAATATATAGGTGCACTTGCACGCACACACGCGAGAATAGGAAAAATAGTCACATCAAATTGCAGTGCAATATAATGTGCATTGTCAGAGTTTTCATGAAATAACTTTAGCAATTCGGGTTTACCTCAATAGCTTGTGAGTGTAGTATTAATATAATTTGACGAACCAAATATTTTTGGGATTAGGGTGTATTTTGTGTTTAGGAAAGAAAAATGTATCACTGTTTTTCAAAATACAAGAAAAAGAAAATTTGACAAAATTAGTTTTGACTGGAGTAAGCAGAATGAAACGATGATTTACAGAAGGTGCCATAAAGATTGCCCATGGTAGATATCTCTGAGTGTTTATAAATAGGGCTTCTACAAGGTTAAGACCCAGCGCCCTGTACTTTCTGAGAAATCTCATCCATTAACATGGCCCTGAAGGCGCTTGGTCTAGATCTAACTTTTTCTTTGGTGCTAGTATCCTTCAGTGGTTCCCCAGGGCCCATGCATTCATTGGCAGAATAAAAGCCAAATTCTTAGCTCGATCAAGGCCCTCCTCCAACAAGGTGCTATTCCCACGTGACCAAACTCTCCCCATCATCTTTTCTACTCAGCAGCACCAAACCGTGGCTACTCTCAGAACACAGTACACACTTTCTCACCTTTCGTTTCCCTCTCACTGTGCATCTGGGCATGTCTGTTTCCCCTTCTTTCATGCAAATCTCATTCGAATGTTTCTGTAAAGCTTCTTCAAAGCTCCATCCTCACCCCTCACCCTAGTCAGAATGAGCAGCCTTTCTTCTTTTTTTTTTTTGTTTATTTTTTTTTTAATTTATTTGTTTATTTTGAGAGAGAGAGAGAGTGAGCAGGGGAGGGGCAGAGAGAGAGAGAGAGAAAAAAAAATCCCAATCAGGCTCTGCGCTGTCAGCTTGGAGTCTGGTGCGGGGCTCAAACCCACAAACCTTGAGATCATGACCTGAATCGAAGTCAAGAGTGGGACACTCAATCCACTGAGCCACCTAGGTGCCCCTCCTAATGGCGTTTCTGAGTGGACCTTTCATGTGGTACTTGTTTTATGACATTTCACATTCCCCTTATCACTGATATTTTTCCCCACCAAAATGAAGCACCCAAAATGTTTGAGCACCAAAATAGGCAACCAAAGCATGTGTACAAAGAAATTACCCAGGATGCGTCTTCATATCTGTAAATATCTTAAGCAAAAATTATATATCATTCATATCAGAAATTGCTGGTTATTTACTTACTGTCAAGTCAGCTCCAGACCCATCCTTCTGTCCTCTACTCTGTAATGCTGTGTGACTGTGGGTCAAGAAACCATTTCCTAGGCTTTTTGTCAACTGGCTTCTAGTTACATTCTGCTAACAGGACGCACCATTGGCAAATCACAAGGCGGGCCGATGGGAGAAGCCAGTGTTTGTTCTCTACCCTTCTCTCTCCCCTTCTTTCTTATAGAGGTGCTCCTGGGGGCTATGTCCATTCCAAGTAAGGTTGCCAGACTCAGCAAATAAATACAGGACACCCAACTAAATTTGAATTTAAGGTAAGCAATGAATAATTTTTATACTATAGGTAATAACGTTTGGAACATACTTATACTAAAAAGTCATTTGTTGTTCACCTGAAATTCACATTTGTGCTGTATTTTATCTGGCATCACTAATTACAAGGTCTCAGCATTTTAATGATCTTCTCTTATGCTACTTTCCACTGGATCGTGCCCATTTCTGAGTCTTTGAGGATCCTGCTCTATAAACTAGGTTGCTTTTTTACTTCTCTTGTTGATGGCTTAGGATTCAGCTTTCTCCAGTGTGTTGATTACCACTTGTCCAGATGCCTTCTTTTTTCTTTTCTAAGTTTTTTATTAAATTCTAGTTAGTGAGCATACAGTATAACATTAGTTTCAGGTACACTTGTTTCCAAATTTTGTTTCTCCTTTTTCTCTTTGCTTATTCCTGTCTTTGTGGTTTTATGACTAAAACAAAAACTACCATCATTTCAATGAGGTTTTGAGGAGAAGCAAATTGGATGTAGATGTTCAATCAACTACCTTTAAAGAAGCCTATATACTTATTTAATATGTTCTTGCAAATTTTTCTTTCTATTTTGGCCATTTTTCTACATTAGCATGTTAAAAATTTTTTTAATGGCAGCATATTATTCCCTGTGCCACATTATGCATGCACTCTAACTTACTACTAAACTAATTTTTATTAAATGAATTATAAATTATTGTCAGCGTTTGAGAACTGGGAGATAAAGACTAGCTTTTATTCCATGAATATGTCTGTACATGGAACAGTGATGTATCGGTGAGGAAATAACTAATAGATATGATTAGCTGGGTGATATTTTCCATTTTGACTGCAAGTAGTTACTGTTTCCAATGAAATGAAAGGTGAAGGACTCACTTTAGCCTCTACTTTCTACTCCTTCATACTTTGTTATCCTTTGAGATCTATATTAAGAAGATTTTTTATTAAGATGATGCTATATATTCTGAACATTTCCCCCCAATATTCTGTGGCTATCTTTCTACGTCAACTAAATGTCTACTATATTCTTTGCAAGAGAAGCATATTATTTATTTTTACTGAAAAACATGTATTAACCAGTCCTCTATTCGTGGGCAGATGCTTTTATACCAAAAGATGTACATTAAAAGGGTCTATCATCTACCCAAGACCCTATCCCATTTCAAACAGGTATCAGTGTTGTTTCTTGTATGTCCTTCAACATGTATTGATGCAATGGCATTTATATTAGTAAATTACACATTTAGATGAGTGGTAAATAATGTTACACATTGACTAGTACACAGCTTTTTTATTCCAATATAATACTGAGATATTTCCATATCAGAGCCCATACTGAATTTCCACATGAAACCATATCTGTTTCTGAGCTGTCTATTCTGTTCTGACTTAATTTTTTATTTCTGCAATAAACAACTCTGATGTAATTATCTGCATTTTATAACTGGTAGAATGGACACACCCACCTCTTACGATTCTGCTCTTTCAAAAATTTCTAACACATTTTGTTATCTTTTATCACATAAACTTGATCATCAATTTGTAAAGTTCTTCCCACAAAAGTCACTAAAAGTCTGATTGGAATCATAGTAAACTTACACATTAATTTTTATAGAAATGGCATATTTAAAATTTTGTGGGTTTTTTTCTTCCAGGGGCACAGTGTGTCTTTCCATGTATTAAGATTCTCAATAGGGTTTTATAGTTTTTGTTTATTTATATAGTTTCTACATTTTCTGTTTATGGTATAGGTTGTGTTCATGGTGGAAGGTGATTGGTTTTTAGACGATATAAAACAGCTCACTGCTGTTTTTAAGATAAACTATTAATTTTCACATGTAATATTTTTCTTGTGTGGAATCATTTTACAGGGCACTTTCGTTTTAACAGTTTTTCTGTTGCTTGCTTTGTATGCTTTCTCTATAAATCATTATAATTTGACTTTCCTTATTTCTTATTTTTTTCTTATCCCATTAGTTCAATTAGTTCCCAGAACCACACTGAATTTTTAAAATCGAGTGCAAACATTCTTTTATTTTTCCTGACTTTAATTATTCCTGTGCCTGTCTCTATGCTCCACTGTGAAAAATGATTTAGTGCTCCTTCCTAATAATTACTCTTCAAGAAATTATTGACATCTCTCCCCCACTCTTTCTCACAGAAGTTTGGCTGACGTTTTTCTTGAATTTTGTCAAACGATCTTTCTGCATGTTATTAGCGCGATGATCTTATTCATCCGAAGAAATCAAATGCTCATTTAACAACTGTTGCATTGCTGAAAATGGAATCATAGGTCACAGTCTTTATTTTGTCCTATTTCTTTCCAGCCAAATAATCCTGAAGTTTCCACATCGCTTGCTTCCTTTTCATACAGAGGTCAAGACTTCACTGACACTGTGAGAGTCTGGCCTTAGAGCCCACAGACTACAGAGAACAGCCACCAAAGCCCCAACTATCCCTGAGGTAAGAGGCTTGGTCTGCAGTGAGGAATGGTGAGGCTCCCAGCATGGCTGGTGCTTTTTTAACTTAGTCAGTCCTTATTTTTGGTGGGTATCTATTATTCAAAACCTTCTCATGATAAAGAGTGTCTTATTAAAATTATCTTGCCCATAGGGGTGCCTGGGTGGTTCAGTCGGTTAAGCGTCTGACTTCGGCTCAGGTCGTGATCTCACAGTTCATGGGTTCAAGCCCTGCATCAGGCTCTGTGCTGACAGCTCAGAGCCTGGAGCCTGCTTCTGATTCTGTGTCTCCCTTTCTCTCTGCCCCTCCCCCACTTGTGCTTTGTCTCTCTCTCTCTCTCTCTCAAAAATAAATACACATAAAATTTTTTTTTTAATTATCTTGCTTGTCCAGGTTAACAGAAACCATTTTTTTTTGAAAGTTTATTTTTTAAGTAATCTTTGCACCCAAGGTGGGGCTCAAACTCACAACTCCTGAGACCAGGAGTCACATGCTCTTCCAACTGACCCAGCCAGGCATCCCTAACAGAAACCAAGTTGTTCAAGTATGTGCCTATAGTGTGTGCCCACATAAAAATGATCATTTTCAAGGTCTGAACCAACTGTAGTCTCAAAGAATTTCCCAGTTTCCTAGATTACATTCTCCAGTTGCAGTTGCCAGGCCAACTCTATTAAAAGGTCAAGCCTGTTTTCTTCTCACAGAGGCAGAAGTAGCCGAAGTAACAGAAGCCCAGTTCGAATTCCAGTCCAGCTTATCTAGTGACAATGTTAAGAGCGGGTTCATACATTCCCCACTTGTCTATCTGCCTAAATATTCCCCATCCTTCAAAGTACAGTCCAAGACTGAGTTCCTTCACAAACTGCCTTTCTAGATACGCTATCCTCCCCAACCCCCCAAACACTCCCAGGATATAACATCCATTTAACACTTTATTTATGATTCTGGTTGAAAGAAATCTCTTATATTCTTATTCAATCCTTACATAAACATTTATTATTGTCATCCATGATTATAATTCAGCTTGGAAAGTAGATATCACACACTATAATTCTGGTATCTTCTACAACACCTACTAAGTGTATATGAACTAAAAAAAAAAAAATTGTTCAGCAAATATACAGGTCTCCTCAAATCAGTAATTTTCTCTCTTCCTAAAATCTCCCAAATCTCCAAATCCTTGAAGACATTACTAATTTATAAGAATTCACGTAGCAGATATTAATCTAAAAATATGCATTTCCTTAACCTCAAAGTAAATTTAGGCAGATGATTGATAAACAGTAGACAGGTAGTGACATAGATATATAGATTTAAAAATATATGTGTTAAACACTGAATAGCTGGAAAAGGTATATGGACTGAAGCCATTGTTAGAACCAAGGCTACTTTTGGCTAGGAATGCTGTCAGTTCAGGAGAAACATAAATATTTGCTTTACTCTTCCCCTAAAGTGCCCTTTAAATCAATGGAAAGGCAACCCTTCTGGGAATTAATGAGAAATTATAAGAGCGCCATTTGCTAGCAAGAGATTAACACACACACACACCCTGGATTCTCACACTGGCTCCCCTGTTAATCATGCTTTGAGCCTATTAAAGCTGATTCTGCAACTGTAAAATGGGAGTATTGGTCCAACTTACTTCTCAAAAGTCTTGGGGAATCATATGCAATCGTGAACAAGACAGCTGTGTGTAAAATGTAAACATGCAAGGCATCATTAACATAAGACTCACTTTACCAGATCCACTTTTCTTCTTGAGCCTAGTCCAGTAATCACACACCTTTCAACAGTTTTCCATTGTAAATGATGCATATACATACAAGCATATTAATGGCACATACAAGCACATTTATGGCACAAATTCTTAGAACTAGAATTTCTGGGTTAAAAATCATATTCATTTGTAATTTTAAAAAGTATTGCTAATACAAAGTTCTCAATATGAATTTTCTGGGACAGCAAAATAGAAAATTATTTCCTACACTGCCTATACGTATATTATTACCTCTTTTTTTTTTTTTTTAACTTTGACAGTCCTATTGGTGAAAACTGTAGCTTTTATTGTATTTTTAAATTTGGATTTAAGTAAGATTGAGCATGTTATGCTAGGCTATCTTGACCATACACATAATTATCATTTGTTTTTGGGTCTATTTCTGGACTGTGCTCCATTTCATTGATCATGTATCCATACCAGACTAGTTCCCTCCCTCATTTTTTGTTCTTTCAGGATTATCTTAGGTATCATTGCTTTTAAATTTTTCTATAAGAACTAAGAATCAGCTTTTATTCTATAATAGATAAAAAAATACAATATGCAGTTTTACTGGGATTGAGCTAATTTACTAGAATTTAAAGGGAAATGACATCCTGAAGTTTCTTACCCAAGACCATAATATGCCTTTCATTTAATCAAGGCTTCTTTTCCATCCCTAAGGAGGATTTTGAAAATTTCTTCATACAGGACTTACATATTTCTTTTTAATTTTACTCCATCTTTTTGTCATTTTATGAGAGTTTTTTCTTTCCATTAGATTTTACTGCTTACTGATTTCTGAGTATCAGGGTTTTTTTTAAATGTTTATTTATTTATTATTTATTTATAATATGTTTATTTTTGAGAGGCAGAGAGAGACATAGAGCAAGTGGGGGAGGGGCAGAGAAAGAGGGAGACACAGAATCTGAAACAGGCTCCAGCCTCTGAGCTGTCAGCACAGAGCCCGATGAAGGGCTCGAACTCACGATCTGTGAGATGATGACCTGAGCCGAAGTCCAATGCTTAACCGACTGAGCACCCAGGCGCCCCATGAGTATCAGGTTCTGTACCAAGCCCTTACTGAATAGGCTATTGCTTTTAATAGTTTTCAATCAGTTCTCTTAGATTTTCCAGGTGCATAATCAAACTATCTGCAATGATTTTATTTCCTTACTTTCCAATTATTATACCTCCACCTCTACCTTTTTTTTTTTTTTTTTTAGACAGAGAGAGCAAGCATGAGTGGGGAAGGGAGGCAGAGGGAAAGAGAGAGAGAGAGAGAGAGACCTAGAGAATCTTAAGCAGACTCCTCGCTCAGCGTAGAGCTGACATAGGGCTCCATCTCATGACCCTGGGATCACAACCTGAGCCACAATTAAGTCAGTAGCTCAACTGACTGAGCCACACAGATGCCTCAATATACCTCTATATCTTCTAAAAAAAAAACTTCCAGAAAAGCTAGAAAACTCCAGACAAGTCTTAAAAAACCTAATAGTGATGTGGATGGATATCCCTGCCTTGTTTTCAACATTAATAGGAATATTTCTATTAACAACTCATTATAGGGTAATTAAGTTTTTGAAATATCCATCTGTTCCTATGTTAATAGGTCTTATTTTTACTTAATGAAGTATGGATTTCAAATTATATTGAAATACCCCTTTACCATCTATGAAGACGCTCATTTTTCTCCTCATATAAACCAATATGATGAATTATACTATTTCCTAATAATGAAATTTCCTGGCACTCTTGGAATAAACTTCACTTAGGTAAGTGCTGTTTGATTCTTTTATTAGCCTTTAATAATGATTTTTCCATCAGTATTCACAAGCAAGATGAAATCATTTCCTTTATTTGTGCATCATTGGATTTGGATATCTTTGAAACACATTTTAAAACACATAAAATCTTTTCCTTATCTAGATCCTATAAAATTTATAGTGCATTGAAATTAGAATTCCACTTTGAAGCTTAATGCACTTAAGTGATATGTGCAAGTGGTAATGGTAAGGATTAATTCCTTGACAAACTATTTCATCTACAAGAATTTAAGTTTTCTGTATCTTCTGGAATCTGCCATAAAATATATTTTTCTTTAAAATTAACCATTTTATCTGGCTATTCAAATAATGGCATAGATGGGGCACCTGGGTGGCTCAGTGGATTAAGCATCTGACTCTTGATTTCAGCTCAGGTGTGATCTCACAATTCGTGAGATCAAGTCCCACATCCGGCTCTGCACTGACCGCATGGAGCCTACCTGGGATTCTCTACCTTTCCCACTCTCTCAAAATAAACTTAAAAAAAAAACATATAGGGGCGCCTGGGTGGCGCAGTCGGTTGAGCGTCCGACTGCAGCCGGGTCACGATCTCGCAGTCCATGAGTTCGAGCCCCGCGTCAGGCTCTGGGCTGATGGCTCAGAGCCTGGAGCCTATTTCGGATTCTGTGTCTCCCTCTCTCTCTGCCCCTCCCCCGTTCATGCTCTGTCTCTCTCTGTCCCAAAAAAAAAAAAAAAAAAAAAAAAAAAAACCGTTAAAAAAAAAACATATAATGGCATGGAATTGAACAGAATTATCTCCCTCACCCCTTTATTTTTTTAGGACATTTATGATTCTTGTGTTTCTTGATTGGTTTATCTAAATAATTGCATCTACTTTATTTTTGTGCCAAAAAAAAAAAAAATCGACATTCAGGCTTTGTATATCTTTTTTTCATTGCTTTATTTCCTGCCAACTCCTTCATACTACTTAAGTTTCTTCCATTTCCCTAAGAACAGTTGAACACATTTACTTTCACTATGTTTGGACTGGAGTCAGTTGAGAATGGCAAGTGAGATCGTGAAGTTATGACAACTCAAGGAGTTTGGCCTTAAAAGGGAATAGAGAAATAGGTGAGACTTAGGAGGGAACATTAGGTCTAGTAACAACTGTGCATTCAGAGTTGTTTTTTAGGTGGGTAGAGTTCATCCTTTGCAACAGGAGGCAGAAGGGATTAACTACAGAAAGGTGTGTGTCATCATTGTTATTGGCCCACTTGAGGTAAGAGGCCATAAGTGAAAAATGAGTCCAGGTAGCAAAGCTGTTTTCCTGTAGGAAAGTTCTGCAGCTTGGGTATACACAAGACATAGGCAAGGTAAGAGACTTGAACTTACCCTGGGTTGGGGTTCCGTCAAGTGGGTAAAAAAAAGAGCAAATGCATTAATTCTGCCTGAAATCTCATGGGGGTCATAACACATATGGTGAATGAACTCTTTCCAAGACGATCCGAGAACATCATAATACAAGATAGCATGAAGGGAGATGGATTTTGTAAATGATATTCAGAATTTGGTACTTGTCTAATAAGTAACAGTTGAAGCTTTGCTAGGCGGAAAAGAAGCTAGCTCACCTCCCTGTGCTAGCTGTGGTTTCTGGTCGGCCTTTAGGAATGTGACCCTCCTCACCTCTATTTTTCTTGTGTTAGAAGATATATGAGAATCTCTCAGGGATGCAAGTGTAGTGGATTTCTTTATTTAAGTTTACAAAATACATGCTTATAGAAAATTAAAACATTATAGAAATATATAAAGCCAATCATGAAAGTTCTCCCACAATTTCACTCCCTCACAAAGCCACTGACAACAATGTGGTATTACTTTTCCATTATTTTTTATAGCATTATCAAGTTATCCTACAAAAAAAAAAAAAGGGTCCACTTTTTTTTTTTTTACATAAAAGTTTGGACATCTTATTGTTAATCCAGAGACATCCCTCACTCTTAATGAATAGAAATAAATTGCATGACGGTACCATAATCTATTACACCAGTCCCTTACTGGTAGGACCTCTGAGCTAGTTTTAATTATTAAAGAACAAAGGTGCAATAAACCTGCTTGTGTACACTTGTCAGATTATTCCTATTAGGCAGTTTCCTAGTAATTTCATTTTTAATGAAGAGTTTAGCGAAATGGTTTGAGCATTTTCAATATACTCTGAAACCCCCACCCCCAAAGGTTATAAAATTATACTCCCACCTATAGCATGCAAGATGGGATATGTATAATTCAGAAATACTTGTTCAAAATTATGGTGCAATATTTTTAATTTGAAAAAAATTTAATTGTTCTTGTAACTGTGTTTTCTAACTATGGAAAGTGAAGTTGGACTCATTTTCTTGACTGATGGGGACTCAAGATCCTAAGGGCAAGGATCAGAAAACTCATTTACAAGGCATAGGTATCAGAAACTTAAGTAACCCTTATGCAGAAAGTCTTCGAAGAAGACTACAGGGCTTGCCACAGCTTCAAATACCTCCACTGGTATCTTGCTATTTCTCCAGGATTTGATACCTATCTTGGTATCCTACTGCTTCTGGAATACAATCAAACTGCAAACATGCACATTCTCCAGCACCAGCCAGCTGTTCTCATTACTCAACTGCAGCAGACAGCTCTTTGCTCCTAGAACACGTCAGAGTTTCCCACGTCTGGTTTCATTCACTTTATGCCTCATCTTAGAAAACTGTTTTCCCTCTGTGCCGTCTCAAGGCTCAGCTCAAATACCCCTGACTCTCTGAAGTCTTCCACATGCTCTCTGGGAAAAATTACTGGCTCTTCCCTCTGTGCTACTCCAGCTTTTTGCCTGCCTCTCCCTTACTGCATTTCTGTAACATAAACTAGAGTCTTGGAGGCCAGATACAACTTGCTTGTCTATTTCCTGAACAGTATCCAGTGCAGAGCTTTGCAGAGCATACACTCAAAAACTGTGGAATAAACATACATAAATTATAGTAAGACTTCAAATCCTTTAATCCCAAATTATTAGTCACAGATACTAGTTCCTAAAGGACTAAAAAAAAAAAGAAAAACACACACACACAAAAACACAACTGCTCCCCTCAAAACATATCCTTATTATAGTAAGCAGTTTGGTTTTTTTAAAAAGTGTCTTTTAATAAAACTGACAAATATTCTATCTTTAGAATAGTTGTGTTCAATGAACCTGCGTATGCTTGATATCTGCATCTTCTTAGGATCTCAAATTATTTATTTTAGAAAATAACACGGGGGGGGCAGTTTATTATAAAATACGAAGCAGGAATGATTTAAGCATGTGAGTTTCTGCATTCCTAGCCAGAGCACAAAATGACTGGATATCCTCATCAACACCAAGCTTTTTTTTTTTTTTTAAAAAGGGTGTGTGTGGGGGGGGAGCCACCATGAAGACAATGTTACATTAAAATCTCTTTCTCTTGATAATTTCTGGCTTCCAGCTGACTGGATGAGTTTCTTCTGTCTGAAAACAGAAAATTAAATAAAACCAAATATTGTTAGTTTTTTAATTAATAACTCCCTAACAAAAACAAGGCCATCAATTCTAAATTACATTAGTTGGCATTACATATTTAGCAGTTCTTTAACAATTTCAGAAACAGTTGACAAGGGAGGGAGACAAACCACAAGAGACTCTTAAATACAGAGAACAAACTGTGGGTGGACAGGGGAGTGGGGGCGAGGAGAAAATGGGTGACGGGCACTGAGGAGGGCACTTGTTGGGATGACCACTGGGTGTTGTATGAAAGCCAATTTGACAATAAATTATATTAAAAAAAAAAAAAGAAATAGGTGACAAACTTTTGACATTATCTGAATCTAATAAAGGACGACTGGTTCACTACAAATTCAGTTCATGGTTTTTCATCTCAAATAAAATTGCTATTTAGGTATTCTGGTAATACCAAAGCTTATGATTTTAGAATTTATCTGCATAGGAATTTATTTATTTGTGGTTATTTTTTTTTTTTAATGTTTATTTATTTTGAAGGAGAGAGAGAGAGAGAGAGAGCATGAGCAGAGAAGGGACAGAGAGAGGGGGAGACACAATTGGAAGCAGGCTCCAGGCTTTGAGCTATCAGCATAGAGCCCAACGAGGGGCTCGAACTCACGAACTGTGAGATCATGACCTGAGCCGAAGTCATACACTTAACCGACTGAGCAACCCAGGAGCCCCAACATGTGGTTATTGTGGATGCAAGATTTCCCAAGTATAGTAAATAAGGATAATTCACTGGCATCAATGAAACCAATACAGAAATCTATGAACAGACACTACTCAAGATGACAAATTCTTTAATACTATGAAGATTATTTTCCCTTCTGATAATTTCAATACCTTTAAAATGAAAAAGCACTTGCTAAACTGGTATGATTTCTTTTACTTTAAAATATATGTGAAATAGAGAACTTACCGCTGTATCATCCTCTTTATACACTTTAATGGTTTTATCAGCTTCAGCTGTTAGTAACCGACTTTCAGACTGATCAAAAGCACAAGCAAATATTCCTGATTCACTATCCAAAGATCCAGGCTGCACAGCTGCATGAACTCTCTGGAAATTATAGCCAGTTCTCCAGTCCCAAAGATGCATAGTGCCATTGTCAGCTTAAAGGAAAAAAAAATCTAATTAAACTTGGTGTCCTATCAACAATTCAGCTTGACAAACATTTAAGTACCATCCGTGGGTCAAGTACTGTGACAATAAAGATTAAATAGTTATAAAGATATGTAAGACATAGGCACTCAAGCTTCTCTTAATACTGGTTCGTCTATTTTTATGTGTGAATTCAGAATTTAGTATAGAGCTCAAAAAGCACCACAAAACAATATCTAATTCCAGAATACACAACCAAACTTTAGGTGGTTCCCAGCATGAATTCCTTAGATTTATCATGTGGGAACTCAAAGACGGTTAAACTATGAAATATGCTACAGGTATTACAAATATGCATGAACACATATATGAACATCCAAATACACAGTAACTGGGCAAGTTCTGTTATAATACTTAGGTGGGATGGCTTAGAAATTTTATAAACGTTTACTCATTTACCAAAAGAAAAAAAATGAGACTAAAACACATTTATCTCTAAAATCTTAATTTACCTCCAGAAACAAGCACTCCATCAGAATTTACTGTCAGTGTGTTAATAATAGCATTATGACCAGAAAGATTTTGAATAAAACTTCCATCAGGGAATTTCCACTGTTTTATGTTATCTGGAGAGCCAGATGCAAATGTGTAACTGAAATAAGATTACAAAGAATTAGTGACAAAGTAAACAAAGTTAAATAAAATGGTTGAGTTCAAAAAAGCTTGTTAGGGCTGTATTCTCTACATGTGCATTTATGGGTCCACGTAGCTTTAGCAAAATATTATTGTCATACCAAGAGGTAAAAATATGAAGATATCTGTTCCAAGTCAAATCAGATCTTCAAAATAAATATTTTAAGTGTATTTTAATTCCAAGATTAATGTTTTATTCTCATTTCCCCAATGCTCTACGCTGAGTTAAAGCAACAAATGTACAAAACCTTAAATTCACATTAAGGGCAAGGGATTATGAAACTATTCTGGATAGAGAGCAAGAGAAGGAGAGAGGGGAAAACAGGAAGAAAGGAAAAGAAGGAAAGAAACAGAGAAAGAGAAAAAGGAAGTAGGGGGAAAAAAAGACAGTGAGTGAGGAAGACAGAAAAAGTGAGGGAGGGAGGAAATAATGGGTACAGAAAAGATATCAATGTGACCAGAAAAGTGTCAAGGTGATGTGATATAATAAACAGGCTGTGATAATATGCTCACCTCTATGGATAACCTGATCATGAGGTCACAGTTCCTACTATTTTTTTCTATGTATATTAACTTAAACTACTCTATGTATGTCTCAATGCCCAGTAACATCTCTATCAAAACATTAAATCCATCTTCTATTAGCCTCTACTTTCACACGCAGATTTTAGCAATGATTTATTCATATTGTCTCGTCTGACACTATCATTGCTCACCATGTAGAAAATTTTCCTTATCACATATAGGTCATGAAGCAAAATACGACATAGGGAAAATAAAAGAAATGCATGCTTGTAAGTGGCACAGGCCTGGAAATGACAGCTAAATAACTACTGAAATAGTACCAGTGTTGGTCTTTCCATACTTATACTAAATATTGAAAAAAGAGAAGCGAATTAGGAAAATACACTTACTGTTTAGGATGTAAAACCACAGCCCTGACGGATTTTTTGTGATTTGTTAATGTGACTCTTGTTTTTCCAGCCACCAAATCCCATAATCGTATTGTAGTATCATGGCTTCCTATAATAAAAACACACACACCCTCAAAATTCGATCAGAAAAAATAACGCAAAAATTAAACACAACAAAGTATGAAGGAGTCTTGCATAGATACATATAGACTAAGTGAAAGTCCTATCAACTCTTGGCTAATTACTTTACAGTTCTAATTTTTAGGTTGGTTTTAAATTTAATTCTTAAAAAAGGCAAAAAATGCTTGATGCACTCTCAACAGCTAGAACAAATGCGAGTAACAAAGCAAATACATGATGTTACTCCTCATGGAGGGGAAGAAAAAACTTGTAGTTAATAAAATACATCAAGTGAATGAATTACTTTCTAGTCTTAAAGATCTAATTTTTTTTTAATTTATTTTTATTTTTTGAGAGAGTGTGCATGTGTACCAGCAGGGGAGGGGCAGAGGAAAGGGAGGGAGGGAGGGAGGGAGAGAGAGAGGGAGGGAGAGAGGGAGAGAGGGAGAGAGGGAGAGAGGGAGAGAGGGAGAGAGGGAGAGAGGGAGAGAGGGAGAGAGGGAGAGAGAGAGAGAATCTTAAGCAGACGCCACGCTCAGCATGGAACCAAACACGGGGCTCAACCTCACAACTGTGAGAGAATGACCTGGGCTGAAATCAAGAGTCTGACGCTTAACCAAGTGAGCCACCGAGGCACCCCGAGTAAAGATCTATTATTAATCTTACTATAAGTAAAACAAGACTCAAACCAGCTCTAAAAGTAATTGGTCTCAGGGTATTTCACCTAATTTCAACTTCTTAGACTAGTAATTTTGATACTATGAAACAATGTCTAATTGTATCTAACAGAAGCATTTCTAATCAAACATTACATGATACTGAGATGTGATATATTCTGATATGTAAAGAGTTTGAGATAAAAACAATCATATGAAAAATTACCACAGTAAATTCCAAATGCACACCCAATGTGTCTACAATACAAAGCAAGAGTCATAGTGAACAGGAAAAGAATATGTATAATCATAATGCATTCTGATTAAACACACTATAAACTTAAAAGCTATCAGTCATACCAGTAATAATTTGTGGTTCTGCAGCTTGACACCTCACTGTAGCAACTGCATTTGTATGTCCAGATAATGTGTGCACACTGGCTTTAGTTCTCACATCCCAAATCTATAAAAACACAACAGACATACTGTCAGAACAGGTATTCATATCTCAGGCAGGTAACTGGATCAATTCAAGGCTGGGAACTTACTAGGCAACCGTGCCTGAATATAATGAAAAACTGTTTAAAAGAAAGATAATGATCTATAAGCTGGCTGGGGAATGTAGACAGGAGGCAGATGATGGGAACAACAACAACAACAACAACAAAAACCTGAAAGATTAGGGTACCCAAAGTGTAAGAATGGGTATAATCAGACTATTGAAGGAAACAGCTCATGGAAAATAGTTGTAGTGATGGGAAGGGAACGTGCAAGTGTCACATTTCAGAGGCAGGGCACTCCCAATAATAAACACGATGAGGCCACAGAACTGAAAACGAAGGTGAAAAAACACAGAAGTCAAGAAACTCAGGGGCTAGGCTACCGACAGGTCAAGGCAACTATCTTCAAATCTCTTAACAAATCACATGTGACTCCATTACCAAACATGCATACTGTAAGATGCAATATATTTACAAATAAACACAGAGGTCTACTCCATTTACCCGTGCAGTTGAATCTCGACTACAGGTTACCAGCACATCAATTGTTGGGTGCAAATCCAAACCATACACTGCACTCAGATGTCCATGATAGTGCCTTATAACCTGAAAGTAAAGCAGGAAAGTGAAAATCTCTATAATTAGAAAGAAAAACAGTGGTTCATAATGTTTTAAATCCTCAACTACAAGCTTACCTTATTATATTCAAGATCCCAGCATTTGACTTGTTTGTCTTCTCCACAGGAGAACAGGTAAGGGCTCCGTGTGCTTACTATCACACCACGCACTGTACTAATGTGCCCAGTTAATGACAGTTTTAATTTGCCACTAGCCAAGTCCCAGATCTGCAATCAAAGAATATTTAATTTTTTTCTTTTGGATTATTCCAAAGCAAATTTTTAGAATCTTGATATTAAAAATAAGTCTTCAAAAACAATCTCCCACCAATCTTCCTTGTTAAGCAGGGCAAAAATAGAATAAAAAAAGCAGGTTCAAACTAGGAAAGTATTTGCAATAAGTGACAAAATCTTAGTATATATAAAAGGATATCATAGATAATGAAAGTATGAACAACATTAAATTAGCCAAGGATGGCAACAACTTAAAAAAAAAAAAAAAAACCCTATGGAAACAAACTAAATGTCCATCAATGGATGAGTGGATAAAAAAAAAAAAATGTGTTGTGTATCTGTATGTACACACAAAAACACACACAATGAACTATCATTCAGCCATGAAAAAGAATGAGATCTTGCCATTTATGACAACATGGATGAACCTTGAGTGCATTATGCTATGTGAAATAAGTCAGACAAAGATACTGTGTGATTTTACTGGCATATACACTCTAAAAACAAACAAACATTAACAAACAAACAAAGCTCAGAGATAAAGAGAATAGATCAGTAGTTGCCAGAGGTGGGGTGGGGAGTAGGCAAAATGGATAGAGTCAAGGTGCAAACTTCCAGTTATAAAGTAGATAAGTCATGGGGATATAATGTTCAGCATGGTGACTGTTATTTATTAATACTGCACCACATATTTAAAAGTTGTTAAAAGAGAGTAGAGCTCAAAAATTCTCTCTAAAAGGAAAAAACAATCTGTAACTATGTACGGTGACAAATGTTAACTAGATTTATTGTAGTATTCACTTCACAATGTATATAAATACTGAATCATTACGTTGTGTACCTAAAACTAATATAATGTTGTATGTCAACTATACCTCAATAAATAAATACATATATATGTTGAAAAAACCTAAAAGCAGCTTTATTAGGTATCAAAAAGTTCAAACCCACTAGAAATTTTTCATGTACATTTTTCAAAAGATTAGATACCCATTTCTGCTTAACATTTAGTAGGTATTTTTAAAAAAATTTTTTTTAACTTTTATTTATTTTTGAGACAGAGAGAGACAGAGCATGAACGGGGGAGGGTCAGAGAGAGAAAGTGAGACACAGTATCGGAAACAGGCTCCAGGCTCTGAGCTGTCATCACAGAGCCCGACGCGGGGCTCGAACTCACGAACCGCAAGATCATGACCTGAGCCGAAGTCGGACGCCCAACCGACCAAGCCACCCAGGCGCCCCTAGTAGGTATTTTTAAAAATACACTATCAGTGTGCTGAAAAGGATTCTCTCATACGCTGCAAGTATCAATTAGTCCATTTTGGAAAATAAGCTGTACTCTGAGTGTCAACCTCAAAAACGTTTAACCCATTAATTCCATTTCTGGGAATCTATAGTAACAAAGTAATTTAAAATACAGCAAAAAGCTTTAGGCTCAAAGATTAATTACGGCATTACCTGTGATGGTGAAAATCAAGAAACTAAAAAGTTTAATGTCTAACAACAGGAAAACAGTATAGAATACCTAAGTGATATATCCTTTTTCACAGAAACATGCTTCTGATATAATATTAAGTGGGAAAAAAACCAGAGTATAAATTATACATCAAGCATGACTTTTTAAAGATACACATTTAAAAGGGCATCTGGGGGGGCGCCTGGGTGGCTCAGTCGGTTAAGCGTCCGACTTCGGCTCAGGTCATGATCTCGCGGTTCGTGAGTTCGAGCCCCGCGTCGGGCTCTGTGATGACAGCTCAGAGCCTGGAGCCTGTTTCCGATACTGTGTCTCGCTTTCTCTCTCTGACCCTCCCCCGTTCATGCTCTGTCTCTCTCTGTCTCAAAAATAAATAAACGTTTAAAAAAAATAATAATAAAAAAAAAATAAAATAAAAGGGCATCTGGGTAGCTCAGTTAAGCACCGGGCTCTCGATTTTAGCTCAGGTCATTGAGATCAAGCCCCGTGTTGGGCTCTGCACAGGTAGCACAGAGTTTGCTTGGGTTTCTCTCTCTCCCTCTGCCCTTCCCCTGCTCTCATGCCCATGTGCACACACTCTCTCTCTCGACCTCAAAATAAACAAAATACGCACTTACACACACAGGAAAAGAGCTCAGAAGTAAATATAATGACACATATGCACAGAAATAAATACTAAACAGAAATTCATGTTCAAATTATTTGACAGTGTTAGGATTATGTATGGGTCTGTATTCTTTTATATTTTTCTATATTTTCCACATTTTTTAATAAATAAGCATACTTTAATTTTGTAACCAGAAGAGAAAAAAGGTAAAAATCAAGGAATTAGTGGTAGGTAGTCAGTATGTACTGTTTGGAAAACTTGTAACTTAAAAATCATTTCTCAAACATATTTATTCAGAACAGTGAATTGATAAATATAGTAACTTTTACCCCAAACTCACGTCTAAGAAATCACAGAAAGTACAACAGAAAAAGATAAAATTTATATAGCAAATACAAAGTCCTATTTTTTTTTTCTTCCTTCTTTATTACCTTTATAGTTCTGTCAGCAGATCCAGTTACAAACCACTGGTTTCCAGGTTCTACAGCAATACAGCGAACCCAGCCAAGATGTCCACTGATCACCTGCATAAAACAAAAGGTAGAATGGGCAGACTCGTTACACATAAAAGTTTATTCAATTTCAACTCACTGCACATAAGTCAAGTTTGAATAGCCCGTCCTCACATCTTCAAATAAGTTTGTAAAATTATTTGACACATTTTACAATTTATCTTCAGTAAATGAATACACAAATTGATATATCTATACAATGAAATGCTACTCAGCAAAGAGGAATCTATTAATAGATACAACAACTTGGATGACTCTCAAAGACATTAAGCTGAGTGAAGGAAGTCGGTCTCAAAAGGTGCATACCATGTAATTCCATTATATAACAAAATTGAAAAGGCACAACTATAATATAGAAAACAGACGAACAGTCACCATGGGTAGGAAAGGATATGACTGTAAAATAACAGCATAGGAGTGTTTTTTGAGTTGCTGGAACTTCTATATACAGACTAGGGCAGTGATTACCCAAATTTATGTATCTAATAAAATTTATTAGGTCTGTACACGAAAAGAAAGGCTATGTTAGTGTACAATTAAAAAACCAAATTTAGCACATATAGTAAATTAAGTGCAGTTACAGTTTTTCTGCTATATATACTTCATTTTAGATCTGGTACATTTTGAATCATTTAATTTACTATAATTGAAAAAAGATCATCAATAGAGCCAAAGAAACAATGTCATATGCTGTTCTTCCTCCTAGCCTTCATACTAAACACTTCAAACACTTAGAAAATTTATTTCATCTGTTCTCTACACCTAATAGCTTTCTATCAACATTTTATACTGTATTTTATAGGAAATACATACATGGCTTTTACTTAAAGAAGTCTTCCTAAGATCTATCTTTCAAGATTGGGGCCTAACCCTTCCCTCATCTGGTCTCAGATCACTTTACCAGTGCTCATATTTACTCCTTTTCCTCCTTATTGTACTCCTTCAGCTCTTGTAACTGGAAAGCAATCATCGTTTCTGTAATGGCATGATATACAGATTCTCTCACCCTGTACAGTTTCCATGGTGGGTGCCACTGGGGTTTGGGCATTGTAGGGGCTTTTTTAGCCATCAGTGCAGAGTTCTTGGCATTGCCAGCCTCCATAACAGCCTAGACATAGAACAGATTACATTATTGTTAAAGACATACCTAACATTTCATGTTAAATCAAAAATGAAAAATTTTAAAAGGGGATTTATGAGGCTTTTACCCCCTTTGATGAAAAGACAGCTAAAATGTTTGCATAACTAGAAAATGTCTGCACACCTAAGACTTCTAATCAGAATTATATTTTCTGTATGTTAATTTTAAAAATCAATTAAAAAATCTCAGAGGCAGAACATTAGAGTTAAGAGCACTTATCACTAAGCATGGGTTCATGAACCCAGCTCTGCCAATTACTAGCTGACTGACTTTGGGTAAAAATTACATAACCTCTATGCCTGCTTTGTAAAGTGGAAATAACAGTGCCTATTTCATACAGTTACTACAAAGACATTATTACTACTCTGTAAATGCTCTATATAAGCTCCTACCATTATTTGAGTGATTGCAAGTGGATTAATGTCTCTGCCTGTCATTGTTGTATTTTAACATTATTGATTTAATATTGCAAAGGAGAAACTACCTTCCAAAAATACTTAATTACCATTTTAAAAGGTACTCTAGGCACGCCTGGGTGGCTCAGCTGGTTAAGCGTCCGACTTCGGCTCAGGTCATGATCTCATGGTTTGTGGGTTTGAGCCCCACGTCGGGCTCTGTGCCATGCTGACAGCTCAGAGCCTGGAGCCTGCTTCAGATTCTGTGTCTCCCTCTCTTTCTGCCCCTCTCCTGCTCGTGCTCTGTCTGTCTCTCTCTCTCAGAAATAAACACTAAAAACTAACTAAATAAATAAATATAAGGTATTCTAGCTGATGTACCAGCTACTACTAGCATCCATCCATGCATCCAAAACATACTTAAGCCATAAAGTTCCTGCCCTCAAGAAGCTTACATTACCTCCTCCTAAGGAGGCAGAAAGCCTGGGCAGAGATCTGTGAATGGAGGCAAAAGAAGAAATGTGGTGGGAAGACCACAGATTAATTCATTTCATAAAGCCAAATAACTGCATAATAAATTAAGGAATCAAAGCCTGCAGTTATTCAAGTGACAGCATAATAAAACAAACTAGGTATTTTCAGTTATTCTTTTTATAACTACTTTCACCAATTTAGCTACCATTTACTTACACATAAACTTATGTATTTCTAAATGCTCATTTATAACATACAAGTTCTACAGCCTATGAATATTACATTACTAACAGCACTAAACTGTGTCAGCCAACTAAGGGTTTAACAAAAAAGAGATTTTCATATTTAAACCATATTAACACAAGTTTTAGAATAGTATTCCTTGCACTTTTAATAGTGGATAATAAAGGGCAACATCACATTACATACATCAAAATAAGCATTACGTACAATGTGTAAAAGACACAGAATAACAAAATGTTAAATTCTAAAAAATATACCAGTTCACTAGCAACTTAAATTTTAGGGCCATGAAATACTAACAACTAGCTCCAGCCACTATTTACTTTAATAATTCCAAGGCAAATTTTCATTTATTTAGTATTTAACTGAAGACTCTTGCAATAAAGGAAAATAAGGCAACAAGTTCCAAAAATTAGAAACCTGCAGCATGATTTGATACAGAGAAACTTACTGAAGTCATCCCTGCAGGCTGTGAACGGTCAGCAGCCGCCGGATGTCGGTATTCACCTCCAGCAGGTGCATTACGATTTGCGTCAACCCTGAAGCAAAAGAAATAACACATTCTAAGCAATTAATTGTCATGTCATGTGCTCTGCAGAACCAACTCTTTAAATTTTTGTAAGCAATGATAAAGGAAAACGTCACATAATACATAATTATGAAGAAATCTTAAAATGAGAAAAACAATGAATTATGTTTTCAACATCTCTATAATTACAAGCATAATACTTCATACCTGGTCTGAGAAGAAGGTAATGCCACAGCTAAGGACTGAGCGGCTGATTCACTTGGCATTCTTTGGATCTTAGTATCTGCAGTCAAAGCAACCCCTGTTTAAAGAAAAACATCAATTGCTTTCAGTAGCTATCTTTGATTTCATTTACATAGGTTTAAAATAAAATACTGGAAGCAAACATGTGATATCTCCAGGTGGTGATACTATAGAAATTTCTATTATGTTTTGTGAGTCTTTTATTTCTAACTTTTTAATAATAAATGTAACTTGAAATCACATAACTCAAATTTGATTTAATCACAGGCAGCTTGGTATTAACATACCCAAGACAGTAAAGACAATTTCTATTATTTTGGGGTATTACCTTCAGATAAAAAAATTAAGCAGCCCCCAAATACTAACCGAATATTTCCAAGAGTAAATGTAAATTACTAAACAAGAAGTACTAATCTGTCAGGGGTTTCATTACGGTAAATCCTGTCTTCTAAAATTACTAAAACTAGGGGCACCTGGGTGGCTCAGTCAGTTAAGCGTCCAACTTCGGCTCGGGTCATGATCTCATGGTCCGTGAGTTCGAGCCCCACGTCGGGCTCTGTGCTGACAGCTCAGAGCCTGGAGCCCGTTTCAGATTCTGTGTCTCCCTCTCTCTCTGCCCCTCCCCTGTTCATGCTCTGTCTCTCTCTGTCTCAAAAATAAATAAACGTTAAAAGAAAAAAAATTTTTTTAAATAAAATTACTAAAACTAGATATACTAAGCTTTCTGTCCTCCACCCCAATATACTAGCCACTCCATCTGTGTACCAATTTTCTACACACACAGACATCTAGTAGACACTTTTATCACACCTGATTCTACACTAACACTTCAATCACTTTTATAAGTTTAATGATAATAACATGTCTGTTTAAACCTCCATATAAGCATGTTTTAGCTTGGAGCAGTGTTACTGTCTTTGAATTCCTAGCACAGTGCCTGAAATAAATTTAGGTGCTTAGAAATGTTTGCTCAATGAATATATCTGATACTGACTATTAGTTTACTATCATCTAAAAGCTATGCCTAAAAATAATAAATAAATAAATACATACATACATACATACATACATACATACTATGCTTGGATGCCTGTCTGCTAAGTTTATCTTGTATTTTATAGGCAATAGGAATCATATTATTGGTTCATTCAAGGAAATACCTACAAGATACTTTCAATATAAAATAGCTCACTTACCAGGTCCTGGTGGATATGGATGTGTACCTGTCACCAAATATTCAACTTCTTGTCCTTAAAAAAAGGAGAAAAATCATTATGATCATTGGCAAATTTATCATATGTACAAGTATCATCTCTTTTAATAAGTGTTAAATTATCAACTGAATTTCTCAAATTTTCCCAACTAAACCCAAATGTCAGATATAAGATAAATTGATCATTTTTGTTTTGGCTTCTGAAGACCATGGACACAGCTATTTCTTCTGACCTTTTGTTAATATGATGTCAAGAAAGCTTGTACAATTCTAATGGTATGTAGAGAGATTGTTCGGTCAAGTAAAAATCAACTGTGGTTTTTCTTCCAAGCAAATGATTTCTCAGTGGAATGTTAGATTATTTTTATGCATTAGAATGCCAGTGCTTAGTATCATCTTTCTGAATTACAGCCAAGATACATAGATGGTCTCCCCATGGGTTAGAAATATTTCCTTTAGTCTCCACTGTGACCTTCTCTATATCCTAATAATTTCTGCGATTATGATTCTACCACTTTTTTATTTCCTATTAAGAAAAAACCTACCAACCAATAATCTCAACTCACTCACTACTCCAATGAGGAAATCAAGACTTCCATTATAATACTGGTACACTAGTTCAATAGGGTTTGACTCTAGTCAGTCCTTCCAGAACAGGCACTAGAACATTTCATTTTTCTATTTTTAAAAATTACATTTCTACTTTTAAAAAGAATCACATTTCTGATAATGCCACACTTACCTTGATTGGCAGGATATTGTTTATGACCATATGAATCCGATGCATTCTGAGGACATTTCTCTTTAAAATTTTCTTTTGAAGTAGGCATATGCAACACAGGACCATACTCATTACGCAGCTTGATTGCCATTTTCCGTTTGTGACTATTTAAAAATTATGAACATAATAATGTATCTTGAGTACTTTAAAAATATGAACCAAAGTAAATATATTCATAGATAGCCGAGAAACACAAGTACTTAAATAGCTTAGGTTTGCCTAATCATGTAGAAAAAATTTCTATGAGGTTTTTAAAGTAGTATTTTAAAAAGCTCAAAACTTCCAAGTGCATTTCTACACTTTTGTTCATAATCCACCACATAGCATCCATTAAGTCTAAGTAACATTTTAGGTTGTTAACCAATAAATACAAAACCTTTCATGATAAGTTATCAAGGGTCTGGTTTAAAAATACATAGAAACTAATATATCCTTTTAAAAACCTCAAAGTCAATATATTTTCCTTCAAATGTGTAAATATAAAAATGTAGCAAAAGCTTCTATCATAACCTTTACTGGATGTATCTAAAAAGAGTAATTAGAACTAATCAAAGTACATAATTAGTTCAGTATTTTTTAAAGAAATGCACTTATATAAATTTTAAGAATAGCTCACTTTACAAATTAAATATAAATGCTTGTTTTAGGAATTAAGTAGATTTTAAAAGAAGGGTAAAGGACAAAGAAGGAACACTGCACATTAATGCAATCCCAGACTGGAGCTGGAGATGTAGAACCAAAAATATGCCACCACTCAAAAATCTTCATCATACTAACGAGAAAAGATGGGAGTAGAGGTACTGGCCAGGTACAATTTCAGCTCAGCAAGGCTCTGAGAGCAGCGGGAAGCTGAAAGCACATACAAAGTGATTGATTATAAGATATAACACCTAAAAGGGACTCTCCTAATTACTGGGTATTTATAAATGCAATTAATTAATGGGATTTTTACTGTAAAAGACAAGGCCAAAAAAAAGTTAAATCAGCTTAAATCATGCCCAAACACCAATCATTATTGAATAGATATCCTATGAGTGTTAGTATCACTCACTAATCTTTAAAGGTCCCCCTCTCCCTGCTCTCTTCCCCCAGTTATTAAGTAGTTAAAATATTCTAGCAACTGAAAAGGAACAATACCTACCTCTCTTCATCCAAAGGCACAGGTTTTCCATTATCAGCTACAAACATGTCATGGGTTCTCTTCAGTGACCTGAACACAAGTGTGTGCACAGAATGTTTCTGCACCTCCTAGAAAGAAAGATTATAATCACATATCCATCTGCAAATTACACATATCATAACCTAAATTAAATTCAAATTAGTTATACACTTTACAAGTTTAAATATGTAAACTGCTTTCTACCACTCACCATGGCTATTTGTAGCAAGCTATAGGAGTCAAGTTGAGAAGAAGAGGAAGCTCTTCATTGGCCAGAGACCCACCCATACCAACTAGTGATGCCTGAGCTTGGTCATTTATTCAGTAAATATCTACTGAGCTCCTACTATGTGTCTGGCAGGTTCTGTGCTAGACGCTAACAAAAGAATGATGAAAAGACAGTCATGGTCCAGGTGCTCAAGAGAAAACAGATAAAAATAAGCAACACATTTTGATAAGTGCTATGAAGGAAACAAGCAAGGGCATGAGACACAGAAAGAACTTAGGATAGTTATGAAAAATCTCTCTGAAAAGTTACAGAGAGGGAGGGAGGCAAACCATAAGAGACTCTTGGATATTGAGAACAAACTGAGAGTTGATGGAGAGTGGGGGAGAGGGCAAAGAGGGCATTGAGGAGGGCACTTGTTGGGATGAGCGGTGGGTGTTGTATGGAAACCAATCTGTCAATAAATTATATTTTTAAAAAATCCTCTCTGAGATGTCAGTTAAGTAGAGAGTTAGCTCTGTGCAGAAGAGTTAAGAACAATTCAGTAAAGAGAAAATGCCATGTACACAGCAGTTCAGTATCTGCAATGATGCCAGGAGCCGCAAGAGTTGTATATGTTCAGTAGGAAGGTGGGCTGTGATACCGAGATGAGGTTCCAAGGGTAGGCAAGGTCCAGATCAGGATAAGGGTTTTTTGAAGATCATTCCAACAGTCTGCATTTTTGCTCTAGTAACATCGGGCCAGTAAAGGATTTTAAGCAGAAAAAGCATGATCAACTTGCGTTTTAAACAGATCAATTTACGGAGGGAGGAGGGTGTAACAAAAATGGAAGCAAGGACACCAGCAAAGAGCTAATGCTCTTGTCCGAATGAAAGATGGTGTTGGTTTGAATTAAAGTGAACGCAGTGGACACGGACAAGGGTCAAGAAATATTTCTGAGATAAGACGGACAAGGCTGTCTAACAGAATGGTTGTTCAAGACAGGGAAAGATGCAAAACTTCAAAATGGCAGGTTTTCCTGGGGAAGAGCTGATGGAAAGCACTAAGTGAACACCAGAGAATACTGCCAATCTTTTGGGACACACAACCACGAACTCTATTCTGCAGATGGGGAATATCAGCGGTCCAGAAGCACCGCCTCCGGGGACACTGCCAAGCTCAAAGGCTCAAGAGTAAAACGGCAGTAAGAATTCTCTCCGGCTTCATGCCTGAGGGTAACCTCCAACTAATGCTCCCATCCGGCTTCCCTCTATCCCTGAACACCTTAAGAAGAGACTACCCGGCCTCAGCCAGAGAGCCTCCTTTCGCAGCCTCTACCCTCTCCAAACTCCGAACACCTTTGGTCTCCCACGCCTGCCGCCGAAGAAAAACATTCCAGAAGCGAACGACCCCTCAGCGCCCAAGTGCCACTTTACCTCGACCATGATGCCGCTGGGTGACCCGCCGCTCCAGCAGACAAGAAACGCTAGCCTGCAACACAGAAACCGCCGCCACAACTGTGCAGTCCCTTCCGGAATCGGGCGCCCTGGCGCCGGATCTGACGCAGTCCGCGCACGCGTGCTGGTGGCCCGCCGGCCTTGTGGGATCGAGGGGGCGGGTCTTTTTCTTCGGGGACGTAGTGTCGGGTCTGAGTTGGCAGGTTCTTGGTACCGCGTACCTAAGGGTCTCGTTCACCTTCTTGGAGAAAGCTTGAAATAACGTTCTCTGCCTTATTCTGTGACTTAAATATTTTGGTTTAGGGTGTGGCTGTTTGCGTTGTATTTCCCGGAAGCTTAATCCTTTTTATCAGCGAATCTAAGTAATCAGCTCTGGGGAGGATCTGGAGAGAGCAAAACCCGGTCAGCGCTAAAACTCTTTGGGGGTCGCCCCCGCAATTTATGTCGCCTGCTTCCGCTACTTGGCTAATTTTGTCTGGAAGCATTTAGATGCCTTTGTAGCCTTAACTCCGAAAAGCAATCCCACTTACAGTGTCCAGTGAGCACTTGTTGAGTCAATATTGCGGAATTGTTTCAATTTGAGAAATTTTGCAAAAGATTTTTAACATATGGCAAAACCCCAAACTTACTTTACGCTGCATAGATGTTGTTTAATCTCTCAAAACTGCATAATTCTTGTCTGCTAATTAATGTGGCATCAACAATGCCGGGGTACAGCTTTCAAAGCTGGTGGAAAAAAGGATGCAATGGAAGACTTGAGCCATTTTTATTTATACACAGCCTGGTGCCCAAGTATTGAGATTTTGTTTTTTCACCCAGGTAAAATGCAATTTTCGATTAATCCTGCCCAATTACTTTTCTGCGTAAAAAGAAACCTTGATGGAGGTAGACATTTGTAAACTTGAATAGACCAGTCTTTCACTGATCCTGCTTGCTCCTTAACCTACCCAGTTCCACTGATCTTGTCCCCAAAGCACCCCGCATATGCTTTTGAGAGGGGAAAAAATAATCTTATAAAAAGTATAGCGATGTGAAATGATAATCTCACTAGAAATTCACTGATTAAAAAAAGAAACTGATTTTTTTATTCATTAAAAACATTAAGATCATGTTCCTGCTTGAAAATAAAGTCATCTTTGAATTTGAGTAGCAGTTTGGCCTATGAACTGATTTTCTGTAACAGTGTCCACTAGTGGTAGGCCTTGCAAAGAAATATATATGTACTTGGGAAGCTATATCAGATTATAACTTCCCTATAGATGGCAATAGATATACAAAAGAGTATGATTTTAAAAGGCAGTAAAATTATAGAGATACAAACAAGATTCTAATATAACTATGGCAATATAATAACTGTCTAGTTGGGTCTATTAACATGTTAATCATCCTAGAAAATTTTTATAAGCCCAAGGTCTTAAAAATATTGTAATAATTGAGGTAAATTGCACTAGATTATTCTCCTTTTAAAAGGCTCTCTTGAATCTATAGAATTATATTATCCACTTAAAAGTTTTAGGTAGGTAAATAGAGCCCAGTGACCCCCTTATGTAGCTCATGGATCTATGAATTACGTATGTTGTATATAAATTTTATATTTATATAAAACCTGATTTTTTTTTTCTGGTGAAAGATCTATAGATTTCTTTGGATTCATAAAAGGATTTAAAACCCATGAAAGGTTAAGAATCTGTCCTGGTGGACACCCAGAGATGCCTTATTTGAGCAGTAGGGGTCACTGCTGCTCTTCATAATGATAGGAGCATTTTTCTCGAATAAGAATTTTCCCTTATCTTTATAAGGATAGAAGGGTTTACCACCTAAATTATTGTGAGTGATTTATTAATGTAAATATGAAGTCTTTGTAAAACCAATAGTACAGATTTTACGGAAGGCCTCTCTTTACTAACTGATCTTTTTTTTTTTTCTTAAACTCACCAATATACAAGATACCTTTATTCTCTTTCAAATACTGTGTCCTTTGCCCTTGAGTAAGTGATAGGAGGTCACATGAATATGGATTTCAGTGTCATTTTCATCATATTTTTCACTGGAAGTGTTTTCTGGTTTTTATACTCCTAAAAAGATGGGTAGTATTTCTTCTTGCTTCTCTCAGTTTAGAAGGTTAAATATGTAATCTCTCTTTCAGACACTACTTTCTTTCCATGCAATATTCTTTAGCCTTGTTTGACTCAAAATGTCCTTTGCCCCATGAATTTCAGATGTGTAATTCTTCACTAATTCAAAAGGGAGGAATGGTGGAAATGATCATGTGTTTTTGAATTTCTAACATCAGAACCAATTAAAAAGAATACTTGGACATTTCTTCAGGAGTTTGATCTTTGTTTATTGCAATGCTAAGAATGAGTCCAAATGCCAAGGTAGTGTTAGCAAGTGATTTCTGGTAACAGAGTTAAGAGGAAAGCTTCTGGGACCACAGGAGACAGTGAGGGAGCTATTCTTTCAGTTAATGCCTGGAAAGGCCTGGGACATAATGAAGCTGCACTGTCAGAAATATCTTAGTGAGGGATGTGTGCATGTGACAGAGAGACAGAGAGAGAGAGAGAGAGAGAAGGGAAGTGTTACTTATCACAATTTCTCCTTCTACTTTTTGAAGTCCCAGCCCATGTCACAAAAACAAGTGTCAAATTGAATATGATAATGACTCATAATTTACTTTTTTGTGTGTTTCTATTTTGCAAAAATGTGTCAGTGTTTATGCTGACACAGAAAAAACAGCAATGTGACATTTCCAGTTTTCTTAGCTGAGTTCATATACTACCATGTTTGATGGTAATATTTGTTTCATTATCTGTGTTCCCCAATAGACATATGGGGTGAGTACAGTGTGATATCCACATCACACACCCAGTATCTGGATAACTTGCAATTGGTAGGCCTTCAAAATTTGTTGAAAGATTGAATAAGTGAGGTGTTAAGATTTAGACACTTACATGTGGGGATGGAAGGCACTGAGACCTTAATTTTGATGTGAGTTGCAGGTATTGAGTCTGTAGAGTAGGAAATTGTGTGTCTCTGGATGTGTATATTATGTGCTCACTCCTGAAAAAAATGCTACTATCACAACAACAATTAATTTAATCTTAGCCCTCTTCTGTGTGTAAGGCAGAGAATTGCTTGTGTCAGGACAGTCTGTATTTCTGTTCATTGTAAATTTTATGAAAGTGAATTATTCTCCAATATATTTAGGTAAGTTAATGCCACATTTTATCCAGGTTATATAAAAGTTATTTCTGACATTAAATTACAAGATGCTCTTTGAGGGCCGCCTGGGTGGCTCGGTCAGTTAAGCACCCAGTTCTTGGTTTCAACTCAGGTCATGATTTCATGGTTTGTGAGTTCCAGCACTGTGTCAGGTTCTGCAGTGACAGTATGGAGCCTGCTTGGGATTCTCTGTCTCCCTCTCTCTCACTACCCCTCCCCTGCTCTTCCTCTCTCCCTCAATTGGAAAAACTATTAGAAAAATAAGAGAATTCAGTAAGAGAGCTGAGTACAAAACAATATTTAAAACAATAGCTTCCAGGGCGCCTGGCTGGCTCAGTCGGTAGAGCATGTGACTCATGATCTCGGGGTAAGTTTGAGTGCCACGTTGAGTGTGGAAATTACTTAAAAAAAAAATCTTAATGGAAAAAATCAGTATCTTTCATATATGCAGTTAAAAAATATAATGGGGGAAATGATCTTATTTATGACAGCAATAAATGCAAAATATTTAAGACCTAGGAAAATATTTAAGGGACACATCCCTCCAAAAAGACTTGAATCGATGAAAATGCACAGTTATTCTTGGATTGGAAAAGTCAAAATCGCAAATGTCTGTTATGCCATTAATCTAATCCTGAGCACATTTTATTGAAAATATTTTTAATTCAAGAAATAGTTATTAAATAGTGAAATATTTTTAAATGAATTTTCCTAAAATACTCTGAAATAAAATAAAAACTTTTATTTTCTGCAGATTTTATTGCTGGTACTATACACTTAAAGTATAAAAACCTTTAGTGATTTATTGCATTGTTTGAAAACACAGCTTTTCCTTCTAATGTGAAATTTATGCTTAAAAAATAGTCTGATTTCTAAAAATTTGCTCTTAAGTTTCCCTTTGGATTAGCTCAGCAAACTCCAGGAGCCATCTCAGCCTAAGTTACCAAAAGGTAACAGGGGAGTGGGTACTGTTAGAAGGACATCAGGTGTCTCACACATTTGACAGAATAATCAAATGAGCAAGTTTAGAGGTTTTGGTCACATCTGCTGCCAACGTTGGCAGGCTTTCTCTCTCCAGAATGCTGCTATGAATGTGATACCAGGTCAATCAACCTGATTCTTTGCTTATTTCCTCTGAAAATATTACATTGGAGGAGAGAAGCTGATAGGGCTAGCTCAGGGAAGGAGTCCACCACCAGCTCAACCATCTGTGGCTGGGGGATCAGAGCATCACTATACTATCAGGACCACTGGAGCCCTATGTTTTAAGGGTCATTCCAGGAGAAGGGAGCATCAGTCTAACAGGTGTCCATTACAGCCTTGTGGTTTTGAGTCTAAATGTGACAGGAGCAGCTTTTCTCTAGCTTTTCTTAGTGGCACTGTGTTAAAGAAGAAAATGTCCTGTTTTCCCCTCTTGCCATGCTCTTGATCAGCTTCCTTCAGAAAAGCAAACTGATTTCTTCCAAGTCAATAGAAAGACTCTCCATAAGACACAGAGCTAGCCCCTACGCTTCTTCCCTGCAATGTGCTTTCCCATTGCAAATGGCTGACCAATTACAACTGTCATTGGCATACTGGTCTCAAGCTTGCCCATCAAAGCTCTGGTCTAAGTTAACCTCCAGCTCTTGTTTATTAATTTCTTCTTGAATAGTGGTTCTCAAACTGTAGTTCAGGATAAGAAAAGAAAAATACAGAGACTAACAGCGATTTGGTATAGTTTCTCAAATGCCATGCCTATTTAGACAAAGACAATCAGTATCTCCTTTCATTCATTTAATCGTTTGTTCATTCATAAATTTGTTCCACAGTTATTTATAAAATACCTACCATGTGCGAGCTGTGTGATGTAAACCATACAGTCATTCAAACAACAGGTTTCAAACCAAGAAGACTTTTCCTTTCGAATCCCTTTTCCCTCTGAAGGAGGTTAGGTCCCTAAGTTACAATTCCCCAAACCTCATCGTACCCTGACTTAGGTTCAGTACATGTTATTACAAGTAGTTCTCATTTTCTGTCTTCGACTGTAGACATAAAGCTTCATGATTAGAGGGCATTTGTCTATCTCATCCACCAAAATATCCTTGCCCCCCAGAAAACTACTTGCCGCACAGTAGGTGCTCTATAAATATTTGATAAACACAAATTGCCTTGTGTTCTGTAGATGGGGCCTGACATGAATTGGAAAGGTATCAACGACAAGTATTTTGACAATCAGTGTCCCCAAGTCACCCCGTCATGCCAGAGAGCTGCTTGCTGGGCAGGACAGATTATCTGTATTCTCTGTCACTGATTTACTGTCCTTGACTTATGTAATGGTATCAGCTAATAGGAAGAACACAGTACTATTGACCTGAAAATATAACTGAACAAATTGTACTCCCTTCCTCTTCCACCAATGGCATCAGCATTCTTAAAACTTTAAGTATTTTTATAAGCAGAATGTCTGCAAAACTATTTCTTCTCTTTGAAAATATGGTAATTTACTTTGTAATATCAGGCACTTTAGAGTGTTAGAGTAACTGTACATAACTCAATAGGAAAAATATCTAACAAGAACTAGAATTTTTAAAAGTCTCATAGTTATTATCACTGCATTGGTCATACCTCTCATACCAACACGAATATCCACATCCACACCCATACTTGAGGGTGAAAATAAAGACTAAGAGTGAGTGTGCTAGTCTGAGACCTTATAGTCCCGAGACAATGAGCTGGCCAAAACAAGAACAAACCAACCAAAAAGCTACTGGTAAATTCTTTGTAATGTTTATAGTTTGTTGGGCCATGTAGTATAATGGGCCAGAGCATGGTCTATAGCATCAGACGAACTTGGGTCAAGTCCTGGTACGGTATTTACTACCTGTATGCCTTGGGTGTTTACTTAATCTCTCTGAACCTCAGTTTCATCATCTATAGAACTTAGTGGCTTCAAGAATTAAGTAAGATAAATGATTATCAGGACTTGGCTTCTGAGGCATGTTTCAGTGAATGCTAATTCAGTCATTCATTCTGCAAATTTTTATTGAATTTGTTTATCTTGCTCACAAATGTGTCTCTAGCATACTACCTGTTGCATAGGAAGCTCCCAAGATCTATTTGTGGAATGAATGTTAAGTCTCTACTATTATAGAACATATGTTCTAGTAGTTTTCATCCTCCACCTCCTGTTGCTGAGGGCAAGAATACCAGAGGAGAAACAAGTGGGAATTTAAAGGAATTTTCATTTTAATGTTGTACACGATTCTATTATATGCCAGGAGAAACTTAAAAATTAATAAGCTTCTGAAAATTAAATAATGGTTCTGTCACTAGTTTCGGTGCTTGAAAATGAAGTAATAATATGATAATGTTACGTCAAAAGAAAAAAATTGTTTTAGTCTTCCTATCAGATAGTCGTTTCAAATCAGTAAGGATCTGACATCATGAACATAAGACCCTGTCCAGATTATTAAAATGAGAGTTTTCTCAGTTACATTTTGAAGACAAATGTTCTTGCATCTTATTTTAATGAATACATGCATATATTTGCTTTTATGGTTAGATGTGTATTCTTCTAAGAAAAATTAAAACTAAGCTAGTCTTAAAATACAGTACTTACTCAGTACTAGTACATGGGACACAAATTTGAAAAAATCCAGTGAAGTAGTTTACTTAATTTAAACTCAATACCGAGCTTCATAAATTTGAGTTAAAAGAAATTTGGGAATGTAACCTATGGGAATGTAACCAAGAGAAGAAAATAATTTAGTGAGTCTCGTGCCATTATCAAGAATCTGCTTCCAAGCATGGTTTATAGGTAAGGAATTAAGAGGTACAAACTTGCATTATAATTTTTTTCATGTTTATTTATTTTTCAGAGAGAGACAGACAGAATGAGTGGGGGAGGGGCAGACAGAGAGGGAGACACAGAATCTGAGGCAAGCTCCAGTCTCTGAGCTGTCAGCACAGACCCCAACACAGGGCTTGAACTCATGAATCATGAGATCATGACCTGAGCCGAAGTTGGACACTTAACCAACTGAGCCACCCAGGATTCCCTAAACTTGCATTATAAACTAAATAAGTCATGAGGATGAAAAGTACAGCGTAGGGAATAGAGTCAGTAATATTGTAATAATGCCTATGGTGACAGGTGATTACCGTGGTATTTCCTAAGGTACGGAATTGTAGAATCACTATGTCGTACACCTGAAACTAATATATTTTATGTCAACTATACTTCGCCAAAAATATACTCTCCTGATCCAAACCTGGATAACCTGCTATCTTTCAAATAAAATTATTTTTCAAATATCTTGAGAATGTCTCACTTTCCATACCCGCTCCCCCCCCCCCACACACACACAGAAAATGCCAAAAAGCAACACATTTTCTGGGATTTGTGTTCTTGACTTTGAGTTCCCCACTGATTCTTGTAAGAATTGCTAATCCTGATTGCAACAAATAAATAGAAAGATAAGAGACATGGATTTGGTGGCTTACAGAAAATAATGAAAGCAAATGGACCACATTTATTATTTGGGCCGCTATTTGAAATAGATGTATGAAGCCTTCACTAATGGTAAAATAACATTGTTTTTATAAACAATATAATATACTATAAAATATATATAATGTAATATAAAAAATAAAGTGTTAATTATGTATCCAATCACAATAATAATGCTTTGGTTTAGGAATCTTTGTTAATTATTTTAACAGTGTTTTGAATTTTGTGAACATTTTAATTTATATTAATAAAGGAAAAAATATGGAAAGCGGGGAGAGCAAAAAGAGAAGATGGTATTTTCTTTTTGATATTTGTTTATCAGAGCATAAGGCATGAGTTCTAATATTCCTAATCTGATTAATGTCTCAAAGAAAGGATAAACACATGGTGATATACTATTATTCTTAATTTATTGGCCTCTTTTAAAACTCAATTACGTGATTGCTTCAAAGCATAAACATTTGTATACTTTTAGAGAAGTCACAGTTTTAGTGGATTCCTTGCGGGTAGGCCCAAATTTTTTGGTTGGATTAAAAATACTTATTTCTTCACACATTCTTTGTGAGCCTCTGCAGCATGCACATTAATTTACAGGAAAGGTGATACACATCTCTTTCAGGAATGCCCTAATTTTCCCTCGTATTGTCCAATTAAATGAATTGAAATACCCTGGTGTTTCTAAATTCAGCCGACAGAGAATAGTTTTATGACAAGTAAATAAGTCTTGCTGGGAAGATGTTGCTTAAGTGATAAAATGGTTCAGCCAACAGGTGAACCAACAAATTAAATATTAACTAAGGAGGGTAACCATTTCTAAAGTCCTACCTAACAAAGGCTTCAGCTATATATAGGATTGAAGATCTCCCAGTTAAGTCCATAAGTAAGGGACAATTTCTTGGAGCTTCTAAAAGTTTAAAACCATGAAGAATCTAATACTGCTACTACTGTGTGCTTTTATTATTAAGTCACAAGCTATTGATTACTATGATGAGGTGACTATTTAAAAATTATTATATAATTACTAATGTTATTAATATAAAATATAACAACATAATCGTATGTGAATATTTATCTTAATGAAATTAACATTGATTTTAGTTATGAAATTGAAGTGGGACCCATTTTATTTAAAGAATGTTACATAGTATTTCTTACATAAAAACAAAATAATGATTTCTTGTTTTCTTGTTTATCTATATTTTCCCAGGGAGAAGAAGACAGAGCTGTGGTAAGATTGTTTTTCTCCTTGTTATCCTGAGTACTGTGATTTTCATTTAGTTCTAGCAACACATTATTACAATTATGAGGACAAATCTAAGAATTTTGAAGACTATAAAAAAATGAAAAAGCAGTATTTTAAAAGAAAAAAGCTGTGGTAGCTTACTCTTTGGTGAAGGAAAGTAATATATAGCTCCTGAAATTACTGGCAACTTCTGAATGAAAATTATAAATGAATCTAAACGCAGAATAGACCAAATACAGTGATAGAAAATGAAATGATTGTTTTTTTCAAGTGTGCAAATCTAAGTCATAAGTAGTATTTATTGTTATTACTAATAGTTATGAAACACGTAGCTCAGTATAATTTATTCATTCGTAGAACAGTTTTTCTTTAACTACTATCTCTGCTGTTTTCTTTCTCTTGGTTTGAAGATAACAGATATACAGAAATGCATTTAGGGAGATAACTATTTAAAGAATTTTAATTGTATTCTCAAATGAATTATGATCAAATTTCTTGCGCACAACATAGTATGTCACACTAAAAATAAGAGTAAACTTCAAGGAAGGGATTTGTTTGCAACATTTGTTGAATTTGAGGGGAACCTCAGTTGTTTTAATTATCAAAGTATACAGATAAAGAGATACTTGTCTGGTTAATTGCATTAGCTAAGAAGCATGGAAAGAATGTATAAGAGTAAACTTTTGTAATACCTAGCTAAGCACTTTTACATTTCTACTCATCAGCTAATCCTTACAGAGATAGTTTACTAGTTTAAGCTCCAAAGTGGATTTTCTAGTTTCAGTTATTTCACTGAGTGATCTTCATGAACCCCAATATCCATATAATTTCTTTAAATATTTTTAATTCCTTTTCTCTAGTAAAGCTAGATGGTCAATGTTGTCTCTCCAATGGCACCCTGAAATAGAAAGAAAATATTTTTCTTCTGTTATAATTTGATTTGTAATAAACAGGTGAATCACATTTCATAATATTCCTGGTAGAACAGACCAGCTCTGGGACCTCATGAAATATGTATATTTTCCCCAAATCCTCACATGTTATTATTTTTATTGCAATTACACATACTCAGATACCTATGATGATTATGCAGGGGGATTCGGAGCCAACTTACCTGGGTTTAAAGCCTAGCACACTCTCATTAAATGTTAAGTGCTATTGTAACTTAATGAATACATGACAGCAAAATTCAAAATAGAGTCATTGCATGACTTCTAGGCTCACTGAATAGCTGGAGAGCTTAGTCTTTTCATCAAATATAGTCATTTGTTAATTTGTAATTAAGCCCCCCAAGTATAATTGCTGACAAAGACCACATGACAATTTAGTTAATCCAAGCAAACACTTTTATACTGCATTGCATATTTTCCACCTCATTATGTTTTAAGGTAATATTCTTTAAGTTAGCAAATAATTTTGGTCGCATGCCTTGAGAATTATTTTAAATATGAGAAAATTATGGTGTTTGATAAAGAAATCATGAAGGAATTTCATGAGAATGGTATAAGAAATAATTTTGTTGATATAAGATAAGGTTAGGATTGGAATTAGTATAGGAAAAGCCATTTAAACTATAGTATCTACTGTGTGTTTGCAGTAGAAATAATGAGTACTTACTATGTGTCAGGAACTCTTTGGAGGGTGTGAGATGCAATGTCATTTAATCTTTACAATCATCTTAGGCAGCAGATACTCTTATTATCCCTATGTTACAGATAAGGAAACTAGAGCACAGAAAAAATAACTTGCCCAAGATTGGATAGCTAGTGAGTGGTAGGGTCAAGATTTGAACCCCAGCAGTCTGGCTCCAGAAGACCTTAGTCCTCTTCAAACACGTTAGCCTCAAAGATTGTCTGATTACAAATAAATCCAAAATAAATTTCACTTTTTTAAAAAATCTGTATTACTTCTTAAATATTGTTATATAAGATTTAGGTAAATTGATCGTCTAATTCATAAAAATTGAAAGTGGGAAAATAATTAACAATAATTACAGGAATTTAGTAATCCAAATAGCTTGAGAAAATTCCTCCTGACAGTGTAGATTTCTTACTATTTTATGTATTCCAGTGTATAGGTTTCAGGAATCTGATGTCATCGCTCTTCATAATCTGATGCAGCTTTATTTTAAGACCTCTTTTTATATACTCCCTCAGGTATTTTATATTATACTCCCTCAGGTATAATACTTTTCACGCAGTTTTTCTATTGTTACTGAAGAGACCAACGACTAACCAGTTGATGGGCCTTAAAGAAACCATTAATTATGTGATAACCTAATTTATGAAATGAGAGTATTGGAATCGTTACATCTCAAATCTTTGATAACACTTTACATTTATTTCTGCCTGGTTCCCCAAGGGTGTTGTGGATGCCCGTGGTCATCGGCCCCTCGACAAGAAGAGGGAAGAGGCTCCCAGCCTGAGACCTGTCCCACCACCCGTTAGTGGAGGTGGCTATCGGGCTCGACCAGCCAAAACAGTGGCCAGCCAAAAGAAAGTAGAAAGAAAAGCCCCTGATGCTGGGGGCTGTCTTCATGCTGACCCAGACCTGGTGAGTGCATCAGTGTTTCTTGTCGGAATGGGTCTCCCATGCAGAGAAAGCCTATGTTCATTATGGTTTCCTAATGTTGCCTTGACCCCCATTATTATCATTATTTTGTTTCTTTATTTTGGAAATAACTACAAAACTTACTGGGCCTTGGGATAAGGGCTCCTTTCTAGTCTTCTTTAGTTTGAGCCTGAGATTGTGAATGAGGTACATGGATGTTGTTTTTAGCTTTGTGTTTTGCCCACCTCATTTGTTCAGGTGGTAACATTTTCACAGCCCTACTTATTTTTTCTGTGGTAAGTACTAATTTTAATCTTCAGAGGACTATGATGATGACTCTAGAATTTCTGGACTTACATAACAGAAAATGAAATTGCAAGTTTTTATACTGGCTCGTGATATTACTGCGTTTTCACTGTGTGGTATTTTCACAAATACCTGTAATCCGAATCCTCTAATGCCTGCCATTTTCTTTGTTTGCAGGGAGTGTTGTGTCCTACAGGATGTCAGTTGCAAGATACTTTGGTAAAACAGGAAAGACCAATCAGAAAAAGTATAGAGGAGTTAAATAATAATGTGGAGTCTGTGTCCCAGTCCTCTTCTAGCACCTTTCAGTATATAACACTGCTAAAAGACATGTGGAAAAACAGGCAGAAACAAATAAAAGGTAGGTATCCTGTGTTTTATGTTTGATTCTGCTCTAAAATTGGAACTTGTTTGACTGCATGGGAATGCATGATTCTGAGAAGATGAACCTTTCTAGATGAGCTTAAGTAGCAGTCTACTGCTTTCAGTATGAGCCTGAATACCCTCCGGTTCTCACTTAGGCCCCTTTACCTCCCACTTGTCATATAAGCATGATTCAGCACTTATTCTCAGCTAGAACCATTTTGTGTAGAAAAAAAAAATCTCTGTGAGTCCTTATTTTTATTCTAGAAGAAACCTGTGAATCAGAAGGCAATATTCAGAGCAAAATTTAGCACTTATAGATTTAATACTTCAGGTTTTGAATACAAAAGGGTAATCTATGGCATACTCAATTGTGTTGCAGGTAATGCTACCAGATCTTTGAATCTTGAGATCTGAATGCTCTTGAGTGCTTGAGATCTGAATCTTGAGTGCTCTTGGCTGGGTGGTAGGAATAAGCTAGTGAGTAAGACTGGCGTAGGCATTTCAATGAGTAGCTTATCTAAATTTGGGCATTTTTCAAAGGTATCATGACATTCCTCTTGTAAATTTCAAGGCTCTAGTGTACTTTTGTGAGATGGATAAGTAAATCAAGGGTATCCAATCCATAGGATGTTGAACTTCTGAGATGGAAGGTCTAAATACTGCTTTCTCCTTTTTTCCTCACCAGAGAAATAAAGAACCTATTGGATTCATTATTAGGCAGAATCTTTAGCTTATACCTAAGGTAAATTACTAATATAGCAACTAGACTTTACGCTAATTTGTGTGTCATGGGCCAAATAATTTCCCCTAAGTACAACTGCATATCATGATTTCTCTGCAGCTATTAGTTTATTCTCAGAAAACTGAAATTACAACTGTATGGATGAATACACCTAGCTTTTTTATCAGAAGAAAATGCTCATCATTCCTACATAATTTCATTTTTCCAGAAAATGAAAATGCAATAAATGAGTACTCCTCAGAGCTGGAAAAGCACCGACTGTATATAGATGAGACTGTGAACAGCAATATCCCAATCAACCTTCGTGTGCTCCGTTCAATCCTGGAAAACTTGAGAAGCAAAATACAAAAATTAGAATCGGATGTCTCAGCTCAGATGGAATACTGCCGCACCCCATGCACAGTCAGTTGCAATATTCCTGTGGTGTCTGGCAAAGGTAACTAACTAATAAGCATATTTCTAGAAAGTTCCAGAAGAACAAACACTCTAAAAATATGAGGTAACTTTAAAAAGCTTAGTGGCTTTTCCTCAACAAATCCTAATGACGTTAGAGCACATCATGAGGATATCCCTGCCATGCTGTGTTCAGACATAGCCTAATGTATTCGCCAATTTTTGATGAACAGGTTGTAGTGCAATGATGGTGGTAGCTCCACTTGACTAATGCACGTGCTTGCTTGGATAGATGGAAGAATGTAGGTGGATGTGGGTGTTTCTCCTTACCAATGTGTTCTGGAAGGTTCTGAATATCCTAGGACAAAGAAGGTGGAGAAGGGCTTTTCTCATTCCCTAGAACTCAAAACTGATGTTTCAAGGATGATTCAATTTCTACAACTTCTTCTCAAATGTCTGAAATAAAGCATTCCTCAGTAACTTATGTAATCAGTTATCTTACACAATTGATGACTAAAGACCAAGAGATTATGTTGTAGTTCCCTGAATATAGTATGTTATCTTATGTTTGCAGAATGTGAGGAAATCATCAGGAACGGAGGTGAAACATCTGAAATGTATCTCATTCAGCCTCACAGTTCTATCACACCATACAGAGTATACTGTGACATGACCACAGAGAATGGAGGTAAGTGTTTGATGATGGTTGACCTATCATGCTGTAATGATTTTGATGCCATAGAATGCCAAGAAATAAAACCTGGCTTGACATAACTAACAATGATCCATTTGATTTGGAATTCATCCTGATATTTTAAAGGTTATAAACTATCTATGATTCACAATTTGGAGTGAGATAAAGCACTTGCAGTCTCCAAAGACTTTAAGTTTTCCATTCATATTTATTTCCTTATTGTACACATTTTGAAGCACTAAACATAGCTGGGCATAAAATAAATTAAATAGATGAGGAATTTAGACATTCTCCTCAAAGTGAGATTGTTGTCGGTTAATAGATGCTATTTTTGTTTCTTTCAACCAAAGGATGGACAGTAATTCAGAATCGTCAAGATGGTAGTGTTGACTTTGGCAGGAAATGGGATCCATATAAACAAGGATTTGGAAATATTGCAACTAATGCAGATGGGAAAAAGTACTGTGGTGTACCAGGTAAAACTGGGAGTACAAAATAAAATCATCCTTGGGTAAAAAAAATTTTTTTTCATTACAAAAAAAACATGGCTTTGGGAGTCTTTAGGAGTTTTGGGAGTTTGGGAGTCTTTGGGAGTTTTCAGGAGTTTTAGGAGGTTAAGAAGAGTTTACAAAAAGAACGTGAAAGCTAAAGATAAGGGAAGAAAAAGGTTTTATTTTATTTTTTTTAAATGTTTATTTATTTTCAAAGAGAGAGAGTGTGTGTGACTGCACAAGCACCCATACACACACACTCGCACACACACATGTCAGGGAGGGGCAGAGAGAGAGGCAGAGAGAATTCCAAGCAGGCTCCCCACTGTGAGCCCAGAGCCTGCCTGACCCGGGGCTCAATCTCACGACCTGAGCCTAATTCAAGAGTCAGACGCTTAACCAACTGAGTCACCCAGGCACCCCGAAAGGCAGTTTTTCATTTCCAAACGTTTTATTTCTATTGAGGCTTTACTTTATTTTTCCTTTAGGTGAGTATTGGCTTGGAAATGATAAAATTAGCCAGCTCACCAACATGGGTCCCACAGAACTTTTGATTGAAATGGAGGACTGGAAAGGAGATAAGGTGAAGGCACTCTATGGAGGATTCACCGTACAGAATGAGGCCAACAAATACCAGCTCTCAGTGAACAAATATAAGGGAACAGCTGGCAATGCCCTCATAGAAGGAGCTTCTCAACTGGTGGGAGAGAACCAGACCATGACCATTCACAACAGCATGTACTTCAGCACGTACGACAGGGACAATGATGGCTGGTATGTATTGTGTTTTTCCCTCCTGCTTTAAAAGCCACTATGGATGTTGTTATTAGAATCATTAATGATAGCTCATGTTATTAATAGCTATCATTTCTTGGGCCCCTACCGTGTGTTAGCCACTGTACGAAGCTCTTTATATATCACTCTAAGACATTTCCACTATCAGGTTGCTATTATTATTCTCACTTTACAGATGAAGTGCAGAGAGATTAAGTAATTGACTGAAAGTTATACAACTATAAAATATGGAACTGGAACGAGAGCACATTCCCTTTACATAGTGAGCGTTTAGATAAATTTCTGTATCTATATATTCTCAAGTGTATATTGAAACCTCCATTTTGTTTTCCAGGGTTCTCTAACACTGAGGCGGCTGAAAGCTGTCATGTCAGTTTAAAGAAACAAATACAGATGGACTTGTCACATAGGCCCAGTTCTCTCCCTTTCTTGTTGTAGGGCAGGGAAGACATTTTGCGTACTAGTGTGACTTTACTTACAGAACCAGCATATAACTTCAAGGATCCCTGTACGCAGCACTCTTCTGAAGGCACTTTGCAAAGAATTTACTTGACGGCCCTGCAGTTCTAATAACCCCAAACATTTTCTTTCAGGATAACTGCAGATCCCAAAAAGCAGTGTTCTAAAGAGGATGGTGGCGGATGGTGGTATAATAGATGCCACGCAGCCAATCCAAATGGCAGATACTACTGGGGTGGACATTACAGCTGGGACATGGCGAAACACGGCACAGATGATGGAGTTGTATGGATGAACTGGAAGGGGTCCTGGTATTCAATGAAGAAGATGTCTATGAAGATCAGACCCTTCTTCCCACGGCAATAACCCCCAAAACATAGATTTTTATTCTTCTATATGTAATAACATTTTTGTATATTATGTCATTGGAATATGCTTTCACACATTATATCCCTCTAAAACTATCAAAAGGTCGTGAGTGTGACTTTTTGGGAAAAAGTATTTAGGCTAAATGATATTAAAAATAGCACACGAGTTATTTTTGTATTCTTCCTTTGTATTTCTCACCGAGGAGTAACTAAAACAGTAATTGTGAACACTGTTCATTATTTCAATTTCAGTTGCGGAAAGTTTCAAATTAGGAAGAGGAATATTCTATCCTTGCTGTAGAAAAGGTATTAGGCAAACTAAAAAGTTATGTTCAAAAGCCCACTTTAATACTATTTGTTTATATAAGATCCGTCACAAAAAAAAAACTTTCAAAAAGACTTATTAGTTAAACTAGTCATTGTTGCAAATAAATTATTCTTACTTTGTAATCCACATGATCAATGAGTTAGGCTTTGAACCTGGAAGAAAAGAGAAGCAATCACAACTTTGAGCAGCTAGCAAACTGGCACTGAACACATGAAGATTCAAAATCTCACTCTGCACCATGGGAAAACCACTACGCTGCCCCTTAGCTAGACTTTGGGATCAGAGATCCCAAGAGGACGATGAGGGTCTGATATTCATCAATTGGTTTTTGGGAGGAAGAGTGGGGTAGGAAGCAGCAGTTACCTACTGTCCCTGGAAATTATGCCTACTGACATCAATTGGATCTTTGTTTTTTTCCATGATAATACCGGAACTAAAGTAGAAGTGGGTTTTGTGTTCTTTCTACTTCTTCCCAAGATGAGTATATATCAACTCAATACTGCCTTTATCCTCTGTTCTCCCATCATTTCACTGCCCTGGGCAACCCTATGCCCCTAGACTCTCCTTCCCTAACGTAGCATCATTGCCACTGATTTTCACAGAAACTTATTGTTCCATAGCTCAGCCTCTTAACCTTTGCATCTAAGCAGAGGTTATTAATTTTTTATCACAGAAATGCTGTCCTTCTTTTGATTCCTTTATCAAATCCAGTTTCAACTTTTACCTGGTTTCCCTGCCATAGGTTCTGTCTCACCCCTACCTGTACTCTGTTACTCTGCCATCACATAGAGTGTCCTAAAAATAGGAAATTCTGACCAAGTTACCTCCCTGCTTAATGTCAGCTTTGTGTAATCTAAATGTTAAAATCCAAATTCCTTGATTTGGGGTGAAAATGGTTTGTTACTTGGTCCCAGCACCTTCTCCTGCCCCCTTCACTACACATCTGCATTCTTGTCACAGTGAATTTTCCACCATTCCAGAGAAGGTCAGGCCCTTTTATATGATGCTGCCATTATTAATAGCATTTTTCTCCCAACGCCATCTGACAATTTACTGTTCATTTTTTAAGCCTCACTTTAACTGCAATTTCTGTTTTATATACCTTTCTGTTTTACTAATCATGAGCTCTTATTCACCTTTGATTCCAGAATCACCAGCCTGTCAGAAAGCACGATTTTCATAAATTCATAAATCATGGATGACTAAATCCACTGATTATCAAGATCTTGGATGACCCTCCCCCCACTTTTTTGTATAGAACCCATTTTCTAATAAAGTCACATGCAGAAACTTCACATGGGAAATATTTGAAAGTAGAATTTAAAAATAAATTTTTAACGTTTGTTTTTATTTTGAAAGAGATAGAGCAAGCTGAGGAGGAGCTGAGAAAAAGGGAGACTGAATACCAAGCAGGCTCCCTGCTGTCAGCTTAGAGCCCGATGCAGGACTCGAACTCACAAACCCTGAGACCATGACCTGAGCCAAAATTGAGTCAGATGTTTAACTGACTGAGCCACTCAAGTGCCCAGAAGTAGAACTTGTGCAGCAAGGCTGAGTATAGCAAAAGTCCATCAAATCAAGGATGGGAAGATGGCAAGAGCCCGATCCAAGGGCAGTATCCCTCAGACCTTTGCTCAACCCCTTACAAACTCACAGAAGATCTAATGAATCCTTAGAGCTTAAAGTAAAGCCACAGATTAAAAGAAAACCATTAAAGTAGACAATCTGATAGTCAATTCTTAGCTAATGTGCAAATAGCAGAAACACGGAGACCATTCCTGGGTGATGTGTAATATCTATTTAGAAAGAAGTAAGCTTTCTTAAGTTATCATTTGATAAGATATGCTACATATCTGATCTTGCCCATTCAAACATCACAATTTTGAATATAATACAAAGGAAGTGTCCACAAGTTAAAATATACAAAACAGTTTCAAAAAAGACTAACTAATGACTTTTATGAAGATAATTAAAAAAAAAACTGGTTGGAAATTATTAATCCCATGCTGTGGCATGAGAACTATAATATATTTTCTTATACATTTAAGACTGAAATTATGTAAAAAAAACTAGGAAGGATATATGTACTTGGGACGTCAACTTCCAGCTCCTCTGCATTTTAGGAACCAAGAAAAAAAGCTAATCAATGTAACTGACAAATTGTCTATTACACTGAGCACAGATTTTTCCGCGTGGGCCAAAAATGAAGGTATTTATGTATTTAGTTAGTTATATTTTTTAATATGAAGTTTATTGCCAAAAATGAAGGTTAATGTGACACACTACCAGCTGCAGCAGCTTAGTTGATGTTGTTGTTTCACTTTTACTCACCAAACATTACGTACACTTATTTAAAATACAGATATCCTGGGGTCAGTTCAGAGTTATTACATCAGAGTCTCTACATGGGAAAAGCCTCGGAGTCTGTATTTTTAAATAAATGTCCCCAAGAGATTCTGATCCCTGGCTGGAGTTTTAGAATGACTGATACAGTCTGCATTTGCATTTACCTGAGACTCCCATCATTTTCATGGAGCCTTTCTTTCACCCAAATGATGACCATGAGGCGATGTTTAGGACGAGTAGCCATCTTTGAAATTATTGTGATTTTATAGGTGGCCAACGCCTGTGTTTAAAACTTGACTTGGGTTTAAACAACACAGTCTCTAAAAGCTGGAAGCATTATTTCTACTCTGTTGTCTCTCAGCTCTAGTGATTCTCAGCATTGGACTTTTGGTTTTTTTCAGTGCAGAAACAGCTTAAAAATGCTACCTACCTTTTGTACACAGAGCTGAAATTGATTTCTGAATTCTACCCCTCCCCCTACTGGGGCATGTGGCTTGGTGCTCCCTGCTTGAGCTTCCACTGTTGCTCAACTCAGCACAAAAGCACAATGTGTTGGTGCATAATTATGGCTAAACCAGCAAATGGAATAATTTCTGTTTATTTTAACAACATTGACTGTGGTTTTATGTAATTAAAATAGTACGCATTATTTGAAGAAATTTGGGGAAATATAGGAAAAGTAGAACCACTTATAATCTCAACACTAATAGGAAAACAGCTATTATCTTAGTTTATGTTTTTCTTGTTATCCTGTAAATGTGCTAGCCTTGAATTTTTTACCTTGTGTCATGGAAGATGTTCCATGTTACTTAATATTCTTCTATAATGTTATTTTTCTATAATATTCTATATAATAGACTATATAATATTCCATAATCTGAATGGACTCTAATGTTTTAAGCAAGTCCCTGTCACTTAAAATTTAGATTCTTCTGACCTTTTTCTAATAAAGATAATTCTGAAATTAACATCCTTCTACATAACCTTATTTTGCATATATATAATCTGTATTCTATATAATACTTATAGAATAAATTTTTCGAAGCAGATTATCTGGAGGAAATAAAGGGGTTGACATTGTAAAGGTTTTATATATATATATATATATATATATATATATATATATATATATTGCCAAGTAACTCTCCAGAAAAATCGTATCAATTTACCTTTGGCAGACAGAATTACAGGTGTTTGTTTTTATTTTTCTTCTCCCTTACTAACGCTGAATGTTGTAATTAAAACTTTGATAATTGCTTTAATTTTCATATCTTAATTCCTAGAGCAAGTAAGAGATTTTTTAAATGTTTAATGATCATTTGTCCATCTTCTTTTGAGAGTTACTTTTCATGTCTTTTCCCTAATGCTAATTTTCTTTTAGCATAAATCACCCTTTATATGAATTCTTAATGATTCTTTATGTGTGTAGGATAGCAATCAGGAACATGATATTACCCTCTATTTATTCAAATATTTTATTTCCTAAGTGATTAGACTGAGAGAGTCGTATGCAAATAGTCTTACTGGAACTAATATTAACCACTTTCTCTCCTTCTCCCAACCAAGCTGTGACCAACAGGTGATATGTTTTCTGTTTTGTTTTTTGACTGAATTATATTCATTTCTCTAAAAACTGTTTATTTTGAGAAGTTTCATTCTTACAAAAAAATTGCAAGGATAGTTTAATGAATACCTCTATGTCCTTCACCTAGATTCACCAATTGTTTGCTACATTTGCTTTATCTCTCAAAAGGAGATACTTTTAAGCAGTTTTGTAATAGCTTATGTAGGCCTGTGATCTTGAGGTCATAGACCTATTGTAGACAGAATCAAAGGTAGATTTAGCAAATATTTTCCAGAGTGCTATGTTGCAATCACCTTCAGCAATGAGCTGAAGAAGAGGGGCACCAGTGTTCAGTAACTGAACATTTCTTAGCTTAAACCTGGAAGGTTATCTTAAATTTTTTTGCCAACGTGGTTTTTGAGTGTTGCTTTCACGATGTGGAAATGGAAGACATATTTTCCAGCTCTCGTATATCGTTCATTTGAATCTCTTCCCCAGGTGCAAATTCCTCACCATACTACTCCCCTCTATGATGTTTCAGGCCCTTGCCATCTCCACCCCCAATTCACTAAGGATTTTTCTCCATAAATGAGATTTACAAAGTACTTGAAATTCAATTAAAAAGAGTATATAAATGAATTAATAAATGCATGAATAAATAGATAAAATATGATATCCCCAAAATGGCTTCTGTGCAAATTTCATTACCTACAAGCAACTTGTACAATATTCATGGCTACCAAATTCTAAATGGTGCTACTTCTTAAGCTGTTTCAGCAAATAGTAGATGTTGTATTATGTTACTCAAGTATAAAAAAAAATCTTTAGTTTATGATTTTTGCATTCTGCTTGAACTTATATTAATATGCTGTCCTTTTCTTTTAGACCTTTCTATTTGAGGTTAGTGAACTTCCCTAGATCGATCTTGTTCTGATTCACCAGCTGCATCGCTAGTGTCTACTAACTAAACTGGAAATGTAAGGGGAGCCCATGACAGAGTATAATTATGTCAAAAATAACACTGGGGAAATAATTAAAATTACATGGTATATATAATCAAGTTGACCCTTGAACAATGCAGGGGCTAGGAGCTCAGACCACCACACAATAGAAAACCCAAGTTTAACTTTCAACTCTCCAAAAACTTAATTCCTAATAGCCTATTTCTTTTTTTTAAATTTTGTTAAATGTTTACTTATTATTTTTGAGAGAGACAGAGACAGAATGCGAGTAGGTTAGGGCTAGAGAGAGAGACACACACAGAATCGGAAGCAGGCTTCAGGCTCTGGGCTGTCAGCACAGAGCCCAGTGCGGGGCTCGAACTCACCAGCCGTGAGATCATGACCTGAGCCGAAGTTGGATGCTCAACCGACTGAGCCACCCAGGCACCCCACTAATAGCCTATTTCTAACCAAAAACCTTACTGATAACATAAACAGTCAATTAGCACATATTTGGTATGTTATATGTGTTATATACTATACTATTACAATAAAGTAAACTGAATAAAATATTACTAAGAAAATCATAAAAAAATATTTACAGTACCGTACCATAAAAGATCCACATGTAAGTGGACCTGCTCAGTCCAAACCTGTGTTGTTCAAGGATCAACTGTCCTCCCATGTTTATCATGTTAAATTACAATATCATCATCCTAGAACTGATAATAAATGCTGTGTGGAACTTAGGTGGTTTAAGCCTGTAAGAATATTCTTGTGAGTTCATTCCCAGATGTGCTCCTTATCATCACGTTATTTAATCTTCCTAAATGACTATTTCTCACTAGAAAAATCAACTTATAAAATGTTCTCACCTTAATTAGAGGAACTCTAGTAATTATTGACCAAAAGTATTCCAGGGGCGCCTGGGTGGCTCAGTTGGTTAAGCATCCGACTCAGTTTCAGCTCAGGTCATGATCTCAGTTTGTGAGTTCGAACCCTGCATCAGATTCTCTCTATCATGAGATTTTCTCTATCCCTCACTCTCTGCCCCTCCTCTACTCTCTCTGTCTCTCAAAATAAATAAACTTAAAAAAATTTTAGTAGAAAAAAATAAAAATAAAAAATTAAAATAAATAAAATAAAATAAAAAATAAAAATAAAAATAAAAATAAAATTAAATTAAAATAAAATAAAATAAATAAAATAAAATAAAATAAAATGCACCCAGGTGACTCAGTCAGTTAAGTATCCAATTCTTGATATTGGCTCAGTTTGTGATCTCACAGTCATGAGATCAAGCCCTATGCCGGGTTTGCACTGAGCATGGAGCCTGCTTGAGATTTTCTCTCTCTCCCCCTCCCCCCGTGTACGTGAGTGTATGCGCTCTCTCTTCTCAAAAATAAATGAATTAAAATAAAATTGTGCTTTAAAATTCATCTTTTATTTTAGGAAAGTTTTCTAAAGAAAGTGACGTGTAAAGATACCTAGGTAAATGTACAGAAAAAGGATTGGGAGTGATGACGATATTAATATTTGACAAGGTAGAATTCTTTTCTAAAAGGATGAAATAAGTAAAAACAATACTTTAATGATAAAAAGTACAATCCATGCAGAAGATCTAACAGTCATAATCTTTCATGTACTAGACAATAAAAGAACCAATCATACAAAGCAAAATTCCTAGAATACAAAGAGATCACACACATATACGAAACCACAGACTAAGATCTTATTATGCACACACAGACGACCACATACAAAAATGTACGTTTATATAAGCATATGTACATGTAGATGTATGTATTTCAAAATATGATATAGAAATTACATAAAATAGGAAAATCTATAGAATATTTAAATAATACCAGCAATAAGCTTTTGATAATATTAGATTTCATAACCTACAAATGTAAAAGTATACATTCTTCTTTTTGCCTATGAAACATTCACAAGAATGAATATGTACTTGTCCAGGAAGAATGTCTTAAAAATTCTAAAAGACTTGGAATTAAGTAATTGTTTAAGCTAAATAGTTTATGAGATACATGGAAATTAATATTTAAAAGATGATTCACTAATTCCACATGAGGTCAGGGTTATAGAAAAAAAAGGAAGATGACTCACCCTAACTCCCTAAAAGAGTAACTATTTAGAAATTAAGAAAGACTAATTAAGAAATTAATTGAGAAATTAAGAGTAACTATTTAGAAATTAAGAAATTAAGAAATTAAGAAAGACCGTTGTAAAGCCCTAGAACAAACAAAAGAAGTAAAAATCTGAACGTAAAACTTTTTTGGCTTAAAAAAAAAATAAGTGGAGGGTAAGAAGGATAATACTTCACCAAAAAGCTATACTTTAAAGATGAGCAAAGTGACAAAAACACAGGAGAGTGTATATATATATATGTATATATACACATATATATATACCTATGTGTGTGTGTGTGTGTGTGTGTGTGTGTGTGTGTATATACACATCAATCTGTTTTATTCAACAAAATTGGCATTTCAATTCCACTGGCAAAGAATGCTTTTAATAACTGATCCCAGCATAACTGACTATCCATCCATAAGAAAACAAAAGTAGACCTTCTTCATAACATATTAAAATAAATTCTAGGTAATTAAATATTTAAATGTAAAGAGAAAAACAGTAAAAATATTTGAAGAAACTTTTAAAACTTAACTGTATAATCTTGGAATAGGTGAGACATCCTGGAGTAGGGCAGGAAACACTACATACAGGAGCTCTGGCCTCAAGGAGTTCACAATCTGGTGTCACAATAACGCAAACAAATATGTTAGAGTTAGGGGTCCACTGTGTTATTTTTGAGGTAGAAACAAGAGCTCTGAGGGCCCAGAGTAAAATTCTTGGCTCTATGTTCTAGGGTGGGCATTAGGGAAGAGTTCGCAGAAGGAACACTGTGAGCTGGATCTTTAAGGATCAAGGGGAGGCTTCTAGGCAGTGTATGCAAAGGTGCAGACTCATTAAAGGATCTGGTATTTCTGATACTAGTGAGAAATTCAATGCAATCCAAATGCAGTGAATGTAGATGCTGAAAAGGGACCAATTTGTGAAAGAGCTTATATGCAAAGCAAAGAAGTTTCAACTCAACCTCAAGGTAGGCTGTAAGCAGGAGTGCTTTATTTTTTAAAAGGTAACTTTGTAGAGAATGAATGAGCAAAGCAATGGTGGTAAAGGGAGAGGTTAAGAGATGGTTAAACAGCCCAAATTAGAAAAGATTAACTCAAGGGGCACATGGTGGCTCAGTCAGTTAAGCATCAGACTTTTGATTTTGACTTATGATCTATTGGTTGTGAGATTGAGCCCTACATACAGCCTGCTTAAGATTCTTCTCTCTCTCTCTCTCTCTCTCTCTCTCTCTCGGGAAAAAAAAAAAAGATTAACTCAAGATATCATAAGAGCATAAAAGTGCTCTAAGAGTGGTCATTTTTAGAGTAGAAAAGGGTTTGGAAGTAGATTGGACACAAGAATTAAAAAGTGAAGCTGAGGAGGAGCTCAAGTTTTCTAGATTAGGAAGCTGGGGGTTAATGATGCCTCTGCTGGGACAAGAAATACAGAAGATGCAACAGGTTTTGATGAGAAGGTAATTAGTTCAAGCTTCGACTAATGAGAAATATCTAACTGGAGGTGTTTGGTATGAGTTGAAGATATGATATTAAAGGGCCAAAGTTTTAGACTAGGCTATATCATCAACCTATTGATGGTAATCGAAGCTACAGTGATTGCCAGGTCAACCAAGGAGAACATATACTCACGTAGAGAGTGAGAAAAGATGGGCTGGTTAAGACTTCTGCCTACCTCAACATCTATTCTTCTGCTCCTCCTTATTAACAGAATCCTAATTTTAATTAGGATAGCCTTATACGAAGCTAACAGTCAAGGTGTCTCAGCCTCTCCTGCACCTAGGTATGTCCATGTGACAGAGCTGTGGCTGGTGAGATATAAGTAAAAGTGCTGTATGGAACATCCAGGAAAGTTCCTTAAAAGAGAGAAGGTACTCCATTTCCTTTCTGTCTTTCCTCTGTCTTCCAGATTGCCACAGGACATGGTTTGACAGGACATGAGGTAAATTTGAAGATGAAAGCCATTTGTTAGGATGATGGCTTCCTGAAGATACTTAGGAGACATATTACTATATACTTTTTTGGGAATAAGAAATAAGTTTCTGTCTTATATAAGCCACATGCATCAAACCCAATCCCAACTGATAAAAATTAGTATTAATGTTACTGTAACAAGAAACTCCTACATTTAAGGAGTGGTTAAAGAAGGAACTGCCAGTTAAAAAGACTGAGAGGGGTTACTGGGTGGCTCAGTCAGTTGAGCTTTTGACTTCAGCTCAGGTCATGACCTCACCATTCATGGGTTCGAGCCCCTCGTCCAGCTCTGTGCTGACAACTCAGAGCCTGGAGCCTGCTTTGGATTCTGTGTCTCCTTCTCTCTCTCTGCCCCTCCCCTCTTGGTCTCTGTCTCTGTCAAAAATGAATAAACATTAAAAAAAATTTTTAAATAAAGAATAAAAACCAAAAATCAAGAGAAAAATGTAGATTGAAGAGGTAGGGTGGGGACAATAACAGCAGATGTTTAAAACATGTCAAGCAGGAGGAGGTTTGAATGTAGGATGTTAAATTTAGAACTACAAAGCCCTTGTTGACTTTAAAGAGAGAAATCTCATGAAAGCAATAACAGTGAAAACCTAGTTGGGCTTCCATCGTGAATGAGAGTCAGAGGAGCTAAATTAATATTTAATTTTGGGAATAAGGGAAATAGAACAATAAGTTAAAGGCAAAATGGAAAAGAGATGCTTGGTGTCTTTTCTTACAACTAAACTATATCTCCAATGATCCATGATTCTGTTAATATTGGCCATTGTTTATTACATTAAAAGAGGTCACCCATTCTTTGCCAATAAACTCAAAGCCTTCAAAATAAAAGAGAAATGAATGGCCTTTTGCATTCAGAGTCACTTTCATTTGGGGACCTCTGTCCATAATAGTAGGACATTCTGGAAAATAAAATACTTCCTACTCTCAACTCAAATTCTAGGCACGCATATGTGTGAGTGTAAATGGGGCAGGTATAGAGGTGACATGGAACGCCCACATCTGAAATAAATGAAACTTCTTTTAATTCTTTTTTAAAATTTTTATTTACTTTTGGGAGAGAGCAAGCGGGGGGCGGGGCACAGAGAGGGGGACAGAGGATCTGAAGCAGGCTCTGTTCTGACAGGCTGACAGCAGCAAGCCCATGTGGGGCTCGAACTTTCAAACCCTGAGATCATAACTTGAACCAAAGTCGGATGCTCAACTGACTGAACCACTCAGGTGCCCTGAAACTTCTTTTATTTCTGAAAAAATTCTTCTCTGATTATTCTAATATTTGGAGGTGTATTTGTATCAAGGATTTTTTAAATGTTTGTTTCTTTTGAGAGAGGCAGAGAGTGAGAGAGAGAGAGAGAGAGAGAGAGAGAGAAAGGTGGGAAGAGAGGGAGACAGAATCTGAAGCAGGCTCCAGGCTCTGAGCTGTCAGCATAAATCCGACATGGGGCTCAAACCCACAAACTGCGAGATCATCACCTGAGCTGAAGTTGGCTCCTTAACCAACTGAGACGCCCAGGCGCCCCAGGGATTTTTAATTGCATGTAAGAAAATGCAAGAATTCTGGGGCTTCATATGTGACTCATTTGCAAGCCACTGTGTTCATCTTCTGTCTGCCCTCCAGGCTCTGGCCCCTGTTCCTAGACTGTCTGCCTGCTTGCTTCCTTCTTTCTTTTCTTCTTCTTCTTCTTCTTCTTCTTCTTCTTCTTCTCCTTTTTTTCTAGGATAAAGGAAGCTGTTACACTGGGGTAGAAACTGTGCAAATGAAAGCAACGTGCCAGGGGCCCAGGGTGTTAGGAATATTTTAATACCTTTTCAAGTGTAAATGAAAACTACTTCTCACTAGAAAGAAATTTGAGTTAAAGATTGGGGGCTGGAGGGTTACCTGGGTGGCTGAGTCGGTTAAGCAAGGTTAAACAACTGACTCTTGATCTCAGCTTAGATCATGATCTCACGGGTTGTGAGGTTTGGGAGATGGAGCCCTGCATTGGGCTCTGCACTGCCTACTTGGGATTGTCTCTCCCTCTCTCTCTCTGCCCTTCCCCTGCTCGTGTTTGCGTGATTTCTTTCTCTTTCTTAAAATAAATAAACATTTAAAAAAAAAAACAAAAACGGGGGACAGGAGCCAAGTCCACGAAGAACAATGATAAAACTGACATCAAATAAAATACTGGCCAATGTACATATATTGAGTTTATGAATTCAACATATAGTAATAGTATTTTTTGAATACTTTGTAAGTATTGAAAGGATTTTAAATGCATTTTTTTCATGCCATGTGTTTTTGAAAGAAATCTGTTAGACTCTGGGGAAAAAATTAAGTATGCATTATGGTCTTCATTGAAAGGCTAAAACAACAGATTTCTATTTCTGTTAGGAAAAAATGCTTCTCCTCTCTTCCTGGATTTGCTTGCTAACAGATGATGAACATACTTCATAATTTGTAAGTTCCTTTACAAAGTGCAGCCATTGTTTAATTCAGTGATTTGTAACTTAAAGTATCGGTTTCAACCTATTCATACCAAATGGATGAAATAACTTTTTTACTTTACAATGGCCCTTGAATGGTGTGGGAGAGGAGTTCTCAAAACAACACCCTCAAGCATTGCAGAGAGGAGCATCCATCTGACCCCTTCTTCATGATGTATTGAATGTTCCTTGGTGTATCCTGACAGAAATGTTAAAACCCACAGAGCTACTTTAAGGATAAAAAAACTCATATAACTTTATTTTTTTAAGTAGTAAAATGTCTCAGTTACATTTGGATACAGTACAAAGAGTAATAAAATAGCACCTGTGAATTTTTTAATAGATTGTAAAGAATCTTGACTCCTTTATCTTCCTTACTCTTTCTCCACTTCACTAAACAAAGAAAACAGATAACTCTCACTTCTGCTCGGAGTGGGTCACCAGGGGCCTGATTTTCATGCGAACAGCCCTGAGGGAATAATCTGCACCTCTGAAGGGAACCCAGACCACTCCATTCTCAATCTCATAAGGACTGTTGTTCCTTGGGTCATAGGAGCCCCCAGGGTAGTAGATGCCATTGAGATTGGCTGCTTGGCAGCTGTTGTACCACCAACCTCCTCCGTAGACTTCTGCGCAGTTCTCTTCCCACAGGTCTGCATCCCTGTCATAGGTGCTGAACTGCATGCCAGCATGAGAAGTATACTCTGTTCCTTCCTCTACGGAACCCTCAATCAGAGCATCGCCTGCTGTGCCCTCATAGGAGGAGACCTGCAGGGGATAGCCTTCTGCCTCAGAGCCTACCCTCAAGTGATATTCTGCATAAGCCAGATTCCCAGCCCAGTCCTCTAATTCAACCCGAAGGACAGAGCCCCTTAGGGTCAGTAAGTGGAGGTATTCATTGCCTAGCCAGAATTCTCCTTCCCCCTTGTCATCCAGACTGCCGAAACCTCTCTTGTAGTCTTGCCAGGTCCGGTTAAAATTCAGTGATCCATCCATTCTTTGCTGGATCAAAAGCCATCCTCCCAAACTGGTCTCTTGATCACAATAAACAGAAAAAATCTTACTGGATCCGGGTAGCTTGATATTGAAAATACCACTTTGGGCACCTGCAGGATGTGTTTGGAGGACATCATCACAGTCTAAAAAAAAAATTAAGCTGGTTGGAAGAAGTTACTCTCATTTAACTTTACAAAGATAGGCATGGCCCAGATTAAATGAAGGCAGATACTGGCTTCCTTTTCCTTCCTTCCTTCCTTCCTTCCTTCCTTCCTTCCTTCCTTCCTTCCTTCCCTCCCTCCCTCCTTCATTCCCTCCAGGGGGAAAGGATGCACCTACACTGAGATGGAGATTAAGCAAGTAAGCGACATTTATACCTACAAATTTCAAGGGAGATGTTCCTCAATGGATTTGAAATTTTACTTGCCCGTACTGATAATAGCAAGTAACCAGCAACGATACCTAAGCATCATTTAGTGCTAATATAACTTGTTTTTAACCTGACCTTAATGTCAACTGAGACACACACTTAAAATATGATTAATAAATTGGGTGACAATTCCAACAGCACACATTTTGAATGGTGAAAGAATTCGGCTAAACAAATTTAAAATCGAGTTTCAGAGGGATTCATTCATTCATTTAACATGTTATTTATTGAGTGATGACTCTCAGCACTGTTAGGCATTTGGGAATACAGAGATGAATAAGATAGATAAAGTCCCCGCCCTCCTGGAACTTACAGTCTAGTGCCCAAAAAAATAAAAAATAAAAACAAAAAACCAAAAGGTGTCATTTCTATAAGGTGTAATAGAGGGCTAGGGAAGAAGTTCAAGGTGCTATGGGAGGCACTGCGGGCGAATTTAGTCTAGGGGGTCAGGGAAGGCTTCCCCAAAGGAGAAGTGTGGATACCTCTGGCAGGGCGAGCTCTAGCATGGCCTCTTTTGGTGGTATATGCTTCTCTGAGGACTTCGTGTTCCGCTTCACTTCCGGCCTCACCTGCCACTTTAAAGCTCTTGCTTTCAAATGTGGAGTCTCCTCTGTTGTAAGTCTTACTAGTGGTTACCAACTGTTTGCTGTGAGTTGAAGTTTTACCACTGGAAGGGAGCTCGTGTTGCCCTAAGCGCGTGAATATGTCAGATTCCGAGCCCATACTTTCAAACTCTCTTAAGGTAGGTGTGAGTACACTCGAAAATTTGCTTCCAGTTGAGGCAGATTCAAAGAAACCCGCCAAGTCAGGGTGTCTAGAATGGAGATCCCCTAGGCTACCAGAAAAAGCATGGGACAAGTCACAATCAGAACCATCTTCGGAGTTTACCACTTCTTTGATCACTTCTTTGCGACCATCAGGACCTATAACTGTCTTAGTGACAGTTTTAGAGCATGAACGACGAGTGGTGGTCGTGCTACCAGAGGTGACCTTCTCATTACCAATAAGAAGCTCTTTATCTCCTTTAGAAGTGACCAGTTTGCCTGTGTGGTACTCTTTCTTTGTCCCTGGAGATACACTTCCTGACACCTCTTCAAACGTGCCCCACTCTTGCTTGGTAGGCCTGGTGTCCCCATGCCCTAAGCTATCTGGCCTAAAACTTCCAGGCTGAGGAGTTCCAGAGCTCCAAGAGCCGCCACTGCCAGTTCCAGTGCTCCCAGAGCTCCAAGAGCTGGCACTCTCCGTGTTCCAAGTACCCGCACTGCTAACTCCAGTGCTGCCTGTGTTCCAGGTGCTGCCACTGCCAGGTCCGGAGCTCCCAGGGTTCCAAGCGCCTGAGCTTCCAGGTCCGGTGCTCTCAGGGTTCCAAGCGCCGGAGCTTCCGGGTCCGGAACTTCCAGGGCCAGAGCTCCCAGGGTTCCAAGCGCCCGAGCTTTCAGGTCCAGAGCTCCCAGGGTTCCAAGCGCTAGAACTTCCAGGTGTGGAGCTCCCAGGGTTCCAAGCGCCCGAGCTTCCAGGTCCGGAGCTTCCAGGTCCAGAGCTCCCAGGGTTCCAAGCACCTGAGCTTCCATGTCCGGTGCTCCCAGGGTTCCAAGCGCCCGAGCTTCCAGGTCCGGAGCTCCCAGGGTTCCAAGTGCCAGAACTTCCAGGTGTGGAGCTCCCAGGATTTCTAGGGCTTTCAGGCACTGATCCCGTTCCATGTGGTACAGAGTCTCCTGGGGCATTCCCATCTGTACCAGACCTCTCTAACGTTATTTTCATCTGCTGCGTTTCCATGAGTGCCTTCCACTCTGCAGGGGCCTTCTGAAGCTGGTGCTTGTACTCCCCAGGAATCATATCTGGAGCTGTGCGCATTTTCAGCAGTGGTAAATATTGCGTATCTCTAGAGGGAAGTAAGTCTTTGGCAATGACTTGTTCAAGTTGCTTCTGCTGATCTTCGTAGTACTTTAGATCTGTCCTACGTTCTAAAGCCCTACTGCACGACCCTTGGCAAGATCGGATCTTAATATCAATGTCCACCTAGAGAGAGGGGAAGAAAGATAAAGAAAAGAAGCAGATATAAATAAGGAAAATTATGTCTATTGAGTTCTTCGCATTTAATTTATTTTTTGAAAACTGGTTTCATTTCTTTACTTGGAGACCTACCAATCAATTCTGTTTTTCATTTATGTCATACCCTCAGTGGAAGAGATGTGGGTATTATAAGGTTTGCCTGGATAAGCAACAGCAGCTATTTGGATTCATCTTAGTCTTAAAATAGATAAAGAGTAAGGTACTATTCCCTCTGAAAGGAAACACTAATGAATTGAGCCTCAGTGAGACTCAGATTGAAGATTCAGAGGCACAGTGGTGTCAGAGCTTTGCAACAAGACAAGCAGGGATTTAATATTTGCTTTTGAAATTTACTGTCTATGTATCCTTGGAAAATGTACTTAATATCACTGAGCCTTTTTTTTTTTTTCATCTGTAGAGTGGGGAAATAATACCTACTTCATAGTCGGATAATGGATATAACACCTTGCTCTACATACAGTAGACATTCAATGAATTTGCTTCCTGCTATTCAAAAACAAGGAAATTCTGGTGGCAGAGCCACAAAGTTACTCACCTCCAGTCGTTTCATATCTATCAGTTGATCCCTGACATTTTTCTGCAGAAGTTGGATATGCTGTACTTGTTCCAAGACTTTGCGCTTCAGGATCGCAATTCTGCTTCTCAGATCTTCTGACACTTGGCTAAATGTATTATCATTGTCTGAAAAAAGAAAATATGGATGTTGAAGTATCTGCCAAGTGCTTTGCTTATAATAGCCAGTAAAGAAGGAAACTTGCTTATAAATATCCTCCCCTTTTAACAATAATTTGTTCTCTGGACATTTTATTTGCGAGTTCCAAATCTGTTAGGCATTTTTGGACAATGTTATGTCCTCTAGTCATCCATGGCTGTCAGTTAAGATGCCCTACTAGCAGTTAGTAATTCAAATAGATGCAGAAGAAAAAATTTGGAATTTTAAAGAAGTCATTAGGAGATTAAATAGTTTGATCACATTTCAATTATTTCATCATATCCTTAGCCAAGAGACTTAAACATATTCATGGATTTTCTTACTGAGAAGTTTTTCTTCCAACCTATCCATTTGAAATTGTTCCTAAGCTTTTTTATTTACTTATTTATTAATTATTTTTTTTAGGTCAACATGATCATTCACTTGCCATTATTGTGGTTGCACCATTGGCATTAAATTAGTTAAGTGTCTCTAAAGATATAGAGAATTACAGCAAGGCTTCAGTAACTGGAGCCTCAGTAAACTTGCTTCCCACGCCCAGAGGAAATCGAGTGTTTCCTAGTCCTAAGGCTTAGTCATAGTCCTATGAGAAAGAACATGGCTCTATATTTTGAATTAACCAAACCAAACAAAACATAAAGAGCTTGGTGGAGTCTGTGGATTGAACTCCTAACTCCATCACATGATAGCTTTGTGTCTTTGGTTGAGTCTCGTGATCTCTGTTTCCTCCTCGGTAAGATAGAAACAAAAATATCTACTCAAAAGGTTGTGCTCATCTTATTTTCAGTATATACTCTTAAAAAAGAGCACACTTAAAGTCTACTCTTCACTACCAAATTCTGACTTTGTGACTTTAAACGATTCTAAGCTAACCTTTTTTATGTTATAAAAATAACAAAAAGAAGCCCCTCCTTAAAATTTAGGAATATCATAAAGACACGTGTTTCTATCTTAAGTACTTTGGGATAAAATTGAAGTTGCTATAAGGAGACAGAACATTTATTTAGGGCTATTGTTGTTTTGTTGTGTGCTATAAAGTGAAAGCACCAAATCTGTAATGCTTACTGTTACCGGTGGCAAAATCCCCTCTCACAAGTTCCATTACATTCCCTGTCAGTAAACTAGAGTCCTTATTGTTCTTCTGATAATCAAATAGTGAATTTTGGAGCTTATTAATTCTGTTTGTAAAATCTTGATTGACTTCATCGATTAACCCTTTCATCCTGCAGCCAGAAGGGCATTTGTAGTTCTGGAAGTGAAGAGAAAAAAATTACATTAAGGGTCTGTATCTTGGATCCAGTATAATTTTGAAGGTTTCCATGCAGCCCCCGTTGCTCCCCCCGCCCCCCACCCCAATATCTTTAGATCATCTATTGACTTAAAAGTAGTTTAAGAGGACTAGTCATAGGTTGTAGAGAAATACTGGAATGAGGGTTCACTTAACCATAAAATAGCCACCAGAAAGTCTTGAGGCCTGAACATGCAACTAAAATCCAATCTGTTAATCCCACTAATGACCCAGAGTTTGAGAGGTAATTTAAATAGTGCTTTCAGAGTGAAGTTGCTTTCCATTTGTCTTCTTTAATTTGGCATGTAATGAGCTATTAGATTATTTCCCACTGGAAAAGTTTTCTGGGACCTACTGGGCCAGCCTGTGCACAATTCTAGCACCACAGGGAAATATTCTCCCACTCCCTATGCCAACTGCTCACCCAGTCTTCATCAGAGCAGAAGGGCCAGTCTGTCTCTTTGCACACAGAGTGATGTCCTTCCACAATTCTTGGGCCACGCACACCTCCTCCTCCAGCTATAAATTCACCTTCCTGGACATCTCCAGTCTTTAAGGATTCATTCATACACACAAAAGAGAACAACATTAGGCAGATAGGAGAAGACACCAACATGCCTGTAAATCCCAATTAGGGGGAAGGTTCTTACAGAGATTAAGAACACCAGTTTGGGGCATCTGCAAGCTTCAGAAATCAAGCTTTCTTCGATTTTGACCGAAAACCCTAATACCCATTTCATGGAGTTGCGGGAATTAAAGGAGATAAGGTGAAGAAATTTTTTAACTGTGTTTGAGACAAAACAAGCATTTAATAAATGGCAGGAGTTTTAAAGGATTTATTATGTAAGGAAAATTATTTGAATCTACAAAATTAGTTAAAATTTACATTTTCATGATGAGTAATGTCTACAGATAGAAAGGTAATTGAAAAATTCAGAGTTCTTTATCCTGTAATTTCTGTTTCAGTAGGAAAAAAACAAACTATCTTAGCTTAGTGTCTCCTTCAAGTTTCTACTTTGACCCTATGGGTCTATTATTTGAGCAAGTACATACCAAAGATACAAAGACGGCCAATTCAGACTGGGAAATGTTTTTTAGGTTATCCACTCATGTAATAAAATTTCCTTTTTATTTGTAAAGAAAAAGAGTAGACTGAAAACAAAAATAATGGTCCATAGCTGACTTTTTGAATACCTTCTAATTAGAAATAGAGATTTCTAAAAATTTTCTGTTGTGATCTATGAGATAAAATAGGACATAAAAATATTCTTCCAGGGGCGCCTGGGTGGTTCAGTTGGTTAAGTGACCGACTTCGGCTCAGGTCATGATCTTGCAGTTTGTGAGTTCGAGCCCCGCGTCGGGCTCTGTGCTGACAGCTCAGAGCCTGGAGCCTGTTTCGGATTCTGTGTCTCCCCCTGTCTCTGCCCCTCTCCTGCTCATGCTCTGAGTCTGTCTGTCTGTCAATAATAAATAAACATTTAAAAAAAAATATTCTTCCAACAGGACTTTGTATCAGTTGACATGGGTTTTAAGTTTTAACTATGTTTATTTTGTATCACCAACTTACAAGGATTTTGCTATAACTATTTTAATCTCAGATAGTTTATTCTTTTTTTTTTTTAATTAATCTCTACACCCAACCCTGATATCAAGAGACACATGCTCTGCCTACTGAGCCAACCAGGTGGCCCAGAGATAGTTTATTCTTATAATTAGTTAATATTTGCTGTCTCATTTAAAAAATACTCTAATAATAATGATAATAATTCAAGCAATCAAGGACAGTTTATATTAAGGAACAAGTATAATCTCTTTGTTTAAGAAATAAAATTATAAATTCAAACATACTTCAAAATAAAATGGTACAACAATAAAAACAGGCAAAAACTAAGTATTTATGCCAATAGGTAAAAATAACCAAAAACGTATGCATTATCCAAAATAACCATGTTCGCAAATGAGGTTAGTCTTATTTTCCATAAAATTTTTTACTTATTAGTTTACTATAAGGAAGAGAATTAAGTTAGAATCCCTCTTTAGTTTTTTCTACTCTGGTAACAGGATATGAGTGGTGAAGAGAAAGAAATAAATTGGAATAATTCATAGCCTGAAAGTAACAAAGTGTCTTAAACACATTTGTCACGTTTTTATGAGACCAAAGTGTTTCAAAAGCTTGTAAATTGAAGTCTTCTGTTCTATAGATCTCTGGAGTCAAACTTTAGAAATTATTGCAATATTTAATAACTATTTTAAAAGATTGCTTCCCAAAAAGCATCTTGCCTTCTCAGTTACTCTCTTCTGATTTTGCTATGTCATATGTTTTCAAAGACAACTAATTTGCTTTTCTTTTTTTCTCAAGAAACATAAAAACCACCTTTCAGAAAAACTATATTAAACCACTGTTCCGCTTATTATGGACAAATAGCAATAAATTAACAATTAGGTTTTAAAAACTCTTATCAGAGGAATGTTTTGTTCTGTTAACTAGCATTAACTATCCTAAGTCTTTATTGGAACAAAGATGGCAAAGATTTCTTCCCTTCAAACAAACAATGTTGTAAGACTGTGTTTTACAGATGCTAGAGTTTCCCCTATGAATTTCTGTACTTTGGTCCAGCTAAGCCTCCCTCTTACTCTTGAGGTCTCCGGCTCATCTAGGAACTTGCCTCCATGGCCTAAAACTGATAAAGCTAACAGTGTGTTAGCATACATAAGCGTGCTAGGACACACAGTGTGTGAGGACATACATAAGGCTGACTTAGACCTGCAAGTTCTTTGTGGAATAAACACCAGAGAGAAAACAAGAAGAGAAAATAAAGGTGACCATACCCAGACTGTGCCCACCACACTCAGGGCCAGGCAAAAGATCTTCAGGGAAAACATCTTTTCTAAGGGTGGGGCTGAGTCTTGAGGAGCACTCCCGCTGAAAGAAAGGAGGACAGCTTCCACTCCTAGTTCCCATCGTATTTAAATCTGCAAGGAGGTCTGATTAATCATTATCTTTGTCCTGTTTAGACAGTCGATATGCACTCCTACATCCCTTGCTCCTTCTCTAAGGTTGGTGTCCTAGAAGTTCTTGCTCAATTCTCCCAAGCTTGTTTGCTTTTGATAAGTTGTTGCCAAGGTAGAAGCAATTCCAGGATGATCTCACATTCCAGGAACAGGATGACTTCAGAAATGCAAAAGGAAACATAGGAAGCCGTACCTCTATACTTGAGACTTGAAAAAGTATGGAGAGTGGCTGAGGCAGACTAGCAGTAGCCTGTTGTGAACAGAGTTGGCAAATGATATTTCGCTTTATGTAGGAAATATGGTTGGATGATCTGACTTTTAAAAAATTACTTTGGTGACAGGCTATCCCTGAAGTCCTTCTGTAAGTTACCTTGAACAGATTAGTTTCCTTCATCGAAAATGGTTAAGACAGTAGCCCCTGGAACCAAACGTCTTAGGTCCATAATCTCAGTTACACCATTTCCCAGCTCTGTGCTTTTGGACACATTACATGTTTTTATGAAGAATAAATGAGTTAATCCTTGTAAAGCCCTCAGAGCAGTGATTGCCACACAGTAAGTACTGGGTAAATGTTAACAATTATTGAAGAACATAAAGTGCATGAAAAATATCATTTCCTTTCTGTGTCTGTTCCTTTGGACCTGTCAGTTTACTTTCCCTGCTCTTCTTCTTCATGTGAAAGTTTTCCATGGCCAGTTTTAGCAAGCAAAAAAAACAGGATACCCAGTTAAATTTGAATTTCAGATAAACAACAAATGCATTTTAAGGTAAGTGTGTCCTGTGCAATATTTAGGATGTATTTATACAAAAAAAAAGTTTGTCGTTTATCAGAAATACGTATTTAACTGAGCATCCTGTCATTTGTCCGATAAGCCTACCTTGCCTCAAATTGTGCTTCCTATGTGAAGTCAATTCTGATAATAGTAATAGTTAATATTTATTGAGTGTTTGCTAAGTGCCAGGCACTGTGCTAGAAAACACTTTACAGTGTACCTGATTTCATCTCTCCAATTGAAAGCAATTTCTTGAGGTGCCTGGGTGGCTCAGTCAGTTGAATATCCGACTCTTGGTTTCAGCTCAGGTCATGATCTCACAGTTCATGGGATTGAGCCCCTTGGGTTCAAAAGAAAATTAAGGGAAATTATAAACTACTCAGATTGTGCGTAGATCTTAACATAGAGTTGAATGAAAAAAATAATAAATACAATGAAGACCTTAGCAGTGTTTCTCTCTTTTTTTTTTGTAGTTTTTTTTTTAAATTTATTTATTTATTTATTTTTTATAAACTTAAAAAAAAAAGAAATCTACTCATGAGAACATTAAAAAAAAAAAAAGACAATCTCTTGTTCTTCCATAGTGCAATACTTAGAGGGGACCCTAGAGTCCCATCCAGGTTTTGGAAGGCAGTGATTCTATGGAATGTTGTACTCATAGGCAATGACTGAACTGGCAAAATGCCAGGCATGGATAGAAGCTGGAGGCTTGACCTCTTTAGATGATTTTGTGTGCTTATTGAAAGTGTTCCACTTGGGAGGTGCGCATAGTCTATGGAAGAGAACACCCTGGTGGGCTTCAGGTGACTTAGTTGAACACAACCTAATTGAAAGTAAGTTAAGAGAAAACAGTCTGACTGAATGCCACGGCTCTGGGCCACATCAGGGCATTTCCAAGGCACCACCTTTAGCTTTTAGCCTTGCTGTTCCACAGTTCCCTCAAGTATCTGCACATCCAGGGCTCTTCTCAGATGACACCTTCTCAGAGAGACCTTCTTTAACTAGCTAACACAAAGAGCAGCCGTACCATTAACCCAGTTTTGTTTTACTTCATAATATTTTATCACTACAGGATAATGTATATTTGGGAAGCTATTTGTCTATGTCTCCTTCGCACTAAGCTTCATGAGGCCAAGGCACATTGCCTAGTGCAAGGTCTGGTGGAGAGTAAGTACTAGTAAGTATTTGTTAGAGGAATGGAAGGCTGTCACAGCACGGTATGGCAGAAGAATAATGGCCTTTGCAGAGAGTGAGATCTGGATTCTAGCTAAGTGACATGGACAAACTAAATTCTCTAAGCAGTTTACTTATCTGTAAGATGGGGATGGCAATATTTATATTGCAGAGTTGTTTTGAAGATTATATAACATGGCATATATAGAACATGTTGGATGTACACAGTAGGAGACCCAGAAATGGTAGCTTTTATTGTTCCTAGAATGTCCTAGTGCCACAGAATTGAAAGTTCCCGTGTTGTCTCTCCAGTACCAGAATTCCATAACCAGGCCCTTTTGTAGGACTGCAGGACTGGGCACCAACCACGCTGGGCCCTCCACCCATGTAATATAACCTACGGAGAAGCAGGTTTTGCTTCACCAGGAAGCCATGCAGACAAACAGACAACAAATAATACAAGGAGTACCATTTTTTTTTATTAAAAATTTTTTAATGTTTATTTTTGAGAGAGAGAGAGAGAGACAGACAGAATGTGAATGGGGGGGCGGGGAGGCAGAGAGAGAGAGGGAGACACAGAATCTAAAGCAGGCTCCAGGCTCTGAGCCTGATGTGGGGCTAGAACCCACAAACTGTGAGATCATGACCTGAGCTGAAGTCGGATACTTAACCGACTGAGCCACCCAGGCATCCCAAGGAGTACCATTTTTTAAAAGCATGTGACAATAAGGATGTCTTTACAAGTATATAAATTGTGGGCAAAATCTGAGAAATTTCATTTCTTAAGCCATAACTTCTATAGTATTGTATTTTTCCCAGAGATGACTATATCCTAATTTTTTAACACCAATGAGAGGGATTATTTATCCTCTTGAAATTAATATTATATTCCACAAATTACAATTATTTAATTGCAGGGATTCATATATTTGCTATCCTGTAACATCTGGCAGGCCTGGAATGGTATATAATGTATGTAAAAAGAATAGAAATTCTACAGCTGTCATTATGTTTCAGGGCTTTTATTTTTTAACGTTTTTTGGTAAAATTTATTTTTGAGAGAGGGAAAGAGAGTATGAGTGGGAAGGGGCAGAGAGAGAGGGAGACACAGAATTCGAAGAAGGCTTCAGGCTCTGAGCTATCAAAACTTACGCATGAAGAGTAACATATATAGCCATTGTGTAAACATCACAAGTACAAACCAAACAAAACAAGACAAATCCTCAGCTTTCTTTTGAGTGAGATATTCGTCCTTCCCTGGGCTATATCCCAGGGAAGTAAGAGAACATCTCTTTCTTTACGCATTTATTCTTAGTGTATTGAATTCTCAAAGCAGTTCACTTATTCCTTCATTTGTTTAACTGTAATAACCATTTACTGCATGCCTACTACTTGTCAGCCCTGCCTGCTGTGTTCTTGAAATAGAAAGGCAAATGACGGTGAGGAAATCAATATGTAGCTAAGAAGTTAAGCCATATAAAATTGCCATTTTTGTAGGTCCAAATGATAAATATGTGCAGTTTCCCATGGTTTAACCTAATACAACACGAAAGGAAAAATTCTGTGATGTGTATTCAAAGTACTGTTAAAATACAGAGCAGAGAATCATCTCTGCATTTCTTTCTGTTACATTTTGTATAAATGTTCCTTAAGATATCTGGTTTAATTCAGGTCTAAAAATTCAAGATGCTTCTGAAAAATATTCGCTATGTCTTCTAGCATAAATCTGTATGAATCTGTGTGCATTTATTATTGTCCTAATAACCAGAAGACAATGTTGCTTTGACAGGACATATTTTATCAAAACAATATTGAATGCACAGTTAGAAAGTACTAAAATTAATTTCTAAAATTTGAAACGCTTGGATTGTAAAAATTTAGGCAATTCTGGTACTTCACAATACTCTTTCGGGTCCTCTGCCTCAGGTTTTACAGCAGTGACTAATCTATAAAGGAGTCACTGGAAAACACTGGCAAGGCTGCTTAGCTTTGTGTATCTGATCTTCTCTCTTTGTCTCCTGCATTTCAGGGCTGTTGCAAAAGTTTGTTTTTAACCAAGCTGTTTACTGTGAAAGGTGAATGAGTTGATGATAACATGTAGGACTAACTAATGGCACTTTTACTTTTGGAACTTATCAGTACCCTGATGGTCCCAAATAGTTTCCCTAGCAATTATAGCTCTGGAGAAAAGATGGGGATTTCCTTAAACACGCAGAAATGATTCTGAACTGGATTTATAAAATGGAGGAGGGGGCAGGGGAAGAGCTTTCCTTGATCTTTGATTCTGTCACACTGCCTTTCTCTTTAATCTACTTAGCCAGGAAAGAAATCTACTTTATTTGTTAAAATTGAACTGTTTCCAGATTAATAGCCATGTAATTGAATAGTTTCTTGGTATTTTTGAAAGTAAATTTTATAATGTTCCAATAATAGATTAATAATTCTCTCTTTGTTATGTTCTATGCATTATTCTCACAGTCTTCTGCTTAAGTACTTTTAATCAAGTTTCCACTAAAGTAGTTCTGAGTGTGTGTATGTGTGACACGTGTGTATGTGTGAGTGAAGCAGAGAGGGAGGAAGAAAGAGAATGAGAAGAAAAGAGGGAGGAAGGGAGGGGAAGGGAGAAGGATGAGTGAAAATGAGGCCCCTGAATTTTTCCCATTGCTTTACTTCTTCTCATTTTTTGACTGTGTTTATCAAATAATTCATTTTCAAAATAAATTAATTTTACTTATGATGTGCTTTACTAAATTTTACTGGATGTATCAAATTGTTTGCCTTGAACATGCATTAAAGTATATAAATACTATTTTTGAAAAGTTAAACCATTATACAAATGAATAATTAATGTGTTAATATCACCAACATGGTTTCATCCTAATGTCATACACCTTAAATCCATTAAATTTGGCACACTTCTCTGCCGATTTCACTGTGGTTCTGTTAGAGATTAGCAAACAAGATGTATCAGTTGGTACTGATTTAATAATGATCTATTGAGATCTCGGGAAATAGCATTTGTAAGGAACTTAGATGTTCCATAGCAAGAAATTATATGAAAAGTATGAGTAAATTTAATTATCAAGATCAATTTAATTCTTGGTGATTCCTATTGGAACCTATTTTAAATGGGTCTTTTCTACAGTAAAACCAAGGCAATTTGAAGAACGCATTTGGGTAAATTTTTGCTTAGATAAAATTAAACAAAAAATTACTGAGAATAACAGCAGAGAAACTCGAGGTGGAGAACAGTTTACAAAATACTACCAGTATACCAGAATATACTCCTCTAAACAGTGGATGTCATGAAAAACAAGGACAAACTAAGAAATGGTTACAAAAGTTGACTAAAAAGTGGCAACTAAATGTAATGTTGTATCCTAGCTAGGATCCTGGAACAGAAATAAAGACGTTAGTGTAAAAACTGGTGGAACAGAGGGGCACCTGGGTGGCTCAGTGAGTTAAGTGTCTGACTTCAGCTCAGGTCATGATCTCCTGGTCTATGAGCTTGAGCCCCTGGTCAGGCTCTGTGCTGACAGCTCAGAGCCCGGAGCCTGCTGCAGATTCTGTGTCTCCCTCTCTCTCTCTGCCTTGCACTCTGTCTCTGTCTCTCAATGTTTATAAAAATAAACATAAAAAAAATTTATAAAAAAACTGGTGGAACAGAATAAATAGCGTGTGACAGGTAGGGAATAAGAACTACTAGAGTTGGTTTCTTAGTTTTGACAAATGAATCATGGTAATGTCCGATGTTAGCGTTAGAGGAAACTGGGTGACAGGTACAGGGGACTGTCTGTAGTATCTTTGTAACTTTCCTGCAAAAAAATTACAAAATAAAATTATAAAATTTATAAAAGTTATTAAAAAAGAAAAACATTGCTAAAAATAACAGCAAAAAACATTAAAATTTTAAAATTATATTTCCAGACTTAAATGATGTTGGATTCAAATCCCATGCAGCAATACCAATCTTAGCAGCAAGAAAACGAAACAAAACAAAATAAAAAAATTGTTTTTGTTTTTATTTCTGAAGCAATTTCATATGTTCTCTCATTTGACCTTTACCATAGCTTTGTGATGTAAGGAGAGCAAGTTAGGAAGGAAAACATTGCCAGTCCAAGGTCTCTTAAACGTTAGGTCAAATTTTTTTTAAAGTCACACTTTAACTATTTGCCCCTGAAGATTTGAAAGAGCCACTTTCATCACAGAGTGGAATCTGCCCTGCTGTGTTTATTGAGGGGAAGTCAACACTTAGATTTATTTAGGGAGGTTTCCCATCCACCGCAGGTCATTTTGTGCTTTCAAAGTTGCCAGTAAAAGAAAACCCGTGAGAGGACCTGGGAAGTGAGAGTGAGGGCCAAGAGTACTGGATTTTGGATTTGGGAAACTCATTTTTGACCTAGTTGTAAACCTGATTAAATATCATGATCCAGAATTTATCTCAGTTTGTACCTTCAGATATTTCCCAATTAAATTGAAATAAGCAAGAGCTTGAAATTGTGCCAGACAGCCTTTCCAAAGTCTTTCAAACCTGACACAAAGGAGTGTTCTACAAGTCAATGGTCAAACCTACCTACTATGAGTACTCATAGTTGGCCATGGCTATCGGGCCATTGGGATCAAGGCTTATGTTTATGAGGCTGATGATTGTATGTCTTTAGTTTGTTTTTCTCCTTAAGAGAAAAAATATTAATACTCTTCTGGTGTGTAGACCATTGTTGGAGAATGACTATGATTTATGTACACTCTTATGGGATCAATTAATTCTCTGATAATTTCCTCTGTCCCAGAATAATTAGTGACTCTCTGAAGAACCAATATCAAGGAGCACCTGGCTGGCTCAGTCTGAAGAGCTTGCAACACTTGATCTTGGGGTTATGAGTTCAAACCCCACATTGGGTGTATAGATTACTTAAAAATTAAATCTCAAAAAAAAAAAAAAACAACTGAGAACTAATATCAAGACTATGTTCTCTGACCATAATGCAATAAATTTATATATTAATTAAAAATAGATAATTTTAAAAAACCAAGTAATATTCACCTTATAACCCTTGGGTTCAAAAGAAAATTAAGGGAAATTACAAAATACTCAGATTGTGGGTAGATCTTAACATAGAGTTGAATGAAAAAAATAATAAATACAGTGAAGCAGTGTTTCTCTTTTTCTCCTTAGCAATGTTTCTCTTTTTTTTTTGTAGTTTTTTTTAAAAAAAATTATTCATTTATTTATTTTGAGAGAGAGAGAGAACACGAGCAGGGGAGGAACAGAGAGAGAGAGAGAGAGAGAATCCCAAGTAGGCTCTGTGTTGTCAGCATAGACCCTGATGTGGGGCTTGAACTCAAAAACTGTGAGATCATGTCCTGAGCCAAAATCAAGAGCTGGACACTTAGCCAACTGAGCCAAAGGACCATTTTATTAAATATCTAAACAATCATAGACCTATTAGATTATAAAATGAAATAAAAATAATTACTAGAAAAATGAAATTTAAAAAATGATGTATAAAATATAGGCCCAAATTTCTATTATTAGATTCCAAAGATATAAAATTACATTTCAGTGACTACAATCAGAGCAAAGATAATATAGGAAAAAATGTTTCTACATTAGAAAATCCTTAATTTTTCTACCTATCTTAACATGGACCAGTCACAAAGAATTTGGGGACCAGCCAGATAATACTAATTTATAACACAGTGCCTTTTATATAATTTAAAAATATATAACACAAAAGAATAATTCATGATTTATAAGAATGTATGCAAATAAACACATCAAATGTATTGAAATAATTGTCTATTAAGGAGACAAATGGAAGAAAAGGAAGTTTGAATAAAAGAATCAAACAAAAGAATGACCCAGCACAGATGAATGAGAATAGTGTACCAAGATTATGATTAACTCAGTCTCTGCCTCTGAGGGATATACACGCCCCCCCAAAAGATACCTGAAACAATCTTTTCCATATTCTTGGTCTCTTTATCACCAACTTATTATTATCCATCTACTTTATCTCCTCTTACTATTTTTAATTCTTTCCCCTTCCCCAAACACTCTTTTGGAGCTACATCAAACTGATAAAAAACCATCAAGGACCTATATTTTCCACAGGGTTACATGTGTACTTTGTTTTTCACTCTTAATCAGCTGAATAACCAAAGCTCTCTACCATAAATACTTTGGCTAGTTTATACTGGTTAGAGTCCAGAGTCAAAAAGTTTAGATCTGGTCAAGTTCCCTAGTATGTTGTCTATACTTAATATTCTTCCTTTCTCATTCATTTTCAACCCACCTACAAATCTGAAACATAATCTTTACAACTACTAAGCATAAAGAGAATTGAAAAAAAAAAAGCTACAGCACTTCAGAGAGAGATTTGAAAATCTTGATATTTGTTCATAAATGGTTATTCCAGCCTGTCGATGAAAGAACTCTGCCTTGTAGTTTCAGGAACGAAGTCATGGTATCAGCACACCTGTACAAGACCTTCCTTTTTGGAAGCTTCCCTCTGCAGGGTTTTCAAATGGTGGGACCATGCATGTTTGCTTTGCACTTAGCCTGCCTATTTTGCAGTGACCCGAGTTTTTGCATGTCTGGGAAAGGGTTGAGTAAGTCACCTAATGATTTGAGCTGTGAAGAAAAATAATCTTTGTCTGTGAAGCCTCAAACTCTTCGTTTCACTTAAAAGTAGACTTTTTAAGGTTTGTCAAAATAATCCTTTCTATTTCTATTTATTTGTGGAGACATCATCCAACTGAGTCTGGAAGTATTTTTAATGCTTTATTTCTGAAACTGTAGCCCTTTGATAATTACCATCGAATATTAGTAACTAAACAAATAGGATTTTGTAGTTCATCTGTTTGTCTCGATCTCATTGGGTTTTAAAATTAACTTTGAATTTAATATGTACTCATGATAGCAAATCAAACAACACAGAGATATATACAGAGAAAGTTAGAATCCCTTCTCTACCAATCAGTCAGCCCCCCTCTAACAACCATTGCCAGTTTATCCAACATGCAGACCAATACATATTTGGGACACTCCCCAAAACAGGGAGCTCTGAAATGTTTTTGAAAGAATGTTATAATTGATATTTTAGAAGAAGCACTGAGTAAGTGATCATTTGAAAAATCAGAAAAGATTTTGGACTTCCTTATATGTATTTTGTGTTCTAGTATGTTTATTAAATTTTACATTAGATTGGTTGGGGAGAATAAATATGTACAAAGAATATATACATGTCAAGATTACATTTTGTTCAAAATGTATGCATAGCTACTTTTTACATAATTATTCTAGAATTTTTTTCATCTTAAAATTTCACTTACTTTGTAAATGTTTCCATGTTTATACAGAGATATTATACTTATTATGTAATCATTGCATTTGATCCTATTGTACTAATAAATCATCTTGTTCATTCTTCCACTGTGAAATATTTTCTAAATGTTTCACTTATTAGCTATATGGCTATATTATATTTCTCTACATGGCTATTCTTCAAAAATAATTTTTTGGGATAAATCACTGAAGTGATATTATTACAACAAAACTTACGGTATTAATCAACTCTTCTTATCTATAACCAAATTGCTCACCTAGAGAATTTTATAGATTCACAAAGGGAATGCAGTCTTGTATGCATTCTGAGTGTAAAAGTAGTTTGAAGCATGACGAGGTGGGAGCAGGCAAGGTTGAAGGCAAGATGCAGGAGAGGAAGGAGATGATTGCCATTATGCAGACAGGAGATGTTGTATGTCCCAACTAACATGGTGGCAGGGGATATAGAGAAGGAAATGAAAATAACAAATATTTAGCAGGTGGATTTGGCAGACTTGATGGTATGAGGGAGGAAGAACAAGGAAGACTGGAAGATGAGTCGCTGGGTTTTTTGGAACTTGAGAACTGGATGGAATAGAACAGGTTTGGGAGGAAGAAAAATACCACTATGTGCAGTATCCCCACTATCCAGAACCGTGGCTAGTACAGAGAAGGCATTCAGTAAATGTTAATTGAATGAATGCTTCAGGCATACATAAATGAATGAGTGTTGCAAACAATGAATCAATTTTCTTATCCCAAAGCCTCACAGGTATTTGGTTGTATACCTAGAAGTTGACTTACTGTTTTTAACTCCTCATTAGGATATTTAAAAATCAGGACTCATGGGGCACCTGGGTGGCTCAGTTGGTTAGGCAACTGACTTCTGCTCAGGTCATGATCTCACAGTTCGTGATTTCGAGCCCCGTGTCGGACTCTGTGCTGACAGCTCAGAGCCTGGAGCCTACTTCAGATTCTGTGTCTTCCCCTCTCTCTACCCCTCCCCTGCTCACACTCAGTGTCTCTCTGTCTCTCAATAATAAATAAATGTTAAAAAAAATAAAAATAGGGGCGCCTGGGTGGCGCAGTCGGTTAAGCGTCCGACTTCAGCCAGGTCACGATCTCGCGGTCCGTGAGTTCGAGCCCCGCGTCGGGCTCTGGGCTGATGGCTCGGAGCCTGGAGCCTGTTTCCGATTCTGTGTCTCCCTCTCTCTCTGCCCCTCCCCCGTTCATGCTCTGTCTCTCTCTGTCCCAAAAATAAATAAACGTTGAAAAAAATTTATTTAAAAAAAAAAATAAAAATCAGAACTCATGAAAACAAGGAAGTGAGAGAATTAGGAAAGAAATTGTGGAAAGGAAGAGAATCCAAAGTCAAAGCTGAGGACTACAGAACAACTGGATCTTCCTCTCATAAAATCAGTTACTTTCCGTGGTCAACTTTATGCCAACTTATATAGACTTTGCTATTCCTTACAGAAAGTTGCCAGTTCCTATCTCTGGCTGCTAAAACCTCAACATCCCAGGATTCAGCATGAAGTCATGGCTCCATTCCACTCACCTCATCAGTTACTAGGGAGGGACAGAGCAGAGCATGCCCTAAAGCTCTCTGTTCTGAGTCACATGCAGTCCTCTCAGGGTGCCCACATCTAGCTGCAGGGTCTGCAACTAAACGTTTTTTCTGGGATAATTCCCAAACAGCCTTATATGTCCAGTTGTACTTTGGGTACCATGAACTTTAGTTATGTGATGGTGATTTGTGTTTATGTTCTTATACCAAATTTTGTCACTTAGGCTTACTGTATTCTCCTATAATTGTCTTATATCCCCTGGAGGACAAAAGCCATGATTTCTATTTTCTTCATAACTACCTAAGAGTCAAGATAAGGTTCAGCATAAACTAAGAACTCAGCAACTACTGATGATTGCCCAACCGGAATTACTGAATTGAAGGAAAGTGATGGTTTTTCATGATCAATAAAAGATACCATGTATCTAGTCTTAGGAAACAAAATGTTTATTGAAATGACATGTAGATAAATTATCATCAGCATAAAACTGTTAGTGGAGTTCTCAACATGGGTTCTTCCTTACTCTTACAATGAAGTGAGGCTTTGCAAGTCCATTGTCCCATAGGAAAAATATTTTATTTCTCTGTTCAGATAAAGTCCTTTTAAAAAAGCAAATCACTTTTGAAATGGTCTTTTAAATGTCTCCAGCCTAAGACCAAAACAAAAATATATTAAAAAGATATAATTCTGTCCATTTAAAAAGAAGAATTAAAGATGGATGATTTGGGGTTAATAAACATGGAAAAGATACTTAGGCCTTTGAAATGCTAGAATTTACTCTGATTTTATTCATATATACTAAAATATTTAAGAAATAATAAAAACAAAAAATCAAGACAAAATGACATGTTATCATTAAAATTCAAAATTTGGCAATAATTTTATTATTATAGATTTAGGAAATAAGCTAAAATGTTATCTTCTTAAACACATTTTAAACAACTCTGAGCTCAGTAATTTGGGAATATAATCCCAAGTGAGTGTTAATTTCCATTTAAGGCTAAATACTCTTAATAAAAGACCTAAAATTAATAAATAGGGTAAGAAAAATGAAACTTTCAGAAAAGTTTCTGAAACTAATAGAAATTAACAGTTACTTCTCAGGGTAAAACGATTTAGTCATATTCTATTTCAACATGGTGTTCTGGTCCAACCTGTTTGGCTCCCCCAAGATGGTGCTGCTGTCCTTCTCCAATAGATAATCTGTTGAATGGGATTATCTTCATGGTGGTTTTCTTCATGGAATACCACCGAGATTGCCAGGTGGCCCAAATAATGCCATTATCATAACCATTAGGAGTAGATGTTTTTGAGTAACTGCCACCTAAAATAAATTGTAGATGTACATATAATTACTCTTGATTATCTTTATCTCAGAAAGTCTATAAAGAATGGTTTATTACAAAATACATTGTCACTTACATCAAATTTATAGTGTTATCTACTATCAGAAAAATCCGTAAAAAATCATAAATCCTGATTTACAATTAAAATACACTCTATTATGAATCAACCCCTTATATCTGTATTCTACTTCTTGATCACATCCATACATAAATGTATTCCCTTACTAACAGAGCAAGAATCCCAAATTTCCCCAATCTGCCTCTCTTCCCAAGCTTAACCATCCTGGAATCAGCTATTACTGATCATCTTTCCACAAGCAGGTTAGAATGGCAGCAGTCACAATTCCTGATGAGATGACCTTGAGTCATCTAAAAACACAATTTCACTGGAAAGTACTTTAGAAAACAGTTTTGGAAAGTTATTTTTTTCTCCATTACACAGTGGAGACTACATTGATTTGCCTTCTCCTTGTCCTTGGGCACTAGATCCCATGTGATTTTGTAAAGGATTGTCTGAGTCCAATGCTGGAGTATACCACAAGCTATCAACATGGCTAGTCTGAGTCATGTGGATCAAACACCTTCCCTGAGAGTGTCTTCTAATTGCATGGTTTGTAGGTGCAAAGATACGTTTAAAAGTGGGGAGTGGGGGGGGGAGAACGTTGTGAAAATCAAAAGATAAAATAGCTTTTAAGAGGACTACAAATCATCTATTGGCTAGCACAGTGCCCAGAGGAGGTAAGATTGCTTATCTTAATAGAGCTTTTGGAATTAGTAGGGCCTCCCCAATACATAGTTGTTGAGTAGTAACAATAGTTTATCAGTAAGCCCACTGTTCAGAAGTATTCCAGCCTTCGAGCAAACTACAGCTTGCTACCCCCGGTCTAAAATAAGTGCCTGCACTTCTCAGGCTGTACTTTCCTCTCAAGCTTTCATGGAACTGTGCCCTTACCATTATTTCCCTGATCTTTACTCCATTCCTTTGGACACCTGCTCACTGCTCACTGGTTATATCTGTCACACAGCTCATGGGAAGCCGCACCAGGCTAATATGTTAACAAGCATAAATATGATAATGTTAGCCCATCCAGATCATACATATGGTAAGTCTAGAAGAAATATCAACCGGGTGGATTTCTTGTAGTGGGGCCAATTTGAGGTATAAGTTTAGTATTATCCAATTCTGGTTTAAAATAAAGAGCCATATAATAAGCCCCCCAACATCTTTACTAACTATTTCTTATTTTCTTATATCTGTTTTTTACCTTTTATAAAAATATAGACTATACACTAATTCATATATCTAAGGAAGAAATCTATACCTTGGTAATAAACTCCATTGAGGTGGCCAGCATGACACTTGTTCATCCACCAACCAGATCCATCCTGTTCAGCACAATTTCCTTCATACTTATCATTGTCATTGTCCCAGGTACTGAACTGCATGCCATTGTGGGATGTGAAAAATTTATCACTAGGATCATCGCCAAAATCATAGCCGTCAAAGGCATCTCCAGCATCTCCACCAATAAAGTAGGCATATGTCAGGCGGTATTTGTCAGCTTCAGGTCCCACCTTGAACATGGCATAGTCTGCAGTACTATAAAGAAGGGAATAGAGACATCATATCTTGACCCTCATTAGGACCAAGGGACCTCAGAAGTTCCCTTTTCCATAAGAAAATTGTCTAGAATGTTTAACTTCGCTTCGTAAGCCTGAAATGCGCTCATTGAGTCAAATTTTCTGCAAATCTGGCAAGAGGCAATGGATGTGTGAATCAGTTCAGAACTCGTCAACACCACCCAGGATGGGTCTAGAAGCCTTCAAGGCATCCCAATGTAAACTAAAAACATCAGCCATTTTAATGCTTTTTGCCTATAGAGTCCTAATATCAAACTCAGGTGTTTGGATGAATCTAATTTCATGTTTTCCACCTTTATCTAAGTGTTTAGCATCGCACATGGAGTTATAAACCATAGCAAATGACACTGAGTGGTCATTAATTTAATGATCTTGAAGGAACTACACCTCTATTTATTAGTCACTAATGTCATCTGAAGGATGAGGTCCTAAAGGGATTTTTCTTTCCCAAGGCAGTCTTGTAGTGGCAAGAAGGAGGGCTTCCTAGAGCATCACATGAATGAAATGGTCCCTGTGTGGCCCACAAAACATAAGCTGTATGATCAGAATCTTCCCCAGGGTGGGGGGGGGTAGGGAATTGTGAATAAGGGCCAGAATTCTATGGACTGCAGGAAAGAATGGGCCTTGGTGCATGAATAGAAAATTTCAGAAAATATTTAGCCTCTTTCCTAATCTCCAGTGCTTGGGAAATGGGAGGTGTTCTCCTAAGAGAAGATCTGCTGACTGTGGTAGTTTCTGATGAAAAAAAATTAAAAATACAAGTTTGGAGACAATATATTTCATTATTTTGTAGACGCAACAAAAGTATGAAATATTTTTGTGAATTTTAACTAGGAATACTATGCTCAAAGGTCCCTGATAGCTCTGGGCATAGAGGGGACTTTATGTTACCAAAGGAACTAGAAGATTTAATTTTAAGGTAGCTCATGGATTTGACTGAATTGTCGTTGAACTGCCAGGAAATTTGAAAAGCCTGGATTCAGTTTTCAACCAAAATAGTCATTAGGAGGACAAGCTATAGAGTCAAACTACCTGAGTTCAAATCCAATCTTTACCATACACCAGCAATGTGACCTTGGGAAAGTTAATCTGTAAAATGAGATTAATAATAGTACCTTCCTCATGAAATAGTTATTTGGACTAGATTAAATTATAATTTCACACTTGATGTCTAGTACATATTAAATGCTCAGCAAATATTAGCTATTATTCTGTACGGTTCCAGGGTAAGTAGATTGTACCAAAACACTACCCATCCTGGATGGGTCTTGAACTGCCCAAGAAGCAAACTGACTTCTGAGGAAAATGGTTGGATGTGCTCTTTGCATTTGTCAGGCTGTCTTTGATGTTGGTCTATTGATAGTTGGAAAGTGCACATTCCAGACAGTCTCTACACCAAGAAATAGAAGTCCTTTCTAAACAGTACCTGGTTCTGCCATTCCAGTCCTCCAACTGTATTCTTAATGCATATGGTATGGCAGACTGGGTGCTTATCAAATGAATCTTCTCATTTCCCAGCCAAAATTCTGTGGTTCCAGTAGGAGACAGATGTCCAAATCCTTCTTTATATTGAATCCAATTTTTCTTGAAATCCAAACTGCCATCAAGCCTCTAATTACACAATTGCATGGACAAAAGGGGAGAGTGGATTATCAGTGCACACAAAGAAAATGCTATAAACATCTTGTTGAAAATATGGACGGTATGATTCCACCATTTACTAAGTGAACTTGGGCAAGCTGCCTTAGTTTTGTAGGGTGGAATAATGGAATAATGATGCCTGTTTCGTAGGGTTGCTGCAGGATTACACCAGAGGATTAAGAGAAATACTTTTTAAAAAGAGTGTCTGGTGCACCTAGAGGACTTCAGAACCCCAACTTGATATTGCTGATTTTTATACTGATGGTAGAAAGGTCAAGCCAATTGCTCAATCTGTATCTACCAACGAGCGCTTCCATCACTCACTCTGAGCGCCCCCTGCAGATTAGTTGTAACAGTGATCAAAGATAAGCAAAAAGTAAAAGAATGGGCAATGAGTGCCAGAGATACCAGATGGGCTTGTCTTGGAATAACCCAACCGTATCCTCTGGGAGACTTTCTCTCTTTGTGATGGGCAGCCTTACATCTTGTGCTGCCTCATGAAAGAGGTCTCTTCTAGTTCTTTGTCATTCTGATAGTGGTTATATGCTATAGTGAATCTATAACAGCAGTGCCAACATAGTGTAGAGTCAAAGCACGGACTCTGAAGCCAGACTGCCTGGGTTCAAATCCTGACTCTTTTACTTATTATGTGACCTATTATGTGTTACTTATTATGTGACCTTGGACAAGTTACTTAACCTCTTGTGCCTAAGTTTCCTCCTCTATAGAGATAATGATTGTACCTACCTCATAGGGAAATTGTGGGGACTAATTGAGTTAATGTTCAGCAAGCGCTTGCAAAAGTTTCTGGCATATGGAGGATGTTTATCTGGGCGTTCATTAAATATACAGGGTGAGGGAAAAAAATACCTTCTGCAACACAGTCCATCCATTTCCAGATCCATCAATTTCACAGTAGACTAAGAACTGCTGCTTAGCTTTCAGAGGTTTGATAAAGTAAAGCCCACTCTCTTTGGCTCCCTTATTAGCAATGTCTTGACAGTCTGAAGGAGGAGAAGGAGCAGAAGAAGGTTTTACTGTGGTTTGAAATCCGTGTTAGACTGTTCCAGCCTTCATAGTGAGCTTTTAACATGCTGCAAACGATTCATGTCCCAAGAAGCATTTTCTTCTCTCATCATCATTCCTTTCAAACTCTTTTCAACTACTCAAGAAAGGTCTAAGCAATTGGACACCTTAGATTTAATGGCTAAACACTTTCCGTGTTATTCCTATTCATTCCTATAAACACTTTGCAAATTATTCTAAACACTTTCCAAAGTATACATTCCTATACATTCTCCTTGCTTTATGTATTTGCTGTGATAAAAATAATCCCAATATAAACCTTTCACATACCTTTCCCAGTTGTATCATGTATTTGTACTGTGTCTTTGCATGGTTCCTGACACTTTGCTTCAAGCTGGGCTACCTTCAGTTTCAGGTTATTGATCTTTTGGTTATTTGAATTATATATTTCCTGCAAAAATCTATAAGCAGAAGAATAAGGTAACAGAATATTCCCCTCAGAGGAGTAATTTTGTATTTTCATTACAAAATACTTTGTGGTCTCCAGAAGTACTTCCTGATAAATGGCTTCATTCTTGGAAGAAATATAAAATTATGTTACCGAATTGAGGTGTATTAGAGTTCTAAGCTTTTTGGAAAAGAAAATAACAGAGTGCTTATCGATAAGCAGTATCATGGTAAGTGGTCATCCTGATTTTTACCTTCTGCATAAAGGGCAGCAGATAACAGCCTACGTGAGTGTTGAGCCTGGTTAATAGGAAGACTGCCTGATGTTTTTTTAGGACAGAATATTCCTAGGGAAGGAAAGGTTCTGCCTAGCAATTCACACAGGTGGAAGCTATTCCTTTTCACTGTAGATCTACTGAGGATCTATTTGTGGACTTCAGTCTATAACTTACATAGGAAAAGTATCTGGAGCATTATCTTACATAAAATAACAGACACTTTCTCTTTCTTCTTCATGTTTCTGTTTACATAGTTTTGGAAAGAGTCTGAGGGAAGTAAAAAAGCTGTTTTTGTGGTTTCTCACAGGGTTGCTTATACATATTCAGAAATTATAGAAAACCATCTATAATACACAGACTATTGTATCTTTCTTTGAAATAAAGAAGGATAGACAAACTATTTGACCACTTTTTTCCCTCATGCACCTTAGAAAATTTCTGCACAGTAGTCTCCTTTAACTTCAATGATGGGCAATCATAATGCAAATTACAATGTTAGTAATAACCACAAAAATAATAGCAATGGCCTCTGATGACAAACAGAAGATAGATCCCTTCTGGACCACTGCTCTCCAGTCACCGTTTATCTCAATATCCTATGCTACTTTGAGAAAAATTTAGGAAAATAAATTGTGTAAGAAACTAAACTGTATCCGAGACCCTCTGTTCAGAAAGTCAGTGAGTCCCTGGGAAGTTGTTAACAGACACATTTTACTTTCAAGTGAAGGGAGGAGAATACATGACTGCACGTTCATTGTGCCATGATCAACATGTTGCTCTACAATGTTTGTTATGCTTAGCTTCTTAAAGCACATTTTTTTTTCTGCTCTGCCTTCAATATAATATACTGTTGTAGCCAAGATCCTCCCTATACTTCTGCTTACTAATTCCCCACCACCTCTTTGTTGGCATTTTTATTAAAGGAATTTCATTTTCAACAACCAAATTCCCATCAGTATGAATTTATGTAGTAAGCCAAAGGTGGGTGGGTGGTGACCATTTTGATTAATTCTGGTCACAACAGCATATGAAGATGTCTAGAACACCTTTCTCCCATACGATTATTAAAAAGCAGTTATAACCCAATGCAATTGGTAATGCTCTAAAAACTTCTACCTCCACTGTGTTCAAGATAGGCATAATGTCAATTGGATATTATAAGTGGGGAAGAAATAAAAGATTATTTCCATTGAAGCTTGGAATATTGAATAAAAACTAAGTCAATCTGGGAGAGTAAATTAACACAAAAACGCTTACCGAATATTTGATTCATGTGTTCCAATTAATGCCTCGTATTTTAGAATTTCTTCCATCATTTTCTTGGAATCCTTAGTAGCACTCACTATCGTGTCTGTAATACAGGATCAGTGACATAGAAAGACATAAGCAAGTGGAACCACTGAAACAACAGCAAAAGAACATCACAAATCATTTTCTTAGTCGGTAGTATTTAGTTTCTCACTTGGCTTTGGTGGCTCATTGGGATTATAGTTGACTTGGATTGATTTGATCAATTCTTTGGCTTCTGAGGTTTTGTTTTCAATTCGACTTAAGATGTCTTCCAAAGTCCGCAGATCATTGTCTACACCGGTTTGGTAAGTAGACAGGAAATCTGCAACTCCACAGGTAGTTGGGCAATAACTACCCTGAAAATGCAACAATTAAAGTGATTAGAAATCTTGATTTTTAAAAATTGCATAGGGGCGCCGGGGTGGCTCAGTCGGTTGAACATCCAACTTCCGCTCAGGTCATGATCTCACAGTTTGTGGGTTTGAGCCCCGCATCAGGCTCTGTGCTGACAGCTTGCTCAGAACTTGCAGCCTGCTTCAGATTCTGTGTCTCCTTCTCTCTGTCTCTGCCCCTCCCCCACGCATGCTCTGTCTCTGTCTCTCAAAAATAAATAAATGTTAAACTTTTTTTTTAATTGCATAAATACCTGCTAATAAAAATAGGTAAAACCTAGACTATGTTTTTTGTTTTTTAAAGTTAAAAATGCCAAATGAGATTTGTGAGAGAATTCCTTCTATTCCTCTGCCCCTCCCCACTTCAAACAGAGTGAGAAACATGAAAACTACTTACAAATCTTTCATCTAAGATGCAGCAGTTGTCTCGCGTAGCAACATACTGGAGGGGGAAAAAAAACCCAGAAATGTCACTAGTTTATCAGCTGTGTCCTCACTTTTCAGCTTCCCATGTAAAACAACTATGTTCTATAAACAGCACACTTACTGCCAGGCATGTTGAGGGGAGCAATAAAAGAGTACAGAAGCAGAGGATTAAACCCTGGTGGTTCAAGGACCAAGTCATGGTGTCTGGGTACCGGTGCTCCGAGCCCTGAAGTGTCAGCACAGTGGCCTCTCGGGCTCCCCTTGTCCCTTTAAGTAAGCTCCAAGGATGGCCGGACTGCCAGTGGCTGGGGCTGATCACGGGGCCTTCTTTCCAGAAAGGCGGGGAGGTGTTTCCCGTCTTTTTCCTCATCCTGGCTCCCACCCTACGCTCGGTCAGGTTCTCAGATTTGGCACACAGGTGTAAGCTCCTCCTTTTTGGCTCAGCTCAAACTTTCTCCTCTGTGGCACCTTCATCTGCAAAGGCTGGTGAAGCATTAGCCATGGCGGGGAGGGGGGAGGGGGCCTGAGAGGCTGTGTGACGCAACCTCTTCCAGTACATGGCTGAGAGCAAATACAGAGAGCTGACCTCGACGGGAAAACCCACCTCAACCTGAAGATGAAGCCTGGTGCCATAAACCAATGTAATGCAAGTCCTTTCTTAGCCAGGGGATGAGCTAACAGACCTATTTTTTTTTTCAACGTTTATTTATTTTTTTGGGGGGACAGAGAGAGACAGAGCATGAACCGGGCAGGCAGAGAGAGAGGGAGACACAGAATCGGAAACAGGCTCCAGGCTCTGAGCCATCAGCCCAGAGCCCGACGCGGGGCTCGAACTCACGGACCGCGAGATCGTGACCTGGCTGAAGTCGGACGCTTAACCGACTGCACCACCCAGTCGCCCCCAGACCTATTTTTAACCTGTGGCCATGGCAGAAGGAGACCGCCTGCCTGGTGGAAGCAGCAGGTCCCAAATTGACAGTTTTCCCAAGAATGAATGATCTGGAAATACATTCCTACCCCTCTTTGTTGACCATTTTCTTCCTTTTTTTTTTTTTTTTGTCAGTTGCGATACAATTGATATATTACATTACATTAGTTTCAGGGGTACAACATGCTGATTCGATATTTATATATTGCGAAGTGATCACCACTAGTAAGACTGGTTAACATTCACATGTAGTTACAAAATACTTTTTTTTTTTAAACTTGTGATGAGAATTTTCAAGATCTGGTCTCTCAGCAGCTTTCAAATATGCAGGGCCGTGTTATTCACCCTAGCTACCACGCTGTGCATTACATCCTCGGGACTTATTTTATCACTGGATGTCTGTACCTTCTGACCACCTGCACCCATATGCTGACCACTATCACAGGTTCTCCATTTGCAGTGGGCTTTGAAGCTCCACCCTTCCCTTCGTTTGGAAGAACGAGCTGGTGTGGCACCACGTCTGCCACAGAGGGGAAACAGGAACCTACTTGATTTTCCTCGAGGATCCATCTGGTTACCTCAGAGGAAAGCCTGGATACAGGGGCTAGGGAAATCCACATCCCGTATACGTGACTAGAAGCATGGCTGGAGGAAAATGGGGCAAAATTAGATGCACGGCAGAGGCTGTCCTTTTCACTGTGCCCCAGAGCTTCCTTGTATATTGGGAAAACATGTTTGTCACCATCTCCCATAGATTGTTTACAATTGTGCATTGCCACTATTATTAGTATCCCTGTTTTTTTATTATTTCCTCCTCTGAAACCAAGCTTACTGCAAATTTTAGCTAAATATATTAGTGGGAGAAATACATCTGGATTGAAAGAGATACTAACACTTCGATGTTTCATCCTAAATCCTTACAAAAGAAAGGATTGTTTTGAAGTGAAACAGAAATAAATGTTCCTACTCAATAAATAATCCATAATTATCATAACAAAGCAAATACACTAAAACCTCATGTATTGCCTTTTCTTTCCTCCTTAATAGTTACCTTCTGTGACTTACCAGTTATTACCAGTCACATCACCATACCCTCAGCCAATGAAAGCCTCATAATCTTCCTCACCCTCCTTATCTATTCATCTAATTAGTTGTCAAAACTAGTTATTTAAAACTATTTTCACACTGTCACTTGTATTTTCTTCCTACTTTGTATTTTCACAGACATCATCCCAGAGGAGGCATTCTTCTTCCTTGTCTACACTGCTTGTCTACACTGTATGTTAGAACTGATTTTTCTTCCAACACCCCAGTCACTTCTGGCTCCAAACCACTTGTCACACCGTTGACAGATTAATCTTCCTATAAATATAGCTCTGATTGTGACATTCACCTGTTCAGAAACCTTGAATGGACTTCCTATCTCCCATCGTAGTGAATTTAAACATAATAAATGTCCTTCCTACCTTTGCTTCATTTTCACTCTTGATTCTATTTCCTACACCCTCTAGTCCAACTGGATTGACTCGCGTTAGCATCCCCTTATGGCGTACCATGTAGCCCTAGCTCTCACATGGTGTTTTTCTTATTACATGTCGCCCTTTCTGCCTGGATTGACTTCATATGCACTCCTGCGTCTCTGGGTGTCAAAATCCTACACAACCATAAGGTCCTGTTTTATGATTTCTACCCTTCCAAAAGCAAACCCCAAATTCTGGAGGCCAGCTCTACCTCTTCCATAGCACTTACGACAATCTTCTGTTGTGTATATACATTCTGTGGCCACCTCATTATTGTAAACTTAATTTCATGGGTACTGCACATAGCATAGCCATGTTGAACTCTCAATAATGATTTGATGATATTGACTCGAACTGGGCTGAAAGCAAGCCTTCAAAATTATTCAATTATGGCATCAACCTGGTGTTAGGACAAGTGGGAAGCTACCTGGGGAAAAGAAGTATTGTGCGTATCTAACTTCTTATGCCAAAATAAGTTCCAGATGAAATGCATCTTTAAATATAAAAAAGGAAACCACATGGGGTGCCTAAGTGGCTCAGTTGGTTAAGTGTCTGACTTTGGCTCAGGTCATGATCCCGTGGTTACTGAGTTTGAGCCCTGCATCCAGTTTGAGCCCTGTCAGCCCTGTGCTGACAGTTCGGAGCCTGGAGCCTGGTTGGGATTCTGTGTCTCCCTCTCTCTCTCTCTCTGCCCTTCTCTGCTCATACTTTGTCTGTCTTTCTCTCAAAAATACGCATTAAAAAATAATAAAAAAGGAAACCACAAAAATACTAGAAAAATAGTATGAGAGAAACCATTCATAATACTTGAGTATGAAAAGTCTAGCTAAATATGACACAAAACATTGTTGAATTTTGACTACATAAAAAAGCTTTTTTTCCTAGCCAAACAAAACAAACACTGTATACAAAATAAAAAGCAAAATACAAAAGACAACAGAATGTATACACATGCATGTCAGCATATACACCGAATACTGTTTCAAGATTACCCACTAGAGTCTACAGAGGTATGAGGTAGAAGGATGAAGGACAAAGTTGGAGAAAACGCTTCATTTTTTCTATATACTCTGTCTTTAGAATTTTGAATATATGTACATACTATGTACCCAAAGTACATATAATTAAAACACGTAACTATCAATCATGCACCATGATTTATTTGTTGCACTAATAATTATTTCTTGATTTTTAAAATTTAAATATAAAAGCTGACGAAAGCATTGCCTTTTAAGGAGAATGTAGCCCAATTGAGAAGAATATGCATAGATAGTTGTTAAGAGTGCTGGAGTCCATCTGCTTGGGTTTGAATCCCAATTCTACAACTCACTAGTTATGTCACTCAGGACAAGTTACTTAAGCTGTCTGTGAGTTTCAGTATCTGTGATAGTAAAATAGAAATCATATTTATAATATAATACTTCATAAGACTATTATCGGGATTCAATGAAATAATGTGCTGAGCACATTGCCTGATTTATAGCAAGAGTTAAGTAAATGTTTATAAGGATTATGTATTACCAGATATTTTCAAGTGAAAATTGGAATTTGTAGAAATAAGTACTTCATTTCATAAAATTGTAAGATTGACCATTATTGGTAGATTTGGTTTGTGGGGAACAAGCTTTGTTGCTTAGGCTATAGAACATTTTCTGTAATAAGGGATCTATTGTAACTAACTACAGGCTGATTCCTTAATGCTACCTGGAGAAGAAAGCATCTGGTTGTCTAATTTAGATGGAAATCCCGCTGAAATCAATTCCACCATTCAAAGATGAAATGCTAATGGAACTGGACTGGGTGCCTTGTGAGAAGGTGTACTTCCTACTAGTAAGAGAGTTCATGCACAATGTGTTCTGACAGAGTATGTCATCACTGTGGTTCTTTTCGCTAAAAGACCATAAAGTGTTGTTTTGTTGAATTTAGGGTAATAATTCATACCTTTGTGTTAAATTTTTATATTTGTAAACACACACATAATATATAATCATATATATATATATATATATATAATGTCATATGCACAAGGTTGATAAACACTTAAATTGAAGAAATTGGACAGTCTATCTTATCCAATTTTAGAAGTATAGTACTTGTGTTCCTGACTTTTACTGACTTGCATTGGAATCTGACATGAATAATCAATTTTAAAGAAAAGACTTGCTTTGTACCACAATCTCAAGCAGAATTTTATTAGATAAGATGCTCTTTGGGACAAAATGGCCAGCCCTGATTTAGTGACCTACACTGGCCCTGTATTCAGTCCAGTATCTCTTAGGTTGGTTAAATTTTAACTAGTTGTTCTCTTCCACATTTAAGCCAATTATTTTTCTCTGGTAAATTATAAATGATTAATGAATTCTGGGAAAGAAGAATATTTGTTAAAACAGATTTCCGCCACTTCTAGGTTCATTTTTCTGAGAAAATAGCTTATGTGGTGTTTAAGCCAAAATTATTATTTAATTTAGTTCAGAGATCAATGGGTCTGTTTATTGAAATAATAATCTCCCAAATTGCCTATTACCCAATTGTGTTCTGAATGGAAAATACGACATCTACTGCTAATGGTGTTCATATGTTGGTAATTTACTCTGTGAACCACTTGTCTGCTGCGTTCACCTCTGCTCCAAAATTGTTTGCTGAATTTGAATTTTATTACATAGAGCTAATTTAAGACTTTTTGATCTGGTGACAATGATATAGACCTACAGGAATAATAAAAGAGCCACAGATGTTGACCATATTCTTTGTGCTGGATGTCGTGCTGTAGTTTAGCTGTTGCCATTTTGTATGTTGTCTCATTTCATCCTCATAAAAGCCTAAGAGGTAGATATTATTATCTACATCGTATAAATGAGCAAAGAGAGTCTTTGAGAGTTTGTGGTGGCATATGCAAGGTCACTATGCCAGAACAGAAATTCAAACCCGTGAGCCCAACACCTGAGCTCTTAACCATTACTCTAAATATAGTCATGAAGCTCTTCTTAACCTAAGGTGATACACCGATGCAAGATATTATTATGAGAATCAAAACTGTTCACTGATGGCATGGGTTGTTAGCGAAGTTATTTAAAAAAATAATGTGTGTGCACATGTATCTAAGTACATGTGTGCATGGTTGTATGAACATATATTTACCTCTGTCATATCTATCTAATCTGCTTGTCTTCTCTGAGTTACAGACAAGGTTGCTGGATGGTCTTTTATAGTCTTTCTCAAACCTGAGTTTTTATTGTCTTAAGACAATCTGCAGTCCAGTTTTAAGGGAAGCCTTTTTTCCATGTTGACTACATGATTCAAGTTCAATAGGACTTGATGAGCTGAATTATCTCTGTAGCTTAAAGGAAGATACATCCATTAGGTGGTCCAAGAAAGCTTGAATCAATGCTAACAATGATATTTCTATTTGTCTAATAAATAAGCCATTTATAGGTGTAAGCTAAATTTGTGGCCTAACTCCTCAGAATTGGATTTCCTCAAAATAGGTAGAAAAAAACGACCTATTGACATGCTGAAAATCAGTCCAATCTAATAGCAGAAATATCCCATTAAGGGAAACAACCTTGTCTGTTAGGCTATTTGCTTTGTTCATAAAAATAGCCCAGGGAAAGTGAAAATGAAAATGTTTACTTGATAGTCTATGAACAATGTGCTTTTAGTTTCACTATGTAAATCAAAGACAGAAAAACAACATGAGTTCTCATTGGGGGCTGGGCAGCAACCACAGCTTGGGTTTTGAGCTTCTTAACTTCATAAAGCTACATCAGACGTATAATTGGGACATCTGACCTAGGGGCACAGGTGTTCAAAAGTGCTATAGAGGGGATGTTAGAAAATTAAGCAACCTAGTGCTTAGAGAAAGAAGGATTATCCCAATCAGAATTGCATTCAGAGCCAAATATGGCCAAGAAGCAGCCATTTTTAATACAGCTGGAGATTAAGAAATGTTCTGAGACTGCTCTGAATTGAGATAAATCGATGTTAGATTTAACTGCCAAATTAGTCTCTATTACTGAGTTCCTGGTTTGTTCCTTTCTATCTTCATGTAATCTACAATATGAGATCCCTCACCCCATGAAACAGTTCTCACCACTAAATGTGATTGGCAGAAGATAGCAAGAGCAAGTGAGTATGGTTTAAAAAAAAATTACAAAGGGGCCAATAATATTCACAAAAATATGCCCTAGAGAAACAGGACCTTTTAACTCTCTGAGTAGAGATACCAGCCTATGGTGAAAGGAGCAGTACAATGTTTGAGGAAAACTCTGGTCATTTTGTCAAACAAATTATCTTTGTAGAAAAAAATTATACATTCCTAAAGAAGGAGAACCGGTAGAGAGAATAGAAAATGCTATCAAATGAACAAAATGATGCATCTTATCTTACTTAATGCCTGCCTTTGCTCTGAACTTCAGTCTTGAATGAGAGCAAATACTGATTAGACTTGTGTCTTTGTTTTAAATTCTAACTCCTTGGGTTAGTTTATGACCTTAATGTGATTGCAGCTATAGTCCTTTCAATTCAAACGTAATCCATAAAGAATACACCGTATACAAAGGGTAACTTTTTATTGACATTTTGGAGGACCTGGCTTCATCCGTGAGAGGTGACATACATTAATTACCCTTCTTTAAACATAGATAGCTGTGTATGCTTTACCTTGAGTGGTAGAACAGTGACCTCCACTTGCTAAACAGAGATACGATTTGCAAAAGCCCAAATATTTACTGTTTTGCAAGGAAGACCAGAGTGTAAACCACATTCTTAGTTGATAATTACTGGGCCAGTAGGTTACTGAAGAACAGCCTTCGGAGCTAACTTAGGACAGGCTCATCCATAAAGAAACAAAATCAGTCAAAAATTCAGAACACTGTGTTTCATCTGTTATAAACACAGAGGAAATCCATTTACCAAGATCCCGGAAACCAGTTGCTTAATCATGCATCCCTCTGAGTCAGAAAGCTACCTGACATTCTCCTATCAATACTTTTTCTGGATCTCACCCAATACGTTTTTAAAGTTAATTCCCCATTAGCACTTCATTAATATGGAATACTGCATCATCTCATTATGGGTATGGAAGGCCTCTTCCTCACACTTCTCATACCTTCCTGCTCTTGTAAGCTACCTCTGGCTCTGACCACAGATACCATCTAGGATTTTCCTTGGACAATTCTCCAAGTAACCCTTAATCAAATATGCACCCCAAACTTCGGTTAAATGATGACTGCACACTGTCCCCTGATATTCCTCCACTGGCTGCTCAGACTAAATGTTTATTGACTGCTTACCAGGCCCTCCTTGTTCAATCCAATGAACAAAGCAGACAGTGTCTCTGCTGTCAAGAAGTTTCCACTGTAGTGGAAAGAAAGAGGCAATAAATAGTATATAGTATTGATTGGTAATAAAGCCTGTGAAGAAAAATAAAGAAGGGTAGGGGGATGAGAGAGGCTGAGCCAGTGCTAGTTGGGATTGGGTGAGCCTGGGGAGCCCTCTGTGATAAGGTGAGGTTTGCTGGGGTTTGGTGAGGCTAGTCACCAAGCTCATGGCTGGCTCACCATTGCCACCTGCAGGCCCCCCAGGTATCTGGAGGGTGGGTGGTTTGAAGCCAGCATACGTAATTTTTTGATGTAGGGTTGTGAGAGATTTGACCAGCCCAAGGAAACGACAGAATGAGGGTAGAGTAGAGGAACCCTGTGAAAGTTAGCCCCCAAACATGGTGAAATCCATCTACACGACTGTTGTGTCTGGTATCCCGTGAAGGAACTCTGATGAGGTCACTCTCTTCATCAAAAACCTTCTGGGACTCTTTTCTTCCTAGCCAAGAAAATACAAACTTCTCAGACCTGTATTTACGCTTCTCCACAAAAATATGCCCAAATGTAGCTTATTAGGCAGATATGCTAAATCGGATTAAGGCATTGCAATCCCATAAAGTTTTAAAACAATATTATAATCATGTAATAATAAATTAAAATAAATTTTATGTAAGCGTCATGAAGGTAAGGATTTTTATCTGCTATTACCTGCAGCACTTAAAACAACGCACCTCCTTAATGAGTACTTGTTTAATGAACAAAGTTTATTTTACTAAAATATTACTAAATACTAAATGTTACTAAAGCAACTAAAATAAAATATGAAAGTGCAGTTTGAAGAAGAACATATCAATAGTAAAGGGTTTACAAGATTAGTCAGGAAAAGACAAATTACCCCAGCCTTTGAAAGTGTTTGTCCCAGAGAAAAATCTGTTCACAGTTGTAGCGAAGGAATCAGAGATACCACAGGGTGGATCAGGTTAACAGTGTAACACTGTAACAATAGCTGCCCCTGCACGAACCACGGTGGTTCTTCTGTGACCCCATCTGAGTAGCATCAGTCCAGAAGAGAGACATTCTCTGTCACTTTTTGACCAAAGGAGACCTCATGGGGCACCCGCGTGGCTCAGTTGGTTGAGCGTCTGACTTCTGCTCAGGTCATGATCCCACCGTTCATGAGTTCCAGGCCCCCGTTGGGCTCTGCACTGACAGCTGAGAGCCTGGAGCCTGCTTTGGATTCTGTGTCTGCCTCTCTCTGCCCCTCCCCCCAACCCTCAAAAATAAACAAACATTAAAAAAATCCAGTGGAGACTTGACATGTGTTTTATTTTTGGAAAACAAAAGCAAAACTATGTAACACTTTAAAACAAATCCAAGTTGGAATGATGTCCGTTAAAACAGGTTGGACAAGTCCCCGTGCCACAACACTAGGAAGAATTTCCAAGAACCTCGGATCCATTCTGTGAAGTACAAGGGAAGAAGGCCACACACAAGCCTCTGATATACTCACACTTGTCTAGAACCTGCTCAGAGGGCCCTGAGCAACAGCACAAGCTTACCAAAATTAAAATACTTGAAGGTGAGAAAATAGGGGAATTTATGAAGCTTTGTGTGTTGGAGCTCCATCAGGCGTTTGCACTAATTTAAGAAAAATGTCTCTAGCACACAAGTCTGGGGTTCACATGCATGGTAATGAAAGCCAAATGACCTTCATCTGCCCCTTTCCTTCGGCTTGTCTGTCCTGGTCCCGTGCTTTAGCCCAGCTCACCCATCTATGTCCCAAGCTAGCACCAGTAAGAGGGGTCATAGCCGACATTTCGGAAACTCTTGCAGGGTTTTGGGTCCCCCACCCAACTCCACTCCTCAACCACAATTTGCTGTTGAGCCCCAGACTGCAAATCTCTGTCTGCTCTAAGGAGTCGCATCAGTGCCTCCCAGCCTGGCTCCCGCACCCTGCTCTCCTTGGACGTGTTGTGGCATCTTTTTTCTCCTTTCAGCAATCCCCACCTGTTCTCCCAAGAACAGGATCTGATGAACACAGATGTGGTAAGGTATGAATGATCTAGACTGGGGTGTTACTTTTACCAAGATGGAAACTTAAACATGAGAGAAAACTGAAAATCAAAGATACGAGCTTCTAAAGATAGAATTTTAGGTAACAGCTATTGAGAGAGAATTATGGGATCAAATAACACAAATCAGGCATGGTGGTAGTCGTATAAAGCTATTTAATGATGTACGGACCATGTTTCATTTCTGTATCAAATACTTAGACTTTCTTCTACGTGACTATTTCTTTAAAATGCTCCTCAGATTTTTGTTTTGTTTTATTTTAAAATGGAGATTCCCCAGCCCTTTTCTAGATCTACTGAATCGGAGTAACCCGGGGAATGGACATTTTATTAACAAGCTTCCCTAGATAATCACTATGCTCATTTGTAGGAGAACCAGGACTGTAAACTGTACTGGAAAGGAATCATGCCTAATTTACACCAGGAGGTCTGATTTCTGCTCAGCAATTTCAAAGCTCATGTAATTCCTCTTTGTTATGTTTTATACCAAAGGCGTTCTGGAACAATTTGTTGTCGCAAAAAGAATTGGAAAAAAAAACCCCAAAACCCCAAAAGGTAGGAGTTTCTTCTATGTAAGTTAAAAATTAGACTTTTGGTAATTCAACTTGTTGATATGTATCGCATTATGAGCATTGCCTCCATGCTGCCACGAGAATGAAAGATAGACTGGCACCTAGTCCAATGCTTTAACGCAGCACAAGAAGTGCTTACACGTAGAAGATGTTCAAGAAACAACTTGGGGAGATTCAGGCACCTTACAGAAATACACTAGAAAGGATTTAGGGAAGGATGGATGAAATGGGGAGGAGAGGGCCAAAGTTAATAGTTCTGGGGAGTAGGAAAGATGGTGACCATGAACATAAAGAGGAAAATGAGAAGGAACTGGTTTAGGGGACAGCGGGGAGGCCAGTTTCCAACATTTTCCGTTTGAGCAGTAATGAGACCTCTAACAGCTGATGCATCAGAATGCTAGAGACAGATTTGGGAGTGAGAACTGATGTTGAGTCAACGAGAGACAACGAGAGTGTCCAAGAAGAAAATACGGTGTGAAAATAAAAGGGACAGAACTTGGACCTGAGTTTATTTTTTATTTTTTTTTTTAATTTTTTTTTCAACGTTTATTTATTTTTGGGACAGAGAGAGACAGAGCATGAACGGGGGAGGGGCAGAGAGAGAGGGAGACACAGAATCGGAAGCAGGCTCCAGGCTCTGAGCCATCAGCCCAGAGCCCGACGCGGGGCTCGAACTCACGGACCTCGAGATCGTGACCTGGCTGAAGTCGGACGCTTAACCGACTGCGCCACCCAGGCGCCCCTGGACCTGAGTTTAAAGATAACAGAACAGAGAATAAAAGAAAGGTTCTGTCCCTGTCTCCTGCCCCAATCTTACAGATATGCCAAAGACTTTCAGATATCCAGAATGAAATCCCCTGTGGACTTAATTAAGTTCACCTATTTATCTGGGCCTCGAATGCTTTTGAGTTAAAGAATAATAAACAATATAAACAAAAGAGAACCTTTGCTGTTGGATAATAAGCCCAATAATATGAAATGAGTAGTAGAATAGTCATTTTATTTATTTCATGTTTATGGAGCCAGAAGCAGATAGACTGTCTAGTAAGTTGATTTTGTTTATTGACATTCTCTGTGCAACTAGTCTTCTAATTGTGCTGAATTTCCTGAGGGACTTGGGCAAATCTGTTGGATTGAAACGTGAATGGCTTTAATACAGCATATGTCATTATAGATATCCAGTTTAGGGCTTACTAAATCTAGTGACCAGAGTATGAGGAATTTAGAAATATGCTTTTTTTTTAAGGCCCTATTTGGAAGGGAGCTCCTCTCTGATATGTAAGGTAACAGAGCCATCTGCTGGTGAACTTATTTCACCATGAGGCAACAATAGGCACACTTCTGTGGGTATCTATCTATCCACTCAGACCGCCTCATACATTCTTGTAGGTAAATATCCTCCTAACCCATTCCTTTTGTATGTATGTAATGTATTGTCTGGATGTTAGATTTTTCTCCTTTTCTGATTAGGAAGGGATCGTAAGGTAGGAACCAGTCATCAGCCAGTGTTGATCACCAGCATTCAAACTGGACTCTTAGGTCAGAACATTGAACACAGAATGTGGGTGTGAGACTTGCCTGGGAGACTCTTTGGTATCAGTCTGGGCTCGGGGGAGCTGTGGATTCTAGATGTGTGTTTGGCTGTACTTCCTAAGATCCTTCTTTTGGGATGTTACATAAAAAAGCCAAAGATGGCGGTGCCTGGGTGGCTCAGTCGGGTAAGCGTCTGACTTCATTCAGCTCAGGTCATCATCTCATGATTCATGAGTTCGAGCCCCGCATTGGACTCTGTGCTGGCAGCTCAGAGCCTGGAGCCTGCTTTGGATTCCCTGTCTCCCTCTCTCTCTGCCCCTCCCCCACTCGCATTCTGCCTCTTCCTATCTTTCAAAAATGAATAAATATTAAATTTTTTTTTTAAAAAGCCAAAAATGGCCCCCATATATTGACCCCTGGATTGCTGATTTCTTTACAACAGGCTGGGACCCATGAAGTCAAAAGCCTATGGGCACCAAAGCCAAATCTTCATATTTAAAACATATTCAGTCGTTTTAAACACACCCAAAATAAGCATATTTTAAAACTTATTTAGAACTGGCCTGCTTTACAAATGCCAAGAAATGGCATCCAGCATCTGCTAGCTGTGGATAAAATAAACTTTATAGCTCTTAAAGACCTCTACTTTGCTGCTGCCCTTTGGAGTTCCCTGATCAGAGGCTCCCAGAGGGGCTGCTGAGCTGCCTCACTTACACCTGGAAGTCTCCTCTCCCATGAACGTGTCCCCCAGGAGTTCCCTTAGCTTCCCACTCTCCCAGGTGGAAGCCCCTGTGTTGCCATAGCATCCAGAAGGCCCCCCCCCCATACCATGTCGGACTCCCTTCCCCACTTCCCACATGCAAACCTGTCAAAAGTGTTGCCCAAATAAAGCTTGCTCTGTGCTACTCCCTCCTCAGGGTCTTATCTTTTCCTTGATCAGCCCCAGATGTCTCCAAATCACTATATTGGGCAAGATAGGCCTTGTCTCCACAGGAAGAAAGAAGTGAACTTCAAAAACTGAGAAAAGTCAAGTTGTTTATATGGCCATGGCTGTGTCTCTTCTTTGACTGTTCTTGTTCCCCCTTAGAAAGCAACGTTGTTTCTCAGATAGAAGCAAAGGGGCGCCTGGGCGGCTCAGTCGGTTAAGCGTCTGACTTCAGCTCAGGTCATGATCTCGTGGTTCGTGAGTTTGAGCCCCGCGTCGGGCTCTGTGCTGACAGCTCGGAGCCTGGAGCTGCTTCAGATTCTGTGTCTCCCTCTCTCTGCCCCTTGCCTACTCACGCTCTGTCTCTATCAAAAATAAATAAACATTAGGGGCGCCTGGGTGGCGCAGTCGGTTAAGCGTCCGACTTCAGCCAGGTCACGATCTCTCGGTCCGTGAGTTCCAGCCCTGCGTCAGGCTCTGGGCTGATGGCTCAGAGCCTGGAGCCTGCTTCCGATTCTGTGTCTCCCTCTCTCTCTGCCCCTCCCCCGTTCATGCTCTGTCTCTCTCTGTCCCAAAAATAAATAAACGTTGAAAAAAAATTAAAAAAAAAATAAATAAAATAAATAAACATTAAAAAAAAAAAAAAGAAGCAAAGAGGGCTTGGAGATATTGGTGTCCCTAGTTGTCCCTTCCCAAAGTGTTCTGGAGGACGGGCCCCAAATGGATGAAAGCTCATCTCTTTAAATACGCTGAGCTTTAAATATGCTGTAAATATTCCCCCCCCCTCCCCCGCAGGGAAGAGTTGTCCCGGCTGTAGGCAAAATGGCTAGGCCTTAGTCTGGCTCTGAGTTTGGTCGAGGACCCCTATGTTCTTGACCTCACTAGTGGAGTACAGGAACAGTGGAGCTACTAGGAGAGACATTTTGGCCAAGTTAGGCCCGAAAAAGGACATGGAGGCACTGAGCCTAAAGCCCAGGGGCTCAAGTATTGGAAGGTTATAAAAGCTTTACACACTTTCTTGGTAATTCCTTCTCCCTCTGTATAGTTGAGTGTATGAAAATAGCATCTCCCCTCCTGTGGTCAGTCAAGGGTCAGACTGACTGTTACTGTCTCACAGCACCACTCAGTAGCTCCGATACCCTGGACAGTTATTTAGCCTCTCTGTGCCTGTTGCCTTGTCTGTAAAACAGAGATAATAACAGAACCCACTCCGTAGGTTTGTTGTGAGGATTAAATGAGATCAGAGTTAATTTTTCTTCTAACAGAGGCAGTATAACGTAACAACTGAGCGTATGGATACTGGAGCCAGATTGCTTGGCAGGTTTTGTTTGTTTGCTTCTAATTTTTTTAACGTGTTTTTATTTTTTTTTTATTTTTTTTTTAAACGTTTATTTATTTTTGAGACAGAAAGAGAGCGTGAACAGGGGAGGGGCAGAGAGAGAAGGAGACACAGAATCTGAAACAGGCTCCAGGCTCTGAGTGGTCAGCACAGAGCCCGACTCGGGGCTTGAACTCACGGACCGTGAGATCATGACCTGGGCTGAAGTCGGACGCTTAACCGACCGAGCCACCCAGGAGCCCCTTTATTTTTTTTTAGAGAGAGAGACAGACAGACAGAGCATGAGCCGGGGCAAGGAGGGTGGGGGGTGCAGAGAGAGAGGAAGACACAGAATCTGAAGCAGGCTCCAAGCTCTGAGTGGTCTGTATAGAGCCCAGCCCGGGGCTCGAACTCATGAACCGTGAGATCATGACCTGAGCCAAAGTCCATCGCTTAACCGACTGAGCCTCCCAGGCGCCCCAACCTGGGTTTAAATTCCAGCTTTACAGCTTACTTCTAGCTGTGTGACCTTCTCTATGTCTCAATTTCCTCAACCTTACAGTGGGGATAAGCTGGTGGCTCTCTGCCCCTCACCCACTCACGTTCTTTCTCTCTCAAAAATAAACATTTAAAAAAATTTTTTAATGGGAATAATTATATTATCCATCTCATAAGGTTGTTTTATTTAATGTGTTAATAAACATAAAACATTTAAACATAAAACAGCATGAAGAACCTATTTTTGTTATAAAATAAATAAGGCTCTTAGAACAGCTTCTGGTAAATAGTAAGAACTCAACAGATGTTAATTCTTTTGTTATTAGTCATGTAACTGCCCAGATCCATAAACTTTATTAATTATCCTACAACAAAGAAAGGATTGGCTTCTGTTTTCTTCCTTTTATTATAAAATTTTACTTCCAACTTAAATTCTTGCTTTTTATTTTTAATTTTTTTTTTTAATTTTTTTTTCCACGTTTATTTATTTTTGGGACAGAGAGAGACAGAGCATGAACGGGGGAGGGGCAAAGAGAGAGGGAGACACAGAATCGGAAGCAGGCTCCAGGCTCCGGGCCATCATCAGCCCAGAGCCCGACGCGGGGCTCGAACTCACGGACCGCGAGATCGTGACCTGGCTGAAGTCGGACGCTTAACCGACTGCGCCACCCAGGCGCCCCAAATTCTTGCTTTTTAAATTCCATCCAGGAGGAGAGCCAGCAGCATTGGACTTGAAAGAATGAGAAGTGCATTACTGGAAACTAAATGACTCAAACATTAAGTGTAAAAAAGGAGACTCACTGCTCTGTCCACCAAAAATTAACTAGCTTGCAAACACCCTCCACATACTTCTTTGCATCCCTCTTATACCTGTGTAGGAATGTTTGCTGTGATCCTGTGTTCCCAGCAGCCTTGCTCAGATGGTACTTATAGCTATAGGAAAACCAGGTTCTTCATGGACATGGCTGGAAAAACAAAGCTGGCCTGGATACAATTCTTTTGCTCCTTGGAAGAGAAGTTGGAGGCTGCCATAGCTTTATCTTGTTGGATTTTTCCTTCTCAAACACAGACTTTGGAAGAGGGTGGGGAATGCGGGAAAGTGGGGGGGGGGAGGGGTGGGGGGCAGGGGAGGGGCAGAGAGAGAGAAAGAGAATCCCTAGCAGGCTCCTCGCTGTCAGAGCAGAGCCGGATGCAGGGCTCAGTCCCAGGAACCTTGAGATCCTGACCTGAGCAGCAAAAGCCAAGACGCTTAATCGACTAAGCCATCCAAGTGCCCCAGGATCTTTAAATCATTGGTACAAACTCCAAAAACAGAAAAAAGGAGCCGAGCCAGCAATCCTAAACCATGTTTTGTGGTCATGGTTGATACAGCTCCAGCACTGGGTGGCAACCAGTGGGGAACGAAACCGCCCGGTTGGGCGCACAGGTGGGGCCCGGCCAGCAGAGGGCGCGCAAGGCGCCGTCCACCCGGCCGAGCGGCCCGCCGGGCGCTGGGACTCCTTCCTGGCGCGCAGCCTGCGGCGGTCCCTGGCGCGGCGACTGCTGCGGGCGACTCTCCCTCTGGGACGCGGGCACCCGGCCACCGGGCAACCCGGCCGAAGCCGGCGCGGGTGATGGGCCGGGACTGAAGAGCCCGCCTCCGATTTCTGGGGAGACACTGAGGCATCAGGTAACCGAGCAGCAGCCTGCGCCCCGCGCTCACTCCCACTGACCCCGGGGCCCCTGGCCACCGCACGCTCCTTTCTGCGCTGCGTTCTCAGAAGAAAAGGCGGGAAGGGAGGCGCGAGGAGTTGGCTGCATCCCTGGAGGGAGACCCTAGGTGTGGGGGCCAGAACAGGAGCGATGACACTTGGACTCTACCAAATTTAGAGACGCCCAACTGTGCTTTTACTCCGCCACGTGTCCTAGCTTTGCACTGACCTTTCCCTCTCCCCGGAGAAAGAGTGGGCCTGGCACCAGCCTTTGCTCAACCCCTCCCATGGAAAGTGCCCGCCTGCCTCCCTTTCCCTTGCCCTGTGCTACTCAGTCCCTCCCTCCTGACCTGATCCTAGTGCCTAATAGCTTCTCCATTAGGAGCTTGGATGTCTGCTAGTTGCATCCCCGGCTCTTCCTCCCTTTGAAAATCTACAAAATGGTTCAGAAGACGTTGGCAGCTGTGAATTTGAGGTTCAGAGTGGGGACAGTTAAAACTGTGATTTTTGTACCTTTCTTGTGCCTTTGGCCCCCTCTAAGATTTGCCTGATTTATTAACATCTGAAGTAAAAATATGTTCTTCCTCTTCCCCTTTTTGAATTCTTTTATAAGGAGGAAATCAAGTGATGAGAAGAGGGTGGGGAATCAGTTCCCCTTATTCAAGTCCTGACTATAGATATACACTAACATATGATCATTGGGCCTGGGGTTTTTATGTATCTGTTTATTTACATATACATTATCTGGTGACATACAGTGAACATTCTGGGGAGATTCATTTTGAGGAGATGTAAACATTTTTTTGAATCGAAATATGTTTTGACACTTGGGTCTGCCCTGGTTGCAGTGTGTATATCGTTTGATTTGAGGGCCCTTGTCCCTGCCCTGAAATACCAAACCCTTGTCTGTCATTATGCCCCCAAATTCTACTATCGATATTTATTTCTTTTTTTTTTTTTTAATTTTTTTTCAAGGTTTATTTATTTTTGGGACAGAGAGAGACAGAGCATGAACGGGGGAGGGGCAGAGAGAGAGGGAGACACAGAATCGGAAACAGGCTCCAGGCTCTGAGCCATCAGCCCAGAGCCCGACGCGGGGCTCGAACTCACGGACCGCGAGATCGTGACCTGGCTGAAGTCGGACGCTTAACCGACTGCGCCACCCAGGCGCCCCATCGATATTTATTTCTTTTTGTTTACGGTCTTAAAAGTCTTTAAGAGTTCCCCCTCAGGAATCAGTTACCAAGGGAATGATGACATCATAATACGTTATTGAGGAAGAGCCTGCTCTGGGATTCAAGAAACAGGGCTCACTTCTGAAGGCCTACGTGCAGTATTTGGCTCTGGGCCCAGTTCTGCTGCTAATTGGCTATGTGCCCTTGATTGTTCAATTTATTTAATCTCTTGGAATCTTGTTTACCTCACTTCAGGGAGGCTGGAACTAATAACCTTCATCTGTTGGCCAATGAGTGCTAAATATGGCGATCAATCTCCGTCCCCATCTTCCTTGACCTACTAGCAGTATTGGACCAAACTGGTCATTCCCTCCTTAAAATGCTTTCTTCTTGAAGTCTCTTGAAATTTCCCTCCTTCCTCCCTGCCTACATCTTCTCAGTCTCCTTGACTGGTCCTCTTTATCTCTAAAAGCTAGGGTTTGCAGTGTCCCAGGCCTCTTGTTGGACTTGCTTACCTTTTAAAAAAAAATTTTTTTTTTGACATTTATTTATTTTTTCGAGAGACAGAGAGAGACAGAGCACAAGTGGGAGAGGGGCAGAGAAGGAAGGAGACACAGAATCCGAAGCAGGCTTCAGGCTCTGAGCTGTCAGCACAGAGCCCGACTTGGGGCTTGAACCCACAAACCATGAGATTGTGACCTGAACTGAAGTCAGACACTCAGCTGACTGAGCCACCCAGGTGCCCCTGGACTTGCTTACCTTTTAAAAGGCACTCTCTTGGGGCGCCTGGGTGGCTCAGTCGGTTGGGCGGCCGACTTCGGCTCAGGTCATGATTTTGCGGTCCGTGAGTTCGAGCCCCGCGTTGGGCTCTGTGCTAACAGCTCAGAGCCTGGAGCCTGTTTCAGATTCTGTGTCTCCCTCTCTCTGACCCTCCCCCGTTCATGCTCTGTCTCTCTCTGTCTCAAAAATAAATAAACGTTTAAAAAAATATAAAATAAAAGGCACTCTCTTCCGTGATATTTAACATCATTGATGGACTCCACATTTATGCCTCCAACATGGACTTGTCCTCCTCTGAAATCCATATTAAGAAACCTGGCTGCCTTCTTGGCATCTTCTGTAAAAGCCGTCTCAGAAACATCATGTTTAAAGCTGAACTTTTGATCTTCACCCCCAAATCTGCTGCTTGCCACCCTACCCTTCCCCCCACTCCCACCCCCCCCCCATCTTGTCCGTCTCAATGACAACCCTGTCTTTCTCTGCTCAGGCCAAAACCCTTGCAGTCAAACTTTCCTTCCACCTTCACTCCAGTCTATACCACTGTCCCTCTAGTTGGACTATAGCAATAGCCTCCTACCTAGTCTCCTGGTTTTTCTCTTGCCCTTCTGCGGTGTATTCTCCTCATAGCTGCAACAATAATTCTGTTTTGTTTTGTTTCATGTTTTTATTTATATTCTAGTTAGTTAACCTGTAGTGTAATATTGGTTTCAGGAGTAGAATTTCATAATTCATCACTTACATAGAACACCCAGTGCTCATCACAACAAGTGCCCTCCTTAGTACCCATCACCCATCTAGCCCATCTCCCACCCACCTCCCTCCAGCAAACTCAGTTTGTTCCCTATCATTAAGAGTCTTTTATGGTTTGCCCCCTTCTCTCTTTTTCACCCCCACTTTCCCTATGTTCATCTGTTTTGTTTTGCAAGAGTAATCCTGCCAGTCAGTCATGTCCTGTGTTGGATGAAGACTGTCCAATGGCTTATCTCATTCAGAGTAGAATCCAAAGTCCTTACGGCGACCTAAGAGTGTGATATATTTTCAGATTTGTTTCTGGCTTCATCTCTTTCTTGCCCCTCACTACTTGCTCACTAGCATTGCTGGCACACTGACCTCCAATATGCCAAGCACATCTCTGTCTTGGGGACGCTTATTAGTGTAGACACTTACTAGTCTTCCCATCTGAAACATTCCTTCTCCCAACAACCCATGGTTGGCTCCTTCACTTCCTTCAGGTCTCTGCTCACTCAAATATCATCTTATCAAAGACACTTACCCTTGATTACTTGATATTCAATAGCCACATTCAACCCTATCCTTCTTGGTACCTCCTGACCCCTCACCTTACATTATCTTTCTCCACAACACTGGCCAGCTGACAAATATTTGTTGGGCTTTTCTCTCTCTCTCTCTCTCTCTCTCTCTCCTTGTCCCCTCCGCAGAATGTAAACTCCAAAGAGGGAAGAGATTTGGACAGTTTTTATTGCTGCTGTGTCTCTCTAGTGGCTAGAACAGAGTTTGGCATATGTCTTAGTCCCTTTGGGCTGCTATAATAAAATACCACAGACTGGGTGCCTTATAAACATCAGACATTTATTTCTTACGGTTCTGGAGGCTGGAAGTCTGAGACCAGGGTGCCATTATAGGTGAGTGAAGGCCATCTTCCAGGTCACAGACTTCTGCTATGTTTTCACCTTTTGGAGCTCTGGGGGGCCTGTTATATAAGGGCACTAATCCCATTCATAACCTGAGCACTTCCCAGAGGCCCTACCTAACACCATCACCTTGGGCATTAGGACTCAATGTATGAATTTTGTTGGAGACACAAACATCAGCATGAAAGGTTATCGACACATCTTTATTGAATGAATGAGTCTAAAAGGTGATGCTTGTAATATTTAGATCACAGGGCTAAACTGAAGATCATATTGTGAAGCCATTTTGTATGCTTAGTAGCATACAAAGACCTTTGGCTTAGTAGTTAGAGAAACTTTGCTTCAGACCCAGGTTACATACGCACAAATAGTGTGAACTTCTCAGAAGGTCCATTTTCCATATTTATGGAACGGACAAAGTATAATACCTCGAAAGTTTATTGTGAGTATCAGGCAAAACATAAGTGTATGTGAAACATTTGGCTGTGAGGAAGCTAAAAAACAAGCAGTTTTGATAACTTATGTGTGAATGTGTTTTGTAAGCTATAAAGTCACACATATACATATAACATTAATATTACTGAGGACATTGTATGCTATGTAAAAAGTTTACTACAATAAACTTTTCAAAGTGAATGATTTCAGTGTTCATAGCATAATGCAAATTAGAAAACGAAAAATTAGTAGCATCTATACCTCATACCTGTAGGTTCTAATGGAAATGATTATCTGACATCCTATTGTTCCTGCGTAATTTTCCCATATCCTTTGGCCCTGCTATGCCTAAGAAAGCAATATATATCCTTATCATCTCAGTCTCACAAAACCACGAAAATTCAGCCGCTTAACTCACAAGTAATCCAAGTAATGATCTGGTGAGAAGCTCTCAGATTGCCATTTCTTCAGCATGGTCCTGCCCTATGAGTACTATTTATTTTATTAAAAAAATTTTTTTAATGTTTATTTATTTTTGAGAGAGAGAGAGAGACAGAGCGCAAGTAGGGGAGGGGCAGAGAGAGAGGGAGACCCAGAATCCAAGGCAGGCTCTAGACTCTGAGCTGTTGGTACAGAGCCCAATGCAGGGCTCCAATTCATGAACTGTGAGATCATGACCTGAGCCACCCAGGTGCCTCTGGTACTGTTTACTTTAGTTCAGCACACAATAACAGAACATAGAGATTTAAAGGGGAATATGACATGTCCTTGTGTTATAGTGTAATATAACTCAGTCTCTTGTGGTATAGTGTAGGCCAGTTTTACAAGGTGTATAGAATACAAACTGTTTGAGGACAAGAAGTAAGTGAGTTCCTACCACAAATAGAAGACAGCAGGAAGTCAGATCGCATACTGATTATTTTTTTCATCTTGAGTTATTTTTTCCTTGAAAATCCAAAGGTGTAGGCCATATTCTTGAGACTGGGTTAGCTCTGAGGCCTCTAGGGCACAGAAGGTTGTGAGGTGGGGAGACCCTGAGACCCAGGCCCGGTTCTGAATTCTTGTCGTTGAGATTTATGAATTATAGATAACAGGACTGCTAGATAAATGAAGGCAACTTCAGAGCTTCCCTGGAAGTTCCTAAGCAGTCCTGCTTTGGTTGTGATGTACCCTTTCCCTGGTGTGCAACCCCCTTCTCAGTAATCTTACAGGCTCAGAATGACTTTAAGAATCCAGGTAATCTGTTAAGCTTTTCCTAGTTCCACACCCCCACCAATCTCACAGCCCCGCCTCCCCGGAAGCCCCGCCTCCCCGGAAGCCCAGCTCCAACAAGGCTGGGTTCTTGAGTGGGTGAGCAGGGTGGACCATGTGGTCATGAGGACATGATCCCAACGTTTGAGGTCTCAACAAAGTAGAGTTGTCCTAGACCTGCAGTGTGCTTGACATTACATTTGAAGAAGGGATTTCTTCACTGAAGTTGGCCGTGGCCTGGAAATGTGTTTACTTTTCAATGAAGTATAAAGGCCTTGTAAGCACTCACAGGACTGGACCAGGTTTTTTTCATATTTGCCTGGCACAATATATCAGTTATTTATCAATTGTACATAGGTTTATTCCTCAGGAATATCTATTAGTCTCATATTTATTCATCAGGAATTCTGGAATATCACCATTGTTTGAGCTATTTTAGTTTGACATTGACTCATCAATAAATATTTCTTGAGCAGTGTGCTGGCCCTTGGGAATATAAAACAGAATACTACCTATTTCCTGAACCCAAAATAATTTCTATTAGTCTTTATTTATTTCCAGACTTACACCAAGTCCAACATGTTGTTTACCTTAGTTAAAAAAAGCCCAGGGCTCTCAACAAGAAACGAGAACTTTTCTTTTTTTTTTGTAAATAGAAACCATAGAAAAACAATTTAAGATGATTATTTCTATCTTCTCAACTCTACTTTTTTTTTTAAAGTTCTGATTAACAGTGTACGATTAAGTTCATTCGTTTAGTTGTTCAGTAGACCTCGGGCTCACAGTTTGAGGGGGCAAAGTTGAAGCAAACTCTGACCCCACAGGGTCACAGAGGGTGACTTTAGTGAGGACATCTTGCAGCCCTTGGGGGAGGGTCCTCCAGCGAGGTCCCCTGCTGCTTTGGCTTCCTTTTACCTTCTCTTTGGGCTTTGGGCTGCTTGCAGGTTCCCATCACTGCAGGGCAGACAGACTGACAGCCAGTTCTGCTCCTTCTGGAAAATTTCCACTGTGTTTTATACTTGTCAGATGACTTTTCTCAAGAAAACAGATTTCATGAGCCACTCTCTTTACTCCTGGACTGTTGAAACGCTGGCAGATATGATTTAAGAATCTGAACAAAGAAACATTTAAAAGTACATGACACTAATTTGCAATGCAGCGTACGTCTCCGTCTTGGATTTTACATCGTCTCTGAAGCCTACGGTGGTCATTTGAGTTATCCATCAGCCACAAAGCAGGCTTTGTCTGATTTTTGTCGTATCCATTTGTTCTTGTCTTCCTTGTCTCTCTTACCACAATATTCCCACGATCACAAATACATCCACTTGGGCCCTGCTTGAATTTCACACTTTTACTGAACATCTTGACATGAAATCACAGAGTGAGATTTTTCTTCCTTCCCCGAAATCACTGATGAAAAGATTCTGTTCTGTGTGTGGTCTATAGAATGGCTCAGTTGGAGACGGGATGCACAATGTTTCAATGGATGGTACAGCTCTTCATCTCAAAGCAGTTGCTGGTGACTTTTCTGAGCTCAAGTGTCCTGGAGAAATCACATAAAATTAATTATAAGACCATTTATCTTTCATCTTTGTCTTTCATCAATTTCTCCTTTTATTTTAATGGGTTTTCTGTATATACATCACCTCATGTCTGTTTACTCTTTCATAGTTGTAAAAACCATCCCTCTCTCTTGCATTATATGGGGGAAAAGTATAAATGATTATCTCAGTAATTATTTAATTCTTATTCTTCTTATTTCTTATTCTTAATTAAGAATTAATTCTTAATTATATATTTTATGTATTTACATAAGGCTTTGCTGTGCCAAGGTCTCTGATCTAGTGAAACAGTTTCCATCTGTGAAAACCTTGTAAGCCTTTATAAATTTCCTACAATTTTAGGACTTTCCACATGACAGAATAAAGGATTCTATGGCAGTTAGTAAGAAATTAGAGGCTTACATAATCCTTGGGTATGAAAAATGAGAGATGTGATGTGAAGAAACCTTTAGAAGAAGAGCTGTTTTGAAATGTACTTTCTTACTCGTTCAAACATTAATTCAACCAGGTTTTGTTAAGTGCCCATTAAGTACAGTGCTGGAGACTAGGGACACCACACTAACACAAAGCCCCTACCTTTAAACATACCACTGGTGGGGCGCCTGGGTGGCTCAGTCGGTTGAGCGTCCGACTTCAGCTCAGGTCACGATCTCACGGTCCGTGAGTTCGAGCCCCGCGTCCGGCTCTGGGCTGACAGCTCAGAGCCTGGAGCCTGCTTCCGATTCTGTGTCTCCCTCTCTCTCTGCCCCTCCCCCGTTCATGCTCTGTCTCTGTCTCAAAAATAAATAAATGTTAAAAAAAAATTTAAAAAAAACATACCACTGGTTAGGAGGACAAAATATTTTATGGTTGCATTTTTCTGTAGATTTGTTGCTTGTTTTGTACTTTGGGAATTGCCTTTGAATGAGGTTTTTTAACAAGGAAGTAATTTGAAGACAAATTATTTTCGAATGAAGGAAGGAGGAAAACTAGAGGCTTGGTAAGAGCAACTTTCTCTTTGACATCTCATATTTACATCACACTGAAAGCTGTGAGGGGCAGCGTTGATTTTCGCCTGAATTGATCATGAGCTTAGAATAGCAAAGAGGATTTTACGCCTGATGAATTGGCAATAGATAATTTCTTTTACAAAAAATCCTTTCCATTAGAAGGAAATAATTTCTGGAGAGTACTGGGAAATGGGAAAATCTTCTGCCACTGCTATAGATACTTTTCTGTTTTCTTGTCTTTTCTGTTACCCTATAATAATTTATTTTTCCTTCAGTTAGCATGGTTAAGTATGTGGATTATCATCCCAATATGGCAGGGCTTGAATGTAAAGTACAAGACAAAAAACAAAAGAAAAACAAACAAACAAATTCATTAAGGGAGCTGGCTGACTCTTGATTTCAGCTCAAGTCAAGATCTCACAGTTTTGTAAGTTTGACCCCCGCGTTGGGCTCTGCGCTGACAGCACAGAGCCTGCTTGAGATTCTCCCTCTCTCACTGTCCCTGCCCCCACTTGCACTCTCTCTGTCTCTCTCAAAATAAGTAAATAAACTGAAAAAAAAAAAAAAGCTCATTAAGATATAAAGGATTCCCTAGGGTTTCCCCAGGTTCTGTATTTGGTTAACGTAAAAGAAATAAGATTTTATTCATATACTTTTCAATTTTGTTTACATTATTGTTAAATTTTAAAAAGTAAATTACACTTTGTGCTTTACTTCTAGTTTTTCAGCTGCTATAGGGAGACAAGCTGGATTATTTGCTTTTCTATTTTCTTTCAGAAATAACTATGTACCTGCTAACTGCTGAAAAAGTAAAATCGTCTGTAATCAGTTTAATAAGCATGTAACCATACTTTGTGGGATAATTACACAAGACAATGTTTCTATAAGTGACTTATTTTAAGACTTTACAGTGTTAGGTCTTCTCATTAAAAAAAAAATGTAAGTCATTTTCTTATTTACTGTCACTTAAGTCAGAAATATCTTAAGGAAATACAGCTAACTGTGGAAGAGCTTTGTTCACAAACATAGATGACATAGCCTCATTTACAACATACACAAAAAGCCAAAGGCCTAAATGCCCAACAATAATGAAATGGTTAAATAAATGATGAGAGATCCAAGCAACAAAATCTTATGTAGTAAGTTATATTTATGAAAATTATGTATATATATATGTGTGTATATATATATATACATATATATATACACATATACACACACACAAGCAAATTATACTTAAGGAAAGCTTTGTTAACATTATGCTATCATATATAGTACATGATAAATATCTTAGTCCTAACTGTGAAATATTGATTAGGACCAGTGGATTTGATTTCCTTATTTTTTTTATTTATTTATTTATTTATTTATTTATTTATTTATTTATGAAATAACCCTCCCCATTTTTTAAAAGTTTATATATTTATTTTGAGGGAGAGAGAGAGAGAGGGAGAGAGAGAGAGAGAGGGAGCCAGTGGGGAAGGGGCAGAGGGGGGACAGAGGATCCGAAGTGGACTTTGTGCTGACAACAGAGAGCCTGATGCGGGGCTTGAACTCACAAATTGTGAGATCATGACCTGAGCCGAAGTTGGTTGTTTAACCGGCTGAACCATCCAGGCGCCCCTTGATTTTCTTATTTTAATATTTAAGGCCTAGAAATTGGCCTAAAGCAGGGAATATCCCAGCAAAAATTCCATTTAGATGAGAAATCCATTTAAATTATTCAGCTTGTTGGAGAATAGCAAAGGTCTTACTATAGCTATGTCAACAACTTTGTGATAGTTTATGTAAATAGCTGCTTTTATTTGGTAGAATTAACTAAAATAAAGTCATAGGAACATAACTAATTATCTAATTTGTGCTTTAAACTATAATTTGACTGCAAATGAGGTACTCTGGAATGACTTCATCACCTATGATAACTCTTAATCTGCCCTTTTGGTTTCCTGCATCTGTTTCCATAATCTCTCAATTTAGGAAACACCATTGGCTTCTCCTGAGAATTAGTGTAGGAATTCGGTGATGAATGCTCAGGGCATGGGTAGTGTTGGGAATCAGAGGTATTATTACAATTTTGAACCTAAAACTAAGAGATCACAAAGAGAAGTGATCAGTCTGTTTGTTCTTTATCACTTTGGGGATAATGAAAGTTCAGTTTCTTTGGAACACTATGTTAGATCTTTCCACTGATTGATTACATTTTCATCTTCACCTGGAATTAGTTCTTTTCAAATAACGTAAATATTGCTATTAATATTTAAGATAACCTTGTAAGTAATGAAAAGATTGATTAGTCTGAACTGTTATCTTTGAGTTAATTAGATGCATTTTATAGTGGATAACACATTTGTTTTTATATTTTAGGACTTGAGCCATGTTCCTGATTTTATACAGATACCATTGGGGGTATAGCTCAGGGGTAGAGCATTTGACTGCAGATACCATGGCTCCGTATATAAAGGACATTCGCTAAAATGGTAATTTGAAAAATATTATATTATTTTAATTTAAAATATTTTGGGGCGCCTGGGTGGCGCAGTCGGTTAAGCGTCCGACTTCAGCCAGGTCACGATCTCGCGGTCCGTGAGTTCGATCCCTGCGTCAGGCTCTGGGCTGATGGCTCAGAGCCTGGAGCCTGTTTCCGATTCTGTGTCTCCCTCTCTCTCTCCCTCCCCCGTTCATGCTCTGTCTCTCTCTGTCCCAAAAATAAATAAACATTGAAAAAAAAATTAAAATAAAATAAAATATTTAAATAGTCAATGGTGTTTATATATATTTTTATCGTAAATATTTTAAATATTAAATAATCTTAATTTCCTGTATTCAGCAGCATATCAAATATTAAGAATGAGAAGATATATAGATCTATCTATATATTCCTATATGTATATATCTTTATTTACAGCTGTAACTATATATAACTACTTGACTGATGTAGTCACTAGAAAGTAAACAATTACATAACTCAACATTTGATAGAGCCTTATGAGCCATCTGGATATGGTTCTGAAGAAAGGAGGCAGTTGTCAGTAGATGAAAGAATATTTTAAAACATAGCCCCTGTTAACCCGCCAGCATATTTGGGTTGATTTCCAGTCAGAGAGTTAAAATTGTACTGGCTGTTTGCTCTCCTCCCCCTGAGTCTTCTGTGGCACAGGGCAGATCTTATTAGGACATCTTCCTGGAGTCAGCATAGAATTTGTAGCTGTGGAACCATAAAATCTGCTGACCATACTTGAACCAAATCCAAGACTCTGGCCTCATTTTCATAGTGCTGTGGTTTATTGTGCTAACCAAGAAAGCCTTTTGCAGTTGGATACTAGGTAACTTGAAGTGACATTACTGAATACCTCTTCTTTAAGTACTAAAAATGTGTCTCCGATTAAAAAGGATAAATCCCTTAGAATTTGTTATTGTTCAAAATATTTAAGCCGAAGAGCTTTGAATAATTAATAGTCTGTATGTAGTTACTACGTACACTTTAGTTTTATTGTTGATGCATTTCACAATACTTGTAGAGTTGGGAGGGTCTGTATTTTAAAATATGATTGTTATCCACTAGGAGGAGCTATATCCTCTTTTAAAAAGTTAGTTACCCAGAGAAAGAGTAAAGCAAAAAGAAAGCAAGGTGTCAAGCAAGACTTACCCAAGCTTATATGAACCTCAAGTATTGGTGATAAAGATGTTACTTATATATTATCTTTCACTTTGGAATCATGAAATGTCAACTGATCCACAAAAGTCTATACTGCTCTTGCAGACATGGAGCTAAAACATCATAGGGCAAACAAGAGCCAAGACATTAGTGCTTCTTAGATGAGAGGTAGAAATACAAAGGTTTAGGGGAAGGAGTTCCCTTCAGCAGAAGTAACAGTTGAAGCTAGGATTGGGAAGGATTTCTGTAAGAGGGATGCGAATGGGTATGAAGGAGAAGCAGGGTAAGTTAGGAAAGAGGAAAGAGGAGGGGTGCTGGAACCAACAGATGAGAGGTGAGGGGAGGGGAAGGGGTGAGCTGTTGCAGAGACCGGGGAAGAACCTGGATGGTGCCATGTCACCGGAACCCACAGAGGGGGGACTTTTAAGAACATGCTAGTGGAGTTGGGGGAGGAGAGCGGGGGTGAGTTCCGATGTACCTGAGTAGGTAGAGGAGAGTGAAAACACAAAGAAAGTGTTGTGCTTGGTTAGAAAGAGGACTAGTGGGTATGAGTTAGAATTACGTACACCTAATAATCATTCTTTGGCCGGTTAATAGGAGTGGTTTAGCAGATCATTCAAAGCTCTCCAGATACTGTCTGGTGACCCTTGTCATTAACCACACATACAAATCCATACAGAGTGTGACACCACAGATGACAACAGACAAGGAGTGGGAAGACAGGGTCTTCATTCTGCCTGTATCACTAACACGCTTAATGACCCCGCACAAGTCACTTGACCCTTGTGTAGTAGTATAAAAATAAGAACCCCTTCTTTAAGAAGGATACAGACGAATAAAAATACACAATCTAGGGGTGCCTGGGTGGCTCAGTCAGTTAAGTGACTGACTCTTGATTTCTGCTCAGGTCATGATCTCCTGGTTGACAGATTGAGTCCCACGTGAGGTTCCACGCTGGGCATGGAACCTGCTTAAGATTCTCTCTTGCCCTCTCCCACTGCCCCCACAAAATAATAAAAATTAAAAAAAAAATTTAAAATACACCTTCTTCATAGAAATAAGACAGCCCTCAAAGCTTTGTCCACAGTAGTGGTCACAGCTCATAACTCTGAACGTGTACAGACAGTACCTTTAACAGGCCCGCTGTGAGAGATGCCAATGGCTCTAGGAAGATAAATCTAATTACAATTAGCAGATCTGTTCTGTCCATGCTCAAATAGTCAACTGATTTTGTGTGTGTGTTCCTGACAGCTAGTGCTGTTATTATAAGTATCCAGGGACCTGCAAACATGTTTGTATTTCACAAGTGGGATTTGCATCTTTCACATTCCATAGGGAGCCAAACTCAGATAGTACTAAGGAAATGGCGCCGGTAAAAAGCATGATGTTCGCCTGAAACGTGTGGCTTTTCAAATTGAAGGGTTAATAAAAGGATTTCTTTATTTCATATCTCTTCCTGTTATGGTACAGAATGTATCACCTGCAGCAAAATCCATCAGCTGGAACCAAAATGTTGGTAAGAGTAGAAAGGTAGGTACTGACTTATACTAAATAACCTCATGTTTGTGAGCAGCACAATTTCGGTGTAAACTTCTGTGTCCAAAGAAGGGTCCAGAGTCATTTTAAACACTGCCTTCAGTGAATCAATAGATCTTCAATACCACTTCAGTAGTTTATAAATATACTACTAAAAAAGTAACTGCCACGAATGAATTTGCTGCCAGCACTATTCATGGATATATATTTTTAAAATATTTTTTGAACTTTATTTATTTTGAGAGAAAGAGAATGTGTGTGAGCAGGGGTGGGGCAGAGAGAGAGAGAGAGAGAGAGAGAGGGAGAGAGAGAGAATCCCAAGCAGGCTCCGTATTTTCGGCATGGAGCTCGATGCGGGGCTCGAACTCACGAACCCAGTCACCCCAAATTCGTTGATATATTTTAAGTATGATGTAACATTAGCATGTGACAGTCTTCAGCATACGTGATCCCAGTGTGGTGACAAACATGTTAACTCTTATCCAGGAGAATTCCACTGTAGACCTGTTTTTCTCTTATGGAAAGGAAAATATCCCTAAGGAGATTTTAATCTGTTTAATTTGTTTATAGAAAACAAATATCAAAACAGTAATACCTTGAGAAGCAGATCCCCGCCTGGCAATATTAGTTTGACCTTTGTTGCCTAAACCCTGGCTGTTCCCTGTTGTAATAGTAGCTGAACACAACATAAAATTTACTTGTCATGTATGTTGCATATATGTTTTATATTCCATATTCCATAATGTAACATCAGATTTCCCATTGGTGACTTAAGAATGGAGCATTCCCAGCTTTAACCTTTGGTGGTGAAGTTGTTTTTTGGCTTTGGCACCACGTGTGCTGTGGGCAGACCTCAGAGTAATAGAAAGTGTCCTCAATACTTTCGAAGCTCTGCAAGGTAATTACGTGCTCTTTTCATGAGTAACCATATCTGTGTCACTTCAGCTGGTGCTATGGTAGCTGACACAATTTCAGGTGCTTTGTTTATATTCTTCAACTCTAGCCTGACCTCCTTTTTTGGCAGGCCATAGAGATCACCCTGTAACCATGTTCTCTCCAGTGTTTTGGTGCTTAGCCTGAGGAAACATGCCCACATCAGGAGTCCCTGAGCACATAATTTCTGGGGGGAGAAAAACAAAACAAAACTCATGTATTTCAGGAAAATGTATTGGCAACTTTTATTCTTAACTTTGACTTAATGGGAAGCGTGACTCTTTACTGGACGTAAATTGCCAGGGTCCAAAGCCCACGTGTTTCACCACTCGGCTTCACTCAGGCTTTCATTGGTTCAGGTTCCTTGCCTATAAAATAGGGGTTATAATACCTGCTTTACAGAGTTATTTGGAAAACCAAATGAAACATTGTATGAAAAGTGCCTGAAACAGAACACCTTTTTCAATGCATGTTATTAATTTCTTTATTCCAATAATGAAATGTATAGGATTCTCCTTACATATTCCATGTTTTTGTGTTTTAGCACGTATAATAAAGAGTAAGCTCTCCATGAATAAAAGTTTAACATAGTTTTTTGCAAAATATTTATAGAAGGAAACTCTGTAAAGATCTGTTATCACAGATATGGAGAGAGGGAAGAAATTGCCAGACACCATTAACAGGGTGAGTGTATACTTTTGGTAAGGTCTCTTCTTTTATGTTCTTTATTTGTCCCTCCCTCCCCCTCTCCCTTCCATCCTACCTTCCTTTGGCATGTAGTTGGACACATGTGGCTTCAAAGCGTTGATAAAGCCTTTCTCCCAAGTTGCCCAGTAATAGCAGAAACTCAGGAGTGTCAAAAGGACTTTCTCAAGAACCACCATAGTTTTAACCTCCTGGGTCTAGAGTAAAGGAAGCAGAAATTCTCTGAGAACCATAGCTACTACAGTGGTGTCCCTCTGGTATATCTAAACCAATAGCAAGACAGAAAAAGGAATTCAACTTTAACCCTTGGTGGTTAAAGATTGTTGGTTGTGAGAGGTTCGAAGGATGGGGTCTCCACGTACTTCATACTTTGGTTGCTTTATTGAGCACAACCGGGAAGGTACAGGTGTGTGCCATAGTCTGGGGACACACAGGTAAGTAAACATCTGCTCCAGCCCTTGAGGAACGGATCATGTAGCTAGAAGGGAGATGTACTGTGATCTTCTGTCTGCCTCTCCCTGCACCATGAGCTGCTTGTGAGGTGGGGGTCCTTCTTCTTGCTTCCGAATGCCTCGTGCCTGTCTGTCACAGGGCCTATCCACAGAAAGCTCGCAATAAACAGATCCTGATCAAAATAACTAACTAGTGATTTAGGCCGAGAAACTGAAAGTAGATTTCGGAGTGGCCAACACTTGGCTTGTAGAAAGCCTCCGGTCATTTTTCAATGCCATTCAACTTAACATAACACATATGCCCTACCTATTTCTGTCTCTGTTTAACCACAGATGTTACAAGGTCTAGTGGAAATTCTTCCTCTTGCACCACCTCTGCAGCATTCATGCAGCACTTACTTCATTCCTGGGGCACTTGGTTCCCAGCTAGATGACATAACCAAACTCCCTCCACCTGTGTCCCTGGCTTCTGGTCACAGCATCACTGTACCTCATTGCCGTGCAGTACATGTTGAGCCTAATGAAAGATGGTGGGTGGATCATGGAGATATGATATCAAGAGAGGCTGTAAAAATGCAGTAAGGCAGGAATAGGATCGAGCCAAGAGCAGACTAGCAGGTGTTTTGAGAATAACAGTTAACTTCATTTTACATAGAGGAGCTCCTTCAAAACAATAGTGATGAGCTGATAAATAAAATGAGACCTGAAATAAGTGGACATGTTAGTTCTCAAAAACAGTTTATTATTTTTTTTAAGGAAGGGAGGAAGGAAGACATCACAAGGAAACCTTTGTGTCTGAGCCTAGGGTTCATTGTGGGGGAACAGCATCTCCCCTGAGAATCTGTGATTATAGACCTGCCTTCACACAGGTTGGTGTTCAAATGTATACTGCTTTCATAGGTGGGGAAAATTGTAGTCCAAGTAATTTATTTGGTAATTTACTTAGAGGAGTTTATGGTTGCTAGTATCACCAAGGCATCTGGCAGAAAACAAATCCAAATCCAGGATGTCTCCTTAAAAGAGGCTGCTCCACAAATAAAGCCTCATCAAACCTAAAAGGAGTCCAAAATTTTAAAACATATGTAATAATGTCTACAGAAGTCATAAATTGGAATGATTCGATGCAGAATGGAATATGCATGTTAAAAATGCTTAAAGAGGTAAAGATAGTATAAATACCTGAGCAAGGAATAAGGAAGATTCAGAGAAGGTCTAGATGGATTTGAATAAAAACCAAATGAACTTCTATTAATTAAATGTATAATCACTGAAATAAAAACTAAGTGGATCAATTGAACAGCAGACTAGATACAATTAATGGAAGACTAAAGAACTAGAAAATGGATCTGGGAAAATTATCCAGAATGCAGCCCAGGGAAAAGAGATGGAAAATGGGAGAGAAGTTAGAGATATGTGAAAAGAATGACAAGGTTTTACATTCTCCAGTTAAAAGCTCTAGAAAAAGGGCATGTGAAGAATGGGGAGAAGTAATGTCCAAAGAGCATTTTTCAGGGTTGATGAAACATATATATCTGCAGAATCCAGGAGAATCACTCCCAAACAGATTAAACAAAAAGAAATCCATACAAGATATATCATAGTGCAACTGTCTAAAAACCCAAAACTAAGATCACAAGAGCACATAGGGGAAAGGACAACACACAAAGGTCAGCAATTAAACTGATAGCAAACCTCTCAGTAATAAAGTTGAATGCCAGAGGTTTGAGATAGTATCCATGAGGTTTATAAATGAATGTCATTCTAGAAATTTGTGCCCAGATAAACTAGCATTATAGAATAAAAGTAATGCTGATACAATACTGGGTGAACAGACCTATAGGAAAAGATGATTTAAAAAAAAGTAAGGGATGTGTGTAGGAGAGTGTTTTTACCCACATTACTTTATGCCTGGAATTACTTGAGACATAATTGAGTCATTGAACAAAATGATACGTTGGCAGTTGTTTGTTTGTTTGTTTTCATCACAAGCTTTAATCTGACCTGGATTAAAATACCCATGTCCTATTTCCCTAAAAGCAGACTAATAAGCAGGGCCCTGGACCTTGGTGCTGATATTCTGATGGAGTGTTGCGTTTATCACCTTTGTTTTACTTACTAACACACAGTTAATTTTCTTTGGCCATTACAGAATGTGTTTTCAGATGCCAGTTTGTTGATTTTAAAATATTAAAAGCAAGTTGAAATAAATTGCTTACCTATTTGAGGTTTAATAAGGTCTAGCGTGTCAAAAGGCACACATTGATTTTCTTTAATGTTTATTTATTTATTTTCAGAGCGAGAGAGGGAGGAAAGGGCAGAGGGGGTGGGGGGGAAAGAGAGAATCCCAAGCAGGCTCCACACTGTCAGTGCAGAGCCCAACTTGGGGCTCGACCTCACGAACCATGAGATCACGACCTGAAACAAAATCAAGGGTCGGACACGTAAGCAACTGAACCATCCAGGTGCCCTCCACAATGAATTTTATTTTTAAAAAAATTTTTTTTTCTTTTTAAAAAAAAATTTTTTTTTTCAACGTTTATTTATTTTTGGGACAGAGAGAGACAGAGCATGAACAGGGGAGGGGCAGAGAGAGAGGGAGACACAGAATCGGAAACAGGCTCCAGGCTCTGAGCCATCAGCCCAGAGCCTGACGCGGGGCTCGAACTCACGGAGCGCGAGATCATGACCTGGCTGAAGTCAGACGCTTAACCGACTGCGCCACCCAGGCACCCCTGATTATTATTATTATTTTTTTTAATGAAGACAGCTAAAGCCAAGAAATGTAGCCTGTATAAAATTTTATAAGGTGTGAAGTTTGCCACAGGGTGGCACTAATACATTTCTATTAAATTATGATATGTTAGTATGATATGTTAGAAGTTTTTTCTCTGTTGATCTGTTTTTTTAGTGAATTATAATTAGGTTTAATTTGATATTTTAAAAATTAGTTTACATTAAAAAACACAAGACAGGGGCGCTGGGGTGGCTCACTCTGTTAAGAGTCCGACTTTGGCTCGGGTCATGATCTCGCAGTTTGTGAGTTCGAGCCCTGTGTCAGGCTCTGTACTGACAGCTCAGAGCCTGGAGCCTGCTTCAGATTCTGTGTCTCCTTCTCTCTCTGACCCTGCCCCACTCCTGCTCTGTCTCTCTAAAATAAATAACCTTGAAAACACACACACACACACACACACACACACACACACACACACACGACAGCATTTTTATTTAAGAACCTAAATATTATACATACCTTCATAACCACAGAGCCTGACAGGTGATTTCCGTTGTTTTTGTTTTTGTTTTTTTTAATGTTGGTTTATTTTTGAGAGAGAGACAGCATGAGCAGGGGAGGGGCAGAGAGAGAGGGAGACACAGAATCCAAAGCAAGCTCCTGGTTCTGAGCTGTCAGCACAGAGCCCTATGCGGGGCTTGAACCCACAAACTGCGAGATCATGACCTGAGCTGAAGTCAGATGCTTAAACAACTGAGCCACCCAGGAAGCCCCCAGGTGATTTCCTTTTTAAAAAACCAAAAATCATGGGGCGCCTGGGTGGCGCAGTTGGTTAAGCGTCCGACTTCAGCCAGGTCACGATCTTGCGGTCCGTGAGTTCGAGCCCCGCGTCAGGCTCTGGGCTGATGGCTCGGAGCCTGGAGCCTGTTTCCGATTCTGTGTCTCCCTCTCTCTCTGCCCCTCCCCCGTTCATGCTCTGTCTCTCTCTGTCCCAAAAATAAATAAAAACGTTGAAAAGAAAGAAAAAAAATTAAAAAAAAACAAAAATCAAATTATTGAACATAGTGTATATACACATATACACACACACATACATAAATGTTTATGAATATTAAAAACACGTAATATTTAGGTTCTTAAGAATCCTGTTTTACATTTTTTTGGGACGCCTGGGTAGCTCAGTTGGTTAAGCGTCCGACTGGGGCTCAGGTCATGATGTCTTGGTTTGTGAGTTCAAGCCCCGGATTGGGCACTGTGCTGACGATCAGATCCTGGAGCCTGCTTCGGATTCTATTTGTCTTCCTCTCTCTCTGCCCCTCACCTGCTCACGGTCTGTCTCTCTCTGTCTCTCAACAATAAATAAATGTTAAAAAATTTTTTTTTTAAATCCTGTTTTGCATTTTTTAATGTAAACTAATTTTCTAAATGCGTGTATGTTGTTTGTGTTTTATTGTATGTGAAATAAGAGAGTGAAATACAATTTACAGAATTGGGTTTATTTTCTGATCTTGTGTCTAACTGAAATTTTAGCTTTTATATTTTATATGAGCTTTTATATTTTATAATATAAAATATATATAATATAAAATATATATAAAATAATATAAAATATTTTATATTTTATATGAGCTTTTATATTTTATATTTTATATAAATATATTTTATATATTGAAATAAAATATATTTTTATATTTATATAATATATAAATATATATATTTATATTTATATAAAATATTTTATATTTTATATTTTATATGAGGGATCCTCAATAGTCCGTTTCTTTGCTCGCCTACACCAGAAAAATTTTAGGGGCAGAGAACTTTTATAAAGTATACTCTGCCATTTACCCCTGTTTCTTCTCTCAACCATTCTGAATGCACCTGGGGGGCATTACTTCCCTTCCTTCTTAATTAGTTCTCTAGTGAGCTTCTGTTAATGACAATTACATTTACATAATTAATTATTATGTCTTTCTGGTAAAATGACTTCTGTATCATTATGAAATGACCTTTTTATTCCTGGTGATGTTTTTTGCTGTGAAATTTACCCTGTCTGATGCTAAGGAAGCCATTGGTACCTTTTCTTTTGAGTCTTGCTTTTTTATATAATCCAAATTCACCATCTTGTTATTTCTTACCTATTTGTCTCATCTAACTCTTGGTTCCCCCTTTTCTCTTTTCTGCCTTGTTTGAGATTAAAGTTTTTCTTTTTCTTTTTTTAAATGTTTATTTATTTTTGAGAGATAGAGAGAGAACACAAGAAAGAGGGCACCTGCCGTGTGATCTCTAGTCAGCTTTGTCTCCCTAGACTCAGCTTCTCAACTCGGGGTACCTGCTGGGCTCCCCTTGGCTTTCCCCTCCCAGTGTGTAGCCTGGAAACTCAGTCATAGACTCATCTCATTTGTTTTATATATCTTAGGGAATCACTGTTCTTTGTTGCCTGATGTCCACTGTCTTGAACACTATTATTTCATTTTTTTTTTCTGGTTTTTTGGTTGTCTCAGGCAGTAGTATAAATTTGCCCCAGGTCATTCCATCTTGTCCAGAGCAAGATATCTACTTCAAGTTTTTACGAGAGGTTTTTGTTAGTTTCTTTGTATAATTTTTTATTTAAGTCTATGCAATAATCTTGAATTGTACTTTAGATTAAGTAGGGAATTAATTACTTTATCTCGAACACATACTATTTAGAGATTCTACCTGTAAATGGATACATTATACATTAAATAATTAATTTTTGTAGGTTTTTTTCCCCTCATAGTTTGGTTAGAAAAGCAATGGCTTTGACTTGTTAACACCTGGAAAGTAAGTCTAATAATGCTAGTTGTAATTTTACTCCTTTAATTACATTATAGTAAAATTTACTAAACTTAAGCTTTTTATAAATTAAAATATATCTGGTAGGTCATCTTCAACACATTTTAAACTGAACATAATTGCATTTCTTTAATACTGTGGAGTTAAAAAGCTAAAGAAATATGTCTCATACAAAGATTCAACAAATTTTATGAAACAAAGTTACAATCATTTCTTGAGTGCCTACTATGTGAGAGGCACTTCACAAAATAATTTTTTATACTCACAATTAATTTATTAGACAGACATTGTTGTCCCCATTTGAAAGATGAGGAAATTTCATACAATAGGATTATATAACTTGCCCAAAGTTACAGAGTAAGTATTCACACAAGCTGGATTCACACAAGCCAAACAACTAAAACTCAAAAGTATTTTATTATCCCATGCTGATTAAAGCTCTTCACTTTGTAAAGAGCTTAAGATCTTCCAAACTTTAGGAGAATGAGTTTTAATAATAGATTTATTGATAAGTTTTAGTCCATTAACATGTCAAATAGTAATATCTTATAAATTTTGCCTCCTATCCTATAAATAACATAATGACAACTTCATGTCACATTTCAAGTCTGATAATAACTTAAATTTTGAAGCACTTTGTGATTTTCATGGCTTTCACGTATTTTTATCTCAATTAATTATCATAACCACACTGGTTAATGCATTAGCCCCATTTTGTTCAAAGTCTATCACTTGGCTTAGGTTCCTGTGATTCTTAGACCAGTATTTTTTCTATTATCCCAAGCTAGCCTTTCTGCATCATTAGATTATTTTATTAAAACAAACAAAACCAAAGTGGCACCCATGTAAAGTAACCAAGTTTTTTCCCAATTTTATGACAATACTTCCGAAAAATAAGGTTTGATTTTTATATTTGGGAAGGTATTGAAAATTTTGCTTACCATATTAGTGTCATTTTTTTTTGTTTTGCAGCCTTGCAGGACACCTTACTGAATGTGATGCTCAGAGTATTGGTGGAAAATTCATAAGTTGGGATTGGATGCCAGACTGGTAGGTTATCAACACATATATATATAAAGTTTATATAGCATTTACATTTTAGAAGTTTTATTATGTGTTTATTAAATTGTATTTCATTATTTTCTTAATTTATATTGTTTATTTGCATTATATATTGTTTTCATATTGTGATACACAAACTATGTATCCTAGCCATCATTATCTTATTAGGATCCAGAGCTAAGTTTCAAGAGAATTCTTTTTGGCACCTTAAAAATCATATTTCCCTGAGATAATATACAATATTTTATATTACTATTATTATGGTCTCTGGTTTATTATTAAGCTGACCTTTGTACCTGTTAATGAGTTGAATTGTGTCCCCCAAAGATATGTTCAAATTCTAACTCCCAGGACCTTAGAATGTTACCTTATTTGGAGACAGGGTCTTTACAGAGATAGTCAAGTCAAAATAAGATCATTACAATAGGCCTCAATCCAATAGGATTGGTGTTCTGATAAAAAAAAAAAAAAAAAGAAATTTGGACAAAGAAAAAGACACACACAGAGGGAAGACAATGTGAAGACACACAGAGAGAACAACATGTAAAGACAGGACTGGAGTGATGCATCTATAAACAAAGTAACACCAAAGATTGTTGACAAACCACCAGAAGCTTAGAAAGGAAAGGAAGGATTTTTCCCTAGAGCTGTCAAAGAGAACATGACCCTGCTCATCTACACCTCGATTTCAAACTAATAGCCTCCAGAACTGAGATAGTACATTTCTGTTGCTTTAAGACACCTGGAGTTTGGTACTTTGTTACAATACCCCTAGGAAAATAATATAGTGCCTAAAATAGAGTCTCTCTGTTTAAGGACAAAATATACTAAATATGTATTACTGGAACCTTGTATAAATATATATCTAAATATACACTGGAACCTTGAAATACCAGGACCCTATTCCATCCAGGGCTCTGCTGTGAGAAGGTTCTTGGTCCCAACTCTAAGAAGCTCCTGCAACAAGAGCCAGCTTACCAATGTGAAACTTACAATACATAGGCCTTTGCCTCTAGTAACAATTAGGGATCTATACATGACATTCCAGACCCCAGTCTAGACAGTGGTCTTTCCAGTCTTGTCTCCCATTCTTTCTCTGATCCTTGTCCAGAGCCAAGCAGGTGCTATCACTCTTCTCTTTGGCTGTCATATGGTACCAGACTAGTAGGAAGCAATAAACTCATGAGGTTTACAAGCAACAATGGGAAATGTGTCCTTAGCCCTTTACTCATATTTGTCTGTATTTTATCTCTGAGAATGATCATTTGCTTTTGCAGTGTTTTCCCCTATTTGGTAACAGATGACTTATCTGATAGTTTTTGTTTGTTTATAATTTTATTTTTACCTCAAATTCATTAGCTTCTATTAGAGACTTATACATTTCTGATGGTGATGTGGTTAGTCTCTTACTGACCTAGACTCAGGTCTCTTCCATGCTCTCCCTTATCTCATCAGTCACCAGTAAGGTCAATTTTTACTCCATAATATCCTTCATTTTCTTCCTTTTATATTCATCCAAATTTTCCAGTTTTCTTATCTAGCTTCTAAAGGCTATTGTAGAATCTTATGTGGATTCTGAAGGCTATGTAGATTCTCAAGACCATTAGCTGGTCTCCATGCCTCTTGTTTCCAATGTAACAGCTTTGCAACTGTAAAACAAATAGTTGAAGTACAAGAAATCTGACTTCTTAGATTTTATCATCTTGGTTTTATCTTTTCAACTATATTATAAACTCTCTGACGGCGTGGATCTTTGCATTCCTACAGATTTATCAGATGCACCATTCAGCCCAGAATAACAATGAGAAAGCATGAACTTTAGAGATATTGCCTAGAATCCTGGTTCTACCACTTATTAGCTCTGTGAGATGGGACAAGTTACTCAACCTTTATGTTCCTCAATGTCACTCATCTGCAGAGTAAGGAAAATGGTAATATCTACTCTGAATGGATTATTATGGAAGATGAGTGAATAAAGCACTTAAAACAGTACCAAAAATGAATAGTAACTTTTCAATAAAATGTTCATTATCTTATTGTCTTACACTTCGATGTTCACCAAATATTTGGAGACTAATAAAAGATAAGTTGCGTTAACACAAGAATAGAAGCACCTATCTGAACCTATTTTATCTGAATGTGTGTTGCACCTCTCACTTAAGGTGGTGTAGTCCTGAGTCTTGTTGAGTTCCATGAGTATAAAATAAGGGTAATAATACCTACCCATAGGATTGTTGTAGAGATTACTATAAATAGGTTGCTGTTGGTCAGGGCTGAATCCAGTGTCTGACACATGGTAAACGTGTAAGTAAATGGTACCCAGGAGAAAGAGTGATAATGGTAGTATTAATAGTAGTGAGGCAGCAGTAGCAGTGATGGCGTGGCAGTAATAATAGCAATAATGGTAGTAACAGGAAGAAGCAGGATTTTACTTAGTTTTTGGTGTGTATGGAACATATCAGCAATTGGAAGTAGCTTGGGGGTTGTGAGGAAAAGGCGAAGATTTTCTTGACAGTCCAAGAGAGGTGATGGTTGAAGTCATGGAATGGATGAGGTGCCTTTGAGTGTGAAGAGAACAGTACTGGGACAATCAGGGCATCTAGGGAATGCAAGGACAAGGGGAAGGTTGAGGATCGTGGAGAGAGTATAGTTCAAATTCTTACCCATCAAATCCGGAGAGTGTGGGAGGAAGAAAACAACTTGTAAGGTGGGAAGCTGTGAGTAGAGAGTGCCAGACAGTAAGAGAAAGTAGTCAAGGAAGACAGTGACCTGCCTCGGCCTCTATTACAGTCATTTCCCAACCATTTCCTCATCTTTCCATCTTACTCAGAATTATCTTCCCTTTAACAGCTAAAAAAAATAAATATATACATACGTTAATGAAATTAAAAACACTATATTTTAATGCTATGGCTGAATGCTATGGTCCATTAAAACCAATTGGCAATACGTCATGAAGAAAATATGGACATGCTGGAGAGAAACAAATATGCTTTTCATTTTAAGAAGCAAATTATGGCCTGAAAGTTATATTGTGAAGCTGAGGACATACATTTGACAGGAGAAATTGAGAAAGCATGGAATGTGCCTTTACTCAATATATTTGGAATCCTTTGCTGAACTCTAACATGTACCAGTGCTTTAGAGAAAGAAACATTTTTTAATTGGTGAACCCCAAAGTTATGTCCTAAATTATTATATATATATATACACACATATATATATACATATATATATATGTGTGTATTATATATGTGTGTATATATATATATACATATATATGTGTGTATATATATATATATATATATATTTGAACACATATATATGTTCATTGTGACTTTCTCTGAAAATTATTTTCTAAGTATTTTTTTAAATATGAAGGTTTTATCAAAAAGCAATTTTTGCTTCAGCAATTCAGATAATATTGATTAATGTCTATCTGATTTCGATGTTGTCAATGCTTTAGTCAGTTTGTTCCAAATGAAACATACTTCTCTTGGCTTCCTGCTTTTGCTGTAAACAGCCTGAAAAGCAATTACAAATTAAAAATCATCCCTGTTCAGGTAAATAGTAAGATTATATTTATTTATTATTTCGATATTTCTCTTTTTTGTCTCTATATACTGTTTTTAAATATATTGTTTAAACAAAGTATTCAATACAATATAAATATAGCAACTATTATACCTAGAAGAACCAAAACTGATCTATAGCTTCTTCTCTAAAAATAGTTCCAAGGATACTATCTTAGACACCTTCCTTATAATGGTTGCGTTGCCATTAAGCATTGCACATGGCCTTTTAAAATTTATACTTTTTATTTATGATACTTAAACATGCAGTGGTCATAATGCAATATAAAATAGCTTCAATTAGTATACATATTCTTTTTCCACTTCAATCTTTAAAAAAATAATAATAAACTCCCAGTGAACCTTTACCCTGCAAATGACCTGATATGACATATTTGAACTTGCAGTGAACTTTCACATGAACTTTCAGTTATCCTCTGAGAAATATAACAGATGGAAAATAGGCAGATTTTTCAAATATTTTTAGATGCAGTGCTTGGACATGTTTAACAGAGACAACAAGGCCGACTATCTCTTTCCAGTGTTTACTTTGCTGACTTTATTGTACTGCATGCTGTTTACTTACATTATATGCATGAATTAAGAGGTTCAGTTATAGTTCTGTTTGACCAGCATCTTGATTTAAAAAAATTTTTTTTAAACGTTTATTTATTTTTGAGAGACAGAGACAGAGCACGAGTGGGGAAGGGACAGAGAGGGAGACACAGAATTGGAAGCAGACTCCAGGCTCTGAGCTGTCAGTACAGAGCCCAATGTGGGGCTCAAATCCACGAACTGTGAGATCATGACCTGAGCTGAAGTCGGAGGCTTAACTGACTGAGCCATCCAGGTGCCCTGACCAGGATCTTGATTTTAAACCAGCACTTGTATATGTGTTTAAAGATGAGGCTAAGAGGGTCATAAAATATAACAAATTGTGAGAGAACTTTATCGAACTTATTGAAATAATACTGCTTCAAATCATTTAGATATGAGGGACTTTCAAGGATCTATTTCAGATTTTAGAATATGAATCAGCTATAATGTCTTTCATTTTGAATGGTTTGTAGCTGGAAATTCAGTTCAAAATACACATGGTTTTTGAACGGTTATTTGGGAAAGGAAGAGGAAAATTAAGGGAGCACTAGCTATTGTTTATAACTGCTATGGTATGAGATAGGCTCCTTGGAGGTATTTAATCTTAGCAACTCTCTTCCCTAAGTAGTTATCTTATTCATTTTGCACAACAGGAAAGGGAGACAGAGAGGTTGCGTAACTTGCCTGAGAAGACACAGCTAAACTGGGGAATTAAATCCGGGTCTCCAAGACTTTCAAGTCCTTTCTCTTGCAACAAGTTTGTGCTCCCAAGAACAAAATATTTTGTTTGGTCAAATGAATGCTAAAGATAAAAGTGTGATTATGCTGTAATACTTCTATAATCTTTGTTTTGAGAATTTGAAGAGTTTATTTCTTTGTATTTGTTGCATAATATTGCTAAATAAGTTAGGTATAAAACTTTCAGACTGCTCTCAGTGATATAAAGATAGTAACTGAGACTTTTGCTTCTCTTGAAAATTTCCTATTGTTTGCAAAAAAACTATACATCTATTACATTTACCAAATAATGCAGGCATTTATATTATTTATCCACTGATATGCATCTCCTTGCTTAGAATCAATTCTTATTAACGCCCACTTTATTCTCAGACCATAATTTATTCATCCTGAATAATGTTTTAGATGTAGTTTAGTTCAGAGAGAGATTATACTTAATGGACATAGATATGTATAAAGTAGCGCACAATTGCATTTATAAGATCAGAATGTGAACTGTATAAAGCTGTAATTAGTCCCTCTTTCCTGACACTTCACTTAGCAACAACAATATCATTGGTGAGGAAAATAAAGATCTTTCCATTTCACAAGGATGTACTCAGAAGCTTGAAGGACCTGTTGTGATCTTGTCAGTGACATAGTTTAAATGGATAGCAAGTTAGGGGCACCTAGGTGGCTCAGTTTGTTAAACATCTGACTTCAGCCCAGGTTATGATCTCACAGCTTGTGATTTCGAGCCCCGCATCGAGATCTGGGCTGACAGCTCATAGCCTGGAGCCTACTTCAGATTCTGTGTCTCCCTCTGTCTCTGCCCCTCACCCCACTCACATTCTGTCTCTCTCTCTCTCTCTCTCTCTCTCTCAAAAATAAATAAACATTAAAAACCATTTTTTTTACATGGATAGCAAGTTAAAGTAAGTTGTTACTCATTTTAAGGGAATTTGTAATACATTCCTTTCTTTAACTTTTTAGCTCATTTATTAAAAACAGCTTTTAATGAAAAGTAATGAACAGTTTTCATATTAAAATAAGTGATCCTGTTTTTCTCTCCAGTGTTTAGGTATTGAAGGTGGAACAGTGTAGGTTCAAGGAGCAAAAGGTCTCTTCCTTCTTCCTTTTACAGCTGATCCTTCAACAACATGGGTTTGAACTGCACTGGTCCACTTACACATGGATTTTTTCTGATGAATATAGTACAGTACTGTATATTTTCTATTGCTTATAATATTCTTAATGATATTTTCTTTAGCTTTCTTTATTGTAAGAATACAGTATATAACACATATAACATACAAAATATGTGGTAATTGATTATTTTGTTAGTAAGGCTTCAGTAGGCTATTAATAGTTTATTTTGGGGGAAGTCAAAAATTATACGTGGATTTTTGATTGCGTAGGGAATCAGTGCTCCTAACTCCTGTGTTGTTCAAGGGTCAACTATATAAGGGCTTTTCTCTTGTGTTATTTTATTATTTGTTTAGAGGTCAGGTGGAAAGCACATAAATTTCCCTCTGTATGATAGGGTGATTTAGTTAGGGATAAAGTTATGATTTCCTGTAGAAAGTAGGCAGAAAACATCGTAGAGAGATAAGCCCACGACTATCTTTGATTTCTTGATATTAGTTAAGACTAATTGGTATATGTAAACTCTAAAACTTACATTTATAATATTGCAATTCCTTAGATTTAGGGTAATCATTATCTGTACAAAGCTAGTTGTGTATGGTGGCACCACAATTATAAAACATCATAGAGAAGGACTGTGGAGTAGGTATTGAAGTATTAATATAGAGAATATATATCTGTATATTAAAAATAATGTTTCGTTTTTTGATGTGGTATGTCCAAAACTGTGATATGTCCATGACAGAAAACATAAAATTTAGGCATACATGCTTTTTTATCTTCTTGCTTTAAAATAAACCCTGAAAGCTACAAAGTGATGCAACCTCTAAAAATAAAAGTGTCCAATTCGGGGGCACCCGGATGGCCCAGTCAGTTAAGTGTCTGACTCATGATCTCAGCTCAGGTCTTGATCTCAGGGTAGTGAGTTCAAGCCCCGCGTTGGGTTCCATGCTGGGCCTACTTAAAAAAAAAAAAGAAAAAAAGAAAAATACAAAGTGTCAGCTTAAAAAAACAAACTGTTTAATATAGTTTTTACATTAATTTTTTAATTAATAATCTACATGTGTACTATTTAGGATTTTTTTTATTGCAAGTGACAGAAATGTAATTCAAACTGACATAAAAAGGAGTGGCAGTCACATGCAAATTTGAACACAGATTATATTGTATACCGTTTTTGCCTCTTTTTTAAACATAACATTAGGAGTATTTCATCATAATTAATTTTACTTTTTACCGTTTTTTTTTAATTTACTTTCTTACATTATTTCAAAAGTGCTCTATAGCATTCCATTATCTGCATGTATCATATTGTATTTATTTATTTTTACTTTTTTTAACGTTTATTATTTATTTTTGAGAGACAGAGTGAGAGGAGGGAGGGGCAGAGAGAGAGGGAGACACAGAATCCAAAGCAGGCTCCAGGCTCTAGGCTGTCGGCCGAGAGCCCAATACAGGGCTCAAACCCATGAGCTGTGAGATCATGACCTGCGCCGAAGTCAGATGCTTAACCGACTGAGCCACCCAGGCGTCCCTATTGTAGTGTATTTAAATATTCCTTTCTTGTTTGACATTTAGATTGTTTCCAGTAGAGTATTTCCAAAGTTTCTGTCCATGTAGAAGAAAAAGCTTGATTGGAAGCTTAACAGAAATAAACTTTAAAGCCCCCAAAATATTTCTCTAAATTCAGAAATGTAATCTTATACCCCCCCCCCAATTTATTAAAGCTTTCACTTGACTTCTATGAAGGTCATTATTTCATATTAGAAAAGATAACCTTATTTATGTATGCACTCAGAATAGATACAATTGTTTCCGATAATAGTTATGTGATCCATTCTAGGGCATATTATTGTTGGCATAGATTAATATCATTGTTTATATTTATAACCTTGTCTTAGCAGGTAAGCAAGTGCTTGTTACCATGATGATTTCAGAGCAACTGCTGTCTGCACAATGGAAGGTCCAAAAAGCAACTAAAAAGGGAAGGAGAACAGCTGAAAGTTTTTTGAAAAGGTTGGCACATGAAACAAATTGATGGGTTTTCCAGTCTATTTTAAAGCACATTAGCGATCAGATTATTTCACAAGGATCGTTATTATAATGACTTAACGTTTTCCCCTAATGTATCTATATATTCACTCATCACGTTATGTATTAAGTGGAGAGTGACCTGCCCCAACAGTTTTGTAGTTTAGTATGCTCAGATAAGCAAGTTTTAGTAAAGTTTTATGGATGTTAGCTTCTTTCTCTTAACCTAGAGATGATGTTTAGAAAGATAACAGGTGATAGAATCAAAGCAACAGACCCTTTGACAGGTCAAATGGTACATCTGCCGGTTTTTGTCTCTGGAGGAAACTTCATTCGTCCTAGAAATTTCTCTTTAAACATATCCCAATAAAGAAATATTATAATTTTGTAGCCAAACTTAATTATTTAACAATTTTTATAAAATTTTTGATGCTAGAACCAAATCATTTACATGTTATTTACACTAGTGATGCTTCCTACCATGTAAGTACCCCCAAATTATTTCATTTTTATCAATAGTGGTGATCAAAAACATTTAAAAGTAAAAACATAAACAGGAAACTGAGTGAAAATAACCTGTGATCCCTTAGCAGAGAGAGAGTTTTTAAATTAAAGATTTGGGGTGCATGGGTGGCTTAGTCAGCTAAGCATCTGACTCTTGATTTTAGCTCAGGTCCTGATCCCAGGGTCATGGGATTGAGCTGCATGTTGGCCTCAGTGCTGAGCATGGGGCCTGCTTGAGATTTTCTCTCTCTCTCTCTCTCTCTCTCTCTCTTCTCCTGCCCCTCTCCCCCACTCACTCTCTCTCTCGAATTAAAGTGTTTTTTAATTAAAATTTAAGATAATTACAATCTGCATTTTAAAGGCTATCTATATAATTAATTAATTAACTAGTTCTCTCTTTCAACATTTGAGTCCCTTACTACATAGCAGTGACTTCTGGGCCCTGGGTATATAGCTGTGAGCAGGACAGACAAGGTAGCTATCCTCATGGTGTTTAGTAATATGGATAGACATTAAACTAATAACCCACAAATAAAGAATTGAAAAGTACTTTGAAGAAATATTAAAGGGTATTATGAAAAAGAATAACGAAGCATAATTTCAATTTAGCAGTTAAGGAAGGTTTTATTTTATTTTTTTATTTTTTTAAAGTTTATTTATTTATTTATTTATTTTAATTTTTTTTAACGTTTATTTATTTTTGAGACAGAGAGAGACAGAGCATGAACGGGGGGAGGGTCAGAGAGAGAGGGAGGACACAGAATCTGAAACAGGCTCCAGCCTCTGAGCGGTCAGCACAGAGCCTGACGTGGGGCTTGAACTCACGGACCACGAGATCATGACCAGAGCCGAAGTCGGACGCTTAACCGACTGAGCCACCCAGGCGCCCCTAAAGTTTATTTATTTATTTTGAGAGGGAGAGACAGAGCACACCAGTCGGGGAAGGGCAGAGAGAGAGAATCCCAAGCAGGCTCCTCACTGCAAGGGCAGAGCACAACGCCGGGCTTGAACTCACGAACTGTGAGATTGTGACCTGAGCTGAAGTGAAGAGCCAAGACCCGGATGCTTCACCGACTGAGCCACTCAGGTGCCCCAAGGAACGTTTTATTAAGTGATGTTTGAACAAGGCAACCTGAATGATGGGTGCCTTCTTAGGCACCTACATAAGATAAAAGGCATGAAAACACAGTTATATGTCACAATATCTGGCACATATTATTCAGTAAATATTGTTGAATGAATGAATGACTATTCCAAAAATCAGAAAATAAAGCAAACGTTAAAACGGGAAGTGTAAAACAGTATTTTAAAAGTTAAGTCAAAATCACAGTTGTGCAAATAAATGTAAATGCCGTAGACTGCTCAATTAAAAGATAGTCTCTTAGAATAGATTAAAATCAAAGTTCAACTAAGTGTTATGATGCACAGTGAAACCAAACAATGCAAGAAAGTTGGAAGAATCAGTAAGCAAGGAATAAGAAAAAGAAGGACAAGGAGAAGGTAGGGGAGAATGAGAAGGGAAAAAATAAGAGGGAAATGATATTGACAGTAAGGTAGGATTCAAATGGCATAAAATGTATCATTCACAATGAAGATAATGTGGTCATGCCCTTTCATGTGCTAAATAACAAAGCATTAAGACATTTACGTCTCTTTAGATACGTAAAGAGAAAGAGAAATACAATTGCCTTGGAAGATTTTAACATCTTCATATTTATTGAGTTAAATAATAATGATTATTTATTTTTATTTATTATTTATTATTAAATAAATGATTAAAAAGAACACAGAATATTGGGATAATACAAAAGTTGAATTAAAAGCTACAGATAGAACATTCTCCCCCACACAAGACAAGTATGTACCTTGTTTTTAAGCATCCTCAAAGCTACCTTAATCTGTTTCAGAAAGTAGCAATTTTATAGACCACATTCTTTGATCATATGTTCAATACACCAAATTAATAACAAAACTTTCAAAAACAACCAAATCCCAAAACTCTAGTCTCTAAGAAATGTCAAAAGTACTTACATGTACCCTGTGGTGCCAGAGTGGTGCAGTCAGTTAAGTATCTTGGCTCAGGTCATGATCTCATGGGTTTGTGAGTTTGAGCCCGGCATCAAGCTCTGTGCTTGGGATTCTGTCTCTCCTTCTCTGTCCCTCCCGTTTGTGCTCACACGTGTGCTCTCCCTGTCTCTCAAAATAAATACATAAACTTAAAAAAAAAAAAGTATTTGCACGTGTAATTATTGTATCAAGGAGAAAATCTTCGACATTAGACTGTTTAGAAAATAAAAGACATTGAGGCTATTAACATATCAAATGTTGTGGTTTGAAGCTAACGCTATATTCAAGAGTGACTTGATAGACTTAAAGGCCCCAGATTGCCCTAGGGCTTTAGCTGTAATTGTTGTTGACATCCAAAAATGGGTGACCTTGATCAAGAACGAAAACTAAGGGAATGTTGGAATGGATCCACTGTAAATTCATGAATACTTTTTTCTTTTCCTTCTCTTTTAATGATTCTGATTTTAAGAGAAAAAAAAAATCTCATTTGGTCCTTGAGCACGTGCCAACCTCCCTTTTTTATCGTGGAGCCAGCTCGCTATCGGCAGGCTCAGACGGTCCCCACCAGAAACAGTATTTGGCTGGAATCTGGTAATGCTTGTTTTCACTTTATTTATTTATTTATTTATTTACTTACTTACTTATTTATAATTACTGAAGTATAGTTGACAATGTTACATTAGTTGCAGGTGTGCATCGTAGTGATCCAACAATTCTGCACGTTACGCAGTGTTCGCCACCCTCAGTGTAGTCGTGGTACAGCATTATTGCGGTATTTTTGCCTCTGTTCCCCATGCTGTACTTTTCATCTCCATGACTTACTTAGTTTATACCTGGACGTTTGCACCTCTTAATCTCGCGTGCTTATTTTTATCATATCCTTTGCTGCAGAACTCATGTTTGAAGACGCTGGTGTGGAAAATTAGAGTGGGGTTCGTCTTCAAATTTTAGGATATGAAGAAACATATGGAACATAAACTGAAACAAATTTAAATGGAGTAAGTAAAATACAGGATTTCTTATTCCAGTGTAAAAGAATTGGTTTTGCATATTCTTAATCACTTATGTATGAAAGCATTTATTATAAAGACCAACCTAGCTAAGTTTTAATGGGCTATGAATTTTGGGTTACTTCTGTTTTATAGTGTGTATTGTTTTTAATCGATTGTTCTATAACAAGCTCGTTAATTCAATTTGAAATTTCTGTATGCCTATGGCAAAACTTTATTCATTTCCTTTCTCATTATACCGTTAATGGTGTAGCTGTTATGGTTAGGCTCTCTGGGTGCCACATATATGGTTTTCTTAAAAAGCTTTTAGAAAGCTATGAATATTTAAATTTTTAACTTCTAGCTAGTTAGTACATGTTGTTCCTTAGCAGTAAAAACAAATAATGTTCCTTCCATTCTTGCTGGAAAATTTCTAGCTATTCCCTAGAAAAGGAATCAGAGATTCAGAATTGTTTTTTGCTTACACTGAAAGCATTCAACATATAAAGTATGTCAAAATCTATTGTGAGCACCCATTAAAAATCAATTGCATTAATCTAATACAAGGCATTTTGAGATTTTTTTTTTTTTTTTTTTTTGAGAGAGAGAGAGGGTGTGAAGGAGTGGCAGGAAGAGAGAGGAAGGAAGAAAGAGAGAGAGAGACAGACAGACAGAGAGAGGCAGGGCTCAAGCTCACCAGATGCGGGACTCGAACCCACGAACCATGAGATCATGACCTGAGCCAAAGTCAGAGGCTTAACTGACTGAGCCATCCAGGCACCAAGATTAGTTTTTAAAATGTAAGTGACCAAATTAAACAAAATGAAGTATGGTCAATGTCTCATTAAATTATGGATAATTAACTTGACCTTGCCTAGGAACTTTCTTTCCCTATTCGTATATTTATTCCAAGCAACATTATTATAGGTGTGTCTTATATAAACTTTCTAATTACAAGTCTAACCCTTTTGAATAATTTTTTTAGGACTTTTTAACTCTGACAGTCTTATTCACAAAGGTTTGACCATATTATTATTCTGGATTATTTGTAGATATCTTGGTGTGTAGTGACTTCTGTCACTTAAGAAGTATTAATCAAAGATGGGAAAGTATATGGGAAACATCAATTACAGAGTCACAGTAACACTAATTGAGAGGGTAGTGCGTGGCAGGCACTGTTCCAAGTGCTCTACTTGTATTTTTTTCTTTTTTTAAAGTTTATCTATTTATTCGAGAGGGAGAGAGCAAGCACGAGTGAAGGAGCAGCAGAGAGAGAGGGAAAGAGAATCCCAAGCAGGCTCCACACTGAGCATGGAACTCGATCTAATGACCGTGAAATCATGACCCGACCCGAAATCAAGAGTATGATGCTTAACCCATCGAGCCACCCAGGCGCCCCTACTTGTATTTTCATTTAGCCTTCACAACAACACTTTTAGGTATATCTGTTAGTATTTCTATTTTATAAATGAGGAAACAGACGCAGAGAGGTTGAATAATTTGTCTCAGGTCAAACGGCTAATGAGGGGCAGGGCCAGACTTTGAACTCCCTGCAGTCCAGTTCTAGCTTCTGCACTTTTAACCTCTAGGAGCAAGAGTTTCATTTTAGTGTAGAATCAATGGAAAAGATGTAAAGCTTCTGTAACTGAATTATTAAGGCTTGAATGCCATAAAAAGATAATTTATTAAATTTTAAAAAAGGAAAATAATATCGTTCCTTATAATCCCAGATATGTTAAAATAGTATGGTTCAATTGTCTGTGTTACAATCTTTATTGACACTCTTCTCTATTTAGGAATTTTCTCTTTTTTTTTTTTTTTTAATTTTTTTTTCAACGTTTATTTATTTTTGGGACAGAGAGAGACAGAGCATGAACAGGGGAGGGGCAGAGAGAGAGGGAGACACAGAATCAGAAACAGGCTCCAGGCTCTGAGCCATCAGCCCAGAGCCTGACGCGGGGCTCGAACTCACAGACCGCGAGATCGTGACCTGGCTGAAGTCGGACGCTTAACCGACTGCGCCACCCAGGCGCCCAGGAATTTTCTCTTCTGTACAAAGTAGAAAGCTCAACAAGATGTTGGCCAAATATTTTATTTTGACAAAATTTTTAGAGAATTCTTAGTTGCATAATTTTTGCAGTCTGTTATTCATTTCATTTTATGAAGCCCCACTCCACTCCCCAAATGCCAGGAACTCCTGTGTTTTATTTTGTAGACTAGCATGTGGTAAGGTCGGGATTTAAACTTAGGGACTATTGAGAATTATATGGGAAATTTTAGGTGCCTGATAAAACCCAGAGGCAGGAATCAGGTGTCAGAGTGTAGTTATTTCACTCTACCTAGGAATATGTGCTCTATGAGTGGCTAGGTGGTTTAACTGACATATATAATTCACTGAATTAGAATTAGTGAATGTAGAACTTAAAATGAAAGGTTATTGTGAAAGCCAACTTTAAAACTTTTAATTAATTGATTCGTTTTTATTAATTTTTTTGAGCATGGGCCACACACAATGTTATGTTAGTTTCAGGTGTGCAAATGGTGATTCACCTTCTCTATACATGATGCTATGCTTACCACAGTGTAGCTGCTATCTGAAAGCCAACTTTTAATCTGTTGTTTGGAAGGTGCTTTGTATTAAAGGCTGCTTGAAAACAGTACCTGTGTCTATTTTTCATGATGTATCCATAAAGCTCAATTTAGTCACATAATTAAATTGTCAAACAGATTCATTAAGTTGGTTTTAGACTGAGAAATTGATAGTAAACATAATGGGAAAAGTAGAAGTTTACTTTAATTATTGGTCATTAAAATAATTATGTCTCGTATTTGTCCTTGAAGAAATGTTTCACATCTGATGCCATATTGTTTCATCATAGTAGCTCTGTGAAGTAGTTAGGAAGCTGATATGATCTTCATTTGACTAAAAAGGCAAATTAAGTTGTGGGGAAATGAACTGACTTAATGAAGGACAAGCAGGTCTTTAGAATAACAGGCAGAACTAGACCTTAGACTTCCAATCCTTTCTAGTGACCTTTCAGATGACCACACGTTTCAGAGAAGATCATTGCTAAATCCTTAAAAAGTCTCAAGTAAGACATTGTTTATTTATATATTTATGTATTATAACTCTGTTTCAAACTAGGATAACTGACTCATTCTATAATAAACTGTCCAATGGCTATAGATCATGTATGATGTAGATGTCCTTTTAGAGGAATTGAACTATAGCCATGATACACATATCATTTAAAATCATCTGTCATATGAAGAAAGTAATAGGCCTCAACTAAATAAAAGAGATAGAAAATGGAAAAAAGTAAAGGGGTTTTTCAAATAGAATTTTAGCGATTTTTTCAAGCTATCATTCCCATGTGTCAAGTTATATTCCTAAGATAAAATTTATTATTAATAATTTATGGAGGACCAAGAGTGTTATCGTTTAATAAGGTGTTTATTTTTGTGGACAAGCATGGCATAATTGGGAAAACCTATAATAATAAACTCTTTATAGTGATCATGCAAATCAGAGATAATTATATGGTCCAGAAACATATCTTCTTTCATGGTATGCAAATATAGGCTTGTTTCATATTTTGCAGTAGACATCTGTTAATTTCTACTCTTTGTTAATAGGGTCCTGGAGAAGTAGTCCTTTGACTTTCAGGACATCATAAACAGAAGAAGGCATTAGAAATTTTTTCAAGAGAAATTGCACAAGCAGGGCCTGCCTGGAATGGGTAAATATGCATATTTTTACAGTTAAAATATGTACATATATTTTACAGGTATAGCTGTAAGAACCTCTTACTTTCTTATCACTGACATCAATTATAATATTCATTATTTGACCCTTCTGAACTTGGCAGTGTATGCCAATGGTCAGGCCATATTCATAGCCCTTTTGCCTTTGAATACCTTTAAACATTTGTTGCGTATATGCCCTTTCTCATAATACTTACTTAAAGTTTATCAAAAATTTTAAAACATCTTGACGTTAAGTATGGGCATATATATTTGCCCATTACGTGTATGCCAAATGATGGATTTAGGTTATAGTCCCAAACAAAGCAACCTGGTAAAGTTTATTTTGGGTTTGCTCTGCCAAAGCAGCACACCCATCCTGTGTCCCATTTCTCCCACATCAGGATCCCATTTCCCCAGAAAACGGTCTCTTCTTTCTTAGTACCCTCTGAACAGGTCTCAGGGCGACCTGTGCCATGCTACCTCCAAGCATACAGGATTTCTTTCCTCCCCTGCTCTTGCTCTCCTCTCACAAGTGAAATAGACCTGCTGTGACCACAGGACCAGGCTTCTCAAGGCTTCAGTTTTGCTAATGCAATGAGCTCATTCATTCATTGGCACATTACATTTGAAAGGCTTTGAATTCCTACATTTTGCATATGGAGAAATTGAGGTGCAGAGAGGTGAAGTGGGTAAAATGAGAGAAAATAAGAACCTTCCTTTGGCTTCCAAGAAGAGAAGTAAAATTTTCTAGAAATATTAGTGTCATGGGGAAAAGTTCTGTTCTATTTCCACTTCTTTCCTCATTCTCTACCAATGTTTAAAAATGGAGGGGGAAATGAATTTTGACTAGGCAAGACTTACATTTTAAAATTAAAACAAAGCAAAAATCAGTAAGTGGGACTACATTAAACTAACAAGCTTCTGCACAGGAAAGGAAATGATCAACAAAATGAGAAGGCAATCTATGGAATGGGGGAAGTTATTTGCAAGTCATATTTCTGATAAGGGGTAATATTCAAAATATATAAGGAACTTGTACAACTCAATAAAAAAAACGGTGCAATTAAAAAATGGGCAGAGGACTTGAATAGACATTTTCCAAAGATGACATATAAATGGCCAATAAATACATGAAAAGGGGCTCAATATCACTAACATGAGAGAAATACAAATCAAAACCACAATGAGGTATTATCCCACACCTGTTAGAATGGGTATTATCAAAAAGACAGGAGATAACAAATGATACAGAAAAAAAGGGAATCCTTGTGCACTGTTGGTGGGAATGTATATTGTTGCAGCCACTCTAGAAAACAGTATGGAGGTTCTTCGACAAATTAAAACCAGAACTACCATATGATCCAGCAATGCCACTTCTAGCTATATATTCCAAAATGAAATCCCTATCTCAAAGAGATGTATGCACCCTCCCATGCTCATTGCAGCATTATTTACAATAGCCATGGCATGGAAACCATCGAAGTGTCCGTCAACAGATGAATAGATAAAGAAAATGTGGTTGGTTTATATACACAATGGAGTATTATTCGGCCATAAAAAAGAAGGAAATCCTGTCATTTGCAACATCGTGAATGGACCTTGAGGGCATTATTAGTGAAATAATTCAGATTGAGACAGACAAATACTAAATGGTTTCATTTATATGTGAAATCTAAAAACACTGAACTTCTAGAAACATAGACTACAATGAAGACTGTCAGGGGCTGAGGTGTGAGGGAAATGGGGAGATGTTGGCCAAAGGGCACAAACTTTCAGTTATGGTACGAGGAAGTTCCAGGGATCTAACATACAACATGGTGACAATACTATACAATACTATACAATACTATAGTTAACAATACTGTATTGTATACTCCAAAATGGCTATGAGGGTAGAACCTTAACATTCTCGCCACCGTAACAACAACAAAATGGTAATTATGTGAAATGAAAGATGTGCTAACTAACCTTATTGTGGTAAACGCTTCACAATATAGACATAAATCATCATAGTATCCACCTTAAATTTATACAATGTTGTGTGTCAGTTCCATTTCAATAAAGCTGGAAAAAATTAAAACAAGAAACACGTTATGGAAATGGAGGCAACCAAAAACCATTTCGAACTGGTATGAACTTTGGGAAGGAGTTTAGGAATTCTGGGGATTGCTCTTAAATGTCCTCATTCGACATCCTTTTTTTTTTTTTTCTCTTCTAGTGGAAAGTAGGGCACACGATAGTCTATTTTTCTGAGGCACAACATGGGGACAGGTCGACAAAATTTTATGTCATGCCTATTAAGAGTTTCCAGCTTTCCGCTTTCAGTATCTGTGCCTTCACTGCTCAAAGCCCACCTTCAGCAACCCAGTTCCACATCTGAGATTGCAGCACGCCATTTCAAGGTACCAAATTCTATTGAGGTGAAGCTTCTTGGTCTCAAACAGAATTCTAGCTAGTTTAAGTGGAAAGAGATTTATTGAAGGATATTAGTGGCTCCCAGAATCTTGAGAGAGACATAGAACCCAGTTTTGGGTCTCACTCAGTCAAAAACAAACAAAACAAAACAATCAGGCAAAAAACAGTGGTTTCAAATGATGCATGAATGGATAAAAAAGGTGTGATATATATATTATTATTAATATTTTCTATATTATTATATATTAATATATTAATTTATTTATATATTAGGTATTAATATATAATACATTATATTAATATATTAATACATTATATTATATTAATACATTATATATTATTAATTATACATATATGTATATATATGTATATATATATGTGTGTGTATATATATATATATACATATATATATATATATATATATAATGGAATAATAGCCATAAAAAAGAATGAAATCTTGCCATACATGACAACATGGGTGGGCCGTGAGGGTATTATGCTAAGTGAAGCCAGACAAAGACAAATACCATAGGATTTCACTTATATGTGGGATCTAAAAACCAAACAAATGAAGACACAAACAACAACAAAAGAGAAAAACAGACTTACAAATACAGAGAACAAACTGGTGGTTGTTGGCAAAGGGGAAGGGGTGGGGGATGATAACGGGTGAGGGCGATGAAGAGTTACAAATGTAGTTATAAAATAAGTTACAGGAATGAAAAGTACAGCATAGGGAAGGTTGTAATACACTTATCATGGTGAGCATTTCATAATGTATCTGATTGTTGAATAACTGCGATACCCTTGAAACTAATTTAATACGATATGTCAGCTACACTTCAACTAAAAAGAAAAAAGAAAAACAGTGGTTGTAGGGAGCCTGTAGGGCACCGGGCAGGTAGGACACTAAGTGGCAGCGAGCCTACTTCATTGTCTCAGAGGAACCGCTTGGCCACACCACTGTGCTCTCCAGAAGAGACAAGCTCCTGGCATGCAGCGGCCACCTCTCGTTGCTCATTTCTCATCCTGCCTGCCAGGAACTCAGATGCCTCTGCCTGCCAGGAACTCAGGCCACCTGCCTGCACCCAACTGCAAGAAGACTGGGGAATGCTGGTGTCAAAATGAGAGAGAACGAGCCAACCTGCAGAATCTGCCACAGTTTCCTGCGTCCTTACAAATTCATTGTGAGAATTCAGGCAAGGTATTTAACCTCTCTACTAATCCATCTTCCTAATACTTAACGTGAGGATTTTGGACGCCATGAATTCCAAGAATCCTTACAGTAATACAAATCTGTCCCTGAACTAGTTAGAACTCTGGCTTCTGGTGATAGAACCTTACATGAACTAGTGAAGGTCGGTGCATGATATTTGTTGACTCTTATAACCTAGATGTGGGAAGAGTAAGGGTGCAGTTAGCTCTAGGAGTGTCCAGCTCGTCTGGCCTCTCACTTGCTCCCCTTTCTGTGTCTGTATGTTATTCTATGAAGACCAGTTTCTTTGGGAAGCTGGAGAAGCAGCCAAGGCTTGTATCCAAACTATCTTGAAATCATAAAGGAAAAGAATTCTTCTCTCCCAGAATCAGTTTCTAAAGTTCCGAAGGCCTTTTTAATTAGCCACGCTTGGTTTGTATGCCGACTCCTGTGGCCAGAGGAGTGGAGTCTTTAACCAGAGAAGACACCTCACACAGGTATGGCCATCAGATAATTTGTTCTGAGGCAATCAGGCACCCAGTGTGACCAGGGCAGAGTCTAAGAGCTAGTGTGCCACAATATGTGATGTGGGATTTATTCGTTTGTTTTCATTTCAGATACTCCAAATGAAACAAAATTCAATTATTTTTGTGAATCTCCATTGTTGTGTGGGGCTTGATAAGAGATATGAACACCACATATGATTCAGAATCTGCATTCAGGGAACTTAAAATTTAATGGTAGAGATCAAAACAAATAGAGGCACATGAAGTCCTGACGGTAAACAAACAATATAATGGCTTTAGGGAAAGATCTGAATCCTAAAGCAGATGAATATGGAACTTTAAGGTCATATGGAAAATAGTTTTGCCAGCCATTTTGACCCAAATCATATTCCCAAGCCAAATACAATTGGTATTTGTATTTTAAGATCAACTGATCTTATGATCAAAACTTCATAGGTGAAAAAGAAATGTATATTTTTTCTTGAACTTTTGGCCTTTATCTTTTTTTCTTGGATGTTGTCTATGTTGGTATATAGACAGCCTTTTCTTTTCTTTTGGAAAGTCACAGAATTGTACCGAAATATATTTTGCCTTTAGCAATAAATGTGATAGTATGGTTCTTTGGTCTTGTGTTTTCTGAACATAGCTTGTATAAAAGAAAAAAAAAAAAAACAAAAAACACCTATTTTGTCCCTGGACTCAAGGAATAGGTAGCTCTCTCTAAAATTTATCTGGACTGAATTTTGCATATTAAATTGTATTATGTTGACAATTAGATTGTTGGAAAAGTGTGAAAAGTTGCAGTCAGTCTGTGTTTTGGTTCATCATACAAATGAACTTCTTGGTTTTATAATCTGAAGCACATGCATATTAAGTAGATAAAATTAATTGCAGTAAATCCTGGCAATAATCCGGATGTTTCAATAATGTCACATTGTTAATTCTGAGTTTACTTGTAACACTGTTGCATAAGGGTCTTACTTTTACATTTTTAGTTTGGTTGGCCCCTGCTTCTCTGATCCTTAATTGAATTGATTAGATTTCATTTAATTAGATTGTATACTTCGATGTCATGTCAAACTCTTTTGAATGCATTTTGCACCCTTTTCACTATGAGCAATCTATATAGATTTAGGTAGTGGTTTATATATACTCTGTTTATTTCTTTCTTGGAATTTTTATGGTAATAGGCAATAACCAATTTGTATACTTTAGTGATGACTGAGGATCCCTCCTTGCTTTTAGAGTGGATATATCCATCCCAATAATATTTTTAGCAGTTACCAAAATCATTTTAATGACTGTTTACTCCAGCATTTATGTCCCTTTTTCATTGTAGGGTAAATGGTCCTTAAAACTAAATGGGAATCTTTAACATTCCAGGAATTTAACCCACAATTTTTGATGAACACCAGTGCTCTGAAAAGAATTGCTGTCTTGGTGTAAATAAAAACCAGAATCCTGGCATTACAATCTAATTGAGAATGGAGAGACAGGTTATTAGAGATCAAATGTGCCCTCATGGAGCAAAAGAAAACAAAAACAATGGCAGTGAGGAGTTGGGGCGCCTGGGTGGCTCATTCAGTCAAGCATCTCACTCTTGGCTTCAGCTCAGGTCATGATCTCAGGGTTCGTGAGTTCGAGCCCTGAATCGGACTCCATGCTGACAGTACAGAGTCTGCTTGGGATTCTCTCCCTCCCTCCCTCTTTGCCCCTCCCCTGCTCATGTGAGCTCGCTCGCTCTCTCTCTCTCTCTCTCTTTCTCAAAATAAATAAATAAGCTTAAGAAAGAACAAAAACAATGATAGTGAGGGGTATAGGATGTTGTGGAAAAATACAGCAGGAGCACCCAACCCAGTCTAAGCATATCAGAGCAGTGGCAACTTAAATTGAGAATCAAAAGATTCCTAGGAGTGATACTTAGCCTTGTGAAAAAAATTCTAGTCAGAGGAAACAGCACGCATGAAAGTCCAGAGGTGAAAGAGAGGTTGGCAGTTCTGGAAAAACTAAAGTTCTCTTCAGCTGCAGCACAGACATGGGGTCAGCTCGGGGAAGAGGGGTTAGGAAACCGATGCCAGGAGAGGCCTAATGTGGGATAAGATTAGCAAGACTAAGCAGAATGGGCGGATCACAGACCTCTATGAGGCTGAATTCCCAGGACTTACTGTTTAACTGGATTTGAGAAACAAGGGAGAGAAGGACGTGAAAGATCATTCTGGGTTGGACCCTGGGTGGATGGTGGTGCCACTCACAGAGGAGGACCCTGGGGCAAGAAGCAGGTTTGGGGGAGTCTGTGGGACTTTTCAAGACATCTAGGCTGCCAAGGAGATACCAAGGAGGCGTCAGTGTGTGTGTGTGTGTATATATATATATATATATATATATATATATATATATATTTCATATCAATGTGCAGGGGATTTGCAAATGACTTTCCTTTAAGATAAGCTTACAGAGATCTCCCAGAAGAGGCAATAAAAACTAGGACAGAATGCTTTGAAAAATTCAGGGAAAGAAAGTATTTCCAAAAGGATTGAATGGTCATGGTGTCAAATGCTATACGGAGGTTAAGTAAGATAAAAACTGAAAAATTCCCATTGGATTTTGCAATGAGGGTGCTGTTGGTGACCTTGGCCAAACACAGTCAAGCCGGGGACGAAGCCAGATGCCCCGAGTTGAGGAATGAATAGGAAAGAAGGAAGTGGGAGATAGTGAGTGTAGACAGCTCTTTTAAGAAGAATGTTAGTGAAAGGGAGAGTAAAGATAAGGCAGTCACTAGAGGAAGATGGGAGGCTGGGGGACACTTGAATTTTTCATTTAATATGGAGAGACTTGAGTGTGTTAGACACTGACGATGTAGAACAATTAGTGGAGAGAGAAACGTTGAAGGTACTGAAGGGGGGGGTGCAATCAATAGAGGTCTCTGGAAAGGTGGAAGAAGAAGATGGGATGCACAGTACTGGATAAGGGGTCTCTTTTTAAAAGAGGTGGGCTCATTGTCAGGAATGCTTTCCATTCAGGCAACAGAACCTCAGCTGCTAATAGTGCCTCACTCCAGCAGAGGTTTATGTTTTCTCACGTGAGAATCGGTTTGAGGTGCACAACACAGGCATGGCTTCTGTGTCAATGGTGTCAGCACTAAGGGCTTGACATCACCTTATTCATCTTGGCCTTTTCCTCTAGGGCTGTGATCAAGGCCAGACAAGAGTGGGCAGAGGCAATGTTGGCTGCACCTGGTCCTTTAGTCAGGAAGTGTTGCCAGAAGTTTCTGGGAGACTTCTGCTTATGTCTGATTGGCCAGCACTGTGGGGGAGGCTGAGAAAGTTTTCTTATCCTCCTGGTTGGAGAAGTCAAGGGACGCAGGACTTAGGAGTGGCAGTTGGACCAGCCAAGTGGCAGTGTCTACCACAGAGCAAGTGCAGATTTTGTTGTTGGGTAGCGTGCAGGTGAAGGGCTTCCTATCTGAATTTCTGTTTTCTTTGAAGTTGGAAATAAATCCATCTGCTAGGAGAGTACTAGAACAGGTGAAGGTGGTGAAAATCGGAAATGCCCCTTTGGACAAGTGGAGAAACTGGGGACTGATGAAAGTCAGTGATTGATTTCAGAGCAACACTGAGATTCAATTCAGATTAGAGACCATGGATTCATGGGACACAAGACTAGAGGAAGGTGTGGTTGCTCAAGGACTATTCAGTGTGTGACCACGGGACAATGGAAATGTTATGTGTCACTGTTTAGTACACTTTTGATGCATATAAAGTGTACCGCTTAATCATTTTTACTTTGAGGGGCTTTTCAAATGTTTATTTTTGAGACGGTGGGGAGGGACAAAGAGAGAGGGAGATAGAGAATCCAAGAAGGCTCTGCCCTGTCACCACAGAGCCCGATGTGGGGCTCGAACTCATGAACCATGAGATCGTGACCTGAGCTGAAGCCGGACGCTTAACCGACTGAGACACCCAGGTGCTCTGAGTTGTTTGTATGAAATTCGTATAGTTTTCTTTTTAAAAATTCTTTATTCATTCTGTAAAAGCCATCACTTAACATGTTTTAGGTATGTCTCATATATTTCTGTGGAATATTTTTCCACAGCTTTTCATTTTGAAAATTTTTGAATCTATAGAAAAATTGAAAGAGTTGTAAAATGAACATCCTTATGCCATTCACGGACACTCACTAATTAACATTTTCCCACGTTTTCGGTCTTTTTCTTTTTTTCTGTTTCTCTTTGTCTCTTTCTCTCTCTCTACACAAACACACACACTTTTTTTCCCTGAGCCCCTTTGAAACTTTGAGTTGTAGACAATAAGACACTTCAGCTCTAAATACTTCAGCATGTATCTCCTGGTAATTGGGACATTCTCCTACGTAACCACAACAGCATAATTTTTTGCCTCTTGGAGAATTGTTAATATCATCAACTAGTCTTCAGTATGTTTTTATTTCCCACTTGTCCCCCAAAATGCCTTTCCACCCAGTCTGAAAACTATATATATATATTTTTAATTAATTTAATAGATTTTGAAGCCCTTTAACAGTAGGCTTAATGTTGAAATTTTGTTGCCATCTGAAAGAGGCCAATTTAGGGGACTTAGGGCACAAAAACATTAAGGAGCCCATACTCAAAATGATCTTTAATCTCAGTTTTAAATACTATTGAAAGTTATATTTATATTTCCAGCCACAGCTCCTTTTTCAGCTAGTAAATTCCTGTGTTCACCTGCCTACTCAACATTTCCTCTTGGATGCCCCATTAGTACCTCAGACCTGCCTTGTTAAAAACCAGGTTCCTGAATCTCACACACTCCCCAAACCTGTGCCTCTTAATAGTCTCCTCCCCTCAGTTGGGCAAATCTGTTTTTCTAGTTGCTAAGGCCAAAACCTGTAGAGTCAGCCCTGACTCCTCTCTCTCGTAAGCCACATCTGATCTAGAGACAATTTCACTGACTCCACATTCAATTCAAAATTGAAGGAAAGGCATCGCTGACGATGTTTTATAATGGAATCCTGTCCATTATGAATTTTTTTGTGTGTGAACCTAAAAAATGATTTGTCATTTTGGTATATTAGTATTTTTATTGAAAATACAGCAGGAAGCATTAATGGCCACTGTTGATATTCCCAACATTCTGTGCTTTCCCCGATTGTAGCCTATTCAAGCCAGAGCAAAAAAGAGATAATTAGATTATGTTACTCTGTGATCTTTAACAATTCTAATATTCTGCGATTAAATCGTGCCAATGAGTAAAGTGCTTTTAGAGAAATCAGATTATTCACATTTAGAAGAAAGTAAGTGGTGCTTTTTGTTTGCTACTACTAGTTTCCTTCTTTTTTTTTTTTTTTTTTTAAATTTTTTTTTTTTTTCAACGTTTATTTATTTTGGGACAGAGAGAGACAGAGCATGAACGGGGGAGGGGCAGAGAGAGAGGGAGACACAGTATCGGAAACAGGCTCCAGGCTCCGAGCCATCAGCCCAGAGCCTGAGCGGGGCTCGAACTCACGGACCGCGAGATCGTGACCTGGCTGAAGTCGGACGCTTAACCGACTGCGCCACCCAGGCGCCCCGACTAGTTTCCTTCTTAATGAAAGTGCATGTAGGAAGTATTCATCCTCTTTAAGCCTCCGAAAGAGCCCTATCAGTGCTACTTCCAGGTCTGACCACAGTTTACCATGTCCGGTGCTAAACTCCAACCTAAATCACTGTCCTCTCTGCCTTACATCATTGCAAAAGCCTTCTAACGTCCCAGAGTCACCAGTTCTTTGCAATGCTCTGCATCTTGTCTCCACGTAGCAACCAGTGTGATCTTCCCATGGTGGTTTCCCACTGCCATTAGACCGGAATAGAAGCTCCTTCCATGGCCACAGAGCCTCACCTGTGGCACTCGTCCATCCCACTGACCTCACCTTCTACCTCTTAGCCCTCATTCACGGCTTTTTTTCGGCTCCTTGAGCTTGACACGCCCAGACCTCTCGTTTATGCTGCTCTATCTTGACGTCTTTCCTGGAAAGCTCTATCCTGACATCTTCTGATAAGTTAGGTATCAGCTCAGATGGGACCTTCCCAGAGAGGCCTGTCTTTATCACCACAAATGAAATAGCACCTGCCCTAGTTGTTCTCCAGTCTGTTACCTATACTTCTTTGTATCATTAAAACTTACCACTATGGGGTGCCTGGGTGGCTCAGTTGGTTAAGCGTTTGACTTCAGCTGAGGTCATGATCTCACGGTTCATGAGTTTGAGCCCTGTGGCAGGCTCTGTGCTGACAGCTCAGAGCCTGGAACCTGTTACAGATTCTGTGTCTCCCTCTCTTTCTGCCCTCTCCTGCTCATGCTCTGTCTCTGTCTCTCAAAAATAAATAAACATTAAAAAAAATAAAAAACAAACTTATCACTACCTGCAATTATACTATTTATTTATCATGGCTGTACTGACTCTCTCTTGTAAAATTAAGCTCTGAGGTCAGGTTATTGTTACCATTCAGACCAACTTGCCGGCACTAAGAGTAGCCTAGCTCATGTAACTGGCACAGTATCTTTAAGTGCAATACATGGATGAATGAATTAGGTGAAAATGACAGCAAAAACAAAAATTACAAGACTGTTTCACTCCAAAGGGCTAAACTTCACTTACAGGGAACCCAGTGAATATCTTCAAATCCTTTTCCTCATTTGCCATGAGTTGAATGTATAATTCTAAGCACTTATTCTTCAATATGTCGGTTAACTCTTGTAATAAAATAGTTCCATACAATTCATTATCCTGATGCACATTAGCAAACATTTTATAAGGTGAGAGTAAAAAGTCTGGAAAAAGCCCGAAAATAGATAATGGCCAAATATATATATACATATATATGTGTGTATGTGTGTGTGTGTGTATATATATATATACACATATATATACACATATATGTATACATATGTGTATATATATGTGTATGTATATATATACACACACATATATATATACATACACATATATATGTGTGTGTCTGTATACACACACACACACACACACACACACACATATATATATATATATATATATATAGTTTTTGGGTTAAACAATAAACTGAGAGAATAAGCTTTAGAAATAAACGATCTATTTTTTAAAGGCCAACAATTTAGCAAAATTTGGAATGAACTTTACAGTCTAGTTTCTGGAATGAGCAATGAAAGAATCAAACTTTGCCATCTCATTTTAGGTGCAAGAATTGAATTTGTATTATGTACGTACTAGATATCAGTCTTAGAGATAAGTGTTTCTTAATAATGCCAAACTTGTATAGCCCATACTGATTGCCTATATTTTTGGTTGTTGATACTACTTTAAATATCAATTTGACACTTTCACATTTCTTCATTTCTATATATTTTATTTGTGAACAATCATAAAATCCCATGTGACTCAGATAACGGGAATATGCAATAAGGACTTGCTGTTGGGGGCTTTAGCAGAGTTTGATAACAATAAAGTATTTCACTAATAGGAAAAGAATAAGACAAACCCTCTGTTGACCTTTGTTTCACATTAAAATGACCGGAGTTTGACACCAAAATGACAGCTGGTTAAAACAGCTTGAGATTTCAAAGTGCTTGAGTATATATAAATATTATGACTGATCTCATAAGTGTGTTGGAAAACACTTTAAGAAAGGTCCTTGGCTTAACAGTTTGCTACAGTCTCCTCTGTTGGTCAGAGGGAAATATCACACACACACAGCCCACCAAAGAAAGTTTTATGAACTTCTAGATTTAAAGAAATAGAATAATTAAAAACGTGTAGTTGAACTCAACAGAACCAAGGCTGGAGATTAATACTTTGAATGTAAGTTACTAGTTTGTACACAAACCTAGGATTCATATTCCTGTAGTTTGGTAATAGGACAGATACTGCTCCAGATTAACTTTCTGTGATGAGATGCTGACAGCAGTAATATGTGGAAAATTCATCACTAAGATTTATTTCTGTCACTTCCTCTTCTACGATAGAACATGTTAGGACAAGGAGAACTCTCAGGGATGAAAAGATGTCATGGACAGACCATTCCTGCTCACAGGTCTCACGGCATTCCAAAAGGCACATCTATTGGCAACTCCTTAAAATTGTCTCAACTTTATTTTTAAAAATCTTGAGCAAGCTACTGTTTATTCTAAACCTTATAGCGACTTGGATTCTGTGCAGTTTTCCGTGGGCAAGAAACATTTGGGATGACAGGAAAGAATAGGAAGCAAGAGTGATAAACAAAAGTCAGAATGATATAGTTTGTTAGTGGACAGAATAGATTAAGATTATCAGTAGTGCAGAGTTCAAGCAGAAGCTTTCCCATGAGGTTTGTAACATTTCTAAAAGGCATTAGCATCAATTAGTGAAAAATTAATTCAGGACAGTGGAGGCTGACCAGAGCCATGTAATCAGGGTGGGGGTGCAAGTTCGAAGCACAGAGAAGTGTCTATGCAGATCTCCAGCAGGTGGGTGAGGGAAAGAAGAGGCAGAAGGCATGGTTGCCATAGGTTGAGGTGAATAATTTCATTTCCGTGTTTACTTTTTAATTTTTAAGGGGCGTCTGGGTGGCTTAGTTAAGCGGCTGACTTCAGCTCAGGTCATGATCTCAGGTTTCGTCAGTTCAAGCCCTGTGTCGGGCTCTGTGCTGACAGCTTAGAGCCTGGAGCCTGCTTGGGATTCTGTGCCTCCCTCTCTCTCTGCCCCACCCGTGCTCTCTCTCTCTCTCTCTTTCTCAAAAATACATAAACTTTAAAAAGATAGTACATGCACATGGTACAGAATTCAAACAATGCAACAGAGAATTGATTGAAAATTAAGTCAGCTTCCTACCTCAATTCCCAAACCCCAGGTCCCCGCCAGAAGGTCAACACTTTCTTGTAAATTCTTCCATGCTCTATGCACAGACAAGCATTTATATATATCTATATCTATATCTATATCTATCTATATATATATATATACACAATTCCTTTTTTAAAAAATGCCAACAATAGTATTACTTACAGCGCCTCCATTTTCCACACAAGTCAAATTATTCTAAACCTTGCTTTTTTAACCTAATTCCTCCTAATTTCCTCAGTTCCTTTTAACAGCCACATTATATTCTGTCCTATGGGTGTGACAGTCTCCTATGATGGACGTCTGTTTCCAGTCCTTTGGTCCCACAAACAGTGCTTCAGTCACTGCCTCATACATATGAAGTCATCTCTTTTCTATATTTCCACTGAAAGATATTAGAATGGGGCTGGAAAAATCAGGAAATAAAGTTGTCCTAATTAGATTGAGATATTGAGGACAGGCTGATTTATTCTGGGACAGAGAGAAATTACCACGAGGTGGTACTGATAAGAGAGTAAAAGTTAACTTAGATTAATAGGGCTTCATTGCCCATAAACTGATTTGAGGCGAATAGCAAATGCTTTTTGGTACGTTAGTGTTACTCTTCTTCACAAAATGCGAAGTTCAAGGTTGGAGTAAGTACTCAGTGAAAGTGATTAAAGAGCAAATATACTGATGACCTGTGTAAGACCTGCTATTCTTTTAAGGAAAAACAAGCTATTGTTGAGCAGATATTTTCCCCCAGCTTCAACCAGTGATTTCAGAAACTATTGGGGCACCTGGGTGGCTCAGTTGGTTAAGAGTCTGACTTCAGCTCAGGTCATGATCTCACACTTCGTGAGACAGCTCAGAGCCTGGAGCCTGCTTCGGATTCTGTGTCTCCCTCTCTCTCTGTCCCTCCCCCACTCATGCTCTCTCTCTCTCTCTCTCTCTCTCTCTCTCTCTCTCTCTCTCTGTCTCTCTCAAAAATAAATAAACATTAAAATTTTTTTTAACTTTTAAGAAAATAAAAAAATAACATTAACATATAAACATATAAAAATAACAATAAAAATGTTGAAATTTGAAACCTCACTTCAGAACAAAGAAAGGAAAATGAAAAGGACATCCTTTCTGTTCAATCCAGAAAAAATTATTTTTTAATTACAATGCACAATGATAGTGGTTAAATAATTAAAGATCCCTCTGCATGGGAGACCATCTTGTTACAGTTTAAAATGTATTTGTAATTTTAAAAATATATAAAATATTACAAAAATAATTTTGAAATAAAATATTTTGAAGAATACTGATACATAAATTTCACATTGTAATGTTTAAATTAAAGTCTATGCCCAGAATTATATATATAAGTAAATCTATGATACAGACTCATGTATGTCAGAGAGGGAACACCAAAAAGAGATAACAGTAATGATCTCTGAATAATGGGACTGTGGGTTTTTGTTTACACTTCTTTGCATTTTCTAAATGTGCTACTGCAAGTCCTTGTATTTTAAACAAACATTTACTTTTTTTAAAGATTAAAAAGTGTGGAAATGGAGACATGGCTTATTTTTAATAAGAGCTTTTCAAATCATGTATATTCCTTTTCCCAAAAGATGTATCCTTCCCGTGCTTAGATTTATGGAACAGTTATGGAAATACTTGAATCAGGTCTTAAGGAACTCACATTATAGATTTTATGTTTCGGTCAAGCAGTGTCACGTTGAGATTCAGTGTGAGTGATCTTAAACCCTTCCCCCACTTCATGGAGGGAAAGCCTAATACAGGGGACGACTGCCCTCTCCAGCCTAGACCTGCCCTTTGAGCTTCAGCCTTGTGACATCCAAATGCCTCCAGGCACTCTGCTGGCACAACCTCACATTCTTAAAATGTTCCTTCTTAACATGACTTCCTGGGCTTCCCCCAGTCTCCTGTCACTTCCCAAACTCCTCCTTCCATGTCATTGAAAACCCAGAGAGTCACCCTTGACACTTCCCTCTCTCTCCTTCTCCACATCCGGTCCATGGCCAGATCCCATAAGCTCTACCTGCACTGTATGCTGTGCCTCTACCGTCACCTCCCCTCCCCCGCCCCCAGCCACCTCTCTCAGGGCTTGCCGGAGCAACTGTCATTCTCGCCCCCTTCCAGTCGTTCTCCACGGGCAAGGTAAATGATCTCTTCTCATCGCAAGACCGATGCAAACTACAAATTTATCTGATTGGCAAATTTCAAAAATGTTGATAACACATTGTGTTGGCAAGGAATAAAGCATAATAGGCCCTTGAACATTGCTGGTGGGAGTATAAATTAATTCACTCACTTCGGGCCGCAATTTGGCAATACCTATCAAAATTAGTATCTTATAGAACCTTTATGACCTGCCTGTTTACTTCTGGGAATTTATCCTTCAGGTGTCTTACAGAAGGGCAAAATGATATATGCCTGTGCATATTCATTGTGACGTACATATATGTGTGTGTGTAGCCTAAATGTCCATCAATGGAGAGCTGATATAAAATATGGAATTGTAGGTCCATACAATAGAATACACATACATAGCTTTTGGTTAGCTCTAAATGAGATGATGTGATAAGTGCTCCAAGGTGGTTAAGGAAATAAAGCAAAATGCAGAAGAATGTGTATATAACTATTTTTGTTAAAAAAATAAGTTGGGGGGTGAGGGGGGACAATAGGTAATTGTGTTTGGTCTCAGACAAACTGGGAACTGGGACCAAACTGAGAACTCGGACCAAACTGAGAACTAGGTGGTTGTAGGACAAGAGTGAGAAAGAGATGATTTTCAATTGCTTACCCTTTTACTGAACTTGATAATATATATAGTTTACACATTCAAGAGGGAAAAACATTTCTTTACAGAGTGATCTTTAATGAGTCAAAATATGGGCATATGGCCCCCCTGCGTAGCATCTTGCTGCGAATTCCTTTCCATTTAGGATAAAACCCAGTCCAGGATCATATGTCTCTGTGGGGGCCAGCTCCTGTCTGTCTCCCCAAAGAGCCTCTGGGGACTTCTTTCCTTGCTCCCCACACTCCAGCCCTGCTTTCAGTTGCTCTAGCATGTCATGTCATGTCCTTTTTTAATTCAGAAATAAGACAGCATATGCACCTTTGTTTATATCTCACTGCTGCCTGACATGCCCATTTCCCTTTTTTCATCAGTGACCCACAGAGAAAAATGCTCCAATCTATATTAGGTTCCTTTACTAGTCTCTCTCATAGAAGGATGAAATACTTATCTGTGTGGATTTCAGTTAGTGTCTGCTCTGTGTACCACTTTTTAATTTTATCAGATGGGGGTCAATCAAAGAAAACATTTTGTTGAGATTCAAGAGATCTGAGTTTTGATCTTACCACTGTATAACTGTGGTGTTCAGGAAATCACTTAACTTCTCTGGGCTTGAATCGTCTCATCTGTAAAGTCAGAACACTAGACTAGTTGATTTCTAGGGCCCTACTATTTATTAGGATGCTATGAGTATATTGTATAAAGTGAAATGCACATAAACATTGAATGCTGGTGCACTCTTTATATAATGTGAAATACATCTAAATAATGCATGCTTGGATAAAAGAACTTTATGTTAAAAATGAAAGTTTAGTTAACTGTTTTCTTCAGAGTAATTTAACTTTTTGATTATTTCCCACAGCATTGTTTCTTGATTCCTTCTTTAACTTTTACAATTGTGTCAAAAGCTAGAGATCCAGATAACACTCAAAAATGTACTTAATGTACACATAGGATATGCTTATATGCCAAACCCTAATTGTCTTCTTCTAATACTCTCCTTGCCATGTTTTTATATGGCATTATTTTTATGCAGTGTCTATAATTTATTAGATCATATAACTCTTTTCTCATTCCTGTTTTTGTTTAAATAATAAATCCACTAGATGGATTTATGAATAGAAAGAAAAGTTAGTTCCTTTTTCTACTTTATAGCTCAAGTTCAACAATTCTGTCTTAAGAAAGGAAAAAAAGGGGCGCCTGGGTGGCTCATTTGGTTGAGCGTCCGACTTCGACTCAGGTCATGATCTCGTGGTCTGTGAGTTTGAGCCCTGCGTCAGGCTCTGTGCTGACAGCTCAGAGCCTGAACCCTGCTTCAGATTCTGTGTCTCCCTCTCTCTGCCCCTCCCCCACTCATGCTCGCTCTCTCTCTCTCTCTCTCTCTCTCTCTCTCTCTGTCAAAAATAAACTTTAAAAAATATGTATTTAAAAAAAAAGAAAGGAAAAAAATTTCTGATTACATTTCGGTTTGAGGAGCAAGGGAAAGATGTCCTCAACAAAAAAAACACAACCAAAAATTGATTTTCTGCAATTTTAAGGTTTCTATTAGCTATTATTATTGTTAATTCTAAAAACTGGATATATAAATTAGAAGAATATGCTAAATAAATAATATTTGATTCAATACATGTGATTAAAATTATTTGCCTTCTTATTCTCTTTCAGCTTTCTCAGTTGTAATAATAACTTCACTCTATTCCATAGAAATTTTTGATTGTCAAATTATTCCTCCATTTACTGATTACTACTTATGAATTCTGGATATTGTTTTCACCTGGATTTTCTGAAAAGCTAATAAATAGCACCCTATATTACAAGTTAATTCTTTGTTATAATGGACCACACTGGGGTTATATTATAATTTATCAAACCCTTATATTTTAAGAAGGAAATTGTCTTCATTATTTCTTTTCTCTTTAGCACCTGATCTGATGGCAGTGGGTTGAAGGTCACCCAAAAGTGTAAGTTTACTAATGATATGCTAAAGCCAGTCTTTTATATATTGTTCCCCTCGGCATAGTTTTCTGGGTAGAGATGAGAGCAAAGCAGGTCTAGGGATCACAGGACTATCGTCCTGACACATCTTGTTCATTAACAAGATCCATGAGGTGCCTCCGTGATTCTTGAACAGTAGGCTGGCCTTATCTGAGAATCCCCTGAGCTGATCCTGGGTGAATCAGACAGGTGAATTGGTCTCTGAGGTTAAAGTTCTCATGAGATAAAAGGCTTTTAAAGTTGAACTAATGGTTGCCAACCACTAATATACATTGGGGGAAATTTGATTTATTGATAATTAAGGGGGACTAATTTGGCTCCGCATAACAAAATTAGAGGAAGGTGACCACTTCATTTAGGATAGTCCCTCCCTTACCAGAATCCCTAGTTCAGTTTCTCCTGGTAGTTCTTTCTGTTTGTAGAAAATGAAGCAAATTCTCATACATGAGTGGAATTTTCTAGCAGCTTTGTGCTCTATTCTTTCAAGATAAGATATATGTTTAGATTACTGGATTCCAGTATGCATTTGTGTCAGTTTAATTAGGAATGCACGGCTTCTCTTTTTGTTTAAAAGTCAGATAAAGCAGAAAAAGAGCCTTGAAAGAGTTGGCTTTCCTGTTTATTCGTTTCTCTCCACTCTCCTGAGCCCTCTGCAAGAAGGGTTTCAGCCCCCACCGATCCTCCACAACTGGCCTTGCCAAGGTCTTCCACAACCCTTACTTTGTTTCATACAAAGCTCTGTTATTGTCACCATCTTATGTGGGCCCCAAGCATAATTTGATGCTGGTTAGTCATGCTTTTCCTCTTTTAAATAC